>NC_000086.7:67879165-70279165 GCF_000001635.26 Mus musculus
ATGTAAATGAAGAAAATATGTAATAAAAAACAAACGAAGCCTTGTTATTTACCTGGAGGACATTTTCCATTTTAATTTTTCTAGTTACTATTTGACATTGCATATTGACTTTAAATAACTTGAATCTTGTGATTATAACTTAATATCTTAAATTTCATTAATTGTTTTTATTATTTAAAGTTTAAGGACAGAAACTTTTATGAACACACCATATAATCATGTTAGAAATGTTCATTTTGGAAAAGTTTTATCAACATGTCCAGGGGTCAATTCAATCAAATATATTTTAATTATGAATGAAATTCCAAAAGAGTAAATAAAATGCATTTAAAAATATTATTAAAGTAATTATGCATTACTTATGAAGAGCAGTGGTTTTCATTGTAGTTTTCCATACATAATGTGGTTTTACATATTCATATTTTAGTTATTCTTTCATATTTACCACTTACTTACCTTGTACAATTCTAATATCCTATTTAAACTTGCTACCTTTTTTTATTCTCAATTTGCTAGAAGAAAACTGAAGAGATAGATTTACTCTCATCTTACTCTAAACTGTCTTTACAGTTCCTGGCAGTAAACAAAATGCATTCTTTTATAAATCAATTGTCCTAACAGAAACAGTCATACTCAATTGTCTGATTAGTACTTGCCTCAGATGGCTTCAAAGCTAATTCCATCAGAACACATATGATTTTAAATGTTTGTTCTTTTACAAACCAATAAAAACTCTTAAATCACTTTGTTTAGTCGAGTATCTAGCCAGTATGGGAATAGTAGAATTTTGTTGATAATAAAGGCCATATGCGTTTTTAAATTAAAGATTGTTCCCAGGTGTGAAAACAGTGTTTCATCTTTTTATCTCCTTTTATAGATAATTTCATGAATGAAAGAGATAAATACTAGGTCCAGGAATAGATATTTTCCCTAAATTTTTCTTTGAGCCTAGGATAATGTACCATTTCTCTTTTTGTTGCTTTGATAAAACACCAGCAAAAGTCAATTTGGAGAGGAAATGGTTTATTTTAGCTTAAAAGCTACATAATATTATCAAGGGAAACAAGGGAAGATCCATAAGGCAGGAAGCTAGAATCAGGAACTGAAGCAAAATCCATGGAGGAACGCTCACTATAGGCTTGCTTCTATACTCATATTCAAGTATTATCGTCCCAATAATGTCACTACCCACATTAGGCTGGGCTCTTCTCAATCGATTAACAGTCAGGGAAAATAGCTCACAGACATACTCACTGGCCAATGTGATGGAGGAAAGTCTTCATTTGACGTTCACTCTTCCCAGGTAACAACAAAAAATTAGACATCACATATAATGCTTATATATAAGATATACTCAACATATTTACACATAAAAATTATATTCTGAAATGGATTTTTAAATTTTTTTCTTTTTTTCTTTTTTCTTTTTATTAGATATTTTCTTTATTTACATTTCCAATGTTGTCTGCTTTCCTGGTTTTCCCTCCAAAAGCTCTCTCCCCCTATCTCCTCCACTCCCCCTGCTCCCCAACCCACCCTCTCCCACTTCCTGGCCCTGGTATTCCCCTTTACTGGGGCATAGAACCTTCACAGGACCAAGGGCATGTGGAGTAAGTATAGATTCCTCTTTTGCCTTCCAAGTACTCCAAAAATGGACTCTTTTAAAGATAACAAACTAGAGTCAATAAATTCAGATGACAAACTTTACATATGATTTTTGTTATACGATTAAGAAGAAAATATAATTGAATGATGGTTAACACTTTATAAAATTAAATACATTATTATGCTTATAACTTGTCTACAAACTTATAAAAACTATAATAGTTTTATGAAAAATAAAAATATTAATCTTTAAACATTTTGTACATATATACAATGTATTTCTTTTTTTCCTTTTTTTATTAGATACTTTCTTCATTTACATTTCAAATCCTATCCCGAAAGTCCCCTATATCAACCCCCTGCCCTACTCCCCAACCCACCCACTCCCAGTGCCTGGCCCTGGCATTCCCCTGTACTGGGGCATATGATCTTCGCAAGACTAGGGCTTCTCCTCCCATTGATGGCCAACTATGCCATCCTCTGCTACATATGCAACTAGATAGATACATAGTTCTGGGGGATACTGGTTAGTTCATATTGTTGTTCCTCCTCTAGGGTTGCCGACCCCTTTAGCTCCTTGGGTACTTTCTCTAGCTTCTTCATTGGGGGCCCTGTGTTCCATCTGATAATGACTGTGAGAATCCACTTCTATATTCTATATGCCAGGCACTGTCATAGCCTCACAAGAGAGAGCTGTATCAGGGTCCTGTCAGCAAAATTTTGCTGGCATATACAATAGTGTTTGGGTTTGGTGGTTGTATATGGGATGGATACCCGGGTGGGGCAGTCTCTGGATGGTCCTTCCTTCTGTCTCAGCTCTGAAATTTGTCTCTGTACCTCCTCCCATGGGTACTTTGTTCCCCATTCTAAGAAGGAATGAAGTGTCCACTCATATATCTACCCCCAGTTTTACCCCTCCAGATCCTCCTACACCTCCATATGTACCTTCACCTAGTATTATGAATAATGGTTCTTTTTCTTTTACGTATATCCCAGTGCAGCAGATTATTGCTGCTCATATGAGCATAATTTTTAATTCATTTGTTGATGCATGGGACATATGCCAATGGGCACATCTCCAAATAAAAATGACTAACTCATTCAGCAACCATCTACTTTTAATATTCTCTCAGTTAGGAGATAAGTCCCATCTATTCAAGAATTTTTGTGACTTGGCCTCTTGCAGGTCTTATGCAGCTGTTATAAGTTATGAATGCAACAGTCATTTCTTGTCTAGGGGCTAGATTTCACAGTAGTCTTCCTCATGTTCCATGTCTTAAATTCTTCCTACCTCCTCTTCCTCAATATTTTCTGATCCTTTAGGATAGAGGTTTGCTATTCATGTTGCTTTATAACTGAATATTCATGATCACTGATTCTCTTTACTGTCTGCTTATGGCTCACTATATGCTACCCACTGCAAAAGGAAGCTTTCCATAACAAGTTTGAGAGAAGCTTATAAATTCTTCTCATCCTCTCTCTCTGCTTGTTCTCTGAGTATTAAAGGGAAAGGCATGGAATTTCTCATTTATTACCAAGCTAACAAACATCGTTTTTTTCTCAGTATCCTATGTAATCATGTGTCTTTCCTTTGCTGCCTTTCATTGAATAGATAGTGGGAGTGGGTGGGTGCATGGAGGAACACCCTCATAGAAACAGGAGGAGAAAGGATGTGATAGGGGTTTTCCAGAATGGAGGGAAACCAGGAAAGGGGATAACATTTGAATTGTAAATAAAGACAATATCCAATTAAAAAAATCAAATGTCCTATTTCAAAGATACTATAGACTCTTGTTATAGTGGTGGTGCTTTGTTTTTGATACAAGATATTGTTATATAGGTCAAGCTAGTCATAAAATTGAAATCCACATTCCTTATCTTCTCAAGGTCGGAAATTCCAGGGTGCCACATCATAATTTTGTACTAAATTACATCACAATGTAAGTAATATGATTCTTCATATATTGTATTCAGAATGTTTATTGAGAGAGAGAGAGAGAGAGAGAGACAGAGACAGAGAGACAAAGACAGAGACAGAAAGAGGGGGAATGTTCATATGTATAAAGTTTATGGTCTACTCATTTAGGAAGTCAGTTTCAGAGATATTCACAGCAAAACTGAATTAAAATCTCAAAATTATCACTGAGTAGCATAAGAATTTTTATAGCTATAACAATATAAGAAATAAAATACAAATTTTCTAGAAGTTTGTTGTAAAAAATGGTTTCAACAAACTTCTAACACTGGATGTAGGAGAATTCTTTAGTATTAGCAATTATAATATTTTCACAGTGTTTGGGTCTTTGAAATCCCTGCTTTGAGCCATGATATTTGAACAGAGACAGGAAGAAATGAGATCTGAAAGGCTTTGGCAAGATTTATGTGGTCAGCACCCATGCTAAACTGCCCCATTAGATTTTCAGGCTCAGTGAACTTTAAATTATCTGAAATTTAAATCCCAGAGCTAAAGTTTATAGACATTTTTTTTTCTCTTCTGTTTTTGGTTGAAAATGGAAGTAAGTTACATAAAATTCGTATGATAATCCTCACCCTGAAAACTTTACATAGCTTTACAAATGAACAAAGCAAGGTACTTCGGGAACAGTTTTGTTGGAAAGGTCTGGTATAGTCTAAGATGAAATAGTAAACTACCTAGTTATGTTACCTTGGGAAGAGAACCATCTTATCAATCATTGCTGCCATTAGTATTATATTATGCCTTCACTGGATTCCTTCATTTTGCTTCCTAAGTAAGAAAAAGATTTATAGCTTGGACTGTTTCCCAGCCATTGCAAAGACATGTTACTATAAAAACAAACTAACAAAGCATTGCTTTACAGATGAAAAGTAACTAAGGAATGTATGAGTGAGCGATACACACATTGAATTTATTAGGTAAGTTTCCATGATAAGACGTGAGTTGTGCAATAATATCTGTCTTGCTGAAGAGGCTAAGATCCTGCTAACTAACTGGTCCATGAAACTAGAAGCCTCCGAAGTTAAAGTCTGGTGCTGAAGATCAAAAAAATGTTAGAAGACTTGCTAGCATTCATTCATTTATTGGAAGACCAAAATAGCTGGATTTTCTGGAGGATTCAGCAACACTAGTAGATGTAATCACTAAGGAAGAAGTCAAGGCAATAGTGTTGATATTTCCACAGACTTTTGAATATGACCACTTTGAGACTGTGTTTCTCAGTTAGTAATCTCTGGGAATATTTTTACAAACAAGGAAAGAAGTTTATCTCCTTTTGTGATGCAGAAATCTCATGGAATAGCTATTAGATAATCCCTCTGAGATTAAAGCTTTTCCTCCTAATTATTGTCTATTGTCTAAGATGATAGCCATCTCAGGCCATAAATGCATCTCAGTTATGAATTGTTGACCGGCATGTGCTAAGCTCAAGGTTCCATCCACAACACAAGTACCAGCACCAGCAGAAGAAAAAGACATACCCAGCTTTTCAGTCATTGTGTAATACATGAGAAAATTTGAATTCTGTAATTATATTCTCAATAATAAATCTGAAGCTTGAAATTTGTAAGTTTTATACTTGATAGCACTATAGTCCACAAAATAGTATTTGTAAGATCATCTGCCAATAAGTCTGGTCACTTGTCACATTTTTAAACTTTTGGAAGCCATTTCTCTTACCATGGAACGTAGTTCAAGTTGTTGTGTTCTAGAACAGAAGTGAATATTTAGAAGCGCGATAAACTAAATTCATTTGGAATGATTGTCACAGAAGGAATAAAAGGAACTTTCAGGCGATGGATAACTTTTCAAGTTATAATGTGAATATAAAGAAGTATAAGCATCTAATAAGTTTTAACCTATTCTTTCAATATTTCTGAACTTCAATGCAAGTTATGTGATGTTCACATATTTTTTAAACTAATAAACCCTGAACGATTGGGTGGGGAAAATAAGAAACAAAAAACAAAACAAAAAAACCAAAAATGTATTTTAGATACACTTGGTAGTGAACTAGTGTTAACAACAAATACAATATGGTAGTTCTCCTTATAACAGGTGAAAATTACCAAAATTACACAGGTAACAATTCAACATGTTATTAAGGACAATTTATGAATACTTCTCAGGATTCTCTTTTTATTTAGATCACTCACTGTAAAAATATGATAATAAATATTTTCATATTTGAAAGGAAGCCATATTTTACCCATTTTCTTAATTCTGAGAACAATTTACTGAAGTATAACAAATCTAACAAATTTTTAAGAGTAGTTAACACATACAAAGAAACAGGTACTGTTGTAGACGTTTGTCCTCTACACACAATATTGTTATATTATTCAAAGCATTTAAGATCATCCTCAAGAGACACATGGAGCCTGTTGAGATTTTTTCATTAAAGAAGGGTTAGAGATGGGTAATTAGACCCTCACCTGAGATTTGAGGTAGTACATTGTACAGCCCCTATTAGATGTATACGATCCTAACCCAGCTGCACATATACTAAGGATGTATATAGGAAATAGAGGCTTAACAGAGGGACATTTCTGTGTATGCAGCTATGGGAAAACAATAATCTATGCAAGGGAGATATTTTTGTTGATGCATATTTTTAAGGTTAACTGCATTTCTGAAAATAATGCATCATTCATGCTCCCAAAGAGGACAATAAACTCATTGATTCACCAAGCTAGACTTCATTAGAATTGTTCTTTTGCTCTGTAGTTAGAGCTCTATCTTGAAGAAGTAGTGATTTGTTCACACCATCTGAGGAAAATTTTAATAAAATCCTGTCAACTAATATAGGTCAACAATTTAGGCAATACTTCAAAGATTCTAAAACCATATTGTATACCACACATTGTAATATTTAATATGCTATCTTACTTCCTAGTAAAAACTAAATATATGCCACTCATTTTCATTTTTAGCTATAATGATATTAGATTTCTATGAAGTTCTATAGGAAAGTAATATTAGCTGCTTCTGCTACTGGTGAAAAAAAGGAAAAAAAATCTCAGTTGTTTATTATAGAACCGTATATATTATCACTCATACCATGGTCCAATAAGACATATTCCAGAATGACATTTCAGAGAAAAAATATTTTACCTTATCACATTTCCCTTTTCTATGTTCTTTACAGCTCCTTTATCTGGCAATCATACAAGAAAAAGAGAAAATAGAAGGGTATTTGTATAATTCTGTGATTGACAATTCAAAGTGCTATATATCACTTCAGTATGCATTTTATTGTCTAAATACCAGTGGAAATTTTGGCTCACAGTATATTACAAGCAGAAAATATCACACAAAATATCATTTCATCATTCTGTCTCATAGAAATAGTTCAATGAATTCCCTTTAAGATGTTTCTATTCCTTTAATTGGTACACTTAAAGAATAGGCAATTTTACATATTTCTTCTTTGATTTCTTCAGGGACTTAAATATCTTCTCATATAGATCTTTCACTTGTTTGGTTAGAGTTACACCAAAATATCTTATATTATTTGTGGGTATTGTAAAGTGTATTGTTTCCCTAATTTCTTTCTCAGCCAATTTATCATTTGTTTAAAGGACAGTGACTTATTTCCTAGAGTTGATTTTGTATTCAGCCCGTTTGATAAACATGTTTATCAGCAGTATAAGTTGTTTGGTATAATTTTTTGGTTCCTTATATATACTAGCATATCATCTGAAAAAAGTGATATTTTGACTTCTTCCTTTCCAATTTGCATATATATTATCTCATGTATATATATGTTTACATTGAGTCCCATACATGTGGATATGTTGTGCCTTCATTTATATTGAATTCTAGAAATTCTTTAACTTCTTTCTTTATTTCTTCCCTGACCCAAAGATCATTGAGTAGAGAGTAGTACAATTTCCATAAGTATGTAGACTGGCCTTTCTGGTATTTTCGAGGTTTAGCTCTAATCCATGGTTTCCATGGTTGTCTGAAAAGTTATAAGTTGTCATTTCAATTTTCTTATATCTGTTGATGCTTCTTTGTGACCAGCTATATGGTCAATTTTGGAGAAGGATCCATGAGGTTCTAAGAAGATTTACTCTTCTGTTTGGGGGTGAAATATTCTATAGATGTTTGTTAGGTCCATTTGATTCATAATGTTTGCTTAGTTTTGGTCTGGACAATCTGTCAATTGGTGAGAGTGTTGTGTTAAAGTTTCCCACTACTAATATGTGGTGTTTGATGTGCAATTTCAATTTAGTAGTATTTCTTTTACAAATGTACCTTGCATTTGGGGCATAGACATTTAGAACTGGGATACCATCTTGGTAGATTTTTCCTCTGATGAGTATAAAGTGTCCTTGCCTTTCTCTTTTGATTAATTTTGGTTGAAAGTCTATTTTATTAGATATTATGTGGCTACTCCAGCTTGCTTCTTGGATCCATTTGCTTGGAAAACATTTTTTTTTCCTGCTCTTTACTCTGAGGTAATGTTTATCTTTATTGCTGAGGTATGGTTCTTGTATGCAGCAGAATAGTGGATCCTGTTTTCACATTCATTCTGTTAGCCTATGTCATTTATTTGTGGGGGAATTGAGACCATTGATGTTGAGAGATATTATTGAGCAATGATTGTTATTTCCTACTATTTTAGTGCTGGTTATGCTAGTGTGTGTTTCTGTATATGCATGTGTGCTTCCCTTGTTTTTCCTGGTGTGGAATTACTTATTTCCTGTGTTTTCTTGTATGTAGTAATCTTCCTTGGGTTAGAGTTTTCCTTTAAATATTTTCTGTAGAACTGGATCTATGGATAGATATTGTTTGAATTTGAATTTGTCTTGAAATAGCTTGTTTTCTCCATTTATGGTGATTGAAAGTTTTGCTGGGTATAGTAGGCTGGGTTGGTACCTTTGGTGTTTTGGAGGTTGCCAGATATCTTTCCAAGTCCTTCTAGCTTTCAGAGTCTCTTTGAGAAGTCAGGTTTAATTCTGATAGTTCTGCCTTTGCATGTTACCTGGTCTTTTTCCCCTTGCTGCTATTAGTATTCTTTCTTTGTTCTGTAGATTGTGTTTTTATTATTAAGTGGCAAGTATGTTTTCTTTTCTGGTGTCCTATGAGTTTATTGTATGTTTATAAGCATCTCTTTCTTTAGGTTAAGAAAGTCATCTTCTATAATTTTGTTTAAAATATTTTTGCATGTGAGAGCTGGGACTCTTCACCTTTTCTATGCCTGCTATTCTTAGGTTATGTCCTTCCATGACATCCCAGATTACTGGATGTTTTGTGTTAGCTTGTTTTTAGATTTAACATTTGTATTGACTGATATATTATTGTATCATCTATGCCTGATCTCTTGTGTTCTTTTGGTAATGCTTTTCTGTTGTTGTTGTTTTATTTTTTTTGAGACAGGGTTTTTCTATGTATCCCTGGCTATCCTGGAACTCACTCTGTAGACCAGGCTGGCCTCGAACTCAGATATCTGCCTGCCTCTGCCTCCCAAGTGCTAGGATTAAAGGCATGGGCCACGACTGCCAGGCCTATTGGTAATGCTTTTATCTCTTGTTCCTATTGTCTTCCCTAGGTTTTCCATCTCCAGTATTCCCTCAGCTTGTGTTTTCTTGATTGCTTCTATTTCCACTTTCAGGTCTTGGACAGTTTAATTTATTTTTTTACACCTTTATTTATATTTCCCTGCATATCTTTAAGGGATTTGTTTCCTCTTTAAAGACCGTTAAATGTCAGAAGTCATTTTCTTATATTTCCTTAAAATATTTATCCACTTCTTTTTAAATGCCTGTATCACGTTTCTAGGACTGTATTTAAGGTCGTTTTCTTGTGCTTCTGTTGTAGGTTGTGTTAAGATATTTAGGACATGCTGTAGTAGGGTAGCTGTGTTCTAAAGGTGTCATATTTCCCTGGCTTGTTTTTTTTTTCTTGATTTTCATTAATTAATTAATTTTTTTCATTCGTTAATTTATTTTTTTTTTTTGCACTCCATATTCCTTTCCCATTTACCTCCGACTGTTCCACATCCAATACCTCTTCCCCACCCCCCTTGTCTCCAAGTGGATGTTCCCACCCCCCACTCCACCTGATCTCTTAACTCCTTGGGCCCTCCAGTCTCTTGAGGGTTACATGTATCATCTCTGAATGAGCACAGACCGGGAAGTCTTCTACTGTATGTATGTTGGGGGCCTCATATCTGCTGGTGTATGCTATCTGTTTCGTGGTCCAGTGTTTGAGAGATATCAGGGGTCTAGGCTAATTGATACTGCTGGGCCTTCTACAGGATTGCCCTTCTCCTCAGCTTCTTTCAGCCTTTCCTAATTGAACAACAGGCATCAGATGGTTCTGTCTATTGGTTGGGTGTAAATATCTCCATGTGACTCTTTCAACTGTCTGCTGGCTCTTTCAAAGGGCAGTCATGATAGGTCAGTTTTTGTGAGTGCTCCATAGCCTTAGTAATAGTGTCAGGCCTTGGGACCTCCCCTTGTGCTGGATCCCACTTTGGGCCTGTTGCTGGACCTTCTTTTCCTCAGGCTGCTTTCCATTCCCATCCCTGTAATGCTTTCAGATGGGAATAATTATGGATCAGAGTTGTGACTGTGGAATGGCCCCCTTCTGCCTCACTTGATGTCCTGTCTTCCTGCTGGAGGTGGGTTCTATACGTTCCTGCTCCTACTGTCTGGCTTTTTTAAATCGTTTTCTTTTGAGGCCCTTTACCCATCTGGATGGCTTTGGTCCCAGGATATTCTTGTTGTAGTTACTGTGAGGGGGTTAACATTGATGGTCCTGTTGTAGCAGGCCTCTGATGGGTATCCTTTGGCTTTATGATTCTGGAACTGCAGATCTGTATGGTTCAATAGCTGCAGGTCCAACTAAAGTAGGCAGATAGGTGACAGGAGAATGGAAGTCTAGGTTAGCAGGCTTCTCAGGCAGCTTTTGGTGTGTCCCAGAGGACTCAGCAATTAGGGAGGATAAGTGTGGGAAGGGAAGCTAATCTGTATGTTTCAAGCTTCTCAGGACTGGTGAAGGTGGGCAAAGAGGTGGAAGGAGGAGAATGGATGCCCAGAGGGGATAGCAGGCTGCTTAGGGCAGCTTGGAGTGCCCCAGATGACTCAGCAAACAGGGAAGGTGTGGGGGAGGGGAGGAAGCTAACCTGTACCTTCAAGTTCAGCTGGTCTGATGAATCTGAGAGGAGAGGTGGTTAGAGAATGTCTATGTGATTTCTAATAAAATTCATGAATTATTTAGAAAAAATTTTCGATTCAAATAGGTGTATAGGCAATTTCTAAGTTAAAATAGCATTTTCATCTCCAAACTTTCCGTGGTTACAAAATCTATTCCATATAATCTAGCATTCTAGCAATTCATACAGCACAGAGCAATAAACATGGTGATGATCTGAAGAAAATAAGATTACTATGGAGATAGTTAATGTAGAAAACAAATACATATGATGATGCCAGGTTCAAATAGAACCTATAAAGAATATGACAGAGGCTTCCAATGGCAAGGTCACATAGATGAGTGATTAGGATTTCTGTGAAGCAATATATGACAGCAAGGGGCTAAATGAACAAGAAAAATTGACTACTAAAATATTCATACATGTAATTCAGTAGCTAGAACTAATAGAATAAGTGGAGAATGTGGACATTTTTCTTAATAAATATTTTAAATCTCTTTCATTAAAACACTGATAGCATTTTGATATTGTGAATATTGCTGTACAGTTCTTAGTAGATGAATTGATGGCAAGTTATGTGAGAACAATAGTACATCCCCCTTTTATAACCTGTATACTAAGAATTGTGACTGACTTTATTCAATAACTGATTTTCTGTATCTTCTTGTCTGCATAAATAACATTCATCCTACTTGTCTAGGATGAATCTAATGTGTCTCTTGTATAATTCCATCAGTGTTTTAGCAACTTTTACAGGATTATTTTCCTTTTCTTCTTTCTTTTTTTTTGTTTGTTTGTTTTTTGTTTTTTGTTTGGTTTTATTTTTGTTTTTCGAGACAGGGTTTCTCTGTGTAGCCCTGCCTGTCCTGGAACTCACTTTGTAGACCAGGCTGGCCTCGAACTCAGAAATCTGCCTGCCTCTGCCTCCCAAGTGCTCGGATTAAAGGCGTGTACCACCATGCCCGGCCTCTTTTCTTCTTTTAATAATAAATGAGCTCATATAGCCTCTCTACTAATGACAAAAATTGTCAGTTCCAAATTAACTGGACATTGAAAAATTAGATTATCTAATTGTTTTTGTGCAATTGGGTGCATGACCTCACTAAATAACTTTTAAATGGCTAGTTGCTCTATAAACTTACCAAAAAGGCAACAGTTGGCTAATTGCATGAGTAGGGAACTATGTCTATGTTTTTACCACCTGCAGCTAGTTTTCTATATGTAACTGTTCTTTAAGCAGAAATAATACTCCTCAGAAGTTGAGCTTAATTTGTTATACAAACTAGTGTACATAACAAGTCACTTATATCAAGAAAAACAATCACATAATATTAGAATCTGTTAAGAGAAATAAAAGATATTTCTTCAAGTACTAGATGCTTTTGATGATACTCTTGTTCAACAAAGTTGATTCATAAAAATGTATTGACCTAATGCTTCTGTATTTCAGAATCAGCAGCTGCAGGTCATCTCTTAGTATTTCTACCACCATTTATTATTTATATGTTCTAAAGATGTATCTAGATGATTTTACAGAGAATAAGATTTCATGTTCATAATGTATAAGCAGCCTATTTCCTGAGCTAGCTCTCATTAAATCACTATTCAAACCAACCAGCTGGAAGCAAACATTTTCATGTCAAAATAATTCTATTCTTTAGCAGATGTTTGAGGAATAAACAAAAGTGAAATGTAAGATTCAAACCTTTGACTTTATATTGCATTCAATAAAAGATCGTTAGTGAAAACTGCGGAGCAAGTAAAACTTTTTTAAAATGTTGGTCAAACAAAGCAAATTAAAAATATTCCTAATCAAAGTCCATGGTAATTATACATTCCATCATTGAAGTCTGTCATTGAAATTCAATGACAAAAGGGGATTTGACAATGATAAAGAAAGCCTTATTTCAAATGATGCTTCACTTCCCAGTTTAGATAATGGGACAAGAGAAAAATGTCAAAATTCTCACATTGTTTAAATTGATAATCTAAAAATATTTGTAGATAAAAGTATACATATATATAAGTACACACATATATATATGTGTGTGTGTGTGTGTGTGTGTGTGTGTCTGTGTGTGTGTGATATGTGCTAGGCAATACAATTTTTTTAATATTAACTTACTTAAATATTTAAAGAAAATAAGAATTCTGATGTACTTTCATTAAATGTATTTTATTAATGAAAAATTAAGGCAAAAAAAAAAACAGTTAAGCATCCTGCCCAAGGTCACAGAGCTAAGAAAAAAAATTTTTAATATTTTTATTACATATTTTCCTCAATTACATTTCCAATGCTATCCCAAAATTCCTCCATTCCCTCGCCCCTACTTCCTTACCTACCCATTCAGATTTTTTTGGCCCTGGCGTTCCCCTGTAACTGGGGCATATAGAGTTTGCGTGTCCAATGGGCCTCTCTTTCCAGTGATGGCAGACTAGGCCATCTTTTGATACATATGCAGCTAGAGTCAAGAGCTCCGGGGTACTGGTTAGTTCATAATGTTGTTCCACATATAGGGTTGCAGATCCCTTTAGCTCCTTGGGTACTTTCTCTAGCTCCTCCATTGGGAGCCCTGTGATCCATCCAATAGCTGACTGTGAGCATCCACTTCTGTGTTTGCTAGGCCCAGCATAGTCTCACAAGAGACAGCTACATCTGGGTCCTTTCAATAAGATCTTGCTAGTGTATGCAATGGTGTCAGCGTTTGGAAGCTGATTATGTGGTGGATCCCTGGATATGGCAGTCTCTACATGGTCCATCCTTTCGTCTCAGATCCAAACTTTGTCTCTGTAACTCCTTCCGTGGGTGTTTTGTTCCCAATTCTAAGGAGGGGCATAGTGTCCACACTTCAGTCTTCATTCTTCTTGAGTTTCATGTGTTTAGCAAATTGTATCTTATATCTTGGGTATCCTAGGTTTGGGGCTAATATCCACTTATCAGTGAGTACATATTGTGTGAGTTCCTTTGTGAATGTGTTACCTCACTCAGGATGATGCCCTCCAGGTCCATCCATTTGGCTAGGAATTTCATAAATAGCTGAGTAGTACTCCATTGAGTAAATGTACCACATTTTCTGTATCCATTCCTCTGTTGAGGGGCATCTGGGTTCTTTCCAGCTTCTGGCTATTATAAATAAGGCTGCTGTGAACATAGTGGAGCATGTGTCCTTCTTATCCGTTGGGGCATCTTCTGGACATATGCCCAGGAGAGTTATTGCTGGATCCTCCTGTAGTACTATGTCCAATTTTCTGAGGAACCACCAGACTGATTTCCAGAGTGGTTGTACAAGCCTGCAATCCCACCAACAACGGAGGAGTGTTCCTCTTTCTCCACATCCACGCCAGCATCTGCTGTCACCTGAATTTTTGATCTTAGCCATTCTGACTGGTGTGAGGTGGAATCTCAGGGTTGTTTTGATTTGCATTTCCCTGTTGACTAAGGATGTTGAACATTTTTTCAGGTGCTTCTCTGCCATTCGGTATTCCTCAGGTGAGAATTCTTTGTTCAGTTCTGAGCCGCATTTTTAATGGGGTTATTTGATTTTCTGAAGTCCACCTTCTTGAGTTCTTTATATATGTTGGATATTAGTCCCCTATCTGATTTAGGATAGGTAAAGATCCTTTCCCAATCTGTTGGTGGTCGTTTTATCTTATTGACAGTGTCTTTTGCCTTGCAGAAGCTTTGGAGTTTCATGAGGTCCCATTTGTCAATTCCTGATCTTACAGCACAAGCCATTGCTGTTCTATTCAGGAATTTTTCCCTTGTGCCCATATCTTCAAGGCTTTTCCCCACTTTCTCCTCTATAAGTTTCAGTGTCTCTGGTTTTATGTGAAGTTCCTTGATCCACTTAGATTTGACCTTAGTACAAGGAGATATGTATGGATCGATTTGCATTCTTCTACATGATAACAACCAGTTGTGCCAGCACCATTTGTTGAAAATGCTGTCTTTCTTCCACTGGATGGTTTTAGCTCCCTTGTCGAAGATCAAGTGACCATAGGTGTGTGGGTTCATTTCTGTGTCTTCAATTCTATTGCATTGGTCTACTTGTCTGTCAGTATACCAGTACCATGCAGTTTTTATCACAATTGCTCTGTAGCAAAGCTTTAGGTCAGGCATATTGATTCCACCAGAGGTTCTTCTATTCTTGAGAAGAGTTTTTGCTATCCTAGGTTTTTTGTTATTCCAGATGAATTTGCAGATTGCTCTTCCTAATTCGTTGAAGAATTGAGTTGGAATTTTGATGGGGATTGCATTGAATTTGTAGATTGCTTTTGGCAAGATAGCCATTTTTAAAATGTTGATCCTGCCAATCCATGAGCATGGGAGATCTTTCCATCTTCTGAGATCTTCTTTAATTTCTTTCTTCAGAGACTTGAAGTTTTTATCATACAGATCTTTCATTTCCTTAGAGTCACGCCAAGATATTTTATATTATTTGTGACTATTGAGAAGTGTGTTGTTTCCCTAATTTCTTTCTCAGCCTCTTTATTCTTTGTATAGCGAAAGGCCATTGACTTGTTTGAGTTAATTTTATATCCAGCTACTTCACCGAAGCTGTTTATCAGGTTTAGGAGTTCTCTGGTGGAATTTTTATGGTCACTTATATATACTATCATATCATCTGCAAAAAGTGATATTTTGACTTCCTCTTTTCCAATTTGTATCCCCTTGATCTCCTTTTGTTGTTGAATTGCTCTGGCTAATACTTCAAGTACTATGTTGAAGAGGTAGGGAGAAAGTGGGCAGCCTTGTCTAGTCACTGATTTTAGTGGGATTGCTTCCAGCTTCTCTCAATTTACTTTGATGTTGGCTACTTGTTTGCTGTAGATTGCTTTTATCATGTTTAGGTATGGGCCTTGAATTCCTGATCATTCCACCACTTTTTAACATGAATGGGTGTTGGATCTTGTCAAATTATTTTTCTGCATCTAACGAGATGATCATGTGGTTTTTGTCTTTGAGTTTTTTATATAATGGATTACTTTGATGGATTTTAGTATATTAAACCATCCCTGCATCCCTGGAATAAAACCTACTTGGACAGGATGGATGATTGCTTTAATGTGTTCTTGGTTTCCGTTAGCGAGAATTTTATTGAGTATTTTTGCATCGATATTCATAAGAGAAATTGGTCTGAAGTTCTCTATCTTTGTTGGATCTTTCTGTGGTTTAGATATCAGAGTAATTGTGGCTCCATAAAATGAGTTGGGTAGAGTAACTTCTACTTCTATTTTGTGAAATAGTTTTTGCAGAACTGGAATTAGATCTTCTTTGAAGGTCTGATAGAACTCTGCACTAAACCTGTCTGGTCCTGGGTTTTTTTTTTTTTTTTTTTTTTTTTTTGGCTGGGAGACTATTAATAACTGCTTCTTTTTCTTTAGGGGATATGTGACTGTTTAGATAGTTAACTTGATCCTGATTTAACTTTGGTACCTGGTATCTGTCCAGAAATTTGTCCATTTCTTCCAGGTTTTCCTGTTTTGTTGAGTATAGCCTTTTGTAGAAGGATCTGATGGTGTTTTGGATTTCTTCAGGATCTGTTGTTATGTCTCCCTTTTCATTTCTGATTTTGTTAATTAGGATGTTGTCCCTGTGCCCTCTAGTGAGTCTAGCTAAGGGTTTACCTATCTTGTTGATTTTCTCAAAGAACCAACTCCTCGTTTGGTTAATTCTTTGAATAGTTCTTCTTGTTTCCACTTGGTTGATTTCACCCCTGAGTTTGATTATTTCCTGCCCTCTACTCCTCTTGGCTGAATTTGCTTCCTTTTTTTTCTAGAGTTTTTAGATGTGTTGTCAAGCTGCTAGTGTGTGCTCTCTCCAGTTTCTTCTTGGAGGCACTCAGATCTATGAGTTTCCCTCTTAGAAATGCTTTCATTGTGTCCCATAGGCTTGGGTATGTTTTGGCTTCATTTTCATTAAACTCTAAAAAGTCTTTAATTTCTTTCTTTATTCCATCCTTGACCAAGGTATCATTGAGAAGAGTGTTATTCAGTTTCCACGTGAAAGTTGGCTTTCCATTATTTATGTTGTTATTGAAGATCAGCCTTAGTCCATGGTGGTCTGATAGGATGCATGGGACAATTTCAATATTTTTTTATCTGTTGAGGCCTGTTTTATTACCAATTATATGGTCAATTTTGGAGAATGTCCTGTGAGGTGCTGAGAAGAAGGTATATCCTTTTGTTTTAGGATAAAATGTTCTGTAGATATCTGTCAGGTCCATTTGTTTCATAACTTCTGTTAGTTTCACTGTGTCCCAGTTGAGTTTCTTTTTCCACAATCTGTCTATTGATGAAAGTGGGGTGTTTAAGTCTCCCACTATTATTGTGTGAGGTGCAATGTGTGCTTTGAGCTTTACTAAGGTGTCTTTAACCAATGTGGCTGCCCTTGCATTTGGGGCATAGATATTCAGAACTGAGAGTTCCTCTTGGAGGGTTTTACCTTTGATGAGTATGAAGTGTCCCTCCTTGTCTTTTTTGATAAATTTGGGTTGGAAGTTGATTTTATTCGATATCAGAATGGCTACTCCAGCTTGTTTCTTCAGACCATTTGCTTGGAAAATTGTTTTCCAGCCTTTCACTCTAAGGTAGTGTCTGTCTTTTTCCCTGAGATGGATTTCCTGTAAGCAGCAAAATGTTGGGTCCTGTTTGTGTAGCCATTCTGTTAGTCTATGTCTTTTTATTGGGGAATTGAGTCCATTGATATTAAGAGATATTAAGGAAAAGTAATTGTTGCTTCCTTTTATTTTTGTTGTTAGAGTTGGCATTCTTTTCTTGTGGCAGTCTTCTTTTTGGCTCCTTGAGGGATTACTTTTTTGCTTTTTCTAGGGCATGATTTCTGTCCTTGTATTGTTTTTTTTTTTTCTGTTATTATCCTTTGAAAGGCTGGATACTTGGAAAGATAATGTGTGAATTTGGTTTTATCGTGGAATACTTTGGTTTCTCCATCTATGGTAATTGAGAGTTTGGCCGGGTATAGTAGCCTGGGCTGGCATTTGTGATCTCTTAGTGTCTGTATAACATCTGTGCAGGCTCTTCTGGCTTTCATAGTCTCTGGTGAAAAGTCTGGTGTAAAACTTGACCTTTCTCCCTTACCGCTTTTAATATTCTATCTTTATTTATTGCATTTGTTGTTCTGATTATTATGTGTTAGGAGGACTTTATTTTCTGGTCCTGTCTATTTGGAGTTCTGTAGGCTTCTTGTATGATCATGGGCATCTCTTTCTTTAGATTTGGGAAGTTTTCTTTAATAATTTTGTTGAAGATATTTGCTGGCCCTTTAAGTTGAAAATCTTCATTCTCATCAACTCCTATTATCCGTAGGTTTGGTCTTCTCATTGTGTCCTGGATTTCATGGATGTTTTGAGTTAGGATCCTTTTGCATTTTGTATTTTCTTTGATTGTTGTGCTGATGTTCTCTATGGAATCTTCTGCACCTGAGATTCTCTCTTCCATCTCTTGTATTCTGTTGCTGATGCTTGCATCTATGGTTCCAGATCTCTTTCCTAGGTTTTCTATCTCCAGCGTTGCCTCGCTTTGGGTTTTCTTTATTGTGTCTACTTCCCTTTTTAGTTCTAGTATGTTTTTGTTCATTTCCATCACCTGTTTGGATGTGTTTTCCTGTTTTTCTTTAAGGACTTCTGTTTTTTTGTGTTTTCCTGTTTTTCTTTAAGGACCTGTAACTCTTTAGCAGTGCTCTCCTGTATTTTTTTAAGTGAGTTATGAAAGTCCTTCTTGATGTCCTCTACCATCATCATGAGAAATGTTTTTAAATCTGGGTCTAGATTTTCAGTTGTGTTGGGGTGCCCAGGACTAGGTGGGGTGGGAGTGCTGGGTTCTGATGATGGTGAGTGGTCTTGATTTCTGTTAGTAGGATTCTTACGTTCGCCTTTCACCATCTGGTAATCTCTGAATCTAACTGTTATAGTTGTCTCTGGTTAGAGCTTGTTCCTCAGGTGACTCTGTTAGCCTCTATAAGCAGACCTGGGAGGCTAGCTCTCTCCTTAGTTTCAGTGGTCAGAGTATTCTCTGCAGGCAAGCTCTCTTCTTGCAGGGAAGGTGTCCAGATATTTGGTGTTCGAACCTGCTTCCTGGCAGAAGTTGTGTTCCACTCACCAGAGGTCTTAGGATCCCGTGGGGAATCCTGTGTGGGCCCTTGCGGGTGTCGGGAGACTCTGCTGGCAAGGCACCCTGGTGCTCGAGTGGACCAGAAGGGACTTGTGCCCCAGATCAGGCCCGGGTGGTCCGCTTCCCTAGTTAATGCAGTCTCAGGTTCTGCGTGATTGGATTGGGGCAGATGCTGTGTTCCACTTACCAGATGTCTTAGGATCCCGTGGGGGATCCTGTGTGGGCCCTTGCAGGTGTTGTAAGAAAATTTTTTAATCAAATATGCCTAGCATAAGAGACTGTATTTTAATCACTATCCATTATATATGAGCACCAAATCCTAAGCCAGAAACAAACAAGTTGGAAGAAACAATTATTTATTTCACTGATCTCATGTGGAAATTATTATAAGTGACATTAGATTAAGTATGACTTTTAAGATGAGTTATAAATGAATATGTTAGTTTTCAGTGACCTGGGATGGGGGGTGATCCCAGAAGTCTGTTGGTATGACTTTATCTAAGTCTTATAGCAATGGAGATATGGAATCTGAAGAGGCTAGCTACCTTTTGAAACCTAGCAAGATGCCCCAATGGAGGGATAAGAACACCAAACCACACATGCAACTTTTGACACATATTTTTTTTCCTGGCTATAAGAAATGCAGAGACAAAGATGGAGCAGAGACTAAGGGAATTTCAAGTCATTAACTGGCCCAACTTGGGACCCAACACATGAGCAAGCACCAATCCCTGACACTATTAATGATACTATGTTATGCTTGCAGATACAAGTCTAGCATAACTGTCCTCTGAAAAGAAGCTCTACACAGCAGCTTATATAGATAGATGTAGATACCCACAGCTATATTCTGGATGGAGCTTGGGGACTCTTATTGAAGAACTGTTGTAAGGATTGTGGGCCCTAAAGGAGATAGGAATTTCACAGAAAGACCAGCAGAGTCAACTAACCAGGATTCTTCGGGGCTCCCAGAGACTGAACCACCAACCAAAGAACATATAGAGGCTGGTCAATCACATTAAGTTATAGTTTACATCTTTAGCTCTCTGTGTATTTGTTTTATTCATGTGGGAAAGATCTCGTTGTGCTGTTACCACCTACCTTATCACCTCCTCCAAGCTCATCTCCATCTCCCTGGGATATGTTGCTACATATGGCAAAGTGTCAGAAAACACTTATTTCTGACTTTGCCCTTTCTGTGAAGTCAGTTACTGAACATTCCTTAAGAGACTACATGAGTCAGACCCATTCCGATGCCTGCTAACCTGTAACCAATCAAACATTCCACACACTGTCCTAATACAAAACTACTTGGAATCTGAACCTAGAGTTCCAAACAGAAATTCAGATTTGGAAACAGTTCCAGTCTAATCCTTGAAACATAGAGTGGGTTTAAGACTGAATACTATGCTGGTCCATAGCCTGAAATATCTGAAAAATAACAACCCCCCAAAAGAGTACTCATCCAACTAGATAGGTACAAAACTAGATAGCCACACTGAAAAACGCTGCAAATCACATAACTCAAGATACCTACATCACATATTAAAAGCAAAAATATGAAAAAAAGCAGTATGCCTCATCCTGAAACAAGCAATCAAATTGTAGTAGTAATTTATCTGAAGCAGAAAACAGGACTTCAAAGTAGCAATCATAAATATGGTCAGGGAAATTAAAGAAAGTATGAATTAATCCCTTAATGAAGAATGAGAAAATATAAGGTTTGACAAAATAATGAAAACAATTCAAAATATAGAAGCAGAATTTTAAAAGTCATACAATTACAAAAAATATAAACACTTAAATTGAATATAACTCAATGTAAAAAAATTCAGGTTTCCAAACAAATAACTCAGAGGTAAGCCTCACAAACAAATTAAAGATATGGAAGGGAAAATTTCAAATCATGGAGCCAATATAGAAGAAATGCAATCTTCAAATAAAATGTTTATCATTTTTAATCTCGGCACAAAACATTCAGAAATGCTGGAATATTGTAAAAAAGACCAAACCTACAAATAATAGGTACAGAGGAAGGAGAAGAGGTAAAAGTAAGAGGAACAGAAATATTATTAAGAAAATCATAGAATAAAATTTCTTCAATCTAAAGGGAGGAATGCCTGTCAAGGGAAAGAAGAGGACCAGAAAAGAATCTCCTCATGGCATATAATAATGAAAACACTAAATGTTAAGAACAAAAAACAGTTTTAAAAGATGGCATGACAAACAGTAGGCAGAGCTCAGGGAATCCTGTGGAAGAGGGGAGAAAGGATAGTATAAGACAGAGGGGTCAAAGACACCAAAAGAAAACATGCAGAATCAACTAACCTGGGCTCATAGAGACTCATTAAGAGTGAGAGACAATCATGGATCGTCATGGGTTTGATCTAAGCCTGCTGTATACATGTTATGGTTGTGTAGTTGGTCTTCTTGTGGGAATTCTATTAGTGGGAGTGAGGCTGTCTATTACTCTTTATATACTTTGGAGGCCCTTTTCCTTCTACTGGCTGACTTTGTCCAGCCATAATTTGAGGGAGGGTACCTAGTCTCATTGCAACTTGATATGCCAAGTTCAATTGATATCTCTGTGAGGCCTTCCCTTTCCTTAAGGAAAAATTGGGAGGAGTAGATGGGGGAGGAAAATGTAAGGGGAAGACGAAGGATAAACTGCATTCAGGGTACAATATATGAGAAGAATAAATTAAAAATAAAAGATAGCAAAGAAATAAAGGACTAAGAGTTAGATAGTATGTAGCAACTAATGAAGATCCCTGCACTTCATAGACCATTGTGCTAGAACTGATGTGAATGCCTTCTTCCTGAGAACTCAGATTTATTAATTTGGATCTAATTTTTCTGTCTTTTGGTTAATTTGGATAATATTTCCTCAATTTTTGTTTATTTTCTCAAGTAACATTGAATCACTGTTATTTTATTTGTTTTCTCTATTATATTAATTTTAGCCCAGAGTGTAATTTGTTCTTTTCTACATATTTTGTGTGTTATTTTTATTGACCTTTTAAAGTTTCCTAGTTCACTATTAAGATTTTTTCATTATTATGTTTTCAAACTTAAATATTTCTAGCTTTTAAGCACAAAGTAATCTTAAATTTCTTCTTAGAACTACCTTCATTGTGTCCACAGGTTTTGGAACCTTGTATTTTTAAATTTTTGACAATATAAAGTGATTATACTATTTCTCCTTTTCTTTTTCTCTTTTCAATTTGTTGCAAATTGTATCTTATATCTTAGGTATCCTAAGTTTCTGGGCTAATATCCACTTATCAGTGAGTACATATTGTGAGAGTTCCTTTGTGATTGGGTTACCTCACTCAGGATGATGCCCTCCAGGTCCATCCATTTGCCTAGGAATTTCATAAATTCATTCTTTTTAATAGCTGAGTAGTAATCCATTGTGTAAATGTACCACATTTTCTGTATCCATTCCTCTGTTGAGGGGCATCTGGGTTCTTTCCAGCTTCTGGCTATTATAAGTAAGGCTGCTATGAACATAGTGGAGCATGTGTCCTTCTTACCGGTTGGGACATCTTCTGGATATATGCCCAGGAGAGGTATTGCTGGATTCTCTGGTAGTACTATGTTTTTATTTGCATTTCCCTGATGATTAAGGATGCTGAACAATTTTTCAGGTGCTTCCCAGCCATTCCTTATTCCTCAGGTGAGAATTATTTGTTTAGCTCTGAGGCCCATTTTTAATAGGGTCATTTATTTTCTGGAGTCCACCTTCTTGAGTTCTTTATATATATTGGATATTACTCCTCTATATAAATTAGGGTAGGTAAAGATAGTTTTCTAATCTGTTGGTGGCCTTTTTGTCTTATTGGTGGTGTCTTTTGCCTTACAGAAGCTTAGCAGTTTTATGAGGTCACATTTGTCAATTATTGATCTTGCAGCACAAGCCATTGCTGTTCTACTCAGGAATTTGACCCCTGTGCCCATATCTTCGAGGCTTTTACCCATTTTCTCCTATATAAGTTTCAGTGTCTCTGGTTTAATGTGGAGTTCCTTGATCCACTTAGATTTGACCTTAGTAGAAGGAGATAGGAATGGATGAATTCACATTCTTCTACATGATAAAAGCCCATTGTGCCAGCACCAATTGTTGAAAATGCTGTCTTTCTTCCACTGGATGGTTTTAGCTCCATTGTCAAAGATCAAGTGATCAGAGGTGTGTGGTTTCATTTCTGGGACTTCAATTCTATTCCATTGGTCTACTGGTCTGTTGATATACCAGCACCATGCAGTTTTTATCACAATTGCTCTGTAGTACAGCTTTAGGTCAGGCATGGTGATTCCACCAGAGGTTCTTTTATCCTTAAGAAGAATTTTTGCTATCCTCATTTTTTTGTTATTCCAGATGAATTTGTAGAATGCTCTTTCTAATTCGTTGAATAATTGAGTTGGAATTTTGATGGGGATTGCATTGAATCTGTAGATTGCTTTTGGCAAGATAGCCATTTTTACAATGTTGATCCTGCCAATTCATGAACATGGGAGATCTTTCCATCTTTTGAGATCCTCTTTAATTTCTTTCTTCAGAGACTTGAAGTTCTTATGATACAGATCTTTCACTTCCTCAGAGTCACGCCAAGGTATTTTATATTATTCCTGACTACTGAGAAGGGTGTTGTTTCCCTAACTTCTTACTCGGCCTGTTTATTCTTTGTGTAGAGAAAGGCCATTGACTTGTTTGAATTAATTTTATATCCAGCTACTTCACTGAAGCTCTTTATTAGGTTTAGGAGTTCTCTGGTGGAATTTTTAGGGTCACTTATATATACTATCATATCATCTGCAAAAAGTGACATTTTGACTTCTTTCTTTCTAATTTGTATCCCCTTGATCCCCTTTTGTTGTCAAATTGCTCTGGCGAGGACTTCAAGTACAATGTTGAATAAGTAGGGAGAGAGGGGGCAGGCTTGTCTAGTCCCTGATTTTAGTGGGATTGCTTCCAGCTTCTTACCATTTACTTTGATGTTGGCTACTGGTTTGCTGTAGATTGCTTTTATCCTGGTATGGGACTTGAAATCCTGATCTTTCCAAGACTTTTATCATGAATGGGTGTTGGATTTTGTCAAATGCTTTCTCCACTTCTAAGGAGATGATCATGTGGTTTGTCTTTGAGTTTGTTTATATAATGGATTATTTTGATAGATTTCTTTATATTAAACCATACCTGCATCCCTGCTTGGTCAGGATGGATGATTGTTTTCATGTGTTCTTGGATTCTGTTAGTGAAAATATTATTGAGTATTTTTGCATCGATATTCATAAGGGAAATTGGTCTGAAGTACTCTCTTTGTTGGATCTCTCTGTTGTTTAGGAATCAGAGTAATTGTGGCTTCATAGAATGAGTTGGGTAGAGTATCTTCTACTTCAACTTTGTGGAATAGTTTGTGAAGACCTGGAATTAGATCCTCTTTGAAGATCTGATAGAACTCTGGACTAAACCCATCTTGACCTGGGCTTTTTTTGGTTGGGAGACTATTAATGACTGCTTCTATTTCTTTAGGGGATATGGGACTGTTTAGATCCTTAACTTGATCTTTATTTAACTTTGGTACCTGGTATCTGTCTAGAAATTTGTCCATTTTGTCCATGTTTTCCAGTTTTGTTGAGTATAGCCTTTTGTAGAAGGATCTGATGGTGTTTTTGATTTCTTCAGCATCTTTTGTTATGTCTCCCTTTTCGTTTCTGATTTTGTTAATTAGGATGCTGTCCCTATGCCCTCTAGTGAGTCTGGCTAAGGGTTTATCTATATTGTTGATTTTCTCAATTAACCAACTCCTTGTTTGGTTGATTCTTTGAATAGTTAGTTCTTCTTGTTTCTACTTGGTTGATTTAGCATCTGAATTTGATTATTTCCTGCCCTCTACTCCTCTTGGGTGAATTTGCTTCCATTTTTTCTAGAGATTTTTGGTGTGTTGTCAAGCTGCTAGTGTGTGCTCTCTCTAGTTTCTTTTTGGAGGCACTCAGAGCTATGAGTTTCCCTCTTAGAAATGCTTTCATTGTGTCCCATAGGTTTGGGTATGTTGTGGCTTCATTTTCATTAAACTCTAAAAAGTCCTTAATTTCTTTCTTTATTACTTCCTTGACCAAGGTATCATTAAGAAGAGTGTTGTTCAGTTTCCACGTGAATGTTGGCTTTCCATTATTTATGTTTTTATTGAAGATCAGCCTTAGTCCATGGTGGTTTGATAGGATGCATGGGACAATTTCAATATTTTTTTATCTGTTGAGGCCTGTTTTGTGACAAATTATATGGTCAGTTTTGTAAAAGGTACCATGAGGTGATGAGAAGAAGGTATATCCTTTTGTTTTAGGATAAAATGTTCTGTAGTTATCTGTTAAGTCCATTTGTTACATAACTCCCGATAGTTTCACTGTGTCCCTGTTTAGTCTCTGTTTCCACAATCTGTCCATTGATGAAAGTGGGGTGTTGAAGTCTCCCACTATTATTGTGTGAGATGCAATGTGTGCTTTGAGCTTTACTAAAGTTTCTTTAATGAATGGGGCTGCCCTTGTATTTGGAGCATAGATATTCAGAATTGAGAGTTCCTCTTAGAGGATTTTACCTTTGATGAGTATGAAGTGTCCATTCTTGTCTTTTTTGATAACTTTGGGTTGGAATTTGATTTTATTTGATATTAGAATGGCTGCTCCAGCTTGTTTCTTCATACCATTTGCTTAGAAAATTGTTTTCCAGCCTGTCACTCTGAGGTAATGACTGTCTTTTTTCCTGAGATGGGTTTCCAGTAAGCAGCAAACTGTTGTGTCCTCTTAGTGTAGCTTGCCTGTTAGTCTATGTCTTTTTATTGGAAAATTGAGTCCATTGATATTAAGAGATATTGAGGAAAAGTAATTGTTGCTTCCTATTATTTTTGTTCTTAGAATTGGCATTTTATTCTTGTGGCTGTCTTCTTTTTGCTTTGTTGAAGGATTACTTTCTTGCTTTTTCTAGGGCATGTTTTCTGTCCTTGTATTTTTTTTTTTCTGTTATTATCCTGTGAAGGGCTGGATTCTTGGAAAGATAATGTATGAATTTGGTTTTGTCATGGAATACTTTGGTTTTCCCATCTACGGTAATTGAGAGTTTGGCTGGGTATAGTAGCCTGGGCTGGCATTTGTGTTCTCTTAGTGTCTGTATAACATCTGTCCAGCATCTTCTCGCTTTCATAGTCTCTGGTGAAAAGTCTGGTGTAATTCTAATAGGCCTGCCTTTATATGTTACTTGACCTATCTCCCTTACTGCTTTTAATAATCTATATTTATTTATTGCATTTGTTGTTGTGATTATTATGTGTCAGGAGGAATTTCTTTTCTGGTCCAGTCTATTTGGGGTTCTGTAGGCTTCTTGTATGTTCATGGGCATCTATTTCTTTAGGTTTGGGAAGTTTTCTTCTATAATTTTGTTGAAGATATTTGCTGGCCCTTTAAGTTGAAGATCTTCATTCTCATCTACTCCTATTATCCGTTGGTTTGGTCTTCTCATTGTGTCCTGGAGTTCCTCGAGGTTTTGAGTTAGGATCTTTCAGCATTTTCTTTTTTCTTTTTTTTTTTTTTCCATTTTTATTAGGTATTTAGCTCATTTACATTTCCAATGCTATACCAAAAGTCCCCCATACCCACCCAACCCCACTCACCTACACACCCACTCCCCCTTATTGGCCCTGGCGTTCCCCTGTACTGGGGCATATAAAGTTTGCGTGTCCAATGGGCCTCTCTTTCCAGTGATGGCCGACTAGGCCATCCTTTGATACATATGCAGCTAGAGTCAAAAGCTCCGGGGTACTGGTTAGTTCATAATGTTGTTCCACCTATAGGGTTGCAGATCCCTTTAGCTCCTTGGGTACTTTCTCTAGCTCCTCCATTGGGAGCCCTGTGATCCATCCAATAGCTGACTGTGAGCATCCACTTCTGTGTTTGCTAGGCCCAGCATAGTCTCACAAGAGACAGCTACATCTGGGTCCTTTCAATAAGATCGTGTTAGTGTATGCAATGGTGTCAGCGTTTGGAAGCTGATTATGTGGTGGATCCCTGGATATGGCAGTCTCTACATGGTCCATCCTTTCATCTCAGCTCCAAACTTTGTCTCTGTAACTCCTTCCATGGGTGTTTTGTTCCCAATTCTAAGGAGGGGCATAGTGTCCACACTTCAGTCTTCATTCTTCTTGAGTTTCATGTGTTTAGCAAATTGTATCATATATCTTGGGTATCCTAGGTTTGGGGCTAATATCCACTTATCAGTGAGTACATATTGTGTGAGTTCCTTTGTGAATGTGTTACCTCACTCAGGATGATGCCCTCCAGGTCCATCCATTTGCCTAGGAATTTCATAAATTCATTCTTTTTAATAGCTGAGTAGTACTCCATTGTGTAGATGTACCACATTTTCTGTATCCATTCCTCTGTTGAGGGGCATTGGGTTCTTTCCAGCTTCTGGCTATTATAAATAAGGCTGCTATGAACATAGTGGAGCATGTGTCCTTCTTACCAGTTGGGGCATCTTCTGGATATATGCCCAGGAGAGGTATTGCTGGATCCTCCGGTAGTACTATGTCCAATTTTCTGAGGAACCGCCAGACTGATTTCCAGAGTGGTTGTACAAGCCTGCAATCCCACCAACAATGGAGGAGTGTTCCTCTTTCTCCACATCCTCGCCAGCATCTACTGTCACCTGAATTTTTGATCTTAGCCATTCTGACTGGTGTAAGGTGGATTCTCAGGGTTGTTTTGATTTGCATTTCCCTGATGATTAAGGATGTTGAACATTTTTTCAGGTGCTTCTCTGCCATTCGGTATTCCTCAGGTAAGAATTCTTTGTTCAGTTCTGAGCCGCATTTTTAATGGTGTTATTTGATTTTCTGAAGTCCACCTTCTTGAGTTCTTTATATATGTTGGATATTAGTCCCCTATCTGATTTAGGATAGGTAAAGATCCTTTCCCAATCTGTTGGTGGTCTTTTTGTCTTATTGACAGTGTCTTTTGCCTTGCAGAAACTTTGGAGTTTCATGAGGTCCCATTTGTCAATTCTCGATCTTACAGTACAAGCCATTGCTGTTCTGTTCAGGAATTTTTCCCCTGTGTCCATATCTTCAAGGCTTTTCCCCACTTTCTCCTCTATAAGTTTCAGTGTCTCTGGTTTTATGTGAAGTTCCTTGATCCACTTAGATTTGACCTCAGTACAATGAGATAAGTATGGATCGATTCGCATTCTTCTACACAATAACAACCAGTTGTGCCAGCACCAATTGTTGAAAATGCTGTCTTTCTTCCACTGGATGGTTTTAGCTCCCTTGTCGAAGATCAAGTGACCATAGGTGTGTGGGTTCATTTCTGGGTCTTCAATTCTCTTCCATTGGTCTACTTGTCTGTCTCTATACCAGTACCATGCAGTTTTTATCACAATTGCTCTGTAGTAAAGCTTTAGGTCAGGCATGGTGATTCCACCAGAGGTTCTTTTATCCTTGAGAAGACTTTTTGCTATCCTTGGTTTTTTGTTATTCCAGATGAATTTGCAAATTGCTCCTTCTAATTCGTTGAAGAATTGAGTTGGAATTTTGATGGGGACTACATTGAATCTGTAGATTGCATTTGGCAAGATAGCCATTTTTACAATGTTGATCCTGCCAATCCATGAGCATGGGAGATCTTTCCATTTTCTGAGATCTTCTTTAATTTCTTTCTTCAGAGATTTGAAGTTTTTATCAAACAGATCTTTCACTTCCTTAGTTAAAGTCACGCCAAGATATTTTATATTATTTGTGACTATTGAGAAGGGTGTTGTTTCCCTAATTTCTTTCTCAGCCTCTTTATTCTTTGTATAGAGAAAGGCCATTGACTTGTTTGAGTTTATTTTATATCCAGCTACTTCACCGAAGCTGTTTATCAGGTTTAGGAGTTCTCTGGTAGAATTTTTAGGGTCACTTATATATACTATCATATCATCTGCAAAAAGTGATATTTTGACTTCCTCTTTTCCAATTTGTATCCCCTTGATCTCCTTTTGTTGTCGAATTGCTCTGGCTAATACTTCAAGTACTATGTTGAAAAGGTAGGGAGAAAGTGGGCAGCCTTGTCTAGTCCCTGATTTTAGTGGGATTGCTTCCAGCTTCTCTCCATTTATGTTGATGTTGGCTACTGGTTTGCTGTAGATTGCTTTTATCATGTTTAGGTATGGGCCTTGAATTCCTGATCTTTCCAAAACTTTTATCATGAATGGGTGTTGGATCTTGTCAAATGCTTTTTCTGCATCTAACGAGATGATCATGTGGTTTTTGTCTTTGAATTTGTTTATATAATGGATTACATTGATGGATTTTCGTATATTAAACCATACCTTCATCCCTGGAATAAAACCTACTTGAACAGGATGGATGATTGCTTTAATATGTTCTTGGATTTGGTTAGCGAGAATTTTATTGAGTATTTTTGCATCGATATTCATAAGAGAAATTGGTTTGAAGTTCTTTATCTTTGTTGGGTCTTTCTGTGGTTTAGGAATCAGAGTGATAGAGGCTTCATAAAATGAGTTGGGTAGAGTAACTTCTACTTCTATTTTGTGAAATAGTTTGTGCAGAACTGGAATTAGATCTTCTTTGAAGGTCTGATAGAACTCTGCACTAAACCTGTCTGGTCCTGGGCTTTTTTTGGCTGGGAGACTATTAATAACTGCTTCTTTTTCTTTAGGTGATATGGGACTGTTTAGATGGTCAACTTGAACCTGATTCAACTTTGGTACCTGGTATCTGTCCAATAATTTGTCCATTTCATCCAGGTTTTCCAGTTTTGTTGAGTATAGCCTTTTGTAGAAGGATCTGATGGTGTTTTGGATTTCTTCAGGATCTGTTGTTATGTCTCCCTTTTCATTTCTGATTTTGTTAATTAGGATTTTGTCCCTGTGCCCTTTAGTGAGTATAGCTAAGTGTTTATCTATTTTGTTGATTTTCTCAAAGAACCAACTCCTCGTTTGGTTAATTCTTTGAATAGTTCTTCTAGTTTCCACTTGGTTGATTTTGCCCCTGAGTTTGATTATTTCCTGCCGTCTACTCCTCTTGGGTGAATTTGCTTCCTTTTTTTCTAGAGCTTTTAGATGTGTTGTCAAGCTGCTAGTATGTGCTCTCTCCCGTTTCTTCATGGAGGCACTCAGAGCTATGAGTTTTCCTCTTAGAAATGCTTTCATTGTGTCCCATAGGTTTGGGTACATTGTGGCTTCATTTTCATTAAACTCTAAAAAGTCTTTAATTTCTTTCTTTATTCCTTCCTTGACCAAGGTATCATTGAGAAGAGTGTTGTTCAGTTTCCACGTGAATTTTGGCTTTCCATTATTTATGTTGTTATTGAAGATCAGTCTTAGGCCATGGTGGTATGATAGGATACATGGGACAATTTCAATATTTTTGTATCTGTCGAGGCCTGTTTTGTGACCAATTATATGGTCAATTTTGGAGAAGGTCCCGTGAGGTGCTGAGAAGAAGGTATATCCTTTTGTTTTAGGGTAAAATGTTCTGTAGGTATCTGTCAGGTCCATTTGTTTCATAACTTCTGTTAGTTTCACTGTGTCCCTGTTTAGTTTCTGTTTCCACGATCTGTCCACTAATGAAAGTGTTGTGTTGAGGTCTCCCACTATTATTGTGTGAGGTGCAACGTGTGCTTTGAGCTTTACTAAAGTGTCTTTAATGAATGTGGCTGCCCTTGCATTTGGAGCGTAGATATTCAAAATTGAGAGTTCTTCTTCTAGGGTTTTACCTTTGATGAGTATGAAGTGTCCCTCCTTGTCTTTTTTGATAACTTTGGGTTGGAAGTCGATTTTATCCGATATTAAAATGGCTACTCCAGCTTGTTTCTTCAGACCATTTGCTTGGAAATTTGTTTTCCAGCCTTTCACTCTGAGGAAGTGTCTGTCTTTTTCTCTGAGATGGGTTTCCTGTAAGCAGCAGAATGTTGGGTCCTGTTTGTGTAGCCAGTCTGTTAGTCTATGTCTTTTTATTGGGGAGTTGAGACCATTGATATTAAGAGATATTAAGGAAAAGTAATTGTTGCTTCCTGTTATTTTTGTTGTTAAAGTTGGCATTCTGTTCTTGTGGCTGTCTTCTTTTAGTTTTGTTGAGGGATTATCTTCTTGTTTTTTCCTAGGGCGTGGTTCCCGTCCTTTTATTGGTTTTTTTCTGTTATTATCCTTTGAAGGGCTATATTGGTGGAGAGATAATGGGTGAATTTAGTTTTGTCGTGGAATACTTTGGTTTCTCCATGTATGGTAATTGAGAGTTTGCTGGGTATAGTAGTCTGGGCTGGAATTTGTGTTCTCTTAGTGTCTGTATAACATCTGTCCAGGCTCTTCTGGCTTTCATAGTCTCTGGTGAAAAATCTGGTGTAATTCTGATAGGCTTGCCTTTATATGTTACTTGACCTTTTTCCCTTACTGCTTTTAGTATTCTATCTTTATTTAGTGCATTTGAAGTTCTGATTATTATGTGTCGGGAGGAATTTCTTTTCTGGTCTAGTCTATTTGGAGTTCTGTAGGCTTCTTGTATGTTCATGGGCATCTCTTTCTTTAGATTTGGGAAGTTTTCTTCAATAATTTTGTTGAAGATGTTTACTGGTTCTTTGAGTTGAAAATCTTCATTCTCATCAACTCCTATTATCCGTAGGTTTGGTCTTCTCATTGTGTCCTGGATTTCCTGGATGTTTTGAGTTAGGATTTTTTTGCATTTTCCATTTTCTTTGATTGTTGTGCCGATGTTCTCTATGGAATCTTCTGCACCTGAGATTCTCTCTTCCATCTCTTGTATTTTGTTGCTGATGCTGGCATCTATGTTTCCAGATTTCTTTCCTAGGGTTTCTATCTCCAGCGTTGCCTCTCTTTGGGTTTTCTTTATTGTGTCTACTTCCCTTTTTAGTTCAAGTATGGTTTTGTTCATTTCTATCACCTGTTTGGATGTGTTTTCCTGTTTTTCTATAAGGACTTCTACCTGTTTGGTTGTGTTTTCCTGTTTTTCTTTAAGGACTTGTAACTCTTTAGCGGTGTTCTCCTGTATTTCTTTAAGTGAGTTATTAAATTCCTTCTTTATGTCCTCTACCATCATCATGAGAAATGCTTTTAAATCCAGGTCTACCTTTTCAGGTGTGTTAGGATGCCCTGGACTGGGCGAAGTGGGAGTGCTGGGTTCTGATGATGGTGAGTGGTCTTGGTTCCTGTTAGTAGGATTCTTACGTTTACCTTTCGCCATCTTGCAATCTCTGGAGTTAGTTGTTATATTTGTCTTTGTTTAGAGATTGTTCCTCTGTTGATTTTGTTACCCTCTATCAGCAGACGTGGGAGACTAGCTCTCTCCTCTGATTTTCAGTGGTCATAGCAGTCTCTGCAGGCAAGCTCTCCTCTTTCAGGGAAGGTGCACAGTTATCTGGTGTTTGGACCTCCTCCTGGCTGAAGATGAAGGCTCAAAACAGGATCTTTCCCAGAAGCTGTGTTGCTTTGGCCAGGAAGGTGGCCGGTTGTCTGGAGTCGAAGATGGCGCTGCCTCAGAAGCTCTGTGGCTCTCTCCTTCCCAGAAACGGCTGGCCTCTGTATTCCACACTGTCACCCGTGCAGCCTGCCCTCCGCAGAGTCCCGGAGCCAAGGAGGCTCCCACCGGGGCCTGAGGCACAAACCTCTCGGGCAGGGCGGACCCCTGTGCACTCACCAGGATGGTGGCCAGTTGTCTCTTTCAGCATTTTCTATTTTATTTTTTTGTTGTGCTGATGTTCTCTATGGAATCTTCTGCACCTGAGATTCTCTCTTTCATCTTTTGTATTCTGTTGCTGATGCTCACATCTATGGTTCCACATTTCTTTCCTAGGGTTTCAATCTCCAGTGTTGCCTCACTTTGGGTTTTCTTTATTGTGTCTACTTCCCTTTTTAGGTCTTGGATTGTTTTATTCAATTCCATCACCTGTTTGGTCGTGTTTTCCTGCAATTCTTTAATGGATTTTTGTGCTTCCTCTTTAAGGTCTTCTACCTGTTTAGCAGTGTTCTTCTGTATTTCTTTAAGTGAGTTATTAAAGTCCTTATTGATGTCCTCTACCATCATCATGAGATATGCTTTTAAATCTGGGAGTATCTTTTCAGGTGTGTTGCGGTGCCCAGGACTGGGAGGGGTGGGAGTGCTGTGTTCTGATGATAGTGAGTGGTCTTGGTTTCTGTTAGTAAGATTCTTACATTTGCCTTTTGCCATCTGGTAATCTCTGGAGTTAGTTGTTATAGCTGTCTCTGGTTAGTGTTTGTTCCTCAGGTGATTATGTTAGCCTCTATCAGCAGACCTGGGAGACTAGCTCTCTTCTGAGTTTCAGTGGTCAGGGTACTCTCTTCAGACAAGATCTTTTCTTGTAGGGAAGGTGCCCAGATATCTGGTGTTCCAACCTGCCTCTTGGCAGAAGTTGTGTTCCACTCACCAGAGGTCCTTAGATCTCATGGAGAATCCTGTGTGGACCTTGGGGGTTTCAGCAGACTCAGCGCCCAAGGTGCATAGGTGCTGCTGCCAATGGGAAGGGCATGAATTTCTTGATATATATAACCTAATAAGATTAAATCAGGAGGAAATAAGCTTAACTGTTTGTTTAATACACACTAATAACCTCTAGTGAAATTGAAGGATTAGTTAAAAATCTCCCAACCAAAGAATACCCAAGGTCAGATGGATTCAGTGTGCAAATCCACCAGACTTGCAAGAAGAAATAACACCAATAATCCTCGAATTATTCCACAAATAGAAACTGGAGGAATATTTTCTTAGTATTTTTTACAAAGGCACCATTACTATTATATAAAGACCAAACAAAAACCCTAAAATATAAGAAAATTACAGAATAATATCCCTTTAGAACATTGATGCAAAATTTCTCAATAAAATATTTGAAATCAAAGTAAAAACACAAAAAAGTTATCCATTATTAATCAAGTTAGCTTCATCCTAGAGATGCAGGGATGGTGCTACATACATAAACCAATAAGTATAATGCATCACATAAACAGAGTGAAAAACAAAAACACATTATCATTATATACACAATATGCCTGTGTCAAAAGCCAATTACCATTCATGACAAATGTTGTAGAGACTAGAGATAAAAAAATATATACCTTATCATAACATAGGCAATTTATAGAAAACCCACAGTCACCACAATCCTAAGTCAATAAAAACTCAAAACATTTTTACCAAAATTAGAAATACAAAAGGATTCCCACTCTTTCTATATCTATTGAATATAGTATCTGAAGACTTAGCTATAGCAATAACACAAGTAAAGGAAATAGAAATGAAGTAATTCACATTATTTTTATTTACAGATGATATATTTTTATGCATAAAGTCTTAGCTGGGAGTGGTAGTGCATGCCTTTAATCCCAGCACTCGGGAGACAGAAGCAGGTGGATTTCTAAGTTCGAGGCCAGCCTGATCTACAGAGTGAGTTCTAGGACAGCCAGTGCTATACAGAGAAACCCTGTCTCAAAAAACAAAACAAAACAAAACAAAACAAAACAAAACAAAACAAATCTAAAAAGTATCTCAAAGACTCCACTAAAACACATTTGCTGCAGATAAACACTTCAGCAGTGGTAGTACATGCCTTTAATCCCAGCACTTCTGAGGCAGGCAAATCTGAGACCAGCCTGGTCTACACAGTGAATTTCAGGATAGCCAGGGCTACACAGAGAATCTTTGTCTCAAAAAAGCACGCAAATACAAAAATATGTTCCTTTATTTATTTTAAATTTAATTTTATTTAGGGACAGTATCTTACTCTCTAGCCCAAGCTAGGTCACCTTGCTCTCCTCCTGCCAATGTCTTCTAAGGGATGGCATTATGTTTGTCACCATGCCTGGCTTACTAGCACTTTAATTATAAGCGACACACTGAGTAGAATACAATACATCCTTGGAATCACGTGCTTCCCATGAAGAGGTAGGTGTGGATCTTCCCCTGCTTCATGGCTTTTCATGTAATCATGAGGGCTTGGAAGATCGCCGAGCAGGTGAAGCAGTTGATGATATACAAGAGTGAGGAGGAGTGGACTTCAGATCTCCAGAGCCCATGTAGATAGTGAAGATGGGTACGTGTGGAGGCCTGTTGGTAACTCTGGAATTTGAAGACAGAAAAGGGATCTCTGGAGCAAGCTGCTATCTAGACTAGCCTTCTCAGGAGTTGCTTAGTCCTCTCCCATATAATGATGTTGTGCTGGAAATTAAGATTTTTGAACCCATGACTGAGAAACCAGGCCTAAGAGGTGCAGAATACAGAGAGATAGTCATCATCTGTGGGATAAACAAGTTATTGGAGGGTTTCTAAAAGCAAGTGGGTCCCAAAGTCTCTCCACAGAGGAGGAAGAAAATATAGATCCAGAGACTTAGTTTCTGGAAGGAATAACACACTCACCTGTGCAAACCTGACAAAGAAAATGTGCACATTGTCGAAAAGAGCAATATTTAAAACCATGAAACAAGGGCACAGGAACACATCCTGAATGTTGAGTCCACCATGACATAGGTCTCAGTGAAGCAGCTTCTTCACACACACACACACACACACACACACACACACACACACACACACACACACTGCCGCATCCACTCCAGTAGTGACTCACATGACAGGCCTAGAAACCTGGATGCAGTCTTGAGGCGAATAGTTCACAGAAACTTAGTCTCCTGAAACCATGGCATCCTGTACAACAAATGCTCCAAAAGTATCCTTGCTTTAATGTCGTTGCTTTAGCCAGTGAACTAATCTGTGTGCTTTCCCTCAATAGTGTTTTATTATAAGAGCCTCAAAGGATTGATTTTGACATATAGCTAAGTTAGAATAGCCTTCACCAGTGTTCTAATGACTTAGGAAGAGGAAAGGTTGTGGTTTAAGAAGAAACTAGAGTAAATACTTAGAACTATAGATTTCTAAGTTATACCCATATACAGGATTTTACAATGGCCTAGGGGGAAGGTGGACTATACAATAGACAAGAATTGGAATTATGGCAAGGGCATGAAGCCCTTGCCCCTGGCTTCTAAATTTAAGCTGACCACGGGGGGAGGGGAGGCTTCTTTTGATCCTGATTGGTTCTTGTTAGCTTTTAGTATGCATTCTTCTGTTTTGTTGCAGAAGTAATTTTGCATGTGATAACTTCAATGTACCAAGGATGGCCTTAATGTATCACTTAATTTCTTTGTTTCCTGTAATAAATAAAACTGATGCTCACTTTGATAAATTACATTCAGATACCACACTCCTTGTGTCCCTGTCTGTTTGTCATCCTTCTCGCTGACTCCCTGCCCACCTATAACTGGAACCCTGATTTCTCCCGTGGATTGAGGGGGCCAATTGAGGCTGGTCCACAGCAACACACACACACACACACACACACACACACACACACACACACACACTCACCATGATAGTTAAGCAATCTTGAATAATTTTTTAAATACTGCCAGAATTATGGTCATTCCAGTTTTCAAGTTGTATTACAAAGATACAGTAATTAAAAACACCATGGCAATGGCAGAAAAATGGACATACTGATCAAAATCATAATAATGAAAGCTGAACAATGCTCTACTCAATGATAACTTGGTCAAGGAAGAAATAAAAAAATTGATGACTTTTTAGAACTTAACGAAAAGGAAGACACAAAATACCCAAACTTATGGAACACAATAAAAGCAGAGCTAAAAGGAACCAGTCATTAAAACTCTCCCAACCAGAAAAAAAGCTCAGCACCAGATGGGTTTAGTGTAGAATTTGATCACATCTTCAAAGAGGACCTAATAACAATACTCTTCAAACTATTCTAGAAAATAGAAACAGAAGGAACCCAATTAATTCTATGAAGCCACAATTACACTGAATATTCTCCCTTGGAGATGGAGCAGTTTTCATGATTTCCTTTCATAGACTATTTCATGTGAGATTTTTTTTCTACTTCCATCATATTTTCTGTTCCAATGGGTTTTAAAAACTGGTTGCATATTACTTTTAGCTTCAGAAGATATAATATATATTTAAGAGGCATTTAACTATTGTAAATTTTGATGACTTAACGAAATCTCAATAGAGTTGTATAATTTAAAATAAATTTTATAAGTTTAACAAAAAATAAAAAATAAATCGGAACACATGATCCTTTACAATAGTCACAAATAATATAAAATACCTTGGTGTGACTCTAACTAAGCAAGGGTAAGATCTGTATGATAAGAACTTCAAACCTCTGAAGAAATAAATGGAAGATGGTTTCAGAAGATGGAAAGATCTCCCATGCTCATGGATTGTCAGGATTAATATAGTAAAATTGGCCATCTTGCCGAAAACAGCCTACATATTCAATGCAAACCCCATCAAAATTCATACTCAATTCATTATAGAGCTAGAAAAAGCAATTATTAAATTCTTTTGGAATAACAAAAACCCAGGACAGCAAAAGGCTAGTCTTAACAATAAAAAGACTTCTAGAGGAATCACCATCCCTGACCTCAAGCTGTACTACAGAGCAATCATGATAAAAAACTGCATGACATGTGTACAAAAACAGGCAGGAAGATCAATAGAATAGAATTGAAGACCCAGAAATGAATCCACATACCTATGGTCACTTAATCTTTGACAAAGAATCTAAAACCATCCAGTGGAATAAAGACAGCAGTTTCAACAAATGGTGCTGGTTCAATTGGAAGGCAGTATGTAGAATAATGTAAATCAACTCATTCTTATCTCTTTCTACAAAGCTCAAGTCCAAGTGGATCAAGGACCTTCACATAAAACCAGAGACACTAAAAGTAATAGAGGAGAAAGTGGGAAAGAACCTTGAATACATTGGCACAGGGGAAAATTTCCTGAACAGAATACCAATGGCTTATGCTCTGAGATCAAGAATCAACAAATGGGACCCCATAAAACTGCAAAACTTCTGTAAGGCAAAGGACACTGTCCATAGGACAAAATGGCAACCAACAGATTGGGAAAAGATCTTTATCAATCCTACATCCAATAAAGAGCTAATATCCAATATATACGAAGAACTCAAGAAGTTAGACTCCAGAGAATCAAATAACTCTATTAAAATGTGGTACAGAGCTAATCAAAGATATCTAAACTGAGAAATATAAAATGATAGAGAAGTACCTAAAACAATGTTCAACATCCTTAGTCATCAGGGAAATGCAAATCAAAACAACCCTGAGATTCCACCTCACAGCAGTCAAAATGGCTAAGATCAGAAACTCAGGTGACAGCAGATGCTGGCGAGGATGTGGAGAAAGAGGAGCACTCTTCCATTGTTGATGGGACTGCAAGCTGGTACAACCACTCTGGAAATCAGCCTGGTGGTTCCTCAGAAAATTGAACATAGTATTACCTGAAGACCCAGCTATACCACTCCTGGGCATGTATCCAAAAGATGCTCCAACATATAACAAGGACACATGCTCCACTATCGTTATAGCAGCCTTATTTATAATAGTCACAAACTGAAAATAACCCAAATATCCTTCAACAGATGAATTGATACAGAAAATGTGGTGCATTTATACAATGGAATATCAGCTAATAAAAACAATAAGTTCATGAAATTCTTAGGCAAATGGTTGGAACTAGAAAATACAATCCTGAGTAAGGTAACCCTATCACAAAATAACACACTTGCTATGCACCCACTGATAAGTGGATTTTATCCCAAATGCCTAGACCACCCGAGATATTCACAGACCACATGAAGCTTAAGAAGGAAGATCAAGTTGTGTGTGCTTCAGTTCTTCTTAGCAAGGGGAATAAACTACTCACAGGGGCAAATATGGAGACAAAGTGTAGAGCAGAGACTGAAGGAAAGCCCATCCAGAGACTGCCCCACCTGGGAATCCATCCCATATACTGTCACCAAACGAAGAAACTAATGTGGATGTCAAGTAGTTCAAGCTGACAGGAGCCTGATATAGCTGTCTCCTGAGAGACTTTGCCAGAGCCTGACAAGTGCAGAGGCAGATGCTTGCAGTTAACCATTGGACTGAGCATGGGGTCCCCAATGGAGGAGCTAGAGAAAGGACTGACAGAACTGAAGGGGTTTGCAACCCCATAGGAGGAACAACAAAATCAATGAATCAGACCCCCCAGAGCTCCCAGGGACTAAAACACCAGCCAAAGAATACACGTGGAGGGACCCATGGCTCCAGCTGCATATGTAGCAGAAGTTGGCCTTGTAGGACATTAATGTGAGGCCCCTGGTCCTGTAAAGGCTTGATGCCCCATTTTAGGAGAATGCCAGTGTGGGGAGGCTGAAGTGGGTTGGTGGGTGGTTGGGAGAGCACCAGCATAGATGAAGGAGGAGGGATAATGGGATAGAGGGCTCTGTAAGGGAAACTGGGAAAGGGAATAACATTTGAAATGTAAATAAACAATCCTATAAAAGAAAAATAGGAATTCTACAAAATCATTATTAGGAATTATGAAATTACCAATTTGTCTGCACAGTACATCTTCTTGTTGATCTGTGGACAATTTATCCAATTTATCCAATTATTCCTGGGTTGATGCCCAGGAATAATTAGGATATGCGATAGTGACAGGAAAAGGCATATTAGCAGCAAGAAGCAATCCTGGAATGAAGTTTCTTAAGACCTTGCCTCACAGAACTCACCCATTGCTGGTCATGCAAAACAATGAACCATCTCCCAAAAATTCACTTGTATTCTCTTAGACTTTCTTAAATGGCTTCTGAAAGGCACACAGATTGCAAAATATCAAGACTACTATATGTAAAGCAAGGAAAAGACAAGAAACAGTAGACTAACAGTTATTATAATACTCGAGAGTCCTGGTTATTACTTTGGAATTTGTTTCATGGAGTTCAAGGAGAGGTTTGGTAGCTAGTGATTATGACATGGGTGGTTCTCTATTTTGACAGACAGACTTGGATTATGTAATTTTTTGCCTACTTCCTATGTATTTTCTCTTCCTATGTATTTAAAATGCATCTGATTTTAACTGTTTCCACATGCAAGTATTCATAGAAATAAGATTATAGACTGGGAATTCTTCCTAAGATTTCACTCAGAGGATTGTTCAAAATGAAGTGGTGTGTTCTGCTTCACACCATTAGAGGTTTCTGAGTAACAAAAACATCACTAGATATTTTTTTTGCTTGTTTTGTTTTGTTTTCAATGTATGTTCTTAGTACTTACAGGTAAGGGTCTTAGGCTGGCAAGTGTATTATGAAAAGGGGTGTGTTTACAGTATATTGCTCAAATCAAGAAGTATTCTAGTTTGCTAGGTTTCACTCTGTGTTTGCCTGCTTCATCTTCCAATCACCACTATTTTATTTGTGGTAGTATTGATAGCTTCCTATAAGTGATAACTTTGTTCCTTCTAAAGACTTTTCCTTGATTAGGTCATGGGAAATTGTAACAAAGGCCCAAGGAGACTGTCATTCAATAAGCTAGTGTTTTCTCTTTACAGGAAGGGTACAACCACCACAAAACATGCTTCCAACATGTGACAATCTACAACCTGAACCAAAGCCCTGCCTACTCCCATGCAAAGCACATAGGTAGCAATATCAGCCCTTTATTCTTTTCTGTAGAACAAAGAGCAAAAAGTATCTTGATGTTCTGTTCATATTCTCCAATGTCTATGCATGCATTTGCTTTTCTGACTCCCAACCATGAAGGAACCATGGTCCTCCCTCCTCCCTTCCTCATTCCCCAATCCCCATTCTCCCTTCTGTCCTCACAGTTCTACCACCAGAGAATAATTGCAAATCACAGGGATGCAAATATTTTCCATTATAATGGATTTATTTTCACAATTATCACTGGCAATCATTGAAGTATTCAATGTGTTATTCAAATTAGGCCTTTCGAAACAACATGATGTCTAGTCATAGCTGGCTGATGTCTGTATAATACAAGCAATGAAGGTAATTGTCCCAGCTATGCATCCTTGCATCTGTGCTTGCCTCCTGTGCATAATCTCCTGCTACTTGTTCGTGTAGTTGCAGAATGGTCATCCCTCCATGCAGGGGTGTGTGTTGATAGAAGGGGACCGGTATCTCCCCATTCTCCTGCTTTTCTGGAGAGCAGAATGTGGTTCTCTCTTCATCTACCTTCTTGTTTGGAAAGCAAAATTTGATCCTCTCCTCTTTCACTTGATTGCCATGATCAAATAGTGTGTTCCTCTCCTCTTGATTATTTTGGTCTAAGTGTGTGATCACATCCTCTTGCCCTTGTTGGTCATAAATGAATAGTGTGATCTTATGTTCTTTTGCATGCCTGTCTTGATAGTAGTGCCTGATCGTCTTTTCTTTCTCTTGTTTGCCTTGATAAAATTGTGTGTTCCTCTCTACTTCCTTATTTTGGTCAAAATGTGTGATCCTCTCTTCTTGCTCTTGCTGGTCCTGACTGAGTAGTTTGATCTTATCTTCCTTTGCATACTTGTCTTGATAGTAGTGTCTGATCATCTTTTTTTTCACACGCTTGTTTCGATAAAGTTTTGTGTTCCTCTTAACGTGCTTTTTTTGTTCAAAGTGTGTGATTCTCTCTTCTTGTCCTTGCTGGTCATGACTGAGTAGTTTGATCTTATCTTCCTTTTCACGTCTGTCTTGATAGTAGTGTCTGCTTATCTCTTCTTTAACTTGTTTGTCTGGATCAAACTGTGTGATCACCAACTTTTTGAGATGTTTGTCTTGACCACATGGTGTATTTCTGTTCTTGTGCATCCGGTTTTTATGGTGGTTACATTTTGTCTTCACTCCATCAGGTAAGTGAGAGTATTGATCCAATAGTATATTTATCTCACTCTGTAGCTGAGCATACTGACCCCACAGCATCTTCAGCTTGTCCTGCAGCATTTTGTTTCGTTCATGTCGCGTTTTACGCTTCTTTTTCTGCCGCTTGTTTTTTCCAGGGTGTGGTGTTCCTCCACCTTCTTCTGTAGGTTTACATAGAGGGGTGGTATGTTTTTCCCAGAACTTTCCCTTTGGTCTCTTTTTCTGACTTTTTTTAACCCTTTTTAGGACCTGTACATTCTGGAAGGACAAGACAGTGTATCATTGGTTACTAGAAATGAGTCAGGAAGCAAGGCTTTCTAGGGTGTGGGTTGAACAGGGAGTTTAAGCTAGGTAGGTTTTCCTGGGGAAGTGGCATTGAAGGAGAAAAGAGGGACCTTACTTAGGTTGGATTAACTTACCTGTTCACTACTTATGCAAATGTATTCAGTGTAGTTCTTGCCAGAACCCCTAGATACAGGCTTTAGGAAAATCTTGTTCTTTGTCAGGTTAGTATGTGAAGTCCATGAGTCTGTATCTTCAGCACTCTCTTCCAACTTGTCCATTGTGAAGCCTCACAAGGGTCTGGCCCAGAGGGCCAAGTAGCTGTCTTATATACCCTTTTTGAACAATGGATGCCACACCCATAAACTATGTCAGCTACATCTGTCATAGCCAATCATGGCAACCTTAGGCTCTGACATCACAATGTATGCCCTCTGAGCCCTTGGTGAATGGTGGGTAACTCCAGGGTGTCTGGTAACTCTAGGTCAGGCTGAAACGACACAAAGTACAACCCCTTTACACCTCTGAATTAAGGAGATGTTGGGAGGGAAAAAAGGGTCAGTTTGAACATAAAAGCTTCTTTTCAACATCCCAAAGAGTACTTCCATGCCTCCCTCCTCTATACACTTATGTTCAGTCTGTGAGAAGTACATGTGGCAGAGGGGTTGCTCTTCAAAGCTCTTCCTCAAGCTCCCCCAACTTATTGAGCAGTTCATTCCACTATGTATCTTCTATAACACATTAAGTGCATTTACTTCTTTTATTTACTTATAAGTATATAGCTGACTGAAATAAAATTGGGAGAATTACTTTGAGCTCAGAGATTTCAAGTCATGGTCATTTGACTTCATACTTTCACAGAAAACCATCATAACAGTAAAATTATGTAGCAGAAGTCCTTCTTCATGGAAGTCAGGAAAGAGAGGCAAGGAAGACTGGGGTTAATAATATATTCTTTTTAAAATTTTTTTATTAGGTATTTTCCTCATTTACATTTCCAATGCTATCCCAAAAGTCCCCCATACCCACCCCCAACACTCCCCTACCCACCCACTCCCCCTTTTTGGCCCTGGCATTCCCCTGTACTGGGGCATATAAAGTTTGCCCAAGTCCAATGGGCCTCTCTTTCCAGTGATGGTTGACTAGGCCATCTTTTGATACATATGCAGCTAGAGACAAGAGCTCCGGGGTACTGGTTAGTTCATATTGTTGTTCCACCTACAGCATTGCAGTTCAACTTCAGCTCAACTGTCTGCTTATTTTAGCTAGGTCCAGTCCCCAGAAGTTACTACAAGCTCCCCAAAATAGTGGCACCAGCTAGAGACAAACCTTTCAAAATATGAATCTCTTTTGGGGAAACTCTTCAAGTTCAAATCACAACAGTGTGGTACATTGCTATTAAAATAACCAAACAGAATTTGTATCTTTTCACAAATAAATTAATACATTTCTGAAATAACACTGACATAAATAAAGCAGATGAACAAGCAGATAACCTAAAGTATTTGCCACTTAGCTTTATGATGAATTAAGTTTTAGTTTCATAAATTGTTCTTTATAAAACTGAAGTACTTTTCCTAGTCAGAAATATTTATCTTAATATGGTTCCTTGCCATGTGTCTACAAAATCCATCCCCTTTATCCACTAAAAAGTAATGTTAAAGAAAAGAAGTCTTGGCTCACTATATAGTACATAGTAGTTTTTTTTTCCCTTTTTTACTACAACTTCTTCATTTTGTCTTCCTTTATATTAGAGAGGAAAATAATGTTCAATTTATTAATCACATATTTTGCCACAGGTTTGATGGAATTGTACAAGAATAACAAGATAACTACTTTGTTACTGTTCTCTAAAGCCTCTCTTATTGCAGAATCCATTCTAATGCTATGATTCGGGATGTACTGAGCATAACTTGTGGGAAATCTTGTATCTCATGAATTTCCTGTCATCTCCTGAGATGGTTTGACTGCTATCATATTACAAATTCTCACAGTACTCAAACAGGTTACAGTCTGACAGCCAATAAAATGCTGCATGTGAAATTGTATATTTTTCACAAGTGGAACCACATATAATTCTCTTGGTGTTTGATGTCTGATGTTCATTTAAGCATTGGTAAACACCCCTTCTCCCTCCCCCCACCTTTTTTTAAAGCCAGAAGTAAAAATTCCACACCTAGCTAGAGGCTTCTGTAAGGATTAGCATTTTGCTTCACTGTTTGCTTTCATACTTTGTTGTTCTCAACTTCCATCACTACTGTCCCATCTCTTATCACTGTATGTGCAGTTTTATCTTCTGTTAAGAAAAAATAAAATTAAGATTGAAGTTTGATTATAATATCTAATTTTTCAAATATCAGAATTAAAGAATTTTATACTACCATTAGAATTAAAGAATTTGATACGTATTAGAGGTCCATGACAAATTGAAGTAAGTGATATTATTATCCTAACATTTTAAAGTAATTATAGTTGCAGCTTGGTTTTCATATTTGAGTCATGAGTTAGGCACTGTCAACAAAATTTAGTCACTTCTTACACTGAAAAGTAATGTTAAAGAAAAAAAAAAAACACGTGCTCAGTAGTATTGGTGATAGTGAGATACTTAGATGATATTTTCTTTATTTTACAACTAGTAGATGACCTTTTTCCTCCCGTTATAAATCTTCCCTTTGTTGACATACAAATTAATTTTATTATGTGGACAAAACTGGATAAGAGCATACTATTTGTACTGTCCAGCAGAAACTTTTAACTAGGGGTATTGTAGTGCTAAAGTTTACAATTATCTGTTTTTAACTTTCTGTTGTTTCTTTCTCAGTTTCACATCATACACCTCAATCTCACTGTTATCCCTGTCTCCTTGTACCTGCCTTCCATCTTTACAACATCCCCACCCCAAAAAAAGAAAGTTCAATCAATGTGGAAACTGCAGTGTGTCACAACATGCCCCACAGTATACCGCCTTGTCCACACTTCCATGCTTGTGAATCTTCATTGCAGTGGCTCCTTGGTCTGGTCAAGGCCTATGTCTGCTGCACTATTAATAGTGGAACTTCACTAGGGCTCCTCTCAGATATCCTGCCATTGCCCTGTGTCATGGAGATCCTGTAGGTTTGGATCTCTAGGACCAGCACCTTCACATCCTCCCACAGTTCTTCAATGGGGTAGATGTTAGGGTGGGCCAACTTAAGCATCTGGATCTGGAACTGAAAGTTATCTGCACTGGTCAGTCTACCAGTTCTCTCCTCACCCACCACACCAAGGTGAGCTCTCTAGTCTGCTAGCTTATCCACTGCTGCACAACAGCAAAAGAAGGAGCCATCACTCCTGCTTTCATGCCTTTTGGAGCTGGCTCACCTGCAACCCCTCTTCCCTTGCAACCAGAGCCAGCTCCACTTTGCTGCCCAGGTAAGGTGTATGGCACATTCTCCCAAGTATTGCAGCAAGTGACGGTAAGGGCTACCTCTTCCTTTTATGACACTGGGACCAGATCTTCTGAGGGCCACTACACAGCAGAGAAGAGGCAGGGGCAACTCTCCTATGCTCATGCTCTCAGAGCTGGCTGACCTGTAACCCCCACAAGCAGGGCCAGTTCTACTGTGCTACCCAGGTGAAACACAGGGCCTGCTTTGTTAAGTGCTGCAGCATGTGACAGGCAGAAACAGCTGAACCAGCTCACCTGCTTTCCTGATCTGGGGCCAGCTCTCCTGCAGGCTGTAGGTGGTAAGGGGTGAGATGAAGGGCATCTGCCCCTCACCCATTTTATGGCACCCAGACAAGTGGCAGAGCCAGCTCTCCATGCTCATACCCTTGGGGCCTGTTAACTCACAGTTCCCACAGTGAGGGCCAGTTGCACACCCACAGTTCCCACAATGAGGGCCAGTTCTGTGCTTCCTGGGCAAAGTGCCCAGCATGCTCTCCTGAGTAATACAAGTGACAAGAGGTGAGATAAGCTGTTGCTGAACAGTCTCTCCTGCAATCCCATGATAGCCAGATAAGGTCTGGAGCTACGTCTGTATAGCCCTCAGATATCAACATGGCACCAGGCAGAAGCCCACAACAGGGCTTCTCCACCACTTAATTGCTCCTCTTAGTGGTACCCAGGATCATCTCAGAAATGGTCTCAGGAGTGCTATCTATGTTCTGTCCATGAGGTGTGGCACCAGACAGGGGCCATCTCAGTTATGCTCTGCTCACATGGGCCTGTGCAGCACTAGACTTGTGGTCTTCTTAGGCTTGCTTTTTGCCTGAACTATGTGGTGGCCCCTGAAGGGGGCTGTCTCCAAATATACAATTTTCTTAATGACTAGCTGTTTACTTTATATACTATTAAGAAAGAGTATTTAAATTTCCAAAACAATTGAGAATATGACTCTTGTTTCTCTATTAATGTTGGAAGTTCTCAGTTTAAAAACAATGATTTGATAGTGGTTTTAATAACATCAAAACTATTTTGATGTTACCATATCCTATTATCTTTATTTTGATTGGCGTTAAAGTGTTCCCACTTATCATTGTTTTGTTTTGTTTTTCCTCCTCCATTCAGTATGTACTAAAATGACTTCATTAACTTCTATATTGCAGTATTTTTCAGGGAAAAATGCTGAAATTCTAATATTTGTTTGTTAATATGCAATAGGTTCTCTCAATACTTTTAGTCTTTGATTCTGAGCAATTGGATTAGAACTTCCTTTAGAATAGTTTTGGTATTTTTCCATGTGGAAACATAGCTTTTATTGCATTGTACAATAATTGTTCAAAGTTATTGGAAATGTTTTCTCTAACCCTCCTTTCCAAACCCAAATACCTGAAAATTTAGCTTATTAGAACTAGATTGCAGTTCACTGATGCTCTTCATTTCTTAAAATTAGCATTTCTCCTCAATTTCATTTTCTGTAATTTCTTCCACCCATTCTTCATTTTAAATAATGTTTTTAAATAATATCTGATATGCTGCTCATGTGATTCAATGCATTGCTCATGCTTGAAACTGAATCACTTTCCACTGTTTTATTAGGGTCTTTTAAAGTCATTACAATGTCTTTGTTAATTTGCTGAACTAATGAACACATTTTAGTAATAAATTTAATGGCTTTGCTAATTTTAATGTCTGTGTCATTTCTAGGCCAGATTTCATGGTGATAATTGTCATAATTGTGAATTATAATTTGATGGCTAAACGTGTTTGTCAAATTGATCCACTTGGGAAGAAGGAACATCAACTGAAGAATTGCCTCCATAAAATTGGCTATGTCTATGACAACTTATCTTAATTGATAAAGTGCTATAGGAAGACCCAGGCTTCTGAGAACAAAGCAATCCCTAGGAAGGTAGGCCTGGGTTGTACAAGAGTGGTAGCTTATTCTGAGCCTGGGAGCAAGCCTTTAAGTCCCATTCTTCTGTTGTGTCACATTCAGTTGCTGTTTGAACTCCTGCCCTGACTTCCCTCAACGATGGGCTGTAACTTGCAAGCTGAAATAAAAACTTCATTCCTGCAAGCTGGTTTTGATTTCTATCTTATCACAGCAATGGAAGGCAAACTAGAACCCAGTTTCTTCCTTCTTATATTTGTAATATTTTTATTAGTTATCTGAGGGTATAACTATTATCATTATGATGGAAAGATATTCTCATCACCCAGAAATGTTAACTTTTATTATAAGATGCACTGAAGCTCCTAGGAAAAATCTGTGCCAATACATTATTATCCTTTTAATTCTTCATCTAACTATAGCCCAAACAACAAAACTTCTCTGAGTTTATGATCAAATGTCTTAGAAATAAAAGGATTTTAGTTCAGCTATTAGAAAAATGTACTCTTCCTTTTCCTTTGTGAACTCAATTGTGTTCTGTTGAATCAGTGTGATGCTTTCCGCAGAACTGAACATATTTGCACCCATTGAGCAATTATAATACTTGAACATGATCAAATAATTCATAAAATATTTCTCTTATTTGCTCCACAGAAATGGTGATATGATTGTCCATATTCCTGTATCCTGAACAATCTTTTAACTAAAAATGAGGACTCATCAGCATGGAAATTTGCTTCTAATATTTGAGCATTATCGTTACTCTAAATGATGTCTTAGTTGTTAAAGAACAATTCTAAAAAAACTTTTTTTGTAACTTCTGTTAATGTCTTTCTTTTCTATTTTCATGATTATTTCTTGCCAGATAAATAAGAATATAAACTTGTAGGCATTATTGAGGTACTGTATAATGTTTCGACGTATGCATATATCACCTCATATTTAAATCCATTTGAATATTTACCTCCTAAAATTTTTGTCCTATAATATTATAAAATATTTCAAATACATAATTGAAGGTTCTACATTTGTGTAGTATATTATTATTATCTGCCTTTTCTTGCTATACAAAAGCAAGCCAAGGAATCTTGCTCATGTCTGCTTAGAGTCTGGGACAATTTAATCAAGGAAACCCTATCCTTTAATACAGATTTCCAAGATCTCGGGTTCTATATGATCAACATTTTTATTATCCAGATATGAGTGAGGTCATGGATTTCTGGTATTTATCTTTCTGTGGGCAAATTATTTCACTATCTCACTTAACATAATGATCTCCACTTCCACACATGGGTTACTGAACTAAGGAAATGTATGATATTGTGGAGCAGAAAAGGGAGGAATGTTTATTATTCTGTGCCTCATTTTAGTATGATTACCTCTAACATCTTCTTTAGCTTCTCCTTTATCTCAATGAATCATATTAACACATTTCACCCTATTTCCCAAATTATAGTCTCCAAATATCTGTATCTATAAATTCATCATCCTCTTAATTTAACATAATTTACTTCTTGTAAGAAGGTAAATATAGGAATAGATCAGCGTAATTTTGCAATCTGGGTTGGGCTTTCAAGAACTGCAATCCTTTAAATAAAACTACTAAGGATGTATACATGTTATTTCAGCAATCATATATGTTTAGCACATATTAAACACAACGCTAATATATTTAATGTCTATAATATTACTTGTATTAAAAATATCATGATCTGCATACAAAACTACTGAAGGATTGCAAGCTTTGTAGGATTTGTTTGCCAAAGTTTCCAAACTACCTCTACATTTTTTTTAAATAAAAAGAACACACTTCATCCAGATCACATTTTTTTAATATTTAAAAGGAAGTGAAAACCAAGTAAACAAGACAGTGATTTGACAGTTCTTTGAAATGATTCAATAGGCTAAGGTTCACTGAAGCAGGCAGAAGCATGCTGTGAAATAGTGTTTGTTGCTGTCTGAACTATGGCAGCAAAGAGTAGAACTATGTAAAAATGTTACTGAGAATTAAGTGAACTAATATATAGACTCACTTTTGACATATGATAGCAATTTTCCTATACTTACCTTTTCAAATTCTACATTTGCAGTATTCTTTAAAATGATTTTTAACAAACTTCCTATTAAAGCCAAATAAAGCAAATGACCCTTAAGTAGATAGAAATGCCCAGAAGTAGATGGCTTACAGAAAAGTGAATTCAGCGGCATCTTTGGAGGTTCCTTGTCTCAAAATATGTCAGGGATTCTTTTTAAATTATGCTATTTTTAGTCTTGTTTTATTTCTTTCTTTGGCCCTACAGGTTCTTTGGTTTCTAGCTTATTGTTTTTGAGTTTCTTGACTGTAGAGATGAATGATCTCTGCATCTACACTTGTTTCTTGGGCATTTACTTGGGATCTTTGCCTTCCATCTCTTTATATTTATTATACTATATTATATTCTCTTAGAACCCTGATTGTTTTCTAATGGGAGACAGGAAGAGTGGTAGATCCAGGGCAGAGAAGAGGGGGGTGGAATTGAGGAAGAGAAGCTGTAATCAGGATAAGCAATGTGAGAAGAAAATCTATTTTAAAAAAAACTGGAAAAATACAAAGGGAAAAATCTTCCTTTTCAAAATATAGTTAAACATTCCCCTTTTTTTATTCTTTATAACATTGTGTTGAAAGATTGTGAAGTTACAGACTGTATAAATAATTTGTATTTATTTATATATTGATGTTTGTATTTATTATAGTGTGTGAAATCAAACTATCATCAGAAAATGATTATATTACTAAGATATACCTTGAACCCCAATATCTATTTTCAAGATATCAAAATTATTTCCCATTTGTCCTGAAAAATTTAAAATGTATATAATTCCTTGAGATTTTCTCAGACATAATTTTTAATATTTAATTGGGTTTAAAATAAGCCTTTATTTATCTCTGTTACAAGCATAAAAAGTTAATGGCTATGTTTAGTTATCTACATATAATTTGTATTCAGCATCTCAATAGTATCATTCATTATTACTTCCTTGCTTTTCTAATTCTATTATTTAGAGAGTGCTCAAGAAAAACAATACCACCATTTCATTTTTCAGAAGGAGAAATCAACCAAGTTCATATGACTTATTTAGCTACTATTTAGTTAATAAAGAAACCAGATAAGAGTAACATGGGAGTTTTCTTCTTTCTAAATAGCATCTGTATTCCTTCTCACTTTTCAAATTTATTCAGACCTCTAGGTTTAAACTATTATAAAAAGTAGTACTGATTCTTAGTTACCTAATATTTTAGTGTGTGAATCGAAAGCATGGTCTTAAATATGCCATATAAACATTCTACTAGTAAGCTACATCTCCAGATAATTAAATAATTTTTATCTAGAATCCTCATTAGCTCATATCTAAAGAAATTCAATTGCTTATTAACTGACCAACTTGACATATTTATATATAGATGAATATTTCTTTTCCCATACCAGCAAAAATAGAAAATAATTATTTTATGTGGTTTAATTAATCATATTTCTATTGACTTCAAGAAATTCATAGCTTCTGCAAATTAAATTAAATATCCTCATGTAATAATATATGAATGATTTTACTTTATATACTACTTTTATTTGTCCAACCCAAACTTAGTTTCTGGTATCCTGAATCCTGTGCTCATTATTTCTAGAATCATTATCTGCTAAGTCTCTAATGATTGCTACATTTGCTCTGATTTTTGTCACTTGACATATGTTGTCTCTTTCACAATAAGTATTATTTACCTCTTTAACTGAATTATCATTTTGATTTTATAAACTTTCATTAAGACTTTATCACTGTTTACAGACTTATTAAATTTGAAACATTTTGATATTTGTATATATGAAATTTAGCATTTAATTACAGTTTGATACTGGTAGTTTTTCAGTTAGCACATTTCAATTATATGTATCCTTAGTACACAGGACCACTGATCATGGCTTACTCTATTTAGGTATCTGAAAACATTATACTGGCATCAAACAATATTGTTATTAAGAAAAAACTATTGCCTCAGGGACTTTTGCTTTTTATACATACATATTAATATAGGCAGTTTATAAAGATTCTTTCACAAAAGAACTCACTTGATGTGCACTCACTGATAAGGGATATTAGCCCAGAAACTTAGAATACCCAAGATACAATTTGCAAAACAAAAGAAAATCAAGAAGGAAGACCAAGTCATGGATATTTCATTCCTCCTTAGAATAGGGACAAAGTTTGGAGCTGAGACGAAAGGATGGACCATCTAGAGACTGCCATACCCGGGGATCCATCCCATAATCAGCCTCCAAACGCTGACACCATTGCATACACTAGCAAGATTTTGCTGAAAAGACCCAGATATAGCTGTCTCTTGTGAGACTATGCCCCCAATGAAGGAGCCAGAGAAAGTACCCTAGGAGCTAAAGGGGTCTGCAACCCTATAGGTGGGACAAAAATATGAACTAACCAGTGCCCCCAGAACTTGTGTCTCTTGCTGCATATGTAGCAGAAGATGGCCTAGCCGGCCATCATTGGGAAGAAAGGCTCCTTGGTCTTGCAAAGTTTATATGCCCCAGTATAAGGGAATGTCAGTGCCAAGAAGTGGGAATGGGTGGGTAGAGGAGCAGGGTGGGGGAAGGATATAGGGGATTTTCAGGATAGCATTTGAAATGTAAATGAAAAAAAATGTAATAAAAATTGAAAAAAATTAAAAAAGAAAAAAAAAGATTCTCTCTGTTGAACATGGCATATGGACGGGAAAATGTTTAGCAAACAAAATCTAAAAATGAGGCTAAGAATGCACTGTGACTTCTCTGAAAACACCGACTGATTATAACACAGTCATCTTCTCATCATGTTAGGAATAAATTTAAGAGTTATATCTTTATTGGTTTAGATAATTTGAAAATAAAATCTTTATAAGACAAGTAAAATGCTACATATACTACATATTTATGTAAGCATACAGTTTATTAATCATGGGAATCACTCAATGAATGATAATTAATTTTTTGTCCTCCAGTGAAGCAAATAGGAGAGAATGAACTTTCATACTTGCCATACTTGTTTCATCTTTCAGCACAATAAATATGTACTGTGTGTATTGCTTTCAGTCAGTAGTTTTTACAATATTAAAAACATTAACTTCATTTTTTCTTACAGCTTAGTAATATTTATTGTAACTTTTAGCACACAAGTATGTTTTAGAGATAATATCTTTTTGGATTTCTAGTAAATCTACTAAATTTTCTCATTTAAAATAATTCTTCGTTCACTTGATGCCCTGTCTTCCTACTGGAGGTGGGCTCTATAAGTTCTCTCTCCATAGTGTTGGACATTTCATTAAAGGTTCCTCCCTTTGAGTTCTGAGAGTCCCTCACCTCCATGGTCTCTGGTTCATTCTGGAGGGTCCCCCCGACCTCCTACCTCCCAAGGATGCATGTTTCCATTCTTTCTGCTGGTCCTCAGGGCTTCAGTTGTTTTCCCTCACCCAATACCAGATCAGGTTCCCCTCTTACCCACCCCCATGCAATTTCCCTCTCAGGTCCCTCCCTCCCTCCCTCCCTCCCTCCCTCCCTCCTTCCCTCCCTCCCCACTTGTGATTGCTTTCTTCTCCCACCCAAGTAAGAATGAGGGGTCCTCACTTGAGCCCTTCAGTTTGTTGACTTTTTTGAAGTCCGTGGACTGTATCTTGGGTATTCTGTACAATTTTTTGGCCAATATCCACTTACTAGTGACTACATACCATGCATGCCCTTTGGGGTCTGAGTTACCTCACTCAGGATGATTATTTTCTAGTTCCATCCATTTGCCTACAAAACTCAGGATGTCCTCATTCTTCATAGCTGAGTAGTATTCCATTGTGTAAATGAACCACATTTTCTGTATCCAGTCTTCTATTGTGGGACATCTGGAATAGCCAAATCAATTTTGAACAATAAATGAACTTCAGAAGAAATTACGATGCCTGACCTCAAGCTGTACTACAGATCAATAGTGATAAAAACTGCCTGGTATTGGTACAAAGACAGAGAGATTGATCAACAAAACAAAATTGAAGACCTAGAAATAAACCACTTGATCTTTGACAAAGAAGCCAAAACCATACATTGAAAGCAACTTCAACAAATGGGTGGTTTGTATGTAGAAGAATGCAAATTGATCTATATTTATCTCCTTGCACAAGACTCAAGTCTGCTGTAATTTTCATCAGAGTAAATTACATTTCTATCAGTAATTTCTCATGAAAAAATCTTATATTTAGTAGTCATATGACTAATAATACTCATTACAAATCTCTATGCATTTTCTGGCAGCCCTTTTCTGGTATTAGTCTCTTACTCCACTCTGCTTTTACTGCTTCTCACACGATATGATGAATTATAGTTTTCTTTGCCTTTAGTAAATATACTTGAAATTTTCTCCTGACATATTAGGCTTAAAGCTTACTCAGAAGTATTTTCTTTAATTTTCCTGTATTTTGAGATTTTCCCATATATCTGTTATTGATTTGGACTTTAAATCTGATGCTTTTTAAAATTGGTTTATTAGTGTCAATTGTAATAAGCTGATTGATGATATTTTTCACATTCTCTATATGTTTACCATTCCTTTAATTGTTTTCTTAGTGAAAGGTATGTTAATATCTACTACTATATTATGATTTTCACTTTTGTCCCTTTAAGTTCTAGCTGTTATTTTGAGGGTTATGTTGTTTAGTATATAAATAGTGACAATTCCATCTTCCCAAAAAGTGAAACTTGTACAATTATTAAATGTTTTATTTTATATTTAATAATTTTTCTTGTTTTAAAGATTGTGGAAAATTTTTATATAGCTGTCATAGAGATATACCATACACTAAATGACTCAATTTGTTTTCTTGAAATTATGGAATCTAGAATCCTCAGATCAAATTGTCAATAGTGTTGATTTCTTTTGAGGGTTCTTTTTTAAATTTATATATGTAATATTTTCTTACCTATTTTCTGATTCAACTTATCTCTTGTCATTTGCTTTTCCTATGAAGAAGTTACTTTAGTATTTCTACTAGGAAAATATTCATTCTGTTTTTATTTCACCTTGATTTTTGAATGATACTTTTGCTGAATATAGAATTCTGGATGATTATCTTTTACTTTCAAACATATAAACATATCATTTAGCCTCCAAAGTTTCTGACAATCTTCAATTTCTATCAGTGTTGGGTTGTGGGACTCTTGTCCTGTCTGCCACTAGGCAGGGCCACTTAGGGAGACAGAACACAAGGAGTTTGACTACATTTATCCCATGTTGCTCTATGGGTGGGGGTTAGGCTATAGAGAAGAACTAAGTCACTGTTCAGGGGTTGGAAAAGTGCAGTCTGAGACTTGGAAAAACCTGAGCTGGTTCTTGGGTCCCTGGGCCTGTGATGAGGCCAGAGCCATGGGGCTCTCAGACCCTTGGACATCCAGGTACTCCTGGGTGTTGCAGAAGTTGGGGCCTGCAGAATACATCCAGCCCAGGGCTTTGGGCAGGGGCTTGAGGGGAAGGAAGGTGTTGCTTGTCCCTGTAGAGTCAATCCTTGGCTTTGTGGCAGTTGTGATTGGAAGTACAAAGAGGCCTTCTATGGGAGACTAGATTGTGGTTCTTAGGAGAAGCACTTCTTAATGGCTTCCCATGGTAGATTTCAATGAAAAGAGACAGTCTGTGGTTCCAAAAGTGTTATTGTCATGGTGGAAAGCAGAGGTGTAAAACCATTAACCCACTTCTCAGCGTGGGCCTGAGAATAAATACAGAGAGGTATATCTGGGAAGAAAAGCTTATTGATTATGTCCTTTGGGCCTCTAGGTACCTCAGTAGCATGGAGAACTCTGTTTTAAGCCTATTTGACCACAGATCACATCTCTTTTATGTGAAAAGCATGACATGTGTTCCAAGTCAGGAGTCTGGCAGGGTGCTGAGAGTCACCTAAATCTCAAGTGTGTGCTCACCGAGTCTCCAGATCTAGACCTGATCTACCTTACCAAACTTCCTGGCATTTTTTTTAACATGCCAAATATATCAGGTCTCTTGAAGTTCTCTTATAAAAATACTTTTCCTTACTGCTTTAAAATATACCTATGTTTATCTTTACAAAGATAGAATATTAAGAGTCCATTTGGGGTTGTTCTTGAATAATATTTCATGGAATTCATGACTGTATAGATTTTATTTGTTTTGTTAATCAATTTGAGAAATTTCCAGCATTATTTCTTCCATTGTTTCTTCTACCCCTTTCTCTTTACCAAGTGTGTGTGTGTGTGTGTGTGTGTGTGTGTGTGTGTGTATGTATGTGTGATCTATGCACACACAGATATAGCCTTACTTGTACTATGAACTGGTCTTTTCAATTTGTTCATAATCTGTGATGTATGTGTGTGTGTGTGTGTGTGTGTGTGACAGTGTCAGTAACACTATTTTCAAGTTCACTGATTCTTTTTCTGCTATTTAAGCCTATTACTGTATATTCTTAATTAAGCTCTCTTACTAGTTATTTTGTTTTCAATTCTAGAATTCCTATTTAGTTATTAATGTAGTTTGTCTATAAATAAGACAGTCATCATACCATTCTTAATTGTTTTGACATGCTTTCCCTTGGTTCTTCAAATGTATAACAGCTTCTTTGAAATTTCTGTTTGCTAATCCAAACATTTGGATGTGTTTAAAAGAGTTTCTGTAGACTTGCATTTTTTCTTGCATTTTTTTTTTTCTTGTTTAAGGGTCATGTTCTTCTTTCTGGATACATCTTACAACATTTTACTAAAAACAATATATTTTTGACAATATAGTGTAGAAGCTCTGTATACTGTTATGTCTCTCTATTCAGGTAAGTGATATCATTGTTACCCTGTGCTTGGTAAACATTTCTTTTTTAAAAAAATAATTATTTTACTTATTCACATTCTAAATGGTGGCCCCCTTCTTTGTTCCCCTTCCACATCAGAAGACTTGCCTGGTTACAGAAGATGGCCAGTACAGGCACCATATTCCTCATTGCTAGAAGTCTTAGCTAAGGTCACCCTCATAGATTCCTGAGAGTTTTTAGCTCTTCCCATAGATTCCACCCCAATAATGATTCTAGTTCTCTCTCCCCATAGTCTCTTCCTCTAACCTCTCCTTAACTTGATCACCCCTGTCCTCCCCCAACGTTATCCCTCAACCAGCTCCCTCCCTCCATCTGTCCCAATGTTTATTCTATTTCTCCTTTTAAGTGAGATTATAGCAATCCCCATTGGGACATTTTTGTTACATAGCTTCTGTGTATCTGTGAATTGTAGCATAATTTTCCTGTACTTTATGACTAATATCCACTTATAAGTGAATACATACCATGTTTGTGATCCTGAGTCTGGATTACCTCACTCAGGATGATCTCTTTTAGCCTGTTCTTTTCTGATGAGAGACAAAAAGGGAATAGATCCAGATAGGAGTGGAGGTATGGGGGGAACATAGAGGAGTAGACAGGAGAGAACAGTAATCAAGATATATTTTATGAGAAAATAATCTATTTTCAATAAAAGGGGTACAAATTTTAAAAAGTACCAAATGTAAAAAAAAATTAATAAAATAAATCCCTTGTGTTATAAGTTCCCATACACATGGTTTGCATAATGATAGAACATGGAAGGAATAAGAGAAAAAGAGCTCATGCACTCCACTTACCAAACAACATGAACTCAAGGCCCAAAATCCTTGTCAAAAACCATTGCTTTTGTTCTTCTAAGCAATTCCTGAAAAATTGATATTACTTTCCTTGATTAAAGTATTTTGTTACCAATATTTTTATTAGATATCTTCTTCATTTACATTTAAAATGCTATCCCGAATGTCCCCTATACCCTTCCCCCACCAATATTTTTTAAACAAATAAAGCAGTCTGAAGAATCTGAATCAAAAACAGAAACTTGTTTTCCACACTTCTAGGGACGTAATTTACAAGATGAGGCTCTAGTATTTTCAAATTACAGGAAAAAGTTCTTTAATAGTCAAGATATTTGGCTTTTCCATCTTCATGTAGTGGAGATAAAGATGATATTGCTCTTGCTTCTTCATATTTATCATAAACATATGTCTATCATTTATAAGAATGCAAACTAATTATGATTGCAAAAATAGAGTTTATCATATAAATCTGGACAGAACAGAATCATTCAGTACATTGCACCAGATAATTTGACACATGAGAAAAAATGAAAATATATCAATGCTTCATAGTTTGAAGAAAGATTAGAAATATTAATATAATATAATATATCAACCCCAAATTATTATTCTCTCAAAATATTTGTTTATAAATCCATTATATATGTGTGTGTGCATGTATATAGCATAGCATGATGATAGATAATGTTATTGTAAGAAAGTTTAAAGTAATTTCATAAGAATTTGGGATATATAAATAAAGATTCCTTGAGAAATGTATTCTATTACAATATAGAGCCTATAGACTATAAGCATTATCAAGGACTTGTTAAGTATAACAAATACAAGATTTAGGAAACTTCCCAAACCCTTTTATCCAGTCCTTAGTAAAATTTCTGTGAGTAATGAAATGTATTTTCCTTTTATTAAGAGGAAGACCTAAACAGTATACCCTGTAATTTAGTACAATTATAATGGCTTGGTCATATTATTTTTGACTGTTTAGTATGCTTTGGAAAATGACTTCATAATTTTAATCTGGGATAATAAATATCTACATGCAATATCTATCTGAGAATGCATTTATTACATTGAAGATAATATTCTTCTTTTTGTTAAGTGCATATATAAGATGCATTTATGTGTCTTGTTCACCAGATTTTAATGTTAATTTTATCATTAAAAATAAATATCATATGAGCAGTTATAAGACATGCGCACTAAAATACAAGTCACATCCTCTGGAGAAAAATAAAATGATTCACAATAATTTCTTAGAGATGTTTCTTGATCTTTATTTACTAGTACTATAAAAAGAAATGAATCAGTTAGCATTGGTTACAGTTGACTAAGCAAAGCAATTTATGAATAGTGACTATTTCTAAAATGAAGCTAGCTTAACAAAGTCATCTCAAAATGCTAAAGGTTCTGGTCCCTTAATTCACTTCCTGCCAGATTTATTTATGACTAGTCCTAGACAGAATAAATGGAATGAAAATCACTAATGAATGGTCTCAATTCGCAGTGGGACAATTACAGGGATATTTCCTTGTTCTCTTGACATAGTGGAATCAAAACAAATGCATGATAAACATGACCATATCTAAATAAAAAGTTAATATAGATTGTTTTAAGTACTAATTTTTAAAAAGATTTCAAATATTTGATTGTTCTTTTACATTCCATTTTTGTGGAGAAAGTCACAGAAGTTCTGCATTGAAATTCTCAGGAGAAAACACCAACTGAAAATAAATATATAAAAAGAAATTAAGTAATGGGATAATAAAGCTTGTTTACTTATGTAAAACGTGTGCTGTTTAAGAGAAAAGTTTTGGGAATGAAATAGACTTTAGTTAATTACTCCTATTTATTATATATTATTTTTATGACTTTCATAAGTGACCTAATTTGCTTTCTGTTATTAGAATAAATCCCACAACCTAAAGCAAGTTACAGAGCAAAAGGCTTATTTGGCTTCCATGTCCAAATCAAAGTCTATTTGAGGGAACACAGGTCAGGAAATCAGGAAGAAGTAGAGACAGGAAACATGTAGAAAAACTACTCTTAGCTTTACTCTACATGGTATGTTCAACTTGAGTGTTTTATATAGGCTAAGACTACCTGATCACATCTGATATCATCCTTTGTAGGCTGAAACCTTCCCTACCAATCTTAAACAAGAAATACCCTACAAACATGCTCCCAAGCTAGTCTAATGGAGGCAGATTCTCAGTAGAGGTTATATCTTCTGGAGTGATTCTAGTTTATGTCAAGTTGACAAAAAAAAGTAACCAGCACAGTCAGTTTAACATAGTAGCATGGACAGTGTTCCTGTAAGACTTTATATGCTCATTCAGACTTTGCAGAAACATGGGCAATTACTTTTATTAAATTTATTGCACATGTGTCTGTGCAACTGTCAGTGTGCCATGGCATGAATGTGGAGTTCTGAGTACAACTTGCTAGAGTTGGTTCTCTTTTTCACTTATGTAGGTACCAGGGATAGAACTTGGGTACTTAGGCTTGGTAGAAGGTGTGTTTCACTGCTGAGATATCATGCTGTTAGCATGTATAATAGTACCAATTTAATGTTGTAGTTAAAAATAATACATACTGGGTTGCTGGACCCTCCAAGACTAGTCTGTGCAGGTGAGAGTGAGGACTAGAGAAGCTAACAGCTTCTGGGACAGACAGAAGCCAGCAGCTTCTGAGGCAGACCCTGTTTCGGGCTCCAGACTTCTGGGCACCTCCCTGTCAGAGGAGAGGTGTCCGCTCCACCAGGGACGGTTTGCCGGAACACCTGAGGGAGCAATCTTGGTTCATGGATCCCTCAGAGACTAGTCTGCACAGGTGAGAGTATGAACTATAGAAGCTAACAGCTTCTGGGACAGGACAAAGCAACACAGCTTCTGGGACAGGCCCTGTTTCTGGCCTTCATCTGCCAGGAATCAGGTATAAATGACAGATATCTGTGCACCTTCCCTGCAAGAGGAGAGCTTGCCTGTAGAGAGTGCTCTGACCACTGAAACTCAGGAGAGAGCTAGTCTCCCAGGTCTGCTGATAGAGGCTAACAGAATCACGAGAGGAACAAGCTCTAACCAGAGAGAACTATAACAATTAACTCCAGAAATTACCAGATGGCAAAGGCAAACTTAAGAATCTTACTAACAGAAACCAAGACCACTCACCATCATCAGAACTCAGCACTCCCATCTCAGCCAGTCCTAGGCACCCCAACACACCTGAAAAGCTAGACCCGGATTTAAAAGCATATCTCATGATGATGGTAGAAGACATCAAGAAGGACTTGAATAACTCACTTAAAGAAATACAGGAAAACACTGCTAAGGAGTTACAAGTTCTTAAAGAAAAATAGGAAAACACAGCTGAACAGGTAGAAGTCCTTAAAGAAAATCAGGAAAACACAACCAAATAGGTGATAGATTGAACAAAACATTACAAGACATAAAAAGGGAAGTAGACACAATAAAGAAAACCCAAATAAGGCAACACTGGAGATAGAAACCCTAGGAAAGAAATCTGGAACCATGGATGTGAGCATCAGCAACAGAATACAAGAGATGGAAGAGAGAATCTCAGGGGCAGAAGATTCCATAGAGAACATGGGCACAACAATCAAAGAAAATTCAAAATGCAAAAAGATCCTATCTCAAAACATCAAGGAAATCCAGGACACAATGAGAAGACCAAACCTATGGATAAAAGGAGTAGGTGAGAATGAAGATTTTCAACTTAAAGGGCCAGAAAATATCTTCAACAAAATAATAGAAGAAAACTTCCCAAACCTAAAGAAAGAGATGCCCATAAACATATAAGAAGCCTACAGAACTCCAAATAGACAGGACCAGAAAAGAAATTCCTCCCAACACATAATAATCAGAGCAACAAATGCACTAAATATAGATAGAATAATAAAAGAAGTAAGGGAAAAAGGTCAAGTAACATAAATGCAGGCCTATTAGAATTACACCAGACTTTTCACCAGAGTCTATGAAAGGCAGAATATCCTGGACAGATGTTATACAGACACTAAGAACACAAATGCCAGTCCAGGCTACTATACACTATACCCAGCCAAACTTTAAATTAGCATAGATGGAGAAACCAAAGTATTCCATGATAAAACCAAATTTACACATTACCTTTCCACGAAACCAGCCCTTCCAAGGATGATAACAGAAAAAAAAAAAAAAAACACACACACACACACACACACAAGGACAGAAACAAACCTCAAAGAACAGCCATAAGAACAGAATGCCAACTCTAAAACTAAAAATAATAGGAAGCAACAATTACTTTTCCTTAATATCTCTTAATATCAATGGACTCAATTCCCCAGTAAAAAGAAATAGATTAACAGACTAGCTACACAGACAGGACCCAACATTCTGCTGCTTACAGGAAACCCGTCTCAGGAAAAAGACAGACACTACCTCAGAATGAAAGGCTGGAAAACAATTTTCCAAGCTAATGGTCTGAAGGAACAATCTCGAGTAGCCATCCTAATATCTAATAAAATCAACTTCCAAATCAAAGTTATCAAAAAAGACAAGGAGGGGTACTTCATACTCATCAAAGGTAAAATCTTCCAAGAGGAACTCTCAATTCTCAATATCTATGCTCCAAATACAAGGGCAGCCACATTCATTAAAGAAACTTTAGTAAAGCTCAAAGGACACATTGCACCTCACACAATAATAGTTGGAGACTTCAACCCACCACTTTCATCAATGGACAGATCATGGAAACTGAAACTAAACAGGGACACAGTGAAACTAACAGAAGTTATAAAACAAATGTATATAACAGATATCTACAGAACATTTTATCCTAAAATAAAAAGGATATACCTTCTTCTCACCACTCATGGTAACTTCTTAAAATTGACCATATAATTGGTCACAAAACAGATACACGAATATTGAAATAGTCCCATGCTTCCTATCAGATTACCATGGACTAAGACTGATCTTCAATAACAACATAAATAATAGAAAGCCAACATTCACGTGGAAACTGAACAACACTCTTCTCAATGATACCATGGTCAAGGCAGGAATAAAGAAAGAAATTAAAGACTTTTTTCGAGTTAATGAAAATGAAGCCATAACATACCCAAACTTATGGGACACAGTGAAGCATTTAGAAGAAGAAAACTCGTAACTCTAAGTGCCTCCAAAAAGAAACTAGGGAGAGCACACACTGGCAGCTTGACAACACACCTAAAAGCTCTAGAACAAAAGGAAGCAAATTCACCCAAAAGGAGGAGAATGCTTGAAATAATCAAACTCATGGACTAAATCATCCAAGTGGAAACAAAAAGAACTATTCAAAGAATCAATCAAAGGAGGAGCTGGTTCTTTGAGAAAATCAACAATATAGATAAACTCTTAGCCCCACTCACTAGAGGGCACAGACAGCATTCTAATTAAAAAATAAGAAATGAAAAGGGAGAAATAGCAAGAGATCCTGAGAAATCCAAAACACCATCAGATCCTTCTACAAAAGGCTATACTCAACAAAACTGGAAAAAACTGGAGGAAATGGACAAATTTCTAGACAGATACCAGGTACCAAAGTTAAATCAGGATAAGGATAATTATCTAAACAGTCCTATATCCCCTAAAGAAATAGAAGAAGTCATTAATAGTCCCCCAACCAAAAAAAAAAAAAAAAAAAAAAAACAGGATCAGATGGGTTTAGTGCAGAGTTCTATCAGACCTTCAAATAAGGTCTAATTCCAATACTCCTCAAACTATTCCACAAAATAGAAACACAAGCTACTCTACGTAATTCATTCTATTAAGCCATAATTACTCTAATACCTAAACCATAGAAAGACCCAACAAAGATAGAGAACTTCAGTCCAATTTCCCTTATGAATATCTATGCAAAAACTACTCAATAAAATTCTCACTAACCAAATCCAAGAACACATCAAAACAACCATCCATCCTGATTAAGTAGGTTTCATTCCAGGGATGTAGGGGTGGTATAATATACGGAAATCCATCAACGTAATCCACGATATAAACAAACTCAACGACAAAAACCACATGATCATCTAGTTAGATGCAGAAAAAGAATTTGACAAAATCCAACACCCATTCATGATAAAAGATTTGGAAAGATCAGGAATTTGAAGGCCAAACCTAAAGATGATAAAAGCAATCTACAGCAAACTAGTAGCCAACAGCAAAGTAAATGGTGAGAAGCTAGAAGCAATCCCACTAAAATCAGGGACTAGAAAAGGCTGCCCTCTTTTTCCCTACCTATTCAACATAGTACTTGAACTCAAAGCCAGAGCAATTCTACAGCAAAAGAGATCAAGGTGATAGAAATTAGAAAGGAAGAAGTCAAAATATCACTTTTTGTAAATGTTATGATAGTATATATAAGTGACCCTAAAATTCCACCAGAGAACTCCTAAACCTGTTAAACAGCATCAGTGAAGTAGTTGGATATAAAATTAACTCAAACAAGTCAATGACTTTTCTCTACACAAAGGATAAATAGGCTGAGAAAGAAATTAGGGATACAACACTCTTCACAATAGTAAAAAATAATATAATATACCTTGGTGTGACTCTAACTAAGGAAGTGAAAGATCTGTATGATAAGAACTTCAAGTCTCTGAAGAAAGAAATTAAAGAAGATCTCAGAAGTTGGAAAGATCTCCCATGCTCATGAATTGGCAGGATCAATAATAGTAAAAATGGCTATCTTGCAAAAAGCAATCTACAGATTCAATGCAAAACCCATCAAAATTCCAACTCAATTCTTCAAGGAATTAGAAATGGCAATCTGCAAATTCATCTGGAAAAACAAAAAACCTAGGATAGCAAAAACTCTTCTCAATGATAAAAGAACCTCTGGTGGAATCACCATGCCTGACCTAAAGATGTACTACAGAGCAATTGTGATAAAAACTGCATGGAACTGATATAGTGATAAACAAATAAAATAATGGAATAGAATTGAAGACCCAGAAATGAACCCACACACCTATGGTCACTTGATCTTTGACAAAGGAGCTAAAATCATCCAGTGGAAAAAAGAATTTTCAACAAATCTTGCTGGCACAATTGGTGGTTAGCATGTTGAAGAATGAGAAATCATCCATTTTCATCTCCTTATACTAAGGTCAAATCTAAGTGGATCAAGGAACTCCACATAAACCAGAGACACTGAAAATTATAGTGGATAAAGTGGGGAAAAGCCTCAAAGATATAGGCTCAGGGGGAAAATTCCTGAATAGAACAGCAATGGCTTGTGCTGTTAGATCGAGAATCAACAAATGGGGCCTCATAAACTTGCAACGCTTCTGTAAGGCAAAAGACACTGTCAATAAGACAAAAAGGCCACCAACAGATTGAGAAAGGATTTTTTACTTCTCCTAAATCATATAAGGGACTAATATCCAATATATATATATATATATATATATATATATATATATATATATATATATATATATATATAAAGAACTCAAGAAGGTGGACTCCAGAAAATCAAATGACCCTATTAAAAAATGGGGCTCAGGGCTAAACAAAGAATTCTCACCTGAGGAATAAGGAATGGCTGAAAGGCACCTGAAAAAATTTTCAGCATTCTTAATCATCAGGGAAATGCAAATCAAAACAACCCTGAGATTCCATCTCACACTAGTCAGAATGGCTAAGATCAAAAATTCAGGTGACAGCAGATGCTGGAGAGGATGTGGAGAAAGAGGAACACTCCTCCATTATTGGTGGGATTGCAAGCTTGTACAACCACTCTAGAAATTTGTCTGGCGGTTCCTTAGAAAAATTGGACATAGTACTACCGGAGGATCCGACAATACCTCTCCTGGACATATATCCAGAAGATGTCCCAACTGGTAAGAAAGACACATGCTCCACTATGTTCAGAGCAGCCTTATTTATAATACCCAGAAGCTGGAAAGAACCCAGATGCCCCTCAACAGAGGAATGGATCCAGAAAATATGGTACATTTACACAATGGAGTACTACTCAGCTATTAAAAAGAATGAATTTATGAAATTCCTAGGCAAATGGTTGGACCTGGAGGGCATCATCCTGAGTGAGGTAACCCAATCACAAAAGAATTCAAATGATATGTTCTCACTGATAAGTGGATATTAGCCCAGAAACTTAGCATACCCAAGATATAAGATACAATTTGTGAAACACATGAAACTCAAGAAGAAGGAAGATCAAAGTGTGGACACTTTTACCCTTCTTAGAATTGGGAGCAAAACACCCATGGAAGGAATTACAGAGACAAAGTTTGGAGCTGAGACAAAAGGATGGACCATCTAGAGACTGCCATATCCAGGGATCCATCCCATAATCATCCTCCAAACGTTGACACCATTGCATACACTAGTAAGATTTTGCTGAAAGGACCCAGATATAGCTGTCTCCTGTGAGACTATGCTGGGGCCTAGCAAACACAGAAGTGGATGCTCACAGTCAGTTATTGGATGGATCACAGGACCCCAATGGAGGAGCTAGAGAAAGTACCCAAGGAGGTGAATGGGTCTCCAACCCTATAGGTTGAACAACAATATGAACTAACCAGTACCCCCCTGAGCTCATGTCTCAAGTGCATATGTATCAGAAGATGGTCTAGTTGGCCATCATTGGTAAGAGAGGTCCATTGGTCTTGTAAACATTATATGCCTCAGTACAGGGGAATGCCAGGGCCAAGAATTGGGAGTGCGTAGGTAGGGGAGTGGAGGGAGGGGAGAGAGTATGCGGGACTTTTGGGATTACATTGGAAATGTAAATGAATAAAATACCTAATTAAAAAAGAAGCCAACAAGCCAAAAAATAATACATACTGCATTGAAATAGTATTTATTGTGGCTAGACTCCAATCACTTTTCATTTTATAGACTCTTGTGCTTTAATATTTAGAATACTTCATTTAATTTGAATTGATTTTGGAAGAACAAAGGAAAGAAGAGTCAGTATGGTGTTGTACAATAAGATAGTTTTACATAATATAGATATTACTTTAATCTAAAGTAGAAACTCTTGCTTATAAGCTAACAAAGAACTACAAAAAAGATAATATTCAAATCAAATTTTAAAAATCTTTTAGTAAAATAGAGTATCGTTTTAAAATTTGATGGGATAACTGGGACAAAAATGATAATTAGACAACCTTGAAGGAAATGAACTTCAAAACACATATAGAAGACACCACTTAACAGCAGCAGACTGCCCATTTTCTCAAATGCATTTAGTGCTTTCCTGAGACTAGCTCACAATGTAGGTCACAAAAGAAGTCATAACAAATTTGAGAAGATTGAAATAATCTAAATATGTTTTATGAAAACAATGAATAAAAATGGAATTCAATAAAAATTAAAGATAGAAAATGTTAAATAATGGGAAAATTAACAGAGCCAGAGGGTTGATTATATGAATAGAAATAATTGTTGCTCTTGCAGAAGAACCAGTTTCTAACACAGAATCAATCCTTAGCACTTATATAGAACAGCTCATAAATATATGTAACTGTAGTAACTGGATATTCAACACCTTCTGAACTTCACAGGCTTTAGGCATGCACAAGATGCACATAAAACACTTATACATATTTAAATAAGTAAAGTATTAAAAAAGTAAAAATTTAAAACATTTAAAAAAGAAATGCACAGCAATTAAATAACATACTATTAAGAACAATTGAGTTTAAAATAAACAAAATAGACATCATAAAGTATCTTCAAACAATTGAGTACAAGCAAACTAGCAGACAATAAGTTACAGTAAATTGTCAAATGAAAGTTGAGAATCTCTCACACCATCATTAGTATAGAATAATAATCTAAAAGAAACCTCTGCGCAAGGGAACTGCATAAAGGAAGACTGTGGAAAGGAGGGAGAAAAGGACCATGAATGATTAAGGCAAATGAATAGGAATAGGAAAATCATTAAGCTTAAGAAATATATTATAATATGATAAACATTAGTAAACCTATAAACATATTTGGAAAGTGTATTATTTTTAACATCACTCTGATTAAATAGCTGACAAGAGATGAAGTAAGAACATACATTTCAATTGCATAGGAAGTTTATGATATCATTCTCTTTAGCGAGAATGCTCCCTTCTTTAAATACATTATGCCCAAGTTTTCCATATTTGTGTTTTAAAATACAAATATTGAATTATTAAATTTTATTGCATTAGTATTGTTAGTTTAGCTCAATGGACACTGTTTATTAATGTATCTCATGTTGATATGAACTCATCTGGTTTGTTATACCTTATTCACTAGAATATACTCTGAAACCATATACCAAGATCAATTATCTCTTCCTTAAGTACTTTTTATCAAGTATTTTAGTCACTATAATAAAAAACTAATGTGCTCTAGAGAACTTGCACAGTTAGTTCTACATAAATTAAAAATATAAGTATGACATAATCCAACAGTCACATTACTTATCAAATATCCAAAGAAAATCATTCTCTTGAGTCAAAGTGACACCTCTTTTCTCATGTCCATTATACCATTCTTCAGAATAACTAATTTGTGGAATCAAATTATGTCTCCCCTGACTGAGTAATTAAGAAAGGAAATGAGGAATATCTACATGATATCCTTTAAAATCTCTGTGCAATAAAGTTGGATAAACATCATGTTTATTGTCCTTAAAAAAATGTTCACAAAGCAGTTGTCTATAAAACTTCCATATATAGGAAGACAAAATATCATGACAGAAATAACAATTTTGAAATCAGATAAGAGTTACAGTACAGAAAATAGTGCAACATAGACCTAATAAATCATACTTTCTACAAATATGTGCACTTAGCTACCTACGTTTTAAAATTATTTTGGTGTTCATCCATTACTGCCATCAATGACAGACAACTATAACAACTTATAAACAGGCCACTTTATTATTTAATCAGCAACTTTAGTTTTTTTCTTCTTTTTTTCCCATTTTTATTAGGCATTTAGGTCATTTACATTTCGAATGCTATACCAAAAGTCCCCCATACCCACCCCCCCACTCCCCTACCCACCCACTCCCCCTTTTTGGCCCTGACATTCCCCTGTACTGGGGCATATAAAGTTTGCAAGCCCAATGGGCCTCTCTTTGCAGTGATGGCCGACTAGGCCATCTTTTGATACATATGCAGCTAGAGACAAGAGCTCCGGGGTACTGCTTAGTTCATATTGTTGTTCCACCTATAGGGTTGCAGTTCACTTTAGTTCCTTGGGTGCTTTCTCTAGTTCCTCCATTGGGGGCCCTGTGGTCCATTCAATAGCTGACTGTGAGCATTCACTTCTGTGTTTTCTAGGCCCTGGCATAGTCTCACAAGAGACAGCTATATTTGCTGGGTCCTTTCAGCAAAATCTTGCTAGTGTATGCAATGGTGTCAACGTTTGGAAGCTGATCATGGGATGGATCTCTGTATATGGCAATCACTAGATGGTCCATCCTTTCATCACACTTCCAAATTTTGTCTCTGTAACTCCTTCCATGGGTGTTTTGTTTCCTATTCTAAGAAGGGGCAAAGTGTCCACACTTTGGTCTTCGTTCTCTTGAGTTTAATATGTTTAGCAAATTATATCTTATATCTTGGGTATCCTAAGTTTCTGGGTTTTTTTTCTTCTTGATCAGATACATCGATCTGTGTCATATATTTATTTATTATTTACATAATTTTGATATTAAAAAATTTTCTAACAAATGCGGCAAATTTTACTTATAATGATATCCTTTCTCTCTTTTTAATGTTTTGACAATGTGATACATGCGTATAACTAATTCACTTTTATCCCTTGTTTTCCTCTCTTATCCCTTGTCCATTGAAACTCTTCTCCTTGACAGAAAGCCCCTGTACTAACTTCATGTACTTTTAGGTTAATACATATGGTTTGTTGAATTGATTATGACAGCTTGCCAGAGCATGCATTATGGGTTATTTACTGGAACTTGACCAATTTAATCACATCTAGACCACTGAAAAGACCTCTGCTTCAGCAGCCATTAACAGCACATAGTTCCTCATGAGCTCCTTATTCATGCATAATGAAATGGTTATGTGTCCACTTTTTTGCAGGCAGCTCTTCCTCATCTTCTGGCTCTTATAGTCTTTCTGTAGCCTCTTCCCAAATGCCCTTCTGCTTTGGAAGGGGTGGCATAGACATACAGTTTAGAGATGAGCATATCCCAGTCCTTATTCTTAGCACTTCAACAACCTTTGAGTCTCTGCACTAAATTCTAAGTGGACAACCTACTTAGAAAACATGCTACCTTGATGAGGGCTTGAAGCAGCACTAATCTATGGGTATAACAATAATTCTTGAGAAGGTAATTTGATACCACATTAATTTAACACAAGAGTGGAATGTTGCGAGCCACCCCGCGGCTCACAAGAACAGGTACACCTGAATAGCAGGCCAGTGCTGAAAGAGAGGGAAACTAGGTGAGGAGAGGAAGATGGAACCAAGACAGGGTTCTGATCAAGGTTCAAATTTTTAATGTCGGACATGCTTTATAAAAGGCGGGCGGGGGGCGGGGGGAGTCCATTCCTGCCAATTCATCCTTGGAACCTGGAACATCATCAGGTGATGATGTGCAGAATAGAGCTTAGTCTCCAGAATAACTCCAGGGGGCCTCTCAGTAGGTAGCAGTATCTTGAAGAGGAACAGCAGCAGTGGCAGAACAATAGAGTGATCTAGGGAGGAAGGCTCCACCCTAGATAATCTCCTTAGTGGCAGCATGGTCAAATTCGGGCTTCAGGCTTATGGGAGGCTACAGTGGAATTTTTAGATTGAGGACCTATAAAATCTCAAACCAAAGAACTCTTGACCAGTTCCATTTATACAAAGTCCCTCCTTGTATATTGGAGAAGAAATAAAATTAGAAAGTTATTACTTATCTCTGTAATAGAAATTTGTAATACTGCACTAGTGAACAAATCTTGCCTAACCAATTGTTAATAAAGTTCATAGTATTCAAAGTTGTACAAGTCTGTTGATTACTTTTTTCTAGCAGTATTTTGTATAGAACTTTTTCCATCACTGTGAAGATTGGCCAGTAGTATCATGTTATGGGTATTTTATTATACTCAGTTGATGAAAATACAATATAAAACAATGGTTCTTCTGTAATTCATAACACAAAAAATGTATGTGCATCACACACATACACACACACACACGTTTAAAGCAAATTGCTTATTAGAATAAACATATAATAATCAGGTACTGAAAAGAAAAAAGTAAATAATGAGTTTTGAATGAATAATGTCACCTTTATTTGTATGGTAAACTCATACCAAGCAATGAATAAATATAATAAAGAGCTGTTGCAAAAAAAAAAGAGCACAGAATGGTCTCTCAGATTCAAATGTTGAGATAAAATATGTCTGTTACTAAAGTATAAGTAGATTCTTGTTCCAAAAATATGAAAGAGAAAAGAAACTAAAGTAGTGTATAATGATGGAGTTCGGCACACTGGGTGATGCAGGGAAGAATGAACAGAAGAACCTTCAAGGAACACTGGGTAGTGCTAGAAATACTCTGTACTTTGATGGTCCTAGTGTCTACACACAGAGAATGCTTCTGAGAACTGATGCTTGCATGATAAAGCACAAACACAAAAGGAAAGATAGAGGATTTTTTTGTACTCAAATTCTCTCAAAACAAAAAACCCATTTCCCATTAAAAAGTTTTATTTCCAAGAAAGGACTATAAGTGTCAATTTGCATATGGCTAGCTGGGACCACAGACTTTGTCTTGAAGAATTTGATGCTTCCTACTGAAAATGAACTGAACAATTTAGAAGTGCCTTCTGAGCCTCCTGACTCACCATCCCCATCCCAGAAGTTCCATCTGACCTAAACCTTTGTGATGTCAACACCAAGGAATTTGAGGAAGCCCCTTGGGGTTAAAGAGGCAGCCATAATAGATTCTGGACAGCTGAGTAATGTAGGTCAGTAGACAACCACCTAAATGAGGAGCAGGGGCAGGGACAGAAACACTGGGGTATGGGTGAGGGGTAAGAATTGGACGTGATTACCCTCTGCTTGGGTTGACACAGTCCTGGTAACTCATGCCTCCACTGGGATCTCCTTCAGTGGAGCTGAGTGGAGGTAAAGGTGGTCACAATGGAGAGGGTCCTGTGATCAAGCTACTTTGTGTCTTGCTCATCAGTCTTCAGAGTTCCATTTCCCTCCTTTTATGCCTTAACTGAATACTTGTTTCAATAACGTAGAGAGAAGTAGATACTTAGGAATGAGGATGGATGGAAATGTCTCCTGAACATGTGAGGCTTTCAGGAAGGGATGTACATGTAAGCAAGGTAAGCTCTATAAATGAAGGATGATGCTCTTAGCATAAACTGAAACCCTTTATTCCTAGCAGGAGTTGAAAGGTCTGTTATGCTACTCCTGAAAAAAATTCTGCAGAGAAAAGCTATCTTTTCCATCTACCATAGATGTTGTTTTACTTGGGTTCCATCTTCTTTAGGATCAAAGAATACCAAAGAGTCCCCTGAATTTGTCTTCTTTCTGTCTCACATCTCCTGCCAAAAGTCACAGAAAATGCTCTGAATTTGAGGTCAGTGAGTACCTTGGAAATGAAGGCAGGAATGTTTCAGTCCCAGAAAGCCATCTTTGTTGTTGTTTTGGAATTTCTTTTGGTGTGGAAGAGCAATGCCTCAGGGTGCCACCCCAGATGGCAATACAGACTGAACTGTGTGGCCTTGCTCACACATAGAGGTGGTTTGGCATTGATGTAGGATTGTTTCTCTGCAGGACATGAGTATCAACCTGGATCCTAAACTCTCCACACTGGTGAGTGTTTTCTCATTAACCTGTGCTGGGCTTGCACTGCTCATTCTGGAGGTCTGAGTTAGGTAAGTTATTGTGGACCAGAAAATCCAAAATCCAATGCCTATAAAGACAAGGATATGCCTTAGAGTTCTTTACTATTTGTCTGTTGTGTTGGGAAATGGGCAGCCAACTTTTGAATGGGGATGTTTTCTCTCTACACAGAGCATCAGGTAAGCAACATTACTCCTAAGGGAAGGTTCAGACAAAGCTTTATTCTATACATTGGTACTCATATCTGTTGAGAGGACAGTTGCTATGGATGGTAGGGGCAAGGCATGGGGGCAGAACTAGGCTTGTCCATGATTCTCTGATGTCCTTTACAGCAGCTGCACACAGCTCCTCACTGTCTACCGCATATGAACAAAATTGAACTGGATAGCTGGATGCTCATGTGAAGTGTACTTGCCATACTGGAACCTTGAAGAGCTCCTTTCCCCTCTGTACACTCTGATGGACTGAAGGGATTTGTGCAGCTGGGACCCGAATTTTATGTTTGCGGGGGGTTGTGGTGAGTGGAGGATGGGCTTCTTAACATTGGCTTGACAGTTTTTTTCCTATAAATGACAGCAGGCAGGGAACATTCAAGATCAGGACTTAGAAGTGAGTGTATAGAATCTTTATCTGAGAAGTTAAAAAGGAAAACCTTCCTCTCTGGGAAGCTATAGATAGACTTTCCATGGCTGGGTCTGGAACATGGAGGGAATCTACATTCAACACCTGAGGGAGAGTTCCACAGCACATCAAGATATTTTGAGTGATTTTCTTCCCTGTCTCTGAATCTATTCACATAGTTTCATCTGTAATGTGACAATAGGAAATTACCAACTCCAGAGCTCTTCCTTTACCCAGCTATGTCTCATTGGAATCAACTGATCATGTTCCTCCTGTTTATCTGTGAGAACTCTCAGCCTTGCTCAGGATTAGGCTGTCTGCTCCATGTTACAGGTGGTAAGTAGTAACACAGAGATCCTATAAAACTATATACTTCTTAGGACATATGATCTCCAAACCCCAAGACTTGTAGTAATGCCCTAAATTACAAGGGATCCTCTTTGGATTGATTCATTCATGAATAAATGCTTCTCTCTTGGAATCTCTGCCAAGAGATATAACAAAGTTTACTGGTTTCATTAAGTCATTTTAAATTTCAGATTTCCAAACCGGTGATCATGGGTTTGTCTGATTGTATGAGACATTTAAGATGACACTGAGAGGACCTTATTGGTAAGTCTTCATGTCTTTTAACTCTGTAGAGTTAATCATGTACCATGTAATATTTGCTTTTATATTGGCCTTGATTTTATATCTAAACTGGCCATAAGATATCTCTCTGTCCTTGCCTTTTGTCCATCCTGAGATAAGTTATTTTGATTTTCCATGTTCTGTTTGCAACACTATTCTGTACCATCTCAGCCTAAATGAAGTGGAGTTCTTTAACCATGTGTTGAAACCTCTGAAAACATGAGCCATATAACTTTGTCAGGTACAAATCTGACTAATGTTTATTTACTTTTCTTCCTAGAGCATTCTTCCAGTCTTATATGAAGATTCACAATAGATTTTCATGTGGAAGGGGGCAGGAATTCCTGTTTCCAGCCTCTACCTAAATTCCAGCTATTTTTCTGAAATGGTTGATGAAAATGGAGTGGGGTTGGGAAACAAGAACTCATTGGATTCTACTTACCATTTTTCTTCAATTGCCCCAGCAGGGAAGAGGGCAATGAAAAGAAGGGGTTGAGAACAGAGGTATACATGAGGTTATGCTGCTCCTGAAAAAAAATTCTGCAGAGAAAATCTATCTTTTTCCATCTACCACAGATGCTGTTTTAGTTGGGTTCCATCTTCATTAGGATCAAAGAATACCAAAGAGTCCCCTGAATTTGTCTTCTTTCTGTCTCACATCTCCTGCCAAAAGTCACAGAAAATGCTCTGAATTTGAGGTTAGTGAGTACCTTGGAATTGGAGGCAGGAAATTTCCCCAGAAAAGTCATCTTTGTTGTTTTGGATTCTCTTTTGGTGAGGAAGAGCAATGTCTCAGGGTGCCACCCCAGATGGCAATACAGACTGAACTGTGTGGCCTTGCTCACACACAGAGGTGGTTTGGCAATGATGTATAGGGCTAGGATTGTTTCTCTGCAGGACATGAGTATCAATCTGCTTCCTGAATTCTCCACACTGGTGAGTGTTTTCTCTTTATCCTGTTCTGGGATTAAGCTGCTCATTCTGGAGCTCTGAGTTAGGTAAGTTACTGTGGACAAGAAAATTCAATGCCTGTAAAGACCAGGATATCCCCTAGAGATCTTTACTATTTGTCTGTTGTGTTGGGAAATGGGCAGCCAACTTTTAAATGGGGATGTCCCCTCTCTACACAGAAATACAAATAAGCAACTTTATGCCCAAGAGGAGGTTCAGACAAAACTATATTCTATGCATTGTTACTCACATCTGTTGAGAGGACACTTGCTATGGAAAGTAGGGGCAGTGATGGGGGCAAAACAAGGCTTGTCCATGATTCTCTGATACCTTTACAGAAGGTGCACACAGCTGCTCACTGTCTGCAGCATATCAACAAGATTGAACTGGATAGCCGGAAGTTCACTTGAGGTGTACTTGCAATACTGGAACCTGGATGAGCTCCTTTCCCCTCTGTACATTCTGATGGACTGAAGGGGTTGGTGCAGTTGGGACTCAAATTTTATGTTTGGGGAGGGTGAGTGGGGGATGGGCTTCTTGACTTTGACTTGACAGTTGTTTTCATATAAATGAGAACAGGCAGAAGAATATTCAAGATCAGGACTTGGAAGAGAGTGTATAGAATCCTTATCTGATATGTTAAAAAGGAAATTCTTCCTCTCTGGGAAGCTATAGATACACTTTCCACTGCTATGTCTGTAACATGGGGGAATCTACTTTCAATACCTGAGGGAGAGTTCCACAGAACATCATGATGTTTTGGGTGATTTTTATTGCATGTCATTGAATCTATTCACATAGTTTCATCTGTAATCTGACAATAGGAAATTACCAACCCCAGAGGTATTCCTTTACCCAGTTTTGTCTCATAGGAATTCAATGATCAATTTCCTTCTGTTTTTCTGTGAGAACTCTCAGCCTTGCTCAGGATTAGGCTGTCTGCTCCAGTGTTACAGGTGGTAAGTAGTAACACATAGATTCTATAAAACTATATACTTCTTAGGACATATGATCTCCAAACCCCAAGACTTGTAGTATTGAGCTAAATTATAAGAGATCCTGTCTGGATTGATTCATTCATGAATAAATGCTTTTCTCTTGGAATCTCTACCAAGAGATATAACAAAGTTTACTGGTTTCATTAGGTCATTTTAAATTTCAGATTTCCAAACTGGTGATCATGGGTTTGTCTGATTATATGAGACATTTAAGATGACACTCAGAGGCCCTTATTGGTAAGTCTTCATGTCTTTTAACTCTGTATAGTTAATCATGTACCATGAAATATTTGCTTTTATATTGGCCTTTATTTTATATCTAAACTGGCCATAGGATATCTCTCTGTCCTTACCTTTTGTCCATCATGAGATAAGTTATTTTGTTTTTCCATGTTCTGTTTGCAACACTATTCTGTACCATCTCAGCCTAAATGAAGTGGAGTTCTTTAACCATGTGTTGAAACCTCTGAAAACATGAGCCATATAACTTTGCCATGTACAAATCTGACTAATGTTTATTTACTTTTCTTCCTAGAGCATTCTTCCAGTTTTATATGAAGATTCACAATAGATTTTCATGTGGAAGGGGGCAGGAATTCCTGCTTACAGCCTCTACGTAAATTCCAGCTGTTTTTCTGAAATGGTTGATGAAAGTGGAGTGGGGTTGGGAAACAAGAACTCATTGGATTCTACTTACCATTTTTCTTCAATTGACCCAGCATGGAAGAGGGCAATGAAAACAAGAGGTTGAGAACAGAGGTATACATGAGGGTATGCTGCTCCTGAAAAAAAAATTCTGCAGAGAAAATCTATCTTTTTCCATCTACCACAGATATAGTTGTAGTTGGGTTCCATCTTCATTAGGATCAAAGAATACCAAAGAGTCCCCTGAATTTGTCTTCTTTCTGTCTCACATCTCCTGCCAAAAGTCACAGAAAATGCTCAGAATTTGAGGTCAGTGAGTACCTTGGAAATGGAGGCAGGGAATTTCCCCAGAAAAGTCATCTTTGTTGTTTTGGATTTTCTTTTGGGGAGGAAGAGCAATGTCTCAGGGTGCCACCCCAGATGGCAATACAGACTGAACTGTGTGGCCTTGCTCACACACAGAGGTGGTTTGGCAATGATGTATAGAGCTAGGATTGTTCCTCTGCAGGACATGAGTATCAACCTGCTTCCTGAACTCTCCAAACCTGTGAGTGTTTTCTCATTATCCTGTTTGTTCTGGGCTTCTACTGCTCATTCTGGAGCTCTGAGGTAAGTTATTGTGGACCAGAAAATCCAATGCCTGTAAAGACCAGGCTATCCCCTAGAGATCTTTAGTATTTGTCTGTTGTGTTGGGAAATGGGCAGCTAACTTTTGAATGGGGATGTTTCTTTCCTCTCTACACAGAGCAGGAGCTAAGCAACTTTATGCCCAAGGGAAGGTTTATATAAAGCTTTATCCTATGCATTCGTCATCATTGAGAGGACACTTGCAATGGATAGTAGGGGCAAGGCATTGGGGCAGAACTAGGCTTGTCCATGATTCTCTGATGTCCTTTACAGCAGCTGCAGACAGCTCCTCACTGCCACATATGAACAAGATTGAACTGGATAGCTGGATGCTCATGTGAAGTGTACTTGCCATACTGGAACCTTGAAGAGCTCCCTTCCCCTCTGTACACTATGATGGACTGAAGGAGTTGGTACATTTGGGACCCGAATTTTATGTTTGTGTGTGTAAGGGTGGTGGTGAGTGGGGTATGTGCTTCTTGACTTTGACTTGACAGTTGTTTTCCTGTAAATGAGAGCAGGCAGAAGAACATTCAAGATCAGGACTTGGGAGAGAGTGTATGGAATCCTTATCTGAGATGTTAAAAAGGAAAATCTTCCTCTCTGGGAGGCTATAGATAGACTTTCCACTGCTGGGTGTGTAACATGGGGGGAATCTAATTTCAATACCTGAGAGAGAGTTCCACAGCACATCAGGATGTTTTGAGTGATTTTTATTCCCTGTCTCTGAGTCTATTCACATAGTTTCATCTGTAATCTGACAATTGGAAATTACCAACCCCAGATCTCTTCCTTTACCCAGCTATGTCTCATAGGAATTCAATGATCAAGTTCCTCCTGTTTTTCTGTGAGAACTCTCAGCCTTGCTCAGGATTAGGCTGTCTGCTCCAGTGTTACAGGTGGTAAGTAGTAACACAGAGATTCTATAAAACTATATACTTCTTAGGACCTATGATCTCCAAACCCCAAGACTTGTAGTATTGAGCTAATTACAAGAGTTCCTGTCTGGATTGATTCATTCATGAATAAATGCTTCTATCTTGGAATCTCTACCAAGAGATATAACAAAGTTTACTGGTTTCATTAGGTCATTTTAAATTTCAGATTTCCAAACTGGTGATCATGGGTTTGTCTGATTATATGAGACATTTAAGATGACACTCAGAGGCCCATATTGGTAAGTCTTTATGTCTTTTAACTCTGTACAGGTAATTATGTACCATGAAATATTTGTGTTTATAATGCCATTGCTTTTATATCTAAACTGGCCATAGGTTATCTCTCTGTCCTTACCTTCTTTTCCATCATGAGATAAGTTATTTTGATTTTCCATGTTCTGTTTGCAACACTATTCTGTACCATCTCAGCCTAAATGAAGTGGAGTTCTTTAACCATGTGTTGAAACCTCTGAAAACATGAGCCATATAACTTTGCCATGTACAAATCTGACTAATGTTTATTTACTTTTCTTCCTAGAGCATTCTTCCAGTCTTATATGAAGATTCACAATAGATTTTCATGTAGAAGGGGGCAGGAATTCCTGCTTACAGCCTCTACGTAAATTCCAGCTGTTTTTCTGAAATGGTTGATGAAAGTGGAGTGGGGTTGGGAAACAAGAACTCATTGGATTCTACTTACCATTTTTCTTCAATTGTCCCAGCATGGAAGAGGGCAATGAAAACAAGAGGTTGAGAACAGAGGTGTACATGAGGGTATGCTGCTCCTGAAAAAAAATTCTGCAGAGAAAATCTATCTTTTTCCATCTACCACAGATATAGTTGTAGTTGGGTTCCATCTTCATTAGGATCAAAGAATACCAAAGAGTCCCCTGAATTTGTCTTCTTTCTGTCTCACATCTCCTGCCAAAAGTCACAGAAAATGCTCAGAATTTGAGGTCAGTGAGTACCTTGGAAATGGAGGCAGGGAATTTCCCCAGAAAAGTCATCTTTGTTGTTTTGGATTTTCTTTTGGTGAGGAAGAGCAATGTCTCAGGGTGCCACCCCAGATGGCAATACAGACTGAACTGTGTGGCCTTGCTCACACACAGAGGTGGTTTGGCAATGATGTATAGAGCTAGGATTGTTCCTCTGCAGGACATGAGTATCAACCTGCTTCCTGAACTCTCCATACCTGTGAGTGTTTTCTCATTATCCTGTTTGTTCTGGGCTTGCACTGCTCATTCTGGAGCTCTGAGTTAGGTAAGTTACTGTGGACAAGAAAATTCAATGCCTGTAAAGACCAGGATATCCCCTAGAGATCTTTACTATTTGTCTGTTGTGTTGGGAAATGGGCAGCCAACTTTTAAATGGGGATGTCCCCTCTCTACACAGAAATACAGGTAAACAACTTTATGCCCAAGGGAAGGTTCAGACAAAGCTTTATTCTATGCATTGTTACTCACATCTGTTGAGAGGATACTTGCTATGGATAGTAGGGGCAGGGATGTGGGCAGAACTAGGCTTGTCCATGATTCTCTGATGTCCTTTACAGCAGCTGCACACAACTCCTCACTGTCTGCAGCATATGAACAAGATTGAACTGGATAGCTGGATGTTCACGTGAGGTGTACTTGCCATACTGGAACCTTGAAGAGCTCCCTTCTCCTCTGTACAATGTGATAGACTGAAGGGTTTGGTGCAGTTGGGACCTGAATTGTATGTTTGTGTGTGTGTGTGTGTGTGTGTGTGTGTGTGTGTTTGTGTGTGTGTGTGTGTGGTGGGGGGTGGTAGTGAGAGGGGGATGGGCTTCTTGCCTTTGACTTGACAGTTGTTTTCCTGTAAATGAGAGCAGGCAGAAGAACATTCAAGATCAGGACTTGGGAGAGAGTGTATAGAATCCTTATGTGAGATGTTAAAAAGGAAAACCTTCCTCTCTGGGACACTATAGATAGACTTTCCACTGCTGGTTCTGGAACATGAGGGGAACCTACTTTCAAGACCTGAGGGACTGTTCTACACCTCATCAGCATCTTTTTCTTGATTTTTTCCCCCCGTCTCTTAATCTTGATGCAACTCCACAACACAATAATTCACATTGTTTCATCTTTAATCTGAAAGTAGGAAATAACCAACCCCCACAGATCTCTTCCTTTACCCAGCTATGTCTCATTGGAATTAACTGATCATGTTCCTCCTGTTTTTCTGTGAGAACTCTCAGCCTTGCTCAGGATTAGGCTGTCTGCTCCAGTGTTACAGGTGGTAAGTAGTAACACATAGATTCTATAAAACTATATACTTCTTAGGACATATGATCTGCAAACCCAAAGACTTGTAGTATTGCCCTAAATTACAAGAGATCCTGTCTGGATTGATTCATTCGTGAATAAATGCTTCTATCTTGGAATCTCTACCAAGAGATATAACAAAGTTTACTGGTTTCATTAAGTCATTTTAAATTTCAGATTTCCAAACTGGTGATCATGGGTTTGTCTGATTATATGAGACATTAAAGATGACACTCAGAGGCCCTTATTGGTAAGTCTTCATGTCTTTTAACTCTGTATAGTTAATCATGTACCATGAAATATTTGCTTTTATATTGGCCTTTATTTTATATCTAAACTGGCCATAGGATATCTCTCTGTCCTTACCTTTTGTCCATCATGAGATAAGTTATTTTGTTTTTCCATGTTCTGTTTGCAACACTATTCTGTACCATCTCAGCCTAAATGAAGTGGAGTTCTTTAACCATGTGTTGAAACCTCTGAAAACATGAGCCATATAACTTTGCCATGTACAAATCTGACTAATGTTTATTTACTTTTCTTCCTAGAGCATTCTTCCAGTCTTATATGAAGATTCACAATAGATTTTCATGTAGAAGGGGGCAGGAATTCCTGCTTACAGCCTCTACGTAAATTCCAGCTGTTTTTCTGAAATGGTTGATGAAAGTGGAGTGGGGTTGGGAAACAAGAACTCATTGGATTCTACTTACCATTTTTCTTCAATTGTCCCAGCATGGAAGAGGGCAATGAAAACAAGAGGTTGAGAACAGAGGTGTACATGAGGGTATGCTGCTCCTGAAAAAAAATTCTGCAGAGAAAATCTATCTTTTTCCATCTACCACAGATATAGTTGTAGTTGGGTTCCATCTTCATTAGGATCAAAGAATACCAAAGAGTCCCCTGAATTTGTCTTCTTTCTGTCTCACATCTCCTGCCAAAAGTCACAGAAAATGCTCAGAATTTGAGGTCAGTGAGTACCTTGGAAATGGAGGCAGGGAATTTCCCCAGAAAAGTCATCTTTGTTGTTTTGGATTTTCTTTTGGGGAGGAAGAGCAATGTCTCAGGGTGCCACCCCAGATGGCAATACAGACTGAACTGTGTGGCCTTGCTCACACACAGAGGTGGTTTGGCAATGATGTATAGAGCTAGGATTGTTCCTCTGCAGGACATGAGTATCAACCTGCTTCCTGAACTCTCCATACCTGTGAGTGTTTTCTCATTATCCTGTTTGTTCTGGGCTTGCACTGCTCATTCTGGAGCTCTGAGTTAGGTAAGTTACTGTGGACAAGAAAATTCAATGCCTGTAAAGACCAGGATATCCCCTAGAGATCTTTACTATTTGTCTGTTGTGTTGGGAAATGGGCAGCCAACTTTTAAATGGGGATGTCCCCTCTCTACACAGAAATACAGGTAAACAACTTTATGCCCAAGGGAAGGTTCAGACAAAGCTTTATTCTATGCATTGTTACTCACATCTGTTGAGAGGATACTTGCTATGGATAGTAGGGGCAGGGATGTGGGCAGAACTAGGCTTGTCCATGATTCTCTGATGTCCTTTACAGCAGCTGCACACAACTCCTCACTGTCTGCAGCATATGAACAAGATTGAACTGGATAGCTGGATGTTCACGTGAGGTGTACTTGCCATACTGGAACCTTGAAGAGCTCCCTTCTCCTCTGTACAATGTGATAGACTGAAGGGTTTGGTGCAGTTGGGACCTGAATTGTATGTTTGTGTGTGTGTGTGTGTGTGTGTGTGTGTGTGTGTTTGTGTGTGTGTGTGTGTGGTGGGGGGTGGTAGTGAGAGGGGGATGGGCTTCTTGCCTTTGACTTGACAGTTGTTTTCCTGTAAATGAGAGCAGGCAGAAGAACATTCAAGATCAGGACTTGGGAGAGAGTGTATAGAATCCTTATGTGAGATGTTAAAAAGGAAAACCTTCCTCTCTGGGACACTATAGATAGACTTTCCACTGCTGGTTCTGGAACATGAGGGGAACCTACTTTCAAGACCTGAGGGACTGTTCTACACCTCATCAGCATCTTTTTGTTGATTTTTTTCCCCCGTCTCTTAATCTTGATGCAACTCCACAACACAATAATTCACATTGTTTCATCTTTAATCTGAAAGTAGGAAATAACCAACCCCCACAGATCTCTTCCTTTACCCAGCTATGTCTCATTGGAATTAACTGATCATGTTCCTCCTGTTTTTCTGTGAGAACTCTCAGCCTTGCTCAGGATTAGGCTGTCTGCTCCAGTGTTACAGGTGGTAAGTAGTAACACATAGATTCTATAAAACTATATACTTCTTAGGACATATGATCTGCAAACCCAAAGACTTGTAGTATTGCCCTAAATTACAAGAGATCCTGTCTGGATTGATTCATTCGTGAATAAATGCTTTTCTCTTGGAATCTCTACCAAGAGATATAACAAAGTTTACTGGTTTCATTAAGTCATTTTAAATTTCAGATTTCCAAACTGGTGATCATGGGTTTGTCTGATTATATGAGACATTTAAGATGACACTCAGAGGCCCTTATTGGTAAGTCTTCATGTCTTTTAACTCTGTATAGTTAATCATGTACCATGAAATATTTGCTTTTATATTGGCCTTTATTTTATATCTAAACTGGCCATAGGATATCTCTCTGTCCTTACCTTTTGTCCATCATGAGATAAGTTATTTTGTTTTTCCATGTTCTGTTTGCAACACTATTCTGTACCATCTCAGCCTAAATGAAGTGGAGTTCTTTAACCATGTGTTGAAACCTCTGAAAACATGAGCCATATAACTTTGCCATGTACAAATCTGACTAATGTTTATTTACTTTTCTTCCTAGAGCATTCTTCCAGTCTTATATGAAGATTCACAATAGATTTTCATGTGGAAGGGGGCAGGAATTCCTGCTTCCAGCCTCTACCTAAATTCCAGCTGTTTTTCTGAAATGGTTGATCAAAGTGGAGTGGGGTTGGGAAACAAGAACTCATTGGATTCTACTTACCATTTTTCTTCAATTGCCCCAGCATGGAAGAGGGCAATGAAAACAAGAGGTTGAGAACAGAGGTGTGCATGAGGGTATGCTGCTCCTGAAAAAAAATTCTGCAGAGAAAATCTATCTTTTTCCATCTACCACAGATATAGTTGTAGTTGGGTTCCATCTTCATTAGGATCAAAGAATACCAAAGAGTCCCCTGAATTTGTCTTCTTTCTGTCTCACATCTCCTGCCAAAAGTCACAGAAAATGCTCAGAATTTGAGGTCAGTGAGTACCTTGGAAATGGAGGCAAGGAATTTCCCCAGAAAAGTCATCTTTGTTGTTTTGGATTTTCTTTTGGTGAGGAAGAGCAATGTCTCAGGGTGCCACCCCAGATGGCAATACAGACTGAACTGTGTGGCCTTGCTCACACACAGAGGTGGTTTGGCAATGATGTATAGAGCTAGGATTGTTCCTCTGCTGGACATGAGTATCAACCTGCTTCCTGAACTCTCCATACCTGTGAGTGTTTTCTCATTATCCTGTTTGTTCTGGGCTTGCACTGCTCATTCTGGAGCTCTGAGTTAGGTAAGTTACTGTGGACAAGAAAATTCAATGCCTGTAAAGACCAGGATATCCCCTAGAGATCTTTACTATTTGTCTGTTGTGTTGGGAAATGGGCAGCCAACTTTTAAATGGGGATGTCCCCTCTCTACACAGAAATACAGGTAAACAACTTTATGCCCAAGGGAAGGTTCAGACAAAGCTTTATTCTATGCATTGTTACTTACATCTGTTGAGAGGATACTTGCTATGGATAGTAGGGGCAGGGATGTGGGCAGAACTAGGCTTGTCCATGATTCTCTGATGTCCTTTACAGCAGCTGCACACAGTTCCTCACTGTCTGCAGCATATGAACAAGATTGAACTGGATAGCTGGATGTTCACATGAGGTGTACTTGCCATACTGGAACCTTGAAGAGCTCCCTTCTCCTCTGTACAATGTGATAGACTGAAGGGTTTGGTGCAGTTGGGACCTGAATTGTATGTTTGTGTGTGTGTGTGTGTGTGTTTGTGTGTGTGTGTGTGTGTGTGTGTGTGTTTGTGTGTGTGTGTGGTGGGGGGTGGTAGTGAGAGGGGGATGGGCTTCTTGCCTTTGACTTGACAGTTGTTTTCCTGTAAATGAGAGCAGGCAGAAGAACATTCAAGATCAGGACTTGGGAGAGAGTGTATAGAATCCTTATGTGAGATGTTAAAAAGGAAAACCTTCCTCTCTGGGACACTATAGATAGACTTTCCACTGCTGGTTCTGGAACATGAGGGGAACCTACTTTCAAGACCTGAGGGACTGTTCTACACCTCATCAGCATCTTTTTGTTGATTTTTTTCCCCCGTCTCTTAATCTTGATGCAACTCCACAACACAATAATTCACATTGTTTCATCTTTAATCTGAAAGTAGGAAATAACCAACCCCCACAGATCTCTTCCTTTACCCAGCTATGTCTCATTGGAATTAACTGATCATGTTCCTCCTGTTTTTCTGTGAGAACTCTCAGCCTTGCTCAGGATTAGGCTGTCTGCTCCAGTGTTACAGGTGGTAAGTAGTAACACATAGATTCTATAAAACTATATACTTCTTAGGACATATGATCTGCAAACCCAAAGACTTGTAGTATTGCCCTAAATTACAAGAGATCCTGTCTGGATTGATTCATTCGTGAATAAATGCTTTTCTCTTGGAATCTCTACCAAGAGATATAACAAAGTTTACTGGTTTGCATTAAGTCATTTTAAATTTCAGATTTCCAAACTGGTGATCATGGGTTTGTCTGATTATATGAGACATTAAAGATGACACTCAGAGGCCCTTATTGGTAAGTCTTCATGTCTTTTAACTCTGTATAGTTAATCATGTACCATGAAATATTTGCTTTTATATTGGCCTTTATTTTATATCTAAACTGGCCATAGGATATCTCTCTGTCCTTACCTTTTGTCCATCATGAGATAAGTTATTTTGTTTTTCCATGTTCTGTTTGCAACACTATTCTGTACCATCTCAGCCTAAATGAAGTGGAGTTCTTTAACCATGTGTTGAAACCTCTGAAAACATGAGCAATATAACTTTGCCATGTACAAATCTGACTAATGTTTATTTACTTTTCTTCCTAGAGCATTCTTCCAGTCTTATATGAAGATTCACAATAGATTTTCATGTGGAAGGGGGCAGGAATTCCTGCTTACAGCCTCTACGTAAATTCCAGCTGTTTTTCTGAAATGGTTGATGAAAGTGGAGTGGGGTTGGGAAACAAGAATGCACTGGATTCCACTTACCCTTTTCCTTCAATTTCCCTAGCAGGGGAGCAGGGCAATGAAAAGAAGGTTATGAGAACAGAGGTGTGCATGACATTTGCACTTTTCTGTCTTCATCTGGTCTCCATGGTGAGCAGATTTCTTGGTTTCTCATGCCTGATGTGCCTTATGTCACTGATTTCATTTATACCTCTGAGACTCCATCTGTAAGGGCACAATCATGGAAATAAGGTAGGTTCTGCAGTGTTCATACCAGCCTGTTTAATTTCCTGTCCTTAAACTATGCTATATGCACACCTTTCGAAGAAACAGAACATGTTATTTGTAGTTAGTGATATGAGTCCTCTTTGCTTTGGCTAGCTATTGCTAAACAATCAGCCTCTGCAATCAAGGTAATACTGGACTCCATCATTGTTAGGACAAGCAGCCTCATTACTTAATCAAAAGTGAGTATGCATGAGTACAATGCTCTATGGTTTGTAATAGTACACTACAAGGAACTTTACAACTCCTCAGTATTTACTCAGCCTAAGCTATTCCCAACTCTATTCGTGAAATATGGTTAAACAGATATATTCTTGTGTGACAAGACTTATCCTGGGGAGATACCTCACAGTTGTCTGCTCATCCCAAATAGTGGGTCTATAACAGACCAAAACAAGGATGTCACTGAAGTCCAACTTGGGGAACCTATGACTCTTATAAGGGTTGCTTACAGGAATATGGATGCAGGGATTACATGAGCAAGAATGATTCAACAACAGCTACATCAACAAAGCCCACTCCAGAAAGGATAAGAGCTCACAAAATTGGGGAATCTGAAGCACAATGCACAGCCTGTAGGCAGCTCAACAGGTTGGAGAGTGTCCTTTGTAAGTGACTCAGTGTTTAAACCTCTTCCAGGCATTTGGTTTGTCTGAGAGGAATCTGACCTTTTTATTGTTTGCTCTGGAAGAAAGGGTCCTAGTGAATCTGGTCAGTTTTAGGGGCTTTATGAAACTATTTTGAGTTGTTTATCTCTCCTTATTTCCATGTCTGAGACCAATACTCTACTGAAATCATTTCCATGGTTTGATTTTGCCATAACCCCAGGTACAATCTTTTAAAATTTTGGTGACTTCTAATAGGAAGGGACACTGAACTAGTTGAGCACATAGCTGTTTAATCTGTCCTATAAGGATGTTAGTCTGATGAAAATTCTCTTTTCTTTCCAAATCTCATGTAAAGTTATATAGAGAACAGACACTTGGGCAAGATGGGGTAAGAAAATAAGTAAACATTCCAAGTATAAACAGTAGTACAGCAAGAAAACTCCCAATAACCAAATTCTGCAGAAAAGAAATAGACAATGCAATGAAAAACTGCCAGGCCACCTCAGATAGTAGAGAGCTACAACCCAGCAGGGGAAATGTGTTTGGTTATAAAGGATAAAAGGGGGCAAAGAGCAGGCAGGGAAGAAGGAGAAATTGCAGAACCTGGAATAGCCAGGTCAGATAATGGTGGGGACTCTGGAGACACATCTGAAATGGTCAGAACCACTTCATTAATAGCCAACTTCTCTGGTCAGGAGAATTCACGTGTGACTACTGCGATCAGGAGTGCTCAGCCAGCCCATAAGATCTTTCTGAGAAATGCTTCCGTCTCTGTGTCTCAGAAAAACCAACTCTCCTAAGAAAACCAGGCCCTGGTGGGACCTGGGCCACCATCTTAAAGTATTGCCATCAGCTCTGCTATTTTGGGGGCCCTGTCTTGGAGACCAAACATCCAAGCCTTTCATTCATGAAAAGGAATGGCAGCAGTACTCCCAAGCTACTCCCTGCTGGGTTGGGATGCTGGGAAAAAAAAGGCTTAGAATGTTGGTCCCAAGCAGGAGCTTAAAGTGGCAGTTTTAAATAGGGAACCCAAGGAAATTTGCCGGGAGCATGCTCATGAATTATTTCCTGGAAAATTCTGAAGAGGCACGGTGCAAATGAGGAGGAGGAGAGAGATCAAAGGGCCACAGGAGAGCAGAGTAAGAGTCCTGTACCAGGATCATCACTCAGAGATCCGATGCTATGTGCCAGCTCATGAAGTGTTTTATTTTATTTTTTCAATCATTCCATTCACTTACAACTCAAATCATATCCCACTCCCTGGATATCCCTCCATAAACCCCCATCCCACATACCCCCTGTCCTCCCTCCCCTTTGGATCTGTGAGGGTGCTCCCCCACTCATCCACTCTTTCCCACCTTACCACTCCAATATCCCCCTACTCTGGGGCATCAAACCTCCACAGGACCAAAAGCCTCCCCTCCCATTGATGTTAGACAAGGCCATCCTCTGCTACATATGTATCTGGAGCCATAGATTCCTCCCTGTACACTCCTTGGCTGTTGGTCTAGTCCCTGAAAGCACTGGGTAGTCAACCAGTCAATATTGTTCTTCCTATGGAGTGGTAACCCGGTGTGCTTCTCCAATCCTCCTGTCAGCTCCCCGCACCAGGATCCCTGAGTTCAGTCTAATGGTTGGCTCCAAGTATCCACATCTGCATTGGTCAGTTGTTGGCCAAACCTGACATCGAACAGCCACACCAGGTTCCTGTCAGCAAGCACCCCTTGGCAACAGCAACAGTGTTGGGTTTGGTGTCTGCAGACATGATGGATCCCCAGGTGGAGCAGTCTGTGGCTGGCCCTTCCCTCAGTCTCTGTTCCTTTTTTTTTTGCCCTGGTTCTTCCTTTAGACAGGAACAATTCTGGGTTAAAAACTTTGAGATGGGTGGGTGGCCCCATCACTTGACCGGGAGTGATGATTGTCTACTGGAGGTGATCTCCACAGGTTCAATCTCCCTTTCTCTGTATATTTTGGTCATCCCCATTGGATTCTGGGAGCCTCTCATTTGCCTGAAGTCTGGGACTCTTCAGCAGCTATCCTCAGTTCACAATATGTACTCACTGATAAGTGGATATTACCCCAAAAGCTCACAGTGCTGATAACACAACCCATAGACCATACGGAACTTAAGAGGAAGAAAGATCAGGGTGTGGATGCTTCAGGCCTGCATTGATGGGGCAATAGGATGAACATGGTAGGGGGGAAAAGGGGACACATGGGAAGAAGAGAGTAGGGGGAAGAAACAAGGAGGGCAGTATCAGGTACTGGAGGGGACAGGAGAGAGGTACAGAGGGTCAGGAAATCACAGTGTTTTAACTTGCTCTTCTACCACGTCAGATTGGCTTACAGAGTAGCAACATTTTTCATTAAGAAGAAACAAGTGTCTCCCTTCTCTGATATCAGCAGGCTGGGCCCTACAAAGCTGAGAGAGCTTGTTGAACAAGCAATCTCCTGGAGTCTCCAGGGATTAAGAGACACTGATAGTGCTGGAAAGATGCAGAATTACAGGGAGTAGATGGCAAGGTCACATTGGAGGATTGATGTCATTGTAGCAAGGTTCTCTTAGGAGACCTAGTATGGAGAAGGTCTAGGAGGTCATTTAGGATGGTCATCCATGAGGCAGGGTTTAAAGGTCTAAATTTAGAGGGTTCTAAGTCTAAGTTACACACTGATTAGTTAATAATGTAGACTTGGTCAATTGATGTAGAATTTGCCTATTCTAGGGACCAAAAAATCATCATGCTCACTCTGTAAGCTAGGGCAGCTTCTCCCATGTGAGTATACACAGTTACAATGACTCCCCTTAGCCCACCTTTTGTCCTGCATCTTGGGGATTGTGAAAGTAACCATACCGTGTTCAGGAATATTGTGAAAGTGTTAGGGCTATATGCATCACCCTGGATCAGAATAATAGTATTTACATCCCCAGTTGAGAGATCTTCCACAAGATGAGTCAGCCAGAAAGGCCACATCTGTTTGATCCTGGGAAAAATGAAAATATTTGGGGAGACTATGAAATGTAGTCAGAGGTCTTTGATATCCTCTGTGAGTGGTGAAGATGCCATATTTCTGAGAGCAGGCTGTCTTGAGGTTGAAGGTCAGCTTCAACCAGAGACAGGATAGAAGGTGGTACTAAAGATGGACTCAATATGGTACAAGTATATCTGAAATTTCAATGCCAGATATCCTGTCTGAGTAGTCCAAAAGATGAAAGTTCACAACAGAAGGTGGAAGAAAGACCCCATATTAGATGTACTCAGGGATAGAAGCAAGCGATTTTAATCTTTAGTGGTTCTATCAGCTGATAGGAGAATTTATCGGAGAAAGAATCAGAATCCATTTGAGCTGTTTCAGACGGATCCAAATGATAACTTGCTGAAGCTTAGCTGCTATTAGTGTGATGATGACGATGACAAGATGTGGACTTGTCAAAATGTTTTGAGGGCCAGTGGGCAAGAGTCTTTAAAATAAACCCAATTCCTGGTTAGATGGTATGGGTGATAGGCTCAAAAGAGATGGCAGAGGGAGAACACAATCAGCATTGTCCCTGAGAAAGTGTCATAAGAGTGTTGGAGAAGGTAAATAGTCATAGAGTGAGGATGCTTTCAGCAGAGGGATATTTCATAGAAGAATGTCCTTAGATCAACTCAAATGAGCTAAGGGTAGAGGGGGCTTACAGCATGGCATGGATGGGTAGTAGCGTGAGAGGTGAGAGCTGAGTTCAAAGAAGGTGAAGTTCAGATGAAAAAAAGGGGAATATTGTAACTCACTTTGGAAATGAGGTTTTTTTTAAAATTTGTTGTTCTTTCTTTTATTACTTTAATCCATTAGCCCTCTTTACCCTTCTTGATTACTTTGACAGTAGAATAATGTGAAAGTGTTACTGTACATATAGAATCCTTGACTATAGTTGTGTGACTTTAGACATGGATACCAAACCATTATCTAACTGAATGTACCTAGAAAATTCAAATCTGGGTAAAATATCATTCACAACATTGGAATACACCACTTTTACACTCTCATTCCTAGTAGGGAAAGCTTCTACCCATACTAAAAGAGTGTCTATCATAGTAAGAATAAGCTTTTTGTTAGCAGGAATAAGTGTTATAAAATCTGTCTGCCAATCTTCCCCAGGAAGACTACCCCAAACTGGTTAGATTGAAGGAAGGGGAGGATCATACAGGCCATGTGGGGAAGTTTGAATGCAGGTGTGGCATCGGTGGGGGATAGCCTTAAGAACAACAAGCAGGCTGCAGTGAAAGAGGTTGGAGGAAGCAGTAAAGAGTTTCAGATCCAATATGAAAGGACTTCTGGATGTCTGTCAGGAAGGACTTTGCCTGAGAATCAGGGAGACAGTCTTATAGAAGGAGACAGCCCTGGGGGCCCATAATGGCTCCCATGGCCTGGAGAGCTTGTTTTGGGGACTTGGAATGAGTAGAAGTTATGTTTGGAAGGTCCAGGGTCCAAGAAGATTATGGAAGAAGGTGAGTAGGGGTGTTGGCTGACTTATGTAGTCTAGTGAGTAAATGAATTTCCCAGAGCTATATCATTGCTAGGGGCTTGATGACCTACCCAGTGAACAACTGCCACCTCTTTGGAAAGATAAGAGGATTCTAATATCATTAAAAGTAAAGGTCCACTAGAAAATGATGTTCCCTTGTTAGTGAGAAAGTCTTCCTCCTGCCATATGGAAGAATGATGGTGTAAGATGTAGAAGGCTCATTTAGAATTTTTTTATATATGGATGCCCTTGCCTTGTGTCAGAGTGAGAGTCCTAGTGAGGGCCATGGGCTCTGTCTTCTGAAAAGTAGTGTCCAGTAGTACAGGTGTAGATTTGATTGGACCTGAGTGATGAGAGGACAGAGAGCAAGCAGCCAAAGATGAGTTTAGAAGCTTCTTGGGCTAGTAGGGCAGCTGCTACCAGCACCCTCAGACAGGATTTCCATCCCCTAACTATTGTGTTCAGCTCTTTAGAAAGATAGACAATGGGGCATAGGTGGGTCTCTTCATCTGTCCCAAGACCCCCAGAGCCAGTCCCCCTTTCTGTAGTATAAAGGAAAGGGTTGATCAAGGTCTGGGAGCATTAGAGCAGAAGTCTGTACAACGGTATCTGGGAGGTGAAAAGGGGCAGGAATGACAGAGGTGGGACTGAAGACTCAGTTCGGGGGTCCTTAGCATCATAGAGGGACTGAGGAAGAAGAGCAACGTTAGGAATCTAGGTTCTAAGATACCCTACTAGACCAAGGAAGAGGAGGATTCCACCCTTAGCGGTGGGAAGAGAGACTCCGTATACTTCCTGTGATTGAGTGTGAAATCACAAGAACCAGAAGAAAGCAAAACACCTAAGTACTTGAGTGACAGAGTTGGACATTAGGAGAAACCCTATATCCCCTGCTTTCCTAAAATTTAGGATTTGTATAGCATGCTGTCTGACAAGGAGAGTGGGGGCTATAGAGTAGAAAAAGGTCAAGTAAACATTGAATCAGTTGACTGGGAGACAGGCTAGGTAAAGAGGGATGGTGAGCAGAGCCTGGTCAAAAACCCAAGGGTGAGCCTGGAAGGCCTGGGAGAGTATATTCCATGCTATTTTGGGTATTGTTCCTGTGTCTGAGTCCTCCCAGGTAAAGGCAAGGCTCTTATGTGAGTCAGGGTATAGAAGGATAGTGAAAAGAATATCTTTCAGATCCAGATCAGTGAAGTGAAAAGTAGAGAAGAGTCTAAAAGAGCTAAGTGTAAGAGGTTAGACACCAATGGGTAGACAGGCAGAACTTTTCTGTTAATATTCCTGAGGTCCTGTATGAGACAATACAAACTGTCAGGTTTTAGAACACACAGGATAGAGGTGTTATAGGGCAAATAAGTAGGCTTGAGAATATCGCTGCTGAGAAGCCATTCTGTGATAGGTTTAAGACCTTGTCCAGGTTTTGAGGAGATAATGATATTTAAGCTGACAAGGGTAGGATTCAGACTCTCAGAATGAGATCCTAATATGGGGGTCATGGGGGACTACTGAAGGAAAGAAAGTATCCCATACCTTAGGATAAACAAAAATGTCTGGGAGTGGAGGAGATGAGGCTTTCAATTTTGTTGGTTGGGGAAAGGATCTCTGAACCAAGAAACAGAAGGAAAGTCCCTAAAGTGGTAGTTAGATGAAAAGAGGATAAATGTGGCTGTCATTATATCTTTGTACAGTGGTGAGGGAAGGAAGCTAGGCATCCAGAAGCAATGAGTAATTGAGAGGCTCCTAAGAGAGCAGAGAAGTATGTGAGGAGTCCAAGGTCCAGGCTAAGTATGCTTTTTGGTTGGTGGTTCAGAGTCTAAGAACCCCAAGGGCCAAGTTAGTTGATTCTCTTGGTCTTCCTGTGAAGTACCTGTCCCCTCAGAAGTTACAATCTGAAGGTCAGTTTTTTGACCAGTGGCTGGCATTGCAACATTTAAATCAGCCCCAGGGTGGAGGGAACCAGTGCTTGTCTTCTTTGGAAGTGAAGGCCACAGGGACCCTGCCAGAAGCTGGTATTTCTGCCTATCAGAGGAGGTCTTTCAGCCCTTTCCTGCTCCTCCCTTTCATTAACCATTTTAAAATCCCTTATTCAACAAATCTCTCTGAGAGATTTGAGGGCCTTTGTCTAACCCTTTTAGTTTCTTTCCAGTGTCGGAGGCTGAAAATGAAAGTGAGTATTGAGGGCAAGCATGCCCTTCTGATAGTTTGGGTCTACTTTAGTAAAACAAAGAGCCATAACTAGCTGGGCAAGAAACTTAGCAGGGTTTTCATCCAACCATTGTGAAAAATCTCTCAGTTTGTTAAAATTGACAGCTTCATAGGAGGCCTTTTGGAGCCCTGTCAGGAGGCAGATAATCATCTTGTCCTAGGCCTCCCTGCCAAGGGACTGATTCAATGTATATGTATTTAGCTGATTGTTTCAGTGAGGTTCAGTCAGAGGGACAGTATGGTATGGTGGTTTGAATGAAAATAGCTCCCATAGGCTCATTGGGAGTGACATTATTGGAGGTGTGGCCTTATTGGAGGAAGTGTGTCACTGGAAGTGGTGTTTGAGATTTCAGAACCTCAAGCAAGGCCTAGTGGCTTACATTCTCTTCATTATGTCTGCAAATACAGATGTAGAACTCACAGCTAACTCTCTAGCAAGATGCTGGCCTGCATGAACTAAACCTCTGAAGTGGAAGGTAGCCCTAATTTAATGTTTTCCTTTAAATGATCTTCTATGGTCACGGAGTCCTTTCACAGCAATACAACACTTACTAAAACAGACAGCAACTTCCTCTATGTTCTCACGATCATTGTTTTGGACATCATCTGAGTGAGCCTGAGAAGCTGTTTAGACTCCTTTTTCCTCTGGGGTAAGGGTAAAGAGAGAAGGACAGAGATTATGCCAGGTAAGATTATATGACTTGATAAGTTATCTACAGTCCAAAGAAATGAGTGGATTTGTTTGAGAAAAATCCCAGGTATTTTTGTACTTAGGAAAGACAAGACAAAGAGAAGAACATGTGTATAGAGGGGCCCAACAGTTCATCAAGGACCTAGATTTCATCAGTGTGAGAACTGGTGGAAGTCCGTAGTGAGAATGAGGTGGGTGAAAGCACTTGGGGAGGTGGAGATAGTTGTGGGCAGTAGGTGAGGGAGGTGGGGGTGATTAGACAGGTAAAAGCATAGCAGGTGACAGAGACCATTGTGCCTGTGGAGGTTCAGATGGGGAGACAGAGTACAGAGGAGGTTGTAAAGAAGGAGGAAGATGAGGCTGAAGAGATTTATGTTGGTGGTACTAGAAGGCTTGATTATATCACTGGAGGGCCCAGGTCCTCTCTTTCTAAATCAAAGGCAGAAGGACCCATGGGCTCCTGACTGCAGTTAGCCTGGTAAGGAGTTTATTTTATTTATTTATATTCCAGATGTAGCCCCCTCCCAGCTAACCTCTCATAAACCTTCACTTCACTCACCCTCTATTTTGCCTGTGACAGGGTGCCACCCCCAGCATCCTGTTCCCCAATAAGTCAAGTCTCTACACGATTAGGGGTATCATCTCCAACTGAGACCAGAAAAGTCATCCTTCTATCACATATATCCTGGGGGCGTCAGATCAGCCCATGTGTGCTTTTTTGTTGGTGGTTTAGTCTCTAGGAGCTCCCAGGGGTCCAGGTTAGTTGACATTGTTGTTCTTCCTATGGGGTTGCCATTCCCTTGAGTTTCTTCAATCCTTCCCCTAACTCTTCCAATAGGGGTCCTCAACCTCAGTCCAATGGTTGGCTGTGAGCATCTGCATCTGTCTCAGTCAGCTGCTGGTAGAGCTTCTCAGAGGACAGTCATGCTGGGTTCCTATATGTAATTATAACATAGCATCAGTAATAGTGTCAGGTTTTGTGACACACCCCTCCATGAGATGGTTCCCAAGTTGGAAATATCACTAGACAGCCTTTTCTTCAGTCTCTGCTCCATTTTTGTCCCTGCATTCTTTTTTTTTTTGGTTTTTCGAGACAGGGTTTCTCTGTGAAGCCCTGGCTGTCCTGTAACTCACTTTGTAGACCAGGCTGGCCTTGAACTCAGAAATCCGCCTGCCTCTGCCTACCAAGTGCTGGGATTAAAGGCACGTGCCACCACCGCCTGGTGTCCCTGCATTTTTTAAAATATTTTATTACATATTTTCCTCAATTACATTTCCAATGCTATCCCAAAAGCCCTCCATACCCTCCCCCCCACTTCCCTACCCACCCATTCCCATTTTTTTGGCCCTGGCATTCCCCTGTACTGGGGCATATACAGTTTGCGTGTCCAATGGGCCTCCCTTTCCAGTGATGGCCGACTAGGCCATCTTTTGATACATGTGCAGCTACAGTCAAGACAGAATCAATTCTGGGTCAGAAATTTTGAACGTGGGTTAGTGACCCCATGGCTCCTCTGGGGGTCCTGTCTATCTACTGGAGGTGGTCTCTTCGGGTTCCCATTCCCCACTGTTGAGCATTTTGGCTTTGGTCACCCCCATTGTATCCTAGGAGCCTCTCACATCCCAAGTCTCTGAAACATTCTAGAGGTTCCCCCTAACTCCACCTCCTGCAGCTGCATATTCCCAATCATACTCCTGGCCCTCTGGGCTTCTCTCCTGTCTCCCCCCATACCTGATCCTGCCCCCATTTCCCCTCTCCTTCCCCTTTTTCACCAGGTCCCACCTTCCCTCTGACTCCTGTGATTAAGCTGTTCCTCCTTTTAAGTGGGATTGAAGCATCTTCACTTGGTCTTTTCTTCCTGTTTAACTTCTTAGGGTCTGTGACTATATCTCGGATATTCTGTACTTTTTTGACTAATATACACTTATCAATGAGTACACACTATGCATGTCCTTTGGGTTTGGGTTACCTGACTCAGGATGATATTGTTTAGTTCCATCCATTTGCCTCCAAACTTATGATATCCTTGTTTTTAAAAGTATTCCATTATGTAAATTATTTTCTGTATCCATTCTTCAGTTGAGGGGCATCTGGGTTGCTGAGTGTTTCCTTATCATTTTAGTTTTTTTATGAAAATATTTTAAAAGGTCCCCATCTGTACAATGCATCATAGACTTTCCTGCTTATTCTGTTAAAGTTTAGACCTTAGACATATCTTCTGTCCCTTTTACCATCTCTGTATCATCCTCTCATTAATTTCACTTCTTTGCGATACCAGATGCTAACACAGAGGATGCTAGCTTTATCTCCTTTACTTATTGCAATTTCTCCTTTATACAAACACGTTCCTTCTTGGCCATCATCTCAGCCTCAGGTGTATTTTGACCCTTGTATGCTAATCTCAAAGTCTGAAAGTTTTCCTCTGAACCTTGACTATTTTCAAGGCATCACTGTATTCACATGGTGGACCCCACATATTAAGCAAGTGAGTATGTTACCTTATACCACAGAAATGAAGCCTGCCAACCTTGGATTCCTCCCACGGACATACCTAACTGTGATGGCATAACCTTAATTATACATCTCACTATCTTAGTTATATATTCTACAGCAAGAACTATGCAACTGCTATAATTGCATAAAGGCACATTAATACATGTGATATAGGGAAGGACAACTGTATGTACAGATGTTTGCCTTTTAGACTGTGCATCCTCATTTGCATGCTTTGTCACATGTAGGTAGGACCATGTACTCACTCCTCCCCAGTTCATCTTTGGTTCTGTCAGCTGTCAATTATATATAGTAAGACTTACACTGTGGAGATGTCTCACACATATCTACTCACCCCAAATAGGGAGCCCATGGCAGACCAAAGCAAATATACTACCAAAATCCAACTTGGTGAACCATAACTCTTATTAGGATAGTTTACAGGAATATGGCAAGGGGTTACATTCAGGAGCAGAAATACTCCAAGACAGCTATATCACCAAAGCCCACCACTGCACGGGTGACAGACTTTAAAACCTCAGAACTTGAAATACATTGCCCAGCCTTTAGGATGATCACAGGGTTGGAGAGTATTCTTTCCCTGTGACTCAGAGGGTCTGAACCTTTTTCAGGCAGCTTAGCTGGTTTTTCCTCCTTCCAATCATGCTGCCATGGCCCTGACCCCCTTCCCCCGGGTGGTCCTTGGGAGTAGGTAGTAAGAAGGCACAGAATTAATGACATAGATTCCAGGAGCCAGCTGAGAAGCAAAAGCAGACTCCTTTATTGTGGAGTCTGCCTTTGTACTTCCACTCCCATGTCCCCTCAGTCAATAACTATTTGTAACATGCAGCAGGCACCAGCTGATTGGCTGCCAAGTAACAAACTCTGTCTTTGTCTCCAGGGGTCAGACAGATACAGGAGTTAGTAAATGTGGAAGGGCCTGCTAGTCAGAACATGCTGACACACTCCTCCTACATATCCACCCTTTAGAAGTTGGCAGCTCCATGGGAGAGAGAGTTCTGTGTTCTGACCTTGTTGACCCCACCTAGGGGAAAACCATCATATGGATCCCTGCCTGTCTTAGTTTGCACTGGCTATTGGGATTATTGGGGTCTTACCCATCATTGATTATCAGCTCTGGAAGGTCAGCCTCCCTGGAGAGCATGCCCATGTGAGGTAGGTTGGCCTATTGGGAGGCCTTTTTTATCTCTAAGAACCATGCCTGTATAACATTGAGAGGAGGGTCGTGTTCAGGGCGTTTTGGGGGCATCATCACTTGGCTCTTAGTCTTATTGATGGAGCACTCACATGACATATGCTGCATATGACACTGAGTTTCCACTGGATTGAAAGTTCAACTGTGGTGGGCAGTCTACTTGTAGGAGGACAGTGAGGGGCAGTGAGGTGGTAAATACCCCTCTGAGGCAGAGAGGATGTGGGATTGGCATAGTGGAAAAGCGTCTCTATGCCCACCATCTTCCCTGAAGTTTTGTTGCCATGAAAGTCCTCTATCATAAGGTTCCTAAATTGGATACAATGGAGCCCCTTGGTTTCTTTCACAAAGCAGATGTTCCTAGCAAAGGCCAAGTGCTGATAATCTTCTGAGTTGCATCTATAGGATCCATGAATGGGAGTCCCAGTGTGGTGTAAGTTGTAAAAAGTGCAGGTTATTGGGAAGGTGAGAACCTGAGTCAATAAGCAATAATAGGGGTGGCCAAGGCACAAAGGCCCACATCTACTCACACATACCACAGGAGAGAGATTAGAATGAGAAGAGTCAGACTTCCCTGGTGTCCATTGGGGGCTCCTCAAGGTCCTCCAATGTCAGGTCTCATGTATCTCATCAGCACCCATATAGGCACTGTGGATCCCTGGGGAAGTACATAAGCATAACCCCACCCTCAAGTCAGAAGAGGGGTGGATGGCTACCATTGTGAGGTAAGGGGATCTCTCCACCTAACTATGAGGAAGAGGGTGCTACAGGACTGAGAGACTCAGTGTTTATAAGGAGGACTAAGGCCCTTGTCATTGAAAGATTTTACAAGACATCCTCATTACTAGTATTATGGACCTTAATCACATGGAAAACTTTTTCTCCAGCAAGGGCCAAACAGACATAGGAAGCGCAGGTGTCTACTATTACTTGTACATAGCAGAGATTCCCAAATGGAGGGTAGTGATTAATGTCCATCTGCTATCTGGCATTGTGTAATAGGCTTCTGGAATTCATTCCCCACCAGTTGAGAGGGCCAAGGGTCATCAGAGTCTCACAAGCACCACAGGAGTCAGATGCTTGCACTGAGACATTGAGAGCCCTGGGATTAGTTTGTGAAGGCTATGTGGGGACAGATAAAATCATTGGTACAATGTCCAGCCTGTTTCAGGAGTTCAAGATCAGCAACAAGAACCATGTGGTCCCTGTGATCATTCCTCAAGCCAAGACACCAGGCAGCCAAGCCACCTGGGAACCATGAGTGTGATCTAATGTGGGAAACATACCAAGGATGGGCTTTTTGCCACAGATGCTCCTAGAGTGTGAACATTGTCAGAGAGAGGGGGTTCAGACTATGTTTAATCTTGGAGAAGGATAGTACACAGGCCACCTGAACTGCATATTGGCTATCAGAAAAAAAAAATGTTAACTGCTTCGTCCTGGCATATCTCAAGAATCTTTATTATTGACATTAGCTCTCCCAGCTAGACTGACCCTGGGTTGGTCAGTCTCTGGGCAACTTCCTCTTTATCAGGACATTGTATCGAGATGCCATATCTGACCTTAGAGTCAGAGAAAGCAAGAGTGGCCCCACCACTGTGGAAGAGGAAGGGGTACTATGAGGCTTAATTATGAAGGGGAGTAGTGGTGAGGCAAAGAGAGTCACCTGTCCTGGTGCAGGGGATTATCTTGGGGAATTCTGTTAAGATCTCGTGAAAGCTAATTGAAACTGACCAGGAAGAAAGGCAAAATGATTTTATCTGGCTCTGGATTCTAGGTCCTCGTGGCCACTGCCTGTGCCTTAAGGGTGAGGTAGAAGGTCAATCCAAATTTGAAACTGATCTATTGAAGAGCAGAATAGACTTGGTATAGCCACATCAGAAGGCCATCCTGCCAAAGTGCCCCCAATATGCTATTAACAATTCACAGGATTATAGCCAACAGATGTTTGGATGGATTGTATAATTCTAGAGAGGTAGATACCAGCATGATGATCTCTTGATGAAGAGCCCCTTGGCCTCCATCCTGAGTCTGATTAGCAAGAAAGCACTAAAGACACCCTCCAGGAGGGAAAGTGCAGTTCCTGGTCAGGAACAGGCAAGAAGAGTGTGAGTCAATTAACAGTCCCACATAGCTGTTGCACCTTGGCCAGGGAGTATAGTTCCTCAATTTTGACATCAAATATCAGAGACCGATTTTGTTTGGTAATGGAGAACCTCAAACATGCATATAGGGGAATAGACTGTACTTTCTAAGGTGCACCCTTCAGATTGAGACTAGACAAATCTCAGCACATCAGCAGAGAAGGCCCTTATATGTTTTGCATCTGGGTGGGTGGGCTATCAGGATATCACCCATGTAATAGATAAGGAGAACTTCTTTGGGGATATTTTGAAGTGCCAATGCCACATATAGATGCAAAATAGTGGGGCTGTTTTCCATCCCCTGTAGCAGCACAGTCTGCTGGATCTTCCAGGAGGGTTTATGCATGTTAGGTTTGCCACCATAAAGGCAAATCAGTGCCTTAAGGAGGATTTGGAAGAAACAATCTTTTGTCTGGGACTATGGTATGGTCCAAGTGAGGGATGGCACAGTCTTGCAGCAATCTGTAATTGCCTGATTTCTTGAGAATAACAAAGATGGGAGTATTATGCCAACTGTTTGAGGGTTATATATGGCCCAGGACAAGTTGTTTCTTAACTTCTTGAGGGCTGATAGCTGAGTTCAAGTATGGGACACACTCCATCCAGATGGGATAATTCTATAGCCAGGAGAGGGATATTGGGGTGGGTATTCACAGCCTTTGGCTTGTGGTGGTCAGAGGCTTCTAGAATGGGGAGAGAGATGAATCTTGGATGAGTCATCTGGGGATGGATATCCCAATAGGCCAATTTTATTGTGCATCACAATGTCATCATAAAATGTGTGGTCATCTGTTATTAAATGACCCATGTCCTCCAGCAAGTCTCTGCCCCATAGGCTATTAGGCACATCAACTAATATAGGGGTAATTGACCTCTGATTGCCATAAGATCTTCCTAGTGCACTGGTCAAACAGTAGTTTCAGTTGAATACTGCACCCTGCCCCACCCCACCTCTTATTGTGGAACCAGGTATGAACTTCCACTGAGGGAATCTTGGAGCCTCATTCCCCATTAATAGAGTGTCATCTGCTTAGCTATCCACTACTGCCTTGACAGGCAGCCCATCAAGGTGGATGGTTATTACCAGAGAGTGGGATAATACTGGTAGGGTCCAGAATATTTTTGAGTGTGTGGTTTCCTGTCTTACTGGTCTTACTGGTGAGGTTGAAGAGTGCTCCTCTTGGAGTTTAAAGGAACAGGTGATTGGATTTCTGTGGACCAGCAGTCCCTGACCCAGTGGAAACCTTTGGTACAGTTTGGGCGCCTTGTGCAAGGGCAGTCATTGGGATAGTCCCTCTGCAGGTGCCCAGTCTTACTGTATCCACAGTACCCTATCAGGCAGGGTCTGGGGTTTTGAGGACCTCTGCCAGTCAGACAAGAGTTCATCAAGCAAAGCAGTCAGAGCTGCAATTGTGCCTGCATGTGGGACAAGATCTCGTGTGGCCATGACCCACTTATCTATGTCCTCATTGCAGATAGCAGCTAACCCATTGTGGGTAGGGGTATCAAGGCCCTCCCAAGTCATCTGCTTTATGAGCATATCTTGGGTAAGGCCATATTCTACCAGCCTCTGTGATTTGGGTCAGAAAGTTTGTGAAGGTGTCCTCCACTTGCTGAATGAGTTTGAGAAAGTAAATTGAGGGGATCACAGGGTATGCAGGCCTTAGGGGCCTTGAATGTCAGGTTAAAAACTTGGTGGAAATAAGTATATTGACTTATTAGGGCTTGGGGCACCCAGATCAATAAAATTGCTGACTCCCATTACCACGACCAAGGAAATAGTGATGCTGTTTTGGATGTTATCACAGGCTTGAGCCTCAGCATGGTAATTATAAGCAGCCCACGAATTCAGAAATACTGATGGTTCCCAAACAACCTTGAAAAGAATATACCAGTCCTAGTGTGTTTGAAATTACAGAGACCATTCTTTCAGGACCCGCTGAACATAGGGTGAATCGGGTCCAGATTCCTTTGCCACCTTTCTAATGAGGGTCAAGTCAATAAGAGGGATGGACACCCATGGTTGCATAGCTGAGTTGGGTCCCATATTGATAGGGTATGTCTCAACACAGGGCCTGACCAGTGGGGCAAATGGGGAAGGGTCATAAAAGCCACTTTGGGCAGCGACAATGGTCATGGGTGTGTCTTCAGGGGAGGGGCAGTTTCCTCCAGTTCTGGCTTCCCACATCTTGCCTCAGGTACTGGGAAGGAGGTGCAGCAACTGCTGGAGGTGTAAGGAGCCTAGAGGTCTGCCTATAGAAGGAAAGATGCAGGCAGAGGGTTGTTTGGAGGGTCACAAAGATGAATCATCATCCTCCTCCTTGGGAGGGGGTAGGGATTGCTTGCACTCTCTGGGGACAGCAGCAGGGTGGCAATGGAGAGGTTAGTACTGGCCTGATCCTGACAAAGTTTATTGTGTGATTTGACTACCTACTCAGGAGTGGAGGATTTGAGACTTACAATGATGGCCAGAAGATTCAATACAAACTAGGGGTGTGGGGGGTTGGTGGGCATAATGTTTGAGTTAACCTCATGCTTCCTGGCAAGGAAGAGCACTCTCATCCACAAATGAGGTTCTCTGGTGAGATCAAAGGTGCCAGAATCCCTCAAGGTCTGCCAGTTTAGTCTTTATGCCTCAGATAATTAAAGTTTTTAAGACTCAGATCTGGTGTTCCTTAACATGAGAGGGTAGGTTCCCCATAGTTCTGCCGGCAAAACAAGGTGAATTTTCACAGACAAGTAAGACTATCATGGACATGGACAATGTGTTGGACCTGAATGTGTTGTGCTTAGTGGGGAAATTCTTTGGTTCAGTAGGCTGCAGCAGTATCCCAGTGATGACTCCAGATGGGAAGGCTGTGGAGGCCAAATCCTGGTTCCATCTCCTGGAGTGTCAGTCCTTATGTGGTGACTTCAGGAGAACTGAATGCAAAAGCATGTAACCTACACAAATGATGGACACAGACAAATAAAGAATAATAAAGGACCCTCTCACTCAAGTACCAGGGGTATATAAAAGAACAAAAAGGGGCCAATTTATAGTGGAACAAACAAAAAGGGAGTCCTAAGACCACATTGCGAAGCAAGAAGGACTTCCATGGGGCCACAATTGGCCAGAACAAAGGGAAGGCTGAATCAAGGGCAGTGGGCACAACGGTGGTGGCACTGAGCAAAAACCAGAGCCCAGAAAACAATAGTGCAAAAAAGAGCACTTGAATCCAACCAGGGTCCATAGGGGTTCCTGTTGTTCCTGTTCTGTCAGGTACCAGATGTTGCTGTAGCCCTTGGCCCCTGAGATGGTCCTTAGGGCTAAGAAGGTACAGATTTAACAATACAGATTCTGGGAGCCAGATGAGAAGCAGAAGCAGAGTTATTATAGTGGAGACTGCCTTTATACCCCCCTCCCACATCCCCTTAGCCTATAACTCCTTGTCCTGCGCAGCTGGCACCAGCTGATTGGCTGCCAGCTCACAAGCTCTGTCTTTGTTCATCTCTGGGTGTCCAGCAGGTTCATCGTTAGTAAATGGGGAAGTGTCTACTGCACAAGAGTAGGCCATTGCAGGCCACTAGTCAGAAGTTGCTGACTCCTCCTTCACAGTCAGCCTGACTGGCTGGTCTTGGAGGAGGAGTCTTTGCAGCTTGAATTACCTGAAAATGACCCTCAGCAGTCTTTTCTGTTTATATAGTCTCAAGGAGGTGGGGACACAAAATGATCCGGTTAGTTTCAGGGACTTCCTGAAGAGCTTTTGAATTGTTTGTCTTCTATCTTAAAGTATTGGAATGTTTCAATCTCAGGGGATATATACACACAACCATTAATTGTGAACATAGTAAAAGTGAAACATTCAGACTTAGAACAAAAAGAAAATGAGAATATTCTGATAACATTTTATTATTAGAGTCTTTAGCTTTTAGATACCTTAACTGTAAAGTTTCATTTTAAAAATTCTGACACGGTCACTTAAGGTAGTAATACAGACACTCATTATGAGACCCATGAGTTGTAATTATTATGACTTGCACTGAATTATTAACACACCTTTTGCACTGGGTATTTTTGTCCTACCTTCTGGGTAAGAGAACTAATTTCCCCAAGTAGTAATCCTGGGATGCTCATTCAAACTCTTGGTCAGTTCACAGTTTCACAAGTAACAATGACTTACCTTCCTCACAGGAGCTTAACAATGCTTTGTAATGTGGCTCTCTGTGCTCTTGGCACCTAGAGCTCAGCATGTAGCGAAAGTCAGAAATGAAAGAGCAAGTAATAAAGTGACCCAGCCAGCTTGGCTGCTCCTGCCATGCCAGGGGGGCCTGAGTACTTTTAAAGGAAATTCTTAGTTCATCTCCACTCAGCTCACTCAGTTCAGCCTAGGTAGAAAGCCTGGTGAAGCAAGAAGACGCACCCTGATACCCTATTCACTTAAAGCAGTGACTTTTGCTCCATAGAAAAGTGTGGGCTCTGGTATTATTTTTCTATATGAGTTGAAATAACTTTATTGGCTCAAAGTACAGAGCAACTTACTACTCCTATCTTTATTATTCACCACCCACCATGAAACAAAAGTTAGGGCCACCTGTGTGGGGCTTTGATTGGATTAAAGAAGATACTACATGTGCTCTTAACTGGAAATCTACTACAGTGTAAAAACTTTAAAAACTGAATACTAATCTGGTAAAATTTTTTCAAAACACAGAATAAACTTATAATGTTTAAATATATGACCAATCTAACAGTGCTTATATACAAAATATAGAATGAATATGAAAAGAAGGACTATAATAAAATCATGTTTCAATACTCTTTTCCAGGCTACCTAATATGTTTTGAAGAGTAAGATGAAAGAAACATGTATTCTTTAAGCAACTATTAACATAAGTACAAATAGTTTCATGCTCTAGCAATATAGAAAGGAAAAAAAAAACAGGGTGAAAGTATGTTCACAAAACTAATATTTTATTGAAGGATACATTAAACACTTATTTATAGATATAGGTTTTTGTTTGCAAGTACTTTTTTAAAATTTTATTTATTTATTTATTTATTTATTTATTTATTTAACATCCCAAATGCTGCTCCCTCCTGGTTCCCCTTCACAGGGTTCCTCCCCCATGCCCCTCCCCTTTGCATCTGAGAGGGTGGCTCACACCCTGGTTCAATACATCTCTGCAGGATTAAGCACATTCTCCCCACTGAGGCTAGACAAGGTAGCCCTCTGCTACTTATGTATCTGGGTTCTCCTACAAGTCCCTGCTGTTTGGTTGGTGGCTTAATCTCTGGGAATTTCCAGGTAAGTTGGTCTGGTTAGAAGTTGGACCAACTTCTGTGTAAGTTGGTCTTCCTGTTACCATCACCTTCAAGGTCTTCAACCCTTCCTCTAACAGGGGTTCAGATCTCTGTCCAATGTTTGTCTGTGGGTATTTGCATCAGCCAGCTGCTGGTAGAGCCTCTCAGAGGGCAGCCATGCTAGGTTCCTGTCAGCAAGCATAACATAGCATCACTAATAGTGTCAGGGATTGGTGCCTGCCCATAGGATGAATCTCAAGTTGGGGACAGTTATTTGCTACCCATTTGCTCAGTCTTTGCTTCATTTTTGTCCCTTCATTTCTTTTAGACAGGAACAATTTTTGCTTGAAAGTTCTGAATGTGGATTGGTGTCCCCATCCCTCCACAGGGGACCTGTCTGGCTACTGGAAATGGCTTCTTCAGGTTCCATAGGCCCACTGTGGAACATTTCACCTAAGGTCACCCACATTGATTCCTAGGAGCTTCCCCCATGCCAAAGATATACCCTGTCAATATGGGACCCAACTCAGATATGCAACCATGGGTGTCCCATCCCTCTTATTGACTTGACCCTCATTAGAAAGGTGGCAAAGGAATCTGGACCCGATTCACCCTATGTTCAGCGGGTCCTGAAAGAATGGTCTCTGTAATTTCAAACACACTAGGACTGGTATATTCTTTTCAAGGTTGTTTGGGAACCATCAGTATTTCTGAATTCGTGGGCTGCTTATAATTACCATGCTGAGGCTCAAGCCTGTGATAACATCCAAAACAGCATCACTATTTCCTTGGTAGTAGTAATGGGAGTCAGTAATTTTATTGATCTGGGTGCCCAAGCCCTAATAGGTCAATATACTTATTTCCACCAAGTTTTTAACCTGACATTCAAGGCCCATAAGGCCTGCATACCCTGTGACCCCCTCAATTTACTTTCTGAACTTCATTCAGCAAGTGGAGGACAACTTCACAAACTTTCTGACTCAGATCACAGAGGCTGGTAGACCATGGCCCCACCCAAGATATGCTCATAAAGCAGATGACTTGGGAGGGCCTTGATACCCCTACCCACAATGGGTTAGCTGCTGTCTGCAATGAGGACATAGATAAGTGGGTCATGGCCACACGAGATCTTGACCCCCATGCCAAGTCCCTGGGACTTCCTAACCCCCAACTCCCATCCTTGGCAGCTGCATTCTCCTGGTACTCTGGGCCTCTCCTTTCTCTCCCCTCATCTGATTCTGCCCTGCTATTCCTCTCTACCTCCTTTCTTATCTAAGTCCTTCCTTCTGTCTGCCTCCCTTGACTTTTGCTCCACCTTCTAATCCAAGCATCTTTGTTTGGTCCTTTCTTCTTGTTTAGCTTATTGAGTCTGCAGGGTATATCATGGGTATTCTGTACTTTATGACTAATATGAATTTATCAGTGAGCACATACCATGCATGTCCTTTTGGGTATGAGTTACCTCATTCAGGATGATATTTTCTAGTTCTATTCATTTGCCTCCACAATCCATGATGCCTGTGTTATTAATAGCTGAGTTGTATTCCAATGTATAAATAAACCAACGCTACTCTATCTATTCTTTGGCTGATGGACATCTGGGCTGCTTTCTGTTTCTGGCTATTATGAATAAAGCTATTATAACCATAGTAGAACATGTGCCTTTGTGGTATAGTGAAGCATTTTTTTTAGGTATATGCTTAGGAGTGGTTTTATTTTAAAATTGGAGTACAAATAAGTAGTGAGTGCTATGTGATTTTAATAGGTGCAAGTTATTTATCCTATTACAAATACTTCTAATGCTGTATATTTGAATTTTTATAATGCTATTAAAAGACAAATTACTGATTTTTCAATGTCCAGTTTAATCATTTTGTTCTACTTTGTATATCATCTTTTAAAATGTTTTAAATTATTAGAAAATGTCATGCATTTATACAATGTATTTTAGTATCTATCAACTACTACCTCTGTCCAAATCCATCCTGACTCCTTTCAAACTTCATGTCCTCTCTATATTGTTATTAATATCCTATGAGTCCAATTAATGCTGCCCATACATACATGTATATGGGACTATCCATTGGCACATAGCTATCATACTCGCAGGTATACCTCTGAAGTGGAGTGTTTTTCCCTCTCAGTGGCCATCAGCCATTATAGCTTCCCAATTGATGGTAGGGTCCCATAGGTCCCTTCTACATCCATACTGTAATTTTTTGACTGCGATGATCTTATTATATATGGAATCATAGCTTCTGTGACTTGATGTATATAATAGCTCATGTTATGTGCAGAGGTAAAAATTTTCCATCAGGTAGCTTTTATAATGTTCCTTGTGTCTTATTTTGGAGGAGTTTGATACAGATGGCCTATCTACAGCTGAGTATTCAAAGTCATTTGTATTTGGCTCTTTGATCACTTCTGAGTCTCTAACTTAACTACTAGCCACATTGAAAAGAAGTTTTTCTGACTAAATTAGAGAGTACCACAAATCTATGCTATGGGTGTAAGCACAAATATCAAGAAAGCAGTTTGACTGCATGCCCTTTTTACAAAACAGTAACAGTATGTGTTCCTTCTGGGGCCTCTAGTCTTACAAGTCATGGATTTTTTTTAACCAGGATATATAAAACACATTCTATCATGTATCCCAGGCTGGCCTCAAATTCTTTATATAATCTGGGTAAACCTTGAAATCCTGGTCCTTCTGCTTTCAAATGTCAACTTCTAGAGTTGCAAGTATGGATTACCATTCCTATAAATCTTTCCATATCTATACTAATAGGCCCAATGAATTATATTTTCTAGTACCTCTCAGTATACAAATCACCAACCCACAAAAACGTATTATTCACTTCAAACTTTGTCTCTGTAACTCCTTCCATGGATATTTTGTTCCCCATTCTAAGGAGAAACAAAGTATCCACACTTTTGTTTTCCTTCTTCTTGAGTTTCATGTGTTTTGCAAATTGTATCTTAGGTATTCTAAGTTGCTGAGAGGACTCTGATATAACTGTCTCTTGTTAGGTTATGCCAGTGCCTGACAAATACAGAAGTGGATGCTCACGGTCATCTATTGGATGGAACACAGGACCCCCAATGAAAGAGCTAGAGAAAATACCCAAGGAGCTGAAGGGGTCTGTAACCCTATAGGAAGAACAACAATATGAACTAACCAGTACCCCCAGAGCATGTATAGCAGACCTTGGCCTAGTCAGCCATCATTGGGAGGATAGGCTCTTAGTCTTGTGAAGATTATATGCCCCAGTACAGGGGAGTGCCAAGGCCAGGAAGCAGTATTGAATGGGTTAGGAAGTAGGTTTGGGGGAGGGTATAGGGGACTTTGGGGATAGCATTTGAAATGTAAATGAAGAAAATATCTAATAAAAATGTGGAAAGGAAAAAAGGAGGTAGTATTAACTTACAGTAGTTATTCTTGAGGTTCTTTTTTATTTCTGTTGGTAAATGAGATCTGTGGCAATTCTGTGTTTCTGTCATCTATATCTGCAGATTTTGACAAGTGTTATAAGGGCACTCATCTGCATACAAACATATATCTGAAACTTTAAGGTGTTAAATAGGAACAAATATGTGTTGAGCCATGCAGAGACATGGTTTTTATTGTTTTGTACCTTACCACTTAAAGATCCTCAACTCCTGAGCAATGAAACAATAATGATGCACGTATAGGATACCTGAAACAAAGAATATAATCATTTATAAGGTCTAGAATGGAGAAAATGGAAATCCCATTTCCTACTCACAGTCTAGAATGCGGAAATCCCATTTGAGTTATCAAGAAAGCTTTATGGAATAAAAAAATCATGTACTCTAAAAATGTCCATATATTGTTCTAAGTTCTTTGGTTTCCTTGACCATTCCCTTCATGCATGATGATTATCAGTATAATCTACCATCTTCTATTCTGGGATGCACACAGCTAGTTACTTGAAATTATCTCAATCTGAACTGGGAACAAATTGAAAGAAATGCCTGGACCAGTATCAGAATGAGCAAAACTGTGGCTTAAAATATGGAGAACTTACTCCTATCATTCTTTTGAAGACACATATTAGAAGTTTTAAATAGATATACTCTAGCTAAAAGCATTAGATTTGAAATAAAATGGAATATAGTAGAAGGGTTTGATGTAGTTTACAAGCAAGGGGGCATTGACATATCTCGATTCTCCTAATACAGAAATGTAACAAAACAGTACAACCTGATGCCTCTATTTATCTCTGTCTCTGTCAGTATTTCCACCTGTAATGATATGATTTTTAGCAAATAAACATAGATAGGATGTTATCAAAAGCACACAAGAATACTGAAAGAAATCAGAATGAGTTTTGTTCTTGAGGGGAAAAGTAGCATTTGCTTACATAAGAAACAAATATTGTAAAAATATCATAGAGGTACAAATTTTTATAGCTTTAAAATAATAAATGGTTTAACTATATAAAGATGTATGACTAAAAGGTGAAAGTGAACGATATATCTTGCCTTCCACTTGGTTAGTTGTAATATCAACTTGAAAGGACAAACATTTTTCTAAGAGACTCTTAGTTTCTAGATCTGGTTCCTTAAGAGGTATACAAGAGAGCACTTAGAAATAACCCAAGGCTGGATGTTCATTACTGATCTATGACTGAAACTTACTATCAATGCTACCACAAATGTTGTCCATGTTGCACATTACCCTACACAGAAAGGCACTGTTCATTTATTAATATAGAAGAACAATGCCTTACTGAGTAAGGTACTGTACACAGCATCATTGAAAGTAGCCAACTCATCTTAACATAAACACAAAGCAATGAAAAATAGATGACTCTATTCCCAGGGAACATTGCTGTCAATCCTTTCTTGTATACAGCATTCTCCAAAGTGTACTATGAGTTGAAGTAGCAAAAAAATAGCTTATGCTGAGACTCAAGCCCCTTTTCTAGGGTCAGTATTGAGGTGGTAGCTGTTGTGTGTTATCTCACTCAAAGATGTACCAAGCATGTTTCCTGTTAAATGGGTGGTACATCCTCAAGTGATACATCACACACTACATGAGTGAAGGTGCTAACACTAGTCTGTTCCCTCTGCCATTTCATCTAGTAAGCCAATACACACCCTCATTACATGAATCATCAGAAGAATCTTCTCAAAAGACACGAATGACATTCATTCCTCTTACTTCTCTTTTACCACCCCTGTCCTTCTTTTCTACCCAAGTCTTCCTTAAGTCATTTTTGTGTTCTGTCCATATAATAACATAAGAGTTTATGACTGGGAAATATCAGATATCCCCATTCATATCTTCCCTTTATAGATATAGGATAGAGTTTTCATCACCCTATACTTTGTGTACATAAAATTCAGCTCTTGCAGAATGAGTCACTTCAGTAACTCATTAGCTCCACATGTTGCAGGCTGCATTAAATTAAGTAGGAATAGTTCTGAAAAGGGTAAGCTCAGAAACTTGAGGTATTCTTATTCTAAAATGTGGATCTTGGCTTGGTATCATCTTATCCAAGATAAAAGTCCACTGCAGTGGCAGCAGCAGCCATAAACTTACAAGTCAAAAATAAAGAAAGTAAACAAGGAATACATAAAAATAAATGTGCAAGTAAAATTTAAAAAATCCTGAAAAGAGAACAAAGTAAGCAATAGGAGATCTAAACTGTCATTCAGAACTTGAAAGAATACTTATATAAAGTCACAAATAATACAGGAGTAAAAAGATCATACAAAAATGCAGTATATTCAAATACAGCTCAGAAAATTCAAGCAAAGAAAATTATAACAGTAACAACAAAAAACTACATTGTAAATATAAAAAAAAATTTCTATGAATTGTAGCATTCAAAGAAAGGGCCTAGAGACTATCTCTTTACTCATAAATACAGGATTCTTGGCTTCATTTCACACTAATTCCAGACAATACCTAAAATTAAAAACCACAAGAGTTCTTGTAGCCACCTAACGTATAGCAGGACTAGCTGGTACTCTCTGCACAGAGAAATGCTGAGTAGATACCGAAAGCATAATGAGTCTAGGCCATGGCACACTGTAATAATAGCTGGAGACAAAGCTGAGCAGCTTCTCTCCTCTCCTTCATGCCTAAATTCTTCTCTAGTTTTGGTGACATAAAATAGATGACCACAGAGAGACATATAACAAAATGCCCACGTATCATCTGCTTTATAAACATGTTGATACAGTTTAAAGGGGATAGATAGACTGTGAGGTAGCAGGTTACTAGGTGATCAAATTAAAGATTGTTCCCTATTACAGACATATAACAATTACCTGTTACTTTCCAGGCTGTACTTCCTGTGATATCAGAAAATGGGGACTCTCCTATTGTTTTCTCCTTCCCGTTTCTTAATCTCTCCTCTGTAAGATCTAAGATTAAGAGAAATTACTTCAAATAAGAAAGACAGAAAGTAAAGTCAGTGTTTTTTTTTTTTTAATTATCAGGGTTCTAAAAGATGGATTTTCTTATCCTACCATCACTACAAAAATATCCAAAATTTTAAATGAAAACACACTTAGATCTATTACATGAAACTTATTAAGTATCTTTGTAGCCCCTTGGTAGTGTGATAACTATAGACGATGAAAGACAACAAGGAGAGAAAAAAAATTTAGATTCTAAGATATTGATCTCTGGGAAAGGAGAGGTTTCTCAAAGAGTATCATGGAGTATTTTTAAAGTCATAAAGAATTTGGGTAATGAAAATAGAGTGGATTTAATGAAGGAATCTGAAATTAGAGGAAACTCATAGATTTGTGTACAGGAAGTATATTATAGATTTGTGTGAAAGCAGCATCTCTGAAGCTTCACAAAGGGTCACTTCTTTCAAAGTTCTTCCTTGCAGCTTCATCCAGTCTTTTCAGGACAGTGAAATGTAAATAGCTGAAGATTGTGCATAAGAAGATTGTCTAAAGAGCCTCACATGCTGGGCCTGCTCCTCAGGGTGAGCTTCTGCAAGTCCTCTGAGATAGCATGTGCTTCAGGCAGGGAATCTATCTTCAGAAAAGAGCAGCTGTGTGTTTGATGCTCCATTCCCAAACCGAGGAGTACCACATGTTGATGTACTTCAAAAGACTAAAATTCATATTTTAGTTTGTCCAAACTACACCTTTTCCAGTAAGGTCCGGCATGCAATGGATGAATCTACCAACCTTGCTCAGATACCTATCACAAATCTTCATTCCAATGCTCATGATACTTTCTATCCTTCACATCTTTAACTCCTAGAAGGGACACTGGCATTTCTCCAATGAACTTTTGCCTTACTGTTATTGTTCTGAGTATTTATCTACTATATCTTTAATGTGCCTAGTTTTAGTAGCTGGGAAGAATAATTTTCCTTTAACCGATTTTCCTCAGGAATAACAATATTATTTATTTGAAAATTACAAATATTAAGATGTGGGATAATAAAACAATACATAACACTTTCATAGTAACTCAAGAAATTCACTGGCTAGACAGCTGAACTCCCTATGTACAAGAGCTACAGACCTTCTCATGCCTTCTGCAGTGTCATTTATCCAATTGTCACCCTGCTGGCAAGTCAGTGTAAAAGAGCAAAGACTTACTTGGAAAATTCTTGTGTGTGTGTGTGTGTGTGTGTGTGTGTGTGTGTGTGTGTGTGTGTGTGTGTGAGAGAGAGAGAGAGAGAGAGAGAGAGAGAGAGAGAGAGATCAGAAAGACCACTTTCTTCTCACATACTACAAAACCATAACTATAAGATGAAAACAAAACCAAGGATAAGTTCACAAAACAGAATTTCTGACCTTTTATATGACAACTATTTGCTGAAAACATCATCCCACTCTTCTATTCCATATTTTTTTTCTGTTTTCAACTCTTCTGGTAACAATGACTAAATAAACTTAAAGTGTAAAATTTCCAAAATTAAAAGTGACAACTATTAGTTGATAATAGTTTTGAGAATTCATACTTTTGGTTTAAAAGGAAAGCAAAGAGGGAAAGTAATACATTGATCAATATTTTTGTAAGCTTTTGGAATTTTGTACTTAATTATCCTCTACTGGTAGTAAAAATCTTAAAATGAACAAGGTGAGCCATTTGGGAATTACTACAGTTTTGAATGGACGTTGGAATGGCTGATATTTGCATTGCATATGCTTTTCAGTTTTATTTTCTAATTATAATAATTATGAACTCAGCCTTCTATTAGCAGTACACAATGTGTTTCTATTTCCTTTTATATACAGTGTACTTTGACCATTTACATTTAGGATGGCCATAACCTGTTTACAACAACTATTCACTTCATTTTACATTTGTGCTTTTGGCTCTCTTTCTGTTATTTCTTTACTCTTCCTTTCCTATGCATTGTTGAATATGTTCTATTACTTTACCTTTATTTAAACATGCTTATCTATTTGTATAATTATTATACATATTTTAAATTGAAAAGTTATAAATATGTAGCTTATCACAGTCTATCAGTGTTAATATTTTACCAGTTACATTGAAGTAAGTAACAAGCAACTATTTAAATTCATTTATCATTTCTACTTTCCAATATTATTGTTGTTTGATGCTTTTATATTTCTTGTTAAATTATCTACTATTTTGTCTAAGCCTTCGAGGATGTTTACTGTCTTATCTAAGTACATGTATAGAGGTATGCATGTATAAAATCTATTTTTGCTCTTTCTCTATTTTTTCTTTTTTTTTCCTAATGCTATAGCGTCTTTCATTTTATCATTTATTTTTAGTTTAAAGAATTTCTTTAGGGCAATCCTTAAGGCTATAACTATTAATAAAAAGTGCATTTACTATTTTTTCCAGCATACTTTCAGTAAAATAGGAGATTCAAGATTCTACTTGCATTTTCTGTTTAAATAGATACTTATCTTGCATTCACGTATCATGTAGATTCCGGATTAATTGTATGAGCTAAAATTTTAATGACAATTGAATCTTCAGATTTCTTGTGTTGATATTTGATCTGATTTTCTAAGCTGATATTGTCTGGGTTTCCATTTGCTTGTGATTGTTGCTATCTACTTGGACATCCCAGGCTGAGCCATCTGGTATGTCCAGATGGACTGTGGATGCCCTGAGCCTACAGGGACAACAAGGTTTTCCTGGTTAAGTACCTTCTTTTTGTTGGATTCTCTTATATACACACTACCTGACAGCCTTTATAAAGAAAAATAGTTTCACTTCCTCTAGACCAAGATGCTTACATGTCCAAGCACTTCTTGTGGATATTCTGTTTGCTTTTGTTATTCATTTACTTTTGTTTATTCTGGCTGACTGAATTTTTTAATGATTGAGGAAACTCTTGGGTCACACAGCCAAATAGGTTTGCTGTTTACCTGTTTTTGTTCTGATGAAATCTGTCGTGACTTCTTCCTTTATAATACTTAGTAGGAAGATTTCTCATCCAATGTGAATTAGACTGTCTTTTCTGGCTATCATAAGGAGAATTTCCAATAAATCTAAGAAATAACAAGACTACCCTGACTACTTGTTTTTGCCAGACAAGGAACTGGTAAATATTATACTTCTTAGAGCCTTAAATTTTCTAATCAATTCACTTTTTCTCTCACTGCTTTTCTGAGATATCTTTTGGTTAATTTTTTGCACTGTTTCTAGTTACATTTAGCAAAATATGGAGTTTATGACAAAAAATCTAAAATTCGATTTTTTTTTTTATTTCTACTAAAACATATTTGGAAAGTCAGTTTGAAAACATTATTTTAAGAAGCCTGATTTAAAATTCATGATAGGCACAGAATGTTTCTGACTATGGAATAGCTAACAGCATCCCCATGCTACATATATAGAGGATGTTTCAGAGCACAAAGCAGTAGGTTTTAAACAACAATATATTAGACTTACTAGTTAAAAAAATCTGTTACAACTATAGAAATGACAAATTGGGCAATGCAAGAATTCAGATGCATCTATACCAAGCTCCACCTAATAAACACATCCCGTATGATGCCCAGCCTTTCCTTAGCCAAATCCAGCCAATGGATAGGTGATGGGAAGAGGGAGTAGATTCCTTACTCATTCCTTTCATATCTCAGCTCAAATCCCTGCCCATAAGCTACTTTAAGACTCTAAAACAATAGAGGAGACCTGTGATTCCTGCTATATTCATTGTAAACATACTAAATTTTTCAAAGTGTGTTAGAGACAATTGATCTTGGCTTTAATATCAAAGTTTTACAAGCAAAGTATTTCAGTGTGACAAGAGAGAAAAGAATAATTGCAGGGCCCTGAATAAATTATCACCTGGAATCATCTAAACTAAGATCTAGCAGTCATATCTCTCAAGATGATTTGTCCACTCACATTGGTTCCTACTGACTGGCAAGCTGGTACTTCATCTCTCCCAGATGGCATGAGTTTTCTTATGTTTACCTCTAGCCTCTGCTCTTGTAATTCCAAAGCATGAATCCTAAAAAAAAAAAAAAAAATCAAAATTGTTGATAGAAATTTAAAAAGATCTGAGTAAATAAAAAAATCTACTATAATTTGACCCTGTTCCTGGGGAAAATATAGCCATATAATTTCAATTCTCTACAAGTTGATCTCTAGGAAATTTTTAGAAAAAATTGAATTCAGAAAGATGTTTTGCAACTAAAACATCTTCCAAAGTTAACATCAGAAGTAAACTCAAACTGTATAGAAGTTGATTAGATGCATAGATTTGGGTCTATTAAATCAATTTGTAATTCTAACAATCTTTAGTATATTCAAATATCAAAGGGAAAAATGAACCATTATTAAACCAATGTTGTGTTTAAAATATTTATCACAATACCCCAATAACAAATATTATATAATAATTATTTAAGCAACTTCACAAAATGACAGTTCAAGCAGAAGCAGTATATGAGTGCATTAATAATGATACATTAAACCATATATAAGCATTCACCCAAATTCTGAAGCAAAACTTACATGAAACCTAAATGAATTCCTACAAGTTGGGGAGTTTAGAGGTCAGGTTGGGTGGGGGTGGGGACATCCATGTGGAGACAGGTGGGTGAGGAGGAGGTATGGGATGTGAAGGACTTGGAAAATGGATATGGTGTGGTGAATAAAATATGGAGTGTAAAAATAAATTAAAAAAATAAAATATAAGAAAAATGAACACACAAACTGTAATAGTAATGCTAATCAAAAATTAAAAAAAACAAAGTTTAATTTTCAAAACATATACATACACACATACTATAAAAGAAAGAACATGTGTACACAAAATAATCACAAATAATATAAAACAGATGAACACAGGTATCCAATGGTAATTAAACAACATTATTAAACAAAAATCAATTGGAAAGCTCAAACCAAAGCAAAAAAAAAAAAAAAAAAAAAGACCCAACTTAAAAATATCAAGACACATTTATAAGTTCTTACACTGCCTCAAAACATGGATATGACTCAATCTGAGAACAGTTCGCAATGGTGTCATACTCACTACCTGGTACCTACCTGGATTTCAATGTTTTTTCCAGGGAAACTAAAGTTCATGAAGGAAATCATCTCCTAATTTAAAAATACTACTGTAATATAGATAATCATGTGGAAATCTTAGAGGAAAAGAAGTAGAGTTCAATTTTGGAGTAGAGTTAAAGATATGTAACTTATTTGAGTTGAATATAATTGAACAAACTTACACTTAACAATCAAACTGAGCCTTACCCCTGTTTCCCAGCACTCACAAGCACACAGGGCTAGTCACATACTTCCTCCAATTTATTCCTAATTCCTACCTCTCAACATTCCCTAATAGTTATGAATCTGCTAAAGGCTTGAACTTTTCATTAGGGTAGAGCCTTCAAAATATGGCTGTCTCTAGAAAGGGTCATCATAGACACACGCTAGGATATGATTCCTGAATCTAAGTGTTTCTTATTCTAAGTAATTTTAAAGTAAATAAACAAACAGGTGGAAGTTTAAAGAAAAACAGGAAAACACATCCAAACAGGTGATGGAGATGAACAAAACCATACTAGAACTAAAAAGGGAAGTAGACACAATAAAGAAAACCCAAAGTGAGGCAACGCTGGAGATAGAAACCCTAGGAAAGAGATCTGGAACCACAGATGCGAGCATCAGCAACAGAATACAAGAAATGGAAGAGAGAATCTCAGGTGCAGAAGATTCCATAGAGAACATCGACACAACAGTCAAAGAAAATACAAAATGCAAAAGGATCCTAACTCAAAACATCCAGGAAATCCAGGACACAATGAGAAGACCAAACCTACGGATAATAGGAATTGATGAAAATGAAGATTTTCAACTTAAAGGGCCAGCTAATATCTTCAACAAAATAGTAGAAGAAAACTTCCCAAACATTAAGAAAGAGATGCCCATGATCATACAAGAAGCCTACAGAACTCCAAATAGACTGGACCAGAAAAGAAATTCCTCCCGACACATAATAATCAGAACAACAAATGCACTAAATAAATATAGAATATTAAAAGCAGTAAGAGAGAAAGGTCAAGTAACATATAAAGGAAGGCCTATCAGAATTACACCAGACTTTTCACCAGAGACTCTGAAAGCCAGAAGAGCCTGGACAGATGTTATACAGACACTAAGAGAACACAAATGCCAGCCCAGGCTACTATACCCGGCCAAACTCTCAATTACCATAGATGGAGAAACCAAAGTATTCCATGACAAAACTAAATTCACACAATATCTTTCCACGAATCCAGCCATTCAAAGGATAATAACAGAAAAGAAGCAATACAAGGACGGAAATCATGCCCTAGAACAAGCAAGAAAGTAATCCTTCAACAAACCAAAAAGAAGACAGCCACAAGAACAGAATGCCAACTTTAACAACAAAAATAACAGGAAGCAACAATTACTTTTCCTTAATATCTCTTAATATCAATGGACTCAATTCCCCAATAAAAAGACATAGACTAACAGACTGGCTACACAAGCAGGACCCAACATTCTGCTGCTTACAGGAAACCCATCTTAGGGAAAAAGACAGACACTACCTCAGAGTGAAAGGCTGGAAAACAATTTTCCATGCAAATGGTCTGAAGAAACAAGCTGGAGTAGCCATTCTAATATTGGATAAAATCGACTTCCAACCCAAAGTTATCAAAAAAGACAAGGAGGAACACTTCATACTCATCAAAGGTAAAATCCTCCAAGGGGAACTCTCAATTCTGAATATCTACGCTCCAAATGCAAGGGCAGCCACATTCATTAAAGACACTTTAGTAAAGCTCAAAGCACACATTGCACCTCACACAATAATAGTGGGAGACTTCAACACACCACTTTCATCAATGGACAGATCGTGGAAACAGAAACTAAACAGGGACACAGTGAAACTAACAGTTATGAAACAAATGGACCTGACAGATATCTACAGAACATTTTATCCTAAAACAAAAGGATATACCTTCTTCTCAGCACCTCACGGGACCTTCTCCAAAATTAACCATATAATTGGTCACAAAACAGGCCTCAACAGATACAAAATATTGAAATTGTCCCATGTATCCTATCAGACCATCATGGCCTAAGACTGATCTTCAATAACAACATAAATAATGGAAAGCCAACATTCACGTGGAAACTGAAAAACACTCTTCACATTTTTTTTCTTTGTTGACTTTCAAATATTCTGTCTGAGAAAGTTACCTCTGTACCCTACAGGTCTTCTTTCAAAATCCAAGACAAAAAAAGTGAACTCATATATATATATATACCCATGGCTATCAAATATAAAGTCCTTTGTGTGCATTACTCTACTCAAATGGTAATAATCATGTTACTCTATCTGAGCATTATCCCTTTGGAGCAGAGTACTATCTTCAAGAGAAGATGGTAGTTCTGATCAAACAGAAAAAGACTGTTTGTATTCCATGCAGAATTTCCAGCACTGGATTGCTTCCTACAGGCCTATTGCCCTTACCTGTTACCTCCTTGAGGGAATATTATCTTAGTACACATTTAATATCCTGGCTTTGAGAAATAAGCTATTTTCCTTTTTTCTTTTTCTCAGGTAAGGAATAGCTTCACTAATATTTTAAATTGATTTTTAATCCATTAAAATGAGTTCTTTATTTAATTTTAATTTTAAATTAACACAAAGTGTCAGACTTCATTATGACATTAAAAATATAATTTTAATAGATTCTCCACCCTGTCCACTCATTTCTTCCATTTCCTGACTTTCTTTTCTATGTGTAACCATCTGCTATTTAACTTCTGCTTTCATGTGATGTAGTCTATTGCTTTTCCTTTCCTCCATTTTTAAAGGGTCTCCCCCCAGTGGAGTCTGTTATAGCTTGCTGATCTCTATATAGATTCAATTACATACAAACAAAGAATAAAATTAGAAATAATGAATAAAATAAAATCTGTATATTAAAGAGAACATGTGTTATTTGCTTTGCTTTGTTTTTTACCTGGGGTTATCTCACTCAATATACTATTTTCCAGTTCGATCCATTTTAACATATAGAGTAAAGGTTTATTTAAAATGATTTCCTTTTTAGCAATCTTAACATTTCCTATAATTATGATAATTATATCCTTGTTTAAACATGTTCTAGCTGTGTCTTGGCAAAGTGTTTCAATTATGAAGGATCATAGGTGAAAGACTTGTCCAAATACCTTCAAAACCTACCTAGGTCTGAAATTTGTCTAAAGGAAGTTATGTACATAGAACAACAACAAAACAACAAATTGTGATTTGACTGAATTGAGTGAACTCTGTGCAGACAACCATGGAATCCTTTCTTGGCCACCACATGTGGTTGTATATGTTGTGAATTACCTCAATCGAGAAAGTGCCAACCATATTTTAGTTAGCCTGATTGGCACTTTTGGAATGGAACATATCGCACAGCATAGATCTATGTGTCAGTTTCCTCAAAGATTCTCTGGCAATGTTACTTCCATACAGTCATCGGATGATTCTTGTTCACACATGCTTCCTTATGATTATTGTAGAAGAGAGATTAAACATACCCACATTGTTTTTTTTTCTTTCATATTTCTCAGGATTAGTTTCATCTAACCTACTACACACTAGACTTTCAGGTTTTTCATGCTGGTAAAACAAGCCTTTCTTCTGTCTTCTTTTACTGGGTTAAGGTAGCTCTTCACAATATGATGGTCTAGTAAATTTCAAGTCATCAGAAGTGTTGTATATATATATAGTCTTTCTTCCAAAGTAGAAAGGAGCACCAACATACACCACAACCTTCTTTATCTCAAACTTTCACTTCAAAGTTCTAAGTCTCTCTGTGGAAGAATTTTAATACAATTCTAAAGATGATTCTCTCTATATATTTACTATATAAATTTTACCAATATATTTGAGAATATGTCTTATAAAGAGATGTTACATATTTAATTATTTAATAAAAGTTAAATTAACATGAGGAATATGGTCTCAATCAGGTAAATGTTTTAAAGGAGGGTTTATCAGACAGAGAAGAAGAAATGAACATAGCTACATAGTGGTGGGTGGCAAATACTCTCGAGGATCTGAGACAGTCTTATAGATATATGAAGACAAATTTGATCAATTTTAGAAGAGATATCTGAACAATGAGCAGATAAGATCTCCATTGAAGACCATTTCAATCTTGAACCCTAAGATAAAGACTCAGCTAAACTATGACAATCTCTAGATTCATGGAGATTTTGGAACCTATAAAAATGTATAAAAATTTAGTTTAATTTGGAATGACTTTTATGAAGCAAATGAAAATTATTTTGTATTATGTTTTACAGTTCTCGGTGCCATTGCAAAAATCAGAAATAAAAGAAAACAGTAAGAAATCTCAAGGGAAAGAAGAGGGGTATTGTGACTATGGTAATAGCTAAAAGATTAAAAAAAAAACCCTCTTTCTCCAAAGAAAGAAATATATAATCTACCTGGATTAAATTATAAGAGAGAAATGGTCTTTGAGCCTAGACCTGCAACCCTCCTCTTCATGTTCTGAGAATTCTCAACCTCCATTCTGAGGTCAGGTTGTAGAGAACTATTTCAAAGCTTCCTTTCTGTGTACAGACTCTGATATACTCATATTTGGAGAGGAAGTTGGTGACCACTCACAAACAAACATGGAAGGAAGGAGGAAAATATCATAAGACAAATATATACATACATTTAAAGTATAAAAAGTGTAATTGAAAAATTATGAAAAATGGAAACATACATTCTTACTGAATTTACGCACTGAGAACAATCTAAAAGACCAGGACCTCATTCATGGCATTTCACAGAATCTAACATGCAGTAGTCTATCTTACCTCAACTAAACTGAAAATTCCTTCAATTCCACATCTAAAGGAAATATAAATTATACATTATGAATAAATAAAGAAGACTTAAAATATTTACTCTTCAAGCCACCTGACTAAAAATTTGGATTTCGATTCTTAGAGTCCCTTTGTACTTTCCTTAAAATATACTTTTAATTGAAATAAATATTTCCCCCTTATTACATCTAGGCCTTCTCAGCTACCCTCCCTCAAATGTCTTTAATGTCCTTATCAATTCTCAAGCTGATTGCTTCATTTTCATTATCAATATTTCACATACACAAACATATACACCCTGGTTATTTTTTGGTTTCTGGTATATATATTGTTCTCTGTAATGGAAAACCAATATGGACTCACCCCTGGGAGAGGCTAATTTTTCTCACAGCACTAGTCACTTGTGGTTCTTTATTTAGTGGTAGACTCTATGAAATTTTCCCCTTCCACATTAACGTATCCATTGATACTGCCATTATTCCATTTATGTACTCATTTCTAAGAGATAGTATTTTCCAGCAGACTTCCTGTTATTCTATCTCTTGCAATCTTTTAGACTCCTTTTCTACAGTGTTCCCTGATTCAGGAGCTATGATGCAGACATTTATCCACTGGGGTTGAGTTGTTCCCAGATGTGGTTTCCATGATAGTAAAGAGAATCTTATTTGATGATGTGTGGTAGCTACACTTAGCTGTGGGTATAATCATAAGATTTAGACTATGTAACATGTCATTTTGCTAGTCCAACAAAGTAAAATTTAGTAGATTTTGTTTGAAATCTATGACCTCACTTGCCATGGAAGCTGGCTAGGTTTCCACTGTCAAGCATGATTTCCCTCTTGTTAAGTGGGCCTTAAATCTAATTAAACAGCTGTTGATTGCCACCAACATGTGAATTCCAATTTTTGTACCTTCATGCATATCTTGTTCTTTTGGAAAATGTCATGGTTCATAGGTGTTGCAGCTGGGTAAGAATATTTAATTGCTTCTTTCCCTCAGCGGCTTGCATACTATTTTCTGGAACCATGGAAGCTAAATGGTAGGAAACAGGCTTTCAGGTCAGATCCTTCTAGTATCATCATAGTCTTGTGTCTTAATTATGTGGTGTCTTCAACAATAAGGGATCACCCACATCCCTAAAAGTAATAAGGGGGGCCATCTATAATCTATATTGAATTGGGAGTCACTTGGACTAACATGATCAAACCACTTGAAAGGATATTTCTTATGTTTGGTACTGGGATTTTTGTTAGTCTACAGTAGTGGGTTTTATCAGCCCAAGTGGCTTATCTTTGAACTTCCTATATTTGTATAATTTTAGATAAACACAAAATAATTTTATTCCTTAAGAACTTGAAGCTAAGAACCTCTGATTAGAGAGAATATGTAGTGTTTGTATCTCTGGATCTCAATATATCTCATTCAGTATAATCATATTTTAGAGCCATAAATTTACATGAAAATTTTATGATTTTGCTTTTCTTTGTGATCAAATAATATTTAATTGTGTATATCTACCACATTTTCATAATCCATTCATCCACTGAATGACATTTAGGTTCTTTCCACTCCCTAGCTATCGTGAATAGGACAACAAAGTACACTGCTAAGCAAGTATCTATAGAGTAGATATATGGTATAGCTGAATCATGTAGAAGACTTATTTTTAGCTTTATGATGGTTTTTCCACTTATTTCTGTAATGGCTGCATCAATTTGCCAGCAGTGAATGAGAGTTTCTCTTTCTCTACAACCTTGCTAGCATTTGCTGTCAATTGTTATATTGAATTTAGTCATTCTTAATAAGGTGGAATAAAATCTCAAAATAGTTCTAATTTGCACTTCCCCTATTACTAAGGATGATAGATATTTTTGAGGTACTTCCTATATTTTTAATTAGGTATTTTCTTCATTTACATTTCCAATGCTATCCCAAAAGTCCCCCATACACTCCCTCCACCCACTGCCCTACCCACCCACTCCCACTTTTTGGCCCTGATGTTCCCTTGTACTGAAGCATATAAAGTTTGCATGACCAATGGGCCTCTCTTTCCAGTGATGGCCAAGTAGGCCCTCTTTTGATACATATGCAGCTAGAGAAAAGAGCTCCGGGGTACTGGTTAGTTCATAATGTTGTTCCACCTATAGGGGTGCAGTTCCCTTTAGCTCCTTGGGTACTTTCTCTAGCTCCTCCATTGGGGGCCCTGTGATCCATCCAATACCTGACTGTGAGCATCCACTTCTGTGTTTGCTAGGCCCCAGCATTGCCTCACAAGAGACAGCTATATCTGGGTCCTTTCAGCAAAATCTTGTTGGTGTATGCAATGGTGTCAGCATTTGGAGGCTGATTATAGGATGGATCCCCTGGTCTCTAGATGGCAGTCTATAGATGGTCGATCCTTTTGATTCAGCTCCAAACTTTGAATCTGTAACTCCTTCCATGGGTGTTTTGTTCCCAATTCTAGGAAGGGGCAAAGTGTTCACATTTTGGTCTTCGTGCTTCTTTAGTTTCATGTGTTTTGTAGATTGTATCTTGTATCTTGGGTATTCTAAGTTTCTGGGCTGATATTCACTTATCAGTGAGTACATATCATGTGAGTTCTTTTGTGATTGGGTTACCTCACTCAGGATGATGCCCTCCAGGTCCATCCATTTGCCTATGAATATCATAAATTCATTCTTTTTAATAGCTGAGTAGTACTCCATTGTGTATATATACCACATTTTCCGTATCCATTCCTCTGTTGAGGGGCATCTGGGTTCTTTCCAGCTTCTGGCTATTATAACTAAGGCTGCTATGAACATAGTGGAGCATGTATCCTTCTTACCAGTTGGAGCATCTTTTGGATATATGCCCAGAAGAGGTTTTGTGGGATCCTCTGGTAGTACTATATCCAACTTTCTGAGGAATTCTCTGGTGGAATTTTTAGGGTCACTTATATATACTATCATATCATCTCTAAAGAGTGATATTTTGACATATTCCTTTCCAATTTGTATCCCCTCGATCTCCTTTTGTTGTCGAATTGCTCTGGCTAGGACTTTAGGTACAATGTTGAATAGGTACAGAGAAAGTAGGCAGCCTTGTCTAGTCCCTGATTTTAGTGGGATTGCTTCAAGCTTCTCACCATTTACTTTGATGTTGGCTACTGGTTTGCTGTAGATTGCTTTTATCATGTTTAGTTATGGGCCTTGAATTCCTGAACTTTCCAAGACTTCTATCATGAATGGGTGTTGGAGTTTGTCAAATACTTTCTCAGCATCTAAAGAGATAATCATGTGGTTTTTGTCTTTGAGTTTCTTTATATACTGGATTACGTTGATGGATTTCTGTACATTAAACCATCCCTGCATCCCTAAAATGAAACCTACTTATTCAGAATGAATGATTGTTTTGATGTGTCCTTAGATTCTGTTAGGGAGAATTTTATTGAGTATTTTTGCATTGATATTCATCAGGGAAATTGGACTGAAATACTCTATCTGTGTTGGGTCTTGCTGTGGTTTAGGTATCAGAATAATTGTGTCTTCATAGAATGAATTGGGTAGAGTACCTTCTGTTCCTATTTTGTGGAGTTGTTTGAGGAGTATTGGAATTAGATCTTCTTTGAGGGTCTGATAGAACTCTGCACTAAACCCATCTGGTCCTGGGTGTTTTTTTTTTTTTTTTTTTTTTTTTTTTTTTTTGGTTGGGAGACTATTATTGACTGCTTCTATTTCATTAGGTGATATAGGACTGTTTAGATCATTAACCTGATCCTGATTTAACTTTGATACCTGGTATCTGTCTAGAAATTTGTCCATTTCATCCAGGTTTTCCTGTTTTGTTGAGTATAGCCTTTTGTAGAAGGATCTGATGGTGTCTTGGATTTCTTCAGGATCTGTAGTTATGTCTCCCTTTTCATTTCTGATTTTGTTAATTAGGATGCTGTCCCTGTGCCCTCTAGTGAGTCTGGCTAATAGTTTATCTATCTTGATGATTTTCTCAAAGAACCAGCTGCTGGTTTGGTTGATTCTTAGAATAGCTCTTCTTGTTTTCACTTGGTTGATTTTGCCCCTGAGTTTGATTATTTCCTGCCTTCTACTCCTCTTGGCTGAGTTTGCTTCCTTTTGTTCTAGAGCTTTTAGGTGTGTTGTTAAGCTGCTAGTGTGTGCCCTCTCTAGATTCTTTTTGGAGGCACTCAGAGCTATGAGTTTCCCTCTTAGAAATGCTTTCATTGTGTCCCATAAGTTTGGGTATGTTTTGGCTTCATTTTCATTAAACTCTAAAATGTCTTTAATTCACTTCTTTATTCCTTTCTTGACCAAGGTATCATTGAGAAGAGTGTTGTTCAGTTTCCCCGTGAATGTTGGCTTTCTATTATTTATGTTGTTATTGAAGATCAGTTTTAGTCCATGGTGATCTAAATAGGATGCATGGGACAATTTCAATATTTTTGTATCTGTTGAGGCTTGTTTTGTGGCCAATTATATGGTCAATTTTGGGGAAGGTACCATGAGGTGCTGAGAAGAAGGTGTATCCTTTTGTTTTAGGATAAAATGTTCTGTAGATATCTGTCAGATCCATTTGTTTCATAACTTTTGTTAGTTTCACCGTGTCCCTGTTTAGTTTCTGTTTACACAATCTGCCCATTGATGAAAGTGGTGTGTTGAAGTCTCCTACTATTATTGTGTGAGATTCAATGTGTGCTTTGAGCTTTACTAAAGTTTCTTTAATGAATGTGGCTGCCCTTGCATTTGAAGCATAGATATTCAGAATTGAGTGTTCCTCTTGGAGGATTTTACCTTTGATGTGTATGAAGTGTCCCTTCTTGTCTTTTTGATAACTTTGGATTGGAAGTTGATTTTATTCGATATTAGAATGGCTACTCCAACTAGTTTCTTCAGATCATTTCCTTGGAAAATTGTTTTCTAGCCTTTCATTCTAAGGTAGTGTCTGTCTTTTTCCCTAAGATGGGTTTCCTGTAAGCAACAAAATGTTGGGTCCTGTTTGTGTAGCCCGTCTGTTAGTCTATGTCTTTTTATTGGGTAATTGAGTCCATAGATATTAAGAGATATTAAGGAAAAGTAATTGTTGTTTCCTATTATTTTTGTTGTTAGAGTTGGCATTCTGTTCTTGTGGCTGTCTTTTTTAGATTTGTTGAAAGATTACTTTCTTGCTTGGTCTACGGCATGGTTTCCATCCTTGTATTGTTTTTTTGTTTGTTTGTTTGTTTGTTTTTGTTTGTTTGCTTGTTTGTAGTTTTGTTTTTTCTGTTATTATCCTTTAAAGGGCTGGATTCTTGTAAAGATAATGTGTGAATTTGGTTTTTGTCGTGGAATACTTTGGTTTCTCCATCTATGGTAATTGAGAGTTTGGCTGGGTATAGTAGCCTGGGCCGGAATTTGTGTTCTCTTAGTGTCTGTATAACATCTGTCCAGGATCTTCTGGCTTTCATAGTCTCTGTGAAAAGTCTGGTGTAATTCTGTTAGGTCTGCCTTTATATTTTACTTGATCCTTTTACCTTACTGCTTTTAATATTCTATTTTTACTTACTGCATTTTTTTGTTCTGATTATTACGTGTTGGGAGGAATTTCTTTTCTGGTCCAGTCTATTTGGAGTTCTGTAGGCTTCTTGTATGATCATAGGCATCTCTTTCTTTAGGTTTGGAAAGTTTTCTTCTATATTTTTGTTGAAGATATTTGCTGGCCCTTTAAGTTGAAAATCTTCATTCTCATCTGTTCCTATTATTTATAGGTTTGGTCTTCTCATTGTGTCCTGGATTTCATGGATGTTTTGAGTTAGGATCTTTTTGCATTTTGCATTTTCTGTGATTGTTGTGCCCATGTTCTCTATGGAATCTTCTGCACCTGAGATTCACTCTTCCATCTCTTGTATTCTGTTGCTGATGCTTACATCTGTGGTTCCAGATTTCTTTCCTAGGTTTTTTATCTCCAGCGTTGCCTCACTTTGGCTTTTCTTTATTGTGTCTACTTCCCTTTTTAGGTCTACTATTGTTTTGTTCATTTCCATCACCTCTTTGGATGTGTTTTCCTGTTTGTTTGTTTGTTTGTTTGTTTTTGGACTTTTACTTGTTTGGTTGTGTTTTCGTGTTTTTCCATAAGGACTTGTAACTCTTTAGCACTGTTCTCCTGTATTTCTTAAATTGAGTTATTCAAGTCCTTCTTAATGTCTTCTACCATCATCATGAGATATGCTTTTAAATCCGGGTCTAGCTTTTCAGGTGTGTTGGGGTACCCAGGACTGGCTGAGATGGGAGTGCTGGGTTCTGGTTATGGTGAGTGGTCTTGGTTTCTGTTAGTAAGATTCTTAAGTTTGCCTTTAGCCATCTGGTAATCTCTGGAGTTAGTTGTTATAGTTGTCTCTGGTTAGAGATTGTTCCTCTTGTGATTCTGTTAGCCTCTATCAGCATATCTGGAAGACTAGATCTCTCCTCTGAGTTTCAGTGGTCAGAGCACTCTCTGCAGGCAAGCTCTCCTCTTACAGGGAAGGTGCATGGATATATGGTGTTCAGACCTGCCTCCTGGTAGAAGATGAAGGCCTGAAACAGGACCTGTTCCAGAAGCTGTGTTGCTTCGGCCTGTCACAGAAGCTGTTTGCTTCTGTAGTCCACACTCTCACCTGCACAGACTAGCCTTGGAGGGATCCGGGAAACAAGATGGCTCCCCCAGTGCTCTGGGAAAGCCCTCCTGGCCATGGTGGACACCTTTCCTCCAGCAGGGAAGGTGCCTGGATATCTGGAGCTCGAAACTGTGTCTGCCTCAGAAGCTGTCCTCTAGGTACCATGGGGGTGTATGCCAACTCTGTGCCCAGGTGACCCGGTGCTGGCACCAACTGGAAGGGACTTGTGACCCCGGTCAGGTTGGATTTTCTGCTTCCCTAATGCTGTCTCAGGTCCCCTGTGATTGGATTGGAATGGAAGTTTTGTTCCACTCACCAGAGGTCCTAAGATCACATGGAGACTCCTCCAGGGACCATGGGGGTGTCCACCGACTCAGCGCCCAAGGTGTCCTGGTACTGGCACCAACCTGGAAGGGATTTGGACCCTGGTCAGGCTGACTTTTCTGCTTCCCTAGTGCTGTCTCAGGTCCTGTGTGATTGGATTGGAACAGAAGTTGTGCTCCATTAACTGGTGGTCCAAAGATTGCATGGAGAGTTCTCTAGAGGACCTTGGGGGTGTCCGCCGAATCCATGCCCAAGTCCTATATTTTTTTAATTGGAGGAAAATCTTTGTAGTTCTGGTACTTTTTTTTTTTTTTTTTTTGTACACTATGCCATGAATTCACATGCAGTGGGCTCCAACAGCTCCGGCTCTTTTCAGTTAGTCCTCACAAAGTGTGCTTCTCTGGATGGCACCCAGGTGCCCTTATCTTTGGCTTCCTTTTTCTTCTTATCATTCTCTTTCACCTGCTTTTGGATGCTGTCTCTGCTTTTTGAGTGCTTGATGTGCTCAATCCACACACTGATCCTCTTGGCCAGAATTTTGCCCTTAACTTGCTTGTTTACAATGATGCCCACGGCATGCTGGGTCACACTGTAGACTCTTCTGGTTTTGCCGTGGTAGCACTTATGTTGTAGACATCCAGGGAATGGGCACTGTTCCTATATATCCTTATTTCTTCCATTTAATACTCTCTGTATAAATTGCTAGCCCATTTTTAATTGGGTAATTTATTTCCTTGACCCTTTGATTTTTGTTGTTGTTGTTCTTTTTATATTCTGGATGGATCATGTATAGCCAAAGGAATCCAAAGCAAAAAGAATAATACTAGAGGGATTGCTATTCTTGACTTCAAGATATAATATAGGTCTCTCTATATAAACCAATGGAATAAAAGATCCAGACAAGAGTTTTAGAAACTATGGCAATCTGGTATTTGAACAAGAGACAAGAATCGTACAGTTTAAAAAAAAAGGTGTTGGGGGGCATTTTCAACAAATGGTGCTGAGAAGACAGGATTCACACCAGGAAAATGAAATTAGAGTTTTATCCATCACCCATTTCGCAAATAAGATCAAATGAGTCAAAGACCTCTATGGGGATCTCAAAACACTAAAACTGCTAGAAGAAAATATAGGCAGTACTGTAAAAGATCTATATAGGTATAGGAAAGGACTTTCTAAACCAGACTTCAGGCTTGCCCTAGCACATAGCATTCTTGGCTTCAGACAACCAACTTATACTCACAGATATAAATATTATACCTAATTCATGTCACTATAATTTCCATGGAACACAAATTCATCTTAACTACCATGCCCTTAAGCTCATTCAAACTCAAATTTAGCACTGTGCAACAGAATGTAGAGTTGGGAAGTCCCTCATATATCTAATGTTGAGGCCTATCGACAAGAATTCAGGTTTTGGGCAACCTCTCATTATAACTCATTGAGAAAATGTATGGATCATGTGCATGTTTAAAAATGTTTAATATGTATAGTTGATATAGAGATAAAATTAAAACTATAGTAACATAAACCTATACAAATATTATAAATGTTAATACATAACTCAAACAAAACCCTGGTATTACAAGTTTTTTCTGTTGCATTTAAATTAAAAATTAAACTTGTAAATTCTACAACTTATGGTAGCACATGACATGAGGAAGGTAAAACTTGTACACACACACACACACATGCACAGCACATGCACACTCACACAAACACAAACACACATGCATATGAACACATGAACACTCACAAATTTATATATCTGCATCTGTCCTCATAATTTCAATTGACATACACTCTACTGAGTGATTAAATAACAATTGGTCATTTTGGTATTACCTTAAACTTCTCTCTCTCCTCATTCTGTGTTTCTATCTCTCTGTTTTTCTCTTATCAGAGTGTTAATAGCAGATGCTACAAAGACACCAAAAATAAAAATGAACATATACCACAATAAGTAAAAAGAAATGAATAGCTAAACATTCCAGAGAATACCTAGACTTACCTGTATTTTAAGAACTCCTCATATATTAATGGCTCACAAATGATCCAAACATATTTTCAAGGGAATGAAAACAGGCTGATTAGTCAAGCAGTTTTTATTTCAAAAATGTGTTTAAAATATTATTTGGTTATATATCACATAACACAGATCATGGGGTTTAGGTATATTTAAGAAGAATCCTTGAAATTGGAGAGGGAATGTAGTATATAGGACTTGTTAAACAGATTAGAACATTGATAGTAAGACTAAGTTCTGTGAGACCAAAAAAGTCTACAGGTGTACAAAAAGTCAAAATAGACAAATTGCGTGCAGGTAATTCCAGTACCTGGGAAGCAGGGTCAGGAGGATCATGAGTTCAGTGTCCACTTGTGACACATATTAAGACCCTGTCTAATAAACACAACAGCATCAATTTTTTTCATAATTAAACAACTTGATTTAAAGGTAAACATATCCCCATATCCTATTGTCTAAATAAGCATATGTAGCAATCACCAGTTCACTCTGCTTCCTTTTGATTACAGAGTTAGTCTTGTACTACACTGGCAAACATCTCTTGGTACATGGCAAACAGAAAGAAACAGAGGGAGTTCAGGTTCAGAAAGAAGCATGTCACTTGTGTGCCATTTGTTTCTCCAGCACCCATATCAAGTAACCCATAAATAACTGGTTGTCTCAATCTGAAGAAAGATTTGACACCATTTTCTGGGTTGTGTGGGCATGAGCACAACATGTGTGCAAATACACATACACATAAAAATAACTATTTAAAATGAGCAAAAATAAAATACTAAGGAGGGAAAAAATATACTGAGCTTATTCTGAGAAGCCAGAGGCAATTGGAAAAGGACCAGAGAACGTTGAAAATAATGAAGACACTAAAAGAAAGGTATAGTATGTTATGGCGACTTTCCCCCTATAATACAACTATTCTGGGAGAGGATACAGAAAGATTACAATTACCAGGCATTCTTATGCTGGTATCCTTAACTCCTTATCAAAAATAGATAATACATGAATAAATAAATTTATTTGTTAAATAGAAATAAAATAAAGTGAATTAATCTAACAAATTTGTTTCTAGAAAACAATTTAGGCTAAATTAATTACAATTGTTGATCACTGAGTTGATCACAAACACATTAAAATCTCTTCTTATTTGTTTTAAATAACTCTGCAGTAGTATTTATGAATTTCAGGAAAAATAGAAAACATCATTTTGAAGTCTTTTTCATAATCCTTTTTATTCCACAGATTTTCTTCTTAGAATTCACTTTTAAAAGTACCCTGATGTAGATCAGGAAGACCAGAGATTGTGGTCAGGACAGAGATAGAGGAAAGTTGTCCCTGTCCTCTAAAGGGACCATTTTTCTGCATGTAATTAAGCAAAACACTTCCCTTACGGTGCCATTGCACATGCCATATATCACATGTGTTACTCCATTACAGAAATGTCAATCACATTTAATTATGCATGATTGCCACATTCTGGAGTAAAGAACCACACACAGTTATCACAATCAACTCTTATTTTTGGTCTAAAAATGATAGTTGGGGAAATTAAATCAATAAACCAGACACTGAAAATAATATATATAAACAATATTTCTATTTCTAAGGCGATGGAGTGCTCATAAAAAAAGGGACCTATCATGACTGCCCTCTGAAAGACCCAACAAGCAGCTGAAATAATCAGATGTAGATATTTGCACCCAACCAGTGGACAGAAACAGCTAACCCATGTTGTTGGATTAGGGAAGGCTGAAAGAAGCTGAGAGCAAACCTGTAGGAGGACCAGCAGTCTCAATTAATCTGGACCTGAGATCTCTGAAACACTGGACCACCAAACAGGCATCATATAACAGCTGATATGAGGCCCCCAATACATATACAGTAGAGGACATCCAGGTCTCTGGTCATTTTCAGATGATGCACCTAACCCTCAAGAGTCTGGAGGCCCCAGAGAGTTTAGAGACCATGAGGGGTGGGTGTGAAAACATCCACGTGGAGACAGGAGGTTGGGAAGGAGATATGGGATGTGGAAGAGTCTGAGGGTGGACGGGGTGGAATAAAATGTGGAGGGTAAACATTAATTAATTAATTAATCAATTTTGTAAATGCACAATTACACATTTACATTAATTAATTAATTAATTAATCAATTTTGTAAATGCACAATTACACATTTACTCAGTTATTAAAAAGAATGAATTTATGAAATTCCTAGGCAAATGGATGGACCTGGAGGGCATCATCCTGAGTGAGGTAACCCAATCACAAAAGAACTCACACAATATGTACTCACTGATAAGTGGATATTAGCCCAGAAACTTAGAATACCCAAGATATAAGTTACAATGTGCTAAACACATGAAACTCAAGAAGAACGAAGACCAAAGTGTGGACACTTTGCCACTTCTTAGAATTGGGAACAAAACACCCATGGAAGGAGTTGCAGAGACAAAGTTTGGAGCTGAGACGAAAGGATGGATCATCTAGAGACTGCCATATCCAGGGATCCATCCCATAATCAGCCTCCAAACGCTGACACCATTGCATACACTAGCAAGATTCTGCTGAAAGGACTCAGATTTAGCTGTCTCTTGTGAGACTATGCCGGGGCCTAGGAAACACATAAGTGGATGCTCACAGTCAGCTATTGGATGGATCACAGGGCCCCCAGTGGAGGAACTAGAGAAAGTACCCGAGGAGCTAAAGGGATCTGCAACCCTATAGGTGGAACAACAATATGAACTACCCAGTACCCCCCAGAGCTCGTGTCTCTAGCTGCATATATGTCAGAAGATGGCCTAGTTGGCCATCATTGGGAAGAGAGGCCCCTTGGTCTTGCAAACATTATATGCCTCAGTACAAGGGAATGCCAGGTCCAAGAAGTGGGAGTGGGTGGGTGGTAGAGTGGGTGGGGGAGTGGGTTGGGAACTTTTGGGATAGCATTGGAAATGTAAATGAAATAAATACCTAATTAAAAAAATAAAAACAAAACAAAATAAAAGAGTTAAAAAAGAATAATCCAAAAAAATAATCAATTTTAAAAAATCAATAGTTTTAAGATGAGTTGCTATGATTTAATTTGAAAATTTACATAAGAAATTATTTTTAAGAAGGCTGGCATCTTTGAGAAAGGTATTGAAAGAATACCATACTTGTTCTATGAGTAAACTAACCTTGTATGCTGAAAGTACCCACAGAATCATCACAGAATCTATGGTATATGTCACTCTACTTGAAGATAGGACAGTCACATTTCATTTCAGACAGTGTACTTCCCTAAAATGTGGGACAGCATCCAGTTCATCTAAAGACAGTTATGGCTACACTCCCATTTCTGGACTTTTAAATCAGCCAATTTATTTGTTCATGTTGTAAGTAGTCACTTGGATTTGTTCAAAAAACTAGCACAAACCCTCCTCAAGTGTTCTCCACTGTCTATTTTTGTCTGAGTATAGACCAGTTGTGTTTTTGTGTTTTGATATGGAAGTTTGGACAACTAATAGGCACTGAGTCTTTGTAGGTTGCATTTCTGATGCGATCATTATCAGTCTGTTTATCTTCTTTTTTCCATTAGTAAAGAAAGTATTAAAGAGAAGTTTTTACTCTCTATAACAAACTCCAAATGCAGAAAATAGATTTCACTCACAAGCTGATCCTGCCATATCTTCTCAAAGCCCTGAGGGTGTTTATTTGAAGAACATATTAGTCCTTGAACCACTAAGTACTGAAAGCACACATGATAGCCAGGAAGCCAGGTTAGAAACTATCCAGTGTTTGCTGGAACAGAGATGGAGGACATCTGTTTTCTTCCTTATACTCTGGACACACATGTACATATAGAGAGGGTGGATAGAAAGAAAAAAGGGAGGGGCAGGGAGGCAGAGAGAGATGATGAGAGAAGGGAATGAAAGAAGAGAGAGGGAAAGAGAAAGAGAGGGAGAAAGTGAGAGTGAGTGAGAGAGAAAGAAAGAGAATTTTGAGATTTTTCTGGGAATTCATTTCCATTTTTTCATCTAAGATACATAAGAGCATGTATCTGTTTTCCTTGAAAATACTGAAAATGCTACCAAAGATAGGAAAACAAGAATAATACATAAATTGAGGGTTTGGAAGCCTGAAAATGAGTTGACTGCAAGCCCCTAATAGGTATGTTAAATAATGTAGTGATATTGTTCTATATCTTTAACTTGCTCATTACTATACAAATTTCATATGAAATAAAACATGCTCACTAATAAAATGCTCTACTGGTGTATATAAACATGTGAAGTTTTCTCTTAACATATATATATATATACTAATTATAAAAGAAAGACAAAAGATGTGCAAAGTTGTTGGAAGGAAATGAATGTGGGAAATTTCCATTCTCACATTGAACTTAACTTTAGGACTTAGCAACTAAGGGTTTACATTCTTAAAAGCAGGAACAATTCTCAAAATAGCACACCTAGTTTCTGACTTTATAATGAAACACAATGAAAATGGGAGTAAAGAGAATTATCTCAATATCTGAAATTCCTAAACCTTTCCCTTTCAATAGTAATCTAAATGATCTGCAGTTACAGTTGCAAGAAGCGGTCAAAAAGGTTTGTATAATTCCTTCTCCCCTGCTCTCCAGTGATTAAAACTGGCCATTTTCAATTTCAACTAAGTAGAAATTGATAAAAACTTCTGAGATGCCTTAAGTTCTTTGGTAAGCTGAAAATGGAGGAACAGATTGATAAAAGAAGGTGTTTAGTTAGCTGTTTTAAGTCATATCTGTCTCCAAAAGGGAAAAAGTAAAACTAGAAAGAAATGAATACAATCTGTAGTCATTGCAAGTAGTGTATAATTTACTCATCCATGAGATGCTGTCATCTCTGTGAAATACGTAGCAGTTTACTATCCTCATTGTATGTCCAGCATGGAACACATTGTTTGATCCATATTTTGATGTCCCTGGTGATCTTCTCTTGAGAATATCAATGAATATTCTATGTATATTACTCATTCTATCTCTAATCTGTAGTATAATGCTTTAAGTTTTAAGATGTCCTTCTACATATGTGAAGCCTATCTATTAACCACAATTAACCCACAAAGGAGGCTAGCACCCTTTTGGTAAATATGGAGTACACTGCATTGACAGAATCTCAATATCTAAATTGGAAGATATGCTTACAAACTTTTAGGAAGAGCTTCAACTTCAGTAAAAGTCTGCCTGCCTTTAGTCATACCAACTTGAAATAATAAGTCATATACTCCTTTGATGTCATTTTTAATCAAGTTTCCTTATAAATTTCAAGGAGCACAACTCAGAAAGATATGCTACAAAAAAGTTATAGCAACAGTTTGAAGGCATATAAAGAATAACTGAACCTTAGTGCACACTAAAGCTCTAAGCACACAACAGTAATCCTTTACAAAAGCTGGGATCTAATTAGATAGAAGAAATAGGACAACCATAAGCATGGGGCATAAGCAATATAAGGAATTACAAACCCATTTTGGAGATTCAAATAATAGTGACTAGATGGTACTAATTAATACAGCTTTAAATATTGCACAGAAATTTCAGATATAAGAACAGATATAATATTGTCAAGCTTTCAAGCAGTGTTTGATTGTCTCAAGTGTTGTTGCCTAATCAATGTTTTGGATTCGAATTAAGAATAAGTGTTAGCCTCCTTACACCACCATTGCTAATGTGTCCATGTGGAAGATATTGGCAAATGCTGAAACTAAGAATGAGAGATTCGGATAACATTTCCAAATCAAGCAGTACTCAGGTTGTGGTATGGATATTATTGCATACTTTAGCATAGATTTACAGTGAGGTTAATGATTAAGTGGATACTGGTGGCTGTCTTTCAATTGCTGTCTTAGTAGGGAAAGGACAAAGAAATACTTCATAGGGTACTGATGTAAACATATTTGCTGGAATGGTAGATATTCAAGAAAGTGGAAAAGAATTTGAGGAAATTTCAGATATCCTTAAGGTTTTTTCTCCTTCCAATCATAAGTCCAAAGCACTTCTAGGGCAGATCTCTGCCCTGGAAATCTCAAAGCTCTAAACAACAGATTTATGTATGATACATAATCACTTAAACACAACTACCTGGGGCCCTGACATTCTGGCAAATGACTCTATGGCCAGTACATCTGTGATTCAGACAGATTTCCATTGCACTAATACAAGCGTAGACTCTATAGCATATAAATGATGTTGGTTTTAAGAAGAGTCATGTGCTTATGAGAGATTCAACCAAGATTTCAAAAACCAAACCTTGGAATACATGAGTTTGTTATGAGTTTGAATTCCTGAAGCAAGCCCAATGAGAGCAAGGGATTGAAACTATGTGGAAAACTTAAAACGTCTAAAACATAGCAATGGGGAATGCTGTCAGAAAATCTTGAGATGATAAACGTAAACGACAAGAAAGAGATGAGGATCGCACATCCTGAGGCTATGTGTCTGGTTGAGATCTTACTATGTTTTTGCTGATACTTACTCCACTGTTTTGTAATGCATCGATATTCCACCATTTCAACATGAAAGATACTTATTTTTTAATTTCATAAATAAATGTAATTTAAATAATTTTACATAGTCTCAGAGGAAATATTCTGGTTATAATTTTGAATAACTCAGGAAAACTTAAGAATTTGGATTGCTATGGAAAATAACAATTCATTATTTTCACATTTAAAAAACTGAATTCTGAGTTGGACAGCCATTAATTTTATAATATTTGTTTTCGAACATTAATGTGTTAGAATCTTGAACCTTATTTTGATAGTACAAAGTTAGAACTGAACCTTTAAGAGGTAGATACTTCTGAGACACTCAGAGGCCATTTGTATTGTGAATTTGGACACTAATTTCTCTGACTCCATGTGTTGGCATGAGGTTTCCTCTAACATGGTCTCCCAACATCACGATGCTACTAACATCAAGTTCTCACCAGAGCAAACACCAATGCTTTTATCTTTCCCTTGAAATATTCAGAATTACAAATTAAATAAACATTGCTCCTTGAAAAAAATTACTCAGCCTTGACCATTTTATTGTAACATGCAAAATACACTAAAGATATTCAGAGAAATCTGAGACAATAAATGTATCCTATTCAAGTCAAAGGTTTGTTAATTACATACAGTAATAAACAACTCTACCCACAATTCAATCTTAGTTTCTTCATTGGTTTAATGTTCCTCTAACTTTATGTATACATGTTCAAAAATTATATACCTCAGAAATAACTTAGGATTTTTTTTCTAATTTCTTTCACTTTAATAGCATTACCATTTTCTTCGTGCCTCTGTATTTTTCTGCATTTATTTTTAGAATGATCAGAGAAACTTATTTTGATTTTAATAAAAATCACATTGAGTTGGGCCTATACATATAACTGGTTACTACTAATTTGTCTTCTGATCCATAAATGCAGAATTTCTCTCAGACTTTTAAGATTAACAATATATTTTTATTATCCAAATTTTGTTCATTTTTCTAAACATCACTGTAGAACGTGCAATATTACTAGTTTCACTTCCATTAGGTCCGTGCTGTTAGACAGGGATGGTTGTTTTTCATATATTGGTCTTATAACCTGAGCTGATACTAAACTTGAATTTTTAGTGTTATGAAAGAATCTTTGAAGATTTCTTGATCTTTTTTATATTGATAATTATGTTTTTCTATATTTTCCTAAAGTAGAGATTATCTCATTATTGCTTTTCAATGTACATGTTTTTATTAGTTTTCTATTCTTATTTCAGTTTTTAAAGTGATATATTATAATTAACAACAGCAGGAAAATCTTACATTGTTGTCTTCTTCCAGATATAAAGGGTAATATATAGTATCTCAAAATTAAGTATAATGTCAGGTATAAAATTTTCTCTAAAATATTTTTACTAAGTTGAAGTAAGTTTATTTTTCACTAAGTTGAAGTTGGTTTTTAAGTTCTTCCCCTCAAATTCTAAATTCACAAAAGACATCATCAGGAATACATGTGGTAAATATTTTCAATTAATTTTTCTTCAGTTTCACTTGATATTTCTTGTTTTCATGGTAGGTCATAGTATGTTAACTTTGAAAAACATCAGAATAACAAAAGTGAACTATATCTAAGTGGTCACAGTTTCAGAATTAATGTTTTGTCTTGTACAGAATTATGTTAAGCAATCCAAGAAGAATAAACTAAGGCTGACCAAATAAATTCATGTATTAAAAATTACTATTTTACAGAGATGTAATCATTTAACTTAGCAGAACTTAATTAATATAGACACAAGAAGCAGCCCTCACAAATATATACTTCTCATTTTGAGAGATAGTTACACAAACTATTCAACTGAGAAAGACTTGTCTTTCCAACAAATGTTTCTGAGCATAAGAGTATTTATAATCAAGCACAAGATTGATTCCTGTTTCAGTCACTGAACTCACTGTGGATCATAGCATTGAATGTAAGACTATAACGTTTGTACCAACAACAACAACACAAATAGCAACAACTGGCTTAGGATAAGATAGAATATCTATTGTTTCTTACAATTGCAAGTGGATCTAATTAGTACATTTTTCACTTTAAAAATTTTCTTGGAATTTTAGAAGATATATTCTTGCTCCAGACATGAATGTATCTAATAAGAAATTTCACAAAATAGACTATAACTAAAGATTGATTACATGAGAGACACATTATACATTTCATTCTTGGATAGACAGCAGCAGTGCTAACTTAGAATAAAAAACGATAAAGTATGCTGAGATACAAAGATGATCGATCACACTGATCTACATTAGAGTTTTGTTTTATTTTCAAATTTATTTTAGGGAACAATATTTACATATTATTTACTTCATAAAGGATTACAGTTTCTTTTCTTCTACAAAAGTATTTAGAAATAAAGTTTGATTTCTTTGTGAACTGAGACCTATTAAGCAAGAGTAACTAAAGACAAGAGTATGACACTCAGAGGAATTTTGTCAAATGTTCCTTTTTTTCTAGTTATGTATATTTGGTTTGAATTTCACCACAGCTGGAGAGTTTTCTTGAGCTATCATGCTTATAAGCAGGGCTTATCCAATCAGGGCTGTCTACAGAGAGTTTTGTAGACTTTCAAATAAATCTACAAAGAGAAAGTATACTCTGGGTTTACTATAAATGACAATGAAATAACCAGGCCTGTTTCCTATGACTGACTTTTAAGGCTGTTTGATCAAAGTTGAAGCAAAGTTTGAAGATAATTACCTTGGAGTCTAGAAAGAGGCCTCATATGAGTATACTGACACTTTCAAAGGCTGATGTAATTATTTTGATCAGTGCTGTTTCAAATCGTCATAGTGTATCTTTGTAGATCAGAAAACTAGTATTTTCCCTTTGAAGATAAAGTTTGAGCTAACTGATTTTAGTTTACTTATTAAATGATTTAATAGAAACCCAAAGAGCTAGAGTTTAACAGGTAACAAATGTTCATAGTTGAACTAGTTTATTTTTAGAGACTTCAGTATACTTAATGTTCTCTTATCAGTGGTAATACTCTTTGATGTCCCAAATGTAGAACTATTAATATTTAATAAAGTTTCACATTTCTATGACCTTCAACCCAAACTATTTATACTACAATATAATAATGGTAATGATAATTATAGTTTCTTAATTACAACTTGCCATGTTCTATACTTTTAGAAATGTAGTACCTATACAAATAGTTTATTTTCATTTTGAATATAATAATCATTGTGAAGAAGAAATGTGAAGGAGATTCATATGAAAATATAATTGAAGTAGCTGGTTGTAATAGGATAAAACAGACTTCCTTTGAGAAGTGGCATGCAAATACAAACAAAGAATGAGAAGCCATGAAAATACAGCTGGATGAAAGATATAAAACTGTAGGCCAAAAAAATCCCATCTGTAATGATAGACATCAGAAAGAAACACAAGCCACTTATTGAACTTAGGAAATCTAGAGAGGAGGTGAAATAGGAGGAAGAGTATGATCATGCCATAAAAGAGGAATCCATCTAGACTTAAAATATTGTAAACTCTGGGTTTTATTCTTACATGATCAAATTTTGAAAAACCTAATCTTTGTATGTTCTACAAAATCTGCAATTTTCCAATATAACAAATTGCTTATGTATTCTAAATTTAGATTGTAGATTAGACACGTGGACACTGACAAGATTCCTAAAAGCATGCAAGTGAGAAATGGCAGTTATTGCAGTAGAATTGATAAAGAATGGTTAAATTCTAGATATTTTAGAACTAAATGAGACTTGGTTCTGTAATGAACATTTTAAGAGTAGAAGTGGTATAGACCTAGGATTACGTCTTTCATATTTTTGAAAAAAATATCACACATGTGTTTGACGACACTTTCTGTGGATTCCCCTCCAACCTTTTCCTATCCCCCTACCTCTTTTATCTCCTGATTTCATGTGTCTTTATTTTTTACTCACTGAGTCAACTTAATATTGTCTATAATGTGCATGGATATAGGATCATCTGTAGACCTTCACCCCTGTAGAAAATTGATTTGCCCTCTCCCAGGATCCAGAATGAATTAACATGTTCATATATGAAGATTTTGTTTGGTTTGGGGATAAGCCTTATTGAGACTGGCATGTCTGTAACACAGACAAATAAAGGTATATATGATAGATAGATAGATAGATAGATAGATAGATAGATAGATAGATAAGCATAAAATATGGAAATCAGAGTTTAGCCTAGAAATACCAATTTAAGTTTTTGTTTTTTTTTTCAAGAATAGAATTGCTCCCAATGGAGGAGCTAGAGAAAGTAGCCAAGGAGCTAAAGGGATCTGCAACCCTATAGGTGGAACAACATTATGAGCTAACCAGTACCCCGGAGCTCTTGACTCTAGCTGCATATATATCAAAAGATGGCCTAGTCGGCCATCACTGGAAAGAGAGGCCCATTGGACTTGCAAACTTTATATGCCCCAGTACAGGGGAATACCAGGGCCAAAAAGGGGGAGTGGGTGGGCAGGGGAGTGGGGGTGGGTGGATATGGGGGACTTTTGTTATAGCATTGGAAATGTAAATGAGTTAAATACCTAATAAAAATGGAAAAAAAAAAAAGAATAGAATTATCAAGTTAGATTACCCAGGGAAATAGTAAAGTAAGAATATGGCACAAATATACCCCCAGGAGATGAAAAGACAGTCTTTTAAAGGAAAATGGAAAGAAAATAAACACACCTAAATGGAAATATAATAAAATCATGGGGTAGACATAGATAGTAATTATTTCTAAATTTAAAAGTTTTGCTAAAGTCACCAAATTAAGATGAAAAATTAAGCACAAACATTAGTTTACTTGTCTTATTATTATCATTTTTGTTGGCTTCTATTTTATGTATATGGGTATATTGCTTGCATGTATATCTGTGTACCCATGCATGCACTGCCTGTGGAAGTCAGTAGAGGGTAAGATGAAATGAAATTATAGTTACAGATGATTATGAGCTGCCATGTGTGCATTGAGAATCAGATCTGAGTCCTCTACAAGCATAGCAAGTGCTGTTAACTGCTGAGCTATCTCTCCAGGTCTAGCATTTATTTTTAAACATAATGATAACAATACTGCAACTTATATTAATAATGAAAGCTGATGTACACTATATATTTCAATTTAGGTTGTATTTCCTGTATGCATCATGATAACCCTATTGGTATCTCTACTTTACAAAAAGAAGAAGAAGAAGAAGAAGAAGAAGAAGAAGAAGAAGAAGAAGAAGAAGAAGAAGAAGAAGAAGAAGAAGAAGAAGAACAACAACAACAACAACAACAACAACAACAACAACAACAACAACAACAAGAACAAGAAGAACAAGAAGAACAAGAAGAACAAGAAGGAATTAAGGTAACAGGTCCTGCTGCTTTTTTCCTAAGGTTATGTTCATAATAAATGGTGAAATTAGGAGAGAATTTTTACTATACTTGCTCTTCAATTTTTATGCATATCTAGAATAATCACAAAATGCATAATTTTATTTTTAAAGGACATAGTGTTATTATGAAGGGTCATACTGAAATATTTAAGGATAATATCATCTGATATATAGGGTTTTATTTAAAATATGTAGAACAAAGAAATAGGATAGATATGATGTGACTGGCAATATATTGCCACATGCTGAAACTGAGTTATAGTTGCATATGTATTCCTTACATTAGAATCTCTAAGCTTATATATGCTTAATGTCATTCATAATAAAAGAAAAATACAAAGGTACATGAATGTTAACCAATGTCATTCCAGAACTAAGTGAAGACTCACAACTAAAGAATTAACTTTATATTAGGAGCCTGGTATGGTGGCACATGCCTTTATGTCTAGCATTCTGAAGGCAGAGGCAGGTGACTCTCTATGAGTTTGAGGCTATTTTCATTGATATATTGAATTCCAGGATAGTCAAATAAAGCTACATGATGAAATCCTGTCTCAAAACTAATCTGAAAACAAACAAAAAATATATTGAATGCACTGTAAATTTTAAACAAATCATTGGTGAGCAGGAGAGATGAACTAACAGTTTAAAAAGCACTTTTTCCCCTGCAGAGAGCCCAAGGTTCCATTGCCAGCAATCACCAGCAATCACAACCACCTGTAATCTACTTCAAGATCTGAAAACACCTTCTGGTCTCTGTTGGTAATACATGTACATACAATAAATGCAGACAAAATACACATACAAAATCAGTAATTAAATATTTTTAAAAATTTAAACTCACCTCTCTGATCGCCACCAGCACCTGGGTAGCTTGGGCACAGAGACTGCGGACACCCACAAGCTACCCACAAAACCATCCACAGGATCCTAAGACCTCTGGTGAGTGGAACACAGCAGCTGCTCTAATCCAACCGCACAGGATCTGAGACTGAATTAATTAGGGAAGCACAAAACACAGCCTGATCAGGGGCACAAGTCCCTACAGGTCCACGTACAGCACCTGGGTACCTTGGGCACAGAGTCTGCAGACACCCACAAGGTACCCACAGGGCACTCCACGGGATCTTAAGACCTCTGTGAGTAGAGAGAGAGCTAGTCTCCCAGGTCTGCTGATAGAGGCTAACATAATCACCTGAGGAACAAACTCTAACCAGAGACAACTAAAACAACTAACTCCAGAGATTACCAGATGGTGAAAGGGAAACATAAGAATCTTACTAACAGAAATCAAGACCACTCACCATCATCATAATGCAGCACTCCCACCCCACCCAGTCCTGGGCACCCCAACACACGCAAAAAGATAGTCCCTGATTTAAAAGCACATCTCATGATCATGGTAGAGGACATCAAGAAGGACTTTAATAACTCTCTTAAAGAAATACAGGAGAACACTGCTAAACAGGTAGAAGACATTAAAGAGTAAGCACAAAAATTCCTTAAAGAATTGCAGGAAAACACTACCAAACAGGTGATGGAATTGAATAAAACCATCCACGACCTAAAAAGGGAAGTAGACACAATAAAGAAAAACAAAGTGAGGCAACCCTGGAGATAGAAAACCTAGGAAAGAAATCTGGAACCATAGATGCAAGCATCAGCAACAGAATACAAGAGATGGAAGAGAGAATCTCAGGTACAGAAGATTCCATAGAAAACATCCGCACAACAATCAAAGAAAATGCAAAATGCAAAATCCTAACTCAAAACATCCAGGAAATACAGGACACAATGAGAAGAACAAACCCACAGATAATAGGAGTAGATGAGAATGAAGATTTTTCAACATAAAGGGCCAGCAAATATCTTCTACAAAATTATAGAAGAAAACTTCCCAAACCTAAAAACTGGCATTCCCCAAAACATAAAAGACGCCTATAGAACACCAAATAGAGTGGACCATAAAAGAAATTCCTCCCAACACATAATAATCAGAACAACAAATGCACTAAATCAAGACAGAATATTAAAAGCAGTAAGGGAAAAAGGTCAATTAACATACAAAGGCAGGCCTATCAGAATTACCCCAGAATTTTCACCAGAGACTATGAAAGCCAGAAGATCCTGGACAGGTGTTATACAGACCCTAAGAGAACACAAATGCCAGCCCATGCTACAATACCCAGCCAAACTCTCAATTACCATAGAGGGAAAAACTAAAGTATTTCACGACAAAACCAAATTCACACATTATCTTTCCACGAATCCAGCCCTTTAAAGGATAATAACAGAAAAAAAAAAAAAAAACAATACTAGGACAGAAACCATGCTCTAGAAAAATCAAGAAATTAATCCTTCAACAAACCAAAAAGAATACAGACAGAAGAACAGAATGCCAACTCTAACAACAAAAATAATAGGAAGCAACAAGTACTTTTCATTAATATCTCTTAATATCAATGGACTCGATTCCACAATAAAAAGACATAGACTAACAGACGGGCCTCACAAACAGGAACCAACATTTTGCTGCTTATAGGAAACCCATCTCAGGGAAAAAGACAGACACTACCTCAGAATGAAAGGCTGGAAAAATATTTTCCAAGCAAATGGTCCAAAGAAACAAGCTGGAGTAGCCATTCTAATATCAAATAAAATCGACTTCCAACCCAAAGTTATCAAAAAAGACAAGGAGGGACACTTCATACACATCAAAGCTAAAATCCTCCAAGAGGAACTCTCAATTCTGAATATCTGTGCTCCAAATGCAAGGGCAGCAACATTCATTAAAGAAACTTTAATAAAGCACAAAGCACACATTGCATCTCACACAATAATAGTAGGAGACTTCAACAACCCACTTTCATCAATGGACAGATAGATCATTGAAACAGAAACTAAAAAGGGACACAGTGAAACTAACAGAAGTTATGAAACAAATGGACTTAACAGATATCTACAGAACATTTTATCCTAAAACAAAAGGATATACCTTCTTCTCAGCAGCTCATGGTACCTTCTCCAAAACTGACCATATAATTTGTCACAAAACAGGCCTCAATAGATACAAAAATATTGAAATTATCCCATGCATCCTATTAGAACACCATGGACTAAGGTTGATCTTTAATAACAACATAAATAATGGAAAGCCAACATTCACATGGAAACTGAACAACACTCTTCTCAATGATAACTTGGTCAAGGAAGGAATAAAGAAAGAAATTAAAGACTTTTTAGAATTTAATGAAAATGAAGCCACAACATACCCAAACTTAAGGGACACTGTGAAATCATTTCAAAGAGGGAAACAAATAGCTCTGAGTGCCTCCAAAAAGAAACTAGAGAGAGAACACACTAGCAGCTTGACAACACACCTAAAAGCTCTAGAAAAAAGGAAGGAAATTCACCCAAGAGGAGTAGAAGGCAGGAAATAACCAAACTCAGGGGCAAAATCAACCAAGTAGAAATAAGATGAACTATTCAAAGAATCATCCAAACAAGGAGCTGGTTCTTTGAGAAAATCAACAAGATAGATAAACCCTTAGTCAGACTCACTAGAGGGCACAGGGACAGCATCCTAATTAACAAACTCAGAAATAAAAAGGGAGACATAACAACAGATTCTGAAGAAATCCAAAACACCATCAGATCCTTCTACAAAAGACTATACTCAACAAAACTGGAAAACCTGGACGAAATGGACAAATTTCTAGACAGATACCAGGTACCAAAGTTAAACCACGATCAAGTTAACGATGTAAACAGTCCCATATACTCTAAAGAAATAGAAGCATTCATTAATAGTCTCCCAACCAAAAAAAAAGCCCAGGACCAGATGGGGTTAATGCAGAATTCTATCAGACCTTCAAAGAAGATCTAATTCCAGTTCTGCACAAACTATTCCACAAAATAGAAGTAGAAGGTACTCTACCCAACTCATTCTATGAAGCCACAATTACTCTGATACCTAAACCAAAGAAAGATCCAACAAAGATAGATAAATTCAGACCAATTTCCCTTATGAATATTGATGCAAAAATACTCAATAAAATTCTTGCTATCTGAATCCAAGAGCACATTAAAACAATCATCCATCCTGACCAAGTAGGTTTTATTCCAGGGATGCAGGGATGGTTTAATATATGGAAATATATCAGTGTAATCCATTATATAATCAAACTCAAAGACAAAAACCACCTGATCATCTCGTTAGATGCGGAGAAAGCATTTGAAAAAATCCAACACCCATTCATGATAAAAGTCTTGGAAAGATCAGGAATTCAAGGCCCATACCTAAACATGATAAAAGCAATCTACAGCAAACCAGTAGCTAACATCAAAGTAAATGGTGAGAAGCTTGAAGCAATCCCACTAAAATCAGGGACTAGACAAGGCTGCCCACTTTCTCCCTACCTATTCAGCATTGTACTTGAAGTCCTAGCCAGAGCAATTTGACAACAAAAGGAGATCAAGGGGATACAAATTGGAAAGGAAGAAGTCAAAATATCACTTTTTGCAGGTGATATGATAGTATATACAAGTGACCCAGAAAATTCCATCAGAGAACTCCTAAACATGTTAAACAGCTTTGGTGAAGTAGTGAATATAAAATTAACTCAAACAAGTCAATGTCCTTACTCTACACAAAGAATAAACAGGCTGAGAAAGAAATTAGGGAAACAACACCCTTATCAATAGTCACAAATAATATAAAATGCCTTGGCGTGACTCTAAGGAAGTGAAAGATCTGTATGATAAGAACTTCAAGTTCTGAAAAAGAAATTAAAAAGATCTCAGAAGATGGAAAGATCTCCCATCATCATGGATTGGCAGGATCAACATTGTATAAATGGCTATCTTGCCAAAAGTAATCTACAGATTCAATGCAATCCCCATCAAAATTCCAAGTCACTTCTTCAACGAATTAGAATGAGCAATCTGCAAATTCATCTGGAATAATAAAAAACTAGAATAGCAAAAACTCTTCTCAAGGATAAAAGAACCTCTGGTGGAATCACCATGCCTGACCTAAAGCTATACTACAGAGCAATTGAGATATAAATGGCATGGTACTGGTATATTGACAGACAAGTAGACCAATGGAATAGAATTGAAGACCCAGAAATGAACCCACACACCTATGGTCACTTGATCTTCGACAAGGGTGCTAAAACCATCCAGTGGAAAAAAGACAGCAATTTCAACAAATGGTGCTGGCACAACTGGTGGTTATCATGAAGAAGAATGCAAATTGATCCATTCCTATGTGCTTGTACTAAGGTCAAATCTAAGTGGATCTAGGAGCCCCATATAAAACTAGAGACAGTAAAACTTATAGAGGAGAAAGTGGGGAAAAGCCTCAAGATATGGGCACAGGGGATAAATTCCTTAATAGAACAGCAATGGCTTGTGCTGTAAGATCGAGAACTGAAAAATGGGACCTCATGAAACTGCAAAGCTTTTGTAAGGCAAAAAACACCGTCAATAAGACAAAAAGGCCACTAACAGATTGGGAAAGGATCTTTACCTATCCTAAATCAGATAGAGGACTAATATCCAATGTAGATAAAGAACTCAAGAAGGTGGACTCCAGAAAATCAAATAACCCCATTAAAAAATGGGGCTCAGAGTTAAACAAAGAATTTTCACCTGAGGAATACCTAATGGCAGAGAAAAACCTGAAAAAATGTTCAGCATCCTTAATCATCAGGGAAATACAAATCAAAACAACCCTGAGATTCCATCTCACACCAGTCAGAATGGCTAAGATCAAAAATTCAGGTGACAGCAGATGCTGGCAAGGATGTGGAAAAAGAGGAACACTCCTCCATTCTTGGTGGGATTGCAAGCTTGTACAACCACTCTGGAAATCACTCTGGCGGTTCCTCAGAAAATTGGACATGCTAATACAGGAGGATCCCGCAATACCTCTCCTGGGCATATATCCAGAAGATGTTCCAACTAATAAGAAAGAAACATGCTCCACTATGTTCATAGCAGCCTTATTTATAATAGCCAGAAGCTGTAAAGAACCCAGATGCCCCACAACAGAGGAATGGATAAAAAATTGTGGTACATTTACACAATCGAGTACTACTTGGCTATTTAAAAGAATGAATTTATGAAATTCCTAGGCAAATAGTTGGACCTGGAGGGCATGATCCTGAGTAAGGTAACCCAATCACAAAAGAACTCAAATGATATGTACTCACTGATAAGTGGATATTAGCCCAGAAACTTAGAACACCAAGATATAAGTTACAATTTGCAAAACAAATGAAACTCAAGAAGAAGGAAGATCAAAGTGTGGACACTTTGCCCCTTCTTAAAATTGGGAACAAAACACCCATGGAAGGAGTTACAGAGACAAAATTTGGAGCTGAGACAAAAGGATGGACCATCTAGAGACTGCCATATCCAGGGATCCATCCCATAATCAGCCTCCAAACGCTGATACCATTGCATACACTAGCAAGATTTTGCTGAAAGGACCCAGATATAGCTGTCTCCTTTGAGACTATGCCAGGGCCTAGCAAACACATAAGTGGATGCTCACAGTCAGCTATTGGATGGATCACAGGGCCCTGGAGAAGCTAGAGAAAGTACACAAGGAGCTAAAGGGATCTGCAACCCTATAGGTGGAACAACATTATGAACTAACCAGTACCCCAGAGCTCTTGACTCTAGCTGTATATGTATCAAAAGATGGCCTAATTGGCCATCACAGGAAAGAGAGGCCCATTGGACTTGCAAACTTTATATGCCTCAGTACAGGGGAATGCCAGGGCCAAAATATGGGAATGGGTGTATAGGGGAGTTGGGAGGGGTATGGAGGACTTTTGGGATAGTATTGGAAATTTAAATGAGGCAAATACCTAATTTAAAAAAATTAAACACACATACTTGTTGAATGGAGAATTCAGTAATTTATAACATTTTTGCTCTTTCTGAGGACCCAGGTTTGGTTGTCAATATCCATGTGGTAACTTACAATCATCTATAACATTAGTTCAATGAGATCAACATCTGGGCATGCATATAACACATAGGTAAATACTCATACAGATAAAATAAAAATGAATACAAGCTCTGAAAAGACAAAAATTAAAGACAGTGTTACTTTATAAATAATTGGTATCTATGTCCTCTATCTTGGTTTTATTTTTCATTTTATTTATACTTTTGTGTGTTTTATTTTACTTTTTCCCCAGTTTTTACTCTTTGATATTTAAAGATTAAAGCCCTTTAACTTGTTTATGAAATTACTGCTTTTCAGGCAAAATCTCTTACATGTAAAGTAAAAATAAATAATTCTAAAATATTTTCTGGAAATCTAATGGGCAAATTTAGGTTCTTATCTTAATTGACCAGTCATTTAAATGATAGTGTTGTTTTTTAAATAATTGGTATTTAAGGCTTTGTCCTCTGAGTGGGTGATGGTAGTACCTTTAAGAGGTATGGCCTGCTTGGAATTCTTCAAATCATTGAGGTCGTCCCTAGGAAGTGGTTTGAATATCTCAATCCAGTTTCACTCTTTTAACCTTTGTATTTTCACCAAATGCTGTGGATATACTACATAGCCTCACCATGATAGCTATATTACCATCAGCCCAAAGCAGCAGTGGTAAATTTCGTTATATATATCAGGGACTAGGCCTTTCTAAAATTTAATCAGCCCTTTTTTTTTCTTTATTAGGTGATTACCTCAGGTATTTGTTATACTGAGAGAAATGTGACTAATACATTACAAAAAATAACTAAAACTGTGCATCATATCAGGTCAAACTCTAATTTGATCCCCACAAAACCGTTGCGAGATTTTCAGGAAGACCTAATGCTAGCATTCTTGGAACAATAAAGAAGTTAAAGCCCTGAAAATTAAGTGACATGAAAAATGAGACAGAACTCAATACCTTTTTTGAAATCCACATCTAAGAAACTTCCCATTCTGTGCACAAGCCCAGGTCCTGACACTGCACAGGGAAGAGATAAACAGAAGTCATTGTGTAGTCACAAATGTAATATGAACTAATATACATATATATATCTCATATAGATGAAGTAATTGAACCAAGGACCAACAAAAGCATCCTTTCCTGCTGGATCTGAAAGATTTAGCACTACATAATGGATTCTGAACTCAGTAGCTCATTAAATGTAGCTGATTCTCTCATATGACACATACACATGAGGAATTTTAAATCTCTTAATTTTCTGAAATTTGTAATATTGGTTAATTTTGCATGTATTCCACATGAAATTTTAAGCCATGGCAGATTTCAACAGGTGAGATTTAAGTACATATTTGATCTATTGTCATTTTTAAATAAGAGAATTCCTGATAAGTGCTTTTATACTATGTAGAAAACCCAATTCTGTCGCTTATTTCTCAAATTTCTAATAGCTATTCAGCATACCTTACATACTAGCAAGGAAAATACTCAAATTGGCATTACTACCTGGGTAGTCACTTGACATGCTAATAATCCTTTAGGGAAGGGGTTCTTTGACATGGCTGCTGGTTGAAATGATTCAAAAAGCTTTAATTAGTAAGTCTTGGTCTCTGTCTCTCCCCTTGTAAAATTTGGATGAAATGGTTTGTATCCTGTTTATGTATATACTTACTTAACGATCTCCTGGGTCATTAAATAATATATATTTTTAAAAAGTTTGACATTTGCTAAATTAGAAAGAGATGAGGAGTTTGCTAGTACCCAGCATAGACTTCAAACAAAATAAATAAAAATATATGAAACTGGTAACCAGCATACTATTTAATGATCTCTATGCTATTCTGATATAAACTCAAGGCTAATAATAATTGCTACTTTAGCTTCATTAGTGTTTCATGTCCTTTAAGAAACATTTAATTAAGCTATCACAGGAAAACACAGAAATAGTACCTTTTAATCTGTTTAACCTCGCATTTGAATTTTGATATCAAATTAAGATTTACATATCTAATCATGTTAACACACTGAGGTTGCAATGACTTTAACTAGTTAAACATAGCATTTTGATATCATGATTGAAAAAAAATACATCACATAATTTATCATATATATGCAATACATAGGGTAGCTTTCATGGACGATTATGGTTATAGATATTAACATCGTGAATTTATTTTGAATCAGTTATATCTTACATTCATTATTAAGAATAAAGATATTCATATATGCCTCCATATTTCTGTAAAGCAATAAAAACAAAACTATATATAGGTAGTATGCTATTTTTGAGGTTAGTCTATAGTTGTCAGATTTTGTAGACATAAAATATTTCTCAAATCTGTTATTCAGATTAACAAGTAATAATATTTAGTGTATGCATGCTTACATATACTTTATAAAAATTTGACTCTAAAAACAAAACAAAACAATACAAATAAGCCACAAAACAAAGAAAGACAGGTCATCAGTTAAGAGCAAGGTATACTTTCCCAAAGGACACCATTTTCATTCCCAGCACCCACATGGTACTTAACAGTCATCTGTAACACTAGTTCCAAGAGATCTGCCACCCTCTTCTTGGCCTCTGTGGACACTGTATGCATGCAGGAAACAGACATTTGTAACCATAAACATAAAAAAAAAGTTTTTGAAAGTGTTTAAAAAATTAAAATCAAAACCAAAAGCAAGACCATCAAGAACATGACTTTAAATTCTGGTGTAATTAAAAGATCCAGAGTCAAATTATACTAAACAGAGGATAATGAGGCATCTCAAATGGTAAAAGTAAACCTGATGGGCAGAGTTAGATAATGTGGTACTCACATGGTGGACAAAGGAGAAAATCTACTCCTACAAGGTTTTTTTCTGACTTGTTGGGAGCCGCGCCCACATTTACAAGATGGCGCTGACATCCTGTGTTCTAAGTGGTAAACAAATAATCTGCGCATGTGCCAAGGGTATCTTATGACTACTTGTGCTCTGCCTTCCCCGTGACGTCAACTCGGCCGATGGGCTGCAGCCAATCAGGGAGTGACACGTCCGAGGCGAAGGAGAATGCTCCTTAAGAGGGACGGGGTTTCGTTTTCTCTCTCTCTTGCTTCTTGCTCTCTTGCTTCTTGCTCTCTTGCTTCTTACACGCTTGCTCCTGAAGATGTAAGAAATAAAGCTTTGCCGCAGAAGATTCTGGTCTGTGGTGTTCTTCCTGGCCGGTCGTGAGAACGCGTCTAATAACAATTGGTGCCGAATTCCGGGACGAGAAAAAACTCGGGACTGGCGCAAGGAAGATCCCTCATTCCAGAACCAGAACTGCGGGTCGCGGTAATAAAGGTTCCCGTAAAGCAGACTGTTAAGAAGGATTCAACTACATGAATTCAGAACTTTTCAGCTGGGGAACGGTGGATACCAGTAAGTATAGCTTTACGAGGTACGCCTGGCCTTGAACTTTCTAACGAAATTCAAGACAGTCTATCAGAAGTAAAGTGGGGAATAGCTTTACAAGGTACGCCTGGCCTTGAACTTTCTAACGAAATTCAGGACAGTCTATCAGAAGTAAAGTGGAAAATGGCTTTACGAGGTATGCTTGGCCTTAAACTTTCTCTAGTGTTAGAAGCCCTTTTGTTCCTTTTCACATGTTATCAAGTGATTAAGGCAGGGCTAAAAATTCTAGATGAAATTCAGGACAATCTATCAGAAGTAAAGCGGGGAGAGAGAGTAGGAGCAAAGAGAAAATATGGTTCACAAAATAAGTATACAGGCCTTTCCAAGGGTCTTGAACCTGAGGAAAAGTTTAGGTCAGGTAAGAATACCTGGGGAGAGATTAGAAGGAAGGAGAAGGAAAAAGAAAAGAAAAAAGATCAATCAGCGGAGGCTTCTAAGAGAAGGAGCCTATACTCATCACTAGATGAGCTCAAGGAGCCAGTTTTTAGTAGTTCTGAATCAAATGAAAAGGCTATTAGGGCCTGGAAGGCGCTCTCCCGAGCAGGTGAAGCCACTGGACAATAATGACAGAGGCAGGCTCTTGCAGCCTACAAGGTCTTATTGTCTACCCTGGAGTTGTAGATCAGAATTGTAAAGGGGAACTTCAGGTTCTCTGTTCTTGTCCTCAAGTTGTCTTTTCTATATCACAAAGGGACAGAATAGCTCAACTAATAATAATTTTGCCAAGCCTACATGGCTGTTTTTTCTTCTTCTGGTATTCCTTGAGCTGCCAGAGGGATTGGTTCTACTGAAAGTGATTCTGATTACTTAATAATGCCTTTAGATTGTTGTCAAATTTTATCTACTCACGTAGGGGTAAACCCTCGTGGCGTCAGGCCATTACAGGTCTGACAGATGGATGTCACGCATATTTCCTCCTTTGAGAGAAATCAATATTTACATGTTTAGATAAGAAGAGATCACCTCCATACCTTAAATGATTTTCAAAAGCTGTTGGGAGATATTAATTGGCTCAGACCTTTTTTAAAGATTCCTTCCGCTGAGTTAAGGCCTTTGTTTAGTATTTTAGAAGGAGATCCTCATATCTCCTCCCCTAGGACTCTTACTCTAGCTGCTAACCAGGCCTTACAAAAAGTGGAAAAGGCCTTACAGAATGCACAATTACAACGTATTGAGGATTCGCAGCCTTTCAGTTTGTGTGTCTTTAAGACAGCACAATTGCCAACTGCAGTTTTGTGGCAGAATGGGCCATTGTTGTGGATCCATCCAAACGTATCCCCAGCTAAAATAATAGATTGGTATCCTGATGCAATTGCACAGCTTGCCCTTAAAGGCCTAAAAGCAGCAATCACCCACTTTGGGCAAAGTCCATATCTTTTAATTGTACCTTATACCGCTGCACAGGTTCAAACCTTGGCAGCCGCATCTAATGATTGGGCAGTTTTAGTTACCTCCTTTTCAGGAAAAATAGATAACCATTATACAAAACATCCAATCTTACAGTTTGCCCAAAATCAATCTGTTGTGTTTCCACAAATAACAGTAAGAAACCCACTTAAAAATGGGATTGTGGTATATACTGATGGATCAAAAACTGGCATAGGTGCCTATGTGGCTAATGGTAAAGTGGTATCCAAACAATATAATGAAAATTCACCTCAAGTGGTAGAATGTTTAGTGGTCTTAGAAGTTTTAAAAACCTTTTTAGAACCCCTTAATATTGTGTCAGATTCCTGTTATGTGGTAAATGCAGTAAATCTTTTAGAAGTGGCTGGAGTGATTAAGCCTTCCAGTAGAGTTGCCAATATTTTTCAGCAAATACAATTAGTTTTGTTATCTAGAAGATCTCCTGTTTATATTACTCATGTTAGAGCCCATTCAGGCCTACCTGGCCCCATGGCTCTGGGAAATGATTTGGCAGATAAGGCCACTAAAGTGGTGGCTGCTGCCCTATCATCCCCGGTAGAGGCTGCAAGAAATTTTCATAACAATTTTCATGTGACGGCTGAAACATTACGCAGTCGTTTCTCCTTGACAAGAAAAGAAGCCCGTGACATTGTTACTCAATGTCAAAGCTGCTGTGAGTTCTTGCCAGTTCCTCATGTGGGAATTAACCCACGCGGTATTCGACCTCTACAGGTCTGGCAAATGGATGTTACACATGTTTCTTCCTTTGGAAAACTTCAATATCTCCATGTGTCCATTGACACATGTTCTGGCATCATGTTTGCTTCTCCGTTAACCGGAGAAAAAGCCTCACATGTGATTCAACATTGCCTTGAGGCATGGAGTGCTTGGGGGAAACCCAGACTCCTTAAGACTGATAATGGACCAGCTTATACGTCTCAAAAATTCCAGCAGTTCTGCCGTCAGATGGACGTAACCCACCTGACTGGACTTCCATACAACCCTCAAGGACAGGGTATTGTTGAGCGTGCGCATCGCACCCTCAAAGCCTATCTTATAAAACAGAAGAGGGGAATTGAAGAGATTTTACCCCGAGCACCAAGAGTGTCGGTGTCTTTGGCACTCTTTACACTCAATTTTTTAAATATTGATGTTCATGGCCATACTGCGGCTGAACGTCATTGTTCAGAGCCAGATAGGCCCAATGAGATGGTTAAATGGAAAAATGTCCTTGATAATAAATGGTATGGCCCGGATCCTATCTTGATAAGATCCAGGGGAGCTATCTGTGTTTTCCCACAGAATGAAGACAACCCATTTTGGGTACCAGAAAGACTCACCCGAAAAATCCAGACTGACCAAGGGAATACTAATGTCCCTCGTCTTGGTGATGTCCAGGGCGTCAATAATAAAGAGAGAGCAGCGTTGGGGGATAATGTCGACATTTCCACTCCCAATGACGGTGATGTATAATGCTCAAGTATTCTCCTGCTTTTTTACCACTAACTAGGAACTGGGTTTGGCCTTAATTCAGACAGCCTTGGCTCTGTCTGGACAGGTCCAGATGACTGACACCATTAACACTTTGTCAGCCTCAGTGACTACAGTCATAGATGAACAGGCCTCAGCTAATGTCAAGATACAGAGAGGTCTCATGCTGGTTAATCAACTCATAGATCTTGTCCAGATACAACTAGATGTATTATGACAAATAACTCAGCAGGGTTGTGAACAAAAGTTTCCGGGATTGTGTGTTATTTCCATTCAGTATGTTAAATTTACTAGGGCAGCTAAATTGTCAAAAAGTCTTTTTCAGTATATGTTACAGAATTGGATGGCTGAATTTGAACAGATCCTTCGGGAATTGAGACTTCAGGTCAACTCCACGCGCTTGGACCTGTCCCTGACCAAAGGATTACCCAATTGGATCTCCTCAGCATTTTCTTTCTTTAAAAAATGGGTGGGATTAATATTATTTGGAGATACACTTTGCTGTGGATTAGTGTTGCTTCTTTGATTGGTCTGTAAGCTTAAGGCCCAAACTAGGAGAGACAAGGTGGTTATTGCCCAGGCGCTTGCAGGACTAGAACATGGAGCTCCCCCTGATATATGGTTATCTATGCTTAGGCAATAGGTCGCTGGCCACTCAGCTCTTATATCCCATGAGGCTAGACTCATTGCACGGGATAGAGTGAGTGTGCTTCAGCAGCCCGAGAGAGTTGCAAGGCTAAGCACTGCAATGGAAAGGCTCTGCGGCATATATGAGCCTATTCTAGGGAGACATGTCATCTTTCATGAAGGTTCAGTGTCCTAGTTCCCTTCCCCCAGGCAAAACGACACGGGAGCAGGTCAGGGTTGCTCTGGGTAAAAGCCTGTAAGCCTAAGAGCTAATCCTGTACATGGCTCCTTTACCTACACACTGGGGATTTGACCTCTATCTCCACTCTCATTAATATGGGTGGCCTATTTGCTCTTATTAAAAGGATAGGGGGAGATGTTGGGAGCCGCGCCCACATTTACAAGATGGCGCTGACATCCTGTGTTCTAAGTGGTAAACAAATAATCTGCGCATGTGCCAAGGGTATCTTATGACTACTTGTGCTCTGCCTTCCCCGTGACGTCAACTCGGCCGATGGGCTGCAGCCAATCAGGGAGTGACACGTCCGAGGCGAAGGAGAATGCTCCTTAAGAGGGACGGGGTTTCGTTTTCTCTCTCTCTTGCTTCTTGCTCTCTTGCTTCTTGCTCTCTTGCTTCTTACACGCTTGCTCCTGAAGATGTAAGAAATAAAGCTTTGCCGCAGAAGATTCTGGTCTGTGGTGTTCTTCCTGGCCGGTCGTGAGAACGCGTCTAATAACACTGACTTACATATTTTCAGTATGGGATGGATAGATGTGAACACAACAAATAAATGTAATAAAAATAACAAACACGTCCACGCAGTCCTTGCTGCTGGGCAGATTCCTAGTTGGTCTGCTCCTGTGAAGACTCCATATCCTGATCCATCCTAGAGGAACCGCTGCACTTAGAGAAGTTAGTAAGAACTCCCACACCCTACCCTACCCTCTGAGTCCCAGAGTTGTTGCTTGGAGCTTGGTGGACTCAGGATCCATCACCCACAAACCACCCACCCTCCCGAATACCACTCCTCTTCCATCCCTTCCATCCCTTCTGCCCAGTCCTTGCTGCTGGGGTAGAACCCTAGTTGGTCTGTTCCTGTGAAGGCTCCATCTTCTGATCCATCCATTCTGATCCATCCTAGAGGACCCTCTGCACTCAGAGCAATTGATCCTTTCTGCTGGGGCAGACTCCTAGTTGGTCTGCAACTATGAAGATGCCATATTCTGATTCATCCTAGAGGACCGGCTGTACTCAAACCAGTTGTCTGAAGGCCTCCTAGGAGGTCTACTGCAGCCAGGGCAACTTCTCTGCCCCTGTGAAGAGCCCCCAGTGGAAGGCCCCACAAGTGGTCAGATACAGCCAGAGCAACAGGCCTATCAGGAGAACTGAAGCAACCCAGGGACAAAAGAGGAAAACTCCATATAGCCACCCAGACCAACAAACACCAGGGATATCTAGATGGCAAAAGGCAAGCTCAAGACCATTAGCAACAGAAGCCAAAATATGTGGGCAGCATCAAAACCCAGTTTTCCCACCACAGCAAGCCCTGAATACACTAACACACCTGAAAATCAGAAATCTGTCCTAAAATCCTATCTCATGAAGATAATAGAGTCCTTTAAGAAGGATATCAATAACTCACTGAAACCAATACAGGAAAACACAGGTAAACAGGTGACCGAATTGAATAAAGCAATCCATGACCTAAAAGTAGAAGTAGAAACAACAAAGAAAACACAAATGGAGGCAAACCTGGAAATGGAAAACCTATGAAAGAGGTTAGGAATTACAGATGTAAGTACTATCAACAGAATACAAGAAATAGAAGAGAGAATCTTAGGTGTAGAAGATACTGTAGAAGAGATTGACACAACTGTTTAAAAAAATTCAAAACATAAAAAACCTCCTAACCCAAAGCATCCAGAAAATTCAGCACACAATGAAAAGAACAAATCTAAGAATAATCAGAATAGAGGAGAATAAAGATTACCAGCTCAAAGGACCTGAAAATATCTTCAACAAAATGATAAAAGAAAACTTCCCTAACCTAAAGAAAGAATTGGACATAAAGATACAAGAAGCCTATAGAACACCAAATAAATGGGACCAGAAAAGAAAATCTTCTCATCACATATTTGTCAAAACACTAAATGCACAGAGCAAAGAAAGAATACTAAAAGCTGCACGGGAAAAAAGTCAAGTAACATACAAAGGTAGAACTATCAGAATTACACCAGATTTCTCAAGAAGAGACTATGAAAGCCAGAAGAGCCTAGTCAGAGGTCAGACTCTAAGAGAACACAAATGCAAGCCCAGAATACTATACACAGCAAAACTCTCAATCAAAATAGATTTATAAACCAAAATATCCCAGGACGAAACCAAATTCAAACAGTATCTGTCTACCAACCCAGCCCTACAGAGGATCCTGGAAGGAAAACTCCAACACAAGAAAGATACCTGCACCAAAGCAAGGACAAGTTATTAAGCATCTCACAACAAAGTCAAAAACAGAGAGCCACAAACACATAAAGCCGCCTACAAAAGCAAACATATCAGGAACCAACAGTCATCTCTCTTTAATATCTCTCAATATTAATGCACTCAACTCAACTATAAAAAGACATAAGCTAACAGACTGGATACACAAACAAGATAGAACATTTTGCTGCATAGAAGAAAAACACTTCAATAACAAAGACAGGCACTATCTCAGAATTAAAGGATGGAAAAAGGTCTTCCAAGCAAATGGTCCCAGGAAACAAGTAGGAGTTGCCATGCTAATATCCAATAAAATAGACTTTCAACCAAAAGTTATCAAAAATGATGAAGAAGGATACTTCATATTCATCAAGGAGATAATCCACCAAGAGAAAGTCTCAATTCTGAACATCTATGCCCCAAATGCAAGAGCACCCAATTTCATAAAGGAAACTTTACTAAACCTCAAAACATACATTGAAGCCCACACAATAATAGTGGGAGAGTTCAACACCCGACTCTCCCCAATGGGCAGGCTATTGAAACATAAACTAAACAGAGACACAGTGAAACTAAGAGAGGTTATGAAACAAATGGATTTAACAGATATCTACAGAACATTTCACCCTAAAACAAAAGAATACATCTTCTCAACACCTCATGGTACCTTCTCTAAAACTGACCATATAATTGGTCACAAAACAGGCCTCAACAGATACAAAAATATTGAAATTGTCCCATGCATCCTATCAGATCACCATGGCCTAAGGCTCGTCTTCAATAACAGCAAAAACTACAGAAAGCCCACATACATGTGGAAGCTGCACAACTCTTTACTCAATGATAACTTGGTCAGGGAAGACATAAAGAAAGAAATTAAAGACTTCCTGGAATTTAATGAAAATGTTGATATGTAATACCCAAACTTATGGGACACAATGAAAGCAGCGCTAAAAGGAAAGTTTAGAGCACAAATTCCCTGGTAAAGAAACTGGAGAGATCTTACATTAATCAGTTAACAGCACACCTGAGAGCGCTAGAACAAAAAGAAGCAAATTCTTCCAGGAGGAGTATAAGGCAGGAAATAGTCAAAATCAGGGGTGAAATCAACCAAATAGAAACAAAGAAAACAATACAAAGAATCAGCAAAACCAAAAGCTGGTACTTTGAGAGAGTCAACAAGATAGGTAAACCCCTAGCCAAACTAACTAAAGGGGCCAAAAGGTAAAATCCAAATGAATAAAGTCAGAAATGAAAAAGAAGATATAATAGCAGAAACGGAGGAAATTCAAAAAAATCACTAGATCCTACTATAAAAGTCTATACTCAACAAGACTAGAAAATATAGACGAAATGGATGGTTTTATAGACAGTTGCCACATACAAAATTAAATCCAGAGCAGGTAAACTATCTAAACAGACCCATATCACACAAGGAAATAGAAGAAATCATGAAAAACCTGTGAAGCAAAAAAGCCCAGGGACAGATGGATTTAGTGCAGAATTCTACCAGACCTTCAGAGAAAACCTGATATCAATTTTCCTCAAACAATTCCATAAAAAGAAACAGAAGTAACACTACATAACTTGTTCTATGAAATCACAATTACTCTGATACCTAAACCACACAAGCACCCAACCAAAAAAGAGAACTTCAAAACAATCTCACTTATAAATATCAATGCAAAAATACTCAATAAAATACTTGAAAATTGAATCCAAGAGCACATTAAAAGCATCATTCAGCATGATAAAGTAGGCTTCATCCCAGGGATGCAAGGTTGGTTTAATATATGAAAAACCATTAATGTAATCCACTATATGAACAAGCTCAAAGAAAAAAAAATCACATGATCATCTCCTTAGATGCAGAAACAGCATTTGACAAAATACAACACCCCTTCATGTTAAAAGTATTGGAGAGATCAGGAATTTAAGGTCCACACCTAAATATAATAAAAGCAATTTACTGCAAACCAACAGCCAATATCAAATTAAATGGAGACATACTTGAAGCAATCCCACTGAAATCAGGGACAAAACAAGGATGAACATTCTCCCCATATCTATTCAATATAGTACTCGAAGTGTTAGATAGAACAATAAGACACGAAAAGATATATCAAAATACAAATCGATAAAGGAGAAATAAAGGTATCACTATTTGCAGATGATATGATAATATATATAAGTGACCTCAAAAATTCTACCAGAGAACTTCTCCATCTGATAAACAACTTCAGCAAAGTGGCCATAAATGCAATTAACTCAAATAAATCAGTAGCCTTCCTTTATACAAAGGATAAACAGGCTGAGAAAGAAATTAAGGAAACAACTCCCTTCACAACAGCCACAAATAATATAAAATATATTGGGGTGACTCTAACCAAACAAGTGAAGGACTTGTATGACAATAACTTCAAGTCTCTCAAGAAAGAAATTGAAGATCTCAGAAAATAAATAGAGAGATTTCCCATGCTCATGGATTAACAAATTTAACATAGTAAAAATGGCCATCATACAAAAGGCAATCTATAGATTCAGTGCAATCCCCATCAAAATCCCAATGCAATTCTTCAAAGCGATGGAAAGATCCATTCTCAAATTCTTCTGGAAAGGCAAAAAAAAAAACATGATAGCAAAAACTATTCTCAACAATAAAAGAACTTCTGAAGAATCACCGTCCCTGACCTCAAGATGTACTAAAGAGCAATAGTGAAATAATTAAAAACAAAACAAAACAGCACAGCACAGTATTGGTAGAGAGACAGACACGAACAATGGAATAGAATTGAAGAGCCAGAAATAACACCACTTAGTTACACTCAGTTGATCTTTGACTAAGATGTCAAAAATATACAATGGAAAAAAAGAAAGCAACTTTAATAAATGGTGCTGGTCTAACTGGATGTCTGTATGTAGAAGAATGAATAGACCCATATTTGTCACCTTTTACAAAGCTCAAGTCCAAGTGGATCAGGGACCTCAATATAAAACCAGATACACTGAATCTAATAGAAGAGAAAATAGGAAAGAGCCTTGAATTCATTGGCCCAGGAGGAAATTTCTTAAACAGAACTCCAATGGTTCATGCTCTAATATCAAGAATTGATAAATGGGACCTCATGAAACTGGGAAGCTTCTGTAAGGCAAAGGACATAGTCAGTAAGACAAATCAGCAAGCTACAGATTTGGAAAAAATCGTAACTAACCCCACATCTGATAGATGGCTAATATCCAACATATATAAAGAACTCAAGAAAAAATGGGGTATAGAACTTAACTGAGAATTCACACCTGAAGAATCCTGAATGGCTGAGAAGCACCTAAAAAATGTTCAAAGTCCTTAGTGATCAGAGAAATGCAAATCAAAACAACCCTGAGGGTCTACCCTACAACAGTCAGAATGGCTAAGATCAAAATCTCAGGTGACAGCACATGTTGGAGAGGATGTGGAGAAAAAGGAACACTCATCCATTGCTGATGGGATTGTAAACTGGTACAGCCACTCTGAAAATCAATCTGAAGGCTCCTCAGAAGATTGAAAATTGTTCTACCCGAAGACCCAGCTATACCAATGTTTGCAGTATACCCAAATGATGCTCCACTATGCCACAGGGGCACATGCTCCACTATGTTTATAGCAGCCTTATTTGTGATAGTCAGAAGCTAGAAACAACCTAGATCTTCCAAGACAGAAGAATGGATACAGAAAAATGTGGTTCATTTACATAATGGGATATTACTCAGCTATTAAGAATGAGTTTTGCAGGCAAATGGATGGAACTTGAAAATATCTTCCTGAGTGAGGTAACTACTCTGACCCTAAAGCACTTGCATGGCATGTACTCATTGATAAGAGGATAATAGCAAAAAAAAAAAAAAAAAAAAAAAAAAAACCCAAACAAACAAACAAAAATAAAAACAAAAACAAAACAAAAGTACAGAATACTCTAGATACAGTACACACAACTCAAAAAGTTCAACAAGCTGAAGTTCCCAAGTGAAGATGCTTCAGTCCCACTTGGGAGAGAGAAGAAAGCAGTCACAAGTGGAGACAGAGGGAGAGACATGGGAGGGACAGTGGACAAGAGTGGGGGATAAGGGTGTAGAGGTGAACCTAATTTGGTATTGGGAGAGGAAAAAGGACTGAAGCCCTGAGGGACAGGAGAAAGAATGGAAGCAGACAACTTCAGGAAATAGGAGGTTGGAGACCCCTCCCCCCAGAATGCACCAGAGTCCTGGGAGGTAAGAGACTCTCAGGAATCAAAGGGAGGGACATTAGATGAAATGCTGGACAGTAGGAAGAGGGAACTTATAGAGCCTACCTCCAACAGGAAGACAGGGCATCAAGTGAGGGATGGGGTTGCCATTCTACAGTCATATCTCTGATCCATAATTGTTCCTATCTGAAAGAATTACAAGGATGAAAAAGGAGATGAGCCTGAGGAGAAGGTCCAGTGACAGGTCCAAAGTGGGATCCAGCTCAAAGGGAGGTCCCAAGGCCTGACATTATTACTGAGGTTATGGAGGCTCACAAAAGGGACCAAGCATGACCACATTCTGGAAGACCCAACAAGCAGCTGAAATAGTCAGATGCAGATACTTGCACCCAATCAATGGACAGATGCAGCTGACCCCTGTTGTTAAATTAGGGATGATTGAACACACATATGGTAGAGTACTTCTGGGTCGGTGTTCACTCAGAGATGTTACACCTAACCCTCAAGTGACTAGAGGCCTCAGGGAGTTTAGAGATTAGGTGGGGTGGGGGGTGGGGGCATCCATGTGGAGACAGGGGTGTGTGAAGTGGAGCAGTTGGAGGGTGAATGTGCAGGCAGTGAATGGAATATGGAGTGTAAAAAGTAAACTAATTTAAAGTTAAAAATTACACTTATAAAATATTTTATTTCCTGTGCATATCTGCATCTGTTTCAGTAGATCAGGGACTCTAATAGAAGACTGAGGGAAGGACTGAAGGGTCCTAAGAGGATGGCAATGCACAGGAAGACCAACAGAATCAACTAATCCAGACTCCAGGGAGTTCTCATAGACTGAGCCACCAACCAAAGAGCATACATGGTCTGGACCCAGGTCCCTGGCACATATGTAGCACATGTCCACCTCAGGCTCCATGGCTGCCTTGTCTGGCCTCAGCAAAAAGGATGTGCCTAATCTGGTGGCGACTCTATCTGCCAGGGTGGGGCATTAGCATTAGGGAAAGAAAGAAAGAAAGAAAGAAAGAAAGAAAGAAAGAAAGAAAGAAAGAAAGAAAGAAAGAAAGAGAAAGAAAGAAAAAGAGAGAGACAGAGAGAGAGAACATACTGATATAAAGCATAATATTATAAACTACAAATTTCATAGATAATAGCAGATGTACATATATATGACATATACTGAATAATATAAAATATGCTAATAACAATAATTTTAAAACCAGACATATAGTAATATGAAGAATGAGTCTAAACAAGCTTCAGGGTTCAAAGTGTGTTTAGAGAAGCTTGGAACATAAAGTCACCTATATTCAATTTATACACATATAAAATTTTTAAAGAACAAACTCAGTTAAAAGGCATAATTTTTTTTTAAGTTTCAACATCACCTTAAGGTTGTATTTTATTTCATTTACCAATGCACTTACTAAAAATGAATCAAATTTGTAATGTCCCAACATGACATAGAACCTAGGAAGGGGAGTTTGTATGAGTTTGTATTTAGACAGAAACAATGAGCAGTGACACGCTGGTGTCAGCTTGCACAGGCATGGGATAACACACTGTGCACATTTCTTTCCAAATCCACTTCCAGTGACATCATGTGGTTAGTTGGAAATTAGGCATGGTAGGAGTCTTATCACAATGAAATTTATAAAACATAGGAACCAGGTTGCTGTTGTTTCTTTTTCTTCATAGGCACCAGCATAGCAATAGATTTGGCCATAGTCATATACTTGTAAACAGATGCCTATTGAAGAAGAAATGTAGCGACATGGATTTTCACTGAGATAAGCTCTGAAATCCATTTTATTAATAGTACTGATTTTCTCATTTTAGCATGCATAGAAATGACAGAGAATGTTAATTAATGTTAAATGCCAATGTTAATTTAGTTTAACTGGTCTTTTGTCTAAGGTTATAAGATTTCAGAGCATTCCTAGTGAAGTCCATGTTAGTTTAAAAATACGCAAGTAATAAAGGGTTATAAAGTTAGTGTTTAATTTCCTTCATCTGAAGAATGTTTTTTTTTCTGCTAATTTTCCTATTAAAAGCTAAAACTAAAGCTCCTACAAAATTCTCCATGAGTGATTTTTGAGCACAGTTGTAGTGGTATTTCCTGTTTATCGTAGATAATGTATTTTCCCCAAATAATCCAAACTAAAACTAAACTAAACTCTAACAAAACTAATATATAGAAATATTTCAATAAAACTAAAATATAAGATAATTTTTAAAATTAACCTACTCTTAAAATATATCAGCATAAAACAAAGCAGAGGATGTGGTGGGGTAACTATTTCTTCAGAGCTACGAAGAAGAATTGCAGCCATGGTCTCCAAAATTTGAAGCACATCAATGAAATTCTGCAAAATATAAAACAGAATAAGGTTTAAAATGCATGGATAGAACACATATTTTTTAAATCTCAAAAAATCCTTCAGTTCCTCTAAATAATTATTACTACCCTTCCTATTTTTCATTAATTATAGTTACTGGAATAGGCAACGACTGCAGCCTCAGAAACCCAGACTGAGTGAAAAAATGAAACAGGAATTGAGCCTGTAGAAGGAAAATCATATATTTATCTATGATTCAACCTTGTATACAGCTGAGATTGTCTGAAGTAGTGTGGACTAGATGGCACAAACATAGGCATGCACAGACACACATGCACACACAGGCACAGAGAGAAAGAGAGACAGACACAGACACAGACAGACACAAACATGGACAAGAACATAGACAGAGACACAGACAGAGTGGAGAGGGAGAGAGGGAGGGAGGGAGGGAGGAAGGGAGGCATAGAAGCAGAGAGTGGGGAGGGAGGGAGAGATAGGGAAACAGAGACAGAGAAACAAAGACAGAGAGGGGAGGAGACAGAGAATGAGAGCAAGAGAGAGAAAGTGAAAGTGAAAGAGAGAGAGACACAGGGAGAGACAGACAGGGAGAGAGACAGAGACAGAGACAGAGACAGACAGAGAGGCTCACTATAATACAAAACAAAGAAGTCAACAGTCTTGATGTGAATGGGCCACATTTTAAATCCTGGTAACAGTGATTCTTTTCCACTAGGAGAAGACATTTCTGTTATGAGAAACACCACAAGTACAGCGAAACTGGAAATACTGAAGTCATCACATCATTGCATTGGTTTTCAATTCAAAGGGAATAATGCAATCTGAATAAACATTAAGCTATTCAGGAAAATTGAGGCAGATTATTTAAAGCAAGGAATGAAAGGAAGCTGAAGGCCAGTAAATAACTCACGTTCTAATAATAGAAAGATATTTTGAGACAATTACTCACCCCCAAAGTAAGAACACACAAATTGTATGATGACACAAGGAGCTGCAATAAGACTAAGGTACAAAAATCGAGGCACAAAATAAGGAAATGAAACCTAACAGAACTCACTAAATGAAAAATAGGCAAAGAATACGATCAACAAATGATTATACTAGAAGAAATTTAATTAAATATTAACTTTGCTGAAAATACTTATTTAGGCTTAATGAATGTCACATAAAAGAATTATAATACATAAAAGCAAAATAGATATTGAAATATTAAAAGAAATACCTGAAGACCAGACACAGTTTATGTAGCTCACCCGGAATGGCTATTTTGGTGGAATGAAGCAAGACTCATGAAGGTTAACAAAGGCCGGAATGGAAGGCTAAAAATGAAATAATGTTTCTTAAGTGGAAAAATGGCACAGAACATTCAGCGTTAGACCTTATCTAGAAAAGAGTTGCTGACTCTCAAGGATAGATGAAGATCCATGTGGGCATTTAAGAAGAAAGAACAAGTCAGTCATTTACAAAGAAGCTTCTATTCTGTACTTGCCATGGTAGATTAGGTGACACTAAATGTATGCCTCCGTTTAAATATTAAAAAAAAAAAAAAAGAAAAAGAAAAAAAAGAAAATAGAAGAAATGTTTGTTTCCAGACTATGGGAATGGACAGGTCAGAACTTTTGTACCAACTTAAGGGAAACAAGTTTGCTGAATACTTACTCATGGTAGCTGTATGCCTATAGCCTTTTGTGAACCAAAATCCCTGAGAGCTAAGGCCACCATACTGGAGTTGCTTAGCAGAAAACTAAATATTAGAACTTTAGGAAGAAGGGTCTAGAAATAAAAGAACAGATAATTATAGTGTACAGAGACATGTAAAATAACAGCCACAGCCTTCATCCTAAAGATCCCCTTCAATTTTGCACTGGGTATTTAGATTTATGTAATTTGAAACTCCAGATGTGAAAATTCCCTAGACATTGAAAATCTTAGCAGTCTTGGAAGTTGCTATCAAATGTAGACAGTTTTGAATTCCAATCAGCCATAACAGAGACTAGTAGATACTGAGTGTTAGGTAGAGATCAGAAGAATTATTGCTAAGCAGTGGGTAGAGCCTCAAGTATGTTCAGAATCTCTCTTAACTTGTGTACATAGAAAGCCTAATCACAAAATTTGTTTTCAAGCAACTTAAATTCCTACCTAACATAATCTTACTGAGTTCCAATGGATAATCCCAGTCCAGCATTCTCATAGTTGGCCTTGGTTTAACCAAAACTCATAAATCTGCGAAAGGGACTGAAAGTGACAGGGATGTGTCTGGTGAGAAGGAGGGAAGCTAAGAAAGGATAGGAAGAGAATAACTAGAATGAATTATATAGATGTAGGAAGTGTTCAGATAACTACACATTCTCTCTCTCTTCTCTCCCCCCCCTCTCTCTCTCTTTCTGTCACACACACACTTTTAAGAATATTTAAGAATTCAGGTACTTTTTAATGTAAAAATGGCAATATCTAAAGTTAAAAAATTTCTAGTCATAATAAAATGCAGGGAATTACGATCTCAGATGTGATAAACATGATGAATATACAAATTGAACAGCAGAATTATCTAGAAATTAGTATAAATAAAATAAGGATTAAAAGATGTTAAAGCTTGTGATTTTTAGAGATGAAAAAATAAAAATCTTTGAAATAAAACCTCAAAATATGAATTTAATACTTCAGAAATTTAAAACCAATCTGAACTTCATAGTATGACTCTAAACCATAGACAGAAAGAACAGTAACCATACAGTAGCCACAGTGCTGTGCAAAACACTCTTATTTTCATTTAATCACATTTATCTACCTTCTGTTTTGTTTTTTCTATGTGTTTGAACTCTCATTCAAATAATTTCACTTCACACAAATGTTCTCCCTATGATTTCTTCAAACATTTTCACTTTTCTTGTCTCATATGTGGACCTTGAACCATTCAAATTTAATTTATTTTTATTTTATACTGGGTAGTCCTTTTGTCCATTGGCAGCTTTGGTTTATTGTTTGGATTTGTACCTCCTTATATGTCCTCTACATTATCCTCCTGCCTGATGTATAAATGGTAAAGATTTTCTCACTTTCATTAGGCTGTCCTTTCAGTGATATGTTCTCTGCCTTACAAATGCTTTTGAATTCCATATATTACCTTATGCCAAGGCTTAGGATTATTTCCTGGTCCTATCCAAAAAGTTATATTTTAAGGTGTTTTCTCTATGTTTCCCTCTACTAACTTGTTCTTTGATCCATTTTGATATTTTTTTCAGCATAGTATACTGAAGACAGTATTATTTGTAGCAATGTATGTTCTTAGGAAATGATGATTGCATACCATCACTCATTTAACTGAAGTGATAATTGATCTCTCTCTTAGACCATCATAGACCATACTAGAGGACTAAAGGAAGAGTAAAGAAGTTGGGAAACATATACAAATAACATTCCATGTGAAAGAGGAAGGATTAATTCTAGTGTTCTATGGTATAGTGAGAAAGCCTACAGTTTAAAATAGTTTATATTTATTTTAAAAATGAAGGTTTTAAGTTTAATAATGCATGGAAGTGAAATACTGAAAAGATAGAAATTGACAATTAACATCAATTACTCATTATGTATCCTATACTGGTACCAAATTATTATACCATATCTCATAAATATAAACCAATATTACTTATAAATTTTTCAATAAAGGGCTGGTGTAATGACTCAGTGGGTAAAGATTATTGAAGTTCTATCCCTAGATCCCAAAGGGTGGTAATAGAGAACTGACTCCTCCAACTCTATAGCTTTCAGTATTGGAAATAAAATGATGTAAAATAAAAATCAATACCAAAGTATTATCAATACCAAAGTATTATTCCTAAAGATAAGCAAAATTTTTAAGAGGAATGAGCATAATAAATATTCCTGTGCAAGTCCTTGTTAAATTCATCTGCATTTAATTTTATTTTCACACTGGCGACAAATAACTAATAAAATAGAAAACGTACACACTATGGTTCATAGAAAGCAGTTGCTCACATTCCTTAAATTTAGTATGGATTATGTTTTCACGAAAACTGTACTCACTGATAAGTGGATATTAGCCCAGAAACTTAGTATAGCGAGATATAAGGTACAATTTGCAAAACACATGAAACCGAAGAAGAACAAAGACCAAAGTGTGGACACTTTGCCCCTTCGTAGAATTGGAAACAATCACCCATGGAAGGAGTTACAGTGACAAAGTTTGGAGTTGAGACAAAAGGATGGACCATCTAGAGACTGCCATATCCAGGGATCCATCCCATAATTAGCCTCCAAACTATGACACCATTGCATACACTAGCAAGCGTTTTTTGCAAGGACCATGATATAGCTGTCTCTTGTGAGACTAGGCCGGGGCCTGGCAAACACAGAAGTGGATGCTCACAATCAGCTATTGGATGGATCACAGGGCCCCCAATGGAGGAGCTAGAGAAAGTATCCAATCTGCTAAAGGGATCTGCAACCCTATAGGTGGAACAACATTATGAACTAACCAGTACCCCGGAGCTCTTGTCTCTAGCTGCATATGTATCAAAGATGGCCTAGTCAGCCATCACTGAAAAGAGATGCCCATTGGACAGGCAAACTTTATATGCCCCAGTACAGGGGAATGCCAGGGCCAAAAAATGGGAATGGGTGGCTAGGGAAGTGGGGGGTGGGAGGGTGTGGGGGACTTTTGGGATAACATTGGAAATGTAATTGAGGAAAATACGTAATAAAAAAAAAAAGAGAGAAAAAAAGAAGAAGAAAGGGTTGCTTTTTGTTGTTTTTTTGTTTGTTTGTTTTTTAAATCCCACAATCTACTTTCTGAATTTAATCCCATTGTCCTAAAATTAAATGTATTTTGTATTGATTATATCCAATTTGTAAAAACTTAGGAAACAAAAAGGATTAAATGGGCTCACCTTCCTCTAAAAGGACACATTGTAACCTTTTACCAGTTTTAAATGATAAAAACCAAAAAGTTTTCTAATGTCAAAAATTGGTGCTAAAATCAAAACTTTTCTTTATAAATTGCATTATTATTCATGTTAATTACCAGTTTAAATTATTTCTAATTAAGCTACTTTTCTTATAAGAAGGTGTTGTAGAGCACTATCCATTGGCTAGAAAAGTCATCAAAGTCACGAGAGAAGCTGTAAGTGCATACAAAATCTGCAAGATCTATTGTGTTGTTCCCTTATAACAGAAGGAGATGGGGAGTGTGACTTTAGCTCTTGCTTACACTATATGCAATTTTGCCCAGGCTGCATGTGCTTCTCAGAGGTGATCAAATATATAGAGTATAAGGTTAATTGAAGGTGAGTTTTCATCAATGAAGCTGTAGTAAGAATATTCAATTATGTGGCTACATTGAGGTTGCTCACATGTCTTTGCATTACCACTCATTCATGCTCTGTAAGTTGAACAAGCTTACTGCTCTCCTGATTCAGACTCTGATGGTGTTGTACTTTGGTCTGTGGTGGGAATGTTCTCTGTGATAGGAAATAATGTTTGGATATCTCTAAGAAAAAGGTTAAGCAATGAAATGTATTATATGTGACAATACCTTAAAAATACCGATTGCTTAAGATATCATTATGATGTACATCTTTTGTAAAGCTCATAAGGATGATTAAGCTAGGTGGAGAAAAATAATTTTCATTAAGTTGCCATGCCGAACTGTTACAGCCCACCTGATATGTCCATGCCTGGCAGCAATATTTCCCATTCTGGTTTCTTCTAAGAGATAACAAACACAACAAAATAAAATATAATACAATGAAACAAACAAACAAACCATCATGTTGAAGTTCTACAAAGCAAACTAACAGAAAGTAAAAAAGGTCCAAGATCAGGCACAAGAATCAGAGACCCACTTATTCACACACTCAAAAATACCATAAAACACACTATCTAGAAACACATATACATGCAGAAGACCTGGTACAGATCAATGCACATCCTATAATTACTGCTTCAGTTTCTGTGAATTTATATGAAAATTTCACAGGAGATTCACAGAACCTTGTTCCCATGGTATCTTCCATTCACTGTGACCATAATACTGTTTATGTCCTATGCCTCTTTTTTTATGAAGTTCTCCAAGCTCTGAAGGGAGAGATTTGATGGATACATCCTATTTAGAGTTTTGTGTTCTAAGTGCTCTCTCTCTCTCTCTCTCTCTCTCTCTCTCTCTCTCTCTCTCTCTCTCTCTCTCGTGCATGCACTATGTGTCACTGTGTTTGTTCTCATCTTAGAATGAAGTTTCTGTGATGATGGCTGAGTAAGGCACTGATCTATGAGAACAGCAGAATATCACTAATCTATGAATATAGCAGAATATAATTTGGAGTCATTTCACCATTATATTAAGACCAGTATTTGGTTTCACTGTAGGTCCCTGGGCTATCTAGTCTCTGGTTCTTGGTCCCTCAAGCAGCGTTAGGTTTAGATTCCATCTCATTGTGTAGGCCTTGAGTCAAAGCACAAAATGGTTGGCTCCTCCCCTAAGCTCTATTCTACTACCACCCTAGCACATTTTGCAAGTAGAACAGCATTTTAGATAAGACCCTTTGTGGCTGTGTGGGTGCTTACATTTTTCTTTTGGTAGCTTGTAGAATACCTTTCCTGTCAAAGACACTATGACATAGGGGTGCAGAAACTATGTAGGCACCAGTTAACTTCTCCACATTGAATAGGTTATGTAGTTTTCAATTCAGCAATGGAGTCTTGCTTTTGGTTTCTAGAGAACTACTTATTGCTTTGACAACAACCTGGGTTTTGAGGGAATTTCCATGGGACCCTTTGGACAACAGCTCAACTGGATATAACTCAGTCCTAGTACTGTAAGCTTTGTTTGGTTACAAGAGATGACCAGTTGGGATTCTGTGTCCCTCATTATTTGGAGACTTCATTAGAACTGCCATCAAAAGTATTAGGGGGTTATCATTGCACTCAGTTTTTATTCTACATGTTAAATGCTTCTCAAATCCTAGCTTTGTTCCTCTGCATTCTCTCCCTCAACCATATTTCCCCTCCTCCTCCCTTCCTGATCCTACTATCCCTGTTCCATCAGCCCAAATATACAAGCAAATACATTATTGATTTCATCAACCTACCTAAAATCTTCTGTATGTCTGAAGCATATATGTATATATGTGTATGCATATGTGTATATTCAGTTTTGCAGATGAATACACAGGTTCAACATTGAGAAAGTCAACTGAAATCTGTTCACCAAATAATTATCAGTTATATTATCTGTTTTATCTATGAAACATGAAAATCTTCATGATGAACAGCAGTTTTAAAATAAAGTATAGGTAGAGAACATCAAAAAGACAGTTGAATAGGTAAAGAGAACTCTTCACTTATTTTCTATTCTGTTGCCTTGACACATGCTTCTTAGAATTTCTAATGTAACATGGTTTGCTCTAGTTATGTACCTTTGAAATGGGATTAAAAAGATAAAGTTGTAATCAACAGTGGAGAATATACTTTAAAGTAAAAGGAAGATATTTTCTAAACTAAATGGGAAACACTTAAAGTACATATTGGATAAGTGAGTAATCAACTCATATTTTAATATATATACTGATTTAAATTTCCATTTGAATTTAATTTTGTTTAGGGATACAGTTCAGTTATAAAATACATTTTTGATTCATAGTGTTTAATACAAACTTTTACAATATGTGTTCATTTGTCTAGTTTGTTGATTGGAATTTAAAAGTAACTTTATTTTTTATAGTACTCTCTCTCTATTTCTCCTTCTCTCTCTATATATATATATATAATGTATATATATACACACACATATATGTATATATGTATATATATGTATATATGTATATATGTATATATACATGCATATGCATATATGTGTGTATGCATGTATATATGTGTGTATATGTATATATGTATACATGTATATATGTGTGTATATATATATATATGCCTGTGTCTATATATCTATATGTGCACATATGAGTATATATATATATGTGTGTGTGTGTGTTACATGCATACAATTTGTCATAATGCTTCGAATTTACTCAAAAGTTTATTTTCCAAATGTCCAATATTTTTAATATATTTCATTTAAATTATATTTAAGAAAGTCATATAGTCCTGTACATAGTGTTCATTCTTCCTAAGCAGGATTCCTTTCTAATGTTCTTAAAACTTATCACTGTATGACACTCCTCTAAGAAACATTTTTCTCATCTTTATGTAAGTGTTTATGTGCTATAAGATACTTTCAGTATTGCACTAATCATTAAAATGTCACCTATACTTCTTTTTTCATTAGTGTTTGCTTCTAAAACTAGATAAAAATATAAAAGCAAGAACAATTCCTGCTGTAACTCATCATGCTCACCCACAAAATATGACACAGTCTGCAAGCATATAATAAATATTGAATAATAAATAAAAAGTAAATGAACATGTAAAGGTAGCAATATATAACAATAATATAGGAGTCTTCATTTTGTATCTGTAAAGTAGAAAATCAATACCTAATTCAAATGAGTATTCTAATAATTTACCTGGCCATAATAAAAGTAATTTATCAAATATAAGTTTTATATATGATTAATAGTACTCAGCAACCTCTTTCCATATGGAGTTTAGTTTAGCAAAAAATCCTAAACACATAGAAGTCTAAATAAAGTACAGAAAAAAGAAATTTCTATCAGAGCTTAAACTTGCATAAATAGGCTAAGTGGAAGTGGATCTTCTTCCAAAAGAAAGGAATAAACAGACAATAAGAAGAAAAATGAAGACTATGATTATCAAATATCATGATTTGTCATACTTGTTCTTTGATGTGATTACATATTTGCAATGTTGTTTATTAACATTTCCCATAGAGAAAGTTATCCTCAAATTATCTACCTACTTCCTAAATCAAATCTCACAAAAATTTAAAAACTTAAAAATTGAGCAACATGGGCATATTCTGAGTTGCTTATTTTCATAAAGAAATATGATACATAATACACTTGTGTGGTTTGTACACTATTTATAAGCGTGGGTAGGCACAGGCTTTACAAAAATGTCTTTTTAAATATATTTCAAACTCACCATGTTTATAAGTATGTAATTCTTTGAAATATAAAAATGCCTTGACATTAGAACACCTATTTTAATAAAACTGTAGAAAAATTACCTATCTTTCAGATAAGACTTGTCCCCATAAAATGTTTATGTTTTCCATCAATATAACCAAAAATGTTTTAGAATCAATACATATTTCTTTGTTTGCTCTGTAAATTAAACGCAAATCTTCAAATTTAACAAAATTTGCTTATATGCATAGATTTTATTGGAATTGTTTGGATAAGTGAACATGTGTTTACTAGTTAGAAATAAAGAATTCTTTTAGAAATTCTGTTTCTATGGGTGAAAATAATATATAAAGAATATTGCCATTAAAACTCTCAAAGGAAATTTTAGAGATAAGGGAAAAATTCAAAATCTATGTATTTGAACTTATACTAGCAAATGCTCTTTAATAAGCAAAACTTTTCCTCAACAACATGAATAACCCATTTTGTCTCATCACTAACTCATGTGTAGCTCATTCGAAGTTTTTAATGAAACTGATAAGTCTATCAAGCCACTCTCAATATTGGTTTGTAGAAGGTACCACAAGAGAACAACCTTTGCATTGTTTTATAAGATGGAAATGCTATCATTTTATCCTATGTAAAATAGCAATATTATTCTTATGGCTTTACCTATTATTAAGAGTGCACTGTTAAAATTTCAAGCATAACTAGCATACATTAATTGCTAACACAACCACCTCAGCAATCCAAATTAACTAATTAATTAATTGATTAATTAATTAAAGCCTTTCACTGCATTACTTTATTACATTTACTAAGGAAAGCAACATTTATATTTCTTTAAAAATATATCATAAAACTGAGTTGTTCAAGAATTATATTGCATTAGATGACCAAAAACATAAAAGAACAAATGGATATAAAATACATTCAGCAAAATAACTTTAATTAGATTTAAAAATAGGTGAAGAAAATGACTAAGGGTATCTGCATCTGTTTCAGTCAGCTGCTGAATAAAACCACTCAGGAGATGGTGAATCTAGGCTCCTGTCTGTAAGCATAGCAGAGTATCATTAATAGTGTCAGGGACTGGTTACTTGCCTATGGAATGGGTCTCAAGTCAGGCCTGTTATTGTTTGGCAATTTCCTCAGTCTCTGCTCCATTCCCTGTGCCTGTGCCTGTGCCTGTGTTTCTTGTAGGCAGGATAAATTTGGGGTTGAAAATTTTGTGGGTGTGTTGATGTCCCTATCCCTCCCACTGGGGTAACACTTGGATAAAGTATGTGGCCTCTTAAGGTTTCATATCACCACTGTTAGGCATCTTAGCTAATGTAACCCACATTGACTCCTTGGACCCTTCCCCATCACAGTTCCCTGGGCTTCCTAGAGACTCTCCCGATCACAAGCCCAACAGCTGCAGATTTCCATTCATACTCCTGGCTATCTGGCCCTCTCTCCCCACACATGATCTTGCTCCCCTATCCAGTCCCTTCCCATGCCATTTCCTACCCTGTTCCCTCAATCCATCTGGCTCCTATGACTATTTTATTCTCCCTTCTATGTGTGATTCACACACCTTTGCTTAGGACTTCCTTCTCATTTAACTTCTTTGGGTCTGTGGGGTATGTCATGGGGATCCTATACTTTATGGCTAATATCCACTTATCATTGAGTATATACCATGTATGTCCTTTTGGGTTTGAGGTGCCTCATACAGGATACTTTTTAGTTCCAACCATTGGCCTGCAAAATTCATGTTGTCTTTGTTTTAATAGCTGAATAGTATTCCATTGTGAAAATCACCCACATTTCCTGTATCTATATTTTAGTTGAGAGATATTTAAACTGTTTCCACTTTCTAGCTACTACAAATAATGTTGCTATGAACATAATGGAGCATATGTCATTGTGGTATAGTCGAACATCTTTTTGGTAAATGACCAGGAGCTGTAAAGGGGGTCTTCAGGTAGAACTATACCCAGTTTTTTAAAAAAATGCCAGATTGATGAAGATACCCACAGCCAAACATTGGACAGATATCAGGGTCTCTTATGGAAGAGTTGGGGAAATATTTAAAGCACTAAAGGTGATAGGAACTATGCAGGAAGACCAACAGAGTCAATTAACCTGGACCCTTGGGAGCTCTGAGACTGAACCACCAACCAAAGGGCATGCAGAGGCTGGACCAAGGTCCTAGGCATATATATATATATATATCAGATAGTAGCTCAGTCTATATGTGGGTACCCCAACAACTGTAGTGGGGGATGTCCCTAAAGCTGTAGCCTGACCATGGAATCCTTTCTCCAACAAGGCTGCCTTGTCTGACCTCAGTGGAAGAGGATGCATCTTATCCTGCAGAGACTTGATGCTACAGGGTTGGGGGATGTCTAGAGGTATCCCATCCTCTCAGAGGAGAAGAGGAGGGGAGATGATGTGAGGAATTCTCTGAGGGGGGGCTAGGAAGGGGCAGTTTTGGGGATGTAGGTAAATAGATGGTAGGTAGATAGATAGATAGATAGATAGATAGATAGATAGATAGATAGATATAATTGGACTAAGGAATATCATTAAACTTCTGTATTTCTATTTAAGCACAAAATAACATAAAGTTAAAAGATATTATTGAATCAATATTCAAATCAATATTAAAATCTTTAGATTTTCATGATACATGTATTAAATAAAAAATTATTTTATTTGTCCTGGTATACCACTATAATATGAAATTTATATGTGCAACAGAGAAATCTATCATGCGGTATTCATTTTATCCTGAAAAAAACCTCTATGCTCAGATGAATTCCATAGTAAATTATCATGAAACATTAAAAATTAAAGCCAGTGTGCTACTAACTCTTCAATGTAGTTAAAGAGAAACAATTAATTGTTGCATAAATTAGTTAAGTAGATATAATACTGACATACAAATGAGAAACACTCAGAAAGATCAAAGTTGTTATTATTCATACTACTTAATTTCAAATCAAGCAGATCAAAGTTTATTGGCAGAAGGGGATGGATAGGAAAATTCTGATAAGGATTGTGAGAATGCATATTAATTTTTATTGTCATGAAAGTATTGTGTAGATAAAAAATTGTCATGGCATACATTAAATATGATTAATTTATGATTGCATGAACATTATACAAAACAAGAGGAAATAATTATATATTATACAAAACTATAAGGAAATAATCAATGAATGTTTTTACTAGCAAAATATTTTTAAAAGGAGAAACAAGGTTTATTTACAAAGTTATTTAAAGTCAGTCAGGGTATTATTTCAGATTCTCCATTTGTCTCTAAATAAATAAAAAATAGATAATCTCCATATTAAAGAAAGATGAATGAAATGATATTATACATAAAAAAACTTTTTCCCATTTACAAAAGCCACACTGAGTACATGCTAGCAATTTCTGTTTTATTTTAATATGGTAAATCCATAATTTGTTGGCAAAAGTAGAATGAAATCAACACTCTCATTGTTTATTTGTCATCTTCCAATGGGAATTTCATTTAGTGCCTGGGAAATCCCAAGCTAATAATTGACATAAATATGTCAAATGTGGTTACTATTTTCGTTCTAGGGCAATTAGTGAAAGGAATGCAAATTGTCTACTAATGAAGACATCTGCAAGCCAGTGCTCTTTGGAGCTTTGACAATTCTCTGCTAAATATATACACACAGCTCATATTTCCAAAATATTTGAATAATTATGGAACCATGAACAAAAGTCAGTAAAGAGTGAAATTATTATATTTGGATCAGTTGAATGAGCTAAAAAGGATTAAGACATAAAAATAAACTTTATACATCACATATATTTGAAAAACTATCAAATATCCATGATGAGGTTAAATGAAAACAAATTAAAGATAATATATTGGTTAGAAATCTCATATATTATTACTCATTCTCATTAACATAAAAACATTATCAGCAAAACAGTAATCAGCAAAAACTTGCTCCACTGTTTCACAAGTATTGCTCTGGATGCTTTAGCCTTTGTATCTTTCTGCTCTGACCTCATGTTTACATGTCCCTTCAGCAGCTTTAGAGGCCCCTCTGCTAAGCTATTTTTATTTTACCTCTTCACTCAAATTCACCCTCCCCAATTTCTATGTCTGTAGTACACATTATCACTTGGTTTACATGCGTCCTGACCCACTGTTAACATAAAGAACTGTTAGTGCTCTGATGTCTGTCTACATCATCGTTCTCTTCTCACCATCATGCAACTCCAGAAACTTTTTCATGTTTCAAAACCAAAAGGTTATAACTAGCAAACTGTATGTTCACATTTCCACCCCTCGACTCCTGACAGCTTCCCCACATTGTCCTTCTTGATAAGTTTGGCTTCTCTAGATAATTTATGTAACTAGGGTTATAGAAAGTTTGCCTTTTTGTGACTATCTTTTTCATTCAACAGAATTCCCTAAAAGAGTACTTCATACATGTTATACAATGTCTCATTACTTCATGAATTTTAAAAGCTAAATAATATTGCTTGATCTTTACCATATTTTATTAATTGCTTATTTATAATAGTATAAATTATTCTACAAACAGCACAGATGCATATCCACAGTTCCTTAGTTTTAATTTTGTCACAATATTTTCTACTTCCACTCATTTTATATATATATATATATATATATATATATATATATGTGTGTGTGTGTGTGTGTGTGTGTGTGTGTATTTAATTTTTTATTATAATATAGAAAAATTAAAATTTATACATTACCATATAGTAATGATATCAGCATTTACTGTAACAATAGCCTAAAGCCAAGACATGTAACTTTGCCAGTATAATCATAAAACACTCAAATCACTTATTGTTAATTTTTTTAGGTTTATTTATTTTATTTTATGTTTGAATGATTTGCCTGCATGTATGTACATGTGACATGTGTGTGCTCAGTGCCTTCAGTAGTCAGAAATAGACATTGAATCTCCTACAACTAAAATTATGGATGCTTGTAAGCCATTATGTGGATACTGTGAACTGGACAAGAAGAAGAAGTGCTTTAACCACAGAGTTAACTTTCCTGCCCCATGAATAAAACTAAACCAAATAGAAATTATTACATTGAATGACTATGATAGAAGAGACATGATGGCATTCATATGTTAATTATCTAACACAGAAGTTAGAAGAGATGGCTGAAGAGATGACTAAGTGCTTATGAGTACTAGCTGTTCTTCCAGAGTTCCCCAATTCAGTTACCAGCCACTTCATGAGTGATTCACAACATCCTGAAATTCTAGTTCCAGGTGATCCATTACCCCCCTCTAGCCACATGTGGGCCTGTGTAACACCTTTCTAAACAAGCACACACATAAACAAAACAAAATAATAAATAAATAAATAAATAAATAAATATTATTTACAAAAGAGTTATAAAATACCAATCAAACCAGTCCAAAGAGTGGTAGAAGTAATGAAAAGGACTGGAAAATTAATAGAAATGCATTAAAAGATGAATAAGTTCTTAAAACATAAGATTTGGTTCTCTTTCTCTTAACTCTGTTTTGCACATTTATATAAGCCTCAGGTATAAAAAAAAACTGAGTCTATATTGTACAGGTATAATATGTGGATATATATTGTAAAACTGATATAAAAAATGTAAAAGACAGCAGAAGAATGAAAAATTCCAAGGAATCTTCTAAACATATAATAAAAATGTATGAGATTATAATTTAAAGCTATTAACCTAAAATTAACTTTTAAATTTAAGATTTAAAATAAACTAACACACATGTGTGTGATGGATAAACCCTCAGACAATAAAAGTAGTTTTAAAATGAAAAATTAGTGCATTTTATAGTCTTATTTAAAATAAAAATGTAGAAATTTCAAATAATAATTCCATTGATACAAAAATTACAGGGTTATTACTTCACTGAAAAACCGTCTAGATTAAAAATTTGAATACTTCACTCAGATTAAATTTGGCTAATCATTGATATTAGTCCCAAGATGACACAAAATTAGCAGCTTATAAATTATGGAATTGAAAATTAGATAAACACTACTTACCTTATTCTTTCATTTAATGAAAATGATCTGTTTGTTTGTGAACTGAAAATGCAGGGACATAAATTTTCATTATGTTTTTGCTGGTAAAGAGCTATAGTTTATCAGCACATTAAATATCTTGTGATAACCTGTGCTTTTCATTATTAGGAAAAGTATTTTAGCACAAAAAAAAAAATAAGTTTGAAGAAGAGGAGCTTATGCATCCAAGTAAAATATCTTTGGAATTGGCAACACATTGTTGAAAAACAGATTAACACATGTCTCCCAGAAAACAGAAGAAAAGTCCATCCACTTGTGGAGTCCATTTCTATCAACTGATTTCTCTACTACACGATAGTTTAGGCTGCTGTTTTATACATAAAACCATAAAGTAAAATATTATACTGAACAATGTAGTGCAGACCCACAAAAACAAATGCCCTATATTCTTACATATGTAGATCTTACTTTTGAACTTTTAGACTTCTCTGTTTAAATTGGAGTCTGTAGAGATGAGGAAGCAAGAAAAGAGTCAAGAGTTTGGGATGGAAGGGAAAGAACAGTAATGTTGAGATAGTAAAACACATGTAAAATGACAAAAATACTAGGTGACCAAGGGTATAAAATGGGGAAACAGATGAGGTTTAGGTGTGGTTAAATATAATCAACGATTTTTTTTATCTTTTAGTTACATTTCTATTGCTGTGATAAGACACCATGGCCAAGACAACTAATATAAGAAAGAATTTAGAAAGGGCTTACAGTTTTTGAAAGTGAAACATGACCATCATGGTGGGGAGCATGACAGCAGGCAGGCTGGCATGGTTCTGTGACAGTAGCTAAGAGCTTATCTTTGATCTGCAAATTAGAGGTAAGAGAAAAAGCCCCTGGGCCTGGTATGCACTTTTAAAAGCTTTTGAGCCCACCCCCAATTGCATATCTTCTCTAACAAGGCCACACCTCTTCATTCTTCTCAAAACAGTTCCACTAACTCAAGATCTACCATTTCAATATATGAACCAACAGGAGTCTTTCAAACCCTCACAAATGATAAAGAAATATAGGGACTAATAAGAAAGTGTATTTTTAAAACAGATATCCTGCATAGATTTGCAATGTTCCTCCAATAAGCCATAAGTATTTAATTAAAAAAAATTCTCAGTTACAGGTAAGGAGTATCTTCCTATGAATTGTTATCCGAAGAGGTCTTCTAGGCTGACTCAAACAATACAGTCTTGTCCCTTTCATTAAGATGGTCTATGGAAACTAGACACTATTGTTGATGATACTACACATATTGAATACAGAACACAGAGAAATCAAGCTGGAAACTGAGCTAGATAACCCCTCACCCACCACATTGGCTATCATTCATAGTGTCAGAAATTGCTATACAGACTGCTAGTGGAGAAAATTCATTCACCATATTTCCCAGGTCTCACTCCCATTTGTAAGAATAGTGACCTGCCAAGCAAGATATGGCATGACTATTTCAGGCTTGGGGATAAGTATTATCTTTCTGATTAAATTTGAGGCCTGCTTCACTGGATGAAATATATGTCTGATACTGTATACCTAGCCAAATGCATATGACTAAGGATGTCATGGGCTTAAGGTGGAACTCTACCATTAATGAGTTGCTAAGTGGATATATAATAAAGGTGCCTTCTAAATATTTATGCTTACAGCCATGTTCTTAGCCTTGATCAGAGAAATTTCTTTTTGAAATGAGCTATAGATTATTCAGATTCATAACTGACTTAAGTGCTGAGAATAAGGGATTTTTGAGTACTCCGCCTTAAATGAGTCATTTACGTTATCTACTACAGGGTTCAGGGAACATCATGAAGAGGATTTAGAAAAAAAATTAAAAGCTGGATTATGAAAAGAAGTGTTATGAAATCCTGTGTTTTCTATCACATGGTCATTGCAAACTGCTGTACATACACAGTAGCTGTGGCTATCTGCATAAGACACACACACACACACACACACACACACACACACACAAACCCTGCAATCAGGAGGAGGCAGAGCTAGTTGGAAAAAGATGGTGTAACCAGGTGTGTGAGGTGGATAAAAGAGGATAATGATGCAAATATGACCAAAATACATACATACACACACACACACACACACACACACACACACACACACACACACACACACATATATATATATATATATATATATATATATATATATATATATATATGTATATATATGTATATATATATATATATATGTATATATATATATATTCATCAAAACTGAAGGAGAAAAATATGTTAGTGAAAACTTAATGTTCCTGAGCCCAAAATCCAGTGAGTCAGAATGCGTGAGCAACAGAGGCAAGGAATCAATCACAGTTTTAAGTCACTGATGTTTCCTCTGCAGCATGACCTGAATCATTTCCACTGTCACAACAATCTTATCCGTTGAAGAATTAATTCATCTGTGTTTCACAGCAATAAGGAAAAAGAAAGAAAGAAGAGAACATCCAAGAGAGGGAGAAATACGAAAGCTTCTTAGTAGCCAGTATCTCATACTAAATATTTTATTATTTTATTTTATTGGAATAGATAATTACATATCTTTGAGGAAAACAATGTAAAGTTTTGATAATATTTATGTATTCATTGTTAAGTTCACTAATGTGTCTATTATTATCTTAGTCCTAATCCTACAAATAGATGTAATTATTCCATGTTCCTTATGATTTTATTTTATTCAAAGATTCTTTCTTAATATATTATCCAATTTCAATGTTTATAAATTTAAGAGTAGCTTTCTTACTTTCTTCTAGTACAAAGTCTATCTTACGTGGAAAGGAAAATGTTGAAGAAAGAGTTAACAAATTTATATAAATCACAATCATGTTACAGAGAAATCAGGAAGTGATGGGGACTGGAAAAGTAGTAGCATTCTTCTTGAATCATAGAAGAGGCACCTCTTCTAATGAAATCAGGGAGAAAGAATAAAACAAATATATAAAAAAAAAAAAAACTCAAGAATTTAGACTCCAGTGAACCCAAAGGGGGGGTATAATAGAGCTAAACAAAGAATTCTCAACTGAGAAATCTCCAATGGCTGAGAAGCACCTATAGCAATGTTTAACATCCTTAGTCATCAGGAAAATGCAAATCAAAACAACCCTGAGATTCCACCTCACACCAGTCAGAATGGCTAAGATAAAAACTCAGGTGACAACAGATGCTGGTAAGGATATGGAGAAAGAGGAACACTCATCCATTGCTGGTGGGATAGCAAGCTGGTACAACCACTCTGGAAGTCAGTTTGGTGACTCCTCAGAAAATTGGATATAGTGCTACCTGAGGACCCAGCTATATCACTCCTGGTCATATACCCAGAAGATGCTCCAACAAGTAATAAGGACACATGCTCCACTATGTTCATAGCAGCCTCATTTATAATAGCCAGTAGCTGGAAAGAACCCAGATGTCCTTCAACAGAGGAATGGATACAGAAAATGTGGTACATTTATTAACACAATGGAGTACTTACTACTCAGCTACTAAAATAATTAAATCATAAAACCCATAGGCAAATGGATGGAACTAGAAAATATCATCCTTAGTGAGGTAACCCAGACACAAAAGAACACACATGGTATTCACTCACTGATAAGTGGATATTAGCCCCAAAGCTCACAATGCCCATGATACAACCCACAGACCATATGGAGTGTAGAAGGAAGGAAGACCAGGGTTTGGATGCTTCAGTCCTGCATTGAGGGGAGAACTGGATGATCGTGGAAGGTGGGGGGAGGGAGGAACATGAAAGGTAGAGAGGAAAGGGAAGAAATAGGGGGTATGATCAGGAACTGGAGAAGATATGAGAAAGGAAGAGAGAGTCAAGAAATCAAATAAATATATATAGCAGGGGGGATGAGAAACTGGGGATAGCCACTGGAATGTCCCAGACACCCAATGGGGATGATTTTAGCTGAAATGCACAGAGAAGGGGGAGATAGAACCTGTTGAGACCACCTCCAGTGGATAGACATGGCCCCAGGTAGAGGGATGGGGCCACCCACCCAACTCAAAGTTTTTTTTTTTTAATTTTTTTATTAGGTATTTTCCTCATTTACATTTTCAATGCTATCCCAAAAGTCTCCCATACCCTTCCCCCCACTCAAAGTTTTTAACCCAGAAATGTTCCTGTCCAAAGGAAGAACAAGGACAAAAATTGGAATAGAGGCTGAAGAAAGGGCCAACCAGGGACTGGCCCACTTGGGGATCCATCATAAATGCAGACACCAAACCCAACATTGTGGCTGTGGTCAAGAGGCACTTGCTGAAAAGTGTGGTGGTTCCTTGGGAGTTCTGGTCAGAAACCAACCAATGTAGATGCAGATGCTTGGAGCAAACCATCAGACTGAGCTCAGGAAACCTGGTGGGAGCTGGTGAAGGACTGTAGGAGCAGAGGTGGATCACAACCCCGTTGGAAGAACAACATGGTCTGGCCTGACCACCCAGTTCTCCCAAAGTCAACCAAGGAGTGTACCTGGAGGAGCCCATGTCTCCAGATACATATGTAGCAGAGGATGGCCTTGCCTGACAGCAATGGAAATAGAGGCCCTTCATCCTGGGGAGGTGTGATGTCCAAGCATAGGAAGATGCTGGAGTGGTGGGGCAGGAGAGTGTGGGTGGGTGGGGGAGCACCTTCATACAGGAAAAGTGGGAGGGAGAGGGTAGATGTGGGATGGGGGTTGGTGGAGCGGTAACTAGAAAGTGGGATATCATCAGATGGGAAGTTGGTGGATGGAGTAACTGGGAAGTGGGATATCATTTGAGATGTAAGTGAATGGAATGATTAATAAAAATGGAAAATAAAAAAATAAAACTGAGAAATCCTTGGGTACCAAATATGGCTGAAAAGTCCATAATACAAAATTTTGAGGAACAGACAATATTTTACCTTAAACTTACAGTCACAATTATCAAATAATGTAAATTAACCACAGTGTTTGAAGATAGATGAATAAGTTGCACCAACATCCAGAGAGAAGAGGTCAAGTGTTCTACAAACCATCTTGAAACGCACAGGATAGTACCCACATTAAAAAATTACAATGTCAAAAAATCTTATAGTGGTGCAAATTAAAAAGTTAATACTATACTTTGGCTCTGGTAGAATCAGTTCCTCCAGTAGAAAGTACTGACTGGGCACTTGAGGACTGGCTCCTAGTTTGTGGAGTTCTTTTCGTGCTAAGTTTACCAAGATGATGAGCTTCTGGAGGAACTTAGTAACATTCATTGCTGGATAATATCCAATTATTCTGTTAGTGAAAAAACACAAAATAACTTATCTCACATCAATCAGAGTATGGCATGTGCTTTACTTACTATTCTTCCCCAATGGTCTTCAGGTGCTTTAGTATTCAGGTCATTAAGTATCATAAGACAATTAAAATATTTAAATGCAGCAACAGACAAATATTTTTAAACTTAATTTAAATGTTCTAGCAAGCTGAGTATTCTGAATACCAATAGCTTGCTGATGCTGCAGTGGATGGATATAGATGCATTGTGTTCTTGCTGACACAGTATAATAATTAGCAAACACTAGGGAAACAGTTCAGTCTCACCTCAGTAAATACCTATGAACTAAGATCCCAAATGAAAGTCCTAGATATATCTATGACTTGAATAGCAGGATTCCACAAGCAATGGGCTAAGCATTAACAGATGTTTTTAAGAAAAAGATACAGTGTATTGAAAAATTCTGAGGAGATAGTGATATCCTTCTTTCAAAGGACCCATCCTTACTCCTGTTTCTTCCATCTTCATCAACCAGTATTGTTTCATGTTTGGACTATTCTAACCTTTGAATCATGAATGAGTTATTTGCACAAATGTTTCCCTATGGTATAGATTATAAATTCTTTAGCTAGAGTTCAGGGCTATTAACTATCTTACTATTTCCTGTGCCCCATATTTTGACAGTGCTATAGTCAAAATAAACTGAGCATTACTATGTATCCAGAATGCCTCCTGCACTGACTATATTGCCATTAATGAATATGGTTCCCTCCTTTTTCTCCAACATGTATCTTTTAGTGATAAATAATCAGCTAAAATCATAGGCTCTAGTATTTTGAATCTTAATAGTGTTTAATTTGCCTTTGTTAACAATATCCTTCTCAGCCTGATGTTTAGAAGATATGCCAGGCCTGAAACTACTAAAATTAAAAATTAATAAATTAGTAAAAAAATAGAATATATGAAAATAGATCTAATTATTTATAAATGGTATATTAAAAACTGACATTTATTATTTAATTAATTCTGTGCAAGTCAGTTCCATTAGAATAATAAAAAGAAAAAGGAAGTGGCAGTTATTTTCTTTATTGTGTAAAAGGAAAAGTTCCTTCAGGGATAAAGAACAACGGCAAAATTTTTGAGAAATAGTCTTGGGAATGCTGGAAGTATTGGAAGAAAATTTCTCAAAAAAATTAGGAGTTTATTTTGGAGAAAAAAATACGATGAATTTACTTTTGTTTTATTTTTAATTTCAAGTTTATACATTTGAATGAACTATCAAGTTCTCTTATGAAGAAAAAATGAAATTGGTTGTATAATTTTTAAATTGTCTTCCAGTAAAGAGCGAAGAAGTAAAATGACAATAAAACCTTTAACTCGTCAACTTTTGCCAGTTGAAGCAAAAATCTGACAATTAAAACTAAAACAGCGAACTGATTCATCAGCATAGCTTCACACGTCTTATACCAATGATTGCCATTGTTCTCATTTGTATTTACGTTGTTTTCTTGTCACGTTTTGAAGCAGTCTCTACTCAGTTCACATTTGTGTTCTAAGAAGATTTGACACAAGCTAAGGGTTATCTGAGAAGAGGAAGCCTCAGTTGAGAAAATGCTCTGTAAGACTGGCCTCTAGGCAAGACTAAATTAGTAATTGACATGAGGGTGCCCAGCTCATTGTTGGTGATGCCACTCCTAAGCTGATAGTTCTTAGCTTTTGCTTCATTTCTTGCCTCCAGTTCCCTGTCCTGCTTGAATTTCTGAGTTGACATCCCTCAGTGATCGACTATTACCTGGAAGTGTAATTCAAAGTAAACTCTTTGCTCCTCATGTTGATTTTTGTCATGATGCTTTATCACAGTAGTTGAAATCGTAAGACAAAATACCATATAATGAGCTGCTTGACCTCTTTCTCTTTACTTCTGCTTTAAATCTCATGAAGTGGGTATGAAATTCCAAGTGCCAGTGCATAGTACGTGCTCTTTCAAATGAATTAGTATGATGCTGTCATGAGAAAATTATCAGTGTAACAACTTGATCTCCATAAAAGTGTCCCTCTTTCTCTCCAGCTCACTAGACACTGGTCAAATTTGGATACTATCTATGTTACCCATACATTTCCATTGTCCATTTAACGATGTGAGGAGTACTACCCCATCCCTCTGGAATATAGGAGTTAACATAATCATTTCTTTTATAATTGAAAGATGAGTATCCTTTATCATACCTAACATAAATACATCACTTAACAAATCGCAACAGTGACATAAACTTTTAACAAGAATGTAAACTAGCCCAATGTGTAGGTTGCAGTTTATCTAAGAATACTCATGTAGAAAAAGTGAATTTCATCATTTCATGCAAAGTCATCTTAGAAAGGAGGAGAGCCTGACATCAAAAAGCTAAGCATCTGGGGCTGGTATTTTTATATTTCTCTTCATTGCAACCCAGTGTACTCTAAGAAAGTTTTTTGAATGGAGTTTAAAAACTGGTCTTAAATTTGCAATGAAGCCTGAATTTATCTCTATACAACATTCACAGATATATAAATATCTGTGTTCAACCCTCAACAGTAGAAAATAAGCAGCTAACACAAAAGGAATAATTTTCCCTTTGTTTACTTTTATACTTAAATCATTCTCTCCTACTAAGTTTGAAGAATCAACTTTAGTTTGATAAATTATATCCAAATTTTAATAGAATGAATATTATTATTGCTTTTGTTCAGTATTACTAGTGTTATAGAATCTTGATATACAACAATCCAGATTGGTCTCAAACTCATGGTCCCTCTGCCTTTATGTCTTCAGTACTGGAATTAAGGCATATACCACCAGAAGTGGCATTTTAAAAATTGTTTAAAGCAGACAATTTTTCTGCTTTATGAACAGGGCATTAACAGAAACAATGCCTAATAAACATTAAATTGTAATAATATTTTAAATATCACCAGTCATCCACATATTTTTTAATTCAATACAATGTCTGGCACTATAAAATGATTTTTGTTACTTTAATTACTCTCTAGGTGTTAGTACATAATATATCACTTGTGGGAAGAATAAATTTGCAAGTAGTTGAAAATCTTACCCAGTGTTTTAGATTTAAAATTCTTGTTACATAACTGGACTGGCAAAAATCATTGAACATATTGGAAAAGTACATAGGATTTTACCTTTCCAATTATGCATAAACAGTTTCTTTGATATCTCCTTGATTTGATCTACCCTTGGAAATATCAATTGAAATGTAAATACATCAGAATTACTTAAAATTTTAAAGCTTCTTCAGTCTCAAATTATAGAAAACTAATAACAACATAAAATCCAAAATTTTTATTTCAAAATTTATGTTAAAGTTGAAGCCTCACAACAGGAGATTATTTCAAAATCAGATGCCTTCTTTCATGTAATATATGTGCAGAATCTAAAAAGAGAAATGTCATGTTTTGTCTCTATAATGGATCACTTAAAATAGTATCTAAAATTATGAATGTTGAATACTGAATGGAAACTATTATTCTTTACAGATTAATGATGTGAAAAAAGATGCAGGAGCAGCTAACTTATATGTTAATAGTGATTATCACTGTAAGTCTTAAGTAAAATGTAACCCTTCCTTGAATTGATGCTGTGTAGAAAACAAATAATGTATTTGCCAAAACTGAGAGAAAATGAATTGTCACTTATACTAATAAAAAGAAAGCTCATTTAAAAAAAATGATATCATGAAATAATGGATAATTACATGAAAATAATCTTAAATACTTGGGTGATAAATATAATTTTGAAAGTCTCTACTAAATTTTATTATCTACTCTCCACTGTATTTAAAATATAGTAAACAAATATTTGCAATACAAAAGACATTTGCATATTTTCAGAGGGAGTACTTGGATCTGAATAAGTCAATACATTTTGTGTGTTTATATATTTTGGGGTTTGGCTAATAACTCTATTCTTAAAGTTAATAATTATTGTCATCATTACGAATTTCATTGAGTTTCCAAGGAGCAGAATTAGGGAGTAGCATAGATCACTAAATAGACTTTCTTTCAAATTTCATAAGTAAGAAAATTAAATATATTCAAATTCTTAAATATCCATTAGTGACTAAAGTAATGTTATTTTATTAAAAGTCTTCTTTTGTCCCCTGAGGCTCTCTGTTCCTTTATGTGCTGGGTCAATGGTAAAAAAGAAATAGCTAATATCACCATGTACCTGGATTCAAGACCCCGACTTCCATGGATGGATGGATAGATAGATAGATAGTTAGATAGGTAATTAATTCAATATTACCACTTACGTGGCTTTTCCATACACCATTTCCCTAGTAGCTCGTACCTATTTCCCTAGAAATAATGGTAGATATATTTTACATATATTATATTCATTAAGTACTTATTAGATATTTCCCTCCTTGGAGACATTCTTTAAATACAGCTTGGCAATACACTCTGTAAAGGTTATTCTACAGATACCACAGTTCCATAAGACATTGATAATTCTCCATTATTGTGGAACAGCACAGAAGTATATCATTACTTGACTCAGAGGGATCTCAGAAGGTGTATTTTGTGAAACTCCAACAATAGACTCAAATGAAAAAGAATTTTTAATTGAACTATCTGAAGTAGGTTGGAGTCATTATGAACTAATTGTGATAGGGAAGATTATAGAAATAAATAAGAAAACAGAAATGATAAAGGAAGAAATAAAATTGTGGGAGAGTCCTAATAAACAATTTTAGTGAGTTTTTTTTCTTGAACTGGAAAGAACTGGACCAAAATAAATAGAAGAAATGCACTAGCACATTTAAATAATTGAATTATTGGTGTTTCTATCCGCAGTATCATCTCTCTATTTTATAAATGTTATGCAACTTTCTTATAATGGTTTATCTAATTAGACGAATGTTCATTCAATCAACCAATATTTATTGGATATCTATTATATCCTTTTTCTATTTTCCTGTATTCCAGATATTTTCAGAAGACTATTCTATAACATTTCTCTGCTGTCCTCATATTCCCGGCCCTAGTTTACCGTATTCTCTCCTGCTGTTCCATAGAAACAAAAGAACTTAAAATTGCCCACTGGGTTCATTTTGTTTGGGAGAGATTTATAAGTGTATGTGGTTCTTAACCAAAAGTAAATAATAAGCTTGATACTTGAAAAATGAACTTCTTCCCAGAATGTCACAAAGTCCTTCAAAGTGAAACAGTAACAAATACATACATGCTGAGAAATAATAACCTATATTATTTCTGTGGAGAATTCACATTGAAGTTCGTTCAATTTTTACTGTGTCCTTGGTTATTTAGTTTAGACTGTTTTTCTTACTAACATAAAATTTTAGATGCTTTATATTTTGATGTTTAGAGTGCAAAGTTTATTAGGTTTTATTGGAAAATAAATTTCTGGGCATTCTTGTATCTTATCTCACCCCAAAACCCAAATAACTTTTTTTTTCCAAATAACTTTTTTGAATATTGTTTTTCATCAATGAGGTAGGCAATGTTTTCAGAATGCAGCTATAGTTGTGTCAAATAATTTGCAGATTTGTTTTTGTTTTTTGGGTGTTTTTTTTTTAACTCTTTAAAAGCAGAAGCCAGAACAGAACAAAGATGACATGTAAAGATCTAACAACGCATCACAGGAAAGTTATCTGCTGTGGAAAGCCAGGATTTGCTTTTTGTAATAACCTATCTTCAAGGACAATAATTCTATACAAAAAAGGGACCATTTGCTTAGTAATCCTGCAAAGAATGTAAAGTGTAATTATAGTTTTATCAGCAAGACAGGACAGTCTTCAAAAAAATTTTAAGGTAACAAGAGGCTTCTTTTTGGTTTTGTGATTCATGGTATCCTCTACAAGCTGTTAACCTGCAATTATCTATAGGTACATGCATATGTAAAGAAAATACTGCTGCAGAAAACCTCTTGAAAATGAAATGCTCCCAAGCATAATATACAACAATTTATTCTGAAATTGACCAAGAAATGTGGTTAGACATTTTATGCAAGGTTTTTTTTGTTTGTTTGTTGGTTTGGTTTTTTTTGTTTTGTTTTGTTTTGTTTTGTTTTGTTTTGTTTTATATGTAACCAGTCCTTCCCATCATTCTATAATTGCAAAGAGCAAATATGATAAACTCAGGTTTATTTTTACTTGAACCTTAATGTAAAAGTCTTACTTTTGCATGGATTGAAAGGTTACATGTACCATGAATATATCCTGGGTGTATATTTTCTCTAGTTTAGATTGCATCTTCAGCTTGATGGCAAAATAAGCCCCCTCCTTACCAATATTATTTTACAAAGAAGTTTGGTGTTATTAACTGGGTAAAGGTGTATAAAAACTAACAGAAAATTAGATGAGCATTTAGTGTATCTCAAGCACATTATGATGCATCATATCTAGTTTTCATCAAACCATCTCAATATCGCCAATAAACATTTTCTATTAACATCTACGTTTCACATAAGAATAAGCACATATGCCAAGAAAAACTTGTCTAAGGTCATAAAACAGATATGTAGGAGGGCTATGACTTAAATATGCAAGACTCCAATACCAAGCCCATTCTCTAAAGTTCTATATTATACTTACTAATTGTAAAAATAGGATATATTCAAATGTATTCATTACCTATTGCTGAATACTACCAACTTCATTTCCATCCTTCACACGGGAATAAATGTTATCAAAAAGAATATAATTTGTTTGCCCATGAAATGAATTCAAGAGGCATTAAATGGTGGATATAATTTGAAATGATCATAATAGTCAAAGGATATTAATTGTGTTCTATGAAAATACTAATGTCAAACAAATGTTCACAGTGACTTGAGGAACACTTCACACTGAAGAGTGACATTTTACCATTGATTTGAGGAAAGATTGGTTGTTTGACGAAAGGGTAGAGAAGGTTAGAGCAGGTGTGGTAAGGTGCGCATTCCTTAGACATAATATAAAAATCACATGTAAAATAATTATTTTCATTAGAGAACGGACAATAAATATGTGATTAAATACCAAAAGTTTATTGGTAGACATAAAGGTACAGAGTTAACAGTTATAATAAAAATTCCCCCTGAAACAGATAAAGTACTGACCCTGTTCAGCATTTGATTACAAAATCAGTTATGACTTTTGCTGTCTTCAAAACTGAGGATTAAGGCTACTGCTTTCTATGATCCATGTGTTTTCTTTGGGGGACAGGAAGTGAAAGAAAACAGAGGAGAATACAGTAACCTTCATTAGCATATTTCTGGTATTCTAGAGGTCAGACTCCAACGTTTTCAAAACAATATGCATTCAGAGATATGTCTCCTGTCACCAAGTAGGGGAAGACCCCTCTGCAAGGTGAGTCTGTGATTGATCACTCTGCCAACACCAAGGTAACACCTCAGCATTTACTATTACACCAGCAGAAAAAAAGCAGCAGCCTGTGCTCCAATGAAGAAAACACTTGAACATAGTGATAAGAAAACACTCTATGGCAGCTGAAGTAAGTTACTTTACAGACTAAAAGGATCCTAGATATATTTATATTTTAAATTATAACCCATGCATTCAGAATAGGAAGTTTAAATCTTGCAATTGTTAGCTTCAAATTAGTCAACTATTTTCCTTTTGTTAGAATTTAAGTATAATATATACATGGACTTTTTTTTATTCATTAAGTCAGAAGATTCTCAAGATTGTTCCACATATGTATGTGGAACACATGCACAAGCGCGCGCGCACACACACACACACACACACACACACACGCAAACACACACACAAATTGCGGATGATTTTCATCATGAGAGGGGAATACTCTGAAGTAGACACTAATCATAGTTATTTTCATCTAAACAAAAGTGAAAAGATTGCTGAAAGGATAAAATATATCTCACCTAACCTTAGATAGTTCTGTTCTAAGTTCTTTTAACTCTCTCTCTCTCTCTCTCTCTCTCTCTCTCTCTCTCTCTCTCTCTCTCTCTCACACACACACACACACACACACACACACCTTAAAGCCTATTTTCATATAACTGTGTTTTGCAAAATTGTTGTGCACTAAATGGACTCATCTGACTGTGAAACCTCGATCTGATTTTTAGTGTCTGAGGTTTTATGTTTATTAAATTCATTTATTATATAAATGAGTCCAGAAATTTTGTAAGATAATATTATCTTAATGTGGAAATTTTATGCTCAAGATGCTAGAGAGAGAATAGGAACAAATTCAATGTATTTTTCTTGCAAACAGAATTCAAAGTCAGAAAACACACACATTAACAACACCTGAAACTAATGAAGGTCTTACTACAGTCCACTTTGAAATCTACTGCTAGTATAATCTAGTGTTTGGAAAAATAAGATTCAGGTTCTTTTTAAATTATTGAGTTATTTCCCAGCCACTCCATAAGAATAAGCCTCTTTTGCCCCCTCTAAATTATCAGTACTACCTCTTCTGTCTGGTATAATATTGGTCCATTGACTATACATGAATCATTGTAATCAACAACTTCAAACTTTAAGACTTTGGTAAACTAATCTTGAATGATCCCTTTTGTTAGTGAAGAGTAAATGCTCAAGTATTTCATTAAACACTTTCAATGTTGACAAAACTGAATTTAATGTGCCAGGTCTAAGATGAGTGTGAGGTCAGTCACTTTAATCTACATTCATTGTTCCCAATTTGAGCAAATGTCTCTACCTGGCTGTAGTGGGAATAAGAAGGGTACTATAGCTGTGGGCTCAGAGTAAACAGAAAATAGAGTTGAGGTACATGTACCATCTTCTCATAGAGCATTTCATTCATCAATTCCTTGCTTTTAGGAAGCCAATTATCAGACTGTAACACAAAAATATTGCTGAGCATTATGAGGCATTCATAATTTCTGTTTAAAGAAAAAATATAGTTTTGTGTTTTGTTGAAAATAGATTCCTTATTCACACATTATATTCTTCTTGTGGTTACCCCCTCCCTCTAGTACTTCCAGTTGCTCCCCTTTCACGTGGATCCACTCCCTTCTGTCTCTCTAAAACAGAACAGGCTTCAAAGAGATAACACAAAACATAACAAAATTAAGTATAATAAAATAACAAGGAAACATCACATCGAAGTTGGACAAGGTAAACCAAAAGAAGAAAATGAGCCCAAGTAAAGGCATAAGAACGTGAGACCCACTCATTCACATATGTAGGAATCCCATAAAAATATACACTGGAATCCATACTATATGCACAGAGGACCTAGAGTAAACCCACTCATGTGATCCCTGTGTGTGTGCATGCTGCTCAGTCTCTGTGAGTTCTTATGAGCTTTGTTTTGTTGTCTTAATCTCCTGCATCCTCTCTGGCTTTGAGACTATTTCTGTGTCTTCTTCCAGTAGGGTTCACTGAGTGATGTCAAGGAGAAAAATTAACAGCATGAAAGCCATGTATTTTTTTTGTTTTTGTTTTTGTTTTTGTTATAGTGATCTTACACTGAATAATTTAAAATTAAAAACGGACAATCATGTGCTAAAGTGCTTATGCTTTATTCTTGGCATATCCAATGTCACTACCATTCCGAAAATACTACATCCACTTAGTAAGAGAAAAATCTAAACACTACACTGCAATATCAAGTAAGTGTATATACTACAAATTTCACCGGTGTTTACATTTTCAAAATATTCCTTTCATTGTTTTTGAAGAGCTTTGTTTGAGTCATTACTGCTATGTCAAAACCTTTACAAATTTTAATGTGTAAAATTTGATGAGATTGCAAATATAAAATGACCTTTAACCAATTAAACAAATTTGTAAAAAGCATAACACTTTAACTATTAAGGTTCACCCTCTCTTGCCCAACATAAGTAATGTTTTAATGATAATATTAATACAGGTAATTTATCGAACTACAATTCAAAACCTTTGAATACATACACAGAAGTGGAACTTCTGAACAAAGTGATAAGTCTGTGTTTTTAATTTTTGAGGAAATGACTTACAATGTTCCAGAGTAACTATAAATGTTTGCATTTCTATCATAATGCATGGTGTTCTCCACATCCTTTAAATACAATATATACATATGACCAGGTATGAGGTCCTATCTTCCTATCTTATTCTCATTTGCATTCTTTGATTAGTGATGTCAGTCACAATGTGTGGCATTTGTATAACTCCACAGAGCAATTTCTATTCAACAACTTTTGATTATTTGGCTAATGAGTTATAAGAGTTGGGGGGGGGGAGAGGAAAAGAGGGTTGAGGAGGGGAACTAGGAATGGGAATAACATTTGAAATGTAAGTAAATAAAATAACCAATACAAAAAGAAGAAGAGAGAGAGAGAAAGAAAAAACAAACCAAAACAACAACAACAACAACAAAGAAAAACATTTTAAGAGTTTCTGGCATGTTATAAATACTAACTTTTTTTTTAAGATAAGGATGTTATGTAACCCTCACTAAATTTGTACTTCATGTGTAACCCAAAATGATCTCAAACTTTTGACTATCCTCCTATCTCAGTGTAAGGATTTCAGGTACCAATGAAAATATGGGGTTCAGATATCAACTCCTTAGTATATATGTGCTTGATAAATATTTTATCCCAATCTGTCATTTGCTTACCAGTATATTTGTGTGTGTTGTAGTCATGTGTACACATTCATGTGTGTTCAAATCTGTTTGGGTCCATACATGACTATGGATGTGGGTAAAGTTCAAAGGTTAACATAGGAGGTTGGTCTTCCTCTGTTGTACAGAGGATTATTTATTTTTTATTTCAATTAAAATTAATGAGCACACATGATACTAAGTGTCATTTTGGAGGTTTCAAAGAAAATTTCTTTTTATTAATTTTATTTCCCTATATTTTCCCCTATCCTCTAAATCTCCCTTTGCATCCATTCTTTCTGTTTTCAGGTCACTTGTATCCTACCACCCTCCATTTTCCAAAACACTTCTTTTTATGACTCTCACGTTTACCATATATTTTTTCAGACAGAATTTCTCACAGAACACAGTGTTCACCAATTAGACTACACTGGCTAGCAAGCAAAGCCCCAGGATAGTCCTAACTTCATAACACTTTTATTTTTATGTAAGTGTTGGGCCTTCACACTTGTTCACCAAGTGCTCTGCTGACCACCATCTCCCTTGTCTGGTCTTATTTACTTTGTTTCCTGCTCCATTTCACATATGCCAAGAAGTGTAGAAGGTAAGCATTTTTCTATGCCGTGATCCCAGTTTCTGTTAAGGAGATGACATTTCTTTAATGCTACCATATAAGAATCACCTTTAAAATTTTTTTTTTACTCTTTAGTCATAAGCTGTAGAAAACCACATTACTGAAAAGTTTAAAAATGTATCTATTGTGAGCAGATTTATGTGGTATGACATATTCATCTAGGCAAACATAAAGCAAGTTCCACAAAAAACTAAATAGTTGATATCTTGAGTATTTCTGCTGGTACTATTGAAGTTCAAGCATTGGAGAATGAAAATAACTATAGTTAAAGTATAAATAAAAGTGTTTCTATTATAATCAAACTTTATCTACAAGAGGGACAAGGATCATATGGTCCGTGTATTGAAATATATTTGTGCTCAACCACAACAATAGCCTACAATGCAAAAAAAATATTTTAATGAAATAAAACCTGGATATCAAGGACTAGTTCTGAGAATTGGGGTGCCACTTTGCTAAACTGAAAGGACACATATTACATAATGTAACATGTTCAGGAATTAATAAATATAATGAAGAAAGGTATAAAATATATAAGACATTAAATCACATAGTATGATATTATTTTCTCTATTAAATTGTATTTTAAAATACATATTTATTACACATAATACTATATACTATATAGTAATGACATTGCATAATAATCAACATACTACATATGTTGTACATGTTTTTATACAAGTGGGAAAATACATATACACATAACAAAGCAAGCTAACTACTTCACTACAAATAGAAAGCATAATAAATCACTTATCCTTAAATATAGTAGTAAACAAGAAGTGTTCTTGCAAAAAAACAAAAACAAACAAACAAACAAAAAACAGATCTAAGAAAAACCCAAGAGGAGAGACAGGTATACAGGTGAATTCACAGTATTTAATAATCTTATTGGAAATATTAGCTGAAAAGAAAAGATCATGCATTATGAACTGTAAAGAAGTTTAACATTCTATATATGTGCTAATATACTAGGCTTCTTTAAAACACTTGTATAAAACATCAAATTAAAAAGTCAATTCTTCATGTGAATAGTCTGACACTACTATCCCAGAGGGGAATAGCATTTCATTGAAGTTGCCAGTGTGTCTGTGTGCATATGTGTTAGTGAATGTGTGTTTGCATGTGTGTGTATGTATGTGTGTGTGTGTGTGTGTGTGTGTGTGTGTGTGTGTGTGTGTTGGTGAGTCCTTTATGTGTATGTTTGTATGGATCAGTATATATTTGTGAATTTGTGTGTTTGTTTCTGTCTGTATTTGTGTGTATGTTTGTATGTGTGACTGAGTGTTTACATGTATCTCTTTGTTTTTGTGTCTGTGTGTGTTTGTATATGTGTTTGTGTGTATATTTATGTCTGTGTATTTGTGGGTGTTTGTATTTTTGTTTGTGTGTGTGTGTGTGTGTGTGTGGTGTGTGTACATGTAGAGAGGGGAGAAATTATAAGTCTATGCCTGTTTTAGAGAAGCAGAGACTTCTGGGGCTGGATTTTGAAACAATGAAGCCTGCAGAGTACAACAGGTTAAAAAGTATATGGATTCTTTGTCAAAATTCATGTGTCAATAGGTGTGTGGTTTTATTTCTGGGTCTCCGAATAGATTCTTGAACAATAAAAGACCATCTGGAGTTATCACCATACCTGACCTCAAACCATACTACAGTGCAATAGTGATAAAAACTGCATAGTGCTATAGAAACAGCCAAGTTCATCAGTGGATGTCCTCAACTGAAGACTGGATATAGAAAATGTGGTTCATTACACAATGGAATGCTACTCAGCTATTAAAAACTGAGGGCATCATGAATTTTCTAGGCAAATGATTGGAACTAGAAAATATCATCCTGAGTGAGGTAACAAAGATCCAAAAGGACATGCAAGGTATGTACTCACTGATGAGTGGATATTAGACATAAAGTACAGGATAACCATGATACAACTCATAAACCCAAAGAAGCAGGACAAGAAGGAAGGCCCAAGCAAGGATGTTTGAATCTCACTTAGAAGGGGGAATAAAATAGTCATAAGAGGCAGAGGGAGGCAGGGTTTGAGAGGGGGAGCTAAGTTGGGCGTGAGGATCAGGAAAGGAAAGAGACAAGAGAGAGGGCTCAAAGTCCAGAAAAACAAATGGAAAATCTGCAGTTGTGGAGAGTGGGAGGGGATGGGGGAAATCTCTAGGAATTCCAGAGATCAGGGATGGGGGAGGCTCCCAGGGGTCAATGCCAGTGACCTTAGCAGAGTTGCCCAACAGTGGGGATATTGAATCTAAAGAGGCTATTTCCCTGTGGCCAGGCAGGACCCCCAGTGGAAGGATAAGGACACCAACCCACTCACAAAACTTTTGATCTAAAATTTGTCTTGTCCAAAAGCAATGCACGGACAAAGATGGAGCTGAGACAGAAGGAATGGATAATGAATAACAGTCCCAATTTTAGACACATCCCATGAGCAAGTACCAATCCCTGACACTATTAATGATACTTTGCTATGCTTGCAGACATGAGTTTAGCCTAACTGTCTTCTCAGAGGCCCCACCCAGCAACTTACTGAAAGAAATGCAGATACCCACAGTCAAACATTGGATAGACATAGGGGACTTTTATGCAAGAGTTCCAAAAGGATTGAAGGCCCTGAAGGGGTTAGCAACTCCACAAGAAGATGAACGGATTCAAAAAACCTGGAGTCTGGTAGCTCTCAGAGACTGAGCCACTAACCAAAGGGCATACACAGTCTGGACTGAGTCACCAGGTACATATGTAGAAGACATGCAGCTTAGCCTCCATATGGTTCCCCCAACAACTGGAGTGGGGGCTGTCCCTAAAGCTTAATACTGACTGTGAAATGTGTTTCCCAGCAAGGCTTCTTGGAATTGTGGATTCTGTATTATGGAAGGTGTCTACTGATTCTCAGCAAGAATAAACAAGTAATGGTATCAAAAACAATAGTTTTGGTACACAGATGCAAAATAAAATAGGTGAAGTAGTTATCACCATCATAAATTTACAGCAGCTTGTGGGGCATTTGGCTATTTACAGACAGCCTGGTTTCCAGTCAAGGCTAGATCTTGAACTCTGGGAGAATCCGATGAGTGGTAATTCCCACCTACATGGGATGACAGGCATTCAACCATGTCTCCTGGAACTCTGACTTTTGTCAAAGTTACTACCTCTACAGTCCCCACAGGAGAAGCGTGGCTAACAGTCATGTAGACAATGTCCCAAGCTTCTGACTTTCAGGCTAGACTCCTCCCAGTTACCTAGTATACTGGCTAGTTTTGTGTCAACTTGACACAGGCTGGAGTTATCACAGAGAAAGGAGCTTCACTTGGGGAAATGCCTCCACAATATCCAGCTGTAAGGCATTTTCTCAATTAGTGATCACGCAGGGAGGTTCCCCTGTGGGTGGTACCATCTCTGGGCTGGTAGTCTTGGTTCTATAAGAGAGCAGGCTGAGCAAGCCAGAGGAAGCAAGCCAGTAAGTAACATCCTCCATGGCCTCTGCATCAGCTCCTACTTCCTGACCTGTTTGAGTTCCAGGCCTGACTTCCCTTGGTAATAAACAGTAGTATGGAAGTGTAAGCTGAATAAACCCTTTCCTCCCCAACTGCTTCTTGGTCATGATGTTTGTGCAGGAATAGAGACCCTGACTAAGACACCTAGCAGCAGTAAGATAACAGCTCACTATAAGAGGGGATGCTTGGCCCCACCTTGCTTTCTCCTCATCCTCTCCTTTTACTCTCTCATCTCACTCTCTTACTCTCTCTCCTCTCTCTCTCTCTCTCTCTCTCTCTCTCTCTCTCTCTCTCTCTCTCCCTCTTACTCTAGCCTTTTTTCTTCTATCTCTCTCTCCTTTTCCCCCTTCTCTCCTCTTGGCCATGGTCAGTCTCTCTCTCTTTTACCTTCTCTCTTTCCCCATGCTTTTCTACAATAATGCTCTAAAACCATAGACTGTCTCTGTTCATCTAGGCTCATTGTTCTTGGACGATGGGATAAGCTTTCTTCTAATGAGCCATTTCTTTTTTTTTCTTTTTTTTTTTTAGAATTTATTAGATTACATTTAATAGCAGTGATAATATAGTTATAAACATTGCAAAAGCATCCTTATAAGGTTTTATACATTTCTAATGAGCCATTTCTAATCTCTAAATGGAAGGCCTCCTGTGCTCCAGTCAAGGCCCACACTAAGGCCTCTTGCCTGTGTGGGAACCTCTTGCCCTCTGCCCTCCTCCAGTATCCCCGGGGCTAAGGGTGTTATCTGGGGTCTCCTGGTTTTGGGGGCTGCCCCTTCTCCACCCCCTGCTGAGTGCGGGCCAGTGGCTTAAATGCCCACTCGGGCTGAGTGGAAAGCGTCTGGTAGCCCTCCCACATCTGCCTGCCCAGGGCACAGGAGGAAATCTGGCTGGACTCAGACTTTCTCCCTCCCCTCTCTTCCCCTATCCCCTTAGCCCACACAGTTGATGTTATCTTTTAAAGATCAACCAAAAAAAAAAAGTCTTACATAGATGGGGTAGATGATCTACTGGGCCACCACTTAATGAGAAGCTCTTGGCAGTAGATACATTATATATGATGGACAATTACTCTTTTTTGAGGCTTTGACCACTGATTAGATTCCCATGCTCCGAGTGGATGGCCCCAACCATTCACAGTTGGGCAGCAATAACTGAGTTTATTGAGTCAATGTACATGAAAAAGATATGATTGTAACAGGGTATTTTGGAGAAAACTATAAAATAAGTTTAGGGTGCATATTGTCATATATCATTGTATACATAATTGTCTTAGTCAGGGTTTCTATTCCTGCACAAATATGATGACCAAGAAGCAAGTTGGGGAGGAAAGGGTTTATTGAACTTACACTTCAATCCTGCTGTTCATCATTACCAAGTAAGTCAGGACTGGAACTCAAACAGGTCAGGAAGCAGGAGCTAATGCAGAGGCCATAGAGGGATGTTCTTTACTGGCTTGACTCCTCTGGCTTGCTCAGCCTGCTTTCTTATAGAACCCAAGACTACTAGCCCAGAGATGGTCCCACCCACAAGGGGCCTTTCCCCCTTGTTCACTAAATGAGTTGGATCTCATGGAGGCATTTCCTCAACTGAAGCTGCTTTCTCTGTGATAACTCCAGCTGTGTCAAGTTGACACAAAACAGGCCAGTACAATTGACCCCTTGTCAACTTGACACACAAACACATCACTAGTAAGCCTCAACCCTTACATTCTTATTCAACCCCAAGATCTAAATAACTTTAAAAGTCCCACAGTCTTTACATATCTTAAATTTTCAATCTCTTTAAAATATCCATCTCATTTAAAACCCAAAGTCTTTTTACAATTAAAAGTCTCTTAACTGTGGCCTCCACTAAAATAGTTTCTTCCTTTAATAGAGAAAAATATCAGGGCACAATCACAATCAAAAGCAAAATTTAAACTCCAACTGTTTAATGTCTGGGATCCAATTCACAATCTTCTGGGCTCTTCCAAAGGCAAGCCCTTGGAAGGTCACTTCTCCAGCCATGCCCTTTGTAGCAGACATCTTGTCTTCTAGGCTCCAGCTTCCTGTACTCCACTGCTACTGCTGTCCTTGGTGGTCATCTTATGGTACTAAAATCTCCAAACACTGCTGTCTTCCGCTGTAACTATGCTTTACCAACAGTGTCTCAGAGGCTCTCTTCATGGTGCCAAGCCTCAACTCCTTTACATGACCCCTTCTGTCCTGGGACATCAATTGCAGCTGAGGATGCACCTTCACCAATGGCCTTCTATGGCCTCTCACAGTGCTGAGCCTCAGCTGCTCTGCATGACCCCTTCCTGTCTTCAAAACCAGTACCATCTGAGTGACTCTTATACATTACCAAGTCCAGCCACAGCACAAGGTACAACCTTGGCTATCTCTAGAACACAGCCTCTGTGCTCTCAAAAAACACTTCCCAGAAGATGTCACCTCAATGATGCTGGCCTCTTCTTAATCACTGCTAATTTCTTAGCTCCATCTAACCAGCATCAATAGTCCCAGTAATGCAAAGTTTTTGCGTTAGTAGTTCTAGTATCTTTTAAATCACAGCTGATTCTTCAGCCCCAGCTAACCAGAACCATAGAATCTTCACAATAAAAATAGACATGGCCCTGAAAAGAGTCTTTAATCTTCCCTCTGAAATTTCACAAGCCAGGCCTCCATCTTCTGCACTGTTCTCAATATTATCTTCCAAGCTCCTACACAACTTTGATAGAGCTCTTGAGACCGAATGGATCTTCTGGCTCAAAGTTCCAAAGTCCTTCCACAGTCCTCCCCAAAACATGGTCAGACTGTCACAGGAATACCCCCCTATGATGGTACCAATTTGTCTTAGTCAGGGTTTCTATTCCTGCACAAACATCATGACCAAGAAGCAAGTTGGGGAGGAAACGGTTTATTCGACTTACACTTTGATACTGCTGTTCATTATCACCAAGTAAGTCATGATTGGAACTCAAACAGGTCAGGAAGCAGGAGCTAATTCAGAGGCCATGGAAGGTGTTCTTTACTGGCTTGCCTCCTCTGGCTTGGTCAGCCTGATCTTTTATAGAACCCAAGACTACTAGCCCAGATATGGTCCCACCCACAAGGGACCTTTCCCCCTTGTTCACTAATTGAGAAAATGCCTTACAGTTGGATCTCATGGAGGCATTTCCCCAACTGAATCTCCTTTCTCTGTGATAACTCCAGCTGTGTCAAGTTGACACAAAACTAGCCATTACAATAATGAAGTTTTAAAAAATGTTTCCAAAAAGATTACTCTAATAGCAATATAAGTGCTATAGTAGGAATGGAGATATTGGAGAGCAAGAACATACTTAGATAGTCTGAAAAGACATTGTGAAATGAGATTAAGATTCTTGCAAAGAAAATATTAAGAAAATGGGAAGAAGAAAAGCAAGTAGCCATCTAAGTCAGGAAGAGAAAAATATGAAATGTAGAACTTTGCCAAACATATAGCAGTAAAATGACAGCTAGTGATATTCCTTTATACTCATTGTTCACTGTCTTGCTCAACCATCATCAGGGAAGCTTCCTTCTGCAGCAGATGAAAACAAATACACACCCAGACAATGTGCAGAGAAGGAACAATCTTGGAACATTATACCCTAAATGGGATGTATCCATCAAATCACTCCCCTCAGGGCATAGGGAACTCTCTAGAAAAGGAGATAGAAAGAGTGCAAAAGGCAGAGAGCACCAGGCGTTGGTGGTGCATTCCTTTAATCCCAGCACTTGGGAGGCAGAGACAGGTGGATTTCTGAGTTCAAGGCCAGACTTGTCTACAAAGTGAGCTCCAGGACAGTCAGGGCTATACAGAGAAACTCTGTCTGGAAAAAACCAAACCAAACAAACAAACAAACAAAAAAGGCAGAGAGCATAGATGACATCAAGAGAATAATGTCTAAGGTCTGGGGAATATTGCCAAACAAAATGCAGAAAGATTGTGACAGCCAAAGAATCAGTATGCCTACTGTGAGAATGACTCTTCTAGACATGACATGAAAGGTGTCCAAATGAAATCTAAAAAACACGGTCACCTAAACAAAACCTGATCGAAGACAAAAAAAGTTGACACACAAAGGGAGATTGAAAGATATCTATCTCATAAGGCTCCAGACCTAGATGGAGTGCTACAGGTGTTTAATGCCTACTGAGAGAGGGAGAATTGGTCTTCCGGAGAAAAACCCACTAAATTGTTATCCAATACCACATGGCCAACTCTAAACACATATACATATGAACACAGCTAAATTAACTCAGCAGGCTGTATTTCTATATTTTTATATGTGTAACAATTATAATTAAAGAAAGTGGAAACAAAAAATATGGAAAAACATATGATATATGTTTAGAGGTATTAGAGGTAGAGGTGGGTGAATAGTGACAGAGTAAAGAAGAATGTGGTAATAGGGGAATTAAAGATAATCAAAGTATAGTATATACATTTATGCAATAACAAAATAAAACCAATTATCTTATAAAATTAAGAAATGCTAATCAAAATTTAAAGTGATATCTTAAAAATAAATATGGAGTATTTCGTAATGAGTTTTATCCCCAATGTTAAAGGAGAAGCAGGGCACAGTGTTTAAATGAATGATACAGCAAAAAATAGTGAATTGTGAGTGAATTATCTCTCTTGCTTGCATTGGCAGTTTAATTTTTGATTTCTTGCATAGCCAGCTTTCAATATTAACTCTTCATATTTCCACATTCTATCAGTTTAAGGAAGTAACATGAATTCATTATCAAATTTTCCAATAAATATACAAAATGCTATAAAAACAAAATAGTGATGCTCCTTGTCTTAGTTAGGGTTTTACTGCTGTGAACAGACACCATGACTAAGGCAAGTCTTATAAAACAACAAAAAAAAAAAAAAAAAAAAAAAAAAAAAAAAAAAAAAAAAAAAAAACAATATTTAATTGGGGCTGGTTTACAGGAGCAGAGATTCAGTCCATTATCATCAAGGTGGGAGCATGGCAGTATCTAGGCAGGCATGTCACAGGCAGAGCTGAGAGTTCTACGTCTTCATCCAAAGGCTGCTAGTGGAAGACTTACTTCCACTGACTTCACCTACGGTGAGAGTATTACGCCCACACCCACAATGAAACACCTACTCCAACCAAGTCACACCTATTCCAACAAGGCCACACCTCCAAATGGTGCCACTCCCTGGTGCAAGAATATACAAACCATCACATTCCTTTTCAGTGAAAGTTAAGACAATTGTAGTGAATTATGTATTTAACAGTACTATGAGGTCTTATAAAATATACCTTTATGGAATTACCCAATATAAATCTTAATGCAATATAGACTTAATATAAAAATGCCAAATTCTTTTTTTCTGTCTCTTGGCAAGAACTTACTTTGAAACTATTGACAGATATGTACTAAAAAAAAAAATAGAGATCTAAGCATTAACATAACGGGGACTATGTTATACTAACCACAATGTTAACCACAATGTGTCTTCTGGACATGAATAACTGATATTCCTCTTATGTGCAAATATTTAACCCCTCTAAATGTACCTAAGTTCCTCATTCCACTGTAACATAATATTTATGCTAAATTATATATTTAAATGAAATTTTATCTCCTTAAACCCAAATACTACAGATCTTTTTTAAAGTAGTGGTAAAATAACTCCTAATGATATTCTGCTACAATCAGAGGTCTATCAGTGTCTTATACAGTCATCATTAGAGCAGCTTCCTCCTACAGCAGATGGGAACAAATACAGGGATCCAGAGCCAGATACAATGTAGAGAAGAAAAGACATTGGAAAGCTCAGCTGTAAATGTGATTTTTTTTAATCAAATCCCTCTCTTCAGAGCTCAGGGAACACCATGGGAATAGAAGAAAGGAGTTTAAGAATCAGAGAGGATAGAGGATATTAGGAGATCAAGGCCCTCTAAATCAAGTGAACAAGGATCATATGAACTCACAGAGACTGAAGGAGCAAGCATAGAACCCACACGGGTCTGTGTCGAGTCCTCTGTGCATGCATTATGGCTTACAGTTTAATGGTTTTATGGGACTTCTGAGTGTGTAAATGAGTGGGTGTTTCTTGTACCTTCTTGTGGGGATCTTTTGCTGTGGTGGTTTGTTTTGACCAACTTCAACGTGATGGCTTTTGTTTTATCTTATACTATTTTTATGTTTTGTTGCTATCTTTTAGAAGGGTGTTCTTTTCTAATGAGAGACAGGAAGGGGGTACATACAGATAGGAGGGCAGTTGGAAAGAACTTGGAGAAGTAAATGGAAGAAAACTGTGATCATGATTACTGTGTGAGAAAAAAATCTATTTTTAATAAAAGAAAAATAGAAGACAAACAAAAAAGGAAAAAAGAAAGAAATCCAAATTGTAAAGTGCTGTGGTAGCTCACTGGTAAATCAATCACTTGCCTAGCATTAATGAGACCCCAGTGGCATCCTTAGAACCTAAATTATGTTGAAGATCAGAACTTTATAAGAATGGATATAATTCATGAAGCCTGTGTCCTGGAGCATAGTCACTTTTCACAATTTTACCTGTGAAACTATCCAAACTCTGACAACATGAAATGATTAAATGAGGATGGGACAGTTGCTATAGACATCCTTGTTCAGAAGAAAAAGGGAAGGCTAAGTGGAAGGTTAAAGGAACTCAGTAGTTCTTAACAGTTTTGAAATCAAGCTGGCTAGGAGGTGAATTCCTTGATTATTTAAAAGGCTTGGGAATAATTTTCAAAGCTCTCCACTTTTGCCCTCTGTTCTCTGGGTTACATTTTCTGAATCACTTTTTAAACTAGAAAGTATACATCCATCTAGAATTTATAGAAGCTGAATGTGAATGTCTTGAGAATTATAAAATCCCTGGGAATCCAATTTTACACATATCCCCACACTTTCACAAGTTTCATCTTTAAAGTACAGCCAGCTTCTTATGCTTGATCAAAGAATACTGCCCTCATGGTTTAACTAACCGTTTTCAAATAAAACCATGGGGTTCACCATAACAAAAGCCTGTTCCTTAAGGGAAAATACTTTACTGTGTGCTATCTGACCTTGGACAAAGATAATTAGATAACTACACTCCCTCTATCCTTTCCTCTCACATAAGGCAGAGGAAGAAATGAGTACAATACATTGTAAGGAGTGTGAAGTGCCCTGACAGGAGATTCCTTTCTTTAAGAGTTAGACCGCAGCAGATGAATTCAATCACTGAGAGATATTCTGTTCTAAGTTGTTTTCTCAGCTATTCTGTCACAGACACAACAAAACCTGACTACCAGAGATATTGCTCTCAAAGACCCAAGTGACCAAACCTCTGACAAATTCTGAGATTTTTATCATAAAATTGGAGAATGCATCCCTTTATTGACAGGTTAGCATACATCATCAAATATATAGTAAAATAGACAACGCCTCTTCCTCAACAACAGATTATCTCACGTCAATAGATGTCTAATAAAATATTAATAATAATTTAGGAATTGCATACAAAAATATTCTAGGAGTTCCATGCAAAATGAAAAACACAAATAAAATAAAAGAAATGGGAACAAACAGCATTTAGAGCTATGTGAAACACAAAATTGCTACCTATGACCTATATTCTATAATTATACTTATTTAGTTCTGTCCACACGCATATAACGCATTTTAAAAGACAGGAAAAACAACAGAAAAATAAATACTAGAACCAGACTCAGATAAGTCGCAAATTTGTCAATTATCAATTAGAAGTTTAAAACAACAATGAATATGCTAATGATTCTAAAGGACAAAGTATAAAATATGCAACCACAGACAATAAGAAACTATAGGTAGATTGTTTACCACTATAGATGTGGTGGGATCTGAGAAAATGGAGCAGATTTGTGAGGCAGACTAAAGTCTCACACACCAGCCAATTTTATTCAGAGTATCAGAAAATTTATTCTGAGGGTTAAGAAGATGAATACATTGTACAGTAACAAGGTTAATCCACACATGGAGGACAAGCCTCACATTGAAGACAACCAGCATAGAGCAGAAACATGTTATTTTTCATAGAGATAAACAACAACAGCCAGTTGTAATGAAAAATCTCAAGTAAACTCACTCCTATCTCTACACTTGAGAGAAGCATGAAAGTGTAACTCAAGAACAATTCTGTTTTTGAAAATTCTGTGTCCATAAGACTTGTGTCTTGGTTTCTTGTAGTTATATTTGTATTATGTTTTAAATTTACTGTTAGTTTTTCATTTTTACTTTTTTAATCTTTTATTTCGCTCTAACATTTATCATATGGGAATTAGAATCAAACTTCAAGTGAAATTAATATTTTCCTATGAAATTCAGCTAGATTCTCTCTCCAATGCAAAATTTTAGATAATTTGACTACATGTAGATAGTGCATTTATTCCAGTTAAACAGATGGCCTGTGTTATTATTCTAACATTCAAAATATAAAAAACAAGCTAGAAAAATTAATTAGTTGCAATGAACACTTGTGAATCATACAGAAGACTCACATTCAGTTCTGAGCACCTACATGATGCTTATAACCATCTGTAACTCCAGTTTCACAATGTCTGACTCCTTCTTGCCTCCATGGAACTCTATACCATATATGTACCATGTACATATATGAGTGCCAGCACAACACACACATACACAAAATAAATATAAACAAATGCATGAATGCAAGGAAGGTAAGAAATGCTAATGCTCTCTGTATATTGCAATACACATTGCAAAGAAATGAGAATCCAAAACAAAAAATATCATACTCGTATCAAATGTTGTTAAATATTTCAAATATAACAGGTTCTCTGACTACACAGCCTTTAAAAACATTTTCCATTCCCTTGACCATTCTCACTCTTTCTGTGTAACTATTGCTGAATATAATTCCAAGAGGCTTCTATTTTTTTTATCTATGAGAGTACACAAATATTAACATTGATCATGGAAACTGAGAATTAAAGCACAAAAAGAGAATTTGGGATAGAGAATGTTTGATTCTCTGGTTGTGAAAAAAAGAGAAGTTTCTATTCTGGACTTGTCTTTATTTTCTGTACCTTTCAAATGTAAACTAGCTGAGGTACTACACATATCTGAGGGAGGAGGATCACAAGATGCAGATCAACTTAAAGAATATGGTAGGAACCTAGCTTAACACCTAAAATACAAAAATAAGTGTAGCTCATCAATAATGTACATGCTTATTATGTGGATATAATGAGAGTAGTCTCCAGTTTCTGTTTTAGTCCTCACTTGGGATAATCTGTAATTATAGCACTATTCAGAGATCATAAAAATAAGAAGAATTTAATTTTATGTAATGAAAAATGTATCTTTCTTGATGGCATGGCCATGCTATATGATAGATGTTATTGTACTGTTTGCAAGAGGAAGTATTAAAGTATAAAAGTTAATTTAAATCCAATTTTATTCACTGAAGATTTATTGATTTTTAAAGTAAAAACTAAAAATAAATGACAACTATTGAAAGAAATTTATATAAATATATTTGAGAAGACTTGACAGTTTTATTTAAGAATAATAGAGGGAAAACACATTCTATCTAAAAATTAATAAAAACATCTTATCATTTTTTGTAAAGAAAGCATACATGAATACATTATTACTTTCCATCAGTCATGGCTAACTTCTTTCTCACCAAATTGACTCCTGATCATGTTACATTTGCTCTAAGAGCAGTTATCCATATTCAGCCCTATATCACAGTTATTTACGTTTACGTGTGGCATATCTTTCCACTTGACTAGAAGAAGCTATAAATGTATTATATAATTATGTATTACTAACTTCTAATACAAAGGAACATTTGCAGTTGAGCACAGAAGATGAGTCTATATATATATATACATATATATATGTATATATATATATATACATATATATATACATATATATATGTATATATATATGTAAGAGTTGTATAATCTTTGATAGTGGATGCTACATGATTAAAGTACTAACAAAGAGAATGTCTAAGTATAATTACAGACATGTTTCAGTGACATAAAGAGATGCTCAATTTTATGCTTCATCTCATCTTTATAAGTATGACATAACATTAAACCTGTTCTCATACACTTTTATCTATTAACAGAAAAAAATCAAACTCTGTTAATTACCAAGACAGAGTAGCTTATTTATGAGTTCCTGTAAACACATAAATTCAGAATACCTAGAATTTTAATATAAATTTTACTCTGATAAACATGATGCACTAAAGATTAAGGGTTTTTATATGTGTTCTGTAAATAAATTTTAAACAATGCAATATTTTAACCGCAGATGTGTCCCAATGAAACAATGAAAGCATATTATAGTTCAGAAAGAATAAAACCAATCAGTAAGCTAAATTTCTTCAGGTCAGCTGCCAGCAAATAGAAAGGAGGAACTGCTCTGTGGGCAAGTCAGTTGCACATGTATATCTGTCTTTTCCTATCCTTCTCATGCTCCTAGAAATTACAGGAGACAAGATGACATACCTGGTGAAATCCGTACCATGGAAGGAGGATATGGTTTATTTGTTAATGAGCTATTTGTCTCATGTGCAAAAAAGACACTAACTCACTTCGGAAGGAAGCAAATTATAGTGACAATCATATATATTCTTTCAACCTATTATCTGGTATGATAAAGAGTTTAAGGTGCTCATATATATAAGACAAGCTTGGTGTTTAGAGTCAAAATAATGAATAAACTGACTTAGTGACCAGTGAAAGGCATAAAATTGACCAGAGAATCTTTTTAAAAAGTCAAAAGAATATTTAATATCATAAGAAATCAAGTGTTTTAGTTTGTACCAATAATAAGCACTAAACAGCAATAACAAAACTAACTTCTTTTTTTTTTTATAACCAATTGAAAGTCTTTATTACTTCCACCTGGCCAAGAATAGCACTGCAAATTTAGAGTAAGGAACTTTTTCATTTTTGTTTTTTGTTTTGTTTTGTTTTGGAGGGTGTTTTTGTTTTATTTGGGGGGTTATTTACTACCCTTCCTAGTTTTCCCTCCAAAAGCCCCCATTCCACCCTCTCCCCTTTGCCTCTATAAGGGTGTTTCCCCCACCAACCCACTCCTGCCTCACTGCCCTAGAATCCCCCTACTCTGGGGTATCAAGCCTCCACAAGACCAAGGGCCTCCCCTCCCACTGATGTCAGATAAAACTATCCTCTACTATATATGCAGCTGGAGCCATGTGTCCCTCCATGTGTATTCTTTGGTTGGTGGTTTAGTCCCTGGGAACATTAGGGGATCAGGTTGGTTGATATTGTTGGTCTTCCTACAGGGTTGCAATTCCATTCACCTCCTTCAGTTCTTCCTTTATCTCTTACATTGGGGTTCCTGGACATGGTCTGATAGTTGGATCTGAATATCTTCATCTGTATTAGTCAGCTGCTAGCATAGCCTCTAAGAGGACAGCCATACCAGGCAGTAAGAGTGTTAAAAAGTTCTTCTAAGATACAAAGATTACAGTAGTAAATGATTTCACAAATTATGTTGAATTAAAAAAAAGAATCCGTATCTCTTTGTGTATGGGAATAGACCCTTGTAATTCAATTCCTTGGGAGGTAAAAATAAGAGGAACAAATATTCAAATCTAATCTAGGCAATACAGTGAGCCATCAGAGTAAACTTTTGAAATATAAATAAAATAAAATAAAATAAAATAAAATAAAATAAAATAAAATATGGACTGGAGATGTAGCAGTAGGGTAGGATAACATGTACAATGCCTTTGGTTAGCAGCCCCTAGAACCACAAAAGTTCAAAAAATAGCATGAGAAAAACAAAAGAGGAAAATTGTTGATCACATGGAAGTTAAGAGTTCAATGGTGGTTACTAGAAGAAAGACAGTGTGTATGGAGAGAGCTGAATAAAAGTTGATGGATAGATATTGAGTTATATAGATGCAAGAGGGAAAAGCAAGGAAAAGGGAATTTTCAGAGTTTCACTGAATAAAGAGTGATTAATTCTTGAGATAAATATGCATATCTTCATTTAAAATTACACAATATATGCATTTGCTGAAAGGTCACAGTGTACCTCATAAATATGTATAATTTTGTGGCTAAATTAAAACATAAAGATTAGAAATAAAATAATCTTAGTCAACAATATCTTTTCATTCATGTTTTTTGAGAGAGAGTTTCATGCACCCTAGTCTGGGATCAAACTTATTAAGTAGCTGAGGATGACCTTGAATTTTCTGTCGTGTTTATAATTCATTGGAGCTGCATTGGGATTACGGGTGTGAGTCCCCATGGCTGCCTCATAAGGATTCATTTATAACACTTCAAAATACAGCAAAATCTGGGAACATAAGAAACATAGAAAAATACCACAGTAAAGTGCAACCAGCAGGAAGTAGAACTGCTTTACCTGCCCACTTTGATCTTTCTCAAAATTTTTTCTTCCCAAAGAGTAGTGCTTTGGAAGGCACACCTTTAGTGGTCCATAGTGAGCTATGACCTTGTGTAGTATTCTCAAATACAGTCATCTGCTTCTCACCAGTAAAATGTAGTTAAAGGATTAGAATGTCTTGGTACTATGGCAATTAGATAAAAAAAAAAAAGAAGAAGAAATGTTAAAGGTATGGGGGAGTGGGGAAGAGGGGAGAACCTGATCTTGTATTGGGTGAGGGAAAAGGACTGAAGCCCTGAGGGCCAGCAGAAAGAATGGAAACAGGAAACCTTGGGAGGTAGGAGGTTGGGGGGACTCTCCAGAATGCACCAGAGACCTGGGAGGTGAGAGATTCTCAGGAATCAAAGAGAGGGACGTTAGATGAAATGCCCATCAGTAGGGAGAGGGAATTTATAGATCCTACCTCAAGTAGGACGACAGGACATCAAGTGAAGGATGGGGTTGCCATCCCACAGTCAAACCTCTAACCCATAATTGTTCCTGTCTGAAAGAATTACAAGGATGGAAATGGAGAGGAACCTGAGGAAAAGAAGGTCCATCAACAGGCCCAAAGTGGGATCCAGCTCATGGGGAGGTCCCAAGACCTGACACTATTACTAAGGCTATGGAGAGCTCACAAAAAAGAACCAATCATGACTGCCCTCTGAAAGACCCAACAAGCAGCTGAAAGACTCAGATGCAGATATTTGCACCTAACCAATGGACAAAAGCAGCTGACCCCTGTGGTTGAATTAGTGGAAAGCTGGGAGAAACTGAGTAGGAGGGTGACCCTGTAGAACTAGGAGTCTCAATTAACTTGATTCTCAAGATCTCTCAGACAATGGACCACCAAAGAGATAGTGTACACCAGCTTACATGAGGTCCCCAACACACATACAGTAGAGGACTTTCGGGTCTGTATTCAATCAGAGATGATGTTTCTAGCCCTCAAGAGACTGGAGGCCCCAGGGAATTTAGAGGTCAGGTGGGGTAGGGAGTGGGGACATCCACATGGAGACAGGGGGATGGGGAGGAGGTATGGGATGTGAAACAGTCAGAAGGTGGGGGGTATAAAATATGGAATATAAAAAAATGAAAATAAAAATAAAGATAAACAGTGAACTTTAAGAATATAAAAAGGGGTTTATCCTGGTTTCACTGGACCAAATTAGTTTAGAGCTTCAAATGATAGTATATAGAACAGATACTGAAATCAACCAAAACAAACCATTTTGCTGGTCTTGAAACAATGTATCCTTATTTTTTAAAATTTAAACAACTTTTTATTATATATTTTCTTCATGTACAATTCAAATGCTATCCCGAAAGTCCCTATGCCCTCCCCACTGCCCTGCTCCCCAACCCACCTACTCCATCTTCCTGGCCCTGGCATTTCCCTGTATTGGGGGCATATAATCTTTGCAAGACCAAGGGCCTCTCCTCCCAATGATTGCCAATTAGGCCAACTTCTGCTACATATACAGCTAGAGACACAAGTTCAAGGGATACTGGTTAGTTCATATTGCTGTTCCTCCTATAGGTTAACAGACACCTTCAGCTCCTTAGGTACTTTCTCTAACTCCTCCATTGGGTACCCTGTGTTCCATCCAATAGAATACTGTGAGCATCCACTTATGTGTTTGCCAGGCACTGGCATAGCCTCATACGACACAGCTATATCAGGGTCCCTTCAGCAAAATCTTGCTGGCATATGCAATAGTGTCTGGGTTTGGTGGCTGATTATGGGATGGATCCCAAGGTGAGGTAGTCTCAACATAGTCCTTCCTTCCATCTCAGCTCCAAACTTTGTCTCTGTAACTCCTTCCATGGGTATTTTGTTCCCCATTCTAAGGAGGGACGAAGTATCCACACTTTGGTCTTCCTTCTTCTTGAGTTTCATGTGTTTTGCAAATTGTATCTTGGGTAGTCTAAGTTTCTGGGCTAATATCTACTTATCAGTGCGTGCATATCATGTGGGTTCTTTTGTGATTGGGTTACTTCACTCTGGATGATACCCTCTAGATCCATCCATTTGCCTAAGAATTTCATAAATTCATTGTTTTTAATAGCTGAGTAGTACTCCATTGTATAAATGCACCACATTTTCAGTATCCATCCCTCTGTTGAAGGGTATCTTTCCAGCTTCTGGCTATTATAAATAAAGCTGCTATGAATATAGTGGAGCATGGAGTATACTGATTTTTTTATGAGCATGGAAATTTTGCCAATTTTCCATAACAATTTTGAAGAGACCTATAGCTTCTTGTAAGACCACATCTCAAACATTGCCTTCATTACAGTTTTCTGTGGCCTTGGGCTGAAAACTCAACTCAGCTTGTCCCAGAATCCCTGCTCAGAAGAACTGTAAGATAGTGATTCAAGCTTGCCTTTGTCTTAAATAAACATGCAATTGTTAAGTTCTGAGATGTTGGAGCACAGAGCACACCGAGATGGTTCCAACATAACAATCTTCTCTGTACAAAGTTTCTCTTACTAGGGACATCTCCAATGAATATGGCATATCTGTTGCAGCTAGGGAACAAAAAGTGATAGCATTAACACAAAGGCTTGTAGTTAAATGTCCTGTCTGTGTTTGATAAGTTTTGAAAAAATGCATATAATTGATCAGCAGTATGCTAGCTTAGAGCAGTGTCTGGTGGCACCTTGTGTTTTATGGATTTATTTCTCCTCTAACAACCCTGAACCCTAGCAACAACAAAATTATGTTTCCATTTTCACTGTTAACTTTATTCCTTGTACAGAACATTATATTGTTAGAATTATATGGCATGGATTTTTTTCTACATGGTTCACTTTAATTTCACATTAAGCACTTAAGGTTACCCCATTTTTGTACTTAATAGCTAATTAATTTTTAATTCATTGTATGTATTTATCTCTGTTTTATTTACTATTGACTTTTCAATTTTTTAGTTACTTTTAGCTTTTGATGATCATGTATAAATCTCAAAGCATTCACTGTGGGATTTTATGTCAATAAGTTATCAACTCAGTTGTGTAAATAATGACTATGCTTACTATTCTGAAAACTGCAAAGCTGGGAATTGCCTGTAAAACTTCTATATTTATGACCTCAAAGCTTTTATATAATTTCTTATTTTTCATTTTAAAAAGATGTTTTCATAAATATTCCATTCCTTTAATAAAAATAAGCCTTTTCTATTTCATTGTTTAAATGTACCACATTTATATTACCCATTCATCAGTTGATGAGCAACTAAGCTGTTTCCAGTTTCTGTCTAATGTGAATAGAGTAGCATTAAACATGGCTGAGCAAATATCTCTGTAGATGAATTAAAATTATTTGAGTGTATGCCTAAGAGTGGCATAGCTTTATATTTTGGTAGACATAACCCCAGTTCCTCAAGGAACTGTCACATTGATTTCCATAGTGCCTGTACAAGTTTGCATTCTCACCAGCATGCTCTGTTGTTATTCTATTGACCTTGGCCATTCTGACAGGTAAGATATAATCTCAAAATAGTTTTAATTTGCATTTCTCTGAAGGCTAAAGATACTGTACATTTTTGGTGATCCTCAGTCATTTGTTTTCATTTTCCAGAACTCTGTTTAGTTCCATGAATCTGTATTTTAGATATTAACCCTCTTCATGATGTCAATATTTTATCTATTCTTTAGGCTGTCTCTTCACTAAAGTATTATGTCCTTTGCTGTCCAGAATCTTTTCAGCTTCATGCAGTCTTTTGCCAAATGTAGGTATCTGCTAGTGGTCTCCCCCGTTCATAAAGTCCTCTCCCCTGTCTATGAAGTCAAGTGTATTCTCCACTTTTGTCTAAAAGCTTCAGCACATCACATCAGATGTTAGGTTAATGTCCTTTATCTGTTTTAGAGTTAATTTTTGCACAGGATTTGACATGTAAATTAAAATCAGGTGATTGTAGGAGTGTGAGTTTGTATGTTGGTCCTGCATTCTATTCCATTGTTCAGTGGGTCTGTTTATATTTAAGTATCATGTTGTTTTTACTGTAATATCTCTGTAGTATAACCTGAAATATAAGATAGTGATAACTCCTTTAGTTTATTTTTATTGTTCTTGAGGTCCAGATCCAGACAGACAAACATGACCAGAACCTAGTATAATCACTATCTGAGAGGCTTCATTCAGCAACTGATGGGAGCAGATGCAGAGAACCAGAGTCAAACATTATGCTAAACTTGAAAAATTCTGTGCAAGAGTGGGAGGAAGGATTGAAGGAGATAGAGGAGTCAAGGATACCATAAGAACATGCCCCAAAGATTGAAATGAGTAGGGCTCATAGGGCCTCACAGAGACTGAACTTAAAACTGAAGAGCTTGTAGAGTTCTGACCTAGGACCTGTGCTTGTATGTTATGGTTGTGGAGTTAAGTCTTCTTGTGGGACTACTAACAGGAGCAGGGGCTGTCTTTGACTATTTTGTTGGCTTTTCTGACTATTTCCATCTAATGGGTTTCCTCATAGAGCCGCCTTAATGAGGGGAGATGCCTAGTCTAACTGTAACTTGATATGCCATATTTGCTTGATATCCCTGGGAAGCCTGTCCTTTTCTTTCTTTCTTTCTTTCTTTCTTTCTTTCTTTCTTTCTTTCTTTCTTTCTTTCTTTCTTTCTTTCTTTATTGATGGTTTTTTTTACTTTTTTTTCCTTTTTTTTTATTAGGTATTTAGCTCATTTACATTTCCAATGCTATACCAAAAGTCCCCCATACCCACCCACCCCCACTCCCCTACCCACCCACTCCCCCTTTTTGGCCCTGGCGTTCCCCTGTACTGGGGCATATAAAGTTTCGTGTCCAATGGGCCTCTCTTTCCAGTGATGGCCGACTAGGCCATCTTTTGATACATATGCAGCTAGAGTCAAGAGCTCCGGGATACTGGTTAGTTCATTATGTTGTTCCACCTATAGGGTTACAGATCCCTTTAGCTCCTTGGGTACTTTCTCTAGCTCCTCCATTGGGAGCCCTGTGATCCATCCATTAGCTGACTGTGAGCATCCACTTCTGTGTTTGCTAGGCCCCGGCATAGTCTCACAAGAGACAGCTACATCTGGGTCCTTTCGATAAAATCTTGCTAGTGTATGCAATGGTGTCAGCGTTTGGATGCTGATTATGGGGTGGATCCCTGGATATGGCAGTCTCTACATGGACCATCCTTTCATCTCTGCTCCAAACTTTGTCTCTGTAACTCCTTCCCAGGGTGTTTTGTTCCCACTTCTAAGGAGGGGCATAGTGTCCACACTTCAGTCTTCATTTTTCTTGAGTTTCATGTGTTTAGGAAATTGTATCTTATATCTTGGGTATCCTAGGTTTTGGGCTAATATCCACTTATCAGTGAGTACATATTGTGTGAGTTCCTTTGTGAATGTGTTACCTCACTCAGGATGATGCCCTCCAGGTCCATCCATTTGCCTAGGAATTTCATAAATTCATTCTTTTTAATAGCTGAGTAGTACTCCATTGTGTAGATGTACCACATTTTCTGTATCCATTCCTCTGTTGAGGGGCATCTGGGTTCTTTCCAGCTTCTGGCTATTATAAATAAGGCTGCTATGAACATAGTGGAGCATGTGTCCTTCTTACCAGTTGGGGCATCTTCTGGATATATGCCCAGGAGAGGTATTGCTGGATCCTCTGGTAGTACTATGTCCAATTTTCTGAGGAACCGCCAGACTGATTTCCAGAGTGGTTGTACAAGCCTGCAATCCCACCAACAATGGAGGAGTGTTCCTCTTTCTCCACATCCAAGCCAGCATCTGCTGTTACCTGAATTTTTGATCTTAGCCATTCTGACTGGTGTGAGGTGGAATCTCAGGGTTGTTTTGATTTGCATTTCCCTGATGATTAAGGATGTTGAACATTTTTTCAGGTGCTTCTCTGCCATTCGGTATTCCTCAGGTGAGAATTCTTTGTTCAGTTCTGAGCCCCATTTTTTAATGGGGTTATTTACTTTTCTGAAGTCCACCTTCTTGAGTTCTTTATATATGTTGGATATTAGTCCCCTATCTGATTTAGGATAGGTAAAGATCCTTTCAAAATCTGTTGGTGGTCTTTTTGTCTTATTGATGGTGTCTTTTGCCTTGCAGAAACTTTGGAGTTTCATTAGGTCCCATTTGTCAATTCTCGATCTTACAGCACAAGCCATTGCTGTTCTGTTCAGGAATTTTTCCCCTGTGCCCATATCTTCAAGGCTTTTCCCCACTTTCTCCTCTATAAGTTTCAGTGTCTCTGGTTTTAAGTGAAGTTCCTTAATCCACTTAGATTTGACCTTAGTACAAGGAGATAAGTATGGATCGATTCACATTCTTCTACACGATAACAACCAGTTGTGCCAGCACCAATTGTTGAAAATGCTGTCTTTCTTCCACTGGATGGTTTTAGCTCCCTTGTCGAAGATCAAGTGACCATAGGTGTGTGGGTTCATTTCTGGGTCTTCAATTCTATTCCATTGGTCTACTGGTCTGTCTCTATACCAGTACCATGCAGTTTTTATCACAATTGCTCTGCAGTAAAACTTTAGATCAGGCATGGTGATTCCACCAGAGGTTCTTTGATCCTTGAGAAGACTTTTTGCTATCCTAGGTTTTTTTGTTATTCCAGATGAATTTGCAAATTGCTCCTTCTAATTCGTTGAAGAATTGAGTTGGAATTTTGATGGGGATTGCATTGAATCTGTAGATTGCTTTTGGCAAGATAGCCATTTTTACAATGTTGATCCTGCCAATCCATGAGCATGGGAGATCTTTCCAACTTCTGAGATCTTCTTTAATTTCTTTCTTCAGAGATTTGAAGTTTTTATCATATAGATCTTTCACTTCCTTAGTTAGAGTCATGCCAAGATATTTTATATTATTTGTGACTATTGAGAAGGGTGTTGTTTCCCTAATTTCTTTCTCAGCCTGTTTATTCTTTGTATAGAGAAAGGCCATTGACTTGTTTGAGTTTATTTTATATCCAGCTACTTCACCGAAGCTGTTTATCGGTTTAGGAGTTCTCTGGTAGAATTTTTAGGGTCACTTATATATACTATCATATCATCTGCAAAAAGTGATATTTTGACTTCCTCTTTTCCAATTTGTATCCCCTTGATCACCTTTTGTTGTCGAATTGCTCTGGCTAATACTTCAAGTACTATGTTGAAAAGGTAGGGAGAAAGTGGGCAGACTTGTCTAGTCCCTGATTTTATTGTGATTGCTTCCAGCTTCTCTCCATTTACTTTGATGTTGGCTGCTGGTTTGCTGTAGATTGCTTTTATCATGTTTAGGTATGGGCCTTGAATTCCTGATCTTTCCAACACTTTTATCATGAATGGGTGTTGGATCTTGTCAAATGCTTTTTCTCTATCTAACGAGATGATCATGTGGTTTTTGTCTTTGAGTTTGTTTATATAATGGATTACATTGATGGGTTTTCGTATATTAAACCATCCCTGCATCCCTGGAATAAAACCTACTTGGTCAGGATGGATGATTGCTTTAATGTGTTCTTGGATTCGGTTAGCGAGAATTTTATTGAGGATTTTTGCATCGATATTCATAAGAGAAATTGGTCTGAAGTTCTCTATCTTTGTTGGGTCTTTCTGTGGTTTAGGTATCAGAGTAATAGTGGCTTCATAAAATGAGTTGGGTAGAGTACCTTCTACTTCTATTTTGTGAAATAGTTTGTGCAGAACTGGAATTAGATCTTCTTTGAAGGTCTGATAGAACTCTGCACTAAACCTGTCTGGTCCTGGGCTTTTTTTGGCTGGGAGACTATTGATAACTGCTTCTATTTCTTTAGGTGATATGGGACTGTTTAGATGGTCAACTTGATCCTGATTCAAATTTGGTACCTGGTATCTGTCCAGAAATTTGTCCATTTCGTCCAGGTTTTCCTGTTTTGTTGAGTATAGCCTTTTGTAGAAGGATCTGATGGTGTTTTGGATTTCTTCAGGATCTGTTGTTATGTCTCCCTTTTCATTTCTGATTTTGTTATTTAGGATTTTGTCCCTGTGCCCTTTAGTGCGTCTAGCTAAGGGTTTATCTATCTTGTTGATTTTTTCAAAGAACCAACTCCTCGTTTGGTTATTTCTTTGAATAGTTCTTCTTGTTTCCACTTGGTTGATTTCACCCCTGAGTTTGATTTTTTCCTGCCGTCTACTCCTCTTGGGTGAATTTGCTTCCTTTTTTTCTATAGCTTTTAGATGTGTTGTCAAGCTGCTAGTATGTGCTCTCTCCAGTTTCTTCTTGGAGGCACTCAGAGCTATGAGTTTCCCTCTTAGAAATGCTTTCATTGTGTCCCATAGATTTGGGTACGTTGTGGCTTCATTTTCATTAAACTCTAAAAAGTCTTTAATTTCTTTCTTTATTCCTTCCTTGACCAAGGTATCATTGAGAAGAGTGTTGTTCAGTTTCCACGTGAATGTTGGCTTTGCATTATTTATGTTGTTATTGAAGATCAGTCTTAGGCCATGGTGGTCTGATAGGATACATGGGACAATTTCAATATTTTTGTATCGGTTGAGGCCTGTTTTGTTACCAATTATATGGTCAATTTTGGAGAAGGTCCCGTGAGGTGCTGAGAAAAAGGTATATCCTTTTGTTTTAGGATAAAATGTTCTGTAGATATCTGTCAGGTCCATTTGTTTCATAACTTCTGTTAGTTTCACTGTGTCCCTGTTTAGTTTCTGTTTCCACGATCTGTCCATTGATGAAAGTGGTGTGTTGAAGTCTCCCACTATTATTGTGTGAGGTGCAATGTGTGCTTTGAGCTTTACTAAAGTGTCTTTAATGAATGTGGCTGCCCTTGCATTTGGAGCATAGATATTCAGAATTGAGAGTTCCTCTTGGAGGATTTTACCTTTGATGAGTATGAAGTGTCCCTCCTTGTCTTTTTTAATAACTTTGGGTTGGAAGTCGATTTTATCCGATATTAAAATGGCTACTCCAGCTTGTTTCTTCATACCATTTGCTTGGAAAATTGTTTTCCAGCCTTTCACTCTGAGGTAGTGTCTGTCGTTTTCCCTGAGATGGGTTTCCTGTAAGCAGCAGAATGTTGGGTCCTGTTTGTGCAGCCAGTCTGTTAATCTATGTCTTTTTATTGGGGAGTTGAGACCATTGATATTAAGAGATATTAAGGAAAAGTAATTGTTGCTTCCTGTTGTTTTTGTTGTTAAAGTTGGCATTCTGTTCTTGTGGCTGTCTTCTTTTAGTTTTGTTGAGGGATTATCTTCTTGTTTTTTCTAGGGCGTGGTTCCCGTCCTTGTATTGATTTTTTTCTGTTATTATCCTTTGAAGGGCTGGATTCGTGGAGAGATAATGGGTGAATTTAGTTTTGTCGTGGAATACTTTGGTTTCTCCATCTATGGTGATTGAGAGTTTTGCTGGGTATAGTAGCCTGGGCTGGAATTTATGTTCTCTTTGTGTCTGTATAACATCTGTCCAGGCTCTTCTGGCTTTCATAGTCTCTGGTGAAAAATCTGGTGTAATTCTGATAGGCTTGCCTTTATATGTTACTTGACCTTTTTCCCTTACTGCTTTTAGTATTCTATCTTTATTTAGTGCATTTGTTGTTGTGATTATTATGTGTCGGGAGGAATTTCTTTTCTGGTCCAGTCTATTTGGAGTTCTGTAGGCTTCTTGAATGTTCATGGGTTGAAAATCTTCATTCTCATCCACTCCTATTATCCGTAGGTTCGGTCTTCTCATTGTGTCCTGGATTTCCTGGATGTTTTGAGTTAGGATTTTTTTGCATTTTCCATTTTCTTTGATTGTTGTGCCGATGTTCTCTATGGAATCTTCTGCACCTGAGATTCTCTCTTCCATTTCTTGTATTCTGTTGCTGATGCTCGCATCTATGGTTCCAGATTTCTTTCCTAGTGTTTCTATCTCCACTGTTGCCTCACTTTGGGTTTTCTTTATTGTGTCTACTTCCCTTTTTAGGTCTTGGATGGTTTTTTTCAATTCCATCACCTGTTTGGTTGTGTTTTCCTGCAATTCTTTAAGGGATTTTTGTGTTTCCTCTTTAATGTCTTCTACCTGTTTGGTTATGTTTTCCTGTAATTCTTTAAGGGATTTTTGTGTTTCCTCTTTAATGTCTTCTACTTGTTTAGCAGTGTTCTCCTGTATTTCTTTAAGTGAGTTATTTAAGTCCTTCTTGATGTCCTCTACCATCATCATGAGATATGCTTTTAAATCCAGGTCTAGCTTTTCAGGTGTGTTAGGGTGCCCTGGACTGGGCAAAGTGGGAGTGCTGGGTTCTGATGATGGTGAGTAGTCCTGGTTTCTCTTAGTAAGATTCTTACGTTTACCTTTCGCCATCTGGTAATCTCTGGAGTTTGTTGTTATAGTTGTCACTGTTTAGAGATTGTTCCTCTGGTGATTTTGTTACACTATATCAGCAGACCAGGGAGACTAGCTCTCTTCCCTGAGTTTCAGTGGTCAGAGCAGTCTCTGCAGGCAAGCTCTCCTCTTTCAGGGAGGTGCACAGTTATCTGGTGTTTGGACCTCCTCCTGGCCGAAGATGAAGGCCCAAAACAGGATCTTTCCCAGAAGCTGTGTTGCTTTGGCCTGCAGACTGCCAGCTTCGGAGTCCCAGAATCAAGGTGGCCCTTGCGGAACGTGAGGCAGAAGCCTCCCAGGCTGTGTGGACACCTGTGCTCTGACCAGGAAGGTGGCCGGTTGTCTGGAGCCGGAAATGGCGCCGCCTCAGAGGCTCTGTGGCTCTCGCCCGTTCCAGAAGCTGCTGGCCTCTGTGTTCCACACTCTCACCCGCAGACCGCAGCCTGCGGGGTCTCGGAACCAAGGTGGCCCCCGCGGAACGTGAGGCAGAAGCCTCCCGGGCTGTGCGGACACCTGTGCTCTGACCAGGAAGGTGGCAGGTTGTCTGTAGCCGAAAATGGCGCCGCCTCCCGCCTGTCCTTTTCTTAAGGGAATTGAAGAAGTAGATCTGTGAGTGAGGGGAGATGGAATTGATATTACTCCTAAACATTATAGGCCATCTTTTCAAACTACTTCTCTATGGTGAGCTAAGTATTTATGTTTTGAAACAGTCTTACTTACGTATGAAAGTGCCATAAAAACAAAAAGAAACCCCTCTGCAGTACCTCCTTCATATGGTCATATTTTCTCTGACTTTGCTCCTACAGTTATAATGAGCTCAGTTACTTCATAAAGTTATGTGTTTCCTATGCTATAGTACTATGGATATTAAAACATTTTCTATTTTTATTTTAAAAATATATCTTCCTAAAATAATTAACTGTTCTGTACCTGTGTCCTGAAAAAGATCAATGTTAAGTTCATAACTTTTCCACATATGACAGCTTTTGACTGTTTGCAGGTAATTTTCAAGGTCTACACATTTTCCCACTGTTCCAACTCCTTCCCAAAGAGACCACAGATGCCTGCTCAGACTACTATGCCCAGTAAAACTTTCCATTGCCATAGGCAAGGGAAAGCAAGATATTTATGACAAAAACAAATTTAAGCAATATCTTTCACAAATTAAGCCCTATAGAGGATACTAGAAGGAAAAAGCTAACACAGGACCACAATTACACCCAAGAAAACACAAAAACTGAATAATTCCACAAAAGTAAAAACAGAAGAGAATCTCAAAAATACTGTTGTATAGTCTAAAGGTACACTTTCCCCAAACATTTGCCTGAGAGGTGACAGAATGCTTGAGTCAAAATGAGGTATAAACAACAACACACTTATACTTCATTGTTTAATATTCTTCAGCATGCACTTAAATATTATTTCAGGAATATTTGCATTTAAAATTCAAATCAAAGTGTGTTTGTCCTCACATGGGCCCTTCAGCTTGTTGAACTTTTTGAGTTCTGTGGACTGTATCTTGGGTATTCTGTAATATGTTGTTGGCTAATATTCACTTATTAGTGAGTACATACCATGCATGGAATTTTGGGTCTGAGTTACCTCACTCAGGATGATATTTTCAAGTTCCATCCATTTGCCTGCAAAACTCAGGATGTCCTCATTCTTAATAGCTGAGTAGTATTCCATTATGTAAATGAACCATATTTTCTTATCCATTCTTCTGTCTTGGGACATCTAGGTTGTTTCCAGCTTCTAACTATCACAAGTAAGGCTGCTATGAACAAAATGGGACACATGCCCCTGGGGCAAGCTGGGGCATCTTTTGTGTATATTCCCAAGAATGGTATAGCTGGATCTTCAGGTAAATCTATTTCCAATTTCTTGAGGAACTTCCAGATTCATTTCCAGAGTGGTTGTACCAATTCTCAATTCCACCAGAATGAAGGAGCATTCCTCTTTCTCCACAACCTCTCCAACATGCGTTGTCACCTGTGATTTTGATCTTAGCCATTCTGATTTATGTAAGGTGGAATCTCAGGGTTGTTTTGATTTGCATTTGTCTGATCGTTAAGGACTTAGAACATTTCTTTTGGTGCTTCTCAGCCATTCGAGATTCTTCAGTTATGAATTCTCCATTTAGTTCTATACCCTCCTTTTGATTGGCTCAGTCCCACTGGGAGAGAGCAAAAAGCAATCACAAGTGTGGAGAGAGAGAAGGACCTGGGAGGGAAAGTGGGCCTGATGGGTGTAAGTGGAGGGAAGAGGGAAACCTGATCTGGTATTGGGTGAGGGAAAGGACTGAAGCCTTGAGGGCCAGCAGAAAGAATGGAAACAGGCAATGCCAGGAAATAGGAGGTTGGGGAGACCCCTCAGAATACACCAGAGATATGGGAACTGAGAGATTCTCAGGACTCGAAGGGAGGGACCTAAGATTCAACAGTAGGGAGAGGGAACTTATAGAGCCCACTTCTAGCAGGGAGGCAGGGCATCAAGTGAGGGATGGGGTTGCCATTCCACTGTCACACGTCTGACCCATAATTGTTCCTGTCTGAAAGAATTACAGGGATGGAAATCGAGAGGAGCCTGAGGAAAAGAAGGTCCACTGACAGGCCCAAAGTGGGATCCACCTTAAGGGGAGGTCTCAAGGCCTGACACTATTACTAAGGCGATGGAGTGCTCACAAAAAAGGGACCTATCATGACTGCCCTCTGAAATATCCAACAGGCAGATGAAAGAGTCAGATGAAGATATTTGCACCCATCCGATGGACAGAAGCAGCTGACTCCTGCTATTGAATTAGGGAAGGCTGAAAGAAGCTGAGGAGAAGGGCAATCCTGTAGGAGGACCAAAAGTCTCAATTATTCTGGACCTCTGAGATTTCTCAAACACTGAACCACCAAACAGACAGCATACACCAGCTGATATAAGGCCCCCAACACACATACAGTAGAGGACTTCCAGGTCTGTGTTCATTCAGAGATGAATCCTCAGGAGGCTGGAGGCCCCAGGGAGTTTAAAGGTCAGATGAGGTGGGGGTGAGGGCATTCATGAGGAGAAAGGGTGAGGTGGGGAGTAGGTGTGGGATGTGGAGCAGTCAGAGGATGGATGGGTGGCAGGGAATGGAATACAGAGTGTAAAAAATAAATTAAAAATAAAATTTTACTTTTTAAAAAAAGTGTGAGTATGGTTGTCCTGAACAAAAAGCAATTGTGTTTAAATTGAGTGATAAGAAAATATCTCAGGAAATAAATTATCTAAAATTAAGTAACTACATAAAGGCATGAAAGATAATTATGAGTGAACTTTAAATTTTAGCCAAATTTGTACATATAAAGTAATAATAATTTATTCATTAGTTTCCTAAACAAAATCATAAGTTCTCAAATGTATAGATCATATTTTAAAATTTAAAGAAATCACTATTCTTTGTATGTGTATGCTTCATGCTATTTTTTTAGTTAAAAAGTAGTTTTATTTTGTTTTGTTTTGTTTTGTCAGGCTTCTGGGCTCCTGGTTCCCATCACATAGCTACAGCCCTCCCCATAGCCCCCTGTGAATAGGTGTGTGGCCTTCAGTCATGTTGGAGCACCACCCCAAGCTCTCCCACATGCAGGTAAGGTATCCCCAAGCTCTCAGACCAAGCCAATAGGAAATACCTATTGGCAGATCTTGACACACCCCAAAACTGTGTATAAGAATACTATCTATAAGGAATGAAATTGTGAGAGAACTAAAAAAAATATAGTTATTGTATCAGCCATACTTATAGAATTTCCTTTTTAGGTTAGAATTTTTGTTATGATTTCTAAAATCTTATGAATGCCAGTAGATTGAGGTTGATGATATAAAGTCCTAAGTGAAGGCCACAAATGATATTTTTAAATAAATTCTTTTCAAGACAGTAGCAATTACACTGGGTCTGAAGTTGCTATGTTGTTATTTCTGCTAGTGCATCAGACTTTCTAAATATCACAATATTCAAATGAATTCTACAAATAAACAAGAAAACTGGTACTCGAAAGCAATCCTTCTTGATGACATTTTTTGTACTATATCTTAGTGCCTTTAAATTTTTTTTCATGTAATTAAAATAAAAGGAAATGTTCAGATTAATAAATGAAATCAATGTAAGAACTTAAAGCTAGAGGCCTGGGCTTGAATCCAATTTTTCCATTTGCTGACTATTGTTTTCTTGGTGACCATTCTGAACCCTGATATTCTCATTTACTAAATGGTGATAGTACCAGTTATACTACCAAGTGGTATGAGAATTAAGAGTGGCTCATTTTGATATTGAATAACCAATGGGGTGGGGGTGGGGTTCTTATAGAATTAGAGGTTACAAATTGTGAGAGAAAGCAAGAGAGTGGTACATGGGAGAGGTTGGAGAAAGAAAAGGGCAGGATGGAAATAATGTAATTATATTTTCAAAAGTAGAAAGTTATTATAATACATATGCTTTCTACTTACAAATCCAAAGAAGAGTTTATATGATTGAGAGGTATTTAAATTCTTAATAGAGGCTCTAGACACTCTTCCATTGTTTCTGACTTGTTTATATGTCATCTTTATTTTGAATTTCTTTCATTTACTTGGTACTATAATATTTGAAATTTTTTGATTTTCAGCAACTACAAATTTATAAATTCATATGTGATGGGTTAGAACAGTGTACTGGCTACTGTTATGTCAACTTGATATAAGCTGAAGCCATCTGAGAAGATGGAGCTTCAATTAAGAACATGCCTCCATAATATTGGTCTGTAGGGAAGCCCACAATACATTTTCTTAATCAGTGAATGATGAGTGAGGGCTCAGCCATTGTGTGTGGAGCCACCCCTGGACTGGTAGTTCTTGGGTCTATAAGAAAGAAGGCTAAATATGCCATGGGGAGGAAGCCAGTAAACATCGCCCTCCATGACCTCTGCATCTGCTCCTGCCTCCAGGTACTTTCTCTGCTTGAGTCCCTGTCCTACTTGAATTCCTGTGGTGACTTCCGTAGATGATGAACGTGATATGGAAGTATAAGCCAAATAAACTGCTTCCTCCACAAGCTGGTGATTCATCACAACAAAAATAATCCTAATTAAGACAACTAGTGGTATCTAAGGTCCATTTTTTTTTCCTGAAAGTAATTTTGTTAATGGTATTAATTAAATGGTTACAAAATTAGGACAGAATGCCAGAAATGCTAATTTAAAGAGCACCACTTTGTTTCAGGAATATTTGTTGCCTGGTGTGTATACAATTTGATAGAGACAGCTATGCAATGTGATTGAAAGTATTTCTGTAATTGATGGAAGAAGAGCTAACAATGCTGTAACTGCAAAATACTTGCATTCTCATGGGTATTCACAGTGTAACTCATTATCAGCATGAACGAATTCTAGTGCTATAGCAACAATTCATCTCCAACTATCCATTAAGATGGAAATTTAAAAGATCTAAGCACATTACCTTCAAACCTAACAAGTCTGGTTTCATACATAGTACAAAGTCTCTAGCTAACACAGAAATCATTAGCTATGAAAGAAGCATTGTACAGAAAGATATCTTATTGTGAATTGCTTGATGTTCAATAGTCATGGAACAACATGAACCTGTCTTGAGATGTATTGAATCTCTTAACTGGCTATGTAATTTTTTGAATACAGGAATATTCTAAACAAAATTTATACATGTACATCATTTTGATATTGAAATACTATATAGTTAACCTTAAATAATATAAATAATAATAATAATAATAATAATAATAATAATAATAATAATGAATACTGTTAGCAAATGGAAAAAATGCTTCCTAATCAAAGCAATGAAGAGAACAATCAAAGTGGTGACACAGATTTATTCTACTTATTGAAATTTACTGGAAATAATGAAATTAATGAAATTGCACTTAATGAAGTGCATACTACTTACAATTAACTCACCCCTATATGTTTACAAGGGCTTCCTATCATAAAACTATGACTAGTAAGTGTTAAATATTAAATAATGTCTAAAAGCTACTCAATTTCCAAAAGTGCCTTGTGTTACTTAGAAATAAGCAGCATTGAGTACACTGAGTAGGAAGTATGTAGGACCTTCAGCATAATGATCTCAAAAAAACTTTATTGAATATTTTATAGAAAAAAGTCACTTTTGAAATAGTGCTAACATCCCCAATTCATCATAATGATTCAATGGCCAAAATATATGGATTTTGAGTCACAAAAATTTTCCTTTGTAGATGTAGAAGAAATTACATGATTTTCAAAACAGAACCCATCCAAATTCAAGCCATTTTTTTCCTAATCCCTGCTATGTCACAGTTTGGCTTTCTAGAAACTGGTTCCTAAACAAACTATACAAATCACATGACTTGATTGCAAGATATAGAGAAACCAAGCTGGAGCTCATCTAAAAAGCTGCCTCCCTACTCTCTAGGTTTCATACTCTCAGATATCATGCAGACTACAGGGAGAAAAAGAATCAATGATCTTAAACCACTATGAATCCGCTGAATTGCAATACCAACCTCAAGTTAAGAGGTGTCAGCCTGCACAGTAGTAGTCTAACTGTTATGGTTGTAACCACCCACAATCTAATTAAATTGGATGGCCATTTCACAGAGGGGAATATATACATGGCATTGTAAACTTGGAGGTGGGGGATGCATGCTTAAGGACTTTAATGTGACTGGGGTGTGGGAATAGTTAATACTGCTATTTTGCTAAACGCAAGTGTAGTCAAATTTATATCCAGTTACTTCTTTATACCCATAGATGAATGCTATTCTCAGATAAATCAGAAAAGTCTCTCTTTTCAATGAATGGTAGTAAACCCAGATACTCATGGCTGTTCAAGATACTGAAGATGGTTGGGCATCACAGTACAACCTTTAATCGCAGCATTAGGGATGCACACAGAAGCATAATTCTGTAAGTCTGAGTTCAGTCTTTTTGAGTACATAGAGATACACTTTCTCAAAAACAAAAACTTGCAGAGAATAAGTGATGGCTGAGGGTCTAATACTAAAAAACACACTTATGTCCCCTCTAATGCACAGGGAACAGCAAGAAAAGAAAGGTAAAAAGAGTATAAGACTCAGAAGACAAGGACAGGAGTTGTAAAATGCCATCATCTGCAATTGCAATCATGAATTCACAGTGGATCTGCTGTCAGTACTAGGCCTGCAAAAGACTAGATTTGTAAGTCAGGTAGATATTGGAGAAGGATTCATGGGGCTCTCTTCCTCTTGGTGAACTAGTCATTACTCACATATTCTGAAAGAAGAGGAAAGATTGTCTCCAGTTCTGTAGCAACAAACAAACCTACTAGGATGCAGCCGAGTGGTTCAACATAGACAGGAATTTGTCTAAAGAACCTTTCTAAACAGGTCTATTTTTCTTATACATTTTATTATTATCTCTGGTCGATGGTGGGTTAAAATGAAGGTTAAAATATTTAAGAACCATGACCCTGATATAGCTGTTTCTTGTGAAGCTAGGCCAGTGTCTGGCAAATACAGAAGTGGATGCTCACAGTCATCTATTGGATGGAACACAGGTCACCCAATGGAGGAGCTAGAGAAAGTACCCAAGGAGCAGAAGGTGTCTGTAACCCTATAGGAGGAACAGCAATATGAACTAACCAATAGCCCCAGAGCTCATGTCTCTAGCTGCATATGTAGCAGAGGATGGCCTAGTTGGCCATCATTGGGAGGAGAGGCCCTTGGTCTTACAAAGATTATATGCCCCCAATACAGGGGAATGCTAGGGCCAGGAAGCTGGAGTGGGGGGGGGTGTTGGGGAGCAGGGTGGGGGGAGGGTATAGGGGATTTTAGGGACAGCATTTGAATTGTAAATGAAGAAAATATCTAATAAAATTTGTTTAAATATAGATATAAAGGACTCTCTAGGACTACTGTGAGCTAATAAATTCCAATTCATATAATGTAACTTCCAACTATTTTTCTTCAAATTATACCGGGGAGGTGTGCTAAGACAGAGAAATTAAAAAATAGGTTTTTTTAAATAAGTGACAATAATTTAATTACAACATTTCTCTCTTCCCTTTTCTTCAAAGGGAACAGAGAAGATCCCAAGCGCTTGGTAAGGAAAATCACAACCCAGGTTGTTGCTCAAGGTGATTTAAGAGACCACCTGAACAATATAGGCTGCTGACAGTGCCTTTGGATACCTCCCAGAATTTGACAATAAGACTCTATTGCTTAAGAAATCATATTTTTGGACATAATAGAGAAATAAATATGGTACTAACCTAGAATACTCCTTTTAGAGGTTGAATACTCAAATTATTAGAAAAGGCTATGCTTGTCATCTCTAAAAAAAAACTGTTATAAAACTCAGATATAGCTGTAAAGCCACTGAACAATTACAATCAGCAGCCTGATGAGCTATCTCCAATGGTTCAACAGTGGAATGAGTACCTCTGGGTGCACTAGCATCTTCCTATTTGAACTTTAGGATTGGCCAATAGGAGGGTACTACCACTAATACCTGGTAATTCTTCCTAAATCCTAGTGGCCAGAGAGGACACAGTATCTAGAGAATCTACTCCTGCCACTTGGCTAAGTTGAGGTAACTACCAACTGTATTAAAGATAGTTTATTTAAAAACTCATCTTTATGGACACAGAGAAGTATAGGTAAAACTCCCATCAAAAAAGCTTATTCCTGTAACAGCAGGGTCTGCTCTACAGATTGAAAACTGGTAAACATTCAGAAAATAAATGACCATGGCTTAACCAGTAAAGACTGGCATGTCTACCAAACAACCCTTACATCTAAGACTTAGGGACCATCATAAAAGAAGGGATAGAAAACTGTTAAGAGCCAGAGAACCAGGACAATTGCAGTGAGGGTTTCTTTTAAACATCACAAGGTGCCCCTTGTTAGAATTGGAAAAAAAAAACATGGAAGGAGTTACAGAGACAAAGTATGGAGCCGAGATGAAAGGATAAACCATCTAGAGACTGCCATACATGGGGATCCATCCCATAATCAGCCTCTAAACGCTGACACCATTGCATACACTAGCAAGATTTTGCTGAAAGGACCCTGATATAGCTGTCTCTTGTGAGGCTATGCCGGGGCCTAGCAAACACAGAAGTGGACGCTCACAGTCAGCTATTGGATGGATCACAGGGCCCCCAATGGAGGAGCTAGAGAAAGTACCCAAGGACCTAAAGGGGTCTGCAACCCTATAGGTGGAACAACAATATGAACTAGCCAGTACCCCCAGAGCTCATGTCTCTAGCTGTATATGTATCAGAAAATGGCCTAGTTGGCCATCATTGGGAAGAGAAGCCCATTGGTCTTGCAAACTTTATATGCCTCAGTACAGGGGAACGCCAGGGCCAAGAAGTGGGAGAGGGTGGGTAGAGCAGTGGTGGGGGGGGGCGCGGTAGGGTAAGGGAGACTTTTGGGATATCATGTGAAATATAAATGAAGAAAATACCTAATTAAATAAAAAAAAGAATAATACAGCTATGATATCTCAACATTATGATTGCCTACATAAGAAATACAGTAGTGACATCAGATGAAATGTTTTCTTAGGATTTTATTGCTGTGAAGAGACACCATGACCGAGGCAAGCCTTATAAAGGAAAGCATTTAATTAAACCGGGCTTATAGTTTCAGAGGTTTATTTAATCCATAATCATCATGGTGGGAAGCATAGCCCAGTGCAGGCAGACATGGTACTGGAGAAGGAGCTGAGAGTTCTACATCTTGTTCTATAGGCCACAGAAGGAGACAATGTGACATACTAAATGTAGCTTGTGAATAGGAGAGCGCAAAACCCACCCAACGCTCACACACTTCCTCCAACAAGGCCATACCTCCTAACAGTGCCATGCCCTATGAGCCAAAATGCAAAAGATGGACATAGGCAAAGCCGATTTAAACAAAATTAACTATATTAGAGTGATTCCAGTTATACTACAGAGGCATACTGAAAAAAAAGAGCAATTACTAGAAGAAAATCAAACATATAGACAAATGGAACAGAATAGCAGACTCGGGAATAAACTGTACTCCTCTAGCCACTCCATGTTTTTTTAGCAAATACATCAAAAATATATACTAGACAAAAGAAACTGTAGATGAAATCATGTTAGCAAAGCTGGAGGATCTCACATCTTGAAAAACAAATTAATTCAACAGGGATTAATGACCTGAAACTTTAAATCTGAAAATTCAAGAGGAAAACAATCAAAAATATAAGCATAGACAAAGACTTTCTAAGTAGAAGCCCAAAAGCTTTGGAAATAACTCCAAGAATTGATCAACAGACTTCTGAAATTAGAAAATTTCTGTTTAGCAATGGAAACTGAGCAAAATGAGAAGTCAGACTACAGAATAGAAGAAAAATCAAATAAGTTGCTAGAATGTTTAAAGGACTGCAAATATTAAGCTAACACTTCCAGTTAATAAACGAGCTATGGAACTGAAAATAGAGATTTCAAAGAAACACAAGCCTTCCAGTCGGCGCCAGCACCAACACACCTTGGGCACAGAGTCTGTGTACACCCCCAAGGGCCCCACAGAACTCTCCAGGGGAACTTAGGACCTCTGGTGAGTAGAACACAACTGCTGCTACAATCCAATCTTGCGGGACCTGAGACAGCATTAATTACTGAAGCAGAAAACCCGGCCTGACCAGGGTCACAAGTCCCTTCCAGTCGGCACCAGCAGCAGCACCAGGGCACCTTGGGCACCGAGTCTGAGGACACCGCCAAGGTCCCCAGAGGACTCTCCATGGGATCTTAGGACCTCTGGTGAGTGGAACACAACTTCGGCCAGGAGGCAAGTTCGAACACTAGATATCTGGGCACCTTTCCTGCAAGAGGAGAGCTTGCCTGCAGAGAGTACTCTGACCACTGAAACTCAGGAGAGAGCTAGTCTCCCAGGTCTGCTGATAGAGGCTAACAGAATCACGAGAGGAACAAGCTCTAACCAGAGACAATTATAACAAATAACTCCAGAAATTACCAGATGGCGAAAGGCAAACATATGAATCTTACTAACAGAAACCAAGACCACTCACCATCATCAGAATGCAGCACTCCCACCCAACCCAGTCCTGGGCACCCCAACACACCCGAAAAGATAGACCCAGATTTAAAAGCATATCTCATGATGATGGTAGAGGACATCAAGAAGGACTTTAATAACTCACTTAAAGAAATACAGGAGAACACTGCTAAACAGGTAGAAGACCTTAAAGAGGAAGCACAAAAATCCCTTAAAGAATTGAGGGAAAACATGACCAAACAGGTGATGGAATTGAATAAAATCATCCAAGACCTAAAAAGGGAAGTAGACACAAAAAAGAAAACCCAAAGTGAGGCAAGGCTGGAGATTGAAACCCTAGGAAAGAAATCTGGAACCATAGATGTGAGCAACAACAACAGAAGATATAGATAGAGAGAATATAGAAGATACAGATATAGAAGAGAGAATCTCAGGTGCAGAAGATTCCATAGAGAACATCAGCACAACAATCAAAGAAAACGGAAAATGCAAAAAGATCCTAAGTCAAAACATCCAGGAAATCCAAGACACAATGAGAATACCAAACCTACAGATAATAGGAATAGATGAGAATGAAGATTTTCAACATAAAGGGCCAGCAAATATCTTCTACAAAATTATTGAAGAAAACTTCCCAAACCTAAAGAAAGACATGCCCATGAACAAGGAGCCTACAGAAATCCAAATAGACTGGACCAGAAGAGAAATTCCTCCCAACACATAGTAATCAGAACAACAAATGCACTAAATAAAAACAGACTATTAAAAGCAGTAAGGGAAAAGGGTCAAGTAACATATAAAGGCAGGCCTATCAGAATTACACCAGATTTTCACCAGAGACTATGAAAGCCAGAAGAGCCTGGACAGATGTTATACAGACACTAAGAGAACAAAAATGCCAGCCCAGGCTACAATACCCAGCCAAACTTTCAATTACCATAGATGGAGAAACTAAAGTATTTCAAGACAAAACCAAATTCACACATTATCTTTCCACAAATCCAGCCCTTCAAAGGATGATAACAGAAAAAAACAATACAAGGACAGAAACCATGTCCTAGAAAAAGCAAGAAAGTACTCCTTCAACAAACCAAAAAGCAGACAGCCACAAGAATACCAACTCTAACAACAAAAATAATAGAAAGCAACAATTACTTTTCCTTAATATCTCTTAATATCAATGGACTCAATTCCCAAATAAAAAGACATAGACTAACAGACTGGCTACACAAACAGAAACCAACATTTTGCTGCTTACAGGAAACCCATCTCAGGGGAAAAGACAGACACTACCTCAGAGTGAAAAGCTGGAAAACAAATTTCCAAGCAAATGGTCCTAAGAAACAAGCTGGAGTAGCCATTCTAATATCGAATAAAATCAACTTCCAACCCAAAGTTATCAAAAAAAAAAAAGGAAGGACACTTCATACACATAAAAAGTAAAATCCTCCAAGAGGAACTCTCAATTCTGAATATCTATGCTCCAAATGCAAGGGCAGCGACATTCATTAAAGAAACTTTAGTAAAGCATAAAGCACACATTGCACCTCACACAATAATAGTAGGAGACTTCAACAACCCACTTTCATTAATGGACAGATCATTGAAACAGAAACTAAAAAGGGACACAGTGAAACTAACAGAAGTTATGAAACAAATGGACTTAACAGATATCTACAGAACATTTTTATCCTAAAACTATCCTAAAACAAAAGGATATACCTTCTTCTCAGCAGCTCATGGTACCTTCTCCAAAACTGAGCATATAATTTGTCACAAAACTAACCTCAATAGATACAAAAATATTAAAATTATCCCATGCATCCTATTAGAACACCATGGACTAAGGTTGATCTTTAATAACAACATAAATAATGGAAAGCCAACATTCACATGGAAACTGAACAACACTCTTCTCAATGATACCTTGGTCAAGGAAGGAATAAAGAAAGAAATTAAAGACTCTTTAGAGTTTAATGAAAATGAAGCCACAACATATCCAAACTTATGGGACACAATAAAAGCATTTAAAAGAGGGAAACTCATAGCTCTGAGTGCCTCCAAAAAGAAACTAGAGAGAGCACACACTAGCAGCTTGACAACACACCTTAAAGCTCTAGAAAAAAAAGGAAGCAAATTCACCCAAGAGGAGTAGAAGGCAGGAAATAATCTAACTCAGGGGCAAAATAAACCAAGTGGAAACAAAAAGAACTATTCAAAGAATCAACCAAATGAGGAGCTGGTTCTTTGAGAAAATAAACTAGATAAACCCTTACCCAGACTCAATAGAGGGTACAGGGATAGCATCCTAATTAACAAAATCAGAAATGTAAAGTAAGACATAACAACAGATTCTGAAGAAATCCAAAACACAATCAGATCCTTCTACAAAAGGCTATACTTAACAAAACTGGAAAATCTGGATGAAATGGACAAATTTATAGACAAATACCAGGTACCAAAGTTAAATCAGGATCAAGTTAACAGTCCCATATCCCCTAAAGAAATAGAAGCAGTCATTAATAGTCTCCCGCCAAAAAAAGCCCAGGACCAGATGGGTTTAGTGCAGAGTTCTATCAGACCTTCAAAGAAGATCTAATTCCAGTTCTGCACAAACTATTCCACAAAATAGAAGTAGAAGGTACTCTACTCAACTCATTCTAGCAAGCCACAATTACTCTGATACCTAAACCACAGAAAGATTCAAAAAAGATTGAGAACTTCAGACCAATTTCCCTTATGAATATCGATGCAAAAATACTCAATAAAATTCTCGCTAACTGAATCCACGAACACAGTAAAACAATCATCCATCCTGACCAAGTAGGTTTTATTCCAGGGATGCAGAGATGGGTTAATATATGGAAATACATCACCGTAATCCAGTATATAAACAAACTCAAAGACAAAAACCACATGATCATCTCCTTAGATGTGGAGAAAGTATTTGACAAGATCCAACACCCATTCATGATAAAAGTGGTGGAAAGATCAGGAATTCAAGGCCCATACCTAAACATGATAAAAGCAATCTACAGCAAACCAGTAGCCAACATCAAAGTAAATGGTGAGAAGCTGAAGCAATCCCACTAAAATCAGGGACTAGAAAAGGCTGCCCACTTTCTCACTACCTTTCCAACATAGTACTTGAAGTCCTAGCCAGAGCAATTCGACAACAAAAGGAGATTAAGTGGATACAAATTGCAAAGGAAGAAGTCAAAGTATCACTTTTTGCAGATGATATGATAGTATATATAAGTTACCCTAAAAACTCTACCAGAGAACTCCTAAACCTGATTAACAGCTTCAGTGAAGTACCTGGATAAAAAATTAAGTCAAACAAGTCAATGGCCTTTCTCTACACAAAGAATAAACAAGCTGAGTAAGAAATTAGGGAAACAACACCCTTCTCAATAGTCATAAATAACATAAAATACCTTGGCGTGACTCTAACTAAGGAAGTGAAAGATCGGTACGATAAGAACTTCCAGTCTCTGAAAAAAGAAATTAAAGAAGTTTTAAGAAGATGGAAAGATCTCACATGCTCATGGATTGGCAGGATCAACATTGTAAAAATGGCTATCTTGCCAAAAGCAATCTACAGATTCAATGCAATCCCCATCAAAATTCCAACTCAATTCTTCAACGAATTAAAAAGAGCAATCTGCAAATTAATCTAGAATAACAAAAAAACTAGGGTAGCAAAAACTCTTCTCAAGGATAAAAGAACCTCTTGTGGAATCACCATGCCTGACCTAAAGCTGTACTAGAGAGCAATTGTGATAAAAAAAAAAAAAACTGCATGGAACTGGTATAGAGACAGACAAGTAGAGCAATGGAAAGAATTGAAGACCCAGAAATGAAGCCACACACCTATGGTCACTTGATCTTTGACAAGGGATCTAAAACCATCCAGTGGAAAAAAGATAGAATTTTCAAAAATTGGTGCTTGCACAACTGGTGGTTACATGTAGAAGAATGCGAATTGATCCATTCCTATCTCCTTGTACTAAGGTCATATCTAAGTGGATCAAGGAACTCCACATAATACCAGAGACACTGAAACTTATAGAGGAGAAAGTGGGGAAAAGCCTCGAAGATATGGGCACAGGGGAAAATTCCAGAATAGAACAGCAATGGCTTGTGCTGTAAGATCAAGAATTGACAAATGGGACCTCATAAAACTGCAAAGCTTTTGTAAGGCAAAAGACACCATCAATAAGACAAAAAGGCCACCAACAGATTGGGAAAGGATCTGTACCTATCCTAAATCAGATAGGGGCCTAATATCCAATATATATAAAGAAATCAAGAAGGTAGACTCCAGAAAATCAAATAACCCCGTTAAAAAATGGGGCTCAGAGCTAAACAAAGAATTCTCACCTGAGGAATACCAAATGGCTGAGAAGCACCTGAAAAAATGTTCAGCATCCTTAATCATCAGGGAAATGCAAATCAAAACAACCCTGAGATTCCATCTCACACCAGTCAGAATGGCTAAGATCAAAAAGTCATGTGACAGCAGATGTTGGCTAGAATGTGGTGAAAGAGGAATACTCTTCCATTTTTGGTGGGATTGCAAGCTTTTACAACAACTCTGGAAATGAGTCTGGCAGTTCCTCAGAAAATTGGACATAGTACTACCGGAGGATCCCACAATACCTCTCCTGGGCATATATCCAGATGTTCCAACTGGTAAGAAAGACACATGCTCCACTATGTTCATAGCAGCCTTATTTATAATAGCCAGAAGCTGGAAAGAACCCAGATGCCCCTCAACAGAGTAATGGATACAAAAAAAATGTGGTACATTTACACAATGGAGTACTACTCAGCTATTAAAAAGAATGAATTTATGAAATTCCTAGGCAAATGGTTGGACCTGGAGGGCATCATCCTGCGTGAGGTAACCCAATCACAAAAGAACTCTTATGATATGATTTCACTGATAAGTGGATATTATCCCTAAACTTAGGATACCCAAGATATAAGATACAATTTGCGAAACACATGAAATCAAGAAGAACCAAGACCAAAGTGTGGATTAGAATTGGAACAAAACACCCATGGAAGGAGTTACAGAGACAAAGTTTGGAGCTGAGACAAAAGGATGGACCATCTAGAGACTGCCATATCCAGGGATTCATCCCATAATCAGCCTCCAAACGCTGACACCATTGCATACACTAGTTAAGATTTTGCCTAAAGGACCCTGATATAGCTAGCTGTCTCTTGTGAGACTATTCTGGGGCCTAGGAAACACAGAAGTTGATGCTCACAGTCAGCTATTGGATGGATCACCCGGCTCCCAATGGAGGAGCTAGAGAAAGTACCCAAGGAGCTAATGGGAACTGCAGCCCTATAGGTGGAACAACAATATGAAGTAACCAGTACCCCGGAGCTCTTGTCTCTAGCTGTATCAAAAGAGGGATTATTTGGCCATCACTGGAAAGAGAGGCCCATTGGTCATGCAAACTTTATATGCCCCAGTACAGGGGAACGCCAGGGCCAAAAAGTGGGAGTGGGTGGGTAGGGGAGTGGGGGGAAGGGTATGGGGGGACTTTTTGGATAGCATTGGAAATGTAAATTAGGAAAATACCTAATAAAATATTTATAATAAAGAAACACAAATGGCCAATAAACATGTAAAGTAGTATAGAAAGATTGTACATCAGGAAAATATGAATTAAAATAAAATGACATAATCAAATGACAATGAATAATGGTAAGGATGTGGAGGAAAAGCAATCCTTATTTATTCCATGTCAGAGTGTTACCCAGTATAGACATTATGGAAATAATAATGGAGATGTATCGAAAAACTAAAAATAGAGCTAATACCTACTTGTATATCTGTATATGTTTTCTTCTATTCAAAATTACAAATAAGTGGAATCTCCTTGGATGTCAAACAAGTTATAAATTTGTACATATACACAATACAAATTTACTGAGTCACTTAAACTAAATTATGAAATTTGCTGAATAATTAATAGATATGGAAAATTAAAATAAGTGAGATAGATACGCCAGTGTAGGGGAATCATGGGTGGGGAGGTGAGAGTGGGTGGGTGAGTTAGTGGAGTAACACTCTCATAGAGGCAGGGGAAAGGAGGATGTGATAGGGTGTTTCCAGGAGGGAAGGAAACCAGGAAAGGTGATAGCATTTGAAATTTAAATAAAGAAAATATCCAATAAAAAGTGAGATAACCCAGTTCAGAAAAATAAATAAATATGACATGTTTTTATATCCATCAGAATGGCTAAGATCAAAAACTCAGGTGACAGCAGATGCTGGTGAGCATGTGGAGAAAGAGGAACAGTCATCCATTGCTAGCGGGATTGCAAGCTAGCACAACCACACTGGAAATCAGTTTGGCGAGTCTTCAGAAAGTTGAACATATTATTACCTGAGGACCCAGCAGTACCACTCCTGGGCATATACCCAGAAGATGCTCCAACTTGTAATAAGGACACATGCTCTACTATGTTCATAGCAGCCTTATTTATAATAGCCAAAAGCTGGAAAGGACCCAGATGTCCCATAGCAGAAGAATGGTTAAGAAAATGTGGCTCATTTCCACAATAGAATACTGCTCAGCTATTAAGAACAAGGACATCATGAGTTTTGCAGGTAAATGGATGAAACTAGGAAATATCAACCTGAGTAAGGTAACTCAGACTCAAAAGAGTATGTATGGTATGTACTTACTAATAAGTGGATATTAGCCAAAATGTACAGAATTCCCAAGATACAATCCACAGAACTCAAGAAGGCTAACAGTGCAAAGGGCCCAAGTGAGGATACCTCAATCCCACTTGGAAGGGAGAAGAAAGCAATCACAGGAGAAGGGAGGGAGGGAGGGAACTGGGTGGGAAAGGTGACAGGGGAGGAAAGAGGGGAACATAATCAGTTATTGGAGGGGGGAACAGGACTGAAGCCCTGAGGGCTGGAAGAAAGGATAGAAAGAGGCAACCTCAAGGAGTAGGAGAGGGGGTCCCTCTAGAATGTACCAGAGATCTGGGAGGTGAGAGACTCTCAGGAATCAAAGGGAGGTACCTTAAATGAAATGCCTGACAGTAGGGAGAGGGAAATTATAGAGCCCACTTCCAGCAGGAAGACAGGGCATAATGGGGAGGGATGGCGTTGCTATCCCACAGTCAAAAACACTGACCCAGAATTGTTCCTGTCTGAAAGAATTACAGGGATGGAAATGGAGAGGAGCCTAAGGAAAAGAAGGTCCAGTGACAGGCCCAAAGTGGGATCCAGCTCAAGGGGAGGCCCCCAGGGGCTGACACTATTATGGATGCTTTGGTGTGCTCATTAAAAGTGTTCTATCATGACTGCTTGACCCAACAAGCAGCTGAAAGAATCATAGGCATATATTTTCACCCAACCAATGGACATAAGCAGCTGACCCCTGCTGTTGAATTAGGGGAAAGCTAGAAGCTAAGAAGAAGGGCAATCCTGTAGGAGGACCAGCAGTCTCAACTAACCTGGACCCTAAGATCTCTCAGACACTGAGCCACAAACCAGGCAGCATATACCAGCTGATATGAGGCCCCCAACACATATTAAGCAGAGTACTGCGGGGTCTGAACTCAGTCAGAAATGATGCACCTAACCCTCTAAAGACCTGGGGCCCCAGGAAGTGGGGGTGTGTGGTGGGGTGAAGGTGGGGGGTGGGGAGGTGGGGACATCCTCTTGGAGACAGAAGACTGAGGACTGGGGTGTGGATGTGAGAGGTGGAACAGTCAGAGGGTAAACCAGGAGGTGGGATTAAAGTCTGGATTGTGAAAAAAGATGAAAAAATAATAAAATATAAGTATTAAAATGCATTACAATCTGAAAATTGTGTGAGAAATTGAAAAAAAAATATGCTGAAAGGTAAAAAAAAATTCTGGTTGTATAAACAGCATAATTTCTCAAACTATTTTAATTTCTGGATTGTGGACTTAGTTAAAATCTCATTATAAATACTAGATTTTTCTTTCTTAGTATATATGTCAAATTAGGTTAGCATTTTTTGTTTTATTCATTGTAAATATATTTTATTCTCCATTCTTTGTTAACAATAAATAGTAGAAAATGAAGAAAAGAAAGAAAGGGGGAACTACTGAGTGCAGAATAGTAAAGGGGATATTTTGTACAGGAGATTCCCCAAAAACACACTTTATATTGAAATGTGATAACAAAACTTAAATCTGCATATTAATTAAAATGAAAATATGTAAATTATACCTTTCATATATGTAATAATGAATTAAAAATGCATACTCCTGTCATCATTTATATTTCATAGCTTCAGTGTAGTATTTGAAGCATTTGTAAGTTTTATGTTTCATGAACTGACCTGCATATAGACTAAGTAAAGCATGCTGATGATGAAAAGTTAAACTAAGTTAAGTTGTTTGGAATGTCCTGGACATTGAATGCATTTAATACTTAAGAATATTGTTAACTTAAAATATTAGTTTTATTAGAATATGACATGACCACAAAAAAAGAGTATCTTTTCACACACATGCACACGCACATACACACATGCAGAGAGAGAGAGAGAGAGAGAGAGAGAGAGAGAGAGAGAGAGAGAGAGAGAGAGAGAGAGAGGAGTCAGACTGTTAAAATTTAGGTCACATGGCAAAGAAACAAACTATAAATATAGATATGAGTTTATGATACTACAGTTAAATATAATTTATACATAGAAATAAGAAATTCAAGCATAACTTCTTATTTTGCTTATTTGAAGCACTACCTTTTGGGAAATCTTAATTTTATGTTTTGCAAAGATTGGATGACAGTCTATAAGCAATTAAAGGAGACTGAGGGAGACTTTGTCATTTGCTTCAGTTGTATAGCATGATAAGTTGCCCATATCCCTATAAATAACACTCAAGTTATGCTTATGAATGCAATTTTAATTAAACCCACTGATTCAAAAACCTTAAAAACATCACAAGATGCAGGGAATTTTGGGTTAAGAGTTTAAGTGGGAGAAAACTAAAAGAGGGTAATGGAGGGAAGAAATACCCAAACCTCAGTACATACTAATGGCAGTTTGAATGAGAATGGCCCCACAGGCTTATATATTTGAATACTTATTCAACAGTTGTTAGAACTCCTTGCGAAATGATAGGAGGTATGGCCTTTTTGGAAGAGGAGTGTCACTGTGAGGTGGGCTTTGAGGTTTCAAAAGCTCATGCTATTCCCTATTTGCTCTCTGTCTCTCCATATCTGTCTTTCTGTGTGTCCTCTCTGTCCCTCTTTATCTCTCTTTCTGTGGCTATTTCTCTCTCTCTCTCTCTCTCTCTCTCTCTCTCTCTCTCTCTCTCTCTCTCTCTCTCTTTCTCTTACTGTCTGTCTCCTCTGTCTCTCTTTGTCTCTCCATCTCTGCCTCTTGCTTGTGGATTATTTCTAAGATTTGAGCTACTGTTCCAGTGTCATACCTGCTGTCATGCTCCCTGACATGACAGTCATGAACTCATACTCCAGAATAGTAAGGCAATAATAAACTCTTCTACAAATTGCCTTGATCAATGTGACTTACCACAGCAATAGGAAAGTAACTGTGATGGTTTGTATATGCTTGGCTCCGGGAGTGGCACTATTAAAAGGTGTGCTCCTGTTGGAGTAGATGTGGCTTTGTTGGAGGAAGTGTGTCACAGAATCACAGTTGGTGTGGACTCTAAGACACTCATCCTAGGTGCCTAGAAGCCAGTATTCTGCTAGCAGCCTTCAGATGAAGATGTAGAACTCTCAGCTCTGTCTGCATCATCCCTGCCTGGATATTACCATGTTCCTGCATTGATGATAATGGACTGAACCTCTGAACCTGTAAGCCAGCCACAATTAAATGTTGTCCTTTACAAAAGACTTGCATTGGCCATGTTGCCTGTTCACAGCAGTAAAACCATGAGATAGTAACTATGATGGTTCATGTATGAAATTGTAAAAACAAAACAGAAAAAAAATGGAGGTTTATTGTGGTGGTTTATATGAGAATGTGTCTCATAAACTCTTGTGTTTGAAGATATGATGCCAGTTGGGGGAAATTTTGCATAGGCTTAGGATGTGTGGACTTTCTAGAGGAAGTGTGTGTAGAGGTGGGCTTAGAGGTTTCAAAAGCCTCATGATACTCCCAATTCAGTGAGGTCTCTCAGCTTGCTTCTCCAATTATAATACCTGCCTGCTGCTGTACTTCCTGTCTATGATGGTAATAGACTCTAATCCCACTGAAAATAAACTCGTGCATATATATTTTTTCTTGCCCATGGTGTTTTATCATAGAAAAAAAATAAGTAATACAGAAATTGCTACCAAGAGGTAGGCTATTGTGAAGGAACCAACCATGAAGATGTCTGAAGGTTTGTGAATAGCTTTGAGACTCTGGACTAGAAGAGTAGTAATTGAATGATATAATCACAGTTTAATGAGCCATTATAGTAGGAGCTTGGAAGACAGTAGTGTTTCTAGCTATATAGACTGTGAAGGCCCAGCTCAAGAAGTTTTAGAGGGGAAGACGAGAATGATATTAAAAACTGAGCTAACAACCTTTCTTATGATATTATGGCTAAGAATGTGGCTGGGTTTTTTGGTTCATTTTTTTTTTTACATGCCTTGTTCTAGAACTTGTCTGAAGCTAAATTTGAAATTAATGAGCTAATTTCTTTGGTGAAGAAAATTTCAGGAGCGTTTAGTATTGACTTCTTTCACATGGTTGTTAGTAATCATTCTTATGTGTGTCTGCAATGAATAAAAAAAAGAAATGTAAAATAAGGAAGCACCAGAAATGTACTATTGCAGCAAAGGCTGAGGGATGAGATTAGGAGTAGGCCTGATCTGCACTGCAATAAACAGAAGTACTGCCAGGGCAAGACTACACCCAGTGGAGCTTCAAATTTGGGGAAAGAAAAGGTCCGAGAACTTTTCTGCTGCTATAAAAGAACAAGTAAAGACTGCTGCTGAGGTGGCTCAAGGGGGGCTGGATCCATCGCAAGCTCATATCCAAACTTGATGATGTCATCAATATGGTACTGACTTTAGAGTCATAAAGCGTAAGGGAGATAATGGATTCTTACTCCATGGTTTCATAAAGCCAATCTGGCTAAGTAACATGCATGCCATATGCATCAATTCATGAAGACCTTGATAAAATATGTGAAGTTATGCAAGTGAAACTTGAATTACACTGGAGACCCTGATGTGTTAGAGGTGTCATAACCATGATATATCTGCCAAGAAGAGCTCCATTCAGAGAGTCAAACAGGACCAGGGAAAAGAAATGTGTGTTGTGGAGTATCTAAATCTTTGACACCAGACATGGAGTCACAGGATTTGGTGATTTTCCTGCTTGGTTTAAGTCTGTTTTTTTTTCTCTCATATTTCCTCACTATGCCTCAATTTCTCCCTTTTGAAATAATGTACTTTTTGGAAAATTGTATCTTGGATGCATATGATTTGCTTTTTGATTTACAGGGGGGGGGTGGTTTACAATTAAATGATTGCCTTGAGTCTCAAAGACACTTTAGACCTTTAAATACTGTTGAGGCTTTGAAAAATTATTAGACTACATACATTTTACATTATTATATCGCCATAGGCCTATGGGGAAAGATAGTAGAATACAGAAGTTTGAATGAGAATATTTTCCATAGTTTCTGGCATTCAAATAGTTGATTCCCAGCTAGAAATGCTGGTAGGGTACATTTAGGAAATCTGGCCTTGTTTGAGAAAATATGTTACCAGGGTACATCTTTGATTTTTCTACTGTTGATTCTAGAAATGAGAGTTTAATAGTCTGATAATTAAACAAACAAAAATATATAAATGTAATTCTGCAAATATTTCCAACAAAAACATAGCAACTAACATAAGTAAGTAACAAGAGGATAATTTAGCAAAGAAAATATGCAAATGTGACCAGAAAAAAAGGAAAGCCAATAAGACTTAAATAGTCCTGTCAATAGCATCCTAGAAACTACTATGTAGACATCGAAGATTAATTTTATTTAGATTGTCTTCTCTCTCAAATTATTTGTGATAAGATGCAAAATTTTAGACTGGCACTGACTAGTTCCCAGGAAATCCTCAATTTCCTAAAAAAATCCAAACACATCAACCTACAAAGCTTGTGTACTGCTATTTTATCATATCAAAAGCCTTTAGAGAGCAAAGATAAGATAAATGAAGTATTAGCCCTTGAGGAGACTTATTGAATGATGAAGGTCATTGTCAACTCAAATCAATGGAGACAGTAGATCACAGAAGCCCCAAATGCATGAGCCAAATATTCTTTTTGATCTTTATGAGTACAGGAACTCATGGGAGCATGTGAAAAGAATTTCAAATCAATGTATCATTAAAAGTATTATACTGGCAGATGGCTCATGTTAAAAAATTGGCCATGACTCACAGAGTCGTATACCTAAACAAATCCAACTTTCTCCTTTTATAGGGTTCCAAATTTAAATTAGAAATTTATTGCACTTTTCTTATCCTTTGTCCACATTAAAGACACAAATAAAGAAATGTTGCTGTCTTGGTAATTGAGGTCAATAAAACACTGTGTCCTACTTATGTCAATGTCTAGAGCATCTTAAGTCAAACCATGGAAATAGTGACAAAGTGGTTTCTTGTATAATTAATGCTGTTTTCATCCTTTTATCAAAACAATCTTGAAGTAAAACAAGGAGATATTCTGGTTGTATTAAAATCCAAGCTATGTCAAAAGCCCATAGGTATAAAATGAGATTAAAGCCAGTCAAGAAACAAGGGAATGAATGTTTTATGATAAAAATGAGAAATACAAAATAACAGTATCTACTAATTATTTTTGTCTATTCAGATGCTTTATCTCCATTCATTAAAATTTGTATTGGGAAAATTAATTACCAAAGATTGTCTTGCTAATCTTTATTGGACAGAGGAAAGTTGAAGAAAATAGAATGATTAAGGGGAAAGCATTATCTGTGGAAGAGACAACTTTTCCTCTTCTTGTAGCTTTTTCATGCTTCTATGAAATAAACATCTTTGTGACAGTATACCTACCTTTGTTTGCAATGCTTTCAAATATCATTTTCTCTTATAGAGTAGTACCTTAATGGGCATTTCAAAGCCTCTCATCTTAATGTCATATTTTAATTGTTGGAATCCTTAAGATTTTGAGCAAGGTCTTAATGTTTCTTCATTACACAATCATCATCTGCATTATATATTCCTCATGACTTCCTCAGCACTCTTATTGAATCCTCTACCCATTTATTTAACTATTGTTCTCCATGGTTTTTCCCTGCTTCTATGAAATCCAAGGTATTTCTATGGACCATTAGTTCTATGTTCATACCATCAGTGGTAGCTGAACTTTGCCTTAACTGGCATTAAAATTTAAAATGTAGTAAACTGAGATCTAATTGAATAGCTGTTCTTTTATTAATACTTGTGGAAATTTTCAAATGATTAATTTTATATGGTTTGAACAAAATGTCATTTGTTTAGCAACACTATTTTTTAAGATTATATGTGTTCTAATGATTTAAGTTGTGTAACCTTATAGTTATCACATAAATCAATAACAGAACTACATTCTAGTTGGTTATTTTTTCTTCTAATCCTTTAATGCACTCAACACATGTATATAATATATTCAGTTACCATGTTTAATGGAAATTCTATAACTGCAAGATTTTATTAATTTACTTTGCAGTGTGCTTTACACTATATGGATCTGCCAGAGTTCATTATCTGTGACCAAAGTGCTTTTATTCTTTTTCATCTTCTCACAATCACTGAAATGCATGGACATTCGGAAGTGCTGAATTACTCTCTTGGAACAGACTTTACTCCATGACACTCAAAACTGAAAGTGTTAATGTACCATCCAACCAATGACATATGTTTAACGTGAATCATGCCTTTGTTCATTGTTTCCCCACAAAGATGTCCATTCACACCAAGGTAATTACTGAGCAATACATAGTTTGATGGTTTTCTTTCCAATCTCATTACGACCTCTCTTGCTCTTATCTATCCTCACCCACATAAACTCACTGTACTTGAATCTACTTTCTGGATCTGTTTCTAAATTCAAGATTTTCAAAATTTTATAGATTATTTTAATAGATCCAATTCAATATTAAAACCAAGTCACTATGAATATCTCTTTACAGGGCTAGAGATATGTGTCAATATGCTTCTTGAAATTAGATTCAAAATGACCAACTATACCAAGATACAGCCACGTCAGCTTCTGTGAAATGATATACTATAACCTGGAATTCTGAGCCAAAATAAACTACTACTTTCTTAAGTTTTTCCTGTTCTGGTGTTTTATTTTTAAATTTTATTTTTGTGTGTATTACTTTTTATTTTTATTTATGGTAGGTATGTATAAATTATATATATGTGAGTATGTGCATACATGTATATATGTATACCTGTATATTCAAGAAAATGTCAGAAGAGGCTTTCAGGTATCCTACTCCATCACTTTCCACTTATTCCTTCAAGTCATGGCCTCACAGAAGCATGCATGCACATATTATTGTCTAATCTGGAATCGATAAGCCAGAGCCATCCTCCTGTCTTTTCCCCATGGAAGCCAGCATTACAACCATCTGCAAAAAGCTGGACTTGTTACATGGGTGTTATTATACTAACTCTGATCCTCAGGAATGTGCATCAAATCTAATGAACTTCTGAGCCATTACTCAATCCATGCCAAGAAATTTTATCATAGCAACAAAAAAGTGGAACTGAGACACTGCTGTATTCATGGGTTTTACCTGTGGTACTTCAGCCTGTGCATTATAATACCTATATCTATCAATAGACTCCATGGAAGAACATTGGTTACCAATATGAATTGGTTATCTAATCTATACAAACTTTTGTTAGATCAACTACTTAGCAGAAACCCCAGAAGTCTATAAAGAAGTGACATGTTTCAAACTGAGGGTATCACACATGAGCATGAATCTTTTCCATCAAAGAGCCAGGGAGAACAAATCTGTCAAAATAGTTATTACTTTCATTTCATTGTAAGCGAGCCCCAATTAAATAGTTGCCTTTATAAGAGTTGCCTTGGTCATGGTGTCTCTTCTAGCTGACAGTCTAGAGAAAGTGAAAATGAAGGTAGAACCTTCAGCGCCAGGGTCGCTGTGGCCACCTCCAATGGAGCACTGGGGCATAGTCTGCATCCAGAAACCCAGAGGGAACTGCGAGCCCAGTGCTTTCCTATATTTCAGGATGCACAGGGAGGTCATTATCACGAGCCACTTGATTGGAAGATTGTTCAAAGATTAGCGGAAGTGGTTCGTACTTATGGTGTCAGCCCTGCTTTTATAAGAGTGCAATTAGAGAACCTGCACCACTATTGCATGACTCCAAGCGATTGGCAGAATCTGGCTCATGCCTGCTTGTCATCAGGCCAATATCTACACTGGAAGGCATTTTTCATTGAGTTTGCTGTCGAGCAAGCAGCGATCAATGCTGGCAACGGCCAGCCAGCCTGGGATCAAGACATGCTGCTGGGACAAGGTAGATTTGTAGCAGCTCAAACTAATTATCCCATCCAAGTGTATGCGCAAATTAATAACATAGGAACTAAAACCTGGGCATCTCTTCTGAATAGAGGAGAGGTGAGTGGGAACCTGACCAAGATTGTTCAGGGGCCCACAGAGCCCTTTTGCTGACTTTGTGGCTCATCTTGTAGAGGCAGGAGGCCATATTTTTGGAGACCCTGATGCTGCCATGCCTCTACTGAAGCAGCTGATTTTTGAACAGTGCACCAAAGAATGCAGGTGAGCAATTAATCCATATAAGCATAAAGGATTAGAGGTCTGGATGAAAATATGCAGAGAAATAGGAGGACCTCTTTCTTATTCTGGTCTGGCTGCTGCTGTCATACAGATGTCACAAGGAAAAGGCGGCCAGCAGAATAATAACTGTTTTAAATGTGGACAGCCAGGCCACATGAAACGTCAATGCCCACAATTGAGTGGTGCCAGAAACCAGTGATCAAAAGTACCCGGGTTATGTCTTAGATGCAAAAAAGGAAATCATTGGGTCAGTGAGTGTAGGTCAGTTAAAGATATTCATGGACAACCTTTTGCTCCCGGATATGGTGGTGCCCAGCCAAAAAAAAAACTTGAAAAGGGGCCCCTGACCCCAGGGCCCTCAAATATATGGGGCAGTTTGAGGCCACCGATGCAATGGAGTCACCCCGGAGAGCAGCAACAGGGAGTGCAGGCCTCTGTTCCACCACCTGACTTGTATTAACACATGGCATGGGAGTCCAGCTGGTGGACACAGACTTTAAAGGCCCACTGCCAGCTGACACGGTGGGGCTGATTTTGGGAAGGAGCTCTGTTACCATGCAAGGATTAATAGTTCATCCAGGAGTAATTGATTCAGCTTTTACAGGAAAGGTTAAGATTATAGTATCTTCCCCTAGAGGCATCGTTGCCATTTCCCCTGGTGATAGAATAGCTCAATTGCTCCTTTTGCCCAGCTGTCACTCTCAATTTCTAGCCAAAGATTCAGAACAGGGAGACAAGGGATTTGGCTCTACTGGGACCTCCAATATATTTTGCTCTCTAAATCTTGATACCCAACCCCTATTGAAGCTCAGGATTGAAGGAAAAGGTATATCTGATCTCCTACATACTGGTGCTTATTGTATCATCAGTACCAGAGATTGGCCTTCTGGTTTGCCTAAGCAGCAATCAGAACAAACTCTGAGAGGACTCGGGTATGCTCAGATACCCGAAATGAGTTCCCGCTTCCTATATTGGAAGTACGAGGAAGGACATTCTGGACAGTTTCAGCCATATGTGTTGGCTGTTCCAGTCTCTCTGTGGGGCCGTGATATGACGACTCAGATGGGCTTTGTTCTGACTAATAAAGGAGGCTATGGCAGCAAGGCCCATGACATGATGCTGGACATGGTATATATTCTCAGAAAAGGGTTAGGACAATTTCTGCAAGGTAGAACCTTTCCAGTGCCAGTTCGCAAAAAGAATGATCGGGCTGGACTGGGTTTTTCCTAGGGGCCACTGAGGGAGCATTACCTATTACATGGAAGACCGAGGATCCAGTATGGGTTCCTCAGTGGCCACTCTCCTCAGAAAAATTAAAAGCCGCGAAAGAGCTGTTACAAGAACAATTGGAGTTGGGACATATTCGGCCCTCTACATCTCCCTGGAATACTCAAATATTTGTTATAAAGAAAAAATCAGGAAAATGGAGACTTTTGCATGACTTGAGAGAAATAAACAAGCAAATGATCTTGATGGGGCCTGTACAGAGGGGACTGCCATTGCCTTCAGCCTTGCCCAAAAATTGGCCCATTATAGTTTTAGATATTAAAGATATTTTTTTCTCTATCCCGTTGCATCCAAATGATATGGTAAGATTTGCCTTTACTGTCCCCTCCCAAAATCATGCTGAACCTGATAAAAGGTTTGAGTGGACAGTTCTGCCACAAGGGATGACGAACAGTCCCACTATGTGTCAACTCTATGTTGATACAGCTCTGAAAGGAGTTCGAGGGCGATTTCCAAACATGAAGTGTTATCACTATATGGATGATATACTTCTTGCTACTCCCAGGGGTGCCTTGCTTGATGAAGCTTATAGCTTTGTGGTAACACAGTTGAAGGAACGGAATTTAGTAGTGGCACCAGAAAAGGTGCAAAAGGATCTTGTAGTGAATTATTTAGGAACAAAAATTACGGTAAAATATGTGTCCCCTCAAAAGATTCTGTTTAGCAAAGATGGGTTATGCACCCTGAATGATTTTCAAAAGTTATTGGGAGATATTCAATGGGTCCGACCCTATCTCTCTTTGACCAATTACAATTACAGCCATTATATGATATCTTATGAGGCAATACAGATTTAAATTCTCCCAGATATCTCACTGATGCTGCCAGGAAGGCTTTGTTATTAGTAGAACAGCATATTCAGAGTGCTGCCTTGAAACGCCGAAATGAGTCTAAACATTTTATCTTGTGCGTACTGGAAACAGAGTCGCAACCCAATGGGGTTTTATGGCAGGGAGCTCCCCTGTTATGGATACACCCAAAAATCTCCCCAGCCAAGACACTTGTTTATTATCCTGCCTCAGTAGCTCAGTTGGCTCTGATTGGTATACAGCAAAGCATGCAGTTTTTTGGAGTTGCACCTGAAAGTCTAATAGTACTGTATAATGCTAAGCAAATTGAAGTGTTAACAGCCACGGAGGATAACTGGGCTATTTTAAGGTGTAGTTTTCAAGGCCTTATTAGATAATCATTACCCCAAGGATCCAATATTACATTTTGTTAAAGTACATCCAGTAATCTTTCCTCGTATTACTGTTAGAGATCCATTGCCAGATGCTCCTCTTGTTTTTACAGATGGTTCTAAAACAGGACAAGGAGCCTATTTAATAACAGGATCATCCCCAGTTACCATTCAGTTTCCCCCTGCATCTCCACAAGTCATTTAATTGCAAATTGTGATTAAAGTATTTGAATTAATTCCAGGTCCCTTTAATTTGATTTCTGATAGCCAGTATGTTGTAAATATGCTGCAGTGTTTGGAGATAGTAGGCAAAATAAATTTGAGATCTACCATTGGAGAATTAGTTATTTAGTTGCAAAGAATTATTTTGAATCGTCATTCACCCTTTCTTATTCAGCATATTTGTGCTCATACTAGATTGCCAGGACCCCTTGCAGAAGGGAATGATATAGTTGATGAAGCTTCCAGAAAATGCATGGCCTTTTTAATGGCTTCATCTATTGATTTGGCACGTGATTTTCATGAACAATGTCATGTTAATTCAAAGATTTTGTCATCACAATTTAAAATTTCTCAAGCTGAGGCAAGAGAGATTGTGAAGGCGTGCAAAACCTGTGTCCCTTTATTACCTCAAGTCAGTGTGGGGGTTAATCCCCAGGGAGTGAGCCCCTACATTTGTGGCAAATGGATGTTACCCATTTTCTTGAGTTTGGAAAGATAAAATATATTCATGTTTCCATAGATATAGCCTCTGGCATTATTTTTGCCTCCTTACAGAAAGGTGAGAAGGCACGCCAGGTCATTGCACATTGTTTTGAGGCTTGGGGTGTCTGGGGACAGCCTAAAGAACTAAAGACTGATAATGGACCAGCCTATACTTCAGCCTGTTTTGTTTCCTTTTGCAAGATGACTGCTGTCCATCTGTTGCATTGGTTGCCATACAACCCTCAGGGCCAAGGCATTATTGAATGAGCCCATCGTACTTTAAAAGAATGTTTAATTAAACAAAAGGGGGGAATTGCCCCTGCTGGGTCCACACCAAGAGAGAGATTAGCCATTGCCTTATTTACTTTGAATTTTTTGAATGAAGATAAACAAGGGCATGTTGCAGCTGAGCGACAAGTTAATCCTGATATTTCTCCAAAAAGCATGGTCATGTGGAAGGATGTCTTAACTGGTTGTTGGAAGGGCCCTGACCCAGTGTTGGTTTGGGCAGGAGGGTCTGTTTGTGTGTTTCCCCAGGATCACCGACAACCACTGTGGGCCCCAGAATGGCTGACCAGAGCAATTCAAAACAAGCAGAACGATGAGGATATGATATTCCTGTGGCTGAGAATGGTCCTGCTAGTGAGAACTAAAGAGCTGCATTGGGGAATTATGTCTGTGTTCCCAAAACCCATGCCATTGACACATTCAGCGCAAGTGTTTCCTTGATTCTTTACATTTAATGCTTTGCTACAATTGCCTTTTTTTCCCCATGGGATGGAGAGATAGATTCAGTGCAGGAATCTATACAGCTTCAGCTAAAGGGATTGTTGTGTTTTCAGATGATTCAAAATATTTCACAGATGAGTGATTGTTTTCAGCTGTATAATCAGACCGTAGCATGGTTTGATATGCCAGTTAAGAGTTCTACTAAAGCTAATGATACCTGGATTCGAGGGGTGTAGACTGCCAGTATATCCAAGGGCAATGGCACTATACCCTCCCAACCTTGATGGGCCCCCTTTTGTAGGGGTATTCGTGATTCTCTTCCACCTTGGACCAGCTATCAATCTAGAAAAGTAGCTTGAGCAGTGAAGAATTATTTTTCCTTTCCCCTTATATAGGTACAGTCCATAACAGTTCCTTTTCAGAGTATAATTGGACATATCAAAATCCAGCTCAAGTAGGAGCTAGTAATCCTTTTAATGTATGGTTGTTATATGGGGTGAATGGTAGTTGCACTGATCTTTCCCCCTTAAGCATGGTGGCAGGAGGGACCTGGGGCAGTGCAAGTTTTTATTGGAATGATTCTAGTGTGTTTGAGTCTTCTGTATTTCAATTTGCTGGAGGGAGGAATGTTTTTTTTTTCAAGCTACATACACCTGTTTGTATGTTGCCTCCTTTTGTGTTTATTGTTTATAATGTTAGTTATGAGGATAGTATAATTAATTGTAATAGTAATAATAGCTTTTATAGTATGTGCTGGAATGCATCTTTGCATCATTTAGCTGTTGTTACTAGGATGGCTCGTTTTGTACCCTGGCCTGTTCAGGCTCCTTCTGCTATGACTTTGTTCAGACCTAAAAGGGATTTTGGCATTACTGCAGCCATTGTCACTGCTATAACAGTTTCTGCCACTGCAGCCACAGTTGCAGCCATATCCCTTATTGAGACAGTCCATCATCCATATTAATTCCACTCGTGTTGTCGTGTCCATGGCTGAAAGATTGGCCAGCTGGATCACTACAGCAGTCTCCCACCTGAATGAGTGGGCTGGCATTGGTGGACTTACCATGTGCCCAACTCTCATCAGCGCCCTGACCATCTGCTGCATGCAGAGTCATCAGTGCAGAGCCCAAGCCTTGATGATACAGACTTTTGTGGCAGTGGAAACAGGATAATCTCCTCAAGTGTGGCTTGGCATGCTAGAGAAATAGTCAATGATGGGTAAGACTCCCTGGGCATGTCACCAACCTAAGACAGGGATCAAACCAACACTGTTTGTCTCCCGATGACTGGTAAGGGGCATTGCCGCAGGGGTCAACCTAAGACAGGTATTCTCTCTGCCAATAAGTAAAGAAGGGGGAGATGTGAGGAGCAGGTGTGGCAGCAGTCCCAAGATGGTGCCCGGGACTGCAGCCAAGTCTTATGACTTGAACCTGACTTCCTCATACACCTGAAAATAAGCTGCGTCCATCGTAAGAACTGTGCAGGTGCACCATGATGCAAAATCGGACCAAATGACAAGTGATGATTCTGGCCAATGGACTGCTGTTATGTGGACTGGGCTGATGTGGCGTGGTAGAGGGGTTATATAAGGGATATATATATATAAGTGATTGGGGGCAAGGAGAAGAAGAGAGATTTTTTTCCTGCATACATGTTGAAAGGTTCCTGAATAAACTGCTTTGAAAAGAACGCTGTGTCGTTGCTCTTTTCTGCTGGTTGGATATAGAAGCGACAACTTTCTCTAGCTCCTACATTGGGGGCCCTGTGTTCCATCTGATAGCTGACTGTGAGCATCCACTTCTGTGTTTGCCAGGCGCTAGCATCATTGGGAAGAGAAGCCCCTTGGTCTTGCAAACTTTATATGCCTAAGTACAGGGGAACACCAGGGCCAAGAATTGGGAGTAGGTGGGTAGAGGAATGGGTGGCGGGGGTATGGGGGACTTTTGGGATAGCATTTGAAATGTAAATGAAGAAAATACCTAATAAAAATGTTTTTACAAAAGTACAACCATTGAACTGAGCACAGGGTCCCCAATGGAAGAGGTAGAGAAAGGACCCAAGGAGCTGAAAGGGTTTGCAACCCCATAGGAGGAACAATATGAACCAACCAATACCCCCAGGGCTCCCAGGGACTAAACCACCAACCAAAGAGTATACATGGAGGGACCCATGGCTCCATGTATACTGTACATGTAGCAGAGGATGGCCTTGTAGGGCATCCATTGAAAGAGAGGCCCTTGGTCCTATGAAGTCTGGATGCCCCAGTGTAGGGGAATGTCAGTACAAGGAAGCAAGAGTGGGTGGATGAGTTGGGGAGCACACTCATAGAAGCAGGGGGATGGGGGATGGGGGATGGGGGATGGGATAAGATGGTTCTGGAGGGGAAACCAAGAAAGGTGATAACGTTTGAAATGTAAATAAATAAAATATCCAATTAAAAAACACATACAGTGGAGGACTGCTGAGTCTATGTTCATTCAGAGATGATGTACCTAACCTTCAAGAGACTAGAGGCCCCAGGGAGTTTAGAGGTCAGGTTGGGTGAGGGGGTGGGGACATCCACGTGTAGAGAGGAGGATGGGGAAGAGGTATGGGATGTGGAAGAGTTGAAAAGTGGATGGAGTGGGGGGGTTAAAATATGGAGAGTAAATGAACAAATGATATTTTTTTTAAAAAAATGAAAAAGAAAACCAATCTAAAAAAAGTGGAAGATCAAGATGTTCTATGTACTATCAGTTTATGATGAGACCTTGCTTCCTTGAATCTCAAAAGGCCACCTTCTCCCAAAGCTAGCATGTATGTATGTATATTTTTATTTTTAGTCTTGTATGTATATTTTTATTCCTGTATGTATATTTTTAGTATATCTGTGCACACTAAAATTTCCTCACCCACAAGTATGCAAACTATGTTGTTAGTCTAGTTATCATATTTTGTATTAGAAATCCCTGTAATGGTCCAAATTCTTCTTGGAACTGAAAGTTAGAACTTTAACAAATAATGTCTCAGGTTAAAACACAGTTTCCAAAAGTACAGTTTGTGGTCATCAAGTGAAATCAATTGCACAGTAGATACAGAGACATAGAAAGGTTTGTAAATCTGAAACTGGAGAAAACTGAATATTTCAAAGAAATGATAGTTTCAAAAGGACTGATTGGACTTACAGAGAACAAAGCTGGACACTATGGTTAGAAGACAAGAAACTGAAGAGAGAGACTTCAGTACTGAAAATTGTTCAGAGACTGAAAAAAATGAAGAGTGAAATGCATTTTTTGGGTTTGTTTGGGGTTTTTTGTTTTGGATGATTTTTTTGTTTGTTTTTGTTTTGTTTGTTTGTTTGGGGGGGTGTTTTTTTTCAAGACTGGGTTTCTCTGTATAGCCCTGGCTGTCCTAGAACTCACTTTGTAGACCAGGCTGGCCTCAAACTCAGAAATCTGCCTGCCTCTGCCTCCCAAGTGCTGGGATTAAAGGCATGCACCACAACAGCCTGGCTTGGGTTTGTTAATAAAGAAGGCACTTATCATTTTGGTTAAACATGATGTTTAGATTGATTTCAATATGGAATATAAAATGAAAATAGAAACAAAGCTTTAAAATATTTTAGCTTATGTTTATTATGATAAAATAAAAATTTTAATGAGAAAATTATTGTCTCTAAGACACCAAGAAAGCAAGAAAGAATCTAAACGAGAGTAGTAGAAGTCAGCTTTTGATAAAATAATAATAATAATTTTTCCACTTATGAAGGGAGAGGCCATGGGGAAGAAATCAGGAAATGACTACAGACTGATGTTTTTGTGGGAATTATTATAGGGAAATGGACAATTGCTCTGATTATTTCAGGAAAGGAGAATGTCTGAGAGTTTAAAGAACTTGTGTAGAGATGGCATTTATTCTCACTAATATTTCAGAAAGTTGTACACTAAGGAAAGCTGCAATTCATACTCATTTTCCTGTAGGTCACTGACTCCCTGAAAATTGGTCCTTGAAACTGTCATGGTAGAAAGAAAAGCTTGATTGAGAACCATTAACACAAGTAAGGTAATAATAAAAGGAAAAATTAAAACTTTTATGACACTCAAAAACAGTGACTTCAAAAGCAATTAAATTGAAAAACCACGTTTATTGTGTCATCAAATCATGAGTTAAAAAGCAATTTAATTTTTGAAGACTCTCTATGAGTTCAAAAATAGTGAAACTACTTTATTAGTTTAATTGTTTTGAAGTCAGTGTTTTGGAACTCAGTAAATAGTTTTTATCAGTTTTATTTTCCCTAGTCAGGTTCCCATTTCCAACAGCACTGGCCCAGTTATGAACATGGAAAGTTCTTCATCTGAGCAAATTTCTCATGGTCTTTTCTGACAGACATCTATATTTCACATTTGAACCTTGCTACCAAAGTTTTGTTTATTGTAATTTGTAGCACATGTACACATGTGTGTACACATACATATTCATACATGAGCACATGTATGTGTACATACACAATTACACATTTATGTATATATGTGTGATTATCCATACTAGTTACTAAATATAGCATTCAGTATCTTCTGAAGATCATATTCGAATTATATCACTACATTGAGTAAAACCATATAAAAAACTGTTAAGTAGGTAAACACGGATTACTGCTGAGAAAAGAACTCTAAACTTGAGAGATTGAAAAAGGAAGAAACCTAGCATAAGCCTTCCCAAGTTTGAGATCCATGCTTCTTAATGGAAATATATGACTACCCACCCCCCAGCTGCACATAAGAGCAATAGGGAAGACTCTTGCCAAAATCCAAAAGTTACAACTGTGCCTAAGGAGCCATTCATCAAAAGGTGGCAAAGAAAAATGCTGGAGAATATAGGCTATGTCTGACCTATGAGGACTGTTTCTGTGATAGGAAAAAAATCAAATAAAAACTGAGGTCACATATGATCAGTGAAGGTACTAAGATCAATCTTATCAGGACTTAAGCTACGAATTCAAATGGAAACACAACAAAGACATCTTTTTTTGTGGTGTCCCTCTGATATGCTCTGAAACTATGAACAAGCCAGGAGACAGGAGAAAGGATATCACCCAGGGAGAAAAAAGTGTAGAATCACAGAAGAGTCAAGCTAAATGAAGACTTACCACATTAAGTTCCTCCTTGTAGTTCCACAGCTATTCTACTGTGTGATTTGCCATCTGGAGCCTCTGCTGTCAGCATTTCAAGACAACAGGTAAAGTAATGAGTCTGCTCATGGATGAAGGCATCATCAGCTCTCACTCCTGATCATTCCGACAATGAACAACCTGAAAATCAAACATTTAGGAAAAGTGCAAAATGCAATATAGCCCATATTTACTTAGTGACATATTGGGTGTTCCCATGTCCAGCACAGAGTTCTTCTCAGTGAACCCCTTTCTTCCCCAGTAAGTCAAAAATTTTTAAATACTATGTAATAAATGTGTGTTTCTTTATCAATATCAGCTGTTGTTTCAGTCATCTTCTTGGTCCACCTTTGCAAAGAGTACTTGTAAATCTTCTGGGAGTGTTTCCAATATCTGGAGGGGAAAGCTGACATTGTGTTCCATGCAAACTTGTTTTCAAACTTTTAGACTTCAATAGGGGGAAATAAAGTTTCTTTTAAAAGTTATATAGTGACATAGAAGAGTTCCTTTCCTAGTTCAGTGATAAGCTTGAGTTGTCCCATGTATTTTAAATATGTAAGAGATTTCAAGAGAGAACTACATAGCAGCTAGAAATAGTTACTATGGTGACAAATGTAATCCATATCCTGAATGGTGAATAAGAGGTATTGTTGGATGTTTGCCATTATGTTCTTCCTGTGTGAATTTTTTAAAGGCATTTTTTATTAGATGTTTTCTTCATTTATATTTCAAATGCTATCCCCAAAGTCCCCTATTCCCTCCCTCCACCCTGCTCCCCAACCCACCCTCTCCTGCTTCCTGGTCCTGACATTCCCCTGTACTGGGGCATATAATCTTCATAAGACCAAGGGCCTCTCCTCCCATTGATGGCCGACTAGGCCATCCTCTGCTACATATGCAACTAGAGACACAGCTCTTGGGGGGGGGTACTGGTTAGTTCATATTGTTGTTCCTCCTGTAGGATTGTGAGTTTTAAACTATTGAAATAACTAGGAGGAAAAGCAGAAGGAGAGAGGGAAAGAGTCAGGACTTCAGCAGGCCTTTCTGCAAAAAGGAAACAGAATTTGCTGAGGAAAGCTACATCTAGTGCTCATTAACAGAAAACGGAAAGTGATCCATTGCCTTGATAACATAGCTGCAATAAAAGCCTGACTACAGGGCCTTTTCAATCTCCTGAAAGTGCTAATCCAAGCCAAAGTGGAAGTAGGGAAAGTAGCCAAGGAGACAACATTTCATATTGAAGCTCTTTGGTCCCCAAGAAGGCATGGTTGTTATTGTCAGCTCAGTTGAGAAATGTCTTATATCCAGATGCTTGAGGGTGGAATGACATTTTTTGATGTAAGAACTATATGAATTCAGATGCAAGCAAAGAACCCTTGGGATGTGCTACCTACTCCTTACTCAAAACATAATTTGCATTGTATCCAAGAATAAGGTCATAGAGGTCTCTGCAGAAAAATAGAAGGCTTTCAAATTGAGATAGATCTGTACTCAAAGCTAAGTTCAACAAAATCTCTCAGAGTTCTGGTTTCCTTGTGAAACCATGAAGGTACCAGATCCCAGCCATTCTGTTCATGTGTCTGTCTCCCCCAACCACCACTCCCACACAGGGCAAATCCAAAGCCTCATGGGATATGGCAAGTGGGACAAAGTAGGCTTTCATAAAAGAAAGAAAGAAAGAAAGAGAGAGAGAGAGAGAGAGAGAGAGAGAGAGAGAGAGAGAGAAAGAAAGAAAGAAAGAAAGAAAGAAAGAAAGAAAGAAAGAAAGAAAGAAAGAAAACAAAAGTGAAAAATTGGAAATAACACTTGTAACTTAAAGATCATAACATAATTTATAATCTTACTATAGGTTGCCACAAATTAAAAGAAATGCAAACACTCTGGGGGACGTGAACTGACTTTCATCTTCCTAAAAATTATAAAAATAGTGATGCTGCTATTGGGTTTCTTAATTTTTGCCAGGACTTGTGTGCTGTGTAATGACATTTAGTCTTCTTCATAAAGGTAATGTTCAAAAAGTCTAAAAGCTACAAAAGAAAATGTAAGCAGAATATTATCTATTTAATCTTTCCACTGAGCCATTTCTCATATTTCTTAACATGTCTAGTCTAATTTAAAAAGTGAGAAAGAGAGATAAATTTCAAAGTTTTAAAGTTACCAAGACTCAATAGGAACTAATTCAATAGCATTTTTAGTTATATATGTGTTATATGTGAGAAATACTTGTATGTAGGTCAAAATGTGATTGGCAAGGTCTATATTCTAAAGAATCTCTTCTGACCTAAACAGGAAATGGTGATTCAGATCAGGCATTTTGTCAGTACTTATGACTTCAGCATTTTCAGTAAGTGTAAGTCCCTCATATTATTTCCCATAATCGTATACTATCAGAACAGATCTATAAACCAGAGGAAGAACTTCCACAGCTTCCAGAACAATAAACAAGCTTCCAGAACAATAAACATGTGACTGGATTCCAATTCTTTACTCTTATTGTACAGACTATATCCTGGGAAATGAATCAAATATCCAACTAGACAGCAACTCTTATTGCCGTGTTTGCATATACCACATAAAAATCAATAAAATCTGAAGAACTTCTATGTACTTGTATGTATTGTTTATTGAGATTTTGGAGTATGTACTTCTAGGGGAGCTTAATTAGATCAAACCATCCTCCTGAAACACTTTTAGAAACTACCAATATACATTTAGTGTGTGTGTGTGTGTGTGTGAGTGTGTGTGTGTGTGTGTGTGTGTGTGTGTGTGTGTGTGTGTGTGTGTGTGTGTGTGTGTGTAATTGGAGGATTGGGGTGTTGGGGGAAGGTGCTGCTCCACCAGTGCCATAGTGCACATGAGGAATTCACAGGGCAACTTTAGAGTCATTTCTTTCCTTCTATCTTTACCTGGGTTCCAGGATCAAAGTCAGGATTCCAGATCTGCTAAATAATCACTTTTATCTGTTGAGCCTTCTCATCAGCCCCATAAACTACATCTAAAGAAATGATTAATTCACATAGCACATATCTGTTGGTTTACACCCAAGCACCTATTTCCTCCCTTATAGCAACAGGATCTTGAACTTCATTAGAAAATTTCATAGTAGTATCCTTATTTCTAATCCCTAGAGAGAAATCCAAAACAACTGGAGCCAATTAAATTTCAAACATTTCAAAGCATCAATTAACATCACAACAATATATAAATATAGTTCCACAGAGTTGTTAACAACTATCTAGGATTCTAGGAGTAACTTTCTTCGTATGAAATCAACTCTATAGAAGACAAAAAATGAAAACTGAAACAAACTAGTTCTGTTTGGTCACTGAAACAAACCATGCAAATCACAGATTATTTTAGGATTTTAAATTTCAATGTCTATTAATTAACTTGTTTATTAGTTCAATTTGAGTCCAATTATATATTGATTATGACAAAAATTTTACCATTAGTGCACTGGTAATTTTGAAATGAATTTACACGAATAATAGACTAAGATTTATTTCCTAAGTGATACAAATAGAGTATCTTCTCAGCAAAAATGAAAATAAACAAAATAACTAAGTTGCTACATAATACTGCCTACAAGTACTAGTTAATGGAAACAAATCTTAGCTCCTTTCCATAATCTAATTTTAGGAGACAAAAATAAAACATTCTGCCTATGATGCACTAACATTTTACATGATTCCCATACACAACTTATAGCACTGATGATGTGCAAACAAAAGACAATAATTTACATGTATAAGAGAGGAGTTGCTGGAAGAAGAAGACAAATCTAGTAGATATATAGAATGATAGATTGGAAGATAGATAAATCTCTGTCTCTCTGTCTCTGTCTCTGTCTGTCTGTCTGTCTGTCTGTCTGTCTCTCTCTCTCTCTCTCTCTCTCTCTCTCTCTCTCTCTCTCTGTGTGTGTGTGTGTGTGTGTGTGTGTGTGTGTGTGTGTGTGTGTGTGTGTGTGTGTGTTTTGGAATTACTCTGAGAATTGACCAATAATTGATAAGTAATTTAAATATCTGACTTGAGTTGCACAATTTCATGAGCAGATATTTAAAGGTGAAAGGAAAATCCCTATTGTTCAGTAGAACATGCACCTCATAAACTCTGTTCAAAGGCCCCTTGGTTGAAACTTACATAAAATCCTTCTCCCTGAAGACTAGCTTTCATGGTACCAGAAGGCACTAGGCAACCTTCCAAAGGAAAGAGACAACCAAGAGTCCTACACAGTTAGGATGCCAGAGAACCGAGTTAGGATGCCAGTGAAGCATGACAATAACCACCATGACTCAATAACCTTAAGGGCACAGTTGGTCACATTACCTCGCATACATTATTTATCCAACAGCTCACTAATTGTCCTTGAGACTCACTTACGAAGAGAAAAATCATGCCTGGTACTGGAAACTTACCTAGCTAGCTACTCAAAGCTAATGAAGTCAGGATCCTGGAAAATAGCCTAGAACTGCAACTTTACAAAAGAAACCAGCATATTTCATAACTGCATTCAAAATATTTGTCCTTATACCAAAAGATAAATGTAGTCCTCATTCTGGATAAAAGAGATTTCTCTTTGAAACAAATGAAGCCAGTTACTGAAAACCACAAGTAATCAAAATACAGAATTGTGGAGGCCAGTCATAAAGGATAAATATATAATACAACTACTGCACCTAAGGCTCATGAAATATTGTATAAAAGGGAATGGAAAGATTATAAAAGATAAAAAAAATGGGAGTTTTTTTGATGATATTGTGTCTCCTAAGAATGTCAGAAGCTACACCTATAAAGTCTCACCACATGGGTGACTAATCATGAGCTGAACAAGGATGACACTAATAGTCATGTCGAAGTGGGTGGGGAAGGCCTCAGCCCTATACAAAGAACTATAGGTAACAGTGATGCTAAGAGTGGGAGGAGTTCTCCAGGGAAACATAATTGGTCATCCAACAGCAAATAGGCATCCCTGAAAACATTTATACAAGTAACATAATACATGCTATGGAGGTTGTGTGTTTATATGTGTGTGTGTATGTGTGTGTGTGTGTGTGTGTGTGTGTGTGTATGAATATAAATTCATATGTAGTGCATGTGTGTATTTGTGCATATAACAACAAAAATAAAAAGAGAAGCCATGAATTTGAAAACTAGCAAGAAGGACTATATGGAGCCAGGTGTGGTGGCACAGGCCTTTAATGCCAGCACTCAGGAGGCAGAGGCAGGTGGATTTCTGAGTTTGAGGCCAGCCTGGTCTACAAAGTGAGTTCCAGGACAGCCAGGACTACACTGAGAAACCCTGTCTCGAAAAACCAACCAAAGAAGAAGAAGAAGAAGAAGAAGAAGAAGAAGAAGAAGAAGAAGAAGAAGAAGAAGAAGAAGAAGAAGAAGAAGAAGAAGAAGAAGAAGAAGAAGAGGACCATATGGAAGGTTTGGAGAGAGGTTATGAAAAGGGTAAATGATATAATTATATAATAATATCAAAAATAAGAGAAATGCTTTTTTAAATAGCACATGAACTTGGGAATACATCTATGAAGTTCTCAGGCAAGAAAACAAGAAACCTTAATCTTTTGTCTTTAGCAGATTATCCACCATGGTGAAATATTTTTATATCTCTTTCCTCCTCAGAGAATGAACTTTTTTTCATATCTTGCAGCTAACTAAATAATATGCCTTGAAATCATTTAAGACTGTATATACAACCTGAAATCATACGTTATATTCATCCTGTTTAAATTTAATCTGCTTTTAAGGAAAGAATGCAATGAACCTAACTCTCCTCATTGAATCAACTCTTACAACCTAACCTAAATGCATAGCTTTATCTTAAATTATATACTAAGTCATGTCCCTGACCTAGAATATTGGATGTGTATGCTGTAATAATCATTTTGTGAAAGCAGCAAACAAGTTGAGAGAAATGTTAAGCAATATAATACACTATAAATATTGGGAGCAACATGTGGCAAAAGGGAAATAAGAATTATTTTGTTTTGAGTGCTACTCTGGGTTAGCAATGGTCAGTAATTTTGTCCTTCATAAAATTGTTAAAGATTTCTGTAAAAAGGTACCTTTTACTTTTTCCCCATATCATGCCTATTGTGCTGTTCAAGAAATGCAAATAAAAGTCCTTTGTTAGCAACAGGCACAGATTCACACACACACACACACACACACACACACACACACACACACACACAAATACAGAGGCATAAAGGACACAATAAAACAGAGTCAACAGTCCAAACACACAACAGATAGATAGCTGACAGGCCAGTAACCCCAGTAATACCTTGATCCAAAGAACAGTACCACAGGCACTAGTACTCATGGTCAGTCATCCATAACCCAAGTAGCCATCAAAATGAACCTTTAAGTCTCAGGATTTGACAGATGACCTTGGACAAGATTAGTTTTGTGCACATTTATCTTTCTGGATTTCAAAAGTCACTCCCGTTCTATCCTATGAAAAATTTGCTTAATTTTTCAGTGAGTTTATCATGTAATCTACAATGAATTAAGAAACAGTTTAACAAGAATTTTAGTTATTTCCATACAGGAGAATAGGCTAATGTTTTAGCTTTATGCTCTGCTATACATAGAAATCCTTGTATAAACTTTTAGTACATATAAACATACAAACACATACATACAGGAAAATACAGATAGAAAATAAAATCTCTCACATGAAACAAAAACATTCAAAGTAGAAATATTAGTTACTTGCATTTTTCATATTTTTCCATTTGCACATTTCTTTTTTTTTCTCCTTTTTTAATTAGGTATTTTCCTCGTTTACATTTCCAATGCTATCCCAAAAGTCCCCCATACCCACCCCACCCCCCAATTCCCTTCCCACCCACTCCCCCTTTTTGGCCCTGGCGTTCCCCTGTACTGGGGCATATAAAGTTTGCAAGTCCAAAGGGCCTCTCTTTCCAGTGATGGCTGACTAGGCCATCTTTTGATACATATGCAGCTAGAGACAAGAGCTCCGGGGTACTGCTTAGTTCATATTGTTGTTCCATCTATAGGGTTGCAGTTCCCTTTAGCTCCTTGGGTACTTTCTCTAGCTCCTCCACTGGGGGCCGTGACCCATCCAATAGCTGACTGTGATCATCCACTTCTGTGTTTGCTAGGCCCCAGCATAGTCTCACAAGAGACAGCTATATCTGGGTCCTTTCAGCAAAATCTTGCTAGTGTATGCAATGGTGTCAGCTTTTGGAAACTGATTATGGGATGGATCCTTGGATATGGCAATCACTAGATGGTCCATCCTTTCGTCACAGCTCCAAATTTTGTCTCTGTAACTCCTTCCATGGGTGTTTTGTTCCCATTTCTAAGAAGGGGCAAAGTGTCCACACTTTGGTCTTCGTTCTTCTTGAGTTTCATGTGTTTAGCAAATTGTATCTTATATCTTGGGTATCCTAAGTTTCTGGGCTAATATCCACTTATCAGTGAGTACATATTGTGTGAGTTCCTTTGTGATTGGGTGACCTCACTCAGGATGATGCCCTCCAGGCATTTGCACATTTCTATTTTGATGGTTTAAAGTGGATTGTTACAGTTTCAACAGCAAGAATGATTATTGATGTTGGAAGACTCAATCCATAATTAAACTGATCTTCATTAGTTGAAATTCAACAACTTGTGTTCTTATGTGAAATCATATAATCACAAACCCTTTAGAAGCACTTTCATTCTGTTATTTATAAAACTTGGTTTGGGTTTTTCTCATGGACTAATATATCAGAAACAATCATTTGAAGAATTTCTCAGAATATTCTTAAAGCTATGATCAAGGACAGTACTCAATATACTGGTGAATATCATTTCTATAAAGGCATTCATATTATGGTTTCTGTAGTTGAAATGTATTCCTCTAACACATTGCTATGCTTGATTTTTATCACTTGGGATTTTTAAATAAACTTTCCCACTTAGTGTCAGTATATTCACTATAAAAGAGACAAATTAACTTTCCCCTCATTGTCTGCATTAACAGCCAAATGTGACATTCAAGTTTATGTTGGCTGAATTTTGCTTTTCTGTTTACTTATTAAACATTTGTTTTAAGTTTATCTGAGCTTTTCCTTGTAATGTCAAATTCTTCAGTAAAATAGGTAGATGAACATAAGCAATTCATTGAAAGTAATTAAATGCATATTAAAGAAGTTTACTGGGATTGTATATAATATAGTTATACCATTAAACAACTCATCTATCTTTCAAAATTACCAATGATTCATTTTGTCACTTTGATGACTGAGTTAATCTATAACATCTAGAATATTACATGAAATATTCCATGCACAATTTTACACACTGGGAATGCAGCATTGATTAGAGCAGACAAGAACTATGAATTCATGAAAGTAATGCTGGTGTATGTATTTGAAGAAGTATGACGGTGAAGAGACAGACAATGAACAAGCTTAATAACAGCACAGGAAAACACTACTGCTAAATAAAGGATAAAATGGTTAAATTACTATTTTCAAACTTTAAGAGATGTAGAGATGATAGCTGAGCTAGATATTGCAAATACTTTTGAGCACTTACCAGCATTAGATAAGACTTTAAGCACTTCATATTTGTTAATCTCAAAGCATCCCTAGAAAGTATTTATAATTTTGCACATTTAAAACATAATTAAGAAGGAAAGAAATTAAGTATCTTGAAACTAAGTTGTAGAGAAGAGATTCAAGTGCTAGTGTGTGTATTCTGATGTGCTTACCACTATACTACAGGGAAAATAACAGGAAGACCATATCAAAGGAAGGTATGTTATGTTCACATGCCCTAAAGATAACTTGATGGAAATGATCCAATAGAAAGGCAGCACTATACCAGCAGGAGTGACATCATAAATAGGTAAAAATTACTGCTGAAAAAAATGACCAGTTGAGCATTCGAGCTCCTAAGGCTGCAGTATCAAAAACAATTACTGGGAAGTAAAGCTGACTCATAGCTCTGAGCTCCACCAAGGAGCAGAATCTGGTGTGTAGGCTGTAAAGAACACTGCTTGCTTTCCTATCTCCTAGAGTGAATCACTTCTAAGTAAAGGAGGTTAGCTAGAAGTAATCTGCAAATTTGTTATGAAGATTAACACTATTTTCTAAACACAAAAGCAAATCTAACAAAAATTCAGTGGCAAGGTTTGAAGAGTTAATGTGCATAAAAGTCCATGATAAATATTGGCATTCATACTAATTGTTTCAATTATAGTCATGATTATCTGACTGCCTTCTCGGGTTAAACAACAAATATCCCACAAATGTTGAAAACAATGTGTGAGTATAGATTGATAACATATGTGTGTGGTTTGAGTGCTGCTTTGGGTCAGTACAGTAAGTTCTGTTGAAAATCTTTGCTGGAAATTTTCATAAAATACATTCCTCATTCCTTTCCCACACCATGGTTTCTGTGTTGTTCAATAGATACAGAGCAAAGAATGTACTTTTTTAAAATTAGGTATTTTCCTCATTTACATTTCCCAATGCTATCCCAAAAGTCCCCCATACCCACCCCCCTCCTCTACCCACCCACTCCCCCTTAAAGGACAGCCTGCAAAGACAGACATATGAAACAGACACAACAAATAGAAAACATATAGGACATAGTCTCCAAACTACAGAAGAACAGAAGACATAGGGAGAGAAAAAGATGACAATTTTGGTTCAATCATTCTCTAAAGTCCTCCAAAGGGAAGAAAATATTTTGATGTTGTTCCTTAACTAAATGACCATTGGGTGAGTAGCATATATACCATGGATGTACTGAACAAGGAATGATTCAAATACCCAGGGGGTTGGAGCAGGATGAGAAAGGGGAATAACAGGATATAAATTATCTGATGAGGAAAGAAGAAAAAGGGAGATATTCAAGGAGGGGAATGGAAATAAAAACAAAGGGAGGGAGGTAGATAAGCTAACAATAAGGATGTCTGAAAAAGTCACAAGGAGTCATACTATTAACTATTTGCCTACAAATCCATGATACACACACACACACACACACACACACACACACACACACACACAGGTTAAATTTAGAAATATGAGAGGGGAATGGGTAGGGGAGTGTGGGGTTCAGGACCAGATGTGGGAAAGCACAGGAGATGGCTAGATGGCCGTGAAAATGAACAGAAATCTGCAAATGATGGGAGTGAGAGTGATGGGCATCTCCAAGACAAGACTGAGATCAGGGATAAGGGAGGTTTGCCCAAGAAACAATAGGGGTGACCTTAGTTGTGACTTACTGCATTGGGGGAATGGAACCTGAAGAGGCTACTTCCTATAGCCAGACAGGAACCCGAGTGGAACAATAGAGACATCAACCCACTCACAAAACTTTCAACCTAAAATTTGTCCTGGATACAAGAAATGCTGAGACAAAAAACGGAGCAGAGATTGAGGGAATGGCCAACTAATAATCAAAAATCAGCCCAACCTGAGACCCATTCCATGAGAAAGCATCAGCCGGTAACACTATTAAGGATACTCTGTTATGCTTGCAGACAGGGGCTCTGAGAACACCTTCTAGCAGCTGATTCAGACAGATGTAGATACCATCAGCCAAACAGTGGATGGAGCTTGGGGATTCTTATGGAAGAATAAGAGGAAGGGTTGCAGGCCCTGAAGGGAATAGGAACTCCACAGGAAGACCCAGAAAATCAACTAACCTGTACTCTTGGGATTCTCAGGGACTGAACCACCAACCAAGAACATACACAGGCTGGACCTAGGTCTCCCGGCTCATATGTAGCACATATGCTGCTTGGCTTTTATGTGAGTCCTGAACAACGGGATCAGGGTCTATCCTAAAGTTGTTGCCCATACATGGGATATGTTCTACTATCTGGGCTGCCTTTTCTAGCCTCTGTGGGAGAGGAAGAGCCTAGCTTCACAGACACTTGAAGTGCCAAAGTGGGGTGAGGATAGTCTGGGTCTCCCAACCTACTCAGAGAAAAGGGGAGTATGGGGGAAGAATTGTGAAAAATAAAAACCATGAACTTGAAGGAGACGGGGAAGGGTGTATTAGAAGGGTTGGGTAGAGAATAGGGAAGGGAGAAATACATTTTTAACACTTTAATAGCTTATTTCTAGAATTTTTAAATTATATTTCTAGACTTTAGTTAATCACAGACATTCAGTGTGTCTTGTGAAACTGTATATAAGTTGGTATTATCATACTAGTCTTTATCCGGTTTCTGTATCTTTGAACCTCATAGCCATTAAAATGTACATGAGCTCCTAGCTTTAATTTCCACAAGTTAGTCCTTATATGAGTGCATTCTTTGTTCAAAGAATATTTTCATGCTTCCAGAACCCTTGAGTGACTCTGAAAGGACAAGAAGCATCCAGAATTTTTATTCTTAAGTAGGCCTGATTTTATGGCAAGAGAGCATTGCATGTGCTTCAGGGCCCCTTCTCCCTCAGCCATGGTTGGAGTGGTCTTCAGATGTGATCCCAGTGTCTCTAACTACTCAGAGCCCGAATTGACCTCTGATAGATTTTGTTTAATACAGACATTTCCCCCCTTCTTATATTACTAATCACAATTCACTACTCTCCTACTGATTTATTTAAGTAATATTCTCTCATAAATTATTTTTATATGAATCCTCATCTCAAGGTCACTTTAGGAGTTTAGGCCTAAAGCAATATCCCCAAACCTATATTTTCCTTACACAAAATGTCAAGTTGGAATATTTGTAATTGTCATCAATCTAAGGCCAGTTTCAGTAAGCATTGTACCACAAAGTCCAGAACCCATACTGTCACCACCTCGGCTATCTCTGTAGAATTCTTTAAAACACAAAATTCATGGTTTGAGAGTTGGCTCAGAAGTTAAGTGCACATGTTGTTTATGCAGAAGACACATGATTGATTCTCTTCATGCAAATGGCAGTATCTTGAACCTTACAAATACTAACTAAATTGATTGGTGTAAAAATTGACAATATAACTTCTTGATACTTAGCTGAGAATTGAGGCCATTGACATCTCTGAGACTTTTAGGTTTCTGGGAAGAGAAGCAGCTGGAATTTATGTGTCCAAGGCTTTACTTAATCTCTGTACTGCCTCTTGTGGTGCTAGGAGGACTTGACCCTAGAGATTAGTTAAAAGTAAGACAGAATCGTCTGTGCTACATGAAACCCAAGTAATAGTCTCCTCAGTTTTTCTTCAGGTTTAGTCACATCGTCTGAAAATTCAGAGCATGAATTTGATTTCATTTACATTTCTCATAATTTATTCATTTACTTTTAAATGCCAGATGCTATGTTAAACTCAAGAAAAACTGAGAGAGTATAATAACTCTTCCAAGATTTTGAAGAGTTCACAGTTTAGTCAAGGGAAGAGAGTCTAAAACAATAATTGTAAGGGGGCATACTCAAAGTACCCAGAGGGTGTGACAGAAAAGTAGAGGGCAGAAAGATTCTGCCCATAGAATATGGAGAAAGCTTTAAAGAAAGTTTGAAAGTTACAATGGCTATAGAATAGAGGTTTTATTAAAATAAGAAAGGGAGGGCTAGAGAGATGGCTCAGCAGTTAAGAGCACTGACTTCTCTTTCAGAGGTCCTGAGTTCAATTCCCAGCAACCTCATAGTGGCTTAAAACCATCTGTAATGTGATCTGATGCCCTCTTCTAGTGTGTCTGAAGACAGCTACAGTGTACTCACATATATAAAATAAATAAATCTTTTTTTTTTAAAAAAAAGGGAAAAAAGAGAGCAGTACATTCTATAAGCCAGGCAGTAGTGGTGCACACCTTTAATCCCAGCATTTGGGAAGCAGATCCAGGTAGGTTTCTGAGTTTGAAGACAGCCTGGTCTACAGAGTGAGTTCCAGGGCAGCCAGGGCTACACAGGGAAACCTTGTCTCAAAAAAAGAAAGAGAGAGAGTGGGAGTTAGATAAATTTTATATGAAATTTTATATTGCTTTAATATTCTGGAGAATATATTCAATCAATCACAAATATTTAATATGAACGCAGGTACTGAAAAGAAAAAAAAAGTTACTTAAATAACTTTAATTCAAACTAACAATATTGACCATCTAATTTGCAGTATTTTCATTATTTAAGTTTTGAAACTGTATAATGATACATACAATGTCTTTAATGAAAACTGATTGCTGAATAAGTCGTGTTTGGAGAAACATCTAAGAAACTAAAAAGTCATTACACACATGATATGCACTCAGTGATAAGTAGATATTAGCTCAGAAGCTCAGAATACCCACGATAAAATTTGAAAAACACATGTAACTCAAGAAGACAGAAGAACAAAGTGTGGATACCTCCATCCTTCTTAAAAGGAGGAACAGGATACCCATGGAAGGAGTTACAGAGACAAAGCATGGAGCAGAGGCTGAAGGAATGACGATCCAGAGACTGCCCCACATGGGGATCCATCCCATAAACAACCACCAAACCCAGACACTATTGCAGATGCCAACAAGATTTTGCTGACAGGAACCTGATATAGCTGTCTTCTGAAAGGCTCTGCCAGTGTCTGGCAAATACAGAAGTGAATGCTCACAGTCATCCATTGAATGGAGCACAGGGTCCCCAGTGGAGGAGCTAGAGAAAGTACCCAAGGAGCTGAAGGGGTTTGCAACCCTATAGGAGGACAAACAATATGAACTAACCAGTACCACCAGGGCTCCCTGGGACTAAACCACCAATCAAAGAAAACACATGGTGGGACTCATGTCTCTAGCTGCAGAGGACAGCTTAGTTAGTCATCAATGGGAGGAGAAGCCTGTGATCTTGTGAAGGTCCTATGCCCCATTACAGGGGAATGCCAGGGCCAGGAAGCAGGTGTGGGTGGGTGGGTTGGGGTCCAGGGGGAGGGGATAGGGGATTTTTGGAGAGGAAACTAGGAAAAGGGATAGCATTTGAAATGTAAATAAAGAAAAAATATCTAATTAAAAAAAGAATATCAAGAAAGAAAAAAGTAGTGTTTAGAGAAACATCTAACAAACAAAAAAGTCATTATTTTCTCATTTCTTAGCTAAAATAAACGTAAGATAAATGTAAGATAGATAAATGTAACTAAATAAAGATAGGTTAAAACCTAATCCATATAAGAATAAAGTACTGAGTTTCAATATATTGTTATTTTGTTGTTTTTAAAATTATCTCCTAATTATTATATTTTTGAATTGTGCCCAAATTACTTCACACCTGTGTCATGGTCAAGAAGAATTGACCAAATGGCAGAAAATAAATAAAACAATATAAAAATAGAAAAGCTTTTTGAAACTATTTGCCATTAAATTTAATATGAATTATATATGTATATACATAACATATAAATGTAAACATTTATAAATCAATATAAAGCAAAATGTAAATGAAAGATTTTTTGGCTCAAACCTTTCCCTGCCTTCCTGACTGAGTCCTAAATAAAGGCAAACTCATTTATTACTCAGTTTCAGAAATTTATTTCAGTATATCTTCGTCCAGGCCTCACCAGTATTTCAATTTGTGTATCTGACAAAAGTAGATGAATGAAACTCTCTTGGAGGCAAGGATTTATTTTCTCAATACTGCTTCTGTTTCAAGATTCCTATTTAGAATGAGATAATAGCTTTGTCCTATAGTTCAATGTCCAGATCCTAAGAAATTAATGATATTTCCTCTACCGCAGGGCTCCCTTGAGTTTGGCTACAAGGATTGTTTGCTTTCTCTGAAGTCTGTGTTACTTGTTAGGGTACACTCACAGGTTTTTCCATACTCTTTTCTATTTTATAATTTTTAAACAATTTCACCTCATATGCCCCTGTAAAATATTTGGCTTGAGAATTTATCATAATCTTCATTTCCCAAGGTAAAACCTGGTATATAAAAGTGGTAAGGATGAGACAGAATAAAACATCCTTGTCATACCAAAAGTCCACACAAATGTATATAATTCAGCCAAACACACACACACACACACACACACACACACACACACACACACAGAGAGAGAGAGAGAGAGAGAGAGAGAGAGAGAGAGAGAGAGAGGTCAGTTGGTAAAATGTTCACTATAATGTTCCTTGTATGTAACTCCCATCATTCTTCAAAAAATAAAAAGGCAATTATGCATTTGCAAGAGAGCAAAGATGAGTAAATGCTATGGTTTATGATTTAATAATAATTTCAAAATATAAAACAAAATTTTTAAAATGCAAATTTACATTTCCCATAAGATATAGCATACTTACAAACACAAATGAAAGCAAATATACATTCAAGTAATTTAGTACAAATATTTACAGCAGCTATATTTGTAATGATCAATCCTGAAAAAGTCAAATATTTATCAACTAATGAGTAGAATCACACTCCACTAAATCCATACAAAATATTACTCACAATATAGAGGAATTAACTATTCATAAAAATAGTGACATGGGTAAATCTAAAGATATTTCTACTCTTTAAAATAAGCCACATAGAAGGGCTTTATAAATAAGTAGCTATTTGGAGACTATAACACCTACTAACAGCAACAGGGCACTATTCTCAAGGGACTGGATGTATTGTTGGGAAAATGCTAAGTATACAAATGTCAAAATTTATCAAACCATGTACTTAAAGATGTCAAATTTATATTATGTCTACTATATCTCAACTAAAGCCTTTAAAATAATTAGCAGAGTTAAATAAAAATAGAAACAGGAAGTATTATAAACAACTTTACAGGAATGATTTAGATACCTATATAACTGAACAGTCTTTAAAGCCAGAAAAATAACTAGAGCTCACATGAATTAGCAGTTGATCAACTTAATATTTATGAAATAGAGGCTATAATTCAAAATAGATTCACAAGAAGTGGGTTTTAGATTACACCAAACTAAAATAAGAATATTTTCCTCAGCAGAAAAGAAGGATATAAGGTAAACGAATAAAACTTTAAAATCTTCTTTGAGACCCAGAGAATCAAATAAACAAAAGGTGTTCGTGTTTTAGAACCACTGGGTAGGAATGGTGCTGAGACTACTCTGTGAGTCTGCAGACTTCTTTTCTTGGGTTATTGCCATCCACACACCATCCACTCAGCTGTCAAAGCTGACGGTTTACTGATTTGAGCCTGACAGGACAAACAGCACCTTTGCAGCCTGTAGTGGTGAACTCAAATTGCAAAGGTCCAGGGGAGGGAAGAAGAAGACAGAAAAGTGAAGGTTTGCAGGCTTCAAAGTGACAGACTCATTTAAGGACAGAGAGGAAAGGCCCAAGGCCTCGTTATCCTAGATATGTTGAAATGATTCCAGGTGAACAAGAGACAAGACAGAAAATTAAGGAGGTCATTCTTCAAATTAGATACACAGAAGCACTGATATTAGCTTCTGCACAATCCTAGTTGGCTAGCAAACCAAACATACACTGGGAAACCCAGAAGAACACATTGGAAAAGTATAGGGATCTGAACAAAGTATATCATAAAAATATACTTTTTTTGTATGTAATTGGCTTTTATTTTTAATTTTTCTGCTTTACACAGAGTTACATCCCCAGACTAAAGACTGCCCCAGTCTGTTTACAAAGCACTAATATTTTAAATGCCTTCTTTTTCATTTTATCTTTTATTGATCTCTGTTTTAAATTTTGTTTTTTTACATTAGGTATTTATTTCATTTACAATTCCAGTGCTATCCCAAAAGTCCCCCATACTCTCCCCCACCCCACTCCTCTACCTACCCACTCCCACTTCTTGGCCCTGGCATTCCCCTGTACTGAGGCATATAAAGTTTGCAAGACCAATGGGCCTCTCTTTCCACTGATGGCCGACTAGGCCATCTTCTAATACATATGCAGCTAGAGACACAAGCTCTCCAAACTGTGTCTCTGTAACTCCCTCCATGGGTGTTTTGTTCCCAATTCTAAGAAGGGGCAAAGTGTCCACACTTTGGTCTTCGTTTTTCTTGAGTTTCATGTGTTTAGCAAATTGTATCTTATATCTTGGGTATTCTAAGTTTCTGGGCTAATATCCATTTATCAGTGAGGACATATTGTGTGAGTTCTTTTGTGATTGGGTTACCTCACTCAGGATGATGCCCTCCAGGTCCATCCATTTGCCTAGGAATTTCATAAATTCATTCCTTTTAATAGCTGAGTAGTACTCCATTGTGTAAATGTACCACATTTTCTGTATCCATTCCTCTGTTGAGGGGCATCTGGGTTCTTTCCAGCTTCTGGCTATTATATTTGATACAGTATTGCATGTTGTACAGTTTTAGAGAGCATATCTTTGATGTTGTTACCACAAAAAATGGAAACAAAGATAGATTATTTGTTAAATGTCTTGATTATTTAAAGTAATTATGTGCATTTAATATCTGCAGATAATGTATTATATAAATATATTTACTATTTATATAACTGTATATATTTAAGTCAGCAAATATATCCTTGTAAATACATGTAGTATATATGATATATGTATCAAGACATCATTCTTTATACTTTTAATAATCATTTCCAAAAAATATGTGAAGGGAAAACGAGTTAAGATTGTTTTTCAAGGTCTAAAGAAGTACAAAAGATACCTTACTCAAGTACCCCAGGCAAGTTTCTAAAAGCAAAACCATAAAAAATACTAATGAATAAAATTTATGGAAACAAATACAACAGGAAACAGAGGTACTACAATACAATACAGAAAAATGCCATGTTTCCACCCAAAATAATACAAAATATAAAAGATAAAGGAGAGAGTGACCTCTGCTAGAGACAAATGACAGTCAACAAGAGTGAGCTGCACCTGCATGGCAAATTCACTAATTGCCTTGAAACAGCAATCATAAATATATTTAAAGAACATAAAGAAAACCTGTTGAGGTTTCTAGAGGGTAACATGCTAAAATTCAATTAGCAAGTTGAAACAAAAGCAGAGGGGAGAAGACTATGAAAAATAAAGTAGAAAATGCCTACATTTAAAATACAATAACTTAAATGAAAAAATATTGTTTGGGTTGAAGTGTCAAATTTGGATAACAGAATGAACCAAAATCATAAATATATTAAAAATGGTCCAAGCATTAAACAATTGTTAAAATTCGAAAGGGAAAAAAGCAACATCAAAACCTTGGAGGCAGAGGGAAAGTTTTCAGCATTTGTACAATGAAAGTACCATGTGGAAACAGAAGAAAAGGGTATACAAATATTGGACCAAAAATGGTTGAATTTCCTAAACTGGTTTTAAAACTTATTTCAGTACATTTCAAAATTCAGTTTATTCAAATCGAAAAAACTCCTTATGTGATATTCTTATCAATTATTATGTATTGTCAATTTGACAGAATTATCTGAGACAAATCTCGAGGAATGTCTGTGAGGGAATACTTATTTTACATTACTGTGTAAATTTTCTATTTACATTAAAGATTACATTATTTACATAACTTAAATTTTATTACATTTACATTAACTGTGTATGGCAACATTGCTTGGACTAGTGTCCTAGACTACATAAAAAAGAAATCTAACTTGGTACCAGTATTCATCACTTACTGCAGCCTGACTGCAGATACAATATAACTGGCACCATCATGCTTCTGTTGCCATGATGGACTATACTCAGGAATTGTGAGACTGAATAAATTCTTGCTCCCTTCTGTCAAGTTTCTGAAAGCAAAGGCAAATACAAAATGAAAATGAAGCACAACCCTCTAGTCACAACATAGTAATTAAAACATTTGGGAGAATACTAAGGTTAAAAGCAAAACTATTAAACTTAACAACAAACAGCATAGGACTAAAAACATTGTGGTTTGACAAAATAAAGTTCCAGAAACCTAAATTATAATCACAGAAGTGGTGACAGGAAATTTGCAAGGTTTTCTGCAATAACTAGAAAGACCAGCTATCTATACTTTTCAGATGTGACAGTGCAATTGTATGCATGTACTCAACATGTACAGGATTTCCACAAGAACAAACCAGCCAATATCCCAGGATGGGTGGGTCAAGGGCTGATAAAGCTTTATCTTTAGTTGAGGAGGTATAAACAACTGATGGCTTCTGGGGAAAATAATATATTTCCTTTTCAATGATAAAGTCTCTGAGAAGCTACCATTTTCCAGTAGATAGTCTTAGATCCATGAATATACTGAAGGCACTAAAGGCATGCACTGGATATATAATGAGAGAGAGAGAGAGAGAGAGAGAGAGAGAGAGAGAGAGAGAGAGAACATGAAGTTGGGTGGAGAAAATTGTATGCGTCATAAGAGATGGATTAAAGTGAAAAAAGAGTGACCTTAATTAGATTGACCTATTATCATAGAATTTATTATAGTAATATTAATAGAACAAGTCATGCAGCCTTTTCAGATATAATGGGTGCAGTCTTATCTAGGATAATTGTTACAGGTAGGAATTGGTTAAATATTTCTTCATATATCTAGTCTACACTTCTTTTTAACATGAAGACTCCAAGTTAGGACCCTTCAGACATGAGGAATATCTTCCACAAATACTGGATATCTGTTGAGTTAAAAAAATAACAGGTGTATGTTATATCATCACTTTTACCACTCTGTTAACTGACTTAAGCATCAGTCAGCCCATAAATTTTTTATGAGAAAACTTTTAAAATAGGTTTGCAAACATAATATAAGAGAAAGCAGAAAAAGTCATTACTGAAGACTAACAAATGTTCAAGTGATTGTATAGTAAAATAAAATTTGATGGTAGAGGTAATGAAAATTGAAAAGTATTAGATTTTGTGTAAAAATTTCAATTGGGGGGAAATTATACAACATTTTCTACCAAGAAGATAAACACACTGAGCAAATTACTTGAAACTAAACGTTGGAGACAATAATTTTAAGTGAAATAATGCATTTAATAAAGCCTTCATAATCTATGGTTACATTAGACATGTAAGTTGGTTTATTAGTAATATGTGGCTATATATAACATTAACACAAACCAATACCTTAGTAGATCACATATTTGTCTTCTCACCATTTCCACTGCTCATGGTTAGAGCAGTGAGTTAATTCTCCACTCAAGACATCACAAGATCAAAATCAAGAAACCAATAATTGTTTGATTTTAGGAGAAACCCACTTACAAGCACATTCAGGTAATTTGCAAAAATAATTTTGTAGGTATAGTTATAATTTATTGGGGTAGCATGTACAGAATTTATAAACGTTGTCCTTGGAGGTGAACTATCTAGAGTTGTAATCTATATCTAAAAATTCCTGTTAATGTAGCCTTGTGAAAAATATTCAATCTTTATAAAATCAACCTTTACATTTGTAAGTGTTTTAAGATCTATTTTTATTATTATTTGTGTGTACATGTATGTCTGTATGTCTGCAATATAGTTGAAGATAACCTCAAAGGGCAAAACAGGATGGCAAATTCCCTGAAGATAGTGTTACAGGTTGTTATGAGCTGTTCAATGTGAGTACTAAGAACAGAGATTGGGTTCTCTGGAAATACAGCTAATTCTCTTAAATGCGAACATCTCTTTAGCCCTTCATAGTAAATTTACAAAATAATATTTCACTCCTACAACTTTTATGAGGATTGGAACCATCAAAATGTACTTAGTTTCATTTTAGTAATAAAGCATAGCAATTTAAATTGCCTAAGATAACAACCAAAAGCCAGCAATAGTAGCATATTACTATAATTCCACTACCTCGGAGGGAGAAACAGAAGGATTGGTACAGGTTTGATGCCAACCTCAGCTACACTGCCAGTTCTGAGCTCTGTAGAGAAACCCTGTATCAATAAACAACCACATTGATAAATATCACTAAATACATATGGTGAATATTTTTGCTCATAACCACATATAACATCACCTACATGGCATCTAACATTCTGAGTTGTGTTTCATAAGTCAACTGCTGGAACCATGTGTGTCTTAAATCAGTGTTTTCAGCAAAAAGAAAAATCACTATCTTTAGTTTTGCTGTCATGCCACATCAAAAGAAATAGGAGATCAGCCCTTGGGCCTGAGGGGGTTAGATCCCCAGTGTAAGGGAATGCCAAGGCAGAAAGACGGGAGTGGGTGGGTGAGTGGGGGAGCATCCTCATAGATGCAGGGGGAGGGGGGTGGCATAGGGTGGTTCCAAAGGGGAGACCTGGAAAGGAGAAAACATTTGAAATGTAAATAAAGAAAATATTCAATAAAAAAGAAAAAACAGAAAACACTTGCTGAAAACTAGCCTATAACAGATAAAATTAATCGCTAGCTTGGCATTTTCTCCTACTTAGTATCCAGTAAATATTAATGGTTATTTTAAAATATTCATCATAAAAATTATCTTTTCTTCATGATTTCCATGAAAGTATAGTTGTTGCTTTAATTTTTTCTAAATGTAGAACTATAAAGTCATAGAGAACTGCCTGCTTTTGTCTTCCCGCTTCTTTTCTGATATGTGAGATACCAACATAGGTGGGAGATGGCTAAAAATTTGGCTGAGTGAGCTGATAGAATTTATATGGAAGTGTTAATCATCAGTCAGTCTTGGAATTTTTTTCATGCTAATGGAAAATGTGGATAATTTTCTGCTAAATAGTCTGTCAAAAATAATCAATGATTTCTTAGCAAATGTTCCAGAAATCTAAATACATTGACAATTTAGGTAGTTCTCACAGTAGAATAACTTGTGAGTTTTATTAAGAGTAAGCAAGGGCTCTTTAAGCCCTCAACTTTCTTACTCTCTAGCCCTCCTTTTCTCTCTCACTTCCCCCCTCTCTCCATGTGTCCATGGCCGGTCTCTCTCTTTCCCCTTCTACTTTCTTTTCCCCGGCCTTTCTACAATAAAGCTCTAAAAACATTTAAAAAAAGAGTAAGCAGGGGATTTTCAAATAAAATTTTAGTTTAGTTCTTAATAAAAAAAATTTACAATTTCATACATTCTACTATTTCAATCTTATATACTCCAGGCATATATATCACTGTCAGAAATATGTCCATCTTTAACATTGTTATTTAATATTACTTAATATACATGCATATACATCACTATCAGTAATATTATTTATAATGGTTTATATAATAATTTAATTAGTTGAGGGCATAATGGGACTGAATATGTGTTTTAGAGTTTCACACACCTGAGGTGTTTTGGATTGAATATGCATGATATTGATGAGTTTTTCATACTCCCTTTACCTCCCATCAATTATTCATAAAATAATAGACACTCCTAGCATTAATTTCTGTGAGTTTTTAAATACGATACAACATACATACATAGTATATTCACAAGTTGGTTTATTAGTTATCTCTGACTAAAACTACCTCAAACCAATAGAGAAAATGTATATTTATTATTTCATTATTTCTACAACTCATGATGATAACAATGTGCTCAATGTATTCTTCACTCAAAACCTCACAATATCAAAAACCTTGTGAAACAAAAATCACCCATTATGTCTAGGGATACCAAGAAAAGCACAACAGAGAAAATATAAAAGTTAAACAAACAATTGTACATTAGTATTTCATGTTAAGAAAACATTACCTTAGATATAGTTAATGGTGAAGAAGGTAATGATAAGAAAATAAGACAGGATGCAATAGGGAAAGAGGGGTGAAGGTGGACAGATCAGATACTTAAATGTCATACCAACAAGTTGATGTTTAAATAAAAGAAAAATGGAATATTCAAAATGGACCAGTTGAAGTTTGCTTGAAATGTTTCTTTTTTGTTATTGTTTATTTATTATTATTATTAATATTACACTCCACATTTTATTCCCCTCCTGCCCCACCATCCAACTGTTTCACACCCCATACCTCCTGTCTGCTCCCTGTCTCCACGAGGATGTCCCATCTCACAACCCACCCCACCAGACCTCTAAACGCCCTGGGGGTTAGATGCATCTTCTATGACTGAAAAAAACCCTGCAGTCCTCTACTGTATGTGTGTTGGGGGACTCATATCAGCTGGTGTATGCTGTCTGTTTGGTGGTCCAGCATTTGAGAGATCTCAGGGGTCTAGTTTATTTGAGGCTGCTAGTCCTCATACAGGGCCCCCCTTTGTCAATAAGTGATATCAACACCTTGATAATGCTCAAACAAAAACTCTACCCCTTCAATCCACAAGTAAATTCTGTTTTTTCCAAAAGTAAATCTGAAATCCACAAATATCTTGTATCAATTGTTACTACCCTAGACCAAAAAAACATCACCAACACCTCACCTATATTAACAGTCTACAAGCTTCTCTCTCTCTCTCTCTCTCTCTCTCTCTCTCTCTCTCTCTCTCTCTCTCTCTCTGTATATATATATATATATATATATATATATTGCTTATTCTTCCTTAAAATTTATTGTTAATACTGTAGGAAGTATGCTCTTCTAAAATTTCAAATGTCGTTGTGTAATTGAATATGTTCCTGTTGAATATCAAATCAAAAGTAAGCTAATTCCATAGTGTGTGAGGCTACTCTGCTATGGAATCTGACTTCCTCAGCATCTATTAACCATCTACCTCTTCCTCACATGGAGCAATCATAAGTTTTTCAGTTGAAAATGTTTTTTCATATTGTTTTATTTGCTTAAGGCACTCGAATCTTACTATTAATTTGAAACTCCTAGTCATCCCTCAAGATTCAGTTTAAAATGTCAATTTTCTGAAACCTCATCCTCAAGCCTAAGACTCACATATTGTTTTCTTATTTTCATTCTACTACTTATTGTAAAACTATAGTCCTATTAGGTCTACATCTATCTCCTGTTTTAAACCTGTAGTTCCACAAAGGAGAATCAATGCTTCCTTTTCTGAGAACCATATTTTAATAATTTATCCAAGTATTAGGGAAAAATATTAAAAATAAATAACTATTTACTGATAAAAATACATGGCCTAATAATATCCTGTATATGTTACAACTGTAATTCTCATATTTAAGTAGCTGGAATTCAACAATAAAACGTTCTGATTTCGAAGTAATTATTCTGACTTTTGGGAAGGAGCATCTACTACTGTCTCCAAGTTCTATACTCAGAATATTACCAAATTCTTGATTTCCCAAAAATAAGAAAAATTATCATATATAAGTATTAGGTAGGCACCAACACTGGGGCACCTTGGGCACAGAGTCATCAGATACCCTCAAGGTCCCCTAGAGGACTCTCCACACAATCTTAGGACCACCGGTGAGTGGAACACAACTTTAGTTCCAATCCAATCACACGGGACCTGAGACAGCATTAGAAGAGCAAGAAACCCTGCCTGACCAGGGTCACAAGTCCCTTCTGGTTGGTGCCAGCACTTGGTCACCTGAGCACAGAGTCTGTGGAAACCCCCAAGGTCCCTAGAGGACAGCTTCTGAGACAGACCCCGTTTCAAGCTCCAGACATCCATGCACCTACCCTGCCAGATGAGAGGTGTCTGCCCTGCCTGGGAGGGCTTGGATGGAGCACCTGAGGGAGCCATCTTGGTTCCTGGATCCCTCTGAGACTAGTCTGTGCAGGTGGAAGAGTGGACTACAGAAGCTAACAGGCCGAAACAACACAGCTTCTGGGGAAGGTCCTGTTTCGGGCCTTCATCTTCTGCCAGGATGGAGGTCCAAATGCCAGATATCTGTGCACCTTCCCTGTAAGAAGAGAGCTTGCCTCCCAGGTGTGCTCTGACCACTGAAACTCAGAGGAGAGATCTAGTCTCCCAGGTGTGCTGATAGAGGCTAACAGAATCACAAGAGGAACAATCTCTAACCAGAGACAACTATAACAAATAACTCCAAAGATTACCAGATGGTGAAAGGCAAATGTATGAATCTTACTAACAGTAACCAAGACCACTCACCATCATCAGAATGCAGCACTACCACCTCGCCCAGTCCTGGGCACCCAAACACACAAAAAAAGCTAGACCTAGATTTAAATGCATATCTCATGATGATGGTAGAGGACATCAAGAAGGACTTTAATAACTCACTTAAAGAAATACAGAAGAAAACTGCTAAATCTTTACAAGTCCTTAAAGAAAAAGAGGAAAACATGCCCAAACAGGTGATGGAAATGAACAAAACCATACTAGACCTAAAAAGGGAAGTAGACACAATAAAGAAAACCCAAAGTGAGGCAACGCTGGAGATAGAAACCCTAGGAAAGAAATCTGGAACCATAGATGCGAGCATCAGCAAAAGAATACAAGATATGGAAGAGAGAATCTCAGCTGCAGAAGATTCCATAGAGAACATATGCACAACAATCAAAGACAATGCAAAATGCATTAGATCCTAAGTCAAAACATCCAGGAAATCCAGGACACAATGAGAAGACCAAACCTACATATAATAAGAATAGATGAGAATGAAGATTTTCAACTTAAAGAGCCAGCAAATATCTTCAACAAAAATATAGAAGAAAACTTCCCAAACCTAAAGAAAGAGATGTCCATGAACATACAAGAAGCCTACAGAACTCCAAATAGACTGAGTCAGAAAAGAAATTCCTCCCAAAACATAATAATCAGAACAACAAATGCACTAAATAAAGATAGAATATTAAAAGCAGTAAGGGAAAAGGGTGAAGTAACATATACAGGCAGGCCTATCAGAATTACACCAGACTTTTCACAGAGCCTATGAAAGCCAGAAAATCCTGGACAGATGTTATACAGATACTAAGAGAGCACAAATGCCAGCCCAGGCTACTATACCAAGCCAAACTTCCATTAAACATAGACAGATAAACCAAAGTATTACATGACAAAACCAAATTCACATATTATCTTTCCATGAATCCAGCCCTTCAAAGGATAATAACAGAAAAAAAAAAAACAATACAAGGACGGAAACAACGCCCTAGAAAAAACAAGAAAGTAATCCTTCAAAAGACCTAAGAGAAGACAACCACAAGAACAGAATGCCAACTCTAACAACAAAAATAATAGTAAGCAACAATTACTTTTCCTTAATATCTCTTATTATCAATGGACTCAACTCCCCAATAAAAAGACATAGACTAATAGACTGGCTACACAAAGAGGAACCAACATTTTGCTGCTCGCAGGAAACCTATCTCAGGGAAAAAGACAGATACTACCTCAGAGTGAAAGGCTGGAAAACAATTTTAAAAGCAAATGGTCTAAAGAAAAAAGCTGGAGTAGCCATTCTAATATAGAATAAAATCAACTTCCAACCCAAAGTTACCAAAAAAGACAAGGAGGGACACTTCTTACTCATCAAAGATAAAATCTTCCAAGAGGAACTCTCAATTCTGAATATCTATGCTCCAAATGCAAGGGCAGCCACATTCATTAAAGAAATTTTAGTAAAGCTCAAAGCACACATTGCATCTCACACAATAATAGTGGGAGACTTAAACACACCACTTTCTTCAATGGGCAGATTGTGGAAACAGAAACTAAACAGGGACACAGTGAAACTAACAGAAGTGATGAAACAAATGGACTTAACAGGTATCTACAGAACATTTTATCCTACAACAAGAGGATATACCTTCTTCTCAGCACCTCATGGTACCGTCTCCAAAATTGACGACATAATTGGTCACAAAACAAGCCTCAACAGATACAAAAAATATTGAAATTGCCCCATGCATCCTATCAGATCACCATGGACTAAGGCAGATATTCAATAACAACATAAAAAATAGAAAGTCAACATTCACGTGGAAACTGAACAACACTCTTCTCAATGATACCTTGGTCAAGGAAGGAATAAAGAAAGAAATTAAAGACTTTTTAGAGTTTAATTAAAATGAAGCCACAACATACCCAAACTTATGGAAAACAATGAAAGCATTTCTAAGAAGAAAACTCATAGCTCTGAGTGCCTCCAAAAAGAAACTAGAGGGAGCCCACACAAGCAGCTTGACAACACACCTAAAAACACTAGAACAATGGGAAGCAAATTCACCCAAGAGGAGTAGATGTTAGGAAACAAACAAACTCAGGGGTGAAATCAACCAAGTGGAAACAAGAATAATTATTCAAAGAATCAACAAAAGAAGAGCTGGCTCTTTGAGAAAATCAGCAAGATAGATAAACCCTTAGCCAGACTCACTAGAGGGCACAGGGACAGCATCCTAATTAACGAAATCAGAAATGAAAAGGGAGACATAATAACAGATCCTGAAGAAATCCAAAATACCATCAGATACTTCTAAAAGAGCCTATACTCAACAAATCTGGAAAACCTGGATGAAATGGACTAATTTCTAGACAGAGTCCAGGTACTAAAGTTAAATCAGGATCAGGTTAATGATCTAAACATCCCTATATCCCCTAAAGAAATAGAATCAGTCATTAATAGTCTCCCAACCAAAAAAAAAAAAAAAAAAAAAAAAAAAAAGCCCAGGACCAGATGGGTTTACTGCAGAGTTCTATCAGACCTTCAAAGAAGATCTAATTCCAGTTCCAGTTCTTTACAAACAATTCCACAAAATCGAAGCAGAAGGTACTCTACCCAACTCAGTCTATTAAGCCACAATTACTCTGATACCTAAACCATAGAAAGACCCAACAAAGATAGAGAATTTCAGACCAATTTCCCTGATGAATATTGATGCAAAGATCTTCAATAAAATTGTCCCTAACTGAATCCAAGAACACAGTAAAACAATCATCCATCCTGACCAAGTAGGTTTCTTCCCAGGGATGCAGGGATGGATTAATATATGGAAATCCATTAACGTAATCCATTATATAAACAAACTCAAATACAAAATCCACAAGATTGTCTCCTTAGATGTGGAGAAAGCATTTGACTTAATCCAACACCCATTCATGATAAAAGTCTTGAAAGATCAGGAATTCAAGGCCCATAACTAAACATGATAAAAGCAATCTACAGCAGGCCAGTAGCCAACATCAAAGTAAATGGAGAGAAGTTGGAAGTATTCCCACTAAAATAAGAGACTAGAGTTGTTCCGTGACTCCGCCAAACTTAGGAACTTAGTCTGCACAGGTGAGAGGGTACACCACAGAAGCAGACAGCTTCTGGGTCAGGCGGGAACCACAGAGCCGCTGAGGCAGCACCCTTTTCGGGCCACAGATGGCCGGCCATCCTCCTGGCCAGAGGACAGGTGTCCTCCTGGCTCTGAAACCCTCTGCCTCAGGAGCAGCAGGCACCATCTTGGTTCAGGGACTCCGCCGAACTTAGGAACTTAGTCTGCACAGGTGAGAGTGTGCACCACAGAAGCTGACAGCTTCTGGGACCTGCCAAAGCAACACAGTTTCTGGGAAAGGTGCTGTTTTGGGCCTTCATCTTCGGCCAGGAGGAGGTCCAAATGCGAGATATCTGTGCACCTTCCCTGTAAGAGGAGAGCTTGCCAGCAGAGAGTGCTCTGAGTACTGAAACTCAGAGGAGAGAGCCTGTCTCCCAGGTGTGCTGATAGACGGTAACAGAATCACAAGAAGAACAATCTCTAAACAGAGTAAACTATAACAACTAACTCCAGAGATTACCAGATGGCGAAAGGTAAACGTAGGAATTTACTAACAGGAACCAAGACCACTCACCATCATCAGAACCCAGCACTCCCAATTCGCCCAGTCCAGGGCACCCCAACAAACCTGAAAAGCTAGACCCAGATTTAAGCATATCTCATGATGATGGTAGAGGACATCAAGAAGGACTTTAATAACTCACATAAAGAAATACAGGAGAACACTGCTAAAGAGTTACAAGTCCTTAAAGAAAAACAGGAAAACACATCCAAACAGGTGATGGAAATGAACAAAACCATACTATACCTAAAAAGGGAAGTGGACACAATAAAGAAAACCCAAAGTGAGGCAACGCTGGAGATAGAAAACCTAAGAAAGAAATCTGGAATCATGGATGTGAGCATCAGCAACAGAATACAAGAGATGGAAGAGAGAATCTCAGCTGCAGAAGATTCCATAGAGAACATCGGCACAACAATCAAAGAGAATGGAAAATGCAAAAAGATCCTAAGTCAAAACATCCAGGAAATCCAGGACACAATGAGAAGACCAAACCGATGGATAATAGGAGTGGATGAGAATGAAGATTTTCAACTTAAAGGACCACCAAATATCTTCAACAAAATTATTGAAGAAAACTTCCCAAATCTAAAGAAAGAGATGCCAATGAACATACAAGAAGCCTACAGAACTCCAAATAGACTGGACCAGAAAAGAAATTCATCCCGACACATAATAATCAGAACAACAAATGCACTAAATAAAGATAGAATACTAAAAGCAGTAAGAGAAAAAGGTCAAGTAACTTTTAAAGGCAAGCCTATCAGAATTACACCAGATTTTTCACCAGAGACTATGAAAGCCAGAAGAGCCTGGACAGATGTTATACAGACACTAAGAGAACACAAATTCCAGCCAAGGCTACTATACCCAGCCAAACTCTCAATTACCATAGATGGAGAAACCAAAGTATTCCACGACAAAACCAAATTCACACATTATCTCTCCACGAATCCAGTCCTTCAAAGGTTAATAACAGAAAAAAAAAACAATACAAGAACGGGAACAATGCCCTAGAAAAAACAAGAAGGTAATCCCTCAACAAACCTAAAAGAAGACAGCCAAAAGAACAGAATGCCAACTTTAACAAAAAAAAATAACAGGAAGCAACAATTACTTTTCCTTAATATCTCTTAATATCAATGGTCTCAACTCCCCAATAAAAAGACCTAGACAAACAAACTGGCTACAAAAACAGGACCCAACATTTTGCTGCTTACAGGAAACTCATCTCAGAGAAAAAGATAGACACTACCTCAAAATGAAAGGATGGAAAACAATTTTCCAAGCAAATGGTATGAAGAAACAAGCCGGAGTAGCCATCCTAATATCTGATAAGATTGACTTCCAACCCAAAGTCATCAAAAAAGACAAGGAGGGGCACATCATTCTCATCAAAGGTAAAATCCTCCAAGAGGAACTCTCAATTCTGAATATCTATGCTCCAAATACAAGGGCAGCCACATTTATTAAAGACACTTTAGTAAAGCTCAAAGCACACATTGCACCTCACACAATAATAGTGGGAGACTTCAACACACCACTTTCACCAATGGACAGATCATGGAAACAGAAACTAAACAGGGACACAGTGAAACTAACAGAAGTTATGAAACAATTGGATCTCACAAATATCTACAGAACATTTTATCCTAAAACAAAAGGATATACCATCTTCTCAGCACCTCATGATACCTTCTCCAATATTGACCACATAATAGGTCACAAAACAGGCCTCAACAGATTCAAAAATATTGAAATTGTCCCATGCATCCTATCAGATCACCATGGACTAAGGCTGATCTTCAATAACAAAATAAATAATAGAAAGTCAACATTCACTTGGAAACTGAACAACACTCTTCTCAATGATACCTTGGTCAAGGAAGGAATAAAGAAAGAAATTAAGAACTTCTTAGAGTTCAATGAAAATGAAGCCACAACATACCCAATCTTATGGGACACAATGAAAGCATTTCTAAGAAGAAAACTCATAGCTCTGAGTGCCTCCAAAAAGAAACTAGAGGGAGCCCACACAAGCAGCTTGACAACACACCTAAAAACACTAGAACAATGGGAAGCAAATTTACCCAAGAGGAATAGATGGCAGGAAATAATCAAACTCAGGGGCGAAATCAACCAAGTGGAAACAAGAACTATTCAGAGAATCAACCAATCGAGGAGCTGGTTCTTTGAGAATATCAACACGATAGACAAACCCTTAGCCAGACTCACTAGAGGGCACAGGGAAAGCATTCTAATTAACAAAATCAGAAATGAAAAGGGAGACATAACAACAGATCCTGAAGAAATCCAAAACACCATCAGATCCTTCTACAAAAGGCTATACTCAACAAAACTGGAGAACCTGGATGAAATGGAGAAGTTTCTAGACAGATACCAGGTACCAAAGTTGAATCAAGATCATGTTAATGATCTAAACAGCCCTATAACCCCCAAAGAAATAGAAGCAGTCATTAATAGTCTCCCAACCAAAAAAAGCCCAGGACCAGATGTGTTTAGTGCAGAATTCTATCAGACCTTCAAAGAAGATCTACTCCCAGTTCTTCACAAACTATTCCACAAAATAGAAACAGAAGGTACTCTACCCAACTCATTCTATGAAGCCACAATTACTCTGATACCTAAACCACGAAAAGACCCCAAAAAGATAGAGAACTTCAGACCAATATCACTTATGAATATTGATGCAAAAATTATCAATAAAGTTCTTGCTAACAGAATCCAAGAACACATCAAAACAATCATCCCTCCTGACCAAGTAGGTTTCATCCCAGGGATGCAGGAATGGTTCAATATATGGAAATCTATCAACGAAATCCAGTATATAAACAAACTCAAAGACAAAAACCACATGATCATCTCATTAGATGCTGAGAAAGCATTTGACAAAATCCAACACCCATTCATGATAAAAGTCTTGGAAAGATCAGGAATTCAAGGCCCATACCTGAACATGATAAAAGCAATCTACAGCAAACCAGTAGCCAGCATCAAAGTAAATGGTGAGAAGCTTGAAGCAATCCCACTAAAATCAGGGACTAGACAAGGCTGTCCACTCTCTCCCTACCTATTCAACATTGTAGTTGAAGTCCTACCCAGAGCAATTAGACAACAAAAGGAGATCAAGGGGATAAAAATTGGAAAGGAAGAAGTCAAAATATCACTTTTTGCAGATGATATGATAGTATATATACGTGACCCTAAAAATTCCACCAGAGAACTCCTAAGCCTGATACACAGCTTCAGTGAAGTAGCTGGATATAAAATTAACTCAAACAAGTCAATGGCCTTTCTCTACACAAAGGACAAACAGGCTGAGAAAGAAATTAGGGAAACAACACCCTTCTCAATAGCCACAAATAATATAAAATATCTCGGCGTGACTCTAACTAAGGAAGTGAAATATCTCTATGACAAGAACTTCATGTCTCTGAAGAAAGAAATTAAAGAAGATCTCAGAAGATGGAAAGATCTCCCATGCTCAAGGATTGGCAGGATCAATATAGTAAAAATGGCTATCTTGCCAAAAGGAATCTACAGATTCAATGCAATCCCCATCAAAATTCCAACTCAATTCTTCAACGAATTAGAAAGGGCAATCAGCATATTCATCTGAATAACAAAAAACCTAGGATAGCAAAAACTTCTCAAGGATAAAAGAACCTATGGTGGAAACACCATGCCCGACCTAAAGCTGTACTACAGAGCAATTGTGATAAAAACTGCATGCTGGTATAGTGACAGACAAGTAGACTAATGGAACAGAATTGAAGACCCAGAGATGAACCCACACACCTATGGTCACTTGATCTTTGACAAGGGAGCTAAAACCATCCAGTGGAAAAAAGACAGCATTTTCAACAAATGGTGCTGGCACAACTGGCTGTTATCATGTAGAAGATTGTGAATTGACCAATTCCTATGTCTTGTACTAAGGAAAAATCTAAGTGGATTAAGGAATTCCACATAAAACTAGAGACACTGAAACTTATAGAGTAGAAAGTAGGGAAAAGCGTCGAAGATATGGGTACAGGGGAAATTTTCCTGAATAGAACACAAAGGCTTGTGCTCTAAGATCGAGAATCGATAAGTGGGACCTCATATAATTGCAAAGCTTCTGCAAGGCAAAGGACACTGTCAATAAGACAAAAAGACCACCAACAGATTGGGAAAGGATCTTTACCTATCCCAAATCGGATAGGGGACTATTATCCAATATATATAAAGAACTCAAGAAGGTGGACTCCAGAAAATCAAATAACCCCATTAAAAATGGGGCTCAGAACTGAACAAAGAATTCTCACCCGAATGAGCAGCACCAAATGGCAGAGAAGCACCTGAAAAAATGTTCAACATCCTTAATCTTCAGGGAAATGCAAATCAAAACAACCCTGAGATTCCACCTCACACCAGTCAGAATGGCTAAGATCAAAAATTCAGGTGACAGCAGATGCTGGTGAGGATGTGGAGAAAGAGGAACGCTCCTCCATTGTTGGTGGGATTGCAAGCTTTACAACCACTCTGGAAATCAGTCTGGCGGTTCCTCAGAAAATTGGACATAACACTACCGGAGGAACCAGCAATACCTCTCCTGGGCATATATCCAGAAGATGTCCCAACCGGTAAGAAGGACACATGCTCTATTATGTTCATAGCAGCCTTATTTATAATAGCCAGAACCTGGAAAGAACACAGATGCCCCTCAACAGAGGAATGGATACAGAAAATGTGGTACATTTACACAATGGAGTACTACACAGCTATTAAAAAGAATGAATTTATGAAATTCCTAGGCAAATGGATGGACCTGGAGGGCATCATCCTGAGTGAGGTAACCCAATCACGAAGGAACTCTCACAATATGTACTCACTGATTAGTGGATATTAGCCCAGAAACTTAGGATACCCAAGATATAAGATACAATTTGCTAAACACATTAAACTCAAGAGAACAAAGACCAAAGTGTGGACACTTTACCCCTTCTTAGAATAGGAAACAAAACACCCATGGAAGGAGTTACAGAGACAAAATTTGGAAGTGTGACAAAAGGATGGACCATCTAGTGATTGCCATATCCAGAGATCCATCTTATGATCAGCTTACAAAAGCTGACACCATTGCATACACTAGCAAGATATTGCTGAAAGGACCCAGATATAGCTGTCTCTTGTGAGACTATGCCAGGGCCTAGCAAACACAGAAGTGGATGCTCACAGTCAGCTATAGAATGGATCACCGGTCCCCCAATGGAGGAGCTAGAGAAAGCACCCAAGGAACTAAAGAGAACTGCAACCCTATGGGTGGAACAACAATATGAACTAACCAGTACCCCGGAGCTCTTGTCTCTAGCTGCATATTTATCAAAAGATGGCATAATAGGCCATCACTTGAAAGAGAGTCCCATTGGACTTGCAAACTTTATATGCCCCACTACAGGGGAACGCCAGGGCCAAAAAGGAGGAGTGGGTGGATAGGGGACTGGGGGTGGTGGGTATGGGGGACTTTTGGTATAGTATTGGAAATGTAAATGAGTTAAATACCTAATAAAAAAATGAAAAAAAATAAAATAAATAAAATAAGCAGCTAGCCAAAGCTGCCTAGTTTCTCCCTCCCTATTCAACATTGTAATTGAATCCTAGCCAGAGCAATTCAACAATAAAAGGAGATCAAGGGAATACACATTGAAAAGGAAGAAGTCAAAATATCACTTTTTGCAGATGATCTGATAGTATATATAAGTGACCCTAAAAATTCCACCAGAGAACTCCTAAACCTGATAAAGAGCTTCAGTGAAGTAGCTGGATATGAAATTAACTCAAAAAAGTCAATGGCCTTTCTCTACATAAATGATAAACAGGCTGAGAAAGAAATTAGGGAAACAACACCCTTCTCAATAGTCACAAATAATATAAAATACCTTGGCGTGACTCTAACTAAGGAAGTGAAAGATGTGTATGATAAAACTTCAAGTCTCTGAAGAAAGAAATTAAAGAAGATATCTGAAGGTAGAATGATCTCCCAGGCTCATGAATTGGCAGGATCAATATAGTAAAAATGGCTATCTTGCCAAATCAATCTACAGATTCAATGCAATCCCCATCAAAATTTCAACTCAATTCTTCAATAAATTAGAAAGGGCAATCTGCAAATTCATCTGGAATAACCAAAAAACCTAGTATAGCAAAAACTATTCTAAAGGTTAAAGAACCTCGGTGGAATTACCATGCCTGACCTAAAGCTGTACTACAGAGCAATTGTGATAAAAACTGCATGGCACTGGTATAGAGACAGACAAGTATACCAATGGAAAAGAATTAAAGACCGAGAGATGAACCCTCACACCTATGGTCTCTTTATCTTTGACAAGGGAGCTACAACCATCCAGTGGAAAAAAGACAGCATTTTCAACAAATGATGCTGGCACAACTGTTGGTTAACATGTAGAAGAATGCAAATTGATCCATTCCTATCTCCTTGTATTAAGGTCTAATCTATTGGTTCAAGGAACTCCACATAAAACCAGAGACAGTGAAACTTATAGAGGACAAAGTGGGGAAAAGCCTCGAAGACATGGGCACAGGGGAAAAAATCCTGAATAAAACAGCAGTGGCTTGTTCTGTAAGATCGAGATTCAACAAATGGGACCTCACAAAATTTCAAAGCTTCTGTAAGGCAAAAGACACCATCAATAAGCAAAAAGGTCACCAACAAATTGGGAAAGGATCTTTACCTATCCTAAATCAGATAGGGGAATAATATCCAATATATATAAAGAACTCAAGAAGGTAGACTCCAAAAAATCAAATAACCCCATTAAAAAATGGGGTGCAGAGCTTAACAAAGAATTCTCACCTGAGGAATACCAAATGGCTGAGAAGCACCTGAAAAAATGTTCAGCATCATTAATCAGCAGGGAAATGCAAATCAAAATAACCCTGAAATTCCACCTCACACCAGTCAGAATGGCTAAGATCAAAAACTCGGGTGACAGCAGATGCTGGCAAGGATGTGGAGAAAGAGGAACACTCCTACATTGTTGGTGGGATTAAAAGCTTGTACAACCACTCTGGAAATCAGTCTGGTGGTTCCTCAGAAAATTGGACATAGTACTACCAGAGGATCCCACAATACCTCTCCTGGGCATATGTCCAGAAGATGTTCCAACTGGTAAGAAGGACACATGCTCCACTATGTTCATAGCAGCCTTATTTATAATAGCCAGAAGCTGGAAAGAACACAGATGCCCCTCAACAGAGGAATGGATACAGAAAATGTGATACATTTACACAATGGATTACTACTCAGCTATTAAAAAGAGTGAATTTTTGTAATTCCTAGGCAAATGGATGGACCTGGAGGGCAACATCCTGAGTGAGTTAACCCTATCACAAGAGAACTCACATGATATGTACTCACTGATAAGTGTATATTAGCCCAGATACTTAGAATACCCAAGATATAAGATACAATTTGTGAAACTCATGAAACTAAAGAAAAACAAAGACCAATGTGTCTACACTTTGCCCCTTCTTAGAACTGGGAACAAAACACCCATGGAAGGAGTTACAGAGACAAAGTTTGGAACTGAGAAGAAAGGATGGACCATCTAGAGACTGCCATATCTGGGGATCTATCCCATAATCAGCCTCCAAACGCTGACACCATTGCATATACTAGCAAGATTTTGCTGAAAGGACCCTGATATAGCTGTCTCTTGTGAGACTATGCTGGGACCTAGCAAACACAGAAGTGGATGCTCACAGTCAGGTATTGGATGGATCACAGAGCCCCCAATGGAGGAGCTAGAGAAAGTACCCAAGGACTAAAGAGATCTGCAACCCTATAGGTGGAACAACAATATTTACTAACCAGCACCCCCGGAGCTCGTGTCTCTAGCTGCATATATATCAGAAGATGGCCTAGTTGGCCATCAGTGGAAATAGAGGCCCATTGGTCATGCAAACTTTTTATGCCTCAGTACAGGGGAACACCCGGGCCAAGAAGTGGGAGTGGGTGGGTAGGGGAGTGGGTGGGGGAGGGTATGGGGAACTTTTGGGATAGCATTGGAAATGTAAATGAGGAAAATTACTAATTAAAAAAAAGGAACTTACCCCTATAAACCTAGTAAATGAATACACTGTGTTAGAATCAGATTCTCATCAGTGCTCTCAGTAAGATTCAGTCTGAGGTTGTAATCTAAAATAATGACACAATTAAACTAAAGTTTAATCTGGAAAAAAAGATATTTAGTAATTTTTAACATTCAATTTCTGCAACTTTTTAATTGAATTCTTTCTTATACAGAAGGGTTTTGAGTCAAAGTTTGGATAGGTCAAATTTTCTTTAATGTAGAAATATATAAGTAATAGAAATAGTAGAGATCACTCCAGGAGAACATTTAGTTAGGGAAGTGATGAATTATAAAAACATCAACTTATTGTTTGGCTCTTAGCCATTGTGACTGGGGTAAGATGCAGTCTCAAAATACTTTTGATTTGCATTTCCCTGATGACTAATGGTGTTGAAAATTTTTAGGAATATTATTAACCACATATTTTTAAACTTTTGAGAAATCTACATTTAATGCCATGCCTAAATTTTTATTTGTGTTATTTGATTTCTTGATGAGCAGAATTGTTATTTAGTTCTTTGTATATTCTATATATAAACCTTCTGTTTGATGTAGGTAAGATATCTTCCTAGTCTAAGGATTTCTTCTTCACTTGAATGATCGTGTCCTTTGCTGTACAGAAGCATTTCAATTTTGTGAGATCTCATTTCTCTATTGCTTTTCCCAAAACCTATGCATTCAGAGTACCATTCAGAAAGTTCTTTACTATTCCTATCAGTTCGATCAAATTCTCTGCTTTCACCCATCATGGCCAAGATATCAGTTCTTATGCTATACTCATTGATGCATTTGAAATTGAGTTTTGTGTGGGATAAAAGATAAAGTCTCTCTTCTTTCTTCTAAACGCAGATATCTAATTTAGCCAATATTTGTTGAAGATGCTGTCATTTCTCTGATGTGTACTGCTGCCTTTTTTTTTTTATCAAAAATTAAGTAGCTGTAAGCGTGTGGGATTATATTTGGGTCTTAAATTCTCTTCCATTGTTTAATGTGTTTGTTTTTATGCCAACATTGTGCTGGTTTTAATTTCTAGATATTCATGTTTTATTAGGAGTATCTCCATGGGTCAAAAAATTAGTAATGGTCAACTAAGGAAAGGCTTTTAAAGGCAGAAAGGAGACAGTGATTTAAATGGAAAGGACAATAATCTAAGTTGGATGGGAGGTAGGAGAGCAGGACATAGGAGAAAATATAGTGAGGGATAACTAACAATAAAGACTTTCTGAAAAGTCAAAGGAAAATCTGCTACTGCAGAAGCTTCCTAAAGTATGGACATATACATGTGGCCCCATGTCATGATAGTAAACAACTGCTTTTTGATTGGGCTTAAAGGCACACCATAAGATAGAAGCCCTATCTGATGCTATGTGTTAGGTCACACATGTGTGTTTAGAAAAATCATAGGCTAGAGTAATGGTGAGTTCATATATGCAACTGCCATGCTGTGTCCAGAAAAAAAACACAATTTCTTTGTAATAATCTACAATCTTTGGCACTTATATTATTACTTCTCCCTCTACTATAATCATCCCCAAGCCTAGGAACAAGGGAGTATGATGCAAATATGTTGAGGAAAACCTTCCAATATTTTTCTCATTGAGATCATAATATTGGATATATTACTAAAGATAACACTATATTCATGAAACTACATCTCTTAAACCTCATCAGAGAAGTTTTATTTCACAGTAAATGAAGATTAACACAGAGACCCACAACTGATCAAAGCACAGAGAATAAGAGCTTTATAATTCTGAGCTGTGAAAGATACATCCCTCTTACCCCTGCTCAGTGATGATTGCAGAATGAGGAACAGAAAAATTTTAAGAGCCAAATGTGGTAGCTAACAACAACAAAAAACCTCTTTTCTGGACACAACAGCACAGTTGCACATATGAACACACAATTTATTATTATTATTATTATTATTATTATTATTATTATTATTATTATTATTATTATATTATATGCAATACTGTGAATTCCCAAGGGGAAAAATCTAAGCATATAAAAGGAAAGTGGTAACAAGTCCCATGCCTAACTGAGAAAATATTATTAATGGACAACTTCTGGATAAAGCAGAGACAGTTTGCTTTAAGGTTCTTTGCTCCTGATAGTTGAAACATGTTCCATTGTGTGTAAATATATGTGTGTGTGTGTGTGTGTGTGTGTGTGTGTGTGTGTGTGTGTGCAGTGCCATTTGACTAGTTTTTCTATCTTTTTAAAAATGAGAACACAAAAGTGAATAAGGGAAAAAGGGTAAATCTGGGAGCAGTTGGGTGAGGGGATGAATATGATGATAAAAATAAAACATATTAAATTCTCAGTGAATTAATAATAATATGTATTGAAGTTTTGAAATTTCTTCTTAAGTTTTATATTTATTCTTCTCTGACATGACATCAAACCACAGTTTCCCCTCCCTCAGCTCCTTCCACCTCCTCACTTCTCATCTCACCCAGGTCTATTCCTCTTCTATTTCCCTTAAGAAAAGAACAGAGATATCAACTGAACCCAGCATAAAAATTTACAATAAGACTAGGCAAAAATCTTCATATCAAGGGTGGAAAAAACAACTCAGTCAAAAGAAAGGGGTCCCAAGAGCAGGCATTGAAATTTAAAAATTAACAATATATATGTATCTAATAATCAAAATGAGTTCTCATGTTAAAAAAATAAAAATAAATAAATACAAATGAGATTAATACTAAATAATCAATTTGTAAAAAGGGCACTGTAATAAACTGTTTCATCAAAAGCATAATAGACAATTTTAAGAATAGAATGATAACTAGCATATATTCTTGAAAAAAAATAAAAAACACGAGACTGGATACCAGTTGTCTACACAAAGGAAAATTGCCTCTATCTTTATACTGACCATGATTAGTGTGGTTGTTATTGTCTCTTTTTTTTTTTTTTTTTTTTTTGCATTGAATGGCTTTTTGATTCTTTTTTTTTTTTTCCATTTTTTATTAGGTATTTAACTCATTTACATTTCCAATGCTATACCAAAAGTCCCCCATATCCACCCACCCCCACTCCCCTGCCCACCCACTCCCCCTTTTTGGCCCTGGAATTCCCCTGTACTGGGGCATATAAAGTTTGCAAGTCCAATGGGCCTCTCTTTCCAGTGATGGCCGACTAGGCCATCTTTTGATATATATGCAGCTAGAGTCAAGAGCTCCGGGGTACTGGTTAGCTCATAATGTTGTTCCACCTATAGGGTTGCAGATCCCTTTAGCTCCTTGGCTACTTTCTCTAGCTCCTCCATTGGGAGCCCTATGATCCATCCATTAGCTGACTGTGAGCATCCACTTCTGTGTTTGCTGGGCCCCGGCATAGTCTCACAAGAGACAGCTACATCTGCGTCCTTTCAATAAAATCTTGCTAGTGTATGCAATGGTGTCAGCGTTTGGATGCTGATTATGGGGTGGATCCCTGGCTATGGCAGTCTCTACATGGTCCATCCTTTCATCTCAGCTCCAAACTCCGTCTCTGTAACTCCTTCCATGGGTGTTTTGTTCCCAAATCTAAGGAGGGGCATAGTGTCCACACTTCAGTCTTCATTCTCCTTGAGTTTCATGTGTTTAGCAAATTATATCTTATATCTTGGGTATCCTAGGTTTGGGGCTAATATCCACTTCTCAGTGAATACATATTGTGTGAGTTTCTTTGTGAATGTGTTACCTCACTCAGGATGATGCCCTCCAGGTCCATCCATTTGCCTAGGAATTTCATAAATTCATTCTTTTTAATAGCTGAGTAGTACTCCATTGTGTAGATGTACCACATTTTCTGTATCCATTCCTCTGTTGAGGGGCATCTAGGTTCTTTCCAGCTTCTGGCTATTATAAATAAGGCTGCTATGAACATAGTGGAGCATGTGTCCTTCTTACCTGTTGGGGCATCTTCTGGATATATGCCCAGGAGAGGTATTGCTGGATCCTCCGGTAGTACTATGTCCAGTTTTCTGAGGAACCGCCAGACTGATTTCCAGAGTGGTTGTACAAGCCTGCACTCCCACCAACAATGGAGGAGTGTTCCTCTTTCTCCACATCCTCGCCAGCATCTGCTGTCACCTGAATTTTTGATCTTAGCCATTCTGACTGGTGTGAGGTGGAATCTCAGGGTTGTTTTGATTTGCATTTCCCTGATGATTAAGGATGTTGAACATTTTTTCAAGTGCTTCTCTGCCATTCGGTATTCCTCAGGTGAGAATTCTTTGTTCAGTTCTGAGCCCCATTTTTTAATGGGGTTATTTGATTTTCTGAAGTCCACCTTCTTGAGTTCTTTATATATGTTGGATATTAGTCGCCTATCTGATTTAGGATAGGTAAAGATCCTTTCCCAATCTGTTGGTGGTCTTTTTGTCTTATTGACGGTGTCTTTTGCCTTGCAGAAACTTTGGAGTTTCATTAGGTCCCATTTGTCGATTCTCGATCTTACAGCACAAGCCATTGCTGTTCTGTTCAGGAATTTTTCCCCTGTGCCCATATCTTCAAGGCTTTTCCCCACTTTCTCCTCTATAAGTTTCAGTGTCTCTGGTTTTATGTGAAGTTCCTTGATCCACTTAGATTTGACCTTAGTACAAGGAGATAAGTATGGATCGATTCGCATTCTTCTACACGATAACAACCAGTTGTGCCAGCACCAATTGTTGAAAATGCTGTCTTTCTTCCACTGGATGGTTTTAGCTCCCTTGTCGAAGATCAAGTGACCATAGGTGTGTGGGTTCATTTCTGGATCTTCAATTCTATTCCATTGGTCTACTTGTCTGTCTCTATACCAGTACCATGCAGTTTTTATTACAATTGCTCTGTAGTAAAGCTTTAGGTCTGGCATGGTGATTCCGCCAGAAGTTCTTTTATCCTTGAGAAGACTTTTTGCTATCCTAGGTTTTTTGTTATTCCAGACAAATTTGCAAATTGCTCCTTCCAATTCGTTGAAGAATTGAGTTGGAATTTTGATGGGGATTGCATTGAATCTGTAGATTGCTTTTGGCAAGATAGCCATTTTTACAATGTTGATCCTGCCAATCCATGAGCATGGGAGATCTTTCCATCTTCTGAGATCTTCTTTAATTTCTTTCTTCAGAGATTTGAAGTTTTTATCATACAGATCTTTCACCTCCTTAGTTAGAGTCACGCCAAGATATTTTATATTATTTGTGACTATTGAGAAGGGTGTTGTTTCCCTAATTTCTTTCTCAGCCTGTTTATTCTTTGTATAGAGAAAGGCCATTGACTTGTTTGAGTTTATTTTATATCCAGCTACTTCACCGAAGCTGTTTATCAGGTTTAGGAGTTCTCTGGTAGAATTTTTAGGGTCACTTATATATACTATCATATCATCTGCAAAAAGTGATATTTTGACTTCCTCTTTTCCAATTTTTATCCCCTTGATCTCCTTTTGTTGTCGAATTGCTCTGGCTAATACTTCAAGTACTATGTTGAAAAGGTAGGGAGAAAGTGGGCAGCCTTGTCTAGTCCCTGATTTTAGTGGGATTGCTTCCAGCTTCTCTCCATTTACTTTGATGTTGGCTACTGGTTTGCTGTAGATTGCTTTTATCATGTTTAGGTATGGGCCTTGAATTCCTGATCTTTCCAAAACTTTTATCATGAATGGGTGTTGGATCTTGTCAAATGCTTTTTCTGCATCTAACGAGATGATCATGTGGTTTTTGTCTTTGAGTTTGTTTATATAATGGATTACATTGATGGATTTTCGTATATTAAACCATCCCTGCATCCCTGGAATAAAACCTACTTGGTCAGGATGGATGATTGCTTTAATGTGTTCTTGGATTCGGTTAGCGAGAATTTTATTGAGGATTTTTGCATCGATATTCATAAGAGAAATTGGTCTGAAGTTCTCTATCTTTGTTGGATCTTTCTGTGGTTTAGGTATCAGAGTAATAGTGGCTTCATAAAATGAGTTGGGTAGAGTACCTTCTACTTCTATTTTGTGAAATAGTTTGTGCAGAATTGGAATTAGATCTTCTTTGAAGGTCTGATAGAACTCTGCACTAAACCCATCTGGTCCTGGGCTTTTTTTGGTTGGGAGACTATTAATAACTGCTTCTATTTCTTTAGGTGATATGGGACTGTTTAGATGGTCAACTTGATCCTGATTCAACTTTGGTACCTGGTATCTGTCCAGAAATTTGTCCATTTCGTCCAGGTTTTCCAGTTTTGTTGAGTATAGCCTTTTGTAGAAGGATCTGATGGTGTTTTGGATTTCTTCAGGATCTGTTGTTATGTCTCCCTTTTCATTTCTGATTTTGTTAATTAGGATTTTGTCCCTGTGCCCTTTAGTGAGTCTAGCTAAGGGTTTATCTATCTTGTTGATTTTCTCAAAGAACTAACTCCTCGTTTGGTTAATTCTTTGAATAGTTCTTCTTGTTTCCACTTGGTTGATTTCACCCCTGAGTTTGATTATTTCCTGCCGTCTACTCCTCTTGGGTGAATTTGCTTCCTTTTTTTCTAGGGCTTTTAGATGTGTTGTCAAGCTGCTAGTATGTGCTGTCTCCCGTTTCTTCTTGGAGGCACTCAGCGCTATGAGTTTCCCTCTTAGAAATGCTTTCATTGTGTCCCATAGGTTTGGGTACGTTGTGGCTTCATTTTCATTAAACTCTAAAAAGTCTTTAATTTCTTTCTTTATTCCTTCCTTGACCAAGGTATCATTGAGAAGAGTGTTATTCAGTTTCCACGTGAATGTTGGCTTTCCATTATTTATGTTGTTATTGAAGATCAGTCTTAGGCCATGGTGGTCTGATAGGATACATGGGACAATTTCAATATTTTTGTATCTATTGAGGCCTGTTTTGTGACCAATTATATGGTCAATTTTGGAGAAGGTCCCGTGAGGTGCTGAGAAGAAGGTATATCCTTTTGTTTTAGGATAAAATGTTCTGTAGATATCTGTCAGGTCCATTTGTTTCATAACTTCTGTTAGTTTCACTGTGTCCCTGTTTAGTTTCTGTTTCCACGATCTGTCCTTTGAAGAAAGTGGTGTGTTGAAGTCTCCCACTATTATTGTGTGAGGTGCAATGTATGCTTTGAGCTTTACTAAAGTGTCTCTAATGAATGTGGCTGCCCTGGCATTTGGTGCGTAGATATTCAGAATTGAGAGTTCCTCTTGGAGGATTTTACCTTTGATGAGTATGAAGTGTCCCTCCTTGTCTTTTTTGATAACTTTGGGTTGGAAGTCGATTTTATCCGATATTAAAATGGCTACTCCAGCTTGTTTCTTCAGTCCATTTGCTTGGAAAATTGTTTTCCAGCCTTTCACTCTGAGGTAGTGTCTGTCTTTTTCCCTGAGATGGGTTTCCTGTAAGCAGCAGAATGTTGGGTCCTGTTTGTGTAGCCAGTCTGTTAGTCTATGTCTTTTTATTGGGGAATTGAGTCCATTGATATTAAGAGATATTAAGGAAAAGTAATTGTTGCTCCCTTTTATTTTTGTTGTTAGAGTTGGCATTCTGTTCTTGTGGCTGTCTTCTTTTTGGTTTGTTGAATGATTACTTTCTTGGTTGTTCTAGGGCGTGATTTCTGTCCTTGTATTGCTTCTTTTCTGTTATTATCCTTTGAAGGGCTGGATTCGTGGAAAGATATTGTGTGAACTTGGTTTTGTCGTGGAATACTTTGGTTTCTCCATCTATGGTAATTGAGAGTTTGGCCGGGTATAGTAGCCTGGGCTGGCATTTGTGTTCTCTTAGTGTCTGTATAACATCTGTCCAGGCTCTTCTGGCTTTCATAGTCTCTGGTGAAAAGTCTTGTGTAATTCTGATAGGCCTTCCTTTATATGTTACTTGACCTTTCTCCCTTACTGCTTTTAATATTCTATCTTTATTTAGTGCATTTGTTGTTCTGATTATTATGTGTCGGGAGGAATTTCTTTTCTGGTCCAGTCTATTTGGAGTTCTGTATGCTTCTTGTATGATCATGGGCATCTCTTTTTTTATGTTTGGGAAGTTTTCTTCTATTATTTTGTTGAAGATATTAGCTGGCCCTTTAAGTTGAAAATCTTCATTCTCATCAATTCCTATTATCCGTAGGTTTGGTCTTCTCATTGTGTCCTGGATTACCTGGATGTTTTGAGTTAGGATCCTTTTGCATTTTGTATTTTCTTTGACTGTTGTGTCGATGTTCTCTATGGAATCTTCTGCACCTGAGATTCTCTCTTCCATTTCTTGTATTCTGTTGCTGATGCTCGCATCTATGGTTCCAGATCTCTTTCCTAGGGTTTCTATCTCCAGCGTTGCCTCGCTTTGGGTTTTCTTTATTGTGTCTACTTCCCCTTTTAGTTCTAGTATGGTTTTGTTCATTTCCATCACCTGTTTGGCTGTGTTTTCCTGCTTTTCTTTAAGAGCCTGTAACTCTTTAGCAGTGCTCTCCTGTAAATCTTTAAGTGACTTATGAAAGTCCTTCTTGATGTCCTCTATCATCATCATGAGAAATGTTTTTAAATCTGGGTCTAGATTTTCGGTTGTGTTGGGGTGCCCAGGACTAGGTGGGGTGGGAGTGCTGCGTTCTGATGATGGTGAGTGGTCTTGATTTCTGTTAGTAGGATTCTTACGTTTGCCTTTCGCCATCTGGTAATCTCTGAAGCTAGCTGTTTTAGTTGTCACTGTTAAGAGCTTGTTCTTCAGGTGACTCTGTTAGCCTCTATGAGCAGACCTGGAGGGTAGCACTCTCCTTAGTTTCAGTGGGCAGAGTATTCTCTGCAGGCAAGCTCTCTTCTTGCAAGGCAGGTACCCAGATATCTGGTGTTCGAACCAGACTCCTGGCAGAAGTTGTGTTCCACTCACTAGAGGTCTTAGGATCACGTGTGGAATCCTGTGTGGGCCCTTGCGGGTGTCAGGCGACTCAGCTGGCAAGGTAGCCGCGGCTCGAGTGGAGTGGAAGGGGTTTGTGCCCCAGATCAAGCCCGGGTAGCCTGCTTCCCTATGTACCGCAGTCTCAAGTTCCACGCGATTGGATTGGGATAGGCGCTGTGTTCCACTCACCAGAGGTCTTAGGGTCCCGTGGGGAGTCCCGTGTGGGCCCTTGCGGGTGTTGGGCAAGACTCTGCTGTCAAGGTAGCCCGGGGCTCGAGTCTCGAGTCGAGCGGAAGGGACTTGTGCCCCAGATCAGGCCCGGGTAGCCTGCTTCCCTATGTACCGCAGTCTCAAGTTTCGCGCGATTGGATTGGGGCAGGCACTGTGGTCCACTCACCAGAGGTCTTAGGGTCCCGTGGGGAGTCCCGTGTGGGCCCTTGCGGGTGTTGGGCAAGACTCTGCTGGCAAGGTAGCCCGGGGCTCGAGTCTCGAGTCGAGCGGAAGGCTGTTATTGTCTCTTGAACAATTTAAAATTAAATAAAATTAAATTATGGACTTGGTCCATATTTTACAGTTAGTGAGGCAGGCATGGAAGAATGCAAATTTACTGAGAGTTCAAAGAAGAAATTAGGTTAAGGGACTGACTTAAAATTTCAGGGTTGTCAAAGCATTCCATGATAAAACCAAATTCACACAATATCTTACCATGAATCCAGCCCTTCAAAGGATAATAAAGGGAATACACCAACACAAGGATGGAAACTACACCCTAGAAAGAGCAAGAAAGTAATCCTTCAAAATTTTTAAGTCAGCCACAAGAACAGAATCCCAACTTTAACAACAATAATAACAGGAAGCAAAAATTACTTTTCTTTAATTTCTCTTAACATCAATAGACTCAATTCCCCAATAAAAAGACATAGAATAATAGACTGGCTACACAAACAGGACCCAACATTTTTGTTGCTTACAGGAAACCCACCTCAGGAAAAAGGACAGACACTACCTCAGAATGAAAGGCTAGAAAACAATTTTCCAAATAAATTGTCTGAAGAAACAAGCTGGAGTAGCCATTCTAATATCTAATAAAATTCACTTCCAGCCCAAAGTTATCAAAAGAGACAAGGAGGGGCACTTCATACTCATCAACGGTAAAATGTACCAAGATGAACTCTCAATTCTGAATATCTATGCTCCAAATACAAGAGGAGCCACATTCATTAAAGAAACTTTAGTAAAGTTCAAAACACACATTGCAACTCACACAATAATAGTGGGAGACTTCAACATCCCACCCTTACCAATGGACAGATACTGGAAACAGAAACTAAACACAGACACATGGACATTAACAGAAGTTATGAAACAATAGGATTTAACAGACATCTACACAACATTTTATCCTGAAACAAAAGGATATACCTTCTTCTCAGCACCTCATGGTACCTCCTCCAAACTTGACCATAAAATTGGTCACAAAGCAGGTCTCCACAGATACAAAAATATTGAAATTATTCCATGCATCCTATCAGATCACCACGGACTAATGCTGATCTTCAATAACAACATAAATAATAGAAAGGCAACATTCACTTGAAAACTGAACAACACTCTACTCAATGATTCCTTGGTCAACGATGAAATAAAAAAAGAAATTGAAGACTTTTTAGAGTTTAATAAAAATGAAGTCACAACATACCAAACTTATGAGACACAATGAAGGCAGTCCTAAGAGGAAAACTCATACCCTTGAGTGCCTCCATAAAGAAACTAGAGAGAGCACACACTAGCAGCCTGATGGCACACCTAGTAGCTCTAGAACTAAAGGAAGCAAATTCACCCAAGAGGAGTAGACAGCAGGAGATAATCAAACTTGGGGCTGAAAATAAACCAAGTGGAATCAAAAAGAACTAGTCAAAGAATCAACCAAACCTGGAACTGGTTCTTTCAGAAAATCAACAAGATAGATAAACCCTTAGCCATAATAACTGGAGGGCACAGGGACAGTATTCTAATTAACAAAATCAGAAATGAAAATGGAGACAGAGCAACAGAACCTGAGGAAATCCAAAACATCAGCAGATCCTACTACAAAAGATCCTCAACAAAACTAGAAAACCTGGATGAAATGGGCAATTTCCTAGACAGATACCAGGTACCAAAGTTAAATCAGAATCAGATTAACAATCTAAACAGTCCCATTTCCCCTAAAGAAATAGGAGCAGACACCACTACTTTCCCAAACAAAAGATCCCCAGGACCAGATGGGTTTAGTGCAGAATTCTATCAGACCTTCAAAGAAGACCTAATTCCAACTCTTCTAAAACTATTCCACAAAATAGAAACAGAAGGTACTCTACCCAATTCATTCTATGTAGCCAAAATTGCTTTGATACCTAAACCATAGAAAGACCCAACAAAGATAGAGAACTTCACACCAATTTCCCTGATGAATATCGATGCAAAAATACTCAATAAAATTCTTGCTAACAGAATCTAAGAACACATCAAAACAATCATCCATCCTGACCAAGTAGGTTTCATCCCATGGATGCAGGGATGATTTAATATATGGAAATCCATCAACGTAATCCAGTATATAAACAAACTCAAAGACAAAAACCACATGCTCATCTCCTTAGATGCTGAGAAAGCATTTGACAAAATCTAACACAACTTCATGATGCAAGTCTTGGAAAGATCAGGAATTCAAGGCCCATACCTAAACAAAATAAAAGCAATCTATAGCAAACCAGTAGCCAACAGCAAACTAAATGGAGAGAAACTTGAAGAAATCCCACTAAAAGCCACTAGACAAGGCTTTCTCCTTACCTATTCGATATAGTACTTGAAGTTCTAGCCAGAGCAATTTAACAACAACAACAGATCAAGGGGATACAAATAGGAAAGGAAGAAGTCAAAATATCACTATTTGCAGATGATATGATAGTACATATAAGTGACCCCAAAAATTCCACCAGAGAACACCTAAACCTGATAAACAGCTTCAGTGCAGTTTAACACAAATTTAACTCAGATAAATCAATAGCCTTTCTCTACACAAATGATAAATGGACAGAGAAAGAAATTAGGGAAACAACACTCTTCACAAGAGTCACAAATAGTATAAAATACCTTGGTGTGACTCTAACTAAGAAGTGAATGATCTGTATGTTAAGAACTTCAAGTCTCTGAAGAAAGAATTTAAAGATCTCAGAAGATGGAAAGATCTCCCATGTTCATGGATTGCAGGATCAATTTAGTAAAAACGGCTATCTTGCCAAAAGCAATCTATGCAATCCCCATCAAAATTCCAACTCAATTCTTCACTGAGATAGAAAGGGCAATTTGCAAATTCATCTGGAATAACAAAAAAAAAAAAAAAAAAAACCTAGTAGAGCAAAAACTCTTCTCAACAATAAAAGAACCTCTGGTGGAATCACCATGCCTGACCTAAAGCTGTACTACAGAGCAATTGTGATAAAAAACTGCATGGTACTGGTATAATGACAGACAGGTAGATCAATGGAATAGAATTGAAGACCCAGAAATGAATCCACACACCTATTGTCACTTGATCTTTGACAAGGGAGCTAAAACCATCCAGTGGAAAAAAAGACAGCGTTTTCAACAAATGGTGCTGGCACAACTTGTGGTTATAATGTAGAAGAATGCAAGTTGATCCATTCTTATCAACTTGTACAAAGCTCAGATATAAGTGGATCAAAGAACTCCATATAAAACCAGAGACACTGAAATTTATGGAGGAGAAAGTGGGCTAAAGCCTTGAAGATATGGTCATAGGGGAAAAATTCCCAAATAGAATGGCAATGTATTGTGCTGTAAGATCAAGAATTGACAAATGGGCCCTCATAAAATTGCAAAGCTTCTGTAAGGCAAAAGATACTCTCAATAAGACAAAAAGACCACCAACAGATTGGGAAAGGATTTTTACCAATCCTAGATCTGATCGGGGACTAATATCCAATATATACAAAGAACTCAAGGAGATGGACTCCAGAAATTCAAATAACCCCATTAAAAATGGGGTACAGGGCTAAACAAAGAAGTCTCAAATGAGGAATATCAAATGGCTGAGAAGCACCTGAAAAATGTTCAACATCCTTAATCATCATGGAAATGCAAATCAAAACAACAATGAGATTCCACCTTAAACCAGTCAGAATGGCTAAGATCAAAAATTCAGGTAACAGCAGATGCTGGCAAGGATGTGGAGAAAGAGGAACACTCCTCCATTGTTGGTGGGATTGCAAGCTTGTACAACCACTCTGGAAATCAGTCTGGTAGTTCCTCAGAAAATTGGACATAATACTACAGGAAGATCCAGCAATACCTCTCCTGGGTATATATCCAGAAGAAGTTCCAACTGGTAATAAGAACACATGCTCCACTATATTCATATCAGCCTTATTTATAATAACCAGATGCTGGAAAGAACCCTGATTTCCCTCAACAGAGGAATGGATACAGAAAATGTGGTACATTTACACAATGGAATACTACTCAGCTATTAAAACAATAAATTTATGAAATTCTTGGACAAATGGATGTATCTGGAGGATATCATCCTTAGTGAGGTAACCCAATCACAAAAGAATTCATTAGATACGCACTCACTGATAAGTGGATACTAGCCCAGAAACATAGAACACCCAAGATACAATTTGCAAAACACAAGAAAATCAAGAAGTGGGAAGACCAATGGGTGGATATTTCATTCCTTTTTAGAATATGGAACAAAATACCCATGAAAGGAGTTACAGAGACAAAGTTTGGAGCTAAGACAAAAGGATGTACCAGAGACTACCCCACCCGTGGATCCATCCCACAATTAGCCACCAAACCCAGACACTATTGCATATGCCAGCAAGATTTTGATGAAGGGAAACTGGCGTAGCTGTCTCGTATGAGGCTATGCCAGTGCCTGGCAAATGCAGAAGTGGATGCTCACAGTGATCTTAAGATGGAACACAGAGCCCTCAATCGAGAAGCTAGAGAAAGCACCCAAGGTGCTGAAAGGGTCTGCAACCCTATAGGTTGAACAACAGTATGAACTAACCAGTACCCCCAGAGCTTGTGTCTCTAGCTGCATATGTAGCAGAAGATGGCCTAGTCAGCCATCACTGGGAAGAGAGGCCCCTTGTATTGCAAACTTTATATGCCTCAGTACAGGAGAATGCCAGGGCCAAGAAGCAGTTCTGTTTCTGGGTGAGTAGGGGAGCGGGAAGCAGGGGGTATAGGGAACTTTCAGGATAGCATTTGAAATTTGAAATGTATATAAAGAAAATATCTAATTAAAGTTGAACAAAAAAAAAGATATTTCAGGGTTGTACTGACTGGTTTTATGTGTCAACTTGACACAGGCTGGAGTTATCACCAAGTCAGGAGCTTCACCTGGGGAAATGCCTCCATGAGATCTCGCTGTGGGGCATTTTCTCAATTAGTGATCAAGGGGGCAGGGCTCCTTGTGGGTTGTGCCATCTCTGGGCTGGTAGTCTTAGTTCTATAAGAGAGCAGGCTGAGCAAGCCAGAGGAGGCAAGCAAGTAAAGAACATCCCTCCATGGCCTCTGCATCAGCCCCTGCTTCCTGACCTGCTTCAGTTCCAGTCCTGACTTCCTTTCCTGATAAATTGTAAGATGAATAAACCCTTTCCTTCCCAACTGCTTCTGGTCATGATGTTTGTGCAGGAATAGAAACGCTGACTAAGACAAATTGGTACCACCACCGTGGGGTATTTCTGTGACAACCTGACCATGTTTTGGGGAGGACTGTGGAAGGACTTTGGAACTTTGGGCTAGAAGATCCATTCGGTGTTAAGTGCTCTGTGGGATGTTGTGCAGGATCTTGGAAGATAATGTTGAAAACAGTGCAGAAGATGGAGGCCTGTCTTGTGAAATTTCAAAGGGATGATTAAAGTCTCTTTTCAGGGCCATTGTTATTTTGATTGTGAAGATTCTGTGGTTCTGGTTAGCTGGGGCTGCAGAATCAGCTGTGATTAACAAGATAGCAGAACTACTAAAGTGAAAACTTTGCATTACTGGGACTATTGGTGCTGGTTAGCTGGAACTAAGAAATTAGTGGTGATTAAGAAGAGATCAGTATCATTGAGGTGACATCTTCTGGGAAGTGTTTTCTGAGAGCACAGAGGCTGTGTTCCAGAGAGATCTAAGGTTGTACCTTGTGCTGTAGCTGGACTTAGTAATATGTAAGAGTTACCCAGGTGGTACTGGTTTTGAAGGCATGAAGCATGAAGGGGTCACACAGAGAAGCTGTGGCTCCGCACTGTGAGAGGCCATGGAAGGCCATTGCTGAAGGTGCAGCCTCAGTTGCAATTGATAGCTCAGGATTGAAGGGGTCATGCAATGCTTTGGAGATGCCAGTATCATGAGATAACCACCAAGAACAGCAGCAGCAGTGGAGTACAGACGTCTGGAGCCTGGAAGACAAGCTGTGTACTACAAAGGAAAGGGCTGGAGAAGTGACCCAAACCCTTGGAGGAGCCCAGAAGATCATGAGTTGGATCCCAGACATTGGATGATTGGAGATTGATTTTTGCTTTTGATTGTGGCTGTACCCTGATATTTTCCCCTCTTTAAGAAAGTTTTTTAGTGGCGCCCACAGTTAAGAGACTTTGAATTTTAAAAGATATTTTAAAGGGATTGAACTTTTAATACGTAAAGACTGTGGGACTTTTAAAGTTATTTAGATCTTGGGGATGAATAAAAAATTAAGGGTTGAGGCTTAATAGTGATGTGTTTTTGTGTCAAGTTGACAAGGAGTCAATTGTACTGGCTGATTTTGTATCTCAACTTGACACAGGCTGGAGTTATCACTGAGAAAGGAGCTTCAGTTGGGGAAATGCCTCCATGAGATACAACTGTAAGACATTTTCTCAATTAGTGATCAAGGCGGGAAGTCCCCTTGTGGGTGATGCCATCTCTGGGCTGGTAGTCTTGGTTCTATAAGAGAGCAGGCTGAACAAGCCAGGGGAAGCAAACCAGTAAAGAACATCCCTCTATGGCCTCTATATCAGCTCCTGCTTCCTGACCTGCTTGAGTTTCAGTCCTGACATCCTTTGGTGATAAATTGTAAGCTGAATAAACCCTTTCCTCCCCAACTGCTTCTTGGTCATGATGTTTGTGCAGGAACAGAAACCCTGACTAAGACAAGGGTCAATATATATATACACACACATATATACACATGCTGGGTCACATGGAGTTAAATATTGAGGTAAATATTGAATGCTAAAAATACTTCATGCCATTAAAGTTCCGATATAGAGGAGCAGAAAAAAAGAAAAACTACCAGAGCAAGTCATAGGCATAGATATTGAAAATTTAACAAATTTAATGGTAATAAAGGAAAGTCGGATATTTGAAGACGTCAACAATGTATTTCATTAATGTTTAAATACTGCTATATTTTTTATCAAGTAACTTCTCTTCCTTTTAATATAGGCATTTCACTCCTTTAAGTATTCAATTCATTAATCCTTTTAAAAGTTAAGAAAGTATAAACTTCTTATCTGAGATTATGTAGCCATACAATGGTGGATCCTGCATTCATTCTAGGTCTGCCGATGACATGCCAACTTGCAAAAAGTGTGTTTATATACTAATGCCTCACTTTTGAGACTAAAATTATACATCACCATTTTAATAGCACAAATTTTTAGATCTAAAATCGCTATAGACTACTTTGATATATTTGAGGGATACAAAATGCAATATGTTTTAGTCATTGCCAGCACAGGTTTTTAAATGAGGGAAAGCACTGTAAATAGTTTACAATGCCCTTGCTCTCAGTTATGTACTGAACAAATAGTATCAGGGAAAAGTCAACTTCTGTCATTAGATAAAAGCAAAATTGCAAGAACATTATATGGCATCACTTTAAGGAGGTATAAAATATAAATCATAGACACTTAGCACTCTTCTAGGTCATTCTTTTAACACTAAAAGAAATAGCAAGAGTCCTAATAGGCCCAAGATTGATAGAAAGCTTTCAGTTGGACCATATTTTAACCTAATCCAGGAAAATACATATTTATTTTGGGAGCATATGATAAATTTGTTGATAATTTGTCTGAAAATCTTCAATAACAAATAATTTCCATTTTTTTCTCACAATGCATCTTGCATATTCTTCTTTCTTTGTGCTACAGTACTTCTGATCATTCTATTTGCCCTGTACTTTTTTACTTTCTCTTCAGTTTCAAATTAATTCTGGAAACAATTTATTACATTTTGAACACCATACTCACTTTTGTCCTGTGGTAAAGTAAAGGAAATGGGGGAATTCTTCAAGATGACAATGGTGTTATGAAAATGACAGGAGAGCATTAATTTAGGACTCTATAGCATGCCAAACTGATAAAAGTATTATCCTCAGGGAAGTAGGAAAATAAAAAAGAGTCACAAAATGAATCTAAAAAAAGAGACTTGTTCATGTCTCTGACTTGAAGAATCAAGAGTTGTTGATCTATTATTGAACTGCAGTTAAAGAAAGTGAGAGGTAATTGCTGAAGCAGAAGTGACCAATCTCAAAAGCACAATCATTTACTTTAAGATCCTGAAGAAGAAAAGCTTTTGAAAACTGCATTTCTGAACTAGTTAAATGGCATCTTCAGCAGAGTTGCATTAGCAATTTAATACAGATGTACAAATATTGAAGTCCTTGCAAAAGAGAAGAGGATAAGGGACATATGAAATACTGTGTAATCCATCATGGCTATAATACAATCATGGAATTGCACTAAAGTAATAAAATTGCTCAGACTGAAGCAAAAAGAATCCTACAAATTCTGACAAATGTTACAGACTAGAATGGTTTATTTGTATACAAAGCAAGATACTCAACAGAAGATCTATTCTGTCAGCAACAGTGGCATTTTTCTTTGTCCTAATACCATTGCCTTTCCTATATTCAACTGGTCATTGCCAAATTATACCTGCTACCTAATTTAAGATTACAACCAATGCTAAAAATACAGTTTTAGGAAAGAAAAAATTCTCCTTGATGACACACCCTTCTGCCTTTTGCATTTTCTAATTATTGTATGTGTGTAATGTTTATTCAAACAATAAAAACAATGACCTAAGAAAGAATATTGGCCAATACTCTAACACTCATACCCAACACTTACTCCTGAATTTATTCCTATTCTAAGTGATATTCTTGCATGAAGTCTGTCTTATCTATTCAATATCTATTGAATGCTCTTAATGTATCATACACTTTCTATGTCCATGGGATTCATTTATTATCAATGCTTATGGAACATATAGGCTAGCAGAAAGGTATAAATACAAGGATACACAATAAGTTTAAAAAAAAAAAAAACCTCAGATCTGTGTTGTAAAGGCAAATAATTAGGAAGACACAGGAACTTTCCTAGCCAAGGTTTTTGTCATGTATTTGTTCATCTTCACTTACTCATCATCTTGCAAAGCCTTATTATATGCAAGTTTAAATAGAATCTCTGAAGTATGTTGGTGGCTTCTGCTATCTGCCTCATACTTAAGACTCCACCATACTTTTCCATTCTTATCTTCTGTTAATACACTATACAATTTCTTGATCTAGCAGCATCCAATAAAAACCTGATAATAAGTAACCAAAATAGTAGTGTGTAAAATAAATAATGACTATGGGCTAGACATATTAAATTATTTACATGGTCTAACTAAACCTCACACCCAGGAAAGCAAAGAGTTGAGAAAGTTGTTACAAGTATTTGAGCCAGATCTGTCTTATTGATGGTACCTTTCTCTAGCACATATTGGATTTTAATGCTTTTCTGAACTCACCTTACTGGAAGCATAGACTGACAAATATTTTTGAAAAGAATCAGATATGAATTATTTTAATAATTTTAAGGTACACTATTGTAGTGCCACCACTATTGTTTCACATCAAAATTAGAATATAAGTATGCAAATGAGCATAGATGTCTGCTAATAAAACTTCATTTCAAACAGATACTATGGGCTGGTTTGAGAAATTGGCTTCCAAAAATATGTATTCTTGCACAAGACTGAACATTCCTACTACTCTGTGAGCAATCTTCACTATCTGAGGCCTAGCTCCAAACTCATAGCTCTTTCCTTAGCCCATCATGGTGCAGATACAATTTAATGAGACACACAACCAAAGAAAGAAGTCTGCATGCCCAGGTCAGATTGTAAAATCACAGACATTATGAAAGGCCATGGCAGAATGCTGCCCTCTCCCCAGATCTACTAGTTTTATAAACATATCATCTAAGTTGAATGGTCTAGATGAACCCCAGAACACAGAGTTTAAAAGAAAAATAATAAACTTTACCAATGAATTCAAGTGATTTGAATAAAATACCAACAAACAGCATAATGAGCTTAAATAGAATAAAAGATTGTATTATATCCAAGAAAGCAGAAGCATTAAACTGAATGAAATGAGACAGGCAACGTAGTATTTTAAAAAATGAATTCAAATAAAAATAGAGAAAATCTGAAGAGATCATGAGATAAAATGAATACAGACTTGAAAACACAATAATCCAATTAGAAAGTCTAAGGCTACAATTGCGTGGGACCTGAGACAGCATTAGGGAAGCAGAAAACCTGGCCTGATCAGGGATACAGTCTCTTCTGGTCAGCACCAGAACTGGGTCACCTTGGTCATGGAGACAGCAGACACCCCAAGGTCCCTAGAGGACTCTCCATGCAGTGAGGGGAATACAACTTCTGTTCCAACCAATTGAGATGGACCTGAGAAAACATTAGGAAAGCAGAAAACCTGGCCTGACCAGGGTCACAAGTCCCTTCCTGTCAGCGACAGCACCTGGTCACCTTGGGTGCAGATTTAGTGGAAACGCCCAATGTCCCTAGAGGACAGCTTCGGAGGCAGTCCCCTTTTCAGGCTCCAGACATCTGGGCACCTTCCCTGCCAGAGGAGAGGTGTCAACCCCACCCTGGAGGTCTTTGCCAGAGCACCAGGAGGAGCCATCACTGTTCTCAGATCCCTCTAAGACTAGTCTGCACAGGTGAGAGTGTGGACTACAGACACTAACAGTTTCTGGGACAGGCCGAAGTGACACAGCTTCTAGAACAGGCCCTGTTTCAGGCCTTCACCTTCTGCCAGGAGGCAGGTCTGAACACCAGATATGTGTGCACCTTCCATGGAAGAGGAGAGCTTGCCTGCAGAGAGTGCTCTAACCACTGAAACTCAGGAGAGATCTAGTCTCCCAGGTCTGCTGATAGAGGCTAACAGAATCATTAGAGGAACAAGCTCTAACCAAAGACAACTATAACAACTAACTCCATAGATTACCAGATGAAAAAAGGCAGATGAAAAAATCTTACTAACAGAAACCAAGACCACTCACCATAATCAGAACCCAGCAATCCGACCTCACCCAGTCCTAGGCACCCCAACACACCCAAAAAGCTAGAACTGGATTTAAAAGCATATCTCATGATGATGATAAATGACATAAAGAAAGACTTTAATAGATCACTTAAAGAAATACAGGAGAACACTACTAAAGAGTTACAAGACCTTAAAGAAAACCAGGAAAACACAACCAAACAGGTAGAAGTCCTTAAAGAAAAACAGGAAAACACATCCAAACAGGTGATGGAAATGAACAAGACCATACTAGAACTAAAAAGGGATGTAGAAACAATAAAGAAAACCCAGAGTGAGGCAATGCTGGAGATAGAAATCCTAGAAAAGAAATCTAGAATCATAGATGCCAGCATCAGCAACAGAATAAAAGAGATGGAAGAGAGAATCACAGGTGCAGAAGATTCCATACAGAACATCAGCACAACGATCAAAGAAAATGCAAAATGAAAAAAAGATCCTAACTCAAAATGACCAGGAAATCAAGGACACAATGTGAAGACCAAAGCTACTGATAATAGGAGTAGATGAGAATGAAGATTTTCGACTTAAAGGGCCAAAAATATCTTCAACAAAAATATAGAAGAAAACTTCCCAAATCTAAAGAAAGAGATGCCCATGAACATACAAGGAGCCTACAGAACTCCAAATAGACTGGACCAGAAAATAAATTCCTCCTGACATGTAATAATCAGAACAACAAATGCACTAAATAAAGATAAAATATTAAAAGCAGTAAGGGAAAAGGGTCAAGTAACATATAAAGGCAGGCCTATCAGAATTACACCAGATTTTTCACCAGAGACTATGAAAGACACAAGATCCTGGACAGATGTTATACAGACACTAAGAGAACACAAATGCCAGCCCAGGTTACTATACCCAGCCAAACTCTCAATTATCATTGATGGAGAAACCAAAGTATTCCATGACAAAACTAAACTCACACATTATCTTTCCATGAATCCAGCCCTTCAAAGGATAATAACAGAAAAAAAAAACAAAGAAAGAAACCACGCACTAGACAAAGCAATAAAATAATCCTTCAACAAACCAAAAAGAAGACAGCCACAAGAACAGAATGCCAACTCTAAGAACAAAAATAATAGAAAGCAACAAATACTTTTCCTTAATATCTCTTAATATCAATGGACTCAATTCCCCAATGAAAAGACATAGACTAACAGACTGGTTACACAAAGAGTACCCAACATTTTTCTGCATACAGGAAACCCATCTCAGGGAAAAAGACAGACACTACCTCAGATTGAAAGGCTGGAAAACAATTTTTCAAACAAATGGTCTGAAGAAACAAGGTGGAGTAGCCATTGCAGTATCAAATAAAATCAACTTCCAACCCAAAGTTATCAAAAAAGACAAGGAGGGGCACTTCATACTCATAAAAGGTAAACTCATCCAAGAGGAACTCTCAATTCTGAATATCTATGATCCAAATGCAAGGGTAGCCACATTCATTAAAGAAACTTTAGTAAAGCTCAAAGCACACATTAAACCTCACACAATAATAATGGGAGACTTCAACACCCCACTTTCATCAATAGACAGATCATGGAAACAGAAATTAAACAGGGACACAGTGAAACTAACAGAAGTTATGAAAAAAATGGACTTAACAGGTATCAACAGAACATTTTATCCTAAAACAAAAGGATATACTTTCTTCTTAGCACCTCATGGTACCTTCTCCAAAATTGACTATATAATTTGTCACAAAACAGGGCTCAACAGATACAAAAATATTGAAATTGTCCCATGCATCCTATCAGATCACCATGGACTAAGGCAGATCTTCAATAACAATATAAATAATAGAAATAATAGAAAGCCAATGGTCAATGAATGGATAAAAAAAAGAAATTAGAGACTTTTTAGAGTTTAATGAAATTGAAACCACAACATGCCCAAACTTATGGGACACAATGAAAGCATTTGTAAGAGGAAAATTCATAACTCTGAGTGCGTCAAAAAGAAAATAGAGAGAGCACACACTAGCAGCTTAACAACACACCTAAAAGCTCTGGAACAAAAGGAAGCAAATTCACCCAAGAGGAGTAGAAGGCAGGAAATAATCAAACTCAGGGGCAAAATCAACCAAATGGAAACACGAATAACTATTCAAAGAATCAAGCAAATGAGGAGCTGGTTCTTTGAGAAAATCAACAAGATAGATAAACCCTTAGCCAGACTCACAATAGGGCACAGGGACAGCATCCTAATTAACGAAATCAGAAATGAAAAGGGAGACATAGCAACAGATTCTGAAGAAATCCAAAACACCATCAGATCCTTCTACAAAAGGCTATACTCAACAAAATTGGAAAACCTGGATGAAATGGACAAATTTCTAGACAGATACCAGGTACCAAAGTTAAACCAGGATCAGGTTAACGATCTAAACAGTCCCATATCCCCTAAAATAATAGAAGAAGTCATTAATAGTCTCCCAACCAAAAAAAAAAAAAAAAAAAAAAAAGCCCAGGACCAGATGCGTTTAATGGAGAGTTCTATCAGACCTTCAAAGAAGATCTAATTCCAGTTCTTGACAAACTATTCCACAAAATCAAAGCAGAAGGTACTCTACCCTACTCGTTTTATGAAGCAACGATTAGTCTGATACCTAAACCATTGAAAGACCCAAGAAAGATAAAGAACTTCATACCAATTTTCCTGATGAATTTCGATGCAAAAATACTCAATAAAATTCTCACTAACAGAATCTAAGAACACATCAAAACAATCATCCATCCTGACCAAGGAGGTTTCATTCCAGGGGGGCAGGGGTGGTTTAATAAAGGGAGATTCATCAACGTAATGCACTATATAAACAAACTCAAAGACAAAAACCACATGATCATCTCGTTAGATGCTAAGAAAGCATTTGACAAAATCCAACACCCATTCATGATAAAAGTTTTAGAAAGATCAGGAATTCAAGGCCGATACCTCAACATGATAAAAAACAATCTACAGAAAACCCAGTAGACAACATCAAAGTAAATGGTGAGAAGCTAGAAGCAATCCCAGTAAAATAAGGGACTAGACAAGGCTGCCCACTTTCTCCCTACCTATTCAATATAGTACTTGAAGTATTAGCCAGAGCAATTTGACAATAAAAGGAGATCAAGGGGATACAAATTGGAAAGGAAGAAGTCAAATTATCACTTTTTGCAGATGATATTATAGTATATATAAGAGACCCTAAAAAATTCCACCAGAGAAATCCTAAACTGATAAACAGTTTCAATTGAGTAGCTGGATATAAAATTAACTCAAACAAGTAAATGGCCTTGCTCTATACAAAGGATATACAGGCTGAGAAAAAAATTAGGGAAACAACACTCTTCATAATATTCACAAATAATATAAAATACCTTGGCTGGACTCTAACTAAGGAAGTGAAAGATCTGTGTGGTAAGAACTTCAAGTCTCTGAAGAAAGAAATTAAAGATGATTTCAGAAGATGGAAAGATCTCCCATGCTCATGGATTGGCAGGATCAATATAGTAAAAATAGCTATCTTGCCAAAAACAATCTAGAGATTCAATACAATCCCCATCAAAATTCCAACACAATTCTTGAACGAATTAGAAGGGGCTATCTGCAAATTCTTCTGGATTAACAAAAAAACTAGGATAGCAAAAACTCTTCTCAAGGATAAAAGAACCTCTGGTGTAATTACCATGCCTGACCTAAAGCTGTACTACAGAGCAATTGTGATAAAAAAAAAAAAAAAAAAAAAACTGCATGGTACTAGTATAGCGACAGACAAGTAGACCAATGGAATAGAATTGAAGACCCAGAAATGAACCTGCACACCTATGGTCTCTTTAACTTTGACAAGGGAGCTACAACCATCCAGTGGAAAAAAGACAGCATTTTCAACAAATGGTGCTGGCACAACTGTTGGTTAACATGTAGAAGAATGCAAATTGATTGATTCCTATCTCCTTGTACTAAGGTCAAATATAAGTGGATCAAGGAACTACACGTAAAACCAGAGACAGTGAAACTTATAGAGGACAAAGTGGGGGAAATTGTCGAAGATATGGGCACAGGGAAAATATTCCTGAATAGAACAGCAATGGCTTGTGCTTTAGGATGGTGAACTGACAAATGGGACCTCATAAAATTGCAAAGTTCTCTAAAGCAAAAGACACTGTCAATAAGACAAAAAGGCAACTAACAGATTGGGAAAGGATCTTTACCTATCCTAAATCACATAGGGGACTAATATCCAATATATATAATGAACTCAAGAAGGTGGACTCCAGAAAATCAAGTAACTCCATTAAAAAATGGGGCTCAGAGCTAAACAAAGAATTCTCACCTGAGGAATACTGAATGGCTGAGAAGCACCTGAAAACATGCTCAGCATCCTTATTCATTAGGGAAATGCAAATCAAAGCAAACCTGAGATTCTACCTCACACCAGTCAGAATGGCTAAGATCAAAAATTCAGGAGACAGCAGATGCTGGCGAGGATGTGGAGAAAGAGGATCACTCCTCCATTGTTGATGGGATTGCAAGCTTGTACAACCACTCTGGAAATCAGTTTGGTGGTTTCTCAGAAAATTGGACATAGTACTACCAGAGGATCCCACAATACCTCTCCTAGGCATATATCCAGAAGATTTTCCAACTGGTAAGAAGGACACATGCTCCACTATGTTCATAGCAGCCTTATTTATAATAACCAGAAGCTGGAAAGAACCAAGATGTCCTTCAGAGTAATGGATACAGAAAATGTGGTACATTTACACAATGGAGTACTACTCAGCTATTTAAAAAAATGAATTTTTGAAATTCCTAGGGAAATGGATATACCTGGAGGGCATCATCCTGAGTGAAGTAACCCAATCACAAAAGAACTCACATGGTATGTGCTCACTGATAAGTGGATATTAGCCCATAAACTTAGAATACCCAAGATACAAGATACAATTTGCAAAACACATGAAACTCAAGGAGAATGAAGACCAAAGTGTGGACCTTTTGCCCCTTCTTAGAACTGGGAACAAAACACCCATGGAAGAAGTTACAGAGACAAAGTTTGGAGCTGAGACAAAAGGATGGACAATGTAGATACTGCCATACCCGGGGATCCATCCCTTAATCAGCCTCCAAATACTGACACCATTGCATACACTAGCAAGATTTTGCTGAAAGGACCCAGATATATCTTTCTCTTGTGAGGCTATGCCTGAGTCTAGCAAACACAGAAGTGGATGCTCACAGTCAGCTATTGAATGGATCACACACCCCCCCAATGGAGGAGCTAGGAAAGTACCCAAGGAGCTCGGGGGGATCTGCAACCTTATAGGTGGAACAACAATATGGACTAACCAGTGCCCCCCAGAGCTCATGTCTCTAGCTGCATATGTATCAGAAGATGGCATAGTGGGCCATCATTGGAAAGAGAGTCCCACTTGTCTTGCAATCTTCATATGCTTCTGTACTGGGTAATGCCAGGGCCTAGAATTGGGAGTGGGTGGGTAGGGGAGGTGGGGGAGGATATCAGGGACTTTTGAGATAGCATTGGAAATGTAAATGAAGAAAATACCTAATTAATAAAAAAAAGAAAGTCTAGTGGTAAACCTTACAGGAAAAGTAGATCAAAAAGAATATAAAATATTTTCTTGAAGATAACTAAGAATAATTAGACCACATAAGCAAATAGAGAACACACACGTGTGGGCACATGAAAGGAACATGCAGGAACTGTGGAACACAATGAAATGATCAAATCTTCAAATCATAGTAGGTACAGATAAGGGAGAAGTTCAGTTGTCTAGACCACATCTTCAATAGATTCATAGAAGAAAACCTTCCAAAACTAATAATATAGAGAATCAAACAGACACAAGAAATTCATCAAACTCTAAAGAGACAAGACTAAAAAATAAATTCTCTACAGCATAGTATAATTAAAACACTAACTACATAGAATAGAGAAAAGTACTGAATGCTGCAAGAGTATAGCCTCTGGTCACAAAAAGGTTTCTCAATGAAAATGTTAAAAGCTAGAAGAACTTGGAACTGTATTCCAAGTTCTGAAAGACCACAAATGCCAATCTACAAATCTGTACCTAACAAAAATGTCTCCCATATATAAAAAAATTGAAATTTTCTATGATCAAAACAGGCCAAAACATTTCATGTCAGATGTGTTAGTTAAGGATTCTATTGATGTAATAAAATGCCATGATATAAAGCAACTTGGGAAGGAAAGTATGCATTTCAGCTTACACCAACAGTCAACAGTCCATGTATAAAAGAAGTCAGGGCAGAAACCCAAATCAAGAACCTGGAGAATCCGGGAAGGAGTGCTGCTTACTTGATTAATACTTGTGGCTGGCTCAGGCTGCTTTCTAATAGGATTCTGACCCACCAAGCCAGAGGAGCTATTGCCAACAGTGAGCTGTGCCCTCCCACACCAATCATCATTCAACAAAATGCACCAAAGGTTTGTCCACAGGATAATATAGTAGGGTCATTTTTAATTGAGTTTCCCTTTTCCCACTTGATTATACCATGTGTCGAGTTGACATAAAATTAGCCAGCACACAAGCCTGACAGAAAATACTGGAAAACATGCTTCAGATTGACAACTGTAATAAGCACAGCTAAGACATTATAGAAAGAACATAAATGAAGCTATAACTACTAAAACATTAAAAATGGCTAGGAGTACAAAAGAAAAAATGATAGTAGTCATCACACACTTTTCAATAATTCTAAACAATAATAAGTTCAGATCCTCAAGTAAAAGATACAGGTTAATTGAATGGGTTAAGAAGTAAAATCTTTGTCCAGTCTATTTGGAGTTCTGTAGGCTTCTTGTATGTTCATGGGCATCTCTTTCTTTAAGTTTGGGAAGTTTTCTTCTATTATTTTGTTGAAGATATTTTCTGGCCCTTTAAGTTGAAAATCTTCATTCTCATATACGCCTATTATCCATAGGTTTGGTCTACTCATTGTGTCCTGGATTTCCTGGTCATTTTGAGTTAGGATCTTTTTTCATTTTGCATTTTCTTTGATTGTTGTGCTGATGTTCTGTTGGAATCTTCTGCACCTGAGATTCTCTCTTCTATCTCTTGTATTCTGTTGCTGATTCTCTCATCTATGGTTCCAGATTTCTTTCCTAGGGTTTCTATCTCCAGTATTGCCTCACTTTGGGTTTTCTTTATTGTGTCTACTTCCCTTTTTACGTCTTGTAATGTTGTTTTTTTTTAATTTTTTTCAATTCCATCACCTATTTGATTGTGTTTTCCTGATTTTCTTTAGGGACTTCTACCTGTTCAGTTGCATTTTCCTGTTTTTCTTTAAGACTTGTAACACTTTGCAGTGTTTTCCTGTATTTCTTTGAGATATTCAAGTCCTTCTTGATGTCCTCTACCATCATCATGAGATATGCTTTTAAATCCGGGCCTAGCTTTTCGGGTTTGTTGGGGTGCCCAGGACTGGGTGTGGTGGGAGTGCTGTGTTCTGATGATGGTGAGTGGTATTCTTTTCTGTTAGTAAGATTCTTATGTTTACCTTTCACCATCTGGTAATCTGTGGAGTCAGTTGTTATAGTTGTCTCTGGTTAGAGCTTGTTGCTCTTGTGATTCTCTTAGTCTCTATCAGCAGACCTGGGAGACTAGCTCTCTCCTGAGTTTCAGTGGTCAGAGCACTCTCTGTAGGCAAGCTCTCCTCTTTCAGGGAAGGTTACCAGATATCTGGCGTTCGAACCTGCCTCCTTGCAGAAGTTGTGTTCCACTCACCAGAGATCCTAACATCCAGTGGAGAGTGCTTTGGGGATCTTAGGGGTGTCTGCCAACTCTGCGCCCAAGGTGACCTGGTGCTGGGGCTGACCAGATCAGTCAAATACTTGCTTCTCACAAACACACTCTTCTTAAAATGATTTTCCAAGTACTATTATTATCATTCATTATGATGCATATGTTGTATACTGTCTGCATTTTTCTACATACTAAATTTTAAATTTTTCATAGGATTTAGTCAAATCTTAATTTAAACTTGCCATTTTGTCCACATGATAGCACTCATTCATAGAAAATACAACTGCTAAGTGGTAGAAGGTTTATGTATATTCTTAACTTGACTTTTAGAATCATGCTAAGTTACTTACTTCACTCATGTGAATGAAATTACCTACACAAGGTAAAAATTCATAATGTGTTATGATTTCAATAGAGTGAAAGATCTCACAAAGAATTTGGTGCTTGTTTTAAGGAGGTTCAATAAAATAAATGGACCACACAAAACCACACAAGAGTGATGAGTACATGCATTGCTACTAATCCATATACCTTACTCTTCTTTAGATGCATTACTGCCCATCATTTTCTGCATTCACATTTCGTTAATTCTCATATTCCAGCCCACATTTTCTAGCTGATTGAAGTTGACTTGAATATTTAATCATGCAAATTAGGGAACAATTATTGCAAAAGAATGACTAAAGATTTTATTAAATGTGTTATGTACAAACACACTCTTACATACATACCTAGAAATATTCACTAGCTATAAAAAGCATGCTTTAATCTAGTTAAGCAAAACACATTTTATATCTGAAATGCCATTATTTTAGATTGATCCTATTTAATCAGTCAATACACACACTGTCTACAATGTCTCTCTTGAAAATTACCCCAGTATTACAATAGAGAATCCCACTCTCACTCTTAAAATAAAGGATATTTTTACCTTTCTAATTAATTTGTTGTTGCCTCATTCCTTAGAAAAGGGGAGGATAGAAACATATGTAAGTAGAGAGAAAAGAAGAGGATGAAACTTTGCAACTTCTAAGTCCTTTCTGTCCCTTATGTGCTTGCAAACTATATGATCCCAATGCAGGGGGCTATAACTGACTTTGCCTTACAATGAAATTTGGACTATGGTCAGTTTTCTGGAAAGACTTTATAGACTATTAGAAGTTTAGAACTTACTTTGAAGAGCCTCTGAAAAACGGTAAAAATGAAGATACAAGGCAGTAGTTCTTACCAGTTTTCCTTTTAATGTGGTTATCAATATTGAGACAAAGAATGGTGGACACATTTCTAATGTATTATAAACTAACTTATTGTCATTCAAATATGTCCATCAAAAGAATTTTGTTCGTTTAAATGTTATTTTTGTTTGATTTGGAGAAGTTATGATTAAAAGTGTTTATAAATTCTGGAGATAGCTGTAAATGTAATTTTATTCTCCAGTATTGTTTTCTCAGGACTTATATCCTCTGTCTAATGACCTAGGCCTAGTTCTGGAAGTTTGTAGCCTCTGTAAAACCTTATCTAGGACTAGGATGTTTTCAGCCTTTGAGACTGACTACTGAATAAGCTCACCCTTTCTTGTTCTTTCTCAACTGTAACTGGCCTGATCAACTCAGCTCTTCCAGTTTACTCTTCTTCAAGCGGACTGATCCAATCAGCCTTCTCTCTCTCTCTCTCTCTCTCTCTCTCTCTCTCTCTCTCTCTCTCTCTCTCTCTCTCTCTCTCTCTCCTGAATTGCTCTGCTTATCCTCAAACTAACTCTGAAAATCTGTTCTAATCTTCTGGCTCATTCTCATTCTGTGGCTCATTCTGTCTTCACCTGTGTCTTGCTTGTTCTCTCTCTGCAACGTCTCTGTACAACTGTCATGGTAAAAACCCGCCTCTTACTTCCTGTGCTGCTACTGCTCTTCCTGAAGTACCCTTCCTTCCTCTCTCTTCTCATGACAGTTGGGCATATCCCATTCTGTCAAATCTTTCTGATTCATCATCACATTGCCTGCCACTCAATTAGACATCACATTCAAACATGAGTGCTTCCTTCTGCAATCTAACTTTATATTTATTGTTCAGATTCAAAGGTATGTACCTAGAATGTATCTATATTCCAGCCAAAGTGATTAAATGTGTGTGCTAAGGCTGAGCCACACCACCACTAGCAACAGGTGTTTGCAGTTGATGACACACACATACCACCACACTGTGATAAAATACCAAGTTTTAAATTGCATAAGAAATAGGCGATGATGGTAGAGTAAGGGAACACATTGATTTAAAATACATTTTAAGGTTAAAATTTTCCATAAATTTTAAACCAAGTTGACATATCTTAAGAGAATGAAATTGCACACTTATGTTTAAGCATAATAATGGAGAGATAAAGCAAAGGATAGTAGTACACACTTTAGGCAAGACAATGAGTGAATTTGAACTTATCAAGAGGGCCACCATAATTTTCATCATAAAGTTAGAAGTAATATCTAAGAGAATGTAGTGAGTGGTCCCCCACACCACTGCTGTGGGGAGTTTCTCTTAGGCAGAAAGTAATTTCCAAACAGAAAACAGATATACCGAGGAAATTACTTTACCTGGGGTTGTTGTGATTTCTCCTCAAAAATCACAAGTATTGCCCACTGATTCAGTTAAGAAACTCAGTATGGTCAGGGAGCAAAGAAGATGAGTTAGGAAAACACTAAGGTGGATACATGAAAAGAAGCATCTTGCTTTGACTTTTTTGTCACTCACTGAGAAATGGCTGAATATCCTGAGGTTTCTTCTATTTTATTTCATGTGATATACCCAACCCAAAATGCTTTTGGCTTTAATTCTGTTGTTGGACTTAAGGCTCCCTGCTGATAACCTTGGATGGCAGCAAATAAGGAAAAATAATGTTTAATGGAAAGGTTTACATTGTTAAGGTAAACCTTATTTATTCTGAAAGTTTTAGACCAAATACAGTAATATGAGAGTACCTAGTGTCTGCTTTCTTTAATGATGGAAGGCAACAGGCATAAAGGTACTGTTTTAAAAGGAATGATTTTAACACTTAAGGAAACACAAAAAGATGAAAAGGAAGGGTACATATATTAATAATTTTTTATAGGGATAGCTGCTATGTAACTCAAAATTAAGCATTTTAGAATGTAGTTTCATATGCATGAAGCAGTTATTTCTGTTTTTTCTCTTAGTAAAGATGGTGATTAGTTTTGAAACAGTGAAGTATTAAATGGGGACATACCAACACTTTTTAAAAAGCACAACCTGTGGAAAAGGGTTTTCAGCTTGGAGCCTTCTCACTGGCATCTCCTCTATTTATTTCTTCTGTTAAATAACTATGCAAGTAAAATACATTGAACATGAAAAAAAAATCCAATTGTGCCTCTAACAATAGGAAGTAAGTTTCCATTTCTTTGTAGCTTTTTGCTCCCAGCAGTGAGTGTCGCATTTTGAAACACAGGCCATTTGCCTTCATATGTGGTGACTTTCCTGTTACACCACTCTCACATCATCCAGGCAGAAATTCATTTATCCTGTGCTTGTGGACAGAGACAGAGATTCAGTTTCTGCTATACAAGTATATAGGCAATCTTCAGACAAATAGAAAAATGGAGGGAGGATGAATCACCTGGGTACCACAAACTCAAATGAAATGCTAAACTTATTTAAAGTCAGATGTCTCCCCACCTGTTGGTTTGATTCTCTACATGAAAATTCAGTAACTCTTGCCAATAGACCTCACTTTGTAACAGGACGTTTTCCTGTCATTTAATTATTTAATTAAGGAAGAAAAAGAATATACATATTAGCTGGTATCATCTTTAGTTGTCAACTTGACACAACCCAGAATCATTTGAGAAGGGAGTCTGAGTGAACAATTGTATATATCAGGGTGGTCTCTGGGCATTTCTGAGTGCAATTGTGCTTATTGTGCTCTAATTAATGTAAGAAGATCTATTCTGAAGTAAGTGGCACCATTCTCCAGTTTGCCACTAAAATCAGGGACTGGACAAGACTGTCCACTCCCTCCCTACCTATTGAACATTGTACTTGAAGTCCTAGCCAAAGCAATTCAACAACAAAAGGAGATCAAGGGGATACAAATTGGAAAAGAAGAAGTCAAAATATCACTTTTTGCAGATGATATGATAGTATATATAAGTGACCCTAAAAACTCTAACAGAGAACTCCTAAGCCTGATAAACAGATTCAGTGAAGTAGCTAGATATAAAATTAACTCAAACAAGTCAATGGCCTTTCTCTACACAAAGAATAAACAGGCTGAGAAAGAAATTAGTGAAACAACACCCTTCTCAATAGTCACAAATAATATTAAATACCTTGGTGTAAACTCTTAACTAAGGAAGGGAAAGATCTGTATGATAAGAACTTCAAATCTCTGAAGAAAGAAATTAAAGATCTCAGAATATGGAAAGATCTCCCATGCTCATGGATTGCTAGGATCGATATAGTAAAAATGGCTATCGTGCTAAAAGCAATCTACAGATTCAATGCAATCCCCATCAAAATTCCAACTCAATTCTTCAACGAATTAGAAAGGGCAATCTGCAAATTCATCTGGAATAACAAAAAACCTAGGATAGCAAGAACTCTTCTCAAGGATAAAAGAATCTCTGGTGGAATCACCATGCCTGACCTAAAGCTGAAATACAGAACAATTGTGATAAAAACTGCATGGTACTGGTATAGTGACAGACAAATAGAGCAATGTAATAGAATTGAAGACCCAGAGATGAACCCAGAACCTATGGTCACTTGATCTTTGACAAGGGAGCTAAAACCATCCAGTGGAAGAAAGACAGCATTTTCTTTTTTTTTCTTTCTATTTTTTATTAGGTATTTAGCTCATTTACATTTCCAATGCTATACCAAAAGTCCCCCATACCTACCCACCCCCACTCCCCTACCCGCCCACTCCCCCTTTTTGGCCCTGGCGTTCCCCTGTTCTGGGGCATATAAAGTTTGTGTGTCCAATGGGCCTCTCTTTCCAGTGATGGCCGACTAGGCCATCTTTTGATACATATGCAGCTAGAGTCAAGAGCTCCGGGGTACTGGTTAGTTCATAATGTTGATCCACCTATAGGGTTGCAGATCCCTTTAGCTCCTTGGGTACTTTCTCTAGCTCCTCCATTGGGAGCCCTGTGATCCATCCATTAGCTGACTGTGGGCATCCACTTCTGTGTTTGCTAGGCCCCGGCATAGTCTCACAAGAGACAGCTACATCTGGGTCCTTTCGATAAAATCTTGTAGTGTATGCAATGGTGTCAGCGTTTGGATGCTGATTATGGGGTGGATCCCTGGATAAGGCAGTCTCTACATGGTCCATCCTTTCATCTCAGCTCCAAACTTTGTCTCTGTAACTCCTTCCAAGAGCATTTTCAACAAATGGTGCTGGCACAACTGGTTGTTATCGTGTAGAAGAATGCGAATCGATCCATACTTATCTCCTTGTACTAAGGTCAAATCTAAGTGGATTAAGGAACTCCACATAAAACCAGAGACAGTGAAACTTATAGAGGAGAAAGTAGGGAAAAACCTCGAAGATATGAGTAGAGGGGACAAATTCCTGAATAGAACAGCAATGGCTTGTGCTGTAAGATGCAGAATTGATAAATGCGACCTCATAAAGTTACAAAGCTTCTGCAAGGCAAAAGACACCATCAATAAGACAAAAAGGCCACCAACAGATTGGGAAAGGAACTTTCCCTATCCTAAATCAGATATGGGACTAATATCCAATATATATAAAGGCCAGGGCCTAGCAAACACATAAGTGGATGCTCACAGTCAGCTATTAGATGGATCACAGGGCCCCCAATGGAGGAGCTAGAGAAAGTATCCAAGGAGCTAAAGAGATCTGCAACCCTGTAGGTGCAACAACATTATGAACTAACCAGTAACCCGGAGCTCTTGACTCTAGCTGCATATGTATCAAAAGATGGCCTGGTAAACCATCACAGGAAAGAGAGGCCCGTTGGACATGCAAACATTATATGCCCCAGTACAAGGGAATGCCAGGGCCAAAAAGTGGGAATGGGTGAGTAGCGGAGTGGGGGGGGGGAGGGTATGGGGGACTTTTGGGATAGCATTCTAAATGTAATTGAGGAAAATATGCAATTAAAAATGTTAAAAAAAAAAAAGAACTCAATACGGTAGACTCCAGAAAAGTAAATAACCCCATTAAAAAATGGGGCTCAGAACTGAACAAAGAATTCTCACCTGAGGAATACCAAATGGCAGAGAAGGACCTGAAAAAAATGTTCAACATCCTTAATCATCAGGGAAATGCAAATCAAAACAACCCTGAGATTCCACCTCACACCAGTCAGAATGGCTAAGATCAAAAATTCAGGTGACAGCAGATGCTGGTGAGGATGTGGAGAAAGAGGAACACTCCTCCATTGTTGGTGGGATTGCAAGCTTGTACAACCACTCTGGAAATCGGTCTTGTGGTTCCTCACAAAATTGAACATAGTACTACTGGAGGATCCCGAAATACCTCTCCTGGGCATATATCCAGAAGATGTTCCAACCAGTAAGAAGGACACATGCCCCACTATGTTCATAGTAGCCTTATTTATAATAGCCAGAAGCTGGAAAGAACCAAGATGCCCCTCAACAGAGGAATGGATACAGAAAATGTGGTCTATTTACACAATGGAGTACTACTCAGCTATTAAAAAGAATGAATTTATGAAATTTCTAGGCAAATGGATGGACCTGGAGGGCATCATCCTGAGTGAGGTAACCCAATCACAAAAGAACACACATGATATGTACTCACTGAAAAGTGGATATTAGCCCATAAACTTAGAATACCCAAGATACAAGATACAAAGCACATGAAACTCAAGAAGACGGAAGACTAAAGTGTGGACACTTTGCCCGCCCCTTCTTAGAATTGGGAACAAAACAACCATGGAAGGACTTACAGAGACAAAGTTTGGAGCTGTGATGAAAGGATGGACCATCTAGAGACTGCCATATCCAGGTATCCATCCCATAATCAGCTTCCAAACGCTGACACCATTGCATATACTAGCAAGATTTTGCTGAAAGGACCCAGATATAGCTGTCTCTTGTCAGACTATGCCGGGGCCTAACAAACACAGAAGTGGATGCTCACAGTCAGCTATTGGATGGATCACAGGGCTCCCAATGGAGGAGCTAGAGAAAGTACCCAAAGAGCTAAAGGGATCTGCAAACCTATAGGTGGAACAACAATATGAACTAACCAGTACCCTCCTGGAACTCGTGTCCCTTGCTGCATATTAATCAGAAAATGCCCTAGTCAGCCATCAGTGGAAAGAGAGGCCCATTAGTCATGCAAACTTTATATGCCTCAGTACAGGGGAACGCCAAGGCCAAGAATTGGGAGTGGGTGGGTGGGGGAGTGGGTAGTGGAGGGTATAGGGGACTTTTGGGATAACATTGGAAATGTAAATTAAATAAATACCTGTATTAGTTAGGGTTTTACTGCTGTGAACAGACACAATGACCAAGGCAAGTCTTATAAAAACCAACATTTAATTGGGTCTGGCTTACAGGTTCAGAGGTTCAGTCCATTATCGTCAAGGTGAGAGCATGGCAGTATCCAGGTATGCATGGCGCAGGAGGAGCTGAGAGTTCTATGTCTTAATCCAAAGGCTGCTAGTGGAAGACTGACTTCCAAGCAACTAGGGTGAGGAACTTATACCCACACCCACTGTGACACACCCATTCCAACCAGGTCACACCTATTCCAACAAGGCCACACCTTCAGATGGTGCCACTCCCTGGTCCAAGGATATACAAACCATCACAATACCCAATTAAAAAAAGAAAAATAATGAAATAAAATGAAAAGAAAAAGAATAATAACACATGCTTTCTTCCTGGTTCCATTTACTTGGTATATGTTCTTCTGCTATCACTTTAAGGTGCTGTCCATTTTTAAAACTGAGTTTCTTGTAGATAACTGAAAATAAATTTTCTTTTCTTTTTCTTTCTTTCTTTCTTTCTTTCTTCCTTCCTTCCTTCTTTCTTTCTTTCTCTCTCTCTCTTTTCTTTCCTTCTTTCCTTCCTCCCTCCCTTTCTCCCTCTCTCTCTCTCTTTCTTTCTTTCTTTCTTTCTTCTTTTCTCTTATCAGTGTATTTTATTACAGCAGTAGTAGCACTTAATAATACAAGTAACGGTACTATTTTCTTTCTTTTTCTATGGAGGTTGGACCACAGTCAGAGTAACCTGACATCAGGCTAAACCCAAACTCACAGGTACCATCCTGCCTCAGCTTCACAGGTTCTTAGGTGTGCACCACCACACTCAGCCTAATATTATCTTCCTATTCATTACATCCCTTATGCCAGCTGACACATTGTTGATGACTTCTAAATGCATGAATGTGAGATGTAAGTGCAGGAGCCAGAATGTTGGCACAGTGTTGGTCACTGGCAAGAATGGGGGTCAGAAGAGCTATGGCTATCATCACATGCTCCAGGGTTAAAGGCAGGTTGACAGGAACTGGAGGGGAGAAGCCAGTGACCATGTATATGTCATGTTCCTTGTAGCTGTGTAGTCTAGGAAGTCCCCCACCTGCTTGGGAGCATCCGCATTCACAGGCTGGAGAAATGTGCCTTCCTTCTGTGTTATTATTATTACCACCCAGGAGCCAGAGTTATATTCTCCTTCCTGCTGGCCAGTGCTTTGCATTTTCCCAGGACCTGAACTGTCTTGTCTACAAACTCTGAAATGGCATTCAGTGTTTCAGATGTAGCAAAATGGGAAGGACACCAGCCTAGCACCACACAAGCCCAGGGCTTGATTGTCACTGTTCACCTAAAGTATGATGGTGCACATACACAGGACTGTGATGTAGTATTTTACCCAGAACCTGGAGGATCATAACCTCAAGATTACCTTCATCATCAGCCAGCTCAAGACACACCTGAGCTACATGAGATCCATTCTCAGAACAACAAATGAAAAGTTAAATCTTTCCTGAAATGGAAACCTTCATTCTTAGCATGATTCGGACCTAGCAGCTATTCACCCCAACCTCGTCTTCTCTGATGATATGGAGAGTGTGAGATTAGGAAAAAGTAGTTTCTACTGCCTGAGAGTCTCCAGAGGTTCTAAAGTTACATCACCACCCTGGGGACTCCTATCTTTGACTCCAGCTGCCATTACTGGGACGTACATTTTCTTCCTTCCTTCCTTCCTTCCTTCCTTCCTTCCTTCCTTCCTTCCTTCCCTCCTTCCTTCCTTCCTTCCTTCCTCTCTCTCTCCCTCCCTCCCTCCCCCTCTCTCTTTCTTTCATCCTTTCTTTCTTTCTTTCTTTCTTTCTTTCTTTCTTTCTTTCTTTCTTTCTTTCTTATTAGATATTTTCTTATTTACATTTCAAATGTGATTCCCCTTTCCTAGTTTCCCTCTGAAATTCTCCTATCCCCTCCTACCTCCCCCTGCTCCCCAACCCTCCCATTCACATTCCTGGTCCTGGCATTCCCCTATAATGGGGCATACAGCCTTCACAGGACCAAGGGCCTCTCTTCCCATTGATGACCAACTAGGCCATACTCTACTACTTATACAGTAGATAGATTTTATTTCTTTTTTTTCCCTTTTTTAATTAGGTATTTTCCTCATTTACATTTCCAATGCTATCCCAAAAGTCCCCCATACCCCCCCACTCTCCTACTCACCCAATCCCAAACAAACTAAACAAATTAAAAAGACACCAAAGACAAAAACCACATGATCATCACTTTAGATGCTGAGAAAGCATTTGACAAAATCCAACACCCATTCATGATAAAAGTCTTGGAAATATTAGGAATTCAAGACGCATACCTAAACATGATAAAAGCAATCTACACCAAACAAGTAGCCAACATCAAAGTAAATGGTGAGAAGCTGGAAGCAATCCCACTAAAATCAGGGACTAGACAAGGCTGCCCATTTCTCCCTAACTATTCAACATTGTACTTGAAATATTAGCCAGAGCAATTTGACAACAAAAGGAGATCAAGGAGATACAAATTGGAAAGGAAGAAGTCAAAATATCACTTTTTGCAGATGATATGATAGTATATATAAGTGACCCTAAAAATGCCACCAGAGAAATCCTAAACCTGATAAACAGCTTCGGTGAAGTGGCTGGATATAAAATTAACTCAAACAAGTCAATGGCCTTTCTCTACACAAAGAATGAACAGGCTGAGAAAGAAATTAGGGATACAACACCCTTCTCAATAGTCACAAATAATAAAAATTACCTTGGCGTGACTCTAAGGAAGTGAAAGATCTGTATGAAAAGACCTTCAAGTCTCTGAAGAAAGAAATTAAAGAAGACATCAGAAGATGGAAAGATCTCCCATGCTCATGGATTGGCAGGATCAACATTGTAAAAATGGCTATCTTGCCAAAAGCAATCTACAGATTCAATGCAATCCCCATCAAAATTCCAACTCAATTCTTCAATGAAATAGAAAGAGCAATCTGCAAATGCATCTGGAATAACAAAAAACCTAGGATAGCAAAAACTCTTCTCAAGGATAAAATAACATCTGGTTGAATCACCATGCCGGACCTACAGCTGTACTACAGAGAAATTGTGATTAAAAAGTACGTGGTACTGGTATAGCGAAAGACAAGTAGACCTGTGGAATAGAATTGAAGACCCAGAAATAAACCCACACACCTATGGTCACTTGATCTTTGACAAGGGAGCTAAAACCATCCAGTGAAAAAAAGACAGCATTTACAAAAAATGGTGCTGGCACAACTGGCAGTTAACATGTAGAAGAATGCAAATTGATCCATTCCTATCTTCTTGTACTAAGGTCAAATCTAAGTGGATCGAGGAACTTCACGTAAAACCAGAGACAGTGAAACTTATAGAGGAGAAAGTGGGGAAAAGCCTCGAAGATATGGGCACAGGGGAAAAATTCCTGAATAGAAGAGCAATGGCTTGTGCTTTAAGATCGTGAATTGAAAAATGGGACCTCAAAAAATTGCAAAGCTTCTGTAAGGCAAAAGACACTGTCAATAAGACAAAAAGGCTACCAACAGATTGGGAAAGGACCTTTACTGATCCTAAATCAGATAGTGGCTAATATCCAATGTATGTAATGAACTCAAGAAGGTAGACTCCAGAAAAGCAAATAACCCCATTAAAAAATGGGGCTCAGAACTAAACAAAGAATTCTCACCTGAGGAATATTGAAAGGCTGAAAAGCACCTGAAAAAATGTTCAGCATCCTTAATCACCAGGGAAATGCAAATCAAAGCAACCCTGAGATTCCACCTCATACCAGTCAGAATGGCTAAGATCAAAAATTCAGGTGACAACAGATGTTGGCAAGGATGTGGAGAAAGAGGAACACTCCTCCATTGTTGGTGGGATTGCAAGCTTGTAAAACCACTCTGGAAAACAGTCTGGCGGTTCCTCAGAAAATTGGACATAGTACTACCGGAGGATCCCGAAATACCTCTCCTGGGCATATATTCAGAAGATGTTCCAACTGCTAAGAAAGACACATGCACCACTATGTTCATAGCAACCTTATTTATAATAGCCAGAAGCTGGAAAGAACACAGATGCCCCTCAACAGAGGAATGGATACAGAAAATGTGGTCTATTTACACAATGGAGTACTACTCAGCTATTAAAAAGAATGAATTTATTAAATTCCTAGACAAATAGATCGACTTGGAGGGCATCATCCTGAGTGAGGTAACCCAATCACAAAAGTACATACATGATATGTACTCATTGACAAGTGAATATTAGCCCATAAACTTAGAATACCCAAGATACAAGATACAAAGCACATGAAACTCAAGAAGACCGAAGACCAAAGTGTGGACACTTTGCCCCTTCTTAGAATTGGGAACAAAACATCCATGGAAGGAGTTACAGAGACAAAGTTTGGAGCTGAGACAAAAGGTTGGACCATCTAGAGACTGCCATACCCGGGGATCCATCCCATAATCAGCCTCCAAATGCTGACACCATTGCATACACTAGCAAGATTTTGCTGACAGGACCCTGATATAGCTGTCTCTTGTGAGACTATGCCGGGGCCTAGCAAACACAGAAGTGGATGCTCACAGTCAGCTATTGGATGGATCACAGGGCCTCCAAAGGAGGAAATAGAGAAAGTATCTATGGAGCTAAAGAAATCTGCAACCCTATGGGTGGAACAACAATATGAACTAACCAGTGCCCCCCGGAGCTTGTGATATGTATCAGAAGATTGCCCAGCTGGCCATCAGTGGAAAGAGAGGCCCATTGGTCATGCAAACTTTATATGCCTCAGTACAGGGAAAGACAGGGCCAAGAAGTGGGAGTGGTTGGGTAGGGGAGTGGGGGGTAGGGTATGGGGGACTTTTGGGATGGCAGTGGAAATATAAATGAGGAAAATACCTAATAAAAAATGTTTCAAAAAAAAAAACAAAAAAAAAGTATTTGACTGAATAACCTGACAAAAAATAAAACCAAAAAGATTTAAAAGAATACCGTTGAGTGAGGGAAAGAGGTAAAATAATGTCTATCTTCTCTGCAGTAGCATTTGCATGGCTGGACTTGAAATCTCAGATTCAGGCTATATCATACCATCAACTTACAAACTGTCCAACTTGCAAATGGAAAATTATGAGAAATGTAAACTTTTATGATCATATAAGCTACTTCATATAATTCATTATTTAATTCTCCTTCATTCATGTATATGTTATATATTACAGCATATTGCATGTATGTGTGCAAGCAGAGTAATGCATGCACAATTTTTTTAATCTGGTGAACTCTATTGGTCTTGGTTTCAAAATGGAGTTGGATAATTTTAACCCGATATAAAGAATGACATATTCTTAATAAACTAGTGGAGTAAAAAAATGATAGAGGTTTTCTAAATTGATCTGGCTTGAATTCTGAGGCGTCAATAATATTTTTGGGTTATAAAACATGCCCTAAATTGTGGCTAAAATGAGCTCAAAAAAGAAAAGAAAAAGAAAAATGTTTCCTCTTGTATGAAAATAGCACTTAAAATTAACAATATATATATGGAATATATATGTATATTCCAAAGAAATAGAAACCATTCATGGATATATTATTGTCATTTTATTTAAATTCTATATAATTGTTATTTCTCTGGGTATTGAGCTAAAAATATATTTGAACAAAATATAACTAGTTGGGAATACATTTTCCAGGAAATCTTGGCACCATTCACTGGCACACATGGAACTTATAGATGAGGTCCTAGCTCAGAAGCAAAGTTTATTTGATATTTAATGTTCTGTGTATCCTGTATATGCTGGTACTTCATTCCTTCACCTTTATATGTTTAGAAAACCCTTAAATTACATTCAATTCTTTATAAAGTATTTATAGTATAAAATTCTATTTTGCGATTTCTTTGTCTTCTTTTGCATTTAAAACATATTACTCTATTTCCTCTCACTTGCATTGTTTCAATATTTCCTATTTCATGTGTAGTATCATCTATCTTCCAGGTGATTTCATTGATTTTCTCTTTATTGCTATTTTGAACAATTTCTTGTGTTTCTGGTATATTAACACTCTTGGAGCTCTGAGTTCATAATTTTTTATCTCATTTAAAATTCCAGACACTATTGTGTATACCACCAAGTGCTTGCTGACAGGAGCCTGAGATAGCTGTCTCCTGAGAAGCTCTGCCAGTGCCTGACAAATACAGAGGCTGCCATCTATTGGACTGAGCACAGGGTCCTCAATGAAGGAACTAAAGAAAGTACCCAGGGAACAACAATATGATGTAACCAGTACCACCAGAGCTCTCAGAGACTAAATCACCAATCAAAGAGTACACATGATGGGACTCATGGCCCCAGCTGCTTATGTAGCAGAGGATGGCCTAGTCGGCCATCAGTGGGAGGAGAGGTCCTTGGTCCTGTGAAAGCTCCAAACCCCAGTGTAGGGGAATGCCAGGGCCAGGAAGCAGGAGGGGGTAGGTTGGGGAGCAGGGGGATGGGGGGAGGGGATAGGGGTTTTGGGGGGGAACCAGAAATGGGGATAACATTTGAAATGTAAATACAGAAAATATCTAATGAAAAATTATATTTTCTAAAAAAATGAAAGAAAATATGTACCTATCAAAATTAAGTTCTCTTTCCAATTGCATATACTTTGCTATCTTTTCATATGCACAGACATTTTTATTATTTTATAGTCACTGATATTTTACTCTTTTTATTTGCTTGATTATGAATTATCTTTCCTGTGTTCTCAGAAATTTCATACACAAAATGTCATTCAATATAATATGATCATGTGTGCTCCTATTTCTCCCTCATACTTCCAATATCACTGCAACCTATCCCACTCTAAATTTAATATCTTCATCTTTTTTTTTGATACCCCACAAAGTCTGGTTTGTGCTGTTTTTATGTGCATGAGAGTGAGACCATCTACTGGAGCATGGGAAGTCTACACATAGCCACAAAGTTTTCCCTCCCTCAGAACTATCACCTGTCAACAGCTCCTCAGTAAGTGATGGAGATTGAAGATCTCCATCATCTATGCCAGAATTATGGCTGGCTTGACCTTGTGCAGGTCTTCCACAGGTAATGAGAGCTTCTATGAATTCATGAGTACAATAGCCTTGCGGTGTCTGGAACACAGCATATCACAGCACTCCTCACCATTCTCCAAATCTGACATCCTTCTTTCTTCTTCTTGTTAATTTTGCTTTATTCATATTAGTTTACTCAATTCTAATATGAAATTATATTATAAAGTTTTATGTTTTCAGACATTTTTTAAGCAGAAAACCATTTACTCTAATGGCTAATTATTTTGCATAACTCAGGTAATTTTCTGAGTATACTGTCCATAGCCTTGTGAAACTTAAAGATTATTTGACCTGTATGATATGAAATGATAAAATGACAAGTCCTGTGTGAGCATCAGAATCTCTTATGTTTTATTTCATTTGCTGGTTATTTGCCCTAAGTGAAGTTAACTCACAACTGCCAGTTACTACTACACTGAATATTCCAGGAAAAACTGCAGAACCCCAGAATTCTCTATATGTATAACTGATCAAAAGTATGAATCATTTACTTTCTGTATACACCCTATATGTTAAAGCTGTTTGTTACTAAATAGATAATTATTACATCAAAAAAGATAAATCCCCATCATTACAAATAAAAGTAATTTGTCACAAAAATACTGAACAAAATAAATAATTAAATACTCAAATTGTGAGTATTTTAACAATAATTGTTCTATAGATGTTAATCTGATAAACACATAAAGAGTTCTCATATAATTTTTCAAGATACACAACCTATTTTTTTTGTCATTTCCTACATTGATAAGCTGAAGATCAGCTCTATTTTTGCATGTATAAACTTATAAAATATAAACAAAATTTCAAGCACAATATAGTATCTGTGGGACCAATGAGTTGGGCTACAGTGCTTTGTATCCATTAGTATGTGTATGCAGACTTAGCTATGGTCATGAAGCTGAGGAGACTTTTATATAATTCAGTATCTCGGTAAGGTAGATTTAATATACCTTCGATTTGTTGGATCTACTGTTGCAGTATATCTCTAATGTAAAGGAACTTGTATTCTGTAGAATTGTGAAAAATAATAAATAATAATGTATACTGTGAAGAAGACATAGGAATTTGAAAGACCTTGGTTTGGAAGGTAGGCTGGTTCCTAACACTAAAAAGGCAGGGTTTTGTAGCAATTATATTTTGTTCTAGTTCATTTAAATTTAATAACCATGGCCTTAAAGTAACCAAAGATACTTTTAAATTGGGATAAATTTTTATATAATTCCTGTCCTGTCTTAAAAAACAGGTTTATAAAAATAGGATTTAGAATAATGCTTATTATTATTATTATTATTAGATATTTTCTTCATTTACATTTCCAATGCTATCCCAAAAGTCCCCCATACACTCCCCACTCCCCTACCCACCCACTCCTTCTTCTTGGCCCTGGCGTTCCCCTGTACTGAGGCATATAAAGTTTGCAATACCAATGGGCCTCTGTTTAAAATGATGGCCGACTAGGGCATGTTCTGATACATATGCAGCTAGAGACAAGAGCTCTGGGGGTACTGGTTAGTTCATATTGTTGTTCTACCTATAGGATTGCAGATCACTTTAGCTCCTTGGGTACTTTCACTAGCTCCTAAAAGGGGACCCTGTGATCCATCCAATAGCTGACTGTGAGTAACCACTTCTGTGTTTGCTAGGCCCCGGCATAGTCTCACAAGAGACAGCTATATCAGGGTTCTTTCAGCAAAATCTTGCTAGTGTATGCAATGGTATTAGCGTTTGGAGGCTGATTATGAGATGGATCCCCAGGTATGGCAGTCTCTAGATGGTCCATCCTTTTGTCTCAGCTCCAAACTTTGTCTCTGTAACTCCTTCCATGGGTGTTTTGTTCCCAATTCTAAGAAGGAATGAAGTGTCCACATTTTGGTCTTCATTCTTCTTGAGTTTCATGTGTTTTGCAAATTGTATCTTGTATTTTAGATATTCTAAGTTTCTGGGCTAATATCCACTTATCAGTGAGTACATATCATGTGAGTTCTTTTGTGATTGGGTTACCTCACTCAGGATAATGCCCTCCAAGGTCCATCCATTTGCCTAGGAATTTCAAAAATTCATTCCTTTTAATAGCTGAGTTGTACTCCATTGTGTAAATGTATCACATTTTCTGTAACCATTCCTCTGTTGAGGGGCATCTGGGTTCTTTCCAGCTTCTGGCTATTATAAATAAGGCTGCTATGAACATATTGGAGCATGTGTCTTTTCTTACCGGTTGGAACATCTTCTGGATATATGCCCAGGAGAGGTAGTGTTGGATCCAATTTTCTAAGGAACCGCCAGACTGATTTCCAGAGAGGTTATACAAGCTTGCAATCCCAACAACAATGGAGGAGTGTTTCTCTTTCTCCACTTCCTCGCCAACATCTGCTGTCACCTGAATTTTTGATCTTCGCCATTCTGACTGGTATGAGGTGGAATCTCAGGTTTGCTTTGATTTGCATTTCCCTGATGATTAAGGATGCTAAACATTTTTTCAGGTGCTTCTCAGCCATTCAGTATTCTCAGGTTAGAATTCTTTGTTTAGTTCTGAGCCCCATTTTTTAATGAGGTTATTTGATTTTCTGGAGTCCATCTACACCTCCATACATTCATGTATAAAAATGTATCTTCCTAGCAGACAAATATAACAACAAAGTAATCAATATGGAAAAGATTTTAAAGACACTAAATTGTTTATAGTGTTAAAACTTGTTCTTTTTTCTCTTAAAAATTATGTCTTTGTTCTGTATCTTCAGTCTTTTTAAAGGGGATACTTTATTTAGATACTGCAAACCAAACAACTGAGAGACTTTAAACTTTTTAAAAGAGACCTGTGAGGTGAGAGACTCTCAGGACTCAAAGGGAGAGACCCTAGATGAAATGCCCTACAGTAGGGAGAGGAAACTTGTAGGGTCTACCTCCAGCAAGAAAACAGGGCATCAAGTGAGGGATGGGGTTGCCATCCCAATCTCACATCTCTGAACCATAATTTTTTTCTGTCTGGAAGAACTGCAGGAACAAAAATGGAGAAGAGCCTGAGGGAAAGGAGGTCCAATGACAGGCCCAAATTGGGACCTAGCTCAAGGGGAGGCCCTAGGGACTGACACTATTACTGATTCTTTGGTGTGCTCACAAAAAGAGACCTATTGTGACTGCCCTCCAAAAGGACCAAAAAGCAGCTAAATGAGTCAGATGCAGTTATTTGCACCCAACCAATGGACAGAAGCAGCTGACTCCTGTTGTTGAATTAGGGAAGATTGAAAGCTAAAAAGAAGGGTGATCCTGTAGGAGGTTCAGTTGAAATAAACTGAACCCTCGGGATCTCTCAGACACTGAATCATCACCCAGGCAGCATTCACCAGCTGATATGAGACCCCCAACATATATACAGTAGAAGACTTCTGGATCTATGTTCATTCAGAGATGAGGCACCTAACCCTCAAGAGACTGGAGGCTCCAGGGAGTGTAGAGGTCAGATAGGGTGGGGGTGGAGTGGGGTGAGAACATTCCCATGGAGACAGGGGCAGGGAGGAGGTTTGGGATGTGGAATAGTCAGAGGGTAGAACAGGAGGAGAATAAAATCTGGAATGTAGAACAGCAATGGCTTGTGCTGTAAGATCGATAATTGACAAATGGGACCTCATAAAATTGCAAAGCTTCTGTAAGGCAAAAGACAATGTCAATAAGACAAAAAAAAAAAAAAAACACCAACAGACTGGGAAAGGATCTTTACCAATCCTAAATCAGACAGAGGACTAATATACAATATATATAAAGAACTCAAGAAGGTGGACTCAAGAAAATCAAATAACCCCATTAAAAAATGGGGCACAGAGCTAAACAAAGAATTCTCACCTGAGGAATACCGAATGGCTGAGAAGCGCCTGAAAAAATGTTCAGCATCCTTAATCATCAGAGAAATGCAAATCAAAACAACCCTGAGAATCCACCTCACACCAGTCAGAATGGCTAAGATAAAAAATTCAGGTGACAGCAGATGTTGGCGAGGAAGTGGAGAAAGAGGAACACTCCTCCATTGTTGTTGGGATTGCAAGCTTGTATAACCTCTCTGGAAATCAGTCTGGCGGTTCCTCAGAAAATTGGACATAATACTACCAGAGGATCCAACACTACCTCTCCTGGGCATATATCCAGAAGATGTTCCAACTGGTATTAAGAACACATGCTCCACTATGTTCATAACAGCCTTAAGTATAATAGCCAGAAGCTGGAAAGAACCCAGATGTGCCCCAATAGAAGAATGGATACAGGAAATGTGGTACATTTACATAATGCAGTACTACTCAGCTATTAAAAACAATGAATTTATAAAATTCCTAGTCAAATGGATGGATCTGGAGGGTATCATCCTAAGTGAGGTAACCCAATCACAAAAGAACTCACATGATATGTACTTACTGATAAGTGGATATTAGCCCAGAAATTTAGAATACCCAAGATACAATTTGCAAAACATATGAAACTCAAGAAGAGCAAAGAACAAAGTGTGGACACTTTGCCCCATCATATAATTGGGAACAAAACACCCATGAAGGAGTTACAGAGACAAAGTTTGGAGCTGAGACAAAAGGATGGTCCATCCAGAGACTGCCGCACACGGGAATCCATCCCATAATTAGGGTATAGGGGACTTTTGGGATAACATTTGAAATGTAAATGAAGAAAATATATAATAAAGAATTGGAAGAAAAATAAAAGAAAAAGAAGTATATAATAATAATAGAAATCTTTGGAGTTTTACAGAAAATTTAAAACTTGATATTTTAAAAATAGCTTTTAAAGTACTTAAATGTATTATTCTATGGGGCATTTTAAAGTTTATCAGATATTTTAATGTATTTATTAACATATGATCTTGGTAAATCGATAAATATCTGTATATTAGGGCCACAGCTAAACATTAGATACTGAAGAATTACTATATTATGATGAAAGAAGACAACAACCTTCAGCAGTTTGCAAAGAACTTGGAGCAGTTTCTCAATTTATGTGTCATAAAGTTTTGAAGGTCAAAAGATCTTTTAACAGTGTAAAAACCCCAATGCACACTTAACTGTAGGTAGAGGCTATGTTTGTGCTTTTCCACAGGATGCTCATTTGAGGGCCTATCCTCCTGAGGATAACCTTAAATGAGGGCCTTCACCCATGCCTGTCTCAATAGCTGAGCCAACAGCAAAACCCATCTTCACCTCCATGATAAGAAGCAAGGATGGTTGACTGCAATGAGTCATCAGCAGAGATTAATCCTCCTGATCATGACCGAGAATCCCTGGTCTCAGAGTTGGTGCCACCACTTCAACATTTTCACTAAGTGGGAGAGTATCTGAGTTTTTTATTATAGTCATTCTGACTGGTGTGAGGTGGAATCTCAGGATTGTTTTGATTTGCATTTCCCTGATGACTAAGGATGTTGAACATTTCTTTGGTGCTTCTCAAAGAGGATGGCCTTGTGGGACATCAATGAGAGGAAAGGCCCTTGGTCCTATGAAGGCTTGATGCCCCAGTGTAGGGGAATGCCAGGGCCAGGAAGCAGGAGTGGGTTGGTGGAGAGAACACCCTCATAGAAGCAGGGGGTAGGAGGATAGGATAAGGAGCTTTCAGAAGGGAAACCAGGAAAGGGGATAACATTTGAAATGTAAATAAAGAAAGTATCTACTAAAAAAATGTTTCAAGGGGAAAAAAAAGAGGGAGAGTACCAGGAAATGCTGCTTTTGGCTATGAGGTTTCATAGTGTTAAGAAGATCTAACACTAACCATCCTGAAACATTAGGAATTACAGGCTTGTGTTCTAACTCCCTATGCTATATTGATGGGGGGGGGAGTTAATTCTCTAAATCTATTTTCTTTTTTACTGGAAATTGTTCTTATATGATTACTTCCCTTTGGAAAGAAATAACTTTAGGTAAAGAAAGAAACTTTGTTCTTATATCATGAAACAATTCTTCCATATCAACCTTCTTAGGTTTTATCACCTGTAAATCTAAGCCAGCCTTGGTTTGATGACCCAGGCATTTATGCATTGGATAATATTACCAATGCTCAAAAAGATTTATTGCTGCCCTTATATTAGAAATTACTGCTTTAATTGGAATTTTGAAGTCAGTCATAGCCTCCACTACTTCAATAGGTTCATACTGCAAAACATGTTAATCAGCTTTCAAAAATGTATCCTTGGCACTAATCACTCAAGGAAAAAAAATGATAAAAATCTAGAAGGTTGACTGAATGCTTTAGAAGAACCGGTCTTATTTACTGGTAATGAAATTGAAAACACTAAGGTTAGAATTGTTTCCTGTCATTCACAATTTAATTGGTTCCGTGTCACTCCACTTCCACACAATGTTTCTAAGGTGACCTGGGCACAAGTTCTAAGACTCCACAGCATATGGAACAATTCTGAGTTAGCTATAAACATGCAGTCTTTATAGCAACAAATTACAGAAATTAGTCTGATCTAATTGGAGTCTACCTCAGCTTCTGAAGTTGCAAATAGATTCTTATGATCTCTCACTTCACTCAGGAAAGAACTTTTGATCTAATATCTTCAATTCAGGAGTAACCCTGGGAGCTGTGCTCATTTTGATTCTTATCTTTCCAGTCTTCATCCAAGGAAAAATGTTCTACATAACACACAATGAGATCTATAGATGCTTACGTTAACAAATAAAAGGCGGTTAGACAGCCATATCTAATGGGAACAGCAAAAGTCATAAGACAACACAGCTGCTTGATAAAGATCCAGCAAAGCTGAGCCAGACAATGCAATCACTGTTGTACACTCTTCTACTTTTGGTCTTGATTTCCATGTGTTGCATGTTTGGGAGGGTTAATATTTGTACAACCTGGGATATTAGATTGATGGAAAGTTTCCTATGAACCATTTAAACCTTCTCCCATTAGTACTGCTTCTAAGCTTCCAGGAAATGCTTTGAACATATTACTCCTTCTGCTTTTATGGATATATCTTTACCTGGTCTACTTGAGGGTCTTCCTTGCACCGTGGAGGTTGTGACTCAAATAAAGACTCCAGAGATCTCATAATGAGGCTCTGACCCTCTTGGAACATCTGCCCCTGTACTTACTCAGAAACAAGATAATCAGAACAAAGTAAACTTACAATGGTAAACATGATTCAGTGGGCTAGAGGAGTCAACAGTGGATCAGATTAAAACCTCATTTTACTACAGCAGCTAATAATACACTACTCAGGACATGACAAGCTGCCCAGAATGAACTGGAAAATTTCTTTCTATCTAGTGCCCTTGAAATAGCATGAACTAGGAGCCTGAGAATGGGCTGCCATGCTTTGGAAAAATATGCATCTAGATTCTTAAAAGTTGGGTTATGGAGTTGATGAGGGAAAATGATTGTAAAAGATAGCTCTCCTCTGTCACTATTTATCAATGATGACTAAAATTATGACCAAGAGGAAGTTAAAACTTATGTCCAGGGACAAAACAATCTATGTTTTGCAACAACATGAATCTATACCTGTCCATTGATTTCTGTATAAATAAAGAAGCACTCTGACTGCTGGTCAGTCAAGATGCAAGGTCCCCCTGACCCAGGACCTGACTCCTTATCTCCTCTATGGGACCTGGCCATCACTGGAGCTCTCCCCCAGCAATTCGAGGACAAACTCTGAAAAATAAATAAAAACTCCAGAGCCAAAGCCTCATGTACCAAAATACTCAATGTTTCTACTTTTATTTTGAAGTAATGTTTATGCTACAGCAATATTTAAATAAAATTTGGATGAGTTCTAAAAACACACTGCAAAATAAATGGAGTATTATGAGTAAAGAGCTACTAAATCAGAATCTATGTATTTAAATACAAATTGGCTGAGGAAGATAGCTTTCCTTGCCAAGTTTGACAGAACTTATCTTGGTAGTTGCTTTGTTGACAGACACAGGACTTCCACAGCTAAACAAAAGCAAAATTAATAGTCAAAAAGAGGGTCATTTTGAGAAAAGCTCATCACTTTCACACTCCCATTATGTCCCTACATCTTATGGAAAGCAGCCCAGATCAAATCCATAAGCCATTTAAAGAATCATGGCATATATTCTTTTGGAGAAACAATTATAGAAGAGTGGAAACTCAATAAACTTCCAGTTGCTGATGTATTTAAATTATACCATTCATTACACACTCCTTAACACCTCCTTGTGGTGTGTCTAATAAAGTACTAGAAACAGTGGAGTTATGACAAAATGAGAAGTATCCGGAAAAAAACGATGAGTCAAAGTTTGACTCTGAAGGATGAACCATGTTTCTATTCACACATTCCATCCAAGCACTATGCCAAAATTGGCACAGACAGTTCGGCATCAAAGCACCCAATAAAATATCCTTTCTTTGCTATGTACATGCTCTTTTGATGGTAAGGGACTGTACATAAATGACATATTAGGAAATTTTGGTTGAATATAAACATTAATCAACTGAAATTTTGGGGTGAATATCATGCCTCAAATATTATAATAGGATATATGTGTGAAACTAACTCAAAATGTAAATAATATACAATATTTCTTCCACTTGATGGTTATTAATTAATAAGACAGAGAAACAATAATTATGATACATGCATGAGTATTATAAAAGGACCATGGGGAACTTGAGAGATGGCTCAGAGGTTAAGAGAAGTGACTGCTCTTCCAGAGGTCCTGAGTTCAATTCCCAGCAACCACATGGTAGCTCACAGCCATCTATAATGAGATCTTATGCCTTCTTCTGGTGTATCTGAAGACATCAACAATTTTCTCTTACACATCCATTAATAAATAAATACATATTTTAAAAAATAAAGGTACCATGGGAAATAAAATCCAGATTAGTTAACAGACATTAGAATGAATAAACTGTTACACACACTGAGCCATCTTACTGGCTTTCTATTTTATCATAAATGCTTAGTGCAGAGCCAGGCACAGGAAAGCTATCCATATTAAAAATAAATATGTGGAAAAAGCACAACATTGTCATATAGATCTTTCACTTGTTTGGTTAGAGTTACCCTGAGATATTTTATATTATTTGTGGCTATTGTGAAGGGGGTTGTTTCCCTATTTTTCCTCAGCCTGTTTGTCATTTGTATAAAGGAAGGCTACTGATTTGTTTGAGTTAATTTTATATTCAGCCACTTTTCTGAAGTTGTTTATCAGCTGGAGAAGTTCTCTGGTAGAGTTTTTGGGGTTGCTTATGAATCCTATCATATCATGTGCAAATATTAATACATTTATTTCTTTGCCAATTTGTATCCCCTTGATCTCTTTTTGTTGTCTTATTGTTCTAGCTAGCACTTTGAGTACTATATTGAATATATATGGGGAGAGTGGGCATCCTTGTCTTGTCCCCAATTTTAGTGGAATTACTTCAATTATGTCTCCATTTAATTTGATATTGGCTGTTGGTGTGGTGTATATTACTTTTATTATGTTTAGGTATGGGTCTTGAATTCCTGATCTCTCCAATACTTTTAACATGAAGGGGTGTTATATTTTGTCAAATGCTTTTTCTGCATCTAAGGAGAAGATCATGTGATTTTTTTCACTGAGTTTGTTTATATAGTGTATTACATTAATGAATTTTTATATATTAAACCAACCTTGCATCTCTGGGATGTAGGCTACTTGATCATGGTGAATGATGGTTTTGATGTGTTTTTGGATTTGGTTTGAAATAATTTTATTGAGTATTTTTGCATTGATATTCATAAGCAAGACTGGTCTAAAGTTCCCTTTTTGGTTGGGTCCTTGTGTAGTTTATGTGTAAGCATAATTGTGGCTTCATAGAACGAATTGGGTAGTGTTCCTTCTGTTTCTATTTTGTGGAATATTTTGAAGAGTGTTGGTATTATGTCTTCTTTGAAGGTCTGGTAGAGCCTACCTTCAGCAGAAAGAGAGGGCATCAAGTGAGGAATGGGGTGGCCATTCCACGGTCAAAATTCTCACTCAGAATTGTTCCTGTCTAAAAGAACTGCAGGTATGGAAATGGATAAGAGCCTGAGCAAAAGAAGGTCCAGCAACAGGCCGAAAGTGGGATCCAGCTCAAGGGGAGGCCCCAAGGCCTGACACTATTACTGAAGCTATAGAGTGCTCACTAAAAAAGACCTATCATGACTACCCTCTGAAAGACCCATCAAGCAGCTGAAAGAGTCAGATGCAGATATTTGCACCCAACCAATGTTCAGAAGCATCTGACCACTGTGGTTGAATTAGTAGAAAGCTGGAAGAAGATGAGGAGGAGGGTGACCCTGTAGGAGAACCAGCAGTCTCAATTAACTTGAACCCCCCCCCAAGATCTCCCAGACAATGGACCATCAACCAGGCATCATACACCAGCTGATATGAAACCCCCAACACAGATACAGTAGAGAACTGCCAGGTCTGGGTTTAGTCAGAGAAGATGTACCTAACCCTCAAGAGACTGGAGGCCCCAAGAAGTTTAGAGGTCTGGTGGGGTGGGGAACAGGTGGGTGGGACATCCTCGTGGAGACAGAGGTCCAAGAAGGAGGAAGTATGGGATGTGAAACAGTTGGAGGGTAGAAAAGGAGGGGAATAAAACTGGAGTTTAAAATAAACAGATAAACAAATAAATAAATGATAAAAAAAGTAAAAAAAATAGAGCAAAATAAAGGAGCAACAATTTAAGCTTGATTTATTCATTTAAGTAATATTTAGCACCTATACAAAGCAGTGTAGGCCATTCATTGATATAGAAAACATTTAATGCAAAGAATAATAACATTTTTAGCAAGATATACATTAAAGTTAATTCATAAAATGATTTTAATAATTTATCCAAGATTAGGCTCCTGACTTCTGTGGAGTAACTCCACATAACTGCAGTAAGAAATAAACAGAGTATCTATTACAAGTTTTTTCTATGTGATGCCAAAACATCCTTTCCGATGGAACACTAACAGAATTGTTTTACTGTATCAGTACTATTTAATTCAACTGTTGTATCAATAAGATAAATTCATGGGCAGGTTTTTCTGCCTTTCAAACTTTCCAAATTGGTATATAAGCCATGATTCTACTTTTCTAGCCTTTCACTACATCAACACCACTAGAATAAATCACTAATAAATAATCAATTCTGCTTCAATCAATAGAAATGCTTACCTTTGAAAGAAGTCACCCTTATGAAAGATCCATTAAATCAATGTGGGGCATCTTCAATGTAAGTAAAAGAAAATCAACAAGAGAATTTGGCAGACACATGTGGATTAATCCAGAAATCTTATAAAAGAATTTATAGAGTTTATAAATAACCATGCCAAAAGTCAAGGAATCAGCATCTGTGGTACATTTAAGACACAACCTTATGTCATGCTTGCATGTTCTGTGTGATATTATTTTCATCAAAACCAAAACTAACCATTGAAAAGACTTTAAGCATTTGTATGTCTATGATACTCTCTTCAGAATTACATTGAAGTTAGTGTTGAAATAGTAAGAGAAAATATAGTTAGGGAGAATATTTGAGGAGACTTTGATTATATTGAGGGTATTATAAACTACAGGATATTAATACTGGACTTGGAGTGGAAATAGATTTTGAATCACATGGCTAAGATAAAAAACTCAGGTGACAGTAGATTTTGGAGAGGATGTAGAGAAAGAGGATTGTGAACTGGTACAACCACTCTGGAAATCAATCTGGAAGTTTCTCAGAAAATTAAAAATAGTTCTAACTGAACACCCAGTTATATCACTACTGGGAATATAGCCAAAAGAAGCTCCAACATATAACCAGGACACATCTCCACTATGTTCATAGCAGCCATATTCATAATAGCCAGAAGTTGGAAACAATCCAGATGTCCCTAAACAGAAGAATAGATACAGAAAATGTGGTACATTTATACAGTGGAATATTACTCAGGTCATAAATTTTGCAGGCGAATGGATGGAACTAGAAAATATCATCCTAAGTGAGGTAACCCAGACTGCAAAGGACATGCATGGTATGTGCTCACTGATAAGTGGATATTAGCCCAAAAGCTCAGAATACCCACAATTCAACTCACAAACCATATAAATCTTAACCAGAAGGAAGGCCCAACTGTGGCTGTTTCAATCCCACTTAGAAGGGAGAACACAATAATCACTGGAGGCAGAGGGAGGGAGGGTCTTGGGTGGGAGACAGGAGGGGGAGGAAAAAGGAAGGGAAACAGGGGAACAGGTTCAGGTATGAAAAGAGACAGGAGAGAAGTCCAGAGGGCCAGAAGAATGAATAGAAATATGTAGCAGCAAGAGGGGAAACTGGGGTGGGGAATTACTAGAAAGTCCCATATGCCAGGGATTCAAGAGGCTCCCAGGACCTTAAAGGGATGACTTTAGCCGCAATACCAAACAGAGGGGAGATAGAACCTAGAGACAACCCCCAGTATATAAACATGCCCCCCCCCAGTTGAAGGAAGGGACAACTCCCCCATCTCAACATTTTGAATCCAGAATTGTTCCTGTCTAAAGGAAATGCAGTGACAAAAACAGAGTAGAGACTGAAGGAAAGGCCATCCAGAGACTGGGATCCATCCCATATAGTCACCAAACCCAGACACTGTTGTGGATGACAAGAAATGCTTGCAGTCAGGAGACTGGCATGGCTGTCCTCCGGAAGGCTCTACCAGCACCTCACTGAGACAGATCTAGATACTCACAAGCAGCCACTGGTGTGAGCCAGCAGAGCCCTATGGAAGAGTTAGGGGAAAGACTGAAAGAGCTGAAGGGGATTGCAACCCCCACAGAAAGAGCAACTGTATCAACAAACCCTGACCACTCAAAGCTCCCAGGGACTAAACCACCAACCAATGAGTATACAAGGGTGGATCCCTGGCTCCAGCTACATATGTAGAAGAGGATTGCTTTATATGGAGTCAATTGGAGGTGAGTAGCTTGGTCCTGGGGAGGCTTGATGACACAGTTAAGGCAGATGCTTGAGAGGTTAAGAGGGGGTGGGTGGGTTGTGTGTGGGTGGGTGGAGGAGTACCCTCTTAGAAGCAAAGGAGATAGAGGATGAGGGGGTTTGCAGAGGGAAGCCCAGGAAAGGGGAAACATTTGAAATGTAAATAAATAAAATAATCAATTCAAAATTCTAGCACATACATAGCAGTCACTTGATCATTAATTCTAACCTTTAAAATGGAACCAGTATGATAACTGATATGAGAATGACTTATTTTCAATGTGAAATTGGACACAAATTGTGTCACTTCTTTTGATCTCTTCAAGGGATAACCTAGAATGGGAGTGGTTTAGCCGAACCTCAAGTATAGCTGGTGATTACGCATAGCTAGTAGCTTCCTCATATACTGTTCTTTCCCTGATCATATACCCCTCATACTATCTTTGATGATCTGTCTCTGTATCACTCAGATAGCTGTGCAGCATTTCATGAGATTAAGTCTTAGAGCTGGAGAGAAGACTCAGCATTTAAGAGCTCCTGCTGATCTTGCAAAGGCTCAACATTTCCTTTCTAGTGCCCTCACCCCATGGATCTCATCACCATGTAACTGCAGCTCTAGGTAATCTCAGATACCTGCATGCATGGAGGCATATGTAGATATTTATTATCTATATACAAATAAAAATAGTAAACAAGCACATAAATATGTCAGTAGAGTTAATTTTGTCCACCCTTCCACCTGTAATGTCAAGACCACTTCATAGAACACAAGGTATGCATATTAAATGTTTGATGATAAACATATTTTACGTTTACCATTATTCTTCTTGATGCAATTTCCAAAGTTTAGTACCACTGAATTTTATTTTCCTCTTAACAATTCTATACTTTTTGAACTGTAATCTTTTCTCAACTTTACTGCTTTTATGTGGACTCACACATTGCCTTGTAATTTCATACTCACTGAAAGCATTTTGTCCTGAGTAAAGCTAATAGTCTTCTTGTGTAAAATATGTTATTTATACTTCTAATAAGTTTGTAGGATTTAATATTGTGTCATGTAAATAGAATAATGTATTTTATTTTTCCCTTTTAAGCTACATTCTTAATGGATTCAGGATAGTTAATGGAGCCATTGCTACATTTAGCACAGCTCCAACCACTGTGCCCTATGCAAAGTAGATATTCAAAAAATGTTTGTGAAACATACAAATAAATCAGACAGAAGACAGAATTATAAATTTTCTACATACCAATTTAAAATGATGGTGAATAATCCACTTCTATTTCAATCAGATGTTCATTTCCTCACAAAACAAGCCTATACCTTGCCACTGAAAATATAAATGCAGAAAATTTTTAATTCATCACTAATATTAAAATGTTTTGGGAACTTACATTTTCTAATCCAAAGATTTAGTAGATGTGCAAGGAATATATGAAGCACCTTTGTTAAAATTTTAGTAATTAATATTAACTAAAACTCAGCCAACCAGCTTGAAAGCTTTGCTATGATAATATTCTGTTCTATGACCTTTTATTTTTATCTTTTGGAAACTATGCCTAGACTTAATAACCCAACTTTCTCATTATCGTTTATTTTGACCTCAAGACTAATTTTGTAGCCTGCAGAGGAAAACTTTTCCTTCTAATTAGTTCTTCTTGGTTATTGTCCAAGAGCAATGACAAATTTCATGTTGTTTTAAGATGCCTCTTGATACTGATTTGAAGACAACTGAATACAGCATGTATAATATTTAAGCTCACATTTATTTCCCCATGAGAAAGAAAACATATTTTATCAGTATACTACTTACTCATTAACATCATTTATCAACATATATCTTACAACCCTGGTGTTTTACTCTTAAGAAAATGAAATATAGAAGTAAAATAATATGGAATTTACATACAAATAATTCAATAAATAAATTAAGATCTAACTTCACCCTGGATTTATTTCAAATAGCTGGCTTATTACTAAAATCTATTGTTTTCTCTGTCATATTTATTATACACTATTAAAGATTCTGCAAAAAAGAATATTTAATGTTGAAGTTAGTTTATTCATAGTTCTGTATCATTAGTGACAAATCTCAGCACTATTTAATACTTCTGGAAGGAGACATAGAAGGTGAAATGAGTATACCCTTGAAATGCATGTTTCACTCATTTTCAGTATTGATATTTTATGTGGGTTCCTGGGTATCTATGTTCAAGTCATCAGGCATTCACTGAAAGCACTTTAATCCAAGATTTTAACATTTCATCTATGCTTAAAATCTACCTCTGTTTCTCTATAAAAGACCTTTAAGATGACAACTTCATCTGATACACATTAGTGTGCATGGGGAATCTTCCATAATCCTACCTGGTAATGAAGAGATATAGAAAGGGCTGCTAGGAGAGCTTGGAGAAACAGCCTTCCCCAATGAACTCATAGTTGGCTAGCCCATAACAAATGGTCATCTTAAAAATCACAATCCCACACACACACACACACACACACACACACACACACACACACACACATTTAAGTATAAAGAAGGCCATGGATTTATGGAGAGAGGGAAGAGTCTGGGGAAAGTTGAAAGGAGGAGACAGGGAAGAATAATGTAAATACAGTTTCTGTTATCGCTCCCTATTTTCTACTGCTAAAACTGATTCTCAGACCTATTGGGTACAGTCTTTTGGTATACGCAGATATTGAGGCATGGGGTTTGGGAGTGCCAACCTCTCAGTGCCAAATCCTTGAATGAAGGAAAACTGTGTCCTCCTGAGGAAAGACTTTGTGACAACATATCTAAGGGGGTTACTGTTATCCTTTCTCCTACTTATTCCCAGAAGACCTACAGCCTTTTGACTAGGGTGAAAAGAAGAAAAGAGACTTTCAGGGTCTATTGGATATTGGTTCTGAATTGACACTGATTCTAGGATACCTCTAAAACCATAATGGTTCTCCAGTCAAAGTGGGGACTTATGGGAGACAGGTAATTAGTACAGTTTTGGCTAAAGCCTGACTCAAAGTGAGAAGGCTAGGCTGATTCCATGACAGGCTACAAATTGCCAGTTAAAAAGTCAGGGCCCCCAATGGAGGAGCTAGAGAAAGTACCCAAGAAGCTAAAGGGGTCTGCAACCCTATATGAGGAACAACAATATGGACTACCCAGTAACCCCAGAGCTTGTGTCTCTAGTTGCATATGTAGCAGAAGATGGTCTAGTCGGCCATCAATGGGAGGAAAGGCCTTGCGAAGATTATATGCCCTAGTACAGGGGAATGCCAGGACCAGGAAGCAGGAGTGGGTGGGTTGGGGAGCAGGGTAAGGGGTAAGGGTATAGGGGACTATTTGGATTGCACTTGAAATGTAAATGAAGAAAATATCTAGAAAGAGAGAGAGAGAGAGAGAGAGAGAGAGAGAGAGAGAGAGAGAGAGAGACTAAGTCTAAGTCTCTGTTTCCAAGAACTGAGGAATTCTACACTAGTACAAGCCTCAGAAGCAGCCCTCCACAAGGCCTGAGGCAAAAACAATGGGTAGCAGCAGATTCCAGACCTCCCCAGCAAATTTCCAGTCCCCACACCCAGTAATGGAATGTAGGTCAAGATGGACCCAGCAGATTAACATAGAAGTTACTTACCCAGGAATTCCCTAATGTGCTTTAAATCAGACCTGCAAGCTCACTTGGGAATCTCTCTATTCTGATAATTGGAGACCCCAGCATGCTGGACTTCTGCAGAATAAAATACTCTTTGCATTTACATACTATTTGAGTCCATGGGTATCATTATTCAGTGAATAATGGACCCCTTACAACAGTAGGACAAGTGGTCTCCCAAGCTCAGCTTGTAGTTGTTTCCCAACTTTCAGAATATGATTTGCAATACATGTACTTAGAAATTTGCAAAATTTCCACCTTAGTTTCTCAACTTGTGAAGTGAGGGCAGTTTGAATAAGAAAGAAAGAAAGAAAGAAAGAAAGAAAGAAAGAAAGAAAGAAAGAAAGAAAGAAAGAAAGAAAGAAAGAAAGAAAAGAGAGAGAGAGAGAGAGAAAGAAAGAAAGAAAGAAAGAAAGAAAGAAAGAAAGAAAGAAAGAAAGAAAGAAAGAAAGAAAGAAAGAAAGACACAACTGTTCCTAGGTATGATGGAGGAGAAAGTTTATTGACGATGAAAGGGAGAGCATAGTCAGAGGTAGGGACATAGGGACATCTGGGACAGTCTAGAGTGATTAAGGTCATATGGGGAAAGGAGGAAGGGGAAGTAAGAGAGGGGAGAAAACGGGAGTGAAGAGAAGTTGCTAACCAAGAGGGCCAGACTGGGCCAAGAGGTTAACCAAGGGGCCAAGTAACCAAAATGACATGATTACATCAGGAAGGACAGCTGGGGAAAGGATACCACAGTCTCTGGGCTGGAGAAGTTTAGGATAGGGGCAGGGTGTGCCCGCCATACCCTGTAACTGATAGAGACTGGAGGATGCTGGAAGAACCTGGCTGCCAGGTCTGCTTTGATATGTTAAATAGGCCCCTCAGTTAGCATTTATCCTAAGTTTTAGACCTAACACTATTATGATTGGAATATCAAATGAAAGCCATTTGATTGCCTCTACCAGGGAAAATGGTGAGCCAATGACACTATTGGAATCCAGGAGCAAAGCAAGAAATTACTGCTACCATTGAGGACTTGGAAGATGAAAGGGTGGTGGTTCTCACCACTTATTCCTTCAGCTCTCCTATTCACTCTGTGCAGAAATCAAATGGGCCATGCAAAATGACAGCTGACTATTGAAAACGTAATCAAATGCTGGCCCTGATTACAGCTGCTATTTCAAGTGTGGTATCCTTAGTTGGGAAGATTACATTTTCTAGTATTTAGTATGCAGCTATTGATTTAGAAATTGCCCCTTTTTTTCTCAATCCCTGTCCATAAGGACTGTCAGAAGCTATTTGCTTTCCGTTGGTAAGGCCAGAAGTATATGTTCACAGATCTACCTCAAGGACATATTAACTCCAGAGTAGCATGTCATAACTTAGTTTGACAGGATCTTGCTCATCTGTCTCTTCTGCAAAACATCACACTGGTGCACTAATTGATGACATTATGCTGATTAGAAAAAGTGAGTAATAGGAAACAACCACTATGGTCTGGTTGGTAACTGTGTGTGTGTGTGTGTGTGTGTGTGTGTGTGTGTGTGTGTGTGTATGTATGTATGTGTCTACCTCAGTGAAAGTCTTATGAGTCCAGAGTCCAGTGATGTGAGGCATGCAGACATACTCCTTCTAAGATGAAAGATAAGTTATTGTATCTCGACCCTCCTACCATCAAGAAAGAAACACAATTTTTAGTGGTGTTTTCCCCGCTTGGCTGTGTTACACTGGCCCATATACCAAATGATTCAGAACGCTGCAGCTTTGCATTGGAACCTGGACTAGGTAGAAGTTCTCCAACATATCCAGGTTATCTATGCAAGCTATTCTACAACTTGAACCAGTAGTCCTGATAGTTCTTGAGGAATTAGTGGTAGATAGGTATTTAGAGCCTTGGTCTGGGCTCATTAAGAAAATAATGAAGGAGACCTTTAAGATTTTGGAGTAAGGATCTACCATTATATGCAGATAGCTATTCTCAATTTGAAAGGAAGATATTACTTAGCCTACAATTGTGTAAAACTGAGTGTTTTTGACAATGCACCACTAAGTTAACATGTGACCCAACTTCCTTTACTGAGCTGGCTTTTTATCTGACCCATCAATTCATAAATTAATATAGACACCGAATCAATCTACTATCAAATGAAAGTAGTATGGACATGTTCAGGCCCACACAAGTCGTGAGGGACCAAGCAAGTTATATGAAAAGGTTGCCCAACTATGGTTTCTACTTCTGTCACAATGCTTTCTGTTTCCAAAACTGGTGCAGTGGACCAGCTGAGGTATTTCCCATTATCAGTTCCTGATCATTTTTTTTCTGGTTCCAATCTGTCATCATTTCCCACACAGAGAAGCCTGTGATTATTTGGCCTTTATAGATCTTAGTATGACTTCTTTTCCAATCAGTGCATTCCATTTCATCTTAGCTCCTTCTGCTTAATCATTGTCCTCTGCTATAAACACTAGGCTATGAAAAATACCTGCAATCATACATCTTTATTGATATTGAAAATCAGTCTTGGAGGTATTTCTTGTATTTTCCATTTTATTTTTCTTTCAAAAGGCATAATTTCATAGTTGATTTTCTCTCATACCTTCAAATGTACTTTATTCTGATGCAGAAGCAGAGGGGGCTGTCAACTAAATTGCACTTTCCATTAAAAAAATTAAGGAGCTTTAAAAAGAGAACAAGATGACATATTTCAGCTTAGCCACTGCATTTACTGCAGAGTTTATTTTAAAAGCTCACTGTAGAATTTCAAGAATGTATGTGTGACTTGTTCATGGCTCATTAGGGCACACTCTGCGGGCTTCAGCAAGGTGATTTTGTAAAAATCTACACAAGTTAATGAATCCAAGTTTCATTAAATTGTTAATTGCATTTAGCACTGAGAAGCTATATAGTGTTACTTTCTACAATTACTGGAAATCTTGGAGAAAAAAAATGCTGGGAATTGGAAGGGCAAGTACATACAAGTTAATGACATTCATCCCTTCTGATTTTGTCTCCTTCTTTTTGTATATATGCTTTTGTTTTCTGTGTATGTGTGTGCCAAGCATTTGTGTGTACACAGAGTGGCTAAAAGATGATGTTAGATTTCTTAGAGTTGGAGATAGAGATGGTTATAAGCACCTAAGCAAGTACTCTTGACCAGACAAGACTTTATCTGTCTTAGGTACTATATCTACAGAACTGACTGAGGTAACTTTGGGAGTACAACTTTATGGAAGTTTCCACTGGAATGAATTTCAAACAAATAACAATGTTTCAAGAAGTGAGCCTTGTTTATATCAGCATCCTTCAGGCTGTTCCAGACTCCAGAATCAAGAATCCTTCAATTCTTAATTATGACTTCTGTTTATCACTCTAAGTACTTTAAAGGCCTTAATAGTATCAGAAAAATTGAGTTGCAGTTTTAGTGGTCTCAAAAGTTAGAGAATATAATGGGTTGCTTAATACAGTAGGTATTTCTTCTTTTGTAAAATGGTGTACAATGCCATAATCTGCCTGTCTGCTTGTGTTTATGGGGGTCAAGTGAAATTACATGCTTTTAGAAAGGTACAGCCTAACCTTGACCCAGAAAATCTCTGCAAGTCCTTGTTGATGCTACATTAACAAAAGTTTATCTATCTCCTGATTCAAAGTTATTTCTATGACTATTTTTGCAAGTAAGTAGGTCAAGACGACCACAGGATGATTGCTGCTTAAATGTACACTCCTTGGAAAAATGGCACTGGCTTGGTTTGTATGCTACTTAAACCAATATTTTTTTTTTCTTTTTAAAACCTGATAAGTTATTGGCCTTGGTTTCCTTACCATTAGCACAAAGTAACTGCCTACATTCCTAGCACCTGTCAGAACTTATCACAGTGCCTCTTGAACTTGTGGGCATATAAGCAAGCAATAATCTTGCTAGTATCTGCCTTGCTTGTTCTTTTGTGGGAAGAAAACTTTTTCACTCTAAACATTAAGCCCAAATATGTACTTTTAACACTTCTTAGGCTAGGGACTGTAATGAGTGTATCTTGTCTACCGTGTTTTTTGTTGTTATTTGTTTGTGTGTTTGTTTTTGTTTTGGGGGGTTGTTTTGTTTTTTGTTTTTTTGTTTGCTTTTTTGATGCTGAGGAAAATTCCCTTAAGGTCCTCAACCATAAACACCTTTTCTCATTTGTTATTGATTATCATCTACATGCTATAATTCTTAAACTTGTATCTTCAACTTTGTTAAGATTGGAAATTCATATTTATTTGTCTATAGAATGGATCCCTGGATGTTCCACAGATAACTTCATGACTAACTCTCCAAAACTTACCAACATCTATAAGGCCTTTCTGATTAGAATCCTTGCATCACACTTTTTACTGCTATTACCAAATAATTTCTTGCATAAATATATTTTCTTACTTTCTGAAACACATAAAAATTTAATTCCTAATACAGAAATTTGTACTAGCTCATCCTCTAGTTGTTCGAACAGTGTACCATATTCCCTATACAAATGGATACTGCTTATATCATAGGTACCATCTTTTGCATCTATCCTTACACACTAGAATTTTGTTGTTTGTTGTTGGTGTTGTCTCCTCAGTTGGTATTTTTAATTAATTATTTTATTTATTTACATTCCAACCATTGCCCCCCTCCTGGTCTGTCTCCCCTCTCCTCACCCATGTACACAGTTCTTCACACCATTCCTCCTTCCCATGCCTCCAAGACAGTGCTCTCCCTCACCTCCACCCCCGGGTTTTCCCCTTCCCTGGTATCTCAAGTCTCTTAAGAATTGGGTACATCTCCCACTGAGTCAGACCAGGAAGTCCCCAACCATACCACTCCTAGGCATATATATCCAAAAGATGCTCCACCACATCATGAGGACACATGCTCCACGATGTTCATAGCAGACATATTTGTAATAGTCAGAAGCTGGAAACAATCCAGATGTCCCTCAACTAAAGAATGGATACAGAAAATGTAGTTCATTTACACAGTGGAATATTATTCAGCTATTTAAAAATGAGGACATCCTGAGTTTTACAGGCAAATGGATGGAACTAGAAAATATCCTGAGCGAGGTAACTCAGACCCAAAAGGATATATGCATAGTATGTACTCACTGATAAGGGCATATTAGCCAAAAAGTACAGAATACCTAAGATACATCCCAAATTAGAATTAAAAACAAATTACATCCTGGTACCTAACAGTGAAAACTGTTTTACTATCCCTTCCCATTCATTGTTCAAAGACAGACAGTTTTCTGGGGAAAGTCTTCATTAATAACTCTTAACTGAAAAGATGCCCGAGCTGCACCAACTTCTCTTCTTGGATAAGCTTCCTACTCCCAATGATAGGTGTTTTTAAGGACATAATGTTTTGAGTCTTAGAATATCTTGTTTTTCTTTTCTCTATCACGTAGTTGCTGGGACAAAGTCATTCCCAGGGAGAGAGCCTTTAAGATAAACATGCTTTGATCTGAAATAAGAGATACCAGCTCTGCTTCCAGAGCTAGCATTTTGTTCAGTTAAAAAAAACACCTTACAGTTCACCAATAGAATATACATTGCAGGATTGTATGATTTCTCTCTTAACAAGACATTGTGTTCCTTCATGAGAGGATTCCATCTTATGTGCTTTTAAATCCTTTTTTTTTTGAGGTTTTATTTTTTATTATTATTTTTATTAGGCATTTTCTTCATTTACATTTCCAATGCTACCCCAAAAGTCTCCCATACCCTCCCCCACCCACACTCCCCCACCCACCCACTCCCACTTCTTGGCCCTGGTGTTCCCCTGTACTGAGGCATATAAAGTTTGCAAGACCAATGGGCCTCTCTTTCCACTGATGGCCAACTAGGCCATCTTCTGATACATATGCAGCTAGAGACATGAGCTCCGGGGAATACTGGTTAGTTCATATCGTTGTTCCACCTATAGAGTTGCAGATTCCTTTAGCTCCTTGGATACTTTCTCTAGCTCCTCCATTGGGGGCCCTGTGATCCATCCAATAGCTGACTGTGAGCATCCACTTCTGTGTTTGCTAGGCCCCAGCATAGTCTCACAAGAGACATCTAACAAATGATATGGCCATGATAAATATTCACAGGATTACAAGTTTTAATGAAAAATTAAGGAACAATACTTCAGATGCATAGAGTAGATTTTAAAACAGTGCAGGAGTCGAGGGTTCACAGTATGTCCATATATTAGTTATCATGCATTTATTCAACAACAACAAAAAAATGTAGAATCAATCTTTAGAGTTATTTTGCAAAGAAGGACATCCAACAATTAAGTAAAAGAATCTGGACTACTAAAAGGTATAGAAAATTATGAGATTAATAGCAGAATTGTCTAATGTACTCTGAAGAGACTAAATGAAGGCTTAGCAGAGTAATCCATTTTTAAACAGAGGATTAATAGTAAACAGTGGCTGGGTGAAGAGTGAAGGAGAACACTGGTTCAAGAAGATCTGATAGTCTGAGCTGGCAAAGATCATGACATGGTCAAAAAGTAAAGATGAGAAAAATGGGAAAGGTACTAATTTGAAAGGCAATTTATAGCCACACAAATAAATTTCAGCTAATAATGGAGTCGAATGTATTTGATTAAAATCTGTATTTACTGGAATATATTTAAGTTAATTATGAGTAAATATATTCTGTGTTAGTTATCAACACAAATATGCTCTGTGGTGGTGATAAGTAAGAAAGAAGTCTAGAGGCAGGATAGTTACTGATAATTCTTTTATTCATTTATTTCTATTTTCATAAATATATTTATACATGTAGAGATTTACTCTAAGTTGTTGGCAAAATAAAGGGAAAACTTCATATTATCCTACTGTGTTAAAAATGATTAATGTAATCTCAAATGGAGATTCTTTACTGGTGTAACTAGAACTTTTTGACTTGTTAAATAAACAAAGACAAGAAGAAGTAAATGTAAAATATCTTGGCTTATCTTGTACAATATCTGAGATGGAAAAATTAAGAGAACTTCTCTGCCAAGACAGAACAATGAGTCAAGGGTTAAATCAGTCAGCCACTCCTTGAAGACTTGGGTGATTTGCTCTATATTTAGAGGTCAAAATACATATTAGAGTAGTAGGATCTTATGGATATTTCTACCAACTTTAGATTATTTGTTCATTGAGTTATCAGGCCCTGAGCCAAATAGGAAGGATTGACAACTGAAAAGAAGACAATGGAATCATTAAGCGGACAATTATAAGGATGATTCACTGCTTGCAATTTCAGAAAATAAATTCACCAAATGAATAATTTATTTATATTCTAATGATTCTCTTTCTGGGTAATGTTAATTTTCAGAATTTTGGTTATTTTATGGACTGTACATATTTGTAATTTTACAAAACTGTAATGCTTCAAGGCAAAATACATGTTACCAGTATTTATTTTTGACACTCACTTAATTGCCTATCAACTAATTATAATAAAAACATTATAAGAACCCAACTAATTAATCAGGATTATATAAAAATTGAAACTCTCAGCATGGAGGTTTATAACTTCCTTAACATGTAATTCTTTTCAGAGTTTTCAAATATAATATGAAGAGGGTTGGCTATTGGGTGGGTAAGTGGTCAGTACATAGGAAAGGTGAAATGCTCAATACAGATTTAAAAAACAAAATGAGGGCCGGGCATGGTGGCACACACATTTAATCCCAGCACTTGGGAGGCAGAGGCAGGCAGATTTCTGAGTTTGAGGCCAGCCTGGTCTACAGAGTGAGTTCCAGGACACCCAGGGCTACACAGAGAAACCCTGTCTCGAAAAAAAAAAATAATAATAAATAAAAAAAAATAAAATGAACACAGAATGTCCATTTCATAGCAATGCATGTGTTTTTCTAGGACTATTTTTATTTATATTTTTGTGTTACTAATATTTAGTCAATATCATTTTAAGTAGTGGATGTTTCATATATGTCTTATTGTTCATCCTGAAAAGGTATGACTCAGAAAAAATGTAAAAGTTTTCTTATGGTTAGACCCATATGTTAACAAAACTTGGAATAGTAGTTATACTCATAAATGTCTTTATTGAGATGTTAGTTTTATTCACGATATTTAAATTATAGTGAAAAGATACATAAAGCTGAACTTATTGAATAATTATTATAAATTATGAATTATGCTGAAATAAAAGTCACTTATTTTTAAGTATAAATTATCAGGAATTACTTATTCATTTGCAGTCACTTCTTATTTTCTTCCCGGGAGGAAAATTAATTTCACTAAGCCATTTATGCTTGCCAGTAATCACCTTGGGCTATAAACTGTATAATTATCTTATATTTTCTAAAACCTAAGAAATTGCTCATTCTGTGGGGATGGGCCATTCCCATACCAGTTTGTACAAAGACAGGGGTAACATGCTTTATGTGGTGAAATAAATCCCTTAGGTGCCAGGGCAAGCATTTGGTATTTTCTTCTTCCCCTGGTAGTATAGGGGAATGTGCCAAGACATGGATTTTTTCTTCAAAACCTAAGAATCTTTTTTTTAAATCTTGGTGATATTTGTTTTGTTTTTATTAAACAGGTACCAGGTCGGATTTTATTTCATCATATTAACATATGTGACACTTGAGAATGATTTGCTTACTTCCTTTCTTCCCTCCAAACCCTCCAATATACCTTTCTTTGCCAATTTTCAAGTACATGGTTTTACATGTGTGTATGCATGAATGTATGTATGTCTGTATGTATGCATAACTAAATTTATTCTGTTCAACCTGTACAATGTCACTTCTTGTATGTATGTTTTCAAGGCTGACCATTTGGTACTGGATAACCAGTTGCCATGCTCATCCTGAGGGAAGACTATTTCTCTCACACTCTACATTCTTAGTTACCTCTGGTACTTTGTGTATAGTTGAGGCCTAGTAGGCTTTTCCTATCCACTTTGGTCATATCTATTGATGTCATTCTTGTTCAGATCATGTTTAGACAGTCATGTTTGTGAGACTTTATAGGTATAACTTCTAACACTTCTAGTATACAATCTCACAACAAACTCCTTGATCCTCTGTCTATTACATCATTCTGACCCATCTTCCACAGTGTCCCCTGAGCCTCAGGTATAGGAGTGCTTTGTAGATGTATTCATTGATACTCCACAACTCTGCTTTTTTATTGGTCATGGTATTCCATGGTAGTGTCCTTCTATTACAAAAAAAAAAAGCAAAAACAAACAAACAAAAAACAAAGGAGTATCCTTGATGAAGGATGTAGACTGCACTTATCTGTTGGGAGATGGCTCAGCCAATAAAGCTTACAATCAAAACCCATCCTTCTAGAAAAGTCTGTTTGTGTCTTGTGACTGTAGAGTTACAAGTAGTGGTGAGCCACCTGATGTGGGTGCTGGGAAACAAACTTGTGTCCCTTAGAAGAAAGCAGCAAACACTTAACCATTGAGCAGTATTTCTAACCTCTAAAACATAGGCTTCTTAAGTGAAAGAAAATTTCAAGTACATATTTGATTTTGAAATTTAGATCAATATGTGAACATGGTAAAAAAATCCATATAATTAAAAATTGTAATCAGTTCCTTTCCTCCATTCCATCCACTCTCTACCCTTTGAAATTCAACTTGTAAATTCTTTCCATGCCATCCTTTTTCTAAGTAAATCAAGTCATACATGAAAGAACACTATCTACATAATTTCTATTTTCAAATTTCTCACTTGAAAATAGATCTCATATGCACATATATGTGTATGTTCCTATATAATTGTCTACAACTAACAACTATAAGCCTTTAATTAATATATAATATTCTATTACATAAATATATTCTAAAATGAAAACCCCTTCCTTGTGGTGTAGTTAGATTTCTGTTGTTATAAAAAGTACCTATAGCTGAGTACTTTATAAAGAAAGGAAATTTATCTTATAGCTCTGAGGTTTGGGCTGCATCATGCTGAGATTAATGGTCTCGCAGTGAAAGTGAATGCAAAGAAAAGACCAGGCATACTTTGTAAGAACAGCCACTCATAAGAGCTAATATATCTATGCCATGCCACAAGATTAACCTCTTTCAGAGAAAGAAACAATCTTTTCCCATTATAACTCAAATATAAAAATGTTTAAATCACTTAACTGTAAATGCATAAGTCTAGTTTGTGTTTAGTACTCTATGGATTGGTCTATCTATTTTTATGCTGTTTCAACTATTATTGCTTCACAATATCATTAAATTTCAAAAAGTGCAATGGCTTTAATTTTCTTCTTTATGGTTAAATTGGCTAGTTAGAGTGTTTTGGGTCCAAATTTTAGGACTGTAGAACTGCTTTTAGAAGGTTCTCAATTTTCTTTTTTTTTTAAATATTATTTATTGGAGAATTTTATGCTATGTATTTGATAGCATTCACCGCCAAATTCCTCTAATTCCTACCACAGCTATCTCTACCTTTCATCACAAATTTGCATCACCTTTAATTTTTAGTTTTTAACAATGCATCAAGTTCAATTTGTACTGCATGTATATTCATGGATGTGGGATCAACCACCCTTAAAGAAAACATTTGAGCCTCTGATTCTTACAATCTTCCTATGCCTTTATAATAGTATCTCGCAACCTAGGGATATGCTGTATCTTTAACTAATTATAACATTATCAGCCTTGCCTCATATCTACATGCACTGTGTGTCTCAAAAAGCTCTTCTCAGGTATAGATTTCTACAGGATAATGCTACAGTTTCAAGAGCCTTGTTTTTTGCCTATGAAACTGCTCAGTGATATTTGGACATCTGGTAGTAATATTCTTTTATAGGCAAAAACTATGCAAGGCAAAGAAACTTAACCCAATTTGTGAAACAAGCATGGTTGAATTTGTGTTGTATCCCTAGTCTCATGTCTCTGGGAGCCTTGTTCCCAGCATCATCAGTGTTATAATGTACCTTATGTATCTACTGTGCTGTTATAATAAAGCGCATTGCACTCCAATGGCAATTTAAAACTAACTAGTTTTAGCTTGTAAAAAATTGGCTTACTGTTGTGAGTGGAAATATTTACAATGGATGTGACTCCAAGGACTACAGTGCCTTCTACTATACTCATGTTTCTTGTGAAAGCCAAAAAAATTAAATAATGGCATGAGTATAAAAATGCTTTGCTGGAGATTATAAAATTATACTACCCATATGTTTGGATTTGAAGATATGCTACCTTGAGAAGGATCAGTGTTGCAAAGGCATGGGGAATTCATTGCTTGGCTCCCTTGCCAAGAATCCTCTTCATTGCATTTTAAATGTCACTGAATTGCATTTCTTTTTTTTTCATTTTTTATTAGGTATTTAGCTCATTTACATTTCCAATGCTATAACAAAAGTCCCTCATACACCCCATCCACCCCCAGTCCCCTACCCACCCACTCCCCCTTTTTAGCCCTGGCGTTCCCCTGTACTGGGGCAGAAATGTACCTCATCAAACTTCTCAGTGATCAGCACTGGACCAAAACTTATTCTATGAAGTATCTGCCATACAAATTGGTAGGAGAATTCAATATATCATCTCATCATATGTCACAAAAATTTCTCAATGACAAAAACATTATATAGGCAATTGGTGTCCTCTTCCCACTCTCAGTTTTCCCTACTTCCCTGTGGTTCTTTGTGTATGGTTGAGGCTTCATGGGTTTTCCTCAGGCATGTCTATTGTTATTTCCTTGTTCAGCTCATGTTTAGGCAATCATGCTGGTGAGACCTTATAGATATTCTTCTGACATTATTAGGAAACACTCTAAAAGCAAATTTGCCCATCTTACTGTCTTTCTGCCCTACTCTCTTCTGTAATGACCCATGAACCTTTGATGAAGGAGTTGTTTTATAACTATATCCATTTAGATTGGGCTCTACAACTGTATATTTTGAATGGTTGTGGTTGAATGTAGCAACAATTAATTTAAACAGAGGCCATGTATTTGAAAAGAATTAAGGAGGGATATATGTGTGAGCCTGGAAGTAGGGACAAGAAGAGAGAAATAATTTAATAACATTTTAATCACAAAAATAAAGAGTCAAAAATAAAATATAATATAGACTATATTTGCAAAAAAAATATGCTGCACTTTTTGAAAAACCTACAAGTTCTTTGGAGCTTACATGAATGGCCCCAAAACTTACAAGAGATATTACTCATAATTCACAGAGCTTTGAAGTAGGCTAAATTTGGATCAATGTAAAGCTGTCAAGAGAGAAAAATAAAAAAAAAACAGCTCTAGGTCTACAATAAGAAAAGAATCATAACAAAGTTAATTTACAATGCAGAAGAGTTTTAAGTAATCCTAGAAATAAATTTCACACTATTTGGAAGCCAATTCATTTACAAGAAATAAATAAAATATGTGCAGAAAGAAAATATGGGTCTGGTAAATGGAAAGGCAAGCATTTTTATAGCTCTTGAGAGTTCACAAAGCACTTTTCCCTATATCACCTCATTAAATCCTTGCAACAACCCTGTAAAACAAGAAGAGAAAAAGCCACTATTATCTCCATTTTTTTAAAGAAAGCAATAGGGCTTGTTGTTATTTTGGACTCCAAAGAGTCTTAAAAGCAAGTAAATGGATCAGGTAAGTGCACAGAAACTACGGAAAATGAAGAATGTCTTCTGAAATATTTTGCTGGCATTGGATCAAATTTAACAGTCTGAAGAACACTGAATTTCAAACTTAGCTGCATATGGAATCACTTATGGAGTTGTCAAGCCTAAAAATATCTGGGTCCCACTCTTAGCAACTCAGTTCTTGCTGGCCTAGCCATCAGAATTTAAGTTGCTATAGTGCATAATGGTTTAAACACTGCTCTAGAACATTATGCTATATTTTGGAACTGGATCATTATCATCTGTGATGGTGCATCAAAGAAACAATGTCATAATGCCCCAGGAAAGCCTCTGCGACTAAAGCTTTCTTCTACTCAGAAAGTTTTACGTGCGTACATTATGAAATACTATGTGAGCTATTCTTCAGACTAGTCTTCCCACAGACAATGAAAGAGATAGAGAACTCTTTGAATTATAGAGAGACCAAGGAATGTACATGAAAAGCATAGGAGGGAGGAGAAGGAAGGAAGAAACGATATAATTATTAATTATAAATATATAAAATATAATTCTAAAACCTGCATTGCAGTTTGGAACATGAAAGAACCAGGTGATTTGGATGGTGAGGGAAGTTAAAGCAGGTTCACAAAAGAAAACAGTTTCTGAGTTGACCTCTGCAATGCAGGCTAGTGTTAGGGCTATGTCCAGAAAACCCTTGAGATGGGGGAATCTAAGAATCACAAAACGCATTCAGTTCATACATATTTATCTATTAGCATCAACAACTATTAATCTAATAAGCATCCCACCAAAATATACAATTGTAATTCCTTCATGGGAATTCTTCATTTTTAGGTGGATGGATAGTCTAAGAGAAGCACTTTGGTCTCATTTATATTTACAATTGCTCTACCATACACAAGAACACCACACCTAACTTAAAACAAACACAAACCTACGTGCAATATGCAGGGGTACCAGGGAGCATCTGCTTCACAGGAATTTAAATTGGTTTAGTCTCAATCCTTAAAGAGACAAAAGAATGAATTTGTTTTCACACCATTTACTCTGGTTGTTGCTGACACTTCTTTACTTCCATCTCATCTTTAAATCTTTCTCCCTGAAGATCAGATAGATCACATCTATCTGTCTGCCTCTCTGTCTATCTATCTATCTATCTATCTATCTATCTATCTATCTATCTATCTATCTATCTATCTATCTATCATCTACTCCCCCTCATTTCTTCCCTCCATCTATCTCTATTTCTATCTCTTCCTCCTCTCCTTTCTTCTTCTTTTCTCTCCTATTCGCCTACATATGAATTCACTTGGTCTTTGCTGTAATTCCAAGAAATTCAAAGAGGCTCTGATCTTGTGTTTTCCTAAGGAAGCAAGAAACTGCATTGTCTACGATCTTATAATTGGAAGAGAATGAAATGAAGCCATCCTAGATCCAACAGTTTATGTCAAAATTATCATCAGGGTTTCAAAAAGTTTTTTCTGTGACTGCACAATTTTCCCCTTGCCTATTTACTTACTTTTACATATAAGATAGTTTTCAACATGTAAACTTCTGAGTACACCAAATAAAATGCATTTTTATAGCTTACTTTTTAAAATAAGGGACAATTGGGCAACACTAGATCTATATTTTCTCATGTAAAATTTGTTTAAACCTGCTAATCAAAGCATTAGTTTTCCTGATGTCAACAAAAGGGCTATATATTTATTTACACCCCACTTTGTGTCTATATGAACTCATGATTCTTATTTTTGCCATAAACAGATATTATCATTTCTATTCTAGGCTCTTGATTCTTCTATAAGCTTCAACACGGAAGGTATGAACATGTCTCCTATTACTCCCACTAATCATTATCTATCACAGGGATTTGGAAGACCTTTTGTCTCTGAATTTCTCTACCCAATGTTATACTGACCATTCTCAACCAGTGTTTATGCAAATATTACTGTCTTGCATCACTTTGTCAATGATGAAACAGACAACAAATTTACCAAACTTAGTAAGCAAAAGGAAATTGTTTCTTCTCATACTGGATAATTAATGTCTTTTTGTATGTTTTATGCTCAGAAAGCTACCTACCCTACAAGGTATCCAAGTAATGTGACACATCTGTAACTTGAATGTAAAGCAGAAGGGAAACAATATTTTCTCCATATAAATCCAAATCTAGAAAAATAAATAATAATAGTAATAATAATAATTGAAAGAAATTCAGCAAAAGTTCAACACTATCATTTTGATGAAAAAGAAGATAAAAAATAATCAAAGTCTTTGAACTAGAATACAATGGCTTATCCATTTTTATTTAAAACACTTTCAAATTTTCTACTTTGCAACTGTGCTTATCAAAGAAGGATGATAAAGGAAATGATTACTTGATTAAGCACAATAAAATGCTTTTACATAAAGACTCCCACAATCACAAAGCAAGTGTGGGTTTCTAATCTCCCCAACCCACATACTCCCACCAATATGAAAGTCAATAGCTGCATTTTGCATACTATTACAGTGAAGCAGACACTTCCAAGAACAAATAAAAGTATAACCCTTTTAAAGGGGGATTACTACATCTCATTATCTAAAAGTATAAAGCTCCCACACTAGAGAACATGAATACGAAAAACCAGGAGGGGAGCCATAAAATGGAAAAATGTTTGCAAGCCAAACAGAAAAAAAAGCAAATGGTACAAAGAGTCAAAATTATCAAATATGTAACATCAGAGTAAAAGTCAACTAACTCCTAAACCAATATAAATTTTTCTCAATGGTAATATAACAAAATTTCAAAATTATAAAATCAGAAAATATAGTCTTCATGCAAACAATAGAATGAACATGTTTCTGTATTGTGGAAGCTAAAGTTCAAAGTTGTCTTCCTCTATCACTCTCCATCTTATGTTTTCAAACAGGGACTCCCATTAAACATGGAACTTACAGTTTTGGCAAGACAGGCTGAGCAGCAACTCCCCGGAACCTGTCTATCTCTGCATCCTGCTCCATCTGCAGAGGTCATAGCTTTTATGCAGTTACTGCACACCTAAAATCATGTCTTCACTTACCCACTGAGCCATCTCTCTAGCATCAGATGGCAGCATATCTTGTATCATTCTCTTTGCAAAGAACAGTTTGGCAACAGATTTAAAGTGTTCAGGTGCCACCAATTTATCATAAGAAAACTGATCATGATGTGTAAAGACTGATGTTAAAGGGAGTGTATAATATTATGATAGCAAAGGACTGGCTAAATAAATTAAAGTGCATGTGAAGAAAATTTATCTCAGGTACTAAGACCATTTTTTCTAATATTTTAATGAAATTAGATGTTCAAACTTTAGTGTTCAGCATCTAATGCACAATAGCCAGCAGTTAACAGAACACAGTAACACAGTTTCACAAATCTATCATTGCTTCTCTTCCTTTCCTCCTCCTCTTCCTCTTTCTCCTGCTTCTTCCTCTCTCTCTTTCTCTCTCTCTCTCTCTCTCTCTCTCTCTCTCTCTCTCTCTCTCTCTCTCTGTGTGTGTGTGTGTGTGTGTGTGTTTACTACAGTAAAATACCCAAAAATGTCTATTTTGCCAACATCTCCACGAAAGCCAGTGCACAGTGTGTTTTCTTTTTGGAGATCATATTGTTGCATAGGATAGATCCAAAGGAAGTATCAGCTAAATGGATTCATTGGAAAAGAAGAAAAAAAGGACCTCCAGTGATTAATAGTCCCTTGGAATCATATGAGTTGTCAATTCTTAGCACTCTACTATTAACAATTCAGTCATATTTTATTTCACCACATATTTATTTATAGCCCCCTCATTCTGGAGGCCTATTTTGAATTCTGGTGCCTTTTCAGATTAGAATAGAACCATCTACTAGAAGAATGAAAGCACCTATTTTTAGTTCTTTCATTTACCATAAATCTAAATACACAAATTTATTAAGCTTCCAATATCTTTAGAATTATTTGCTCTGTGACATAGTTGCATGGAAAGAGGTAACATGCATACCTTAACTTTAATAGGCTTTTAGCATATTGATAGAAATAGTTATGTAAAACACAAACTTTGAGAACACAGACAATTAAAATTACATCAAGATTTCTTTCTATTCTATCATGTCCAATGAGCTCATAGGATCATTGGCTGTCAGTTTTACACACATAATTGTACAATCCAATATAGAATATTCACAAATACTACTCATTATAACTGCATCCACAACTGTACACTAGCAAATTCTGAGAAATTATCTAATAGACATATTTGCCTTATAAGTATTAAAAGTTTATGAGAAGTATGTATCAAATCTATTCTCTATGTTGTACAAATAAGTTGTGCATGTGACAACTCTATAATAATGACAGTATACATAATACAAAAGTCCATATAGACAACAAGAACACTGGCTCTGTAAACTAGGTTTACTAACTGATAAGTGGATATTAGCAAAAAAGAAAAAAAAAGCTTGGAATACTCACAATACAACTCACAGACCATATGAAACCCAAGAAGAAGGAAGACCAAAGTGTGGATGCTTCAGTCCTACTCAGAAGGGGGAAGAAAATAATCACAGGAGGTAGAGGGAGGGAGGGATCTGGAAGGGAGAGAGGAGGGGAGGGAAAAGAAGAGACAGGATCAGATGCTGGAGGAGACAGGGGAGAAGTACAGAAGGTCAGGAATTTGAATGGAGGTTTGTAGCAGTAGGGAATGGGGAACTGAGTAGCCACTAGAAAGTCCCAGATTCCAGTGACCCAAGAGGTCCCCAGGACCCAACAGGGATGACATTAGCCAAAATACCAAACAAAGAGAAGATAGAACCTGTAGAGACCACATCCAGAGATTAGGCACAGCCTCCTGGTTGAGGGATAGGGTCACCCACCCATCTCAAAAATATTAACCCAGAATTTCTCCTGTCTAAAGGAAATACAAGCACAAAGAGTGGAGCAGAGACAGAAGGAACGGCCATCCAGAGACTGCCCCACCTAGGAATGTATCCTATCTGCAGACCCCAAACCCAGACACTATTACTGATGCCAAGAAGCACTTGCTGACAGGAGCCTATATAGGCAGCTTCCCCCTGAGAGGCTCTGCTAGAGCTGGACCAAAACAGATGTGGATGCAAGCAGCCAACCATCCATAGGACTGAGCACAGGGATCCAAATGGAGGAGTTAGGGTGAGAACTGAAGAAGCTGAAGGGGTTTGCAACCCCAAAGAATGAACAACAATAGCAACCATCCAGATGCCCCAGAGGTCCTAGGTACTAAACTATCAACAAAAGAGTACACATGGAGGAACCATTGGTTCCAGTTGCACAGGTATCAGAGGATTGCCATGTCTGGCATCAGTGGGAGGGGAGCCACTTGGGCCTGCGGAGGCTCGATGACCCAGCATAGGAGAATGCTAGGGTGCTAGGACAGGGGTGAAGAGGATCACTCTCATAGATGCAGGGGGAGGGAAGAGGGGATAAGGAGTTTGTGGAAGGGAAACTGGGAAGGGGGATAACATTTGAAATGTAAATAAATAAAATAATCATTTTTTAAAAAGAACAGTATTTTAAGCTAGAGAAAATTTCAAGCTTAGTTATTACATTAAAAAATTTGAGAACAAAAATCAGGTACATACAAAAGCTTCCTAGTGTTCACTAGCAGTCCATCAGCCATATCTTTGTGTAATTTAATTTTTTCACATCTATTATCCCATTTCACCACAAAGCTTAGTATTCTAATGCTGGAACCCTTCCTGTTTCTTACTGTGTAAATGACTTCAGAACATGGAAAAGACTACCGTTTGGATAGAGCCAACAGTTTGCTCTTGGTTCAACTTAATCTTGTTCATGTGTTCATTGTTATAAAAGGGAAAGTACAATAGTTCCTCCTGCTTCATTTTTTTTTAAAACACAAATCAATCTCTAGCCTGATCTTGGCAAAGCCTGTGTGTTTTGACAACCTCAGCCCTGTCTACCAAGAAGACTGGAATATGCTCCTTCCCTGTCTGTGTGCCTGGGAAGAGATTTAAGCATATATGTGCCTAAGTTTTCATGATCAAATGTCAGTCATTTCTTTATCAAGATAACTCAGAAACCTTATTAACTCCTACAAGATTTGGTTAAACACTTATTACACAACCATAAGGACCTGTTCACCTGGTGGGGCTTTTCCCCAGAGCCTCAATGTGATTCTTGGATGCTGACATGATTTCTAGATAGACATGAGCTCTGTGTAAATTTCTAACCGAATTTGTAGTAGCTCCCCAGACTGTTTTTGACAATTCATACTGCCTTCCTCAATGTCTGGCCACCCAATGGGGGTGAAGTTATAAACATATTGCACTCCCAGGGCAATCAAGTAATGACAACATTTGTTTTGTCTAACTGTTAAAGCTATTTAATGCATTACATGAAATAACAGATGGAAAATGCTTTAAAAACTATAAAGATTTATTCAAATTGCAATTTTTTTCATTGTTTAAAAATGGTTGTAAAGACATTTTCTACCCTGTATCTTTAAGAAAAAATTCATATCCTGGAAGAATTGGAAGGCTTATTAGTTTTAAGCATATCCATGATGGGTTATGTCTTTCAGGGAAGGATTTTAATTACTCTGCCTTTCTCCTCTGAGATCAGCACATGGTTTTATGAAACACTGTGCAAACATGACTTTCAGACACCACTGAAATGTGTCCGCGTGCTCTGCCTCTCTAGCAAGGTGAAGGAAACCCAGAAATAATTAAAAGGCAGAATTCTGGAAAGGTCATAATGGAGGTGCTTACTGTACTGATGTATATAAACTCATCTAGTTACGAAACATCAGAGGCAAAGAACAACGCAGAGGAAAAGCATCAGTCTCTGAGTCAGTGACCATCTGAAAACATGGAAACACATGTCACATCATCACATAGAATCTGTTGTCTCCCTCAAGTGAAACAGAAATCCTAATGATTTTCTTATTTTAAATACATCTTTCTTGATTCTGCTGCCAAAGGCTGGCTACCTCAATAATGAATCTACACCATTTTACTGAATTGAACAATGCCTCTAGTTGCTACCATAGAGGGATTGTTTCCAGACAAATAAGAGGGCATTATAAAGAAAAGAAACATGCAATAATCAGCATATGTAGAGACCCTTGATAGCAACAATAAGATTAAACTAAACCATAGAAAAAATAACTTCCAATTTACATATACTTCTTTAATCCACACAGCAGTTAAGTCAATAGGTTCCACCTGTGACCACCTCTTACGGAAATTACATAGAGATCACAGCAATGAAGAGATGAGTGTGGTCCTGTCTTTGTCACTTTCAATGTACAGGACATAAACTACAGCTTCATGTCCCCAAGTATTTACTTCATATTGGAGAATTTCAAGTAGGATAGTTAGATGATAGCAATGGCAAAGAATAAGCCTCAGCAGCAATTTTTCAAAAAAAAGACTGTGGAAATATGCACAACTCTCTTCTACGCGTGCTCACCTAGAGTAAACTCATCCTTTTTTAAATTTTTAAAAATAATTTTGGTTGTTGTCTTGTGTTTTTGTATGGGTAGGTGGATATACACCCGAGTCCAAAAAAGGCAGTTTGTTTCATAAGTTCTAGAATCTTAATTCTGTTCCTCATAATTGTACAAGTACATTTAACCATTAAGCCTTCTCACCGACCTGGAATCCATCTTTCTAACTATCTTCCTCTATTTCTCTATTCTCTTCAAACTCTGCTTCTGGCCCCTTAAAACATTAGTTCATATTTTTTATTAGATATTTTCTTTATGTACATTTCAAATGCTATCCCAAAAGTTCCCTATAACCTCCCCCGGCCCTGCTCCCCTACTCACCCACTCCCACTTCTTGGCCCTGGTGTTCCCCTGTACTGGGGCATATAAAGTTTGCAAGACCAATGGGCCTCTCTTTCCAATGATGGCCGACTAGGCCATCTTTTGATATATATGCAGCTAGAGACAAGAGCTCTGGGAGCACTGGTTAGTTCATATTGTTGTTCCACCTATAGGGTTGCAGGCCCCTTCAGCTCCTTTCCTGCTTTCTCTAGCTCCTCCATTTGGAGGCCCTGTGTTCCATCCAATGGCTGACTGTGAGCATCCACTTCTGTGTTTGCCATGCACGGGCATAGCCTCACAAGAGACAGCTATATCAGGGTCCTTTCAGGAAAATCTTGCTGGCATATGCAATATTGTATACATTTGGTGACTGATTATGGGATGGATCCCCTGGTGGTGGAATCTCTGGATGGTCCATCTTTTCGTCTTAGCTCTAAACTTTGTAACTCCTTCCATGGGTATTTTGTTCCCTATTCTAAGGAGGAATGAAGTATCCACACATTGGTCTTCCTTCTTGATTTTCTTGTGTTTTGCAAATTGAATCTAGGGTCTTCTAAGTTTCTGGGCTAATATCCACTAATCAGTGAGTGCATATCAAATGACTTCTTTTGTGATTGGGTTATGTCACTAAGGAGATTATCCTCCAGATCCATTTGCCCAAGAATTTCATAAATTCATTGTTTTAATAGCTGAGTAGTACTCCATTGTGTAAATGTACCACATTTTCTGTATCCATTCCTCTGCTGAGGGACATCTGGATTCTTTACAGCTTGTGGGTATTATAAAAAAGGCTGCTATGAACATAGTGGAGCATGTGTCCTTATTACCAGTTGGAACATCATCTGGGTATATGCCCAGGAGAGGAATTACTGGATATTCCAGTAGTACTATGTCCAATTTTCTGAGGAACTGACATACTGATTTCCAGAGTGGTTGTACAAGCTTGCAATCCCACCAGCAATGGAGAAGTGTTCCTCTTTCTCCACATCCTCGCCAGCATCTGTTGTCAATTACATTTTTAATCTTAGCCATTCTGACTGGTATGAGGTGGTATTTCCAGGGTGTTTTGATTTGCATTTCCCTGATGATTAAGGATGTTGAACATTTTTCAGGTGCTTCTCAGCCATTCAGTATTCCTCAGTTGAGAATTCTTTGTTTAGCTCTGTGACCCATTTTTAAATGGGGTTATTTGATTTTCTGGAGTCCACCTTCTTGAGTTTTTTGTATATATTGGATATTATTCCTCTATCTGATTTAGTATTGGTAAAAATTATTTCCCAATGTGTTGGTGGCCTTTATGTCTTATTGACAGTGTCTTTTGGCTTACAGAAGCTTTGCAATTTTATGAGGTCCCATTTGTCGATTCTTGATCTTATAGCACAAGCCATTGCTGTTCTGTTTAGGAATTTTTCCCCTGTGCCTATATCTTCAAGCCTTTTCGTCACTTTCTCCTCTATAAATTTCAGTGTCTCTGGTTTTATATGGAGTTCTTTGATCCACTTACACTTCAGCTTTTTACAAGAAGATAAGAATGGATCAATTCACATTCTTCTACATGATAACCACCAGTTATGCCAGCACCATTTGTTGAAAATGCTGTCATTTTTCCACTGGATGGTTTTAGCTCCCTTGTCAAAGATCAAGTGACCATGGGTTTGTGGATTCATTTCTGGGTCTTCATTTCTATTCCATTGAACTACCTGTCTGTCTCTGCTCCAGTACCATGCAGTTTTTATCACAATTGATCTGTAGTACACCTTGAGGTCAAGCATGGTGATTCCACCAGAGTTTCTTTTATTGTTGATAATAGTTTTTGGTATCCTAGGTTTTTTATTATTCCAGATAAATTTGCAAATTGCCCTTTTTAACCCAGTGAAAAATTGAGTTGGAATTTTGATGGGGATTGCATTGAATCTGTAGATTGCTTTCGGCAGGATAGCCATTTTGACTATATTAATCCTCCATGAGCCTGGGAGACCTTTCCATCTTCTGAGATCTTCTTCACTTTCTTTCTTCAGAGATTTGAAGTTCTTATCATACAGATCTTTCACTTCCTTAGATAGAGTCACACCAAAGTATTTTATATTATTTGTGACTATTGTGAATGGTGTTGTTTCCCTAATTTCTTTCTCAGTCTGTTTATCCTTTGTGTAAAGAAAGGTCATTGATTTGTTTGAGTTAATTTTATATCGAGCTACTGCTATTTTTCAAGTTTAGGAATTCTCTGGTGGAATTTTTAGGGTCACTTATATATACTATCATATCATCTACAAATAGTGATATTTTGACTTCTTTTCCAATGTGTATCCCCTTGATCTACTATTGTTGTTGAATTGCTCTGGCTAGGACATCAAGTGCTATATTGAATAGGTAGGGAGAAAGTGGGCAGCTTTGTCTACTCCCTGATTTTAGTAGGGTTGCGTCACGTTTCACTCCATTTAGTTTGATGTTGGCTACTGGTTAGCTTTATATTGTTTTTATTATATTATGGTATGGGCCTTGAATTCCTCATCTTTCCAAGACTTTTATCATGAATGGGTGTTGGATTTTGTTAAATGCTTTCTCAGCATCTAAGGAGATGATCATGTGGTTTTTGTCTTTGAGTTTGTTTATATACTGGATTACATTGATGGATTTTCGTATATTAAACCCAGGATGATCATTTTGATGTGTTCTTGGATTCAGTTTGTAAGGACTTTATTGAGTATTTTTGCATCAATATTAATAAGAGAAATTGGTCTGAAGTTGTCTTTCTTTGTTGGGTCTTTCTGTGGTTAATGTATCAGAGTAATTGTGGCTTCATAGAATCAATTGGGTAGAGTACCTTCTGATTCTGTTTTGTGGAATAGTTTGAGGACAGTTGGAATTAGGTCTTCTTTGAAGGTCTATAGAACTCTGCACTAAACCCATCTGGTCCTGGGCTTTGTTTGGTTGGGAGACTATTGATGACTTCTTCTATTTCTTTAGGGGAAATGGGACTGTTTAGATTGTTAATCTGATCCTGATTTAACTTTGGTACCTGGTATCTGTCTAGGAAGTTGTCCGTTTTATCCAGGTTTTCTAGTTTTGTTGAGTATAACATTTTGTAGTAGGATCTGATGATGTTTTGGATTTCCTCAGGTTCCGTTGCTATGTCTCCTTTTTCATTTATGATTTTTTTTATTAGAATACTGTCCAGGTGCCCTCTAGTTTGTCTGGCTAAGGGTTTATCTATCTTGTTAGTTTTCTCAAAGAACCAGTTCCTGGTTTGGTTGATTCTTTGAATTGTTCTTTTTGTTTCCACTTGGTTGATTTCAGCACTGAGTTTGATTTTTTTCCTGCCATCTACTCCTCTTGAATGAATTTTCTTCCTTTAGTTCTAGAGCTTTTAGGTGTTCTGTCAGGCTGCTAGTGTATGCTCTCTCTAGTTTCTTTTTTGTAGGTACTCAGGGCTATGAGTTTTTCTCTTCATTGTGTCCCTTAAGTTTGAGTACGCTGTGGCTTCATTTTCATTAAACTCTAAAGAGTCTTTAATTTCTTTTTTTATTTCATTATTGACCAAGGAATCATTGAGTAGAGTGTTGTTCAGTTTCCACGTGAATGTTGACTTTGTAGTATTTATGTTGTTATTGAAGATCAGCCTTAGTCCGTAGTGATCTGATAGGATGCATAGCATAATTTCAATATTTTTGTATCTGTGGAGGTCTGTTTTGTGACCAATAATATGGTCAATTTTGGAGGAGGTACCATGTGGCGCTGAAAAGAAGGTATATCCTTTTGTTTTAGGATAAAATGTTCTGTAGATATCTATTAAATCCATTTGTTTCATAACTTCTGTTCATGTCCATGTGTCTTTGTTTAGTTTATGTTTCCAGGATCTGTCCAATGGTGAGAGTGGGGTGTTGAAGTCTCACACTATTATTGTGTGGGGTGCAATGTGTGCTTTGAACTTTACTAAAGTTTCTTTAATGAATGTGGCTGCCCTTGCATTTGGAGCATAGATATTCAGAATTGAGAGTTATCTTGGTAGATTTTACCTTTGATGAGTATGAAGTGCCCCCCCCCCTTGTCCTTTTTGATAGCTTTGGTTTCGAAATCAATTTTATTAGATATTAGAATGGCTACTCCAGCTTGTTTCTTCAGACCATTTGCTTGGAAAATTGTTTTCCAGCCTTTCCCTTTGAGGTACTGTCTGGCTTTTTCCCTGAGGTAGGTTTCCTGTAAGCAGCAAAATGTTGGGTTCTGATTGTGTAGCCCGTCTATTAGTCTATGTCTTTTTAATGGGGAATTGAGTCCATTGATGTTAATGAAATTAAAGAAAAGTAATTTTTGCTTACTGTTATTTTTGTTCTTAAAGTTAGGATTCTGTTCTTGTGGCTGTCTTCTTTTAGGTTTGTTCAAGGATTACTTTCTTGCTTTTTCTAGGGTGTAGTTTCTGTCCTTGTATTGGTGTTTTCCCCTTATTATCCTTTGAAGGGCTGGATTTGTGGAAAGATATTGTGTGATTTTGGTTTTATCATGGAATGCTTTGTTTTCTCCATCTATGTTAATTGAGAGTTTTGCTGGGTATAATAGCCTGGGCTGGCATTTGTGTTCTCTTAGGGTCTGTATAACATCTGTCCAGGATTTTCTGGCTTTCATAGTCTCTGGTGAGCAGTCTGGTGTAATTCTAATAGGCCTACCTTTATATGTTGCTTGACCTTTTTCCCTTACTGCTTTTAATATTATATCTTTATTTAGTGCATTTGTTGTTCTGATTTTAATGTGTCGGGAGGAATTTCTTTTCTGGTCCAGTCTATTTGGAGTTCTGTAGGTTCTTGTATGTTCATGCACAGCTCTTTCTTTAGGTTTGTGAAGTTTTCTTCTATAATTTTGTTGAAGATGTTTGCGGGCCCTTTATGTTGAAAATCTTCATTCTCATCTACTCTTATTATCCGTAGGTTTGGTCTTCTCATTGTGTCCTCGATTTCCTGGATGTTTTCAGTTAGGATCTTTTTACATTTTGCATTTTATTTGATTGTTGTTCCCAATGTTCTCTATTGTATGCTCATGTTCTGCACCTAAGATTCTCTTTTCCGTTTCTTGTATTCTGTTGCTGATGCTAGCATCTATGGTTCCTGATTTCTTTCCCAGGGTTTCCATCTCCAGAGCTGTCTCCTTTTGCATTTTCTTTATTGTTTCTACTTCTCTTTTTAGGTCTTGGATGGTTTTATTCAATTCTATCGCCTGTTTGGTTGTGTTTTCCTGTAATTCTTTATGGGATTTTTGTGTTTCCTCTTAAGGACTTCTACCTGTTTAGCAGTGTTCTCCTGTATTTCTTTAAGTGAGTTATTAATTCCCTTCTTAAAGTCCTGTACCAGCATCATGAGATACGATTTTAAATCTGAGTCTTGCTTTTCGGGTGTGTTGGGGTATCCAGGACTGGCTGAGGTGGGAGTGCTAGGTTCTGGTGATGGTGAGCAGCCTTGATTTCTGTTAGGAAGATTCTTATGTTTGCCTTTCACCATCTGGTAATCTCTGGTGTTACTTGTTATAGTTGTCTCTGGCTGGAGATTGTTCCTCCTGTGATTCTGTTAGCCTCTGTCAGCAGTCCTGGGAATCCAGCTCTTTGCTGAGTCTCAGAAGTCAGACTACTTTCTGTAGGCAAGGTCTCCTCTTGCAGGGAAAGTGCACAGATGTCTGGTGTTCAGACCTGCCTCCTGGCTGAAGATGAAGGACCGAAACAGAGCCTGTCCAAAAAGATGTGTTGCCTCTGCAGTCTGTGTGCTCACCTGCACCGACTGGTCTCCAAGGGACCCAGGACACGAGATGGCTCCCCCACCTGCTCCATCAGTCAAAGCCCTCCCAGGCAGCCACCTCTCCTCTGGTGGGGAAACGTGCCCAGATGTCTGGAGCCCAAAATGGGGTCTGTCCCAGAAGCTATGTCCCTTCTGCCTGTCCCAGAATCTGTGTAGCTTCTGCAGTCTGCTTGCTGACCCTCCGCAGTCCATGTGCTCACCTGCACAGACTGGTCTCCAAGGGACCCAGGACACAAGATGGCTCCTTTACCTACTTCAGCAGTCAGATCCTTCCCAGGCAGCGACCTCTCCTCTGGCGGGGAAGGTGCCCAGGATGTCTAGAGCTGAAATCGGTTCTGTCCCAGAAGCTGTGTAGCTTCTGCCTGTCCCAGAAGTTGTGTCCCTTCTGCAATCCACACTCTCACCTTTGCAGACTGGTCTCTGAGGGACCCGGGACACAAGATGGCTCCCTCACCTGCTCCGACTTAATTCACATTTTTAGTCAATGTATGACTCTCTGTCTTGTCCTCTCTGAACTTGGACGTCAAAAACTTTTTGCAATTTAATAAAACTCCATATAAACTAAAGATTTATTTAAGAATTTATTTAATTCTTCCCGAACTCTAGAATTATAACACTTCTACCTCTCTGAGTGACAGGATCAGTAGTGATAGGAGGTTTACATCAAGATAATTACCTTGTGGCAGTGTTTTGGGTTGAGTCATCCGCAATGAGTTGTAGTTTCACTAATTGGCAAATAAGGATGTGGTGCTACTATTTATAAGCTTGTTACTAGTTTTAAATTAGATGGTCCTGATAGAACATTTTTTTCTAGTACATGTTGTAGTGGGCTTGGTTCAAATTTAATCCTCTGCCCCAAGTTCTTTCTAAAGCATTTTATCTCAGAATATGGCCATATTTGGAAAACAAAAGATATTATTTGACCTTTTATGTAAATGATCAAGTTAAAATAAAATTATCAGGGTGACCACAATACTATATTATTGACACCCTTATCAAAAGACTAGATTGGAGAATAAAGAAGGAATATTCAGAGAGAATGAGTATAAAAATATAGGTGGAAAATAATACGGAATAATTAAGTGACTCCTACCCTTCTTGTCTTCAGAAATGGATTAGTTCTGCTGGAACATGTTGTTTCAAACTTCCAGTGTCTAAAACAGTGATGTTTCTATTATTTAAACCACCATGTCTGTGGTACATTGTCAGTAAGACCTAGTAAACTAACTCACTATTCAGTTTGAATAAAGCTGAGTTAACATGTACTTCTATTTTTGGTCAGTTTATCTGCTTGAGAATTCAGAAAACAGAATATAAAAACAATTTAGACATAAGTTACTCCTATTTATTTGAAAGTCAAAGTAGCACTGTAAAAGAAAAGCAGTGAGTAGGGTAGTTGCAGACTTTATCATCAAAACCAGGGTAACATGGGAAGAAAAGTGACATTATTAGTAAATGCAGTTGGTTATCAACAAGCATCAGAGTAGCACTGTGTAAAGCACATGCAGACCTGTAGCTTGCCAAGCACTGGAGGGCAAAGGTAGATGCTTCTCCCACCACCACCACCACCACCACTTTATCAACCAAGTTGGCTAATGAGGAAAAATTCACTAGTTCCACTAGAGCAATCTAGTTAATTTTACCATAGCTATCAATTAGCTTAGAAAACCTGAGCTAAAGTCAGGAGAAAATATTCCTAAGTTAATTAACTCCATGTCATTGACTTGAACATTCTGTTTATTTTTAAAATGTCCCCAGGCTAGTAGAATTTATCAATTTGGTGCATGTTTTACTACACAGAAAACTATCTTCCCATTGAAAATCTATTACTCTCTGATTCCCTAACTTAGATAAAAGAGAGTAAGGCAGGAAAGCATTCAATGTTAAGTACATGTTTTCATCTTGGAATCTTATCATGGAACAAGTCAAGGGCGTTCATTACTCAGCAGGGCAGAGGAAGGAAAGCTCTTGGCTCACTGAAACTTCCCTCCCACTCCTGTATGAAGAACAATCAGTGTACCCTGTGTTTTCTTTTTTCTCTTGGCATAAGTTCCTCCCTGTTCAGTTTTATTACTATGCTACCACTGCTTTATGAAGGGATCTACTCTAAACTGGAGGGTGTTGTAAGGAAAATACTTGCTCTCCACACTAATTGATTTTTTTTAATTAATCACTTCATTTGCAATCCATTCACCCTAGCAGAGATGAACATTCATCATACTGGGCAGACCCTCAGCACACAGAGAACATCCACAGCTGGTAATTAGTCTATGAACTGGCTCAGGAGTCTTTAAATGAGATTGGGGCCATTTCTGTAAAGCTAAAATAACCTTGTGAACCTTTCAAATGAGAAAGACAAATGCAAAGTGAACTTATTTAGAAAATCTTTGATTTCACTATTGATAAGAAAGTGATTAATTTGTGAGCATGTTCAAAATTCTTGATTGCCCTTTGCTTATGAAGGGGCAATGAAGTGATGTAGAAAATGCATGGGGTTTGCAGTAGACAAATTGAGAGTTTCTGATTTTCTAGTTGTGTGATCAAAGTTCTGAGCCTTACTTTCTACAGCTGTTTATAGAGTAAGTAATATATTTTTCCTACTTGTAGGATACTTAGGAATCTGTAGCAAGTAAAAACCCTATTAAACCTTTTATGAAATACAAAATATTTCAAATTAAGTTGTACTATAGTAACATAGTATTTAAAATGGGTACAAATTTAATAAACAACTATTACAGTAGAAAATAAATTTAAATGACCATCATAATTGAAGAGCTGAAGGAACATGCTTTGTCCAGTAACATAGCACTCAACTTTTCATCTCTGTGTGCCATCATCAAACCTCCACAAACATCACACAATTGATGAATGTCATGTTCCATGAAATAGTACATGATCAACAGTCACCCAAGCCTGCACTGGTGAAAATAGTGTATTAGTGCACAGGCCAGTAATCTCAACTAATTAAAAGGCAGATTCATGACAAGTCCAAGGCCTGTATGGCCAACTTAGTGAGACTTTGTCCCAAAAAGTCAAAAGGTCTGGCAATGAATCTCAGTGACATAGCATTTCCTAGATTTAGTTCCAAACCCAGGAAACATTTTTTTAAAAGAAAAAGAAAAGAATATTAAAAAAAAATCAGATATGAAACTGTATTTTTGGCTACAAATAGTAAAATGCTGAACAGAGAAAACAACATGGAAACAAGTTGTAGAAATAACTAATTATACAGTTGAAATTTTTTAATAAATAACTGATTATAAAAGCCCACATTGTAGTTAATTGGGTGAGGTGAGATCGCTTATTAGAAGATTTTTATTAAATCAGCAAGCGAAATTGTTTTTCTCAGTGTTTGGGAGAACCCCACACAAGCATGAGTTCCACTGCTCCAAAGCAGGGTTTTCTCATCATGTTCTCCATAATCAAACTGTTCTTCTCACATTGAAATGACCCTTACACTAGCAGTTGAAGCTTAAGTTTTAGTGTCAGATTAATCTTCTCTTGCAATGAATATTATTACTACTAAAAAAATCTTAAAACATCTTATTATTTGAATAATAATTTCATTAAGGGCTTTTAATAGGACTGTACTATCTCTAAGTATGACTGCAATATAAATTATTTCAGAACAAGTGCCACTTTCATATAATCACTCCCAAGGAAAAGCAAAATAATAGCCTCAACTCTCAACTGCTAAACTGCTTTGTAGTTTCCTTTTGCAATTTTCCTGGATCTGACTAACAAAAGAATACCAGAACTGACAAGGGCCTGAGAGATCATTTAGTCTGCCATCCACATTCTATAGGTCATAAAATGTGATGTCAGTGTTATTGTATCCTCAAGCAGATCCAGTTCTTCTAAATCTGACCAAGATGTGATCTATACAAGATCCTGAAGAACAGATTTGCATTTTGACTCCTAAGTTAATTTGTATTGGCCTTACTTTCTTAGAAGGACTTAATCATTATAAGTAAAGCTACACTGAGTATATTCTAGATGAACAAGTGATGAAGACTATAGAAAAGAAACACAAATTGTTATTATAAGAAAAGCATGGGACTTGGGTAAGGAGGATAGGCCACTTACAAGTGAGACATCACTAGTTTTCTTAGTGTCCGTGAGTGTTAACTGTGGCCCTTTGATGATGATGACTAAGGTATACAATAAAATAAGTCAAAAGTGCACTGTAATGTGCAAATTCTTGTCTGAAATCTTTTCTTAAATCCCTCTTTGGAAAAAATCCATTTATGGCTTTGTTTATAACAGAACCTGACTGTGTCTGTCTAACATGAAGACAATTGTGTTGAACAGGCTAACACTGAACATGCAGCAACCATCCTACCTCTGCTTCCTTATCACTGGATGGCAGGGAATGCCTGACCACTCATGCTGGACTCTAAAATTAAAATTGGAAAGAGATGAAAGGAGTTATTTAATGTTGAAAGCCTATCAGTCCCTCAAGTAGACTGGAAATTCTGGTAGAAAGAAGATAATAAGAATGTGAATTATGCTCTCAGCCTCAGCAGCAGCGGTCACCATCTGGGGTCCGGGACTCCTTGGGACCTAGGAAATTAGTCTGAACAGGTTAGAGGGTGCGCCAGAGAACCGGACAGCTTCTGGGACAGGCAGAAGCACAGAGCCGCTGAGGCAGTACCCTTTGCAGGCTGCAGACAGCTGGCCACCGTCCAGACCAGAGGACAGGTGTCCGCCTGGCTTGGGAGGCGGCCTCAGCCTCAGGAGCAGCGGTCGCCATCTTGGTTCCAGGACTCCCTGGAACTTAGGAATTTAGTCTGCACAGGTGAGAGTCTGCACCACAGAAGCTGACAGCTTCTGTGAACTGCCAAAGCAACACAGCTTCTGAGAGAGGCCCTGTTTTGGGCATTCTTCTTCGACCAGGAGGAGGTCCAAAAACAAGATATCTGCGCACCTTCCCTGTAAGAGAGCTTGCCAGCAGAGAGTGCTCTGAGCACTGAAACTCTGAGGAGAGAATCTGTCTCTCAGGTCTGCTGAGAGACGGTAAGAGAATCACCAGAAGAACAATCTCTAAACAGAGTCAACTATAACTACTAACTCCAGATATTACCAGATGGCGAAAGGTAAACGTAGGAATCCTACTAACAGGAACCAAGACCACTCACCATCATCAGAACCCAGCACTCCCACTTCGCCCAGTCCAGGGCACCCCAACGCACCCGAAAACCTAGACCTAGATTTAAAAGCATATCTCATGATGATGGTAGAGGACATCAAGAAGGACTTTAATAAATCACTTAAAGAAATACAGGAGAACACTGCTAAAGAGTTACAAGTCCTTAAAGAAAAACAGGAAAACAAAATCAAACAGGTAGAAGTCCTTACAGAAAAAGAGGAAAAAACATACAAACAGGTGATGGAAATGAACAAAACCATACTAGACCTAAAAAGGGAAGTATACACAATAAAGAAAACTCAAAGTGAGGCAACACTGGAGATAGAAACCCTAGGAAAGAAATCTGGAACCATAGATTTGAGCATCAGCAACAGAATACAAGAGATGGAAGAGAGAATCTCAGGTGCAGAAGATTCCATAGAGAACATCGGCACAACCATCAAAGAAAATGGAAAATGCAAAAAGATCCTAACTCAAAATATCCGGGAAATTCAGGACACAATGAGAAGACCAAACCTACGGATAATAGGAGTGGATGAGAATGAAGATTTTCAACTCAAAGGACCAGCAAACATCTTCAACAAAATTATTGAAGAAAACTTCACAAATATAAAGAAAGAGATACCTATGAACATACAAGAAGCCTACAGAACTCCAAATAGACTGGACCAGAAAAGAAATTCCTCCCGACACATAATAATCAGAACAACAAATGCACTAAATAAAGATAGAATACTAAAAGCAGTAAGGGAAAAAGGTCAAGTAACATACAAAGGCAAGCCTATCAGAATTACACCAGATTTTTCACCAGAGACTATGAAAGCCAGAAGAGCCTGGACAGATGTTATACAGACACTAAGAGAACACAAATTCCAGCCCAGGCTACTATACCCAGCCAAACTCTCAATTACCATAGATGGAGAAACCAAAGTATTCCACGACAAAACCAAATTCACACATTACCTCTCCACGAATCCAGCCCTTCAAAGGTTAATAACAGAAAAAAAACCAATACAAGAACGGGAACAATGCCCTAGAAAAAACAAGAAGGTAATCCCTCAACAAACCTAAAAGAAGACAGCCACAAGAACAGAATGCCAACTTTAACAACAAAAATAACAGGAAGCAACAATTACTTTTCCTTAATATCTCTTAACATCAATGGTCTCAACTCCCCAATAAAAAGACATAGACTAACAAACTGGCTACACAAACAAGACCCAACATTTTGCTGTTTACAGGAGACACATCTCAGAGAAAAAGATAGACACTACCTCAGAATAAAAGGCTGGAAAACAATTTTCCAAGCAAATGGTATGAAGAAACAAGCTGGAGTAGCCATCCTAATATCTGATAAGATTGACTTCCAACCCAAAGTCATCAAAAAAGACAAGGAGGGGCACTTCATTCTCATCAAAGGTAAAATCCTCCAAGAGGAACTCTCAATTCTGAATATCTATGCTCCAAATACAAGGGCAGCCACATTCATTAAAGAAACTTTAGTAAAGCTCAAAGCACACATTGCACCTCACACAATAATAGTGGGAGACTTCAACACACCACTTTCACCAATGGACAGATCATGGAAACAGAAACTAAACAGGGACACACTGAAACTAACAGAAGTGATGAAACAAATGGATCTGACAGATATCTACAGAACATTTTATCCTAAAACAAAAGGATATACCTTCTTCTCAGCACCTCATGGTACCTTCTCCAAAATTGACCACATAATAGGTCACAAAACAGGCCTCAACAGATTCAAAAATATTGAAATTGTCCCATGTATCCTATCAGATCACCATGCACTAAGGCTGATCTTCAATAACAAAAAAAAAAAAAATAACAGAAAGCCAGCACTCACGTGGAAACTGAACAACACTCTTCTCAATGATACCTTGGTCAAGGAAGGAATAAAGAAAGAAATTAAAGACTTTTTAGAGTTTAATGAAAATGAAGCCACAACGTACCCAAACCTTTGGGACACAATGAAAGCATTTCTAAGAGGGAAACTCATAGCTCTGAGTGCCTCCAAGAAGAAACGGGAGAGAGCACATACTAGCAGCTTGACAGCACATCTAAAAGCTCTAGAAAAAAAGGAAGCAAATTCACCCAAGAGGAGTAGACTGCAGGAAATAATCAAACTTAGGGGTGAAATCAACCAAGTGGAAACAAGAAGAACTATTCAAAGAATTAACCAAACGAGGAATTGGTTCTTTGAGAAAATCAACAAGATAGATAAACCCTTAGCTAGACTCACTAGAGGGCACAGAGACAAAATCCTAATTAACAAAATCAGAACTGAAAAGGGAGACATAACAACAGATCCTGAAGAAATCCAAAACACCATCAGATCCTTCTACAAAAGGCTATACTTATCAAAACTGGAAAACCTGGACGAAATGGACAAATTTCTGGACAGATACCAGGTACCAAAGTTGAATCAGGATCAAGTTGACCTTCTAAACAGTCCCATATTCCTTAAAGAAATAGAAGCAGTTATAAATAGTCTCTAAGCCAAAAAAAGCCCAGGACCAGACGGGTTTAGTGCAGAGTTCTATCAGACCTTCAAAGAAGATCTAATTCCAGTTCTGCACAAACTATTTCACAAGATAGAAGTAGAAGGTACTCTACCCAACTCATTTTATGAAGCCACTATTACTCTGATACCTAAACCACAGAAAGATCCAACAAAGATAGAGAACTTCAGACCAATTTCTCTTATGAATATCGATGCAAAAATCCTCAATAAAATTCTCGCTAACCGAATCCAAGAACACATTAAAGCAATCATCCATCCTGACCAAGTAGGTTTTATTCCAGGGATGCAGGGATGGTTTAATATACGAAAATCCATCAATGTAATCCACTATATAAACAAACTCAAAGACAAAAACCACATGATCATCTCGTTAGATGCAGAAAAAGCATTTGACAAGATCCAACACCCATTCATGATAAAAGTTCTGGAAAGATCAGGAATTCAAGGCCCATACCTAAACATGATAAAAGCAATCTACAGCAAACCAGTAGCCAACATCAAAGTAAATGGAGAGAAGCTGGAAGCAATCCCACTAAAATCAGGGACTAGACAAGGCTGCCCACTTTCTCCCTACCTTTTCAACATAGTACTTGAAGTATTAGCCAGAGCAATTCGACAACAAAAGGAGATCAAGGGGATACAAATTGGAAAGGAGGAAGTCAAAATATCACTTTTTGCAGATGATATGATAGTATATATAAGTGACCCTAAAAATTCCACCAGAGAACTCCTAAACCTGATAAACGGCTTCGGTGAAGTAGCTGGATATAAAATTAACTCAAACAAGTCAATGGCCTTTCTCTACACAAAGAATAAACTGGCTGAGAAAGAAATTAGGGAAACAACACCCTTCTCAATAGTCACAAATAATATAAAATATCTCGGCGTGACTCTAACTAAGGAAGTGAAAGATCTGTATGATAAAAACTTCAAGTCTCTGAAGAAAGAAAGTGAAGAAGATCTCAGAAGATGGAAAGATCTCCCATGCTCATGGATTGGCAGGATCAACATTGTAAAAATGGCTATCTTGCCAAAAGCAATCTACAGATTCAATGCAATCCCCATCGTAATTCCAACTCAATTCTTCAACAAATTAGAAGGAGCAATTTGCAAATTCAACTGGAATAACAAAAAACCTAGGATAGCAAAAACTCTTCTCAAGGATAAAAGAACCTCTGGTGGAATCACCATGCCTGACCTAAAGCTTTACTACAGAGCAATTGTGGTAAAAACTGCATGGAACTGGTATAGAGACAGACAAGTAGACCAATGGAATAGAATTGAAGACCCAGAAATGAACCCACACACCTATGGTCACTTGATCTTCGACAAGGGAGCTAAAACCATCCAGTGGAAGAAAGACAGCATTTTCAACAATTGGTGCTGGCACAACTGATTGTTATCATGTAGAAGAATGCGAATCGATCCATACTTATCTCCTTGTACTAAGGTCAAATCTAAATGGATCAAAGAACTTCACATAAAACCAGAGACACTGAAACTTATAGAGGAGAAAGTGGGGAAAAGCCTTGAAGATATGGGCACAGGGGAAAAATTCCTGAACAGAACAGCAATGGCTTGTGCTGTAAGATCGAGAATTGACAAATGGGACCTAATGAAACTCCAAGTTTCTGCAAGGCAAAAGACACCGTCAATAAGACAAAGAGACCACCAAGAGATTGGGAAAGGATCTTTACCTATCCTAAATCAGATAGGGGACTAATATCCAACATATATAAAGAACACAAGAAGGTGGACTTCAGAAAATCAAATAACCCCATTAAAAAATGGGGCTCAGAACTGAACAAAGAATTCTCACCTGAGGAATACCGAATGGCAGAGAAGCACCTGAAAAAATGTTCAGCATCCTTAATCATCAGGGAAATGCAAATCAAAACAACCCTGAGATTCCACCTCACACCAGTCAGAATGTCTAAGATCAAAAATTCAGGTGACAGCAGATGCTGGCGAGGATGTGGAGAAAGAGGAACACTCCTCCATTGTTGGTGGGATTGCATGCTTGTACAACCACTCTGGAAATCCGTCTGGCGGTTCCTCAGAAAATTGGACATAGTACTACGGGAGGATCCAGCAATACCTCTCCTGGGCATATATCCAGAAGATGCCCCAACTGGTAAGAAGGACACATGCTCCACTATGTTCATAGCAGCCTTATTTATAATAGCCAGAAGCTGGAAAGAACCCAGATGCCCCTCAACAGAGGAATGGATACAGAAAATGTGGTACATCTACACAATGGAGTACTACTCAGCTATTAAAAAGAATGAATTTATGAAATTCCTAGCCAAATGGATGGACCTGGAGGGCATCATCCTGAGTGAGGTAACACATTCACAAAGGAACTCACACAATATGTACTCACTGATAAGTGGATATTAGCCCAAAACCTAGGATACCCAAGATATAAGATACAATTTCCTAAACACATGAAACTCAAGAAAAATGAAGACTGAAGTGTGGACACTATTCCCCTCCTTAGAAGTGGGAACAAAACACCCTTGGAAGGAGTTACAGAGACAAAGTTTGGAGCTGAGATGAAAGGATGGACCATGTAGAGACTGCCATATCCAGGGATCCACCCCATAATCAGCATCCAAACGCTGACACCATTGCATACACTAGCAAGATTTTATGGAAAGGACCCAGATGTAGCTGTCTCTTGTGAGACTATGCCGGGGCCTAGCAAACACAGAAGTGGATGCTCACAGTCAGCTAATGGATGGATCACAGGGCTCCCAATGGAGGAGCTAGAGAAAGTACCCAAGGAGCTAAAGGGATCTGCAACCCTATAGGTGGATCAACATTATGAACTAACCAGTACCCCAGAGCTCTTGACTCTAGCTGCATATGTATCAAAAGATGGCCTAGTCGGCCATCACTGCAAAGAGAGGCCCATTGGACACGCAAACTTTATATGCCCCAGAACAGGGGAACGCCAGGGCCAAAAAGGGGGAGTGGGTGGGTAGGGGAGTGGGGGTGGGTGGGTATGGGGGACTTTTGGTATAGCATTGGAAATGTAAATGAGCTAAATACCTAATAAAAAATGGAAAGAAAAAAAAAAGAATGTGAATTACACAGAAACAGGCAGACATGGCTAAATAATAATAATAACAATAATAATGATAGAATAAAAATTCAGTTGCAAGCTTGGGGACAAGGAAGTAGAGAGAAAGAGGTACAGTGTCTGTGAGGCCTGGAAACTCTACCTGAGCACAGACAGTAATAACTGTGCAAGTAAGAAATCTTTGTGAAGATAGACATCCAAGATCTTTAGTGGAGTACGTATATGTGGAAGCTTAGAGTATAGATCCTGAGCTAAATTCCCTGCGCCTAAGAATCAGCTTTGCCAGTTTAGAGGTCTGTAACCTTGGACAAGCTTCTCTAAATCTTCAATGTCTTTGTATCCTCAAGAGGTTAAATGAAGATTAAATGAGCCAATACTTAAAAGGACTTGGAGCTGAGCCTGAAGAAGGGAATAAATGTTCACTGAATAAAAATTAAAACTATCTTTAATCTCAACTTTCACTTTTACAAAACACTATTTGTTTCCTTTTTGTGAAGGAAAGAATCAATTAATTTGCCAAATTATATATGGGCATTTATTTGCATTTCTGATAAATATCCTTTTAAAATAATTATAAAAGTAATACATTCATATAGGTAGGTCATAAAGTGCTAGGAGACAAAAAACAAAGAGAAAAGCAAAACTTAGTTCTACATGTGTATTAAGTATTGAGTTTTCACAAAGGAAAAATTTAGACTTGGTCCTTAGAAAGATCAGTAAGGGAGCCAGGCAGTGGTGGCACATGCCTTTAATCCCAGCACTTGGGAGGCAGAGGCAGGCAGATTTCTGAGTTTGAGGCCAGCCTGGTCTATAGAGTTCCAGGACAGCCAGGGCTATACAGAGAAACCCTGTTTCAAAAAAAGAAAGAAAGAAAGAAAGAAAGAAAGAAAGAAAGAAAGAAAGAAAGAAAGAGAGAAAGAAAGAAAGAAAGAAAGAAAGAAAGAAAGAAAGAAAGAAAGAAAGAAAGAAAGAAAGAAAGAAAGAAAGAAAGAAAGAAAGAAGAAAGAAAGAAGGAAGGAAATAAAGATCAGTAAGTATTGTTGTTATCCAAGGGTCTAAGAAAAGGTCAGTTACATATTTGGAAAAAGCAAGAGAAAGAGTCACAGACTCTGTGTATGGCAAGTAACTTTGCAAACAAGGAGTGTAGCTTTATTAGCAAAGAGAAAAATTAAGACACCAGAAAATCTAATTTCAAGCCATAATGTCAATCCATATACTGCTTGAACAAAGACTCAATTTAGTGTTGTTTCAACTCTATCATGCACAAACTTGACCTTCCTGTTAGAAAGGCATGCATCACAGTTTTTCAAATCATACAAAGGAGGTATATTGGGGGAGATTATTAATTTTAAAATAAAAATATTTTGATTTTAAAAATTATGTCACAGTTTGTTCCTTAAATAACAGCTGCTTTCCTGAAATTGGAATCAGACATAACTCTTACAGGAAATGTAGTAGTGTGAAGTCTTCGTTCCCAAAACTCCAAAGACACTGATGAATTTTGAAATTAATGTCATTTGCACAAATAACCATAGTCATGACTTTTCAAGCTTATAAATCAGAGTAGATGCAGAGATGTGTACTGGTTATTTTTTATAAATACCGGAAAACTGCGAAGTCAGAGGAGCCTCATGGTGAAACATGTGTGGGCTTTACTCGGTGATTGTCTCCTTCCAGATCAAGACTATTTGCTACTTACTGGGCCATTTGTTGCCCCTGGGAAAACTGGGAGTTCTAACTTTCTCCCTGATTGCACTGTGATTTTCTCAAGGGCAAGGACAAAAACTGTGATGTTCTTATCCTTATGTTCCTGCTTTGATCACAGATAAGGCAGGCTGAAATGACTATTTGTTAAGGAAAAACTTCGAGGGCCAACTAATGCTTCTTCAAAATAATCATAGACTGTGGATACATGAACTTCTAAACAGAGGTACATGTGATGGCTCAGCAGTTAGAAACTGACAATAAAAAATGAACCATACAATTTGTCAGATGTGAAAAATGCTGAGGAGAAAAGCAGAACAGAGCTACAGACATTGCTATAGAGAAAAAGGAGTTGGCATTTTAAGCAATCAGATCAAGAAAGGCCTTTAAGAAAGTGACATTTGAGTAAATATTTGAAGGTGGTAAACTATTAAACTATGCCATCAATGGGAGAAAAAAAAACATCACTGATAGGAACAAGGGCTAGTGCAAAACGTTTTGATTACTGCCTGTCTGAAAGCCAGGAATTAGACAGTGTGAATGCAGGAAGGAGGAAAAATGTGTAACAGAGCATAATGTTAGAAATAGAAATATAATAGGCCTTAACGTTAAAAGGGTAACTAGGATCCAACATAATAAAATATTTATTATGATCCAAAGCAGTGAGTTCATGTGGTTTTCTAAATATCACCCCTGCTTGATGAATAAAATATGTCACAACAGCAATGACTTAATTGGGGAGAAATATCATAAGACTATCTTCGATAATTTTGGTCCAAGAAGCAGTAATTCAAATCAGGTTTAGAAATGGTTAATTTCTGGGTGAATTTCTAATACAGAACAGTGTTTTCTGATGGATTAAATTTTATATGTGAAAGATAATATGCATGGGATCAACATTTTTTGCTTAAGGAACTAGCAGTTTGAGGTTTCCATTACCAAAGTGAAGAAGATTGGAGTACAAAGATGAATAGTTTAGTATGAAGATCTTAAATATTAAATATCTGAAAGGACCATAGAACATACTTTTGGAATTCATTATATAGATGGCATCCAAAGTAATGTTATTTAATAAAATCAAGTTATAGTTTGAATTGCCCCCATCCCAGAGTTCGTATGTTAAAGTCCTAAATTATGACACCTTAGAACATGAACATATTCCAAGTCAGGTTATTATAGGATCCCTAAAGGAAAATGTGATAACGTTATTCTTATCCCAGTATATCCTGAGGGTCTTACAAAATCAGCAGTTAGATGGTAGATTTGCACAAATGCACAGACATAGAATGCCATGCAAGCCATTTGCAAACAAGGAGCAAATGCTCAATGTCTCTTAACCCAAGGAAGAAAAAAATAACATTGCCACACTTTACATTTCCAACCCCTAGAACTATGCTAGAGCAACTCAAAACAAACAAAAACCAACCAAAGAAACAATGTAACAAAGAAAAAGAAAATAAGAAGAAAACCTACTATACCAATTTAATTAGTGAGGAAGGATACAGAAAGAAGTCTTAGAATTCAATGGAGATTAAACCTCAGGCACAACACTTCAATTCACGAAGAAGAACAATTGCCAAGCAATCAAAAAAAAAAAAAAAATGAGACAGGGATGGATCAACCAACACCATATGTTGGAAATGCAGAGAAATACAATGAAGAAAATGTGGTTTCATCAGAGATTACATGTATGCCAAGTAAAAGGACAGCTTATATTTGATCATTGAAACTAGAAATGCTAATATCATGACGGATTTTTTAAAGGAGCTTTGGCAAATTACTAAGGTAGAAGTCTGATTGGAGTGTGTTCAAAAGAAAAGGGATGGAGAGTATGAAGGTATGCCCCTCAAAGACTTATATGATTGAATAATTAGCCATAAGTAGTGGTACTATTAGGAAGTATGGCCTTGTTGGAGTAGGTGTAGTCTTATTGAAGGAAGTGTGTCACTGTGGAGGTGGAATTTGAGGTGTCCTATGCTCAAGCTATGCTCAGTGTGGTACAGAGTCCCCTGCTGTTTTTATATCAAGATTTAGAACTCTCAGCTCTTCCAGCAACATGTCTGCCTGTACACCGTTATGCTTCCCACTATGATGATAATGGACTAAACTTCTGAAACAGTAAGCCAACCCCAATTAAATGTTTTCCTTTATAAGAGTTGCTGTGAACATGGTGTCATGTCTCTTCGTAGCAATGAAACTCTATGGCAGAGAGCAATCTGAAATAACAAATGCAAGAAAGTTTTCAGAAAAAACAACAAAGAATTGATGTTATAGTGGGAAGGACAATTCTGTCCATTAGTTTAAATAACGTAGCATATTTACTTTAGCACTGATGGTATAGATCAAAATTTCTGATATGAAGTCAGAGGGGAAGTTCCAAAACTGAATTTGAGGAAGAATTGAGATTCAGTATCTATAGAAGTCCAATAAGAGAATTGGCTAGGTATATAACAAAAACCATGTAGTGGCTTAATTAGATAATACAGTGAATATCCTTAACCCAGTGTCTGGCATGACATGATTATTTAATTGTTACCTATCATTAAATAATACATAAATGTTCTTTAACTACTTTCTTCCTTGCTTCCTATTTCCTGTTCTCCTTTGTGAACCCCTTGAATCTATGTCTAAAAGGCTATGAGTGTGTATAGCTGAGATCTTCTTAAAAGTGTAGATAAGGAAAGAGAATAAGAGAATCATGAGGACTTCTGAGAGAGGGGGGAGGGGGACAGGGACAGGGACAGGGACAGAGAGAGGGACAAGGAGAGGGAAAGGGAAAGAGAAGAAAGGGCCTAAAGGATGAACTGCCTGAATGGTAGAAGAAAAACTACAAGAAAGCAAAGGAGAAATTGATTTTACTTTAGGATGCAAAGACGTCAAAGAGAACAGGAAGCATAAGTCTATGCAGCCTTTACAAGGAAGGGAATCCTCTGAAGAGGGTGGCCATTCACTAAGAAAACACAAGGTACATGAGGCCTAGCAAGCTGCTTGCACTGAATGTTGACAGAGAGAAAACAAGAAGTGGACTAGTGTCACCAAACTTCATTTAAGTCCACATGTAGGTTTTTTCAAAGTGGGAGCATCCAGATATTTGCTAACATATAAATTGTATATTCACTTTTAACAGTGATTTCTTCTATGCAGTCTTGTAAATCTATACTCACTTAATCAGGTCACTCTACTGCCTGTGTTTATCAAATGCAGCTGACATTTGAAGACAATCTGTCATAAAATTTTGGCTAGCATGCTTTACTTCTTTTCTATAATTGAAAGTATGCCACATGTTAATAGATGCTTCCAAATGTACCAATATATTAGGGTCCAGAAAGCTTCATTTTGGATTGTTCTCCTCACCTGTAGAAGTTCAAGGCAGTTAACCACTCTACCATGGATGAGAGAGGTACTCCAGAAGGCATAACCTTAGCCGCGAGCCATTCTCTTAGTCAGTGGCTGCTGGGGGACGTAGACTCCCTTTTCTTTAGGGGTGTTGCCTCTGGTTGCCCATTCCTCAGTTAGAAACATTATACCCCTACATCTATGGATAACACAGCTAGGCTTAGTACATTAAATAAGTAAATAAATATCTCTGTTGGTCAGCCAGTCAGTCAGTAAATAAATAAATAAATAACATTTAAAAGACATTTCAAATGATTCAGTGCAGGACTTGATAATTCATCATGACCTCTGGGTTCCCATGTTCTTAGTTTATGAAATAAGCTTTCTAGTCCAGAGTGTTGGACTTTAAATGTGGAGATGAGCAATCAACCAAGCAACTGTTCTGGTAATCCAGATGTATTTTCTTCTGAAACATTATGCTCAAAGTATCATCCCCAGGACACTTTCATCTAAAATGTCCCCTGCAAGAGGATCTTTGATGATAAGATTCAGGATTCTGAATTTCTAAAAGTCTTAGATGAATTCTGCACACAAAATGACTTGAGAATTATCATCTTAAACTACACTATGAAGCAAGGTAGAAAATATCTTCAGGTAGGACAGTGTGGCTAGAGTTTTAAGGTTACAGAGATTTGCAAAGGAAAATCATTAAGAAAATATTATAATATATAAATATCTTTTATGTGCTACAAACTATCCAGTAGGTTTTTTTATTTCTTCACTCTAATAGACTTATATAAACTTCACAAGAACTGAAATGCAGTTTAAATCCACAACATTTAACCTGATGCCTTAGATGTATTAGAGGTGTTTCATAAACAATGCTACAAGACCACAAAAAGTGAACATATATAAACACATTTCTTTATAAATGAATTAGCTATTCAGAAGGTAAATAAAATAGAAAGGAAATTAGATATCAACTTCATAGCACATTCAAAATAAATACTACGTAAGTATGGTGATTTGTATATGCTTGGCTCAAATAGGTGTGGCTTTGTTGGAATAGGTGTGGCCTTGTTGGAAGAAGTGTGTCACTGAGGGTGTTGACAGTGAGACCCTCCTAACCATGTGAGAGCCAGTCTTCTCCTAGCAGGCTTCAGATGAAGATGCAGACCTCTCAGCTCTTTCTCCATCACCATGCCTGCCAGGACACTGCTGTGATCCTGCCTTAATGATACTGGACTGAACTTCAGAACATGTAAGCCAGCCCCAATTAAATGTTGTTCTTATAAGAGTTGGCTTGTTCATGACAGTAAAACCCTAACTAAGACAGTAGAATACTATTTTAAAGAAGAAACCAACCTCTTGCAATTATTTTAGGAAGAATATTTAATCTTAGTACAAAAAAGTATTTGCTGGTTATAATACAAAAAAAATGATGTGATAAGTCATAAGAAGTCTTTGTAAAAAGATATAATTCTAAAGGAATCAATATAAACCACAGATTTGTGAAGGATATCTATGACACATGTAACCAGAAAAGGCATTAGCACTAGAAATAGATGCTGTCTTCTCTGAATCAACAAATTTAGTCAAGTTCATAATGTCAAGTCCAAAATAGAAAACAATTTGATTGTAAAACAATATGAAATTTCATATTTCATTTTCCTGGAATCACAGATTCTCAGTAAATGCCATTAGGCTGTAGGTCTGCTTGAACATTTTGTCAATATGAATAGACAGTAAACTTTGTTCAAGATCATGCAGCTATTACATAGAGAAGTGATCACTACAACAATTTCTTCCTGACTACAAGCTCTTCAAAATTATAAGCAATTCTTCTCCAGTGTTAATACTAAGGAGAATTTAGTAGCAATGTTTTTAGAAATTTATACATACTAAAATAGAGTGTGTTCTAACATCTAGAAACTATTAAATGTATTTACAGGTTTTATGTGATACATTTGTTTAAATTCTTAGGAAAAAAATTCCCAACTCAAGCTATTCTGTACTTTGCCAACCATATTTAGCTTTTAAAAGACTCTGAAAACACCTGCTATTGAGTTTTTTAAGTGTTCTTAGGACTCAGTACTGCACAAATCCCTAGTAGTTTTTTACAGAACTTGTTTTTCCAAGCTTGAAATATCTAGATTCTAGACAGTGTTCCCATTGACAGTTGGACAGGCTGCCTCAGAGAGTGGATATGATCTGCATACATCACTATAAAGTAGCTGACTTTTTTCCACTAAACTAAAAGGAAAGAAAGAGAGACATACATATTTTAAGTGTCATACACCAAGATTACTGCTTAAAATGAGAAGTTGAGATGCCAACCCAAGAAGTCCAGTTTTAGATAGCATGTTTATGTTTAATTACTATGTTTCATTGACTCCTGCAAAACAAGTACTCTCTAAATATTCTTTGAAATAGTAAAGTATATGTCTTGGGGCCTCATATTAGATGGTATATGCTACCTGGTTGGTGGTTCTGTGTCTGAGAGATCTCTGGAGTTCAGTTTACTTGAGACTGCTGGATTTCTGGGTCTGGACTCAGTCAGAGAAGATGCTCACCTAACCCTCAAGAAACTTGAGGTCCCAGGGAGTGGGGAAGTCTGGTGGGAGAGGGGCATCCTCGTGGAGACAGAGGTATGGGATGCAGAACAGTCAGATGGTAGACCAAGGAGTGGGATAAAATCTGGACTGTAAAAAAAAAAAAAAAAAAAAAAAAAAGAAAGAAAGATTAAAGGAAAAAGAGAGGGGGGATTAAAGTATGCAATGGATTCTTTCTCAAGCCACTTTCCCACGATGTTTTAATTTTAGTTGAACCTAAAATAATAATATCTTGCTTTCTAAGTACTATGTTTTGAATCTGAATGGAACTCCCATAGACTCATGTTTTGAATGATGATTCTGCAACCAATGACTCTATTTTAGGAATCTGTTGAATCTTTAAGAGGTGGGTTCTACCTGGAGTACATAAGGGTATCTTGACAGTTACAGCCTAGACTGCTGGTTCCAGTACTCTTTGCACCTCCTGGTTCTCCATGGTATGAAGAAGCTTCCCAAGCACATGTCTTCACTTCCTGAGTGAACCGGTAGCCTTTAAAATACACACAAATGAGCAATACATCAAGGAGTTCCTCTCAGGTATTTTTACCACAGTGATGCAAAAGTAAGCAATATAACACTAGGACAAAGTGTTGGTTGAAAGAACTTAGTAACATGAAATATACAGGGTTTCATGTGAAACCACAAGCAATCTATGAACGTAAAAAAAAGTGAACGTATTCATGGAAGATATGACATGAAAAAGAGGCTGTGACTTTGAACATCAATAAACAGAAATTTCTGAACAAGGGTACACAATGAAGAAATGCTAGATCCTAAGTTATAGCCAGCATGGGGAAAAATTCATAATTTAGGCTTGAAAGGGCAGATAAGTTATAAAGAACACGATTCAGCTGTTTGGACATATATTTTTACCAAATAGATAAGTGTTCTTACCTTGTACTCATTTTTTCTTTTTTTTTAATTAGATTTTTTTATTTACATTTCAACTGTCATCCCTTTTCATGGTCTCCCCTCCAAAAACCTACCCACTCCTGCTTCTTGGCCCTGGCATTCCCCTATACTGGGGCATAGAACCTTCACAAGACCAAGGGCCTCTCCTCCCATTGATGACTGACTAGGCCATCCTCTGCTACATGTGCAGCTAGAGCCTTGAATTCTTCCATGTGTACTCCATGTGGTTGGTGGTTTAGTCCCTGGGAACTCTGGGGGGTACTGGTTAGTTCATATTTTTGTTCATCCTATAGGGTTGCAAACCCCTTCAGCTCCTTTGGTTCCTTCTCTATCTCCTTCATTGGGGACCCTGTGCTCAGTCCAATAGATGACTGTGAGCATCCACTTCTGTATTTGTGAGGCACTGGCAGAGCCTCTTAGGAGGCAGCTATATCAGACTCCTGTCAGCAAGCACCCATTGGCATCCAAAATAGCATCTGGGCTTTTTAGTAATAGTTCAACAATATCATGTTCTTGGTTCAGCTAGTGCTATGTACCTCTAATCCCAGAACTTGGGAGTCAGAGACAGGTGGATCTCAGTGAGTTAGGGGCCATCTTAGTCTAGATAGTGAGTTTCAGGACAGCAGTGATTATACAGAGACTTTTTCCTAAACAAACAAACAGGGTAATATTCCTACTTTTTTAGTTTTCTTTTTTCTGCAGAAAAGATATTCTCAGCTGGGTAGTGGTGATGCACGCCTTTAATCCCAGCACTTGGGAGGTAGAGGAAGGCGGATTTATGAGTTCAAGGCCAGCTTGATCTACAGAGTGAGTTCCAGGAGAGCCAGGGCTATACAGAGAAACCTTGTTGAAAGAAAGAAAGAAAGAAAGAAAGAAAGAAAGAAAGAAAGAAAGAAAGAAAGAAAAAAAGAAAGAAGGAAGGAAGGAAGGAAGGAAGGAAGGAAGGAAGGAAGGAAGGAAGGGGAAAAGAAAAGAAAAGAAAAGAAAAGAAAAGAAAAGAAAAGAAAAGAAAAGAAAAGAAAAGGAAAGGAAAGAAAAGAAAAGAAAAGATATTCTCTGATATTTTGCAAAGGATTACCACTGGTAACCTGTAGGCATAGGTTTTAGACACAGTGGTATTCAAGTTTACAATGTCATATAATGAAGCTTTTTCCACAATTATTATTACATAGAACATTAATACAGCACAAGATAAAACATTAATTCAAACTCACCCATTTTGTAAAAGCAAAATATTAACTATTGGTTATAAAAATGAGACATGTTAACATGATAAATTCTCATGTTCAGTTAATTTATTTCCATACTTTGTTCTGGTTTCATCCATTAAGACAAGACCTACTCATACAAATAAGCACATGTGAATTGTAGCACCCTCTCTCATTTCTATGCTGGCACATTGGCTAGCTTGCTCTTGTAGGGGTCCTGTGCAGGCAGCTACAGCTGCTGTGAGTTCATGAGTGGAACAGTCCTGTCATGTACACAAAACACTATTTCATTCTCATTCTTTTCAACTCTGTCACTTACATCCTTCCCACCCCTTCTTTTCTGATGATCCCCAAGCCTTGGTAGTGAAGTGTTATACTGATGTCCTATTCATGGCTGAACACTGCACTCTCTTTGTAAAAAGTACACTGCACTGGCTGAATTCTACTTGGAGTTCAAGCTTCCTATTTCATGACTTCAGACACCCATGTTCTGTTGCAACACCTACAAAATCCTTAGGTTAAACCAGCAGCCACTATTCTTATAGTAAAAACAGTGCAAGTGACTAGGTGCAGTAACAGGTTCGGTTCTCAGATTTCTCAGGATTAATTTGGTTATGAGGTCACATGGACTCAGGGTATAAACCAGAGAAATGCTTCATGAGCATACCTCTCAAAGTCCGTGCTTCTCCAGTGCCCTCACCTAAGAACGTCTCTAAAACTAAGGCTCTATGGGAAATGTGGGAAGTGGAAGCAACCAGGTTTATAGGAATAATATAATGAAAGAACACACTGTTGCACTTGGTTACAGACAGGAATAAAAATGGCGACTCAGCACTGATGATATTAGTATCATTGCCTCTTTTAGATTTTATAATCCTGCTACGGTAGCTAGTGCTAAATCTCATTGAATTTATCAACTGAAATTCTCCTTTAAAGTCTGCCTCTACTGCCAAGTTTCTTTGCAGAACCACATGCCAGATAGATATTATACTTTATGTTTCTGTTATGATTTATCCTTCTGAGCTGTCCATATTATTCTGAATTCTAATATATTATAGTCTTATACAGTTTGCATTTTCATTGCAGAATTATTTGCTTTGAAAACACACAAGAACACATACAATGAAAGGAAAATAAATGTGGTTAGTTTTCATTTGTAGAATTACAGTCAACACTCTTGGATCACTAATAAGGCAACAATTGCCTTAATGACTCAATTAATCATCTTGATATTTGAAGGAACATAAGCACTTTAATGCAAAAGGTATTAGATGTTAAGCATTCAAGTCTAAAATTAAAACTTAGGTTCTGTAAAACTTGATACTAAAACATGGTTTCCAGCATCCTGGGAAATAAAAATCATCAATAGCTTGAGGAAAGGTAGGGGAAAAAAGTTTACAAATGTGAGAAACAGAGTGGTGTTTTCATATTCATTCCCAGCTCACACATAATCTTGTGCAGTCACTGGAACAAGAGAAAGAATTCTTCTCAGTCAATAAAATAATCTACCAAGTTTGTTTGTTTGTTTGTTCGTTGGCATGAAAAAACTTTATTCATATTCTGTGTCCTAAAGTAGCTTAGCTCTTAAGGAGTTAGGGTTAACTGCTTTATAGAGTTACTACTATTGTCTCCTCTGTGATGTAAATATGTTCACACACAGAGACAATCATAGCAATAAAATAATGAGTTTTCTTAGGAGACACTCAAAAACGCCAACGACTAGCATTGAAGACCAAATTAATTGATGCAGTCTCTGAATACTATACCAATCTTGCCTGCTTAGTTAAGGCACAGTGAAATATAGGATTTGAACAATAATACTTTAGTTCTAGCATAGGCTTTTATGAAGAACTTCATTAGGAGTTAAGGGACATCTTCTGGATATATGGCCAGGAGAGGTATTGTGGGATCCTCCGGTAGTACTATGTGCAATTTTCTGAGGAACCGCCAGACTGATTTCCAGAGTTGTTGTACAAGCTTGCAATCCCACCAACAATGGAGGAGTGTTCCCCTTTCTCCACATCCTTGCCAGCATCTGCTGTCACCTGAGTTTTTGATCTTAGACATTCTGACTGGAGTGAAGTGGAATCTCAGTGTTGTTTTGATTTGCATTTCCCTGATGATTAAGGATGTTGAACATTTTTTCAGGTGCTTCTCTGCCATTCGGTATTCCTCAGGTGAGAATTCTTTGTTTAGCTCTGAGCCCCATTTTTTAATGGGGTTATTTGATTTTCTGGAGTCCACCTTCTTGAATTCTTTATATATATTGGATATTAGTCCCCTATCCAATTTGGGATAGGTAAAGATCCTTTCCCAATCTGTTGGTGGCCTTTTTGTCTTATTGATGGTGTCTTTTGCTTTGCAGAAGCTTTGCAATTTTATGAGGTCCCATTTATCGATTCTTGATCTTACAGCACAAGCCATTGCTGTTCTATTCAGGAATTTTTCCCCTGTACCCATATCTTCGAGGCTTTTCCCTACTTTCTCCTCTATAAGTTTCAGTGTCTCTGGTTTTATGTGGAGTTCCTTAATCCACTTAGATTTGACCTTAGTGCAAGGAGATAGAAATGGATCAATTCTCATTCTTCTACATGATAACCACCAGTTGTGCCAGCACCATTTGTCTTCTGGGCATATATCCAGAAGATGTCCCAACCGGTAACAGCACCATTTGTCTCCTGGGCATATATCCAGAAGATGTCCCAACCTGTAAGAAGAACACATGCTCCACTATGTTCATAGCAGCCTTGTTTATAATAGCCAGAAGCTGGAAAGAACCCAGATGCCCCTCAACAGAGGAATGGATACAGAAAATGTGGTACATTTACACAATGGAATACTATTCAGCTATTAAAAATGAATTTATGAAATTCCTAGGCAAATGGATGGACCTGGAGGGTATCATCCTGAGTGAAGTAACCCAATCACAAAGGAACTCGCACAATATGTACTCACTGATAAGTGGATATTAGCCCAGAAACTTAGGATACCCAAGATATAAGATACAACTTGCCAAATGCATGAAATTCAAGAAGAACGAAGACCAAAGTGTGGACACTTTACCCTTTCTTAGAAATGGGAACAAAACACCCATAGAAGGAGTTACAGAGACAAAATTTAGAGCTGTGACAAAAGGATGGACCATCTAGTGATTTCCATATGCAGGGATCCATCCCATAATCAGCTTCCAAATGCTGACACCATTGCATACACTAGCAAGATTTTGCTGAAAGGACCCAGATATAGCTCTCTCTTGTGAGAGTATGCCGGGGCCTAGCAAACACAGAAGTGGATGCTCACAGTCAGCTATTGGATGGATAACAGGGCCCCCAATGGAGAAGCTAGAGAACGTACCCAAGGAGCTAAAGGGATCTGCAACCCTATAGGTGGAACAACAATATGAACTAACCAGTACCCGGGATCTCTTGTCTTTAGCTGCATATGTATCAAAAGATGGCCTAGTCGGTCATCACTGCAAAGAGAGGCCCATTGGACTTGCAAACTTTATATGCCCCAGTACAGGGGAACGCCAGGGCCAAAAAGGGGGAGTGGGTGGGTAGGGGATTGGGGGGGTGGGTATGGGGGACCTTTGGGATAGCATTGAAAATGTAAACGAGGAAAATACCTAATTAAAAAAAAAGAACAAGAAAGAGAAGCTGGGCACAAGAGCCATAGAAAGGGCTATGGCTTTGTATTTATACAAGTAAAGGGGAGGTGGTTGCCTTATTGTCTACATAGATATTTCTTCTCTGTGACTGGAGTGCATGTTTGTACACATGTCTGGGGCTCATGGGATGTATCTCCCCAGTGTCTAGTATTATCACAAAAGTGATGTAATGTTCCACAAAATTCCTATTTGAAGAAAAAACCCCAAATGCTGAAAGAAGGTGTGAAGAGGAAAAGCTTCTGTTCTGCTGTGTAGGAGACATGGTTCCAATCAAGGCTCTGCAAGCAACTGCGATGCCATGAACTTATTGAGAAATATTACAGAGATCATCCTATAGCTCTTCGACCAAGATGGCTGCACCCTAAGCCCAGTGACTAGTATTTTTCTAAAACACAAAAGAGGAGAAGGCATGAGGAAAGGGCATAGGCGGACACAAGACAAAGACTGCCAGGAGCGCTGAAGGCTGGAAGAGCCAGGAGAAATCTCTCCATAGCCTTCAGGAGCATCACAGCTCTACCAACACCTTCATTCAGATGCTAGTCTTCAGAGCTTTGAGAAAATAAATCTCTATTGTTTTAAGTCTCCAAAAAAAAAAAAAAAAGAGTTAAGGGACTTGGATTTGAATACAACCACAAGTTCTATTTCCTTTAGAAAGATAAAGTTATAGAAAAGGATGTTAAATGAAATTAGTGTTTCACAATCTTGTAAAAAAAAAACAGTTACTTTTAAAATACAAATGGAATCTTAAAAAACCTCAGTGAATAAACAAGATAAAAATTTGATATATTATTAGGTATATGTCCTCAAATATGATAAACATCAAAATAGCCGTAGCTAATAAATAGCAAAAGATCACAGAAGGGTGTGATCAGTTCTGATTGTGGAAGTAAGAGAAATGATACTGAGTCTTACAGAATCAATGATAGTATAGTAGGGAGCAAACCTAGCAAAGAAAATCAGTGCTTTAACTAGGATACATGAAATGACAATGGGGCAAAACCCATCATGCAGCAGGGAAGAAGGGCTCGAGACAATGATACAGACAAAGCAGGTGCCTGAACATGGAAACATCTACATGTACACTTTTCTAGCAAAGTACCAGCTAATGAAAACTTAGCATATGTGTTTCTGTGTAATGGGATAACATCATCGTGAATTTTATACTGCAATGTGAGACAATCCTGTCTTGGGAATGTAACAACTTATTCTTTTTCTCATTCCTCGAGGCTCATTTAAAATAGCATTGGCCAAAATAATAATTCCTTATATTTTATTTAAGTGTAAGTATAGCTCCTTTTTTTTGCTTATTAAATCTTAAATTCCACAAAAGACTGAGCTTTGTATAATATACCGCTTATGCCAGCACATAAGAGAGTACCTAGAGTTTATTAATGATTAAAACAAATTCATTGTATGAATGAAAACCTAGAAATCTGAAAGACTTGTGTCCCAACCACTTTTGTAATACCATTTTATTTATTTCTTCTCTGTTCCTGATTGCATAGGACATAATGTGTTACAAAGCCCAAGGTTTCCAACAAAGAGTTAAGAGGGAAACTTCTTATAGTCTAGTAGGTTCCTAAATGCCCTTATTTGGTGTTTCTCCAGATAAAGCTACTTTCAGTACTATGGAGTCTTGGTAGCCACACATTTTGTTGAACATATAGAAGTACTTGAAGTACTCAGTGTGTACATCGGAAATACAAGCACATCCTTTAAAACATGTGTCTAATCAAAATTAAGCACATTGAATCTAACTAGTTTAAAGGGTAATATAATATTTATTATGTCAATAAGTCAGTTTTCCTGTTGCCAAATTTAATGCAGAAATTATATTCCTTCCTATACAAAGTCTTAATGTGGTAAAACCAATAAGTAAAATACCATTTTCTCAGACATTTTCACACAGGAAACACTTGGTCAGCATTAGATTTTGCATTCATTGTTGCTAATGTGGTCACTATGAACATGAGGTAAGGATATGAGAAGCACTGAATCACTGTTAAAGTATATGAATTTTTCTTTTCCTGTTTGTTTCAAGGCAGATTCTAATCTATGACCAAAAGTCCGGAAAGCTACAGGTTTGGTATCTGTAGTTGCCAGACAATGGCTTCAAATCTCTCTTTGTCTTTTTCTCAAGTAATAAATCATTCTTCTCTAATTGCTTATAATCATTTTCTGTTATATAGACTTATATTTTTATAGTCACAGATGTGTGGAAATATATTATTACCTTATCATTATACTTAAGTCTCCTGGCCACAGTCCCCTTGCTTCCATTTAGCATCCTCTAAAATGTCTTATGACAGGACAGACTGATTTTGTTGTGTCCTACATCCTTCATTTATTTACCCTTATATAGACTGTTCCAGAAAGATTTTGTAGTAGAAGAAAGAAATGGGAAGATTATTAGCATATAAACTTAACTAATTAAATTAATGAGATATAATAATGTTATAGAAGATGGCAGAATGTTTCTTTTTCTTGTAGAAAGTCCACACTAAAATGCATTTATTCTTGGAAAACACTGACTTACTAGTTGATGTATTTCTTTACTTCTCATATATAGGTTAAATAAAGATCCTGGTACTTGACTGAACAACAACAACAACAAAAAAAAAAAAAATAACAAAACTCTCTGTGCTTCAGGAAGCAGGTATTCTAGCAGCAGAGATGACAGCAAACAATGTATTAGCAGATAGTAATCAGTATTGAGGAAAATAAAACAAGGGAGACTATCCAACTGGTAAAAGCTCTCTCTTTGACACAAAATTCCATCAGTATGCATCATAGTCCTATCATAGAAAAAAATGCTGTATAACATTTCACCACGGGGGAAAATGACTTCAGAAGCAGAGATACAGGAAGCACTCCTAAGTACATCCCAGGACAGCCTACCAAGTATCTTTTATCCAGAGTGGGTACTATGCAAGACAGGTGGAGGTTTCCTTTACCTGCTGGATTGCACAAAACTCAGGATATAACCTTCATGCCTCAAGGGTCAAGCCTCCAACTATTTCAAAGACTATGAAATTCAGTCCTGACATGGACACAGAAGCCATAGTAGGAACTGGTAAAGAAAGAGGAAGACCAAATAGTGGTAAGTTTCCAATTAGTACATGAGCCCCTCGTCCACACTATATTTTACTCCTTCCTATGTCCTAAAACCTGCATCAATTCCATTTAAAGATTTATAAGAGTTTTATTCTAACATTCAGGAGCCTGTGGTCCAAGTACTCTGTGCTTGAGTCCAACCTAGACTTCATAGTGAGAAACTGTCACTCAAAATACATAAATATGAAGTCTCACTGTATTTGTAACTAACCCCGTGGAGGAGCTAGAGAAAGTACACAAGAAGCTGAAGGGGTCTGCAACCCTATAGGTGGAACAACAACATGAACTACCCAGTACCCCCAGAGCTCTTGTCTCTAGCTGCATATGTAGCAGAAGATGGTCTCGTCGGCCATCATTGGGAAGAGATGCCCCTTGGTCTTGCAAACTTTATATGTCCCAGTACCGGGGAACGCCAGGGCCAAGAAGTGGAAGTGGGTGGGTAGGGGAGCAGGGCAGGGCGAGGGTATAGGGGACCTTCAGGATAGCATTTGAAATGTAAATGAAGAAAATATCTAATAAAAAAGAGCAAAAAATAGACAGTTTTCAAAAAATAGATTTTATGAATACTGTGATCTCTTAGATTTTCAATTTTCTTATATATATATTATAATTAGAATGATAATGCCAATTATATTTGCCATGAAATGTCACAGTAATAATCAGAGAAGACATTATACACACATTATATAAATATACAGTACTATACAAATAGTACTATGTAAATATACAGCATTGGTATCTACTATTGTAAACAAAATGAAATCTTTAAAAAGCCAGCTCATTTCTTTGGAATTTTTCATAAGAACTGTATTGCAGCAATCCCAAAAGCAACATTGAGATTAAGAAACAAACACAAATGCCACTAAAAATAGAAAGAAAACAGATTATGATTCACATTCAATGAGTCATTAAAAACGCAGGGAACAATCCCAAACTGACATTCAAATATAGCAACCATCTCCAAAATTTTTAAATTAGAGAAACATTTAGAAAATTTGTATGGGAAAATGTTCTGTGCCAGAATTTCCTCTCATTTTAGCCAGACTTCAACTTTTATGGGAAATAAACTATTTACACAATTGTACAATGCCCCTTTATATAAAACACATCATGAGCAGATTCTATCTTTCTGTCTTCTTCCTCGACTGGCCATACTTTAAATGCATTCAGCATGATTCCATTTTCCTAACTCACAAAAATCACAAGGACACACCTGTACTGATATCCATGAAATACGATATAAAGCTAAATGTTCCTTGCAATTGGTAAGCTTCATAACACCACCAGAGGGGTTGGGGTTGGATAAAACCCAGGACTAGTGGTGTGAAACCATCTTCAAGGTGGTTCAGGTTAATCATCCTTCTAACTGGGTGCCAGGAGCTCAGTGCAGCAAAACCAAGTATGAGGCTCCTTCTGAAAAGCTCATACTGCTTATGCATGGTATAGTTGTCCTAAACACAGCAGAGAAATCAAGAACATCAAAACCAATAAAGGAAATGAAAGAGAATAGGTATCAACCATGCTGGGAGTCTCTGAAGTGCCTGGAATCATAAAAGCTTTAGTACCAACAATGAGGCTAAGTAGTGCTTGAAAAGTGTAAGAGGAAAAGGAACCATTGAAAAGGGTGGTTTCTTTGTAATGAAAGCTCTCGGTAGATTTGCTCCTAACAAGTGGTTTATTTCCGTTCCAGCAATTGCCACTCTATACCAAATGTTTTTCTGTTACCCAGCTACCCTTTTGACACTCCCTGTACTAGCTGCAATTGAGAAAAAAAAAAAAAAAAAACACTAGCAGACATTTTCTGGGCTTTCAGACACTCACAAAGAGCAAGACAATTCCTTTCCACACCAGGGAAACAAAGCAAAGGGACATGCTTTTAAGCTGACCACCATTTATTTCATTCTCTTGCCATACAGTGAGTAAACAGACTCATCAGCTTTCGAGTGTAAACTCCCTGTATTCCAGTTCTGCCATCTTCTAGCTGGATAACCTACTAACTACTAACATGACACTTACCTGTGTGCACATGTCCTCTTGGGGGCTTCTAGGCAAGAAGATTGCTTTCCCTGCCTGATCCTTTGAATTTCTTTTTCCAAAACAAGAAAACAAGGCAGAACTGGCACCTTCCTGTTACATAGTTTCTTTCTAGCCCTGCAAGCAGGCCCAAGTGTCCTTTTATTTTCTTGAGGTCCACTCTTAGTGTACTTTCTAGACTAACGGCATCCTTGAGAAAAACAGGAAATCACAGATAAGACACATCTGCTTCTGAAGGAGTTATAGCTACAGAACTCAAGGAATACAATGCCGTCTTTGGCAATGCAAAACTTTTAGAGTACTTCGCCTAAGTACATATAAAGTAGGGGGTGGGCAAACCTTAAAGATCTGCAAAAACAATGGTGCAAAAATAAAGATCCCAACTTCTCTATTTTTTGTCAGAGCATTTTTCTTATCTAATATTTGTTTCAGACAAACAATAATTGTAGTTCAGACGTTACTTTACATTCTGTTTCTTTCTCTATTAAATTGGGTAGAACTAGATTTATGGTCCACTCTGTTTAAAATAATCATTATAGTTTGATCTCAATGTATAAAATGATGATATATATATATATATATATATACATACATAAATACACACACATATGTATATATGTGTGTGTATAAATGCATATAGCAGCATATACAATTAAAGTTTTAACATGTTAAAATAAATAAAATAAATGCTTTCATCAAAAACATGAGGCAAAAGACACCTGCAGAAACTTTTTACCAGGGAGATATCGCAAACTCAGGAATTTCAGTTTCAAAATAAGAGTCATTGGTCACTGCTCTTGTTTTGTAGCCAATGATTCAGATATACATCTCAATTACCTCTTTGACTAAAATAAAAACTAATTAAATGACAATAAGGCATGTGCAACAAAGTAGTCATATTGAGGATACAGTCTTTCAGAGAACAGTGAGCATTAGAATCTGAATAGGAAATAAGTGATGTATCCTGACTGTTCTGCCACTAAGCACTGGGATAGTGGGTGTCTTAGTTAGGGATTTACTACTGTGACCAGACACTATGACCAAGAAAATTCTTATAATAACCATATTTAATTGGGAATTGCTTACAGGTTCAGAGATTCAGTCCAGTATCCTCAAGGCAGGAGCAAGGCAGCATCCAGGCAGGCATGGTGCAGGAGGAGCTGAGAGATCTACATCTTCATCTGAAGGTTGCTGCTAGTGGAAGACTGACTTCCAGACAGCTAGGATAAATGTCTTGTAGCCCACACCCACAGTGACACACCTACTCCAACTCGGCTACACCTCCTAATAGTGCCACTCCCTGGGCCAAGCATATACAAACCATCATACTGGGAAAGGCCTGAATCCTGTCTGCAAAATGAGGACTTTTGATCAAGTCATCTACAGAATACTTACTACCCTAAATAAAGAAGGGGAAATTATGAGCCACACCTAAAAGATTTTGGGGGTAATTCTGAATACCATATTGCTCATTTGGAGTTCCACAAATCAACATTGCTATGTCATTATATATGTCATTAAAATAAAGATCATATTCTCCTGAAATAAACAGGTGTGCTTAAAATCTAACTGTTCATAGTTTACAAGGTCTTTTGTGTCTTACACATTGCCACTGTACGACTTTGAGAACTCCATTGCAACTTTACAGATGAGAACAATTTTACTACCAACAAGATTGCTTTAAGCAAATCAAAATAATTATCATTTGCAAATTAGATTGTGTTTCTATTTTAGAGCAGATGTAATTCGTATTTGAATTCTCATCCTACTAACATAAATATGAACTAACCATGCTTAAAAACTGTCACTGAAAAGTAAAAGCTCACTGTTTACTAATAATAAACTGACCATGTTCTGCAAAATAGGGCAATAACTATCTCATATGTAGCTATGGTAAGAAATCAAATTATGTTTTGTTCATGCATGTTATTTTCATTCCTCAACTAAATCCACCTACTCATAAAGTCATTTCCAGAAGCAATTATATTTTAAATCATTTAATTTTCAACATAATGCATTATTCAAAAAGTGATAACATTTTTCATCTGTTGCTTCACAGATTCTGTTATTTTTTAGTGTTGAAAATAAAAGCAAAAGAATTAAAATTTGAAAATACCCATAGACTTAACAAAGATAACATATCAAATAATTACAAAATATAATCACAAAGGAAGTCTTATTATACTATGAACAAAGAGTAAAATGTCTGTATTATTTAATGCGGAAAGAACATTTTGGTTTAATTTCTAGTAATATTAGAAAATAAATATTAACAACACATTTAAAATATATTTGCCATAATGTTGTGTTGCTGAATAGTTATTGTATGTCAGATACTGGTCTTATCCCTTATATATTTCCTTGCATCCTCATCCCATGATTTTGGAACTATTTTACTCATATGGGAAAGCAAAAACAAAAACAATATCAAGGTGTTATTTACAATCTCCCTCCTTTGTCATGACTATATATTTATAAACATAACTCTAAAATTAAATAAAAGATACAACATGAGGAAACTGAAAAGCACCTCAGTAAAACATAGTTGGAAATAACAATAGCCTGCATGCTTCTATTTGCTTGGACAACACCTTAGTACATAGTGATGCATTCAGACACTGAGTTAGTTCTACCATAATTAACTGAAATGGATATTAAAAGACCCTTCAAAACTAATTACACTTTCCACCAAATATTGTCAACCATCTCTCATCATAAAGATTGACTTTCCCTGTCCCTAATAATGTGAAATTCATGACCTTACTCATTAATACATTCTGCTCTTAGAATTTTTCAGACATATCAGACTAAAACGTATTATTGTGAGGTGAAACTGCTCCAAATTTTTTGCTTCATTTACAACCATTGAGACTGCCAATTGCTCTAATCAAATACTTAGCTCTTCTGTATGATCACTGTTTTAGTGTGATCACCCATTTATCAGTGTCAATTAAAATTTATGCTAATCAAGGTTTTCCTTAATGAAAGCTCTTTCACTGTTCATTTGTTCTGTGATCTGTCTGTACATTATCATTCTGGTAGTGCAAAGATCAAATCCTCTGCTTAGCAATCAAATCAAACTATTATATCACCAAAGAATACATTGATAATAGCATAGTCTTGACCCAAGGGTAAAGAGAATGGAGAGAAAGATAAGGAAAGGCTGACCAATACTTCATTCCTCCTTAGAATAGGGAACAAAATACCCATGGAAGGAGTTACAGAGACAAAGGTTGGAGCTGAGACGAAAGGATGGACTATCCAGAGACTACCACACCTAGAGATTCATCCCATAATCAGCCACCAAACCCAGACACTATGGCATATGCCCGCATGATTTTGCTGAAATATAGCTGACTCTTGTGAGGCTAGGCCAGTGCCTGGCAAATACAGAAGTGGATGCTCAAGTCATCTATTGGATGGAACACAGGGCCCCCAATGGAGGAGCTAGAGAAAGTACCCAAGGAACTGAAGGGGTCTGCAACCCTATAGGTGGAACAACAATATAAACTACCCAGTACCCCCAGAGCTGTGTCTCTAGCTGCATATGTAGCAGAAGATGGCCTAGTCTGCCATCATTGGGAAGAGAGGCCCCTTGGTCTTGCAAACTTTATATGTTTCAATACAGGGGAACACCAGGGCCAAGAAGTGGGAGTGGGTTGGTAGGGGAACATGGTGGGGGAAGGGTATAGGGGACTTTTGGTATAGCATTTGAAATGTAAATGAAGAAAATATCTAATAAAATTTGAAAAAAGAGGAAATTAAAAAAGACAAACATAAGAGTAAGAAGTTCTGATACACTGTTTGTACCGTAGGTTCACTATAGATGTCATATTTGCAGCATAATTTTTAAAAGTAAAAGAAAGGATTTGTAAGGATTTCACAATAAAGAAAGGATATTTGAGAAGACATATATAATTAACTTAATTTTGACATTGCATAATGAATATGTGATTAGCATTTATAAAATGAAGGCATCAGGTTATGTGAGCATTATGAAATTCCAAATCCTCTTTTATTTGCCATAGAGAGTGAAGAATCTGAGACAAGATTTTAAGGGGACTGAAATAAAGTTTAGGGGTGGAGTGTGATCATGACATATATTGCTGTGTTATTGTTCAGAACACATAGAACTTAGCCCCAAATGCAAAAATAACCTTGGCAAGGTAGTTTTAGTCAAATGAAATAATCTCCAAAGATTGCTGATATTACACACATTCTATAACATTCTTGTAAACAGGAGAAATGACTTAATTCTACAGAAGTATCTTTCAATGCATTCCCCAAAGTTATCAAGGGGAAATCTAATACGGGTTTAATATGAAGTCCAACTAAATATAATTGTGTGACTAGAAGAGATATGTAACTTAATACTTGGAACTCAGCACAGAAAATATATGTAAAAGGAAGCTACATCTTCAATCTGTGGAATGATGCTATGTGTAATTACTATATGGAGTAATATACATATAGAGATGTATATACATATTACTCCAGAAGTAAGAACCATGGCCTAAAATAAATGTGGTCACACTACAGTGATGTATTGTCTAGGAATGTAAGTCACCTTAAAGTTGAATGAGAAACTCTAGGGTACAAACAGACGTAGTTTCTGTCATTTTAACTCTTGTATGAGGCTGGGTAGGTAACTATGAAGAAAGAAATTAGGTGTTAAAATACCAGACACCTGGTTTGCTGATTCATTTTAAATGATGAGCGATTTGGGTTTTGCTTTTGTTTTTATTTTCTTTGTTTTGTTTTGTTTTGTTATTTGTTTACCTTATTATGGAGTTCAAATCCACTCGGAAAGAGCTAAAGGCTCAATCCAAATTAAGATTGAAATGAAATGATTTTATTCTTACTCCTAGCAGCGAAACAACAGCCTTAGAACCAAACTGAGAACATACTGAAATGGGGAGGTCTAGGGGAAGAGCACTTAAAGGTGGGTATTACAGTTACCTCTCTTCTGTGGATGCCACAGCTGAGCGGGAATGTTGTTTTACTCCCCAGCACTATCTCACTGGCATTACACTGGGATACAGAAAGCTGCTTCGTTTTCTTTCCCACGACGATAAGAAGTTTACAAATTCTAGAACAAGCAGTCAATTATCTCTGAGCAGGCACACCATTCTTTCATTTTTATCTCGTAGCAGCAACATCGTTCCAGGGAGTATACAGGCCTCTGGGAGCCCATGGGAATTTCAGGGCAAAGATCAACAGCTATTAAGGGAGAGCCTGTTACAAAGTTAAGTTTTCCTAGCCATCACAATATATGTATATGTTTATTTATTTGGGGGCTGAGGGTAGAATCTAAGGCTTCATACACAATAGGTAGGTACTTTACCACTGAGCTACATGCCTACCATCCTGAGTGATATTTTTTTTCAAAAGTGATCATAAAGATATTAGAAATCAGTACTTAGTAAACTAAAAATGATATTTCTACCTCTTCTTCGTTACTTAAATTTCTTCCCCAAGTCTGCATTCTTGATGATGTGAGAAGTACTTGTTCACACTAAATGAGTTCCTTAGTAGGATGAAATTAAACATGTTTCATCAAATCTATGTAAATGTCACTCTGAATAAAAGTTCTGTACCTTCAGGAATAGCACATGTCACAACCATCTATTCACTGGAGCAATTTTGTTGAGGAAAAAATTCAGTAACTGAGCATCAACAAGAAATAAAGGGTATGGTCAAATAAACTCAGAGGCATCAGCAATGAGGAAGGCTACTTACACCAAAGATCCTCTACCCTAGTCAGAATGTATTTGCTAGAGAAAGGCTGGGAAGTTTGCATTTGCAATCAAAGATCCACTACTTATGAATCAAAGTACTCAACCTCTTAGTTGCTCAATATCACAGCAACTAAATAAGATGTGTTAAAATATACTCCCACTGAGCCCAAGAAGCTGAGAATAGATAGGGTGCAGGCCTAGGGAAAACCTACAACTGTTATTCTGTTAAATAGATATAACAATAAAATAACTCCTAGTGGCATACTGTAATACCCATAGCCCAAAGCATCACTCAACCCTCATCTGAGAAGCTTCTTCTTGCAGTAGATGGTAATTAGTACAGAGACGCTCAACTGTACCACATGGAGAAAGTGAGAAAGACTTTGGCAGACTAACCTCTAAATGGAATTGCTGTGTCACACCCCTTCCCTCAAGGCTCAGGAGGCTATGCAGAAGAGGTAAAATGATTGAAGGGAGGTTGTGTATGGCTCCAAGGAGACAGAATTTTATAGACTCAATTTGGCAGATGCATATCAGAAGATATAGACACTGTGACATCATGGGTGAAATATACATAAATCCAAATGAGACAAAAACCCATCATGGAGGGTGGTAGGTAGGCACAAATTTCCACCTCACCCAAAAAGCTATTCTCAACTGGAGGGGGAAAATTGTTTTTCTTAAATGAAATGACCTTCTAGAACAAGTACCATGCTGAAGGAAACCTGACTAACACAAATCAGACTTCATTGTTGTTTTGTGTGTGTTTTCTTTTAAGAGAGAGAATGAACATAAAGATGGGCCCATGGGCAGGTGGAGGAAGACCTGGGAGAAGTTTGAGATTCTAAAAGAATACATTTTAAATGTACTCATCAGTACTCATATGTTAAATGACTGGTAGTCAGATACAAATAAAAATTACCACATTTACAAGACAGATATAGAATATTTGCTTTGTCACTGAAATTTATATGAACACCATTGCTTTAACTCTGTCTTGTGAGGTTGACATAATTACATAAATACTACAAAGTCTCACTTTCTTCTTGGTTTCATTTCTTGGAAGAGAAATAATATACAATTATCATCATACGAAATAAACAATGCAGTTGCCATAATAGAGCCAGTTGCCCTGATCAATAGCTGCCTCTCATGCGGTGTTATCTAGGGTCCCGAGAAAAATGTGATCATCATGTAGCAACTGGCTCCGCCCAACATGAAACAGCTGATCATTAGGCAGCTATGTATTCATTGTAGGTAACTTATTTGCATATTTATTTTAAAGGATGTAAATGGTATTCAAATGTCTTAAGAATATTCCTTCCTGGCACAAGTTTCATCCTTCCCTAGCTACTCACTCTTGCTCGTAGTTTGTCAGCAAAAAAATATCTACATAGCAAGAAGATGAGAAAAATTAAGCCTCCATAATGGTGTATGTTTTCTTTAAGTAGGATCTAGAAGCCAAAGGAATTTTTTTTTAATTTTGCTGATGTATAAATGCACCTAAACTTATACTACAACCTATGGATCTTTTCTTTTCTTTTTTTAAATATAATTTTATTTATAATTCATTTTTACACTTCATATTCCACTCCCCATCCACCCTCCAGACTGCTCCACATTCCACACCTCTTCTCCACCCACCCTGTCTCCACATGGATGCCCCCACCCACACCCCACCTGACCTCTAAACTCCCTGGGGCCTCCAGACTCTTGAGCTTCTGAATGAACACAGACCAGGAAATTCTCTGCTGTCTGTGTGTTGGGGGCCTCATATCGGCTGGTGTATGCTGTCTGTTTGGTGGTTCAGTGTTTGAGAGATCTTGGGGTTCCAGATTAATTAAGACTGATGGTCCTCTTACAGAATCACCCTTCTCCTCAGCTTCTTCCAGACTTCCCTAATTCAATAACAGGGCTCAGCTGCTTCTATCCATTGATTGGATGCAAATAACTGTATCTGACTTTTTCAGCTCCTTGTTGGGTCTTTCGGGGGGGGGGGGGCAGTCATGATAGATCCCTTTTTGTGAGTGCTCCATACCCTCAGTAATAGTGTTAGGCCTTGGTACCTCCTCTTGAGCTGGATCCTACTTTGGGCCTGCTGCTGGATCTCCTTTTCCTCAGGTTCCTCTCCATTTCCAGCCCTGTAATTCTTTCAGACAGGAACAATTATGGGTCAGAGGTGTGATTGTGGGATGGCAACCCCATCCCTCATTTGATGTCCTGTCTTCCTGCTGGAGGTGGGCTCTAAAAGTTCCCTCTACCTACTGTCTGGCATTTCATCTAAGGTTGCTCCCTTTGAGTACTAAGAGTCTCTCACCTCCCAGGTCTTTGGTGTAATCTGCCCCTCCCCCAACCTCCTATTTCCTGAGGTTGCCTGCTTATATTATTTCTGCTGGCCCTTGGGTCTTCAGTCCTTTTCCCTCACCCAGTAACAGATCAGGTTTCCTCTTCCCCACTCCTTGTCCACTTTCCCTCTCAGGTTCCTCCCTCTCTCACCACTCATGATTGCTTTCTTCTCTCTCCCAAGTGGGACTGAGGTGTTCTCACTTGGCCTTTTCAGCTTGTTGAGCCTTTTAAATTCTGTGGACTGTATCTTGTGTATTATGTATGGGTTTTTTGTTGTTGTTGTTGTTTAATTTTTTTGTTTGTTTGTTTAGTTGGTTGGCTGGTTGTTTGTTTTCTTTTTTTTTTTAATTCTTCTAACATACACTCATAACAACCTCCAGGTTGATTTCCAGAGTGGTTGTACCAGTTTGCAATCCCACCAGAAATGGAGGACTGTTCCTCTTTCTCCACATCCTCACCAGCATGTGCTGTAACCTGAGGTTTTGATCTTAGCCAAACTGACTGGTGTGAGGTGGAATCTCAGGGTTGTTTTGATTTGCACTTCTCTGATCACTAAGGACTTTGAACATTTCTTTAGGTGTTACTCAGACATTTGAGATTCCTCAGTTGTGAATGCTAGGTTTAGCTCTATACCCCAATTTTTTATTGTGTTGTTTGTTTTTTGGTGATTAACTTCTTGACTTCTTTATAAATTTGAATTTTAGCCCTCTATGAGATGTGGGGTTAGTTAAGATTTTTTTTTCCCAATCAATAGACAACCTATGGATCTTACAATGAATACCATTTTTTGAAAATATGAAAACATTCCATTGTGTAAATGTACCACATTTTCTGTATCCATTCCTCTGTTGAGGGGCATCTGGGTTCTTTCCAGCTTCTGGCTAGTATAAATAAGGCTGCTATGAGCATAGTGGAACATGTGTCCTTCTTACCTGTTGGAACATCTTCTGGATATATGCCTAGGAGAGGAATTGTAGGATCCTCTGGTAGTACTATGTCCAATTTTCTGAGGAACCGCCAGACTGATTTCCAGAGTGGTTGTACAAGCTTGCAATCCTACCAACAATGGAGGAGTGTTCCTCTTTCTCCACATCCTCACCAGCATCTGCTGTCACCTGAATTTTTGATCTTAGCCATTCGGACTGGTGTGAGGTGGAATCTCAGGACTGTTTTGATTTGCATTTCCCTGCTGATTAAGGATGTTGAACATTTTTTCAGGTGCTTCTCAGCCATTCAGTATTCTTCAGGTGAGAATTCTTTGTTTATCTCTGCACCCCATTTTTAATGGGGTTATTTGATTCTCTGGAGTCCACCTTCTTGAGTTCTTTAAATATATTGGATATTAGTCCCCTATCTGATTTAGGATAGGTAAAGATCCTTTCCCAATCTGTTGGTGGCCTTATTGTCTTATTGACAGTGTCTTTTGCCTTACAGAAGCTTTGCAATTTTATGAGGTCCCATTTGTTGATTCTCAATCTTACAGCACAAGCCATTGCTGTTCTATTCAGGAATTTTTCCCCTGTGCCCATATCTTCGAGGCTTTTCCCCACTTTCTCCTCTATAAGTTTCAGTGTCTCTGGTTTTATGTGGAGTTCCTTAATCCACTTAGATTTGACCTTGGTACAAGGAGATAGGAATGGATAATTCCTGAATAGAACACCAATGGCTTGTACTATCAGATGATCCTGCAATACCTCTCCTGAGCATATATCCAGAAGATGTTCCAACCGGTAAGAAGGGCACATGCTCCACTATGTTCATAGCAGCCTTATTTATAATAGCCAGAAGCTGGAAAGAACCCAGATGCCCCTCAAAAGAGGAATGGATACAGAAAATGTGGTACATTTACACAATGAAGTACTATTTAGCTATTAAAAAGAATGAATTTATGAAATTCCTAGGCAAATGGATGGACCTGAAGGGCATCATCCTGAGTGAAGTAACCCAATCACAAAAGAACTCAAATGATATGTACTCACTGATCAGTGGATATTAGCCCACAAACTTAGACTACCCAAGATACAAGATACAATTTGCTAAACAAATGAAACTCAAGAGGAATGAAGACCAAAGTGTGAACACTTTGTCCCTTCTTAGAATTGGGAACAAAGCACCCATGGAAGGAGTTACAGAGACAAAGTTTGGAGCTGAGACTAAAGGATGGACCATCTAGAGACTACCATATCCGGGGATCCATCCCATAATCAGCTTCCAAACGCTGACACCATTGCATACAATAACAAGATTTTGCTGAAAGGACCCAGTTATAGCTGTCTCTTGTGAGACTATGCCAGGGCCTAGCAAACACAGAAGTGGATGCTCACAGTCAGCTATTGGATGGATCACAGGGACCCCAATGGAGGAGCTAGAGAAAGTACCCAAGGAGCTAAAGGGATCTGCAACCCTATAGGTGGAACAACAATATGAACTAACCAGTACCCCCCCCCCCCGCCAGCTCGTGTCTCTAGCTGCATATGTATCAGAAGATGACCTTTTTGGCCATCAGTGGAAAGAGAGGCCCATTGGTAGTGCAAACTTTATTTGCCTCAGTACAGGGGAATGCCAGTGCCAAGAAGTGGGAATGGGTGGGTGGGGGAGTGAGTGGGGGAACATGTGTGGGACTTTTGGGATAGCATTGGAAATGTAAATGAAGTAAATACCTAATTAAAAAAAGAAGAAAATATGAAAACACATGGATTCAGGGAAAATAACTGAGGAAATTTTTTATATATTATCTTGCAGAATAATTCTTCTTCCATAACTCAAACACAGGAAAATACATCTATTTGGTGATAACAGCAGTTACAAGAAACAAGTTCCATTTTATTTGTAAGATAGACTAACTCTAGAATATCCAGACTGTTGAGGAGATGAGAACAAGAGACCTTTACCTAGAGTCTGAAAGTTAATTCAAATGATCCAATTCCAGAAGAAATGTGAATGTAGAATATATTCAAACTCACATGGGCAAAGTTTCTAGTAAGCCAAATGAATGCCTCAAATTCAAGCACTAAACTTGTGAGTGATGGATAAGAGGTTGTCCCAAGGAAGTCTGAGTACCTATGCATTCTTCAGTGTTGTGTAGGTATCTCAATAAGTGCCACAATTACAGAACAAATATATTGGATGATGTGTCAAAGGAAAGAAAACAAGAAGGGACAGAGATGAGTGAGACATTGGAACTATGGTCTAACAAGTCCCCATATCTGATGAGCTGCTATTCCTGGCATATTGCAGGAAACAGCCAAATGACTGATATATATTTAAGTAAATGTTGCATACTAAGACTTGAGATTCATAGCCCAATCCATGCTCACATGTTACCTGTTGCATGGTTAACATTACTTATAGACCTGTCTATATAGAGCAGCAATATTATAATTAGACATATAAAGTGAAAAGACAGGATTAATTCTTCAGGATAAGGGAAAAAATCAATTACTCACAAACAAGTAGAATGAGGAGTAAATTGCTTGATTTGGGAATTTCATGACTTGAATCTGTTTAGCAGAAAAAGCTGATGCAGAGAATGAGAAGAAAGGAAAACTAAGAATACACTACTAATGACTGGTTCCCTAGTGCTAGTTTGGGGAAACTAACTTTATCCCAGAATTTCATAAAAGGACACAGTAAATAACAAGCAAGTGAGATGTCGAATGTCCTTCAATGTTTAATCTAATCATACTAGGAAAGCCTAGAACATATATGTCTTCATATAAACCTATATTTATTTAGGTTTCCCCTTGCTGGGATCAAAATGCCAATAGTATGGTATACTGAGAGTCTAACTGCTGCTGTAACTAAACATCTCCAGGAGGACTTCAATCTGAGGGGAAAAAAAAACTCAAAACACTCAGAAAACAGTGGGATACCAAAGACAATTTGACACATTTTTTCTAAGTTCATTGCCACACCTATGTGGCAACTGCTTTTATGCTTGGAATAAAAAGCAATAAAAATGAAGAGGCTCAGCCAGGGTTCGTTAAGATCACAGCTGAGTTTAGACAGACATTAATGGAACTGCAATAACTTCTGAGGAGTTTCCCTGCTGAGTCTCTCCATCTACTGGCTCTAGTCAACTATGTAACATGACGAATGCCAGCCTACTGACATAGCCCACTGGAAAATCCTACTGCACACAGGACTTTCATCCAATCTCCATATGAAAACTACAAAATTTTACCAAAACAGATGTCTTTTACTCTATACTACAAATAAATTTGAACTATACAGAGTTGTTTTTTTTAAGTCACAAAGAAACAAAAAGAAAGAATGGATTTAAGGAAGTAAGAAAAATTAAAGGAGGAAGGAAAGAAGGAAGGAGCTATCAATGTCCTCTTTAAATGTGAATTCAGAAATAACAGGGAAGACGCGTAGGAGATGTCTGGAAGTTTTGACCTTGATTCAGATGGCTGTTGAGCTGAAGCAAGATCAGCACAGTGTTCTATTTGTTTTGGCTGCTACTATGTCTATCCGTATTTGTTTGATGAATTCAGTTCCTGTGGTGAGCAGAATAATAGCCCCAAAAGTCTACAATATAATCCATGGAACCTGGATATCACTTTTTAAGACAAAACAAACAAACAAACAAACAAACAAAAACTCAAGGATCCTTATATAAAAGAACGAAGGAAGGCATCAAAAGTGATCATAGGAGGTAGAATAGAAAAACTGCACAAACAGAAAAGAGCAAGTTCGCAAATTAGCCCATGAAGTACACTATTTATTATGCTCACCATAGGGACCAAATTCATGAGACAAATATGGATAGAGAAAGTAGTAGCCTTACTCTATTATGTTGTAAAATTATGTTATAATTTAGATTCTTAAATTCCATAATTGTACAATAATCACTCTCTATATACCACACTAATAGATGAAGAAAAAGAAATTGTGCATTTCATAGTGAGCAGGGGACAAAAATGGGAGACCCTGGAGGAGACGGGAGAAAGAGAAATAACAATACAAATACAGTACTTAAATAGGGAATTTTCAAGGAATATGATATATTAATGAGGTATGAAATCATGATGAAAATGTCATAAAGAAATCTGTTATTGTATTACCATACAAATTAATTAAAATAAAAATGTTTCCATTTTAAAAGCAAAATAATACTTAATTTTAAATTATATATATGTATATATATATATATATATATATATATATATATATATATATATATATATATATAACTAATATAGTCCTAGAATGCCCTCATGAACTGTAATATAGTCCTAGAATGCCCTCATGAACTGTTGGGAAATACTGTCACTCCGAGGTGACATGACAAGCTTCAGACAACTGTTATTTTCAGTTCAGGATTTCAGAATAGCATGACACTACACTTCCCAGCACTCATTGTCATCATTTTCTTCATCTCCATACTTAACAAATGCCTTGCCATTTTGCTCACCAGAAGTAAGTTAAATATAATTTAACTGAAAGGGCAAGCAAACATAGGCTAGCATGGGTACAAAGCATGCACAAGAGGGCAGAGGACGTTTTAGCAAGTAAAGCACAATGAAGTCTGAGAAGAGAGAAAAACAAGAGAAAACCAGAGCCACAAGTTAGCACTGCACAGCAGCAAAAAGTTGAACTGATTCAATCAGGTATAGTTTGGGGGTCTGGAACGTCATTTGTACAACACTACAAAACAATAAAATGCTTGGGGTGATGTGTGTGATGCTTGGGTTTTTCATAATGTAAGTCACCAATTCTGAGTTGCACAGTGACTTCAAAATAGGTCAAGAAAAATTCTCATGATTTTCATTAAACCTCTAACTGTTGGAACTACTTTCTTAATCTTAAATTATGAATCATAAAAAATAACTAACAGTGTTTACTAGTCACAACTTATATCTGAGACAAAAGCTAGAGTGTGTGGAATAAATCAATGAATGAATGAAATGTTTCTAAATAACTTCTTACAAATTCCAAAATATATAATCTTTCACTAAAAGAAAAAAATACTGTTGGAATCTAAAGGCATCTTCTCAAAGAGGACATTAGAAGAAATATCATAGATTTATATGGGTACCATTTTTATCTCTGTTTTCAATACTACATGCATTCTTTAGTTTAAAGGGACTTCAGAGGCACATTAAAAGTGGACTCCACTAGTTAAGGAACATCTGAGTTGTGGTTTTTATTTATGGGAAAGGGGTGTAAAACAGGTTTTCATGCTAGCTAATATTGGCCTAAAATTCGCCCTGCATTCCTGGCTAGAGTTGGAGTTGGAATCCTTGTATCTCATCCTTCAGAGTGTAAGGAATGCAGGCATGCACTGACAAACAGAGATAAGAGGGCTGATAATAAAGGAGGCTTTCTATTGAAAGAAAGAAAGAAAGAAAGAAAGAAAGAAAGAAAGAAAGAAAGAAAGAAAGAAAGAAAGAGAGGAAAAACAAACCTTTTGTTTAGCAGTAAAGCTGTATATAACTCATTCACTAATTTATCCCTATATTCACATAACATTTAAACATTCCTTCTGTGTTAGGCAATGGAAATGCCATAGTAATAATAATAATAATAATAATAATAATAATAATAATAATAATAATAGATTCCTGAAATGATTGAGTGCACAGTGTAGCATAAGAGAATGACAGTGAGTGAATCAGCAGTTTCACATATAATGAAGTCTGTGTGGTGAAGCAAAGAAAGCAGTATGTGTGAAGAACCTGAACAAAGAAAGAACATGACTATTTGAAGAATTAAAATAATTTCAGTGTCACTAGAGAAGGAAGAATAACAGGGAAAATATAGGTGAAAATTATGAATTTGTGACTTCAAGACTATCTATGAGTTTAGACAAAGCTTCTTTTTTTCTTTTCTCCCTTTATTGAAAATAGATTCTTTTCTCTCATACAGTATATCCTGATTTTAGCTTCCTCTCCCTCTTCACAGTTCTTCCCCACATTCCCTCCCATCTGGATACATACTGCTTCTGCCTCTCATTATAAAAGAACAGGCTTCTAAGAGATAACAACATGACAAAAAATATGAAACAAATACCATCAAATCAAACATGGACAAGGCAACCCAACGGGAAGAAAAGAACCCCAAGATAAGACACAAGAGTCAGAAAGCCATTCATTCACATGCTTAAAAGTCCCATGAAATCACTAAACTGGAAACCATAATACATACACAGAGGACCTGGTGCAGACCCATGCAGGCCCTGTTCATGCTGCTTCATGGGTTCCCTGAGATCTGAAGGGAGGAAATTGATAGAGACATCCCATTTAGAGCTGAAAGTTCCAAGGTCCATCTGTGTGTCTGTGTGTCTGTGTGTCTGCCTCTGTCTCTGTCTCTGTGTTTCTGTGTCTCTGTGTCTGTCTCTCTGTCTCTGTCTTATATCTGTCTCTGCCTCTCTCTCTCTCTCTCTCTCTCTCTCTCTCTCTCTCTCTCTCTCTCTCTCTCTCTCTCTCTCTGTTGTCTATCTGTGGGAGTCTCTATTTGCTCCCATCTGCTTCAGAAGGAAGCTTCTCTGATAAGAGCTGGGCAGAATATCTTCCCACATCAAAAGCACTAGAACATAAGTGTGAATAGACAAAGACTTCTTAAACTTTTTCTATATGTGATCCTTTTTCAGTCAAGAAATTTTAAATGACACAGGAGTATATGAATCAAGTATATACAAGTAATAAATCATAAGGCATGTATTTTAAGACACTTGTTAAAGATGAAAGGAAATTTTTCTGCTAATAAAATGGATGTGCTTACTTATTTTTACTTTTAAAATTAAGTATTGCCAGAATAATTGATACTGCAACACAAAGAACAACTTCAATGTCTTTCAGAAGTGACCAATATTTTGATCTTAATATTGTAACTGTTGAGAGTGCCACTTCATATAAATATGTAGTACAAAATGGCAGAAGTATATTCAGAAGGCTGTTGAACAAATTGATGGAAATTTTGTGATAAATCCAAGTCAAAATTTTTATGAAACTTCAGTCATCAACTCAAATAGCAATTTAAAAAGCAAACATTCTAATACAGTAAAACCCAGAGATATAATAATTTTATATATGCTGAGGAATGCTGATAAAGAAATAGTTAAAGTTTTTGTTTTCTATAAGCAATTGTCTCTATAAGAGCAGAAAAAACTGAATAGTAAAAGAAAAAATGAAGAACATACAACATTCACACAGAGTAACTAAAGCATTTCAGACAGTAACAACCCTAGCACAACATGGATAAAACATGCTGAAAGCTCCTTAGAGGGATTAGCTGTTTGTTTTTCAATTACTTTTGCTCTTGTGTGTTCAGAAAGCTTTACTCTTTCCAAATATTTCACAATCCTCACATTCAGTCACATTACACTATATGAGGTTCTATCCCAAGATTTAAAAAAGCTGAGCTTCAGATAGTAAGTAGGTTTATCTAAACAAATTGAGTAGTGCCCTAGTAATGGGGGTTATTATCTTCTCCCCTTTTCACATAAATAGGCCATACCATAAAGAACACCCAAACTCAGCATAAAGAGCATAAAGAGACCTAAAAAAGTACCAACTGGAAGCACTACACTTGTGTTAGAATGTAAAGCATGTACCTCTGTGAGCTTTAGGTCACCACCATGTGTGTGTGCGTGTGTGTGTGTGTGTGTGTGTGTGTGTGTGTGTGTGTGTGTGTGTGTGGTATGTGTGGTGCATGGGGGGTGGGGGGTTGTGGCTTGTTCCCTGCTATCTTCCTGTGTTTCCAGCAGCACAGGAAGGCACCTAATCTAGCACTGTCCACAAATGTTTCTCCCCTATGTTCAGAATGCTGACAGGTTAAGATTGAAGGAGAATTAAAAATATGTAACATCTCTGTCAAAAATATAATTATTTATCACAAACATCATAATCACTGATAAAGCCAAGTGCTATAATAATTTTACTTTTTGTAGACATGAAAATGAACTTCAGAACATTGGAGATTCTGGTTCTTCTCTAGTACTGAGGGGTAGCTCTAAGCCTGCATCCATATGGATCACCTTGACATTAAGAGTTTCATGTTGGTGCCACAGCACTTGTAGCTAAGCCTATACCACAGCATTCCATACCCAAATACCACCAGGAGAGAGCTGGCCTAGCAAGAGTACAGACAAGCTTGTGAAAACCACAGGTAAGGCAATCACTTCTGCTCAGATGGACCTTCTCAGAACCCTCAGAACACAGAAACTGAGGAACAGCCTGGAACAGGATCCTTTCGGTTTCCATCTGTGCCTGGAGCTGACCCTGTGCCACAGTTCTCCATACCCAAATTCTTCCCAGAGAGATCTGCTCTCCCAGGAGCACTGACACACAGGCTTACAGGAGGGACAAGCCACAGTCAGAGACAGCAAGACCAGCTAACATCAAAGATAACCAGATGGTGAGAGGCAAGGTTGCTGGGCATCATCAGAACCCAATTCTCTAACCATAACAAGTCCTAGATACACCTTCACACCAGAAAAGCAAGACTCTGATCTAAAATAACTTCTCATGATGGTGAAAGAGGACTTTAAGAAGGTCATAAATACATCCCTTAAAGAAATACACAGGTAAACAGATAGAAGCCCTTAAAGAGGAAACACAAAAATCCCTTAAAGAATTACAGAAAAACACAATCAAACAGGCAAAGGAAATGAACAAAACCATGCAAGATCTAAAAATGGAAATATAAAGAATAAAGAAATGACAAAAAGAGACAACCCTGGAGTTAGAAAATCTATGAGACATCAGGAATCATAGATACAAGCATCACCAACAGAATACAAGAGATAGAATGGAGACTCTCAGGTGCAGAATATACCATAGAAAAAATTAACACAACACTCAACAAAAATGCAAAATGCAAAAAGCTCCTAACCTAAAAACATCCAGGAAATCCAGAAGTCCAAACCTAAGGATAGTAGGTATAGAAGAGAGTAAAGATTCCCAACTTAAAGGGCCAGTAAATATCTTCAACAAAATTATAGAAAAAAGGTGTCCCTAGCATAAAGAAAGAGATGCCCATGAACATACAAGAAGCCTACAGAACTCCAAATAGACTGGACCAGAAAAGGAATTCCTCCCATCATATAATAATCGGAATACCAAATCCACTAAACATGGAAAGAATATTAAAAGCAGAAAGGGAAAAAGATAAAGTAACATATAAAGGCAGACCTATCAGAATTACACCAAAGACTACGAAAACTAGAAGATCCTGGACAGATGTCTTACAGACTCTAAGAGAACACAAATGCCAGCCTAGGCTACTATACCCAGCAAAGCTCTCAATTACCATAGAAAGAGAAAACAAAATATTCCATGAGAAAACCAAATTTACACAATATATTTACATAAATCCAGGGCTACAAAGGATGATAGATAGAAAACACCAACACAAGGAGAGAAACCACACTAGAAAAAGCAAGAGAGTAATGTTTCAAAAAACCCAAAAGAAGAGAGCCACTCAAACATAAAAATAACATCAAAACTAACAGGAAGCATCACTTTTCCTTAATATCTTTTAATGCCAGTGGACTCAATTCCCCAATAAAAAAACATAGACTAACAGACTGGATAAATAAACAGGACCCAGTATTTTGCTGTACACAGGAAACACACCTCAGTGACAAAGACAGAAACTACCTCAGAGTAAAAGACTGGAAAACAATGTTGCAAGCATATGGTCACAAGAAACAAACTGGAGTAGCCATTGCAATATCAACTTTCAACCAAAAGTTATCAAAAAGGATACGGAACAACACTTCATACTCAACAAAGGAAAAATCTACCAAGAAAAACTCTCAATTCTGAACATCTATGCTCCAAATGAAAGGGCACCCATATTCATGTACAAAACTTTACTAAAGCTCAAAGCACACATCGCACCTCACACAATAATAGTGTGAGACTTCAACACCCTACTTTCAGCAATGGACAGATCACAGAAACACAAATTAAACAGAGACATGGTAGAACTAACAGAAGCTATGCACCAAATGGATTTAACAGATATCTATAGAACATTTCATCCTAAGAATATACCTTTTCCTCATCACCTCATGGTACCTTCTCCAAAACTGACCATAAAATTTGTCACAAAACAGTCCTTAACAGACACAAGAAGATTGAAATAATCTCATTCATCCTATCAGATCACCGCAGACTAAAGCTGGTCTTCAATAATAACATAAACAATAGAAAGCCCACATACACGTGGAAGCTGAACAATACTCTACTCTATGATAACTTGGTCAAGGATCAAATAAAAAATAAATGAAAGATGTTTTAGAATTTAATGAAAATGAAGCCACAACATACTCAAACTTATGGGGCACAATGGAAGCAGTGCTAAGAGGAAAACTCATAGCTCTGAGTACACTAGCAGCTTGACAGCACACCTGAAAGCTTTAGAACAAAAAGAAGCAAATACACCCAAGAGGAGTGGACAGCAGGAAATAATCAAACTCTGGGCTGAAATCAACAAAGTGGAAACAAAAAGAACTATACAAATAATCAACTAAACCAGGAGCTGGTTCTTGGAGAAAATCAACAAGATAGATAAACCCTTAGCCATACTAACTAGAGGTCACAAATTCAGTATCCAAATTAACAAAATTAGAAATGAGAACAAGAAATAAGAATTCGAAATAAGAACAGAACAGAAACACAGGAAATTTAAAAAATCATCAAATCCTATTATAAAAGCCTATGTTCAACAAAACTGGAAAATCTGGATAAAATGGACAATTTCCTAGGCAGATACCAAATACCAAAGTTAAATCAGGATCAGATAAACCATCTAAGCAGTCTCATACAGAAATACAAGTAGTCATTAAAATTCCCCTTACCAAAAATAGCCCAGGACTAGATGGGTTTGGTGCAGAATTCTATCAGATCTTCAAAGAAGACCTAATACCAATACTCTTCAAACTATTACACAGAATAGAAACAGAAGGAACACTACGCAATTCATTCTATGAAGCCACAGTTCCCCTGATACCAAAACCACACAAAGACACAACAAAGAAAGAGAACTTCTGACCAATTTCTGTTATGAGTATCAATGTAAAAATACTCTAAAATTCTCTCAAACCAAATCCAAGAACACATCAAAACGATCATTCTCCATGATCAAGTAGTCTTCATCCCAGGGATGCAGGGATGATTCAATATACAGAAATCCATCAATGTAATCAACTACATAAACTCAAAGAAGAAAACCACATGATCATTTCATTGGATGCTGAAAAAGTAATTGACAAAATTCAACATCCCTTCATGGCAAAAGTCTTGGAAAGACCAGGAATTCAAGACCCATACCTAAACATAGTAAAAGCAATATACAACAGATCAGAAGCCAACATCAAACTAAATGGAGAGCAATTTGAAGTAATTCCACTAAAATTAGTGACTAGACAAGGTGGCCCACTCTCTTTCTATCTATTCAATATAGTACTTGAAGTTCTAGCTAGAGCAATTAGACAACCAAAGGAGGTCATAGGGATACAAACTGGAAAGGAAGAAGTCAAACTATCACTATTTGCAGATGATAGGATAGTATACTTAAATGACCCCAAAAAGTCAACCAGAGAACTTCTGCAGCTGATAAACAACTTCAGCAAAATGGCCAGATATAAAATTAACTCAAACAAATCAATAGCCTTCTTATACTCAAAGGATAAATAGGTTGAGAAAGAAATTAGGGAAACAACACTTTTCACAATAGTCACAAACAATATAAAATATCTTGGTGTGACTCTAACCAAACAAATGAAAGATCTGTACAACAAGAACTTCAAGTCTTCAAGAAGTCGAAGAAGCCCTCAGAAGATGGAAACATCTCTAATGTTCTTGGATTGCCAGGATTAATATAGTAAAAATGGCCATCTTGCCAAAAGCAATCTACAGATTCAATGCAATACTCATCAAAATTCCAACTTAATTCTTCATAGTTAGAAAGAACAATTCTCAAATTCATTTGGATTAAAAGAAAAAAAAAAACAAAACAGGATAACAAAAACTATTCTCAACAATAAAAGAACTTCTGGGGGAATTACCATCCCTGACCTCAAGCTGTACTACAGAACAATAGTGATAAAAACTGCATGGTACTCATACAGTGACAGGCAGGTAGATCAATAGAATAGAATTGAAGACCCAGAAATGAACCTACACACCTATTGTCACTTGATTTTTGACAAAGGAGCTAAAACCATCCAGTGGAGGGAAAAACACAGCATTTTCAACAAATGGTGTTCGTTTAACTGGCATTCAACATGTAGAAGAGTGGAAACTGATCCATTCTTATATCCCTGTAAAAGTTCAAAGTGAAGTGGATCAAGGACTTTCACATAAAACCAGAAACTAATAGAAGAGAAAGTGGAGAAAATCCTTGGACACAGAGGCACAGGGGGAAAGTTCCTGAACAGAACACCAGCGGCTTGTGCTCTAAAATCTAGAATCGACAAATGGAACCTCATAAAATGGCAAAGCTTCTGTAAGGCAAAGGAACAGTCAATAGAACAAAATGGCAACCAACAGATTGGGAAAAGATGTTTACAAATCCTCCATCTGATAGAGGGCTAATATCCAATAAATACAAAGTACTCAAGAAATTAGACTCCAGAGAACCCTATTAAAAATGGGGAACAGAGCTAAACAGAGAATTCTCAACTAAGGAATCTCAAATGGACAAGGAACACCTAAAGATATGTTCACCATCCTTAGTCATCAGGAAATGCAAATCAAAATAACCCTGACATTCCACCTCACACCAGTCAGAATGGCTAAGATAGAAAACTCAGGTGACAACAGATGCTGGCAAGGACGTGGAGAAAGAATAATACTCTTCCATTGTTGGTGGGATTGCAAGTTGGTATAACCACTCTGGAAACCAGTCTGGTGGATCCTTAGAAAATTGCACATAGTACTACCTGAGACCACAGCTATACGACTCCTAAACATATACCCAGAAGATGCTCCAACATGTAATAAGGACACATGCTCCACTATGTTCACAGTAGCCTTATTTATAATAGCCAGAAGGTAGAAAGAACCCAGATGTCCTTCAACAGAGGAATGGATACAGAAAATGTGGTACAGTTACACAATAGAGTACTACTCAGCTATTAAAAGAGATTACCTTATGAAATTCTCAGGCAAATGGATGGAACTTAAAAATATCATCCTGAGTGAGGTAACTCAGTCACAAAAGAACACACATGGTGTGCACACACTGATAAGTAGATATTAAACCAAAAGTTCGAAATTCCCAAGATTAAATTCAGAGACCATTTGAAGCCCAAGAAGAAAAAAAAGATTAACGTGTGGATGCTTCAGAGCTTCTTAGAAGGGGGAACAAAAATACTCACAGGACATATAGAGACAAAGTATGAAGCAGAGACTAGAGGAAAGACCATCCAGAGACTGCCCCACCTGGAGATTCATCCCGTATACAGTCACCAAACCCAGACACTATTGTGGATGCCAAGAAGTGCTTGCTGACAAAAATCTGATATTGCTGTCTCCTTAGAGGCTCTGCCAGAGCCTGACAAATACAGAGGTGGATGCTTGCAGCCAACCATTGGATTGAGCTCTGGGGTCCCCAATGGAGGGGTTAGAGAAAGGACTGAAGAAGCTGAAGGAATTTCCAACCCCATAGGAAGAACAACAATATCAACCAACCAGAGCTCCCAGTGACTAAACCACCAACCAAAGAGTGCACATGGAATGATCCATGGGTCCAGTCGCATATGTAGCATATGCCTTGTTGGGCATCAATGGGTGGAGAGGCCTTTAGTCCTGTGAAGGTTCTGTGCCCCAGTGTAGAGGAATGCCAGGGCCAGGAACCAGGATTTGGTGGGTTGGTGAGCAGGGTGAGGAGGAGGGATAGGGAGAGGGTGTTTTTCAGAGGGGAAACCAGGAATGGGGATAACTTTTGAAATGCAAATAAGAAAATAGCTAATAAAATAATCTAAAAAAACAGAAGAGGCCATTGGTCCTGAGGTTTTTTGATGCCCCAGGGTGGGAAGATAAGAGTGGGTGAGTGGGTGGATGAAAACACTTATAGAGGCAGGGGGATGGGATACAGGGTCTCCAAAGGTGAGAGAGGCCTAGAAAGGGGAATACATTTGAAATGCAAATAAAGAAAATATCCAATAAAAATGAGTTTCATGTTATTCTAAAATTAAATTGCTACAGACTGGGGAATTATTGCTATAGTAACAGATTATCCACAGTTATTTTAAAAATAAACTTTCATGTCAAAGCAAGAATCCATTCAAACTGTATTAATAAGCAAGCACACTGAGAGAGAGGAAGGTGGTATTTCAAAAACATTGAACATTTTCCATTTTTATTTTCCTTTGAAAACCACATAACCATACCTAAAATAGACATTTTGATCTGACTCAAAGTATTTCCATTTGTTTAATGTGAAAGATGAACTCTGCTTTTTAAAATTAATTTATAAATTTTATTTAAGCTCTAGAACATACATCAATAGATATTGATTGCACCTTTTGCCATGGGCAATATATGCAGTTTGCATTTGCCCTATACAAAAATTTTATGTTCTTCTAAAGTAAGAAGGGAATAGCATGCTCTAAATGTATAATTCATGCAAATAGTTATGTCCAGAATTTAAATCAAATTATTGCAATATTTAATGGTGAAGCAAATCTAAAGTTAGAGACTTAAGATGAAGTGGCATAGTCAGTCCATTCGTCTTTTTAATTAGCATATAATAATTGTGTAAATAAGTCTAAACTTGCATTTCTTTGCTCTGGTATCCATTATCTTTAATGCTTTGACATAGGTCCTTCATCTGTATAAACATCTCAAAATTTTCCTATCAGAGATTGCAATGTGTATACTGGCTTTATGCCTTATTCCACATGAGATTTTTGATAGACAAACGAAGAAAGAGGTATAAACAGAATTAGAAACTTCAAAATATAAGATTGCAATTACATGACTTCCTCTTTTTACAGCAGATGGGAATTGATTTATTGTACACATGTTGCAAAATGAATACACTGCTAGATTTCTTAGCCAGAGTATGTGAAGTGCTCATGAATCTACTTCAGGTTTATAAGGCCCCTAAGAAAGCAAAATGAAGAAAGTGAAGATCGATGATTGCTTCAAGTCCAACTGTAAAATGTGGACATGTGACAAACTATCACAGTGTTCACCTTGAATATCAACAATCTTTGATACTTTGCTATTTATATTTTAACTAAAATAAAAGAACTTATAGAACCTCTCGTTGATACTTCAGTACCTAAAAGATGAGAGAATTTTCCTTCAGATCTCATATGTTGTCAGCTGGGCTTTGTAAGTTAAGTGTAAAACGACAAATTGTTTCTATCCCAAGCAACAATTAAGGTTCTGTAGCTCAGTGAAAAAACGCAAATAAATTTAAAGCTGAACATGAAGGAAAGAGAATGCCTGGGTTTTGTTTTAAATAAAATAATGTCTCTGAAAACTAAAAAGATGTATATGAGCTGATGCAAGGAAATCATTGGTTTCCAAGCTTTAAAAGACAGTTCCTCAAGGATAGATTTGCCTATTCGGAAGCAAACTGCAATGTAACATCAGAAATGACATAAAACAAAAGAAACTACCTTCCACAGAGAACAAGGCATGAATCAAAAGCCTCAAGGCAAGGGTGAATCGCTGGTAAATTTGAGGGCCTCCTGATGCAAGTTGAATTACAAACTCAGCTCACAATCACTACACTGGGAATAAACGATCCAAGCCATGTAGGAAAGCGGTAGCAACAAACCTGACCATTTTACTAGAACTGACTATTGGATTTCTCTGGAAGGCTTGTGCTTTTAGAGGTAACTAGATTTCTGCACTAACAAAGCCTATGAAGCAAGCCTGCCTCAAGGGGATATGGCTCTAGCGCCATCTAGTGCAAATGCACTCGGAGTAGAAGTTCATAAAAGGCGAGATTCTCACAAGTGCCATCTAGTGACAATAAAAAAGAAGTGCACCGAGACCAGGAAATTCAGTACAAATTCTTGTAAACTGAAGCTTATCTGGCAATGATAGCATGGACAAATTTTTGATCTCTTACCGGTAGGTACGAATTACAGTACATTCTCAACTGGAGTGTGTTTTAATACGTTGCCTCTGAGTTTAGGTGAGAGAAAACTTTCAGCTCACTCCTTTAATCCCAGCACTTGAGAGGCAGAGGCAGGCAGATTTCTGAGTTCGAGGCCAGCCTGGTCTACAAAGTGAGTTCCAGGACATCCAGGGCTACACAGAGAAACCCTGTCTCTAAAACAAAAACAAAAACCTTTCAATTTGCAACCTGCTGGACCATTTCTGTCTCCTGAAGGATCACGTTGTCTTCTGGCTCCCCTACACTTTGCCCATACTTCCTACACCATTTTCTCAATACAGAAAGTTTACGTGTGTGTGTGTGTGTGTGTGTGTGTGTGTGTGTGTCTGTGTCTGTGTCTGTGTGTGTTTCTGTGTGTGTGTGTGTGTGTGTGTGTGTGTCTTTGTGTGTTTCTCTGTGTGTGTGTCTGTGTGTGTCTGTGTGTGTGTACAAGACATTTTATCTCAAAGCCTCTCCATGGCTCCTATTTTCACTCAGTGTATTAGTCAACATTCTCCAAAGTGCCACCAATTTCCTCACTTCACACTTCTTTCTTCTCTGTCCTTTCCCCACTCAATTCTAGTCATAAGTCTCACTGGGCCACATAAGAACACATCAGAAATATTTTTGCTTTGAACTTGATAATATTTTTCATATACCTGGGTGAAAATGTCTTATATGTGGTGTTCATTTGAACTTCGGAATACTGGCTTTTCAAGAAAAAAACACTGGTGTAATATACTGTGTGATAGCCTGGACATTGTTGTTAATTGGAATTAACCTTGGTTAATTCTTTGTCCATCCGCTGTATGTCTTTAAACAGAATTTCTTTCTCTTTAATCCACTGTTTCTCCAACTGATATGTGGGGATGATAATGAAAATTGTAAGTTCTAGTAAAGCATACACTGTAAGAGCTTTATCCTTAGCAGATGCCAGATGCATTGAAGCTCTGTAAATATTATTTCATTGTTTATATTGAGATGGACAAAAACAGACAAGTAGTTGCTTACCCCAATGGTTCTCTACCAGAATGAAGAGCTAGACAAAAACTTTAGTACTTAAAGAATATAGCCTGTGTACCTTTTTTCCTTCATGAATTCATCAAATAAAATATAAATGGACTGCACATCAAAATCAGAGGTGGCAGTTAAAGATTACATCAAAATATAAATTCAGGATATGCAAAGATCATACCAAGCATGAATGTTGACACTGTAGACTCATTATCAATGGTAAACATATTTGAGTCTAGACTCTTGAATTACTAAGGATAAAACAGGGTGATATAACTTAGAAGCAGCAAGTATAAAGGTGATTAGAATTTTAGTAGTCTGCATATTCATTAGGGGTTAGGAATGCTGTGTGACTTCCAGGATCTTGCACTGCACTGCATTATCAAAGCACAATGAGAATAAGAGAAAGCATAGGTCTCAGCCTATACAGGTGAGTGTGAGGGTTTTTTTTTTTTTTGAGCAGTACTCTTTAAAGAATCATGTTTAATAAACAGCCATAGATTGTAAAGGAATGAAAGGGACTATTTCAAATATCTTGGAATGCATTAGCCATAGCCCATTTTAATGTCCCTTCATGGTAAGAGCTGCCTGGTGATACAGTCTACTCCTTATTAGCAAGGATGTTCTAGGAAAGATGAGTATGAAGAGTATTTTACACACACTGTCCAAGCCTTCTAGAGAAGTTGAGGGATGAATGACAAAGCTTCCAATCCTGAGAGTCCATGACACAACTGACAAGGAACTAACCGAATCTGTATAAGAGACACTACTTAGTAGAGTTTGGAGGTATGAGATGTAACAAAATAAGGAAAGATGAAGGAAAACCAGTGAGAAAAAAAATGAATGAAATTTGAGATGCAAGACATTGGGTTTATAGATATAGATAGATAGATAGATAGATAGATAGATAGATAGATAGATAGATAGATAGATAGATAGATAGATAGATAGAGTAAAATGACTTTTATTTGCTCATAAAGTACAATTTTAGATTTCTTTAGAATACTTCCATTTTAGTAAAACCAAAGGCCAATTAGTCCTCAGACTCTGAATCATCTTCATCTTGACTAATCTGGAAATAACAAAGTTTATAAGTCTCCTTGTCAGATGTGACCACACAAAGCCAATCACGGAGATTATTCTTCTTAATATATTTATTGGTAAGATATTTCAAATACCTTTTAGAGGACTGTTTCTCAAAAACAACTGTGATTTTATTCTTCAAGTGTTCAATATGAACATTTCCAAGATTTCCAGTTTTTCCATTGACTTTAACCTTCTCCCATAGAAACTGTTCAAAATTTCCAGAATCAAAAATTCCATCTTCTACTGGATGAGTAAGTTCCAAATGAAACCTCCAGGTTGAATTCTTAGGCTTTTTGTCTTTCTGCAGTGTCATGTTGAGGTGCATCCATGGAAAGAGGCAAGACCTTGTTTTAATGGAGGAAAATGAACACTATCAACATCAACCAAGCCCGAGTGCAAGTAGGCTTCTTCTAGTAAGTAAGATTTAGGACCCAGGGCTTATACCAGGTTATATCTCATTTTCCAAGTAAATAACCTGAGGCATAGCTGACACCATCTGCAAAACAGCAAATCATAAGCACCAGTTGTGGTTTAGTTTGAAATATTTTGATTTCTGTTCTTCAGTTATGGTAGATTTGTTTATTGGCAATAGGTTCTGAAGTATTATTTTATTCATGACATCATTTATCCCAGCTTGGACTCTGACCCTAATTTTTCACTAATGGATATAATTTCCCTACACATTATCTGAAGATAGCAAAGTGGGTGGCATACATACATTTCTTCTATTACTAATTGACACTGGTTATCTACCAGTTCAATAAATATTTATTTAACTCTCTTATAAGATGGTGACTCTTATCGTAGTCAATAAAAACATAATATATCTTTTCCTGTCTTGATTTGTTTGTTCAAATATAAATAAATCATCAATGTGTTTTGAATTTTGCTATTACTTAAAATGCATTCATTTCAATTACCATGAAATAGCAAAACAAACTTCTGAGTACATGAAGTTTTTCAAACTGTACATACTCAATTACCAATAGTAAAATTACAAATTTTCATCAATCAAGGTTGAAAATTGAACCATGTCATTTTAATGAATATCCTCAATTTCAAGAGGAGTTTTAAACATATCAAATTCACAAAGTGCAAAAAAATTTCCTTGTTCTTTTCCTTTCTTTTCCGTCCGCTGCATTACTAGCAAAGGAAACCCACAGATGGATAGTATGGTCAGGTTATGTTGTAAAATAAACTACAGAGCTGTCTTCCAAATGTACCTTTTTGTACTTCCACCAGTAATTGGAAATGACTTCTACTGTTCCAAGGCCTTATTTCTTTGCTGTTGTTAGGGATCTGTGTATTACTATTTCACAGTGAGATTACATTCCTGTATTTACCTGAAATTTCCTAAGAATATATGATATTGAGCATCTTTTCATACACTTGTTTCCTATGTATTTTCCTTAGTGAAATTATGTTAAACTCATCCACTTTTAAGTTGGTTAGTTTTCTTATCTTTGAATTTTTACAAAGTATTTTTTTTTATTTTTATTTTTTATTACTTATAATTTTTACAGTCCAGTCATTACCCCTCTTCTTGTCCACCCACCCACAGTTCCTCATCCCATTCCTCCTCCCCCTGTCTCCAAGAAGATGTCTGCAACCCCACAAGGCCTTCCCACTCCCTGGGGCCTCAAGTTTCTCCAGGGTTAAGTGCTTCTTTTCTCACTGAAGCCAGACCAGGCAGTCCTCTGTTGTATATGTGTCCGGGGCCTCAGACCAGCTGGTGTATGCTGCCTGGTTGGTGGCTTGGATTCTGAGAGATCCCAGGGATCCGGGTTAGTTGGGACTGCTGGTCTCCCTCTGGAGTTGCCCTCCTCCTCAGCTTCTGCCAGATTTTTCCTAATTCAACCACAGGGGTCACCAAGTACAATCCATTGGGTGGGTGTAATTATCTGCATCTGTCTCAGTCAGCTGTTTGTGGAGCCTCTCGAGGACAGCCATGCTAGACTCCTGTCTGTAAGCACACCATAGCATCAGTTATAAATAGTGTCAGGCCTTGGAGCCTCCCCTTGAGGTGGATCCCTGTGGCTAGCCTCTCCTTGGGGTAGATCCCAAGTTGGGCATGTCACTGGACCTTCTTTCCCTCAGGCTCTTCTCCATTTTTGTCCCTGCAGTTCTTTCAGACAGGAACAATTATAGGTCAGAGATGTGACTACGGGATGGTAACCCCATCCCTCACTTGATGCCCTGTCTTCCTGCTGGAAGTAGGATCTACAAGTTCCCTCTCCCTACTGTCAGGCATTTCATCTAAGATCCCTCCCTTTGAGTCCTGAGAGTCTCTTACCTCCCATGTCTCTGGTACATTTTAGAGGGTCCCCCCAACCTCCTATTTCCTGAGGTTGCATATTTCCTTTCACTCTGCCTGCCATCAGGGCTTCTTTCCTGCTCCACAATATCTGATCATGTTCCCCTTTTCCTTTCACCCTCCCCTCTCCCACACCAGTCCCTCCCTCTCTCTGCCTCCTGTGAATGCTTTCTTCTCCCTCCCAAGTAGAATTGAAGCATTCTCACTTGGGCCCTTCAGCTTAACCTTCTTGAATTCTGTGGGTTGTATCTTGGGTATTCTGTACTTTTCTGGCCAATATCCACATGAGTACATTTCTTTTGAATCTGAGTTACCTCATTCAGGACAATATTTTCTAGTTATATCCATTTGCCTGCAAAACTCAGGGTGTCCTCATTCTTAATAGCTGAGCAGTATTCCATTGTATAAATAAAACCACTATTTCTGTATCCATTCTTCCATTGTGGGTCATCTGGGTTGTTTCTACCTTCTGGCTATAACATATAAGGCTACTATGAATATAGTGGAGCCCATGCCCTGTGGCATGGTGGGGCATCTTTTTGGGTATATGCCCAAGAGTAACATAGCTGGATCTTCAGGTAAATCTACTTCCAATTTTTTAGGAACCTCCAGGTTGATTTCCAGAGTGGTTGTACCAGTTTGCAATCCCACCAGTAATGGAGGAGTGTTCCCCTTTCTCCACATCCTCGACAGCATCTGCTGTCACCTGAGTTTTTTATCTTAGCCATTCTAATTGGTATAAGGTGGAATCTCAATTCCAGTTAGCATTTTTCTCTTCATTTAATGGTTAGCAATTTTAGCATGATATCTATAAATGAGTTGCTAGACTTAATATCATTTAGATTCCAGCTCATCATTATGGAAATACTGTGAAATCAAGAGATATTTAAGCAAAGGTATGAAAACATTTCATAGAAGTTAATTTATCTTAATTAAAACTTAATTTAATTTTTATTAAAATATTTTAATATTCTGAACTTTCCTCTCTACCTTTAAAATAGAATTTAGTTTGAATTAACTTCTTTTTTTCCAGGTTTTTAAAGGCATTTTTTTTATTCACTATTTTTGATGACTATAAATAAGTGTTTCCACTATGGAAAAGAAAGCACAGTAAATTTTCATGACTGGGGAATGGATTTCTGAAGTCATGTTCAATGGTGTTAAAACTTGGAGGAAAAAAGTTTAAACAAAACAAAACAAAAAACCTGAAGGTTGGAATTCAGTTCTTTATAAAGTCCTTTGTAAAAACAAAACAGAATAAAAGCAAACCTTAAGGAAATTTTTTTTAAAAGAGAATGAAAGGAAAAAGACAGAGTGATTCATTGCTTCTCCTCAGACTTCTCTTCAGCCTCATCTATGGCCTCCCTCACTGAAAGGGCTTTCAGCTTCTTGGCCACCTTTTCGGCATTATCATTTTTGCCTGGTCCTTCCTTTTCTCTCTCTTCAATTTCTTTCCTGCATTCTTCAAACTTTGTTTTGAACTTTTGTGCATTCTCAACATTTAGGAAGTGGATGGCGAGCAGTTCAGGCTTGGGGCACTCGTCAGCAATGTCGGCGTGGGTATTCCAGACCCAGGCTCTATCACTGCCAGCATTCAGCTTCAGCTCCATCAGTGGTGTGATATAATGGTTGGCACATATCTTCAAGGTTTTGTCCCTCCTTGTGAGAAGGCGGATGGTCCCTTTCTCCTTGTGCTTCAGAAGCCTGACGTCTCCAGTGCCTTGCTCCTTCCATTATGGGAGGTCATTCTCTGACACAAACCGGAACAGCTTTGCAAGCATCTTACAAAGTTCCTCTTCATCTTCCTCCAGCGTTTTAATTTCTTGCTCAGGAAGAGAAACTATTGGCTCGAACTGGGGGGTCATGATTCGAATCATCTGCATTCTCTGTGGAAGTACCATGGTCCTCGTGACTGTCCTTGGCAGCAGCCATGGGGTGCAGAGTCTGTATCTCAAATAGCTCAAGTGTCGCTGGCGTGGCAGCCTCTGGAATTAACATCTTATTGAGGTCAATGTGTGTGGACACTTTGAATGTGTGGTTTAGAGCCTCTCTTTAGAGGCTCTAAATTATGTTTTCAGCCCCACAAAAGCTGGATTTTGTTATAAATGTAGCCATGGGTCAGTCATAGAAACTTAGGACCTAAAACTTACCTGTAGCTGCTAAAGAAGAAGTGACCAGCAGAGTAGACTTTATGACCAGTCACAGAGGTATATAACTAACAATCCTCAAGTCAAAAAGCTCAAGTACTCAGGAAAAACACAGAAATATTTGGAAATTCATCTGAAACTAAGCAAACTACCCAGGTACCAGTGTTTATGTTTTCCTCTTACCCAAATTTGAAGGCCAGAGTTTGAAGCATCCTCATGGATGCTTGGCCTCATGGCCAAGCATCCCTTTGCCCCTTTGCTCTTACCAAATCTAAATCATCAATAAGTATGCTTTATTAAACTTCTGCCAGTGTCATTCTCTCATCACAGTCATCACAAATGGCACTCACTGTTTCTGTGAATGCCCTGTATCTAACCCTGGGTTATGTAGCTAAACATCATATAACCCTCAGGAATAACACAGACATCATCTCTTCTAGAAAACTTCTTGCACATCTGTCTCCATTACTGACATAGCACCTCTTTGTCTGTGAACCTATAGCTCCAAAGTGACGCCCAGAAAAGCATTAAACTTACTGTGCAACAAGATGTGAGACTTAAAATTACTATGTATCATTTTTGTTTTTGATTTTTTTATTAATTACTTTATTTATTTACATTTCAAATGTTGTACCTCTTCCAGATCCCTCATTCCCATCTTCTCTAAGAGTGTGCTCCCCCACCCACACACTCCCACCTCACCTCTCTAGAATCCCCCTTCTCTGGGGCATCAAGCCTCCAAAGAACCAAACACATCCCTTCCCATTGAAGCCAGACAAGGCAATTCCCTACTATATATATATATATATATCAGGGGCCACATACTAGCCCATGTATGTTCTTTGCTTGATAGCTTAGTTCCTGGGAACTTTGAAGAGTCCAGTTAGTTGATACTGTTTTGTTGTTCTTCCTATGGAGTTGCCAACTCCTTCAGCTTCTTCAGCCTTCCCTTAACTCTTCCATAGGGGTCTCCAGGTTCAGCTCAATGGCTCTTTCTAAGTATCTGCATCTGTCTCAGTGTGATGCTGGTAGAGCCTCTCAGAGGGCAGCCATTCCAGGCTGTTGTCGGCAAACACATCATGGCATCAGCCAAAACATCAGGGTTTGGTGCCTGTGCATGGAGTGGACCCCAAATTGGGGCAGTATCTGGAGGGCTGTCCTACTGTCCCTACTCCATTTTTTTGTCCCTACATTTCCTTTAGACAGATACATTCTGTGTCAAAAATTTTAAGATCGGTGGGTGGCTCCATCCCTAAGCTGGGGGCCATGTATATCTATTTACTGGAGATATTCTCTTCAGGTTTCATCTCCCTACTGCTGGGCATTTAGGCTGTCATCCCCATTGGGTCATAGAGCCTCCCACATCTCTGGTGTCTGGGACTTTCTAGTGTTTCCCCCTTCCCCCACCCCCACCTCCACAGCTGCGTATTTCTATTCATTCTCCTGGACTGCTGGCTTCTCTTCTGTGTCATTCTATACCTGAGCCCACCCCCCTTTTCTCTTCCCTCTCCCCTCCAGGACATTCCTCCCTCTGCCTCTTGTGATTATTTTGTTCTCCCTTTTAAGTGGCATTGACACATCCACTCTTGGACCATCCTTCTTGTTAACCTTCATAAGGTCTATGAGTTGTATCATGGGTATTCTGAACCTTTTGGTTAATATCCACTAATCAGTAAGTACATACCAAGGATGTCCTTTGGGCCTGGGTTATCTCACTCAGGATGAAATTTTCTAAATCTATCCATTTGCCTGCAAACTTCGTGATGTACTCATTTTATTTATTTATTTATATTCTTAATTTTATTTTTTACACTCCATATTTTATTCCCCCTACCATCCACCCTCCATCTGCTCCACATCCCACACCTCCTTCCCACCCCACACTCCACCCCATGTGACCTATAAGTCCCCTGGGGCCTCCAATCTCTTCAGGGTCAGATGCATCATCTCTGAATGAACACAGACCTGGAAGTCCTCTACTATATATGTGTTGGGGGCCTCATGTTAGCTGGTGTATGCTGTCTGTCTGTTGGTTCAGTGTTTGAGAGATCTCAGGGATCCAGATTAAGTGAAACTGCTGGTACTGCTATAGAATTGCCCTTCTCCTCAGCTTCTTTCATCCTTCCCTAATTCAACAACAGGGGTCAGCTGCTTCTGTCCATTGGTTGGGTGCAAATATCTGCATCTGACCCTTTCAGCTGCTTGTTGGGTCTTTCTGAGGGCAATCATGTTGGGTCCCTTTTTGTGAGTGCTCCATAGCCTCAGTAATTGTGTCAGGCCTTGAAACATCCCCTTGAGCTGGATCCCATTTTGGGCCTGTCACTGGACCTTCTTTTCCTCAGTCTCCTCTCCATTTTCATCCCTGCAATTCTTTCAGACAGGAACAATTATGGGTCAGAGTTTTGACTTTTGGATGGAGTTCCATCCATTTGCTTACAAATTTCATGAATTCACTGTTTTTAATAGCTGAGTAGTATCCATTGTGTAAATGTACCACATTTTCTGTATCCATTCTTAGGTTGAGGGACATCTTGGTTGTTTCCAGCTTCTGGCTATTATACATAAGGCTGCTATGAACATAGTAGAGCATGTGGCCCTGTAGCATAGTGGAGCATCTTTTGGGTATATACAAGTAGTAGTATAGCTGGGTCTTCAGGTAGAACTATTTCCAGTGTTCTGAGGAATTGCCAGACTGATTTTCAGAGTAGTTGTACCACTTTGCAATCCCACCAGCAATAAAGGAATGTTCCTCTTTCTCCACATCCTTGCCAGCATCTGCTGTCACCTGAGTTTTTGATCTTAGCCATTCTGCTTGATGTAAAGTAGAATCAGGGTCATTTTGATTTGCATTTCCCCAATGACTAAAAATGTTGAAATCTTTATATGCTTTCATTTTTTTGTTTTTACTTACTAAATATAATTTCTCATAACAGAAAACATTATGGAGTAGTAAAATGGAAACATTAATTCATTTTTATCACTGGTTAAATGCAGACAGTGTGTTGCTCTTAATAATTCCATTTTGCCCCATAACAAGGATCTTCTAAGATGTACTAGGTTATTTTTCAATGTATGGGCACATTAAGAATATTTTCAAAGATTGGAATGTTCTGTCTTTATTTCTTTTGCTTTTTTTTGTCTTGTACTGTATCATGCATCCTTGCATATGATTGGAGTTTTCATTTTTGTAGACCCCTAAAAAAATCGTGTGTATGTGTGTGTGTGTTTACTATTACTCGTGTGTGTGTGTGTTTACTATTACTTGTGTGTGTGAGAGAGACATGTGTGTGACTACAGATACATGTGTGCCATGAAATATGTATGAAAATCAGAGAACAACTTTCATGAGTTCATCTTCTTCTACCTTGTGTTCTTGTGTTTATTGTTGCTGTTGTTTTTGTTTTCTTGAGGCAGAGTCTCTCTTGTTGCTTTTGCTGCCTGTTATCTTGTTATTTCTGGGGGATTTCACATGCTTCTCCTGCCTCTGCTACTTGTCTCACAGTAAGAGTGGTAGAATTAAAGATTAAATTTAAGATTTCTTTCTTACAGAAAGTAGCAATTTGCCCTTCATCGGCAATGCATAAGAACTGTTCTTGACTAATGATCTTACCTTTTCTAAAATGCCATCTTGGCTTACCTGAATCTTCCTTGCAACTTGACTTGCCTAAGAGTCTTCTTTGCAGCTTAACTCTTTGCAGAGCATCTCTCAGGCATTATTGCTTACTTTGGCAGGGAGTGACCTAGTGAGCTTCACGGACTTCTGGATGCTATTTTGAGATATTTACCTCCTGTTTAATGAGCTTCCTGACAGGGTAGAATGGTTCAATCTTGGAGGAAGTTGTCTCAAAACAAATGTTAAGAAGTTAAATATATCAAATGCAGTGTTTCATTGTTTCCACTTAGCCTCATTAAGCAAAGACTCATGGTGAACAAGTTTCAAATATGAGCTTCAATGTGTGTTAAGACTCAGTCATGTCAATGAAAGGAGATTCCCCCCCTTCCCCTTCTCCACTGAGAGGGTGGAGGCCTCTCTTGGACATCCTCAGACCCTAGCACATCAAGTGTCTACAGGACTAGGCACATCTCCTCCCACTGAGGCCAGACAAGGCATCACAGTTAGGGGAACAGATTCTACAGACAGGCAACAGTTTTAGGGACAGCTCCTACTCTAGTTGTTAGTATACCCACATGAAAACCAAACTGCACATCTGCTACGTATGTGCTGGGGATCTAGGTCTAGCTGTAGCTAGGCCAAGCTTTAGTTGGTGGTTCAGACTTTGAGATTTCCCAAAGGTACAGGTTAGTTGACTATGCTGGTCTTCCTGGTTGTTCTGATCCTCTCCAAGACCTTTAATCTTTCTCCCAACTCTTCCATAAAACTTCCAGATTTAGGTCCAATGTCTGACTGTGGTTCTCTGTATCTATTCCAGTCAGCTAATGGACTGATCCTCTTAGAGGACAGTTACACTAGATTTCTGTTTGTAATCATAACAGAGTATCATTAATAGCATCAGGAATTGGTGCTTGCCTATAGCATAGGTCTCAAGTTGGGCCTGTTGTTGACTGGGTATTCCTTCAGTCTCAGCCCCATCTACGGTTCCTACATATCTAGTAAACAGACAAATTTGAGTCAAAAGTTTTGTGGATGGGTTGGTGTCCTTATCCCTCCACTGGGGTTCCTGGCTGGCTACAGGAGGTAGCCTCTTCAGTTTACATATCCCCACTACTAAGAATCTCAGCTAAAGTCACCCACATAGACTCCTGAGCCTTTCCCTATCCCAGGTTTCTGACATCTCCTTGAGATGCCCCTCCAACCTCTCCACCCCTGCCTTCTGCAGATTTCCATTCATTCTCCTGACCCTCTGGCCCTTTCTCCTGTCTCTCCCCACACCTAAACCTGAACCTCCTCATTCCCCTCCCCATCTCCTCTCCCACCTAGTTCCCTCCCTCCATCTGCCTTCTATAACTATTTTATTTTCTCCTTCTCAGTGAGATTCAAGCATCCTCACTTGGGCTTTCCTTCTTGTTAGATTATTTGGGTCTGTGGAGTCGAGTGTGGGTATCCTGTACTTTATGGCTAGTACCCACTTATTAGTGAGTATGTACCATGCATGTCCTTTTGGGTCTGGGTTACCTCACCCAGGATGATATTCTCAAGTTCCATCCATTTTCCTGCAAAATTTATGATGCCTTTGTTTTCAATAGCTGAATAGCATGTCTTTGATGCCTAAATGTGGGTATGCTTCCACATCTAAATGCAAAAAAAATATCTTACATGTCTGTTATTCTCATTGTTATTTGGCATATAATGTGTTTTGCTCAAATTTACCCCAATCCCCATCTCTAATCCCCTTAACTATTCATTCATCCTTTTCCATCCCAATTTTATGTGCTCTAATTGTTTTTAATGCACTGAGTCCAATATATGTTGCTTATATGTTCATTTGTATGTGACCATCTACTAGAACATGATTAGCCTTTTGGGGACCACATCCTAAATAAAACAGAGTCTCCCTCTCCTATCAGCCATCAGCTGCAAATAGCTCCCCAGCTAGGGGAGGGCATTTATGATCAATGAAAAATATTTCATTGAAGACTACATTTTGAAGTATTTTTTTAAAGGGAAAAACATGTTGAACGATTTGGATATTTATTGTGGCATTAGTTCATGCAGAGACTTGAATACCTGAATAATGATTCAAAAAACTAACTAGGAGGCTTTGAAACCACTGTTATCTAATATGAATTTATGCATTCATTTATCCATCTGTCTAAGAAATCAGTATACTAAGAGATTACCAGTTATAAAGTCAGATAGACACTGACTCCATTCTCATCTGGATAGTCATGTAATCTTGTTTCAATTTATTCACCTGTTAAATGGGAGTGCAAATACAAGTGAAATATTTAATTCAGCTCATAACACAAAGGAGACAACCAAAGAGTTATTGGTTTAACATTCACTCAACAAATATTTATGCAGAAATTGTCATATCTCAGACAAAAAGGATCTTGCTTTTCAAAACCGTGTTTCTAGAAACATGAATTTGAATAAGTAAGTCCCAGGAATACTTTTCATTAATAAAGAAAGCATATTTGTATTAACTCTAATTTCCTTGCCCATATACACTGCCAAACCCAGCTTCAGTTCTCTAGACTAGGATTGTATTTTATTCCATTGTCAGTACAGTATTATCGGGGGAAATAAGAAGAAAAATAAAATATTGATGATTTATTGATCTTTTATACTGTTCCCAGGAAATATCTTTATATAGATTTATGCTTTCAAAAAGAAGACTGAGGTCATGATGATAAAGTGCACAGGAGAAACACTACCTCATCAGTGATCCTCGTGACACTCACAGAATAACTCTGATGCCCTATCGATATCTTAAAATCATTGTGTGTCTCCAATTAAAGAAACTTGAAACAAGCTATCTCAAGTTCATTATAAATTCGAGATAGGATTCTTCTAAAAGTATCTGATGTATAAGCTTAAATTCTGTCTTTCAACCTCCATAGCAAATAGTCAAATATTCCAATAGAGGCCTAATACTTCATACAACACAAAAATATCCAGAAAAGTATGAATAATTTATTTTCAGACATACCAATACTATACAAAAAAGTATGTAATCATTTACTTAAACAAAACATCTTCAAACAATTGTTTGTGTCACTATTCCATATCTTTTAAAATCAGTTTGCTGTAAACACTATAATTATTTCCTGATTTCCAAGTTTAACTTCTAGACAGTTTTTCTCCATACCACTTTGAAGACAACAATGAGTAAGAAATAAAAATGCATCCTACCACCCATGATTTTACATTCTTACTGATGACAGGGTTAGAGGCATTCTTCTATCCTCTCATCAAGCTCTGTTGCTGTCAGACAGTGACAAGCCTATGTTTCTCAGACTTCTCATTAAAATAAATAATCCAAATTCTAAGACTGTTTCTGAGCTATGTAATAAAGCTAGCTCGAATGAGAAGGTAGATCCAAATTGATATGGCAGACTCAGTTCCAAACAGAGACAATTAATGAGGACAGAAATTGAATCCTTATAACAGTGATCTTCCACATTAACACTGCTAAATATATTGTCACTCTTCTATAAACGGAGGAAAAAGTAATGTCTTTTTACCACAACCAGTACAATAGTATTTGAGGAAAGCCTCTGAAGGTTCTTCTCCACTGAGGTATGAAAATAACAATAATCCTTAAAATTTCCATCCTACCAGATTAACAAAACAGGCTATTTTCAAAATTAAACCAGACTCACACTGAATATTATAAGAGATTTGAAACAAACCTTCAATTAATACATTTCAAAACACATTAATAGAATTGCCAATAATCAGATTGAGATTGATCATAGATTAATTTTTCTTTGTTATTTGGATAACAAATGTTGTTGGAAAAATATGTTATTCACAAGAAGAAGAATGGAATATGCCCTATATATCAAAAAACTTACATGAAAATGAAGTAATGATCAAAATTATAGATGCCCAACAGAAAACAAATTCAATGCCATATTTGGAGGTGCCTTATCTTGTGTCATGTCAGGGACTTTCTTTTTCTTAACATTTTTAATTTTTATTTTGTTATATTTTATTTGTATATTTTCCTTTTTTTACATTACAGGTCTTTTGCATATACATTATTGTTTCCAGCTTTACTGTTTTTATGGAATTCCTGGGTGCATAAATGAATGGCTCTCTATGTCTGTATCTGATTCTTGTGCCTTTTCTTGGACTCTGTTCCTTCTGATAGTTTTGTTGTATTTCCATGAGCTACTTTTTACATTATTTTATTTTTCCCTTCGAAGCCCATTTGTTTACTAGAGACAGAAAAGAGGTAGATCCAGATGGGAAGGGAGGTGGGGAGAAACTGGAAGAAATGGAGGGAAGGAAAATCATAATCAAGTTATCATATATGAAAAAAACTATTTTCAATAAAAGGCAAAATATAAAAAAAAAAAAAAATCAAGTCCTGAAACAGATGAACTAGCGGGAGGAATCTTCATGCCATTGGGTAGGCAATTCTTTCTTGAGTATTGGGAAGTGTTATAAGCCACAAAAATTAAAGTAAATAAAGGCTAAATCAGTCTACAAACCTTCTGCACAGTAAGCCAAAGCAAAATTAGCATTAAATGGAAACTGCAATACTAAAAGAATATATTTGCCATATAAATATTTAATGAGTATCTAATTTTAAAATACATTTAAAAGAGCTATATAACATAAGCAAAAAATCATAACTCTAAAATGATCAAAATATTTGACAACACATTTTTCCAAAGAAGTCTGACAAATGACCAATGAAAGTCCTAAGAACCTCTTCAGTCCCTGGCATCTGGGACTTTCTAGTAGCTATAGACAGTCCCCTCTCCCCAAATGCTATACACCTACTTTCAAATTCCTAACTCTCTGTATTTCTCCCCCATCTCCTCCTATATTTGAACTGGTCCCCCTTCTCCCTTCCCCCTCCTCTCTATCCCCCAAATCCCTCTCTCTTTCTACTTCCCAGAGATTATTCTCTTCTCCCTACTGAATAGGGCTGTACTACTCAGTAAGTTCATTTTTTGTCAGAAATTTTGCCAGAGCAACAAAAACACTAACATACAAAAAATGGTACCACAAAATAGAAATGTAGATGTGAGAAACCTGACCTGTTCTGCTTAGGGATTTTGAACTGTTTCATAAGATCATTTTTAAAGATTTTGTAGTTGGAAGCTAGAGAAATCATAGAATATTATAAGCAGAGCCTAATGGACCATTCTGCTTGAACTGCTTGTGAAGAAGAGAATCCTAACAAAAATGTTAACTGTAGATCCCACCTTCATAAGGTTCAGAAAGTAGCAAGAACACTATCAGAAACTGAGAGAGGGGCTAGTCTTTTGAATTGTAGAATAAGCTGTCCATACTCTTAGAACTTGAATTAGATTGAATTCAAAAACAAGGAACTCATTTTATTAACAGAGGAAATATCACAACCACATAGCATTTAGGCATTTAGGCTCAGACGTAGTTTCTGCTCACTGCTCTTACCCTAATCTATTGTGAAATAAAGAACAATAATTAGAACAGAAAGATAAGAAAAAATGTGAAATTTTGCAAGGAATGGAGCATAAACAATTTTATATTTGTAGAAAGCAAGGCACAAAAATATAAAACAAAACAAAAAGTCATGATTATATATATAATATATATAACATATATATGTATATATATATGGTTTTTTTGAGACAGGGTTTCTCTGTGTAGCCCTGGCTGTCCTGGAACTCACTTTGTAGACCAGCCTGGCCTCGAACTCAGAAATCCAACTGCCTCTGCCTCCTGAGTGCTGGGATTAAAGGTGTATGCCACCACGCCGGCTTTTTTTGTTTGTTTGTTTTGGTATGATCATGCTTTTATTGGATATTTTCTTTATTTACATTTCAAATGTTATCCCCTTTCCTGATTCCCCCCAGAAGCCTCCTATCCTCTCCCCCTCCCCCTGCTTCTCTGAGGGTGTTCACCCACCCAGTCTCTCATTCCCCTACTCTGGGGCATCAAGCTTTCTCAGGATCCAGGTGCTCTCCTCCCATTGATGCCCTACAAGGCCATCCTCTGCTACATATGCAGCTAGAGCCATGAGTCCCTCCATGTGTACTCTTTGGTTGGTGGTTTTGTCCCTGGGAGCTCTGGGGTGTCGGGTTGATCGATATTGTTGTTCTTCCTATGGAGAAGGAACACTACTCAATTCGTTCTATGAAGCCACAATTACACTTATATCTAAACCACACAAAGACCCAACAAAGAAAGAGAACTTCAGACCAATTTGCCTTATGAACATCAATGCAAAAATACTCAATAAAATTCTCTTAAACCGAATCCAAGAGCACATCAAAGTCATGATTGTTAAAGAGATTAATCCCATTAAAGTGAGGCCTCTTTCTCTTTACTAAGATGGTGGGGAAGGTGACTGCCTGCTAAAGGCTCCAAGGGGCCTCCAGATTTGGGATAGCTTAGAAGACTCACCTCTGGGTACGTCTGTGGAGGTGTATATGAAGAGTTTTAAATATCCTTGAAATTTTCATTAAGGATAAAATTGGATTTTTTTCTTGTAAAGAAATCATAGAGCACCAAGAATTTCAAATACAATATTAAAAGCTAGAATATAATACAGAAACCTCTACTATTTACCAATAGTTAAAATTTTTTTTTGATTAATGAAGCACGGATAACTGAAAGTCTTACTGAGATGAAAAACTGAGAGGGAAAAAATATGAATGAAGTTAAGACTTACAAGTGATCAAAGTCACTTTATGTGAACTCATTCAATAAAGCACTTTAGCTAAATGAAAACTAAATCAGAAAATTATCTTCTGAATAAAGTACAAGAAGCTGTACTGAAAAATGAGTCATGTATTTAAAATTATATGTAAATGAAGGTTGATAATGATTCTCGTAACTAATAAAAGTCTTTTGTAAATTTAAATGAATTTGAACAAAGTATAATGACATGTGTCTATGAGAATGCAATGATAAAATCCACTACTTAGTATGCTAACTTTAAAAAGTCATTAAACAGGCTTTATAAGACATTCCAAACTGAAGCTACATAGTTAAATTGAAAATATTTAGATCCTAGAACTAAAATTTAAGTTACCTCTTCTAAAAGGTGGAGAAAAATTGGAAAATGTTCAGTAATATAAAAGTGATAAGCTCATTAAATCATTGATAGAAATGGGAATATATAAGAAAATGAATTTGAAGCCGGGTGGTGGTGGTGCACACCTTTAATCCCAGCACTTGGGAGGCAGAGGCAAGCAGATTTCTGATTTCGAGGCCAGCCTGGTCTACAAAGTGAGTTCCAGGACAGCCAGGGCTATACAGAGAAACCCTGTCTCGAAAAAAAAAAAAAATCAAAAAAAAAAAAAAAAAGAATTTGAGAGAAGGAAATAGATTAAATTTGGTATACTGGTAGAAACATAGTAGATATAAATCTGCATGCTCTTCCACAAGACTGGTGTACTTTTGCTTTTTAAAAATTTGTTTGAAGGTGTCTTCTATGGCTTCATCTAAAGGCTCCTAGCAGAGTACTGGCTCCCAGGCTTCTAGGACAAAAGTATTAAAGTCCACACCCATAAGGCCACACCTACTCCAACAAGGCCACACCTCCCAACAGTGCTACTCCCTGGGCCAAGCATATACAAGTACATGTGATGGAGTACTTGACTAGCATTGACAAGTTCTGGGTTCTATACTGAGCACTGCAAAAAAGAAGGTAAATTAAGTACATATGAGTGAAAATATTATATTTAGAAGAAAAATCACTTGATAGAAAACAAAAATCTTTGCTTCCCATGTCACCAAAATGAATGTATTTAATATATTAATAGAATTATTAAATGAACAGGAAAATAATTAAATTGAATAGCAGAATAAACCATTGACATTAAGGAACAATTATTTTGGAATATATATAAGAACTTGTCAACTGCTAATTATATCTGTCTATGGTAAAGAAAACTCAGTATCAGGGAGTCTAAAGAGGAAAAATTAATTGTAATTCACTCTACACAGTTATTTTTTTAATTTTGAGCAATGTATATCTGTATGTTGTGGATGGCTCTGTGCTGCTTGCTTTCCCAGGAAAGGCTGTCTGGAATGAGGAGTGAGACACTTACTCAGGTGGCTTCTTGTGAAACAATCCCCTAATGAATAAAGGAGCCAATCACTGGGCTAGTAGGCAGGACGTCCAGGTTGGACAGACGAAAACCGACAGCAGGAGAGAGTTAGGCCTCTTTTGGAACAAGACAACAGAGGGGTAAGATGTAACTGCTATCATGTGGTAGATCCACAAGGATTTTCCACAGGAAGAATCAGATTTAAATAAGGCTTACAAGATTAGGTTTTAGTGGTTGCACCCAGAGATTAGGTTATCATTGTTTCTGAACAGTGGCAACATGTGTGTTTGCCAGATGTGTACCACAAAGGCCGTGGGGGATTTGAAGCACAGGGCTGGTGTGGTAACAACCCGCCAATGACAACCTAGTGAGCTGGATGGAGAGTTTGTAGAGCTCTGACTCAGAGACTCCACAAGACAGAGGCAGGCGAATTTCTGAGTTCAAGGCCAGCCTGGTCTACAAAGTGAGTTCCAGGACAGCCAGGGCTACACAGAGAAACCCTGTCTCAAAAAACAAAAAACAAAACAAACAAAAACAAAACAAAAGAAAAAGACAAAACAGATCAACCATTCCCTGCCAGTGCATGGCTGACCAGTCACTAGGGCAGAGAGTTGGAGGCACAAACACGGGAACGAGACAGTATGATTTTTTAATATTTCATGCAACATCTGTATCCATGTTAAAGTAAATTAATAACTGTAGTACAGGAATCCTGTGTGTTAAGAAAATATAATATTCAATCAAGTCTCAATCAAATTATCTGAAGCTATCCAGGTATGCTTCAGTTTCCCATAAACTTTAGATGTGCCTTCTACTAAAGTTACACAGTCCTCAATAAAACTATTTAAATTTAATCAAGTTTCAAAGAATGTGAAAACACAAAGGATTATGGAGTAACACAAGGATGAGCCTCTTGTGATTGGTATACATCTCTTTCAATCACATTTTATTGACTAGAAGAGTAATATTTTCACATCTTGATATAAAGATGATAACATTAAACTATTGGCCTAAAAAGATATACTAGGGTGGAAAATGTCCTAATGGATTCTGTTACAGTTGCTTATTTACTTTCCAAAAACTATATAGCAAGAAAGAAATTAAATAAAACAATATAAAGTCGTATCAAGAAATATTGGATAAAATTAATAACTATCTCCCAGAAGTCAAAAGTTATTAAACAAAACTAACAGTGCCAGGTATAGGATACTTCTTTGAAACTTTGGTTAGTGGGTGTTACAGAGATCCCCCCAAAATAACATTATCTAATGTTATTGCTGAACACAAGATAGACTTGGCCATATAAAGAAATCAAAAGAAATATAAAAAAAAAATCAAACTGGAGATTTCCTCCCTGCTATCTAACTTTCATTGTGTTAAAGGTGCTGTGTAGGCACTGGAGGAAAAACATTTATCAATAGCTCTACACAGATGTGACCTCTATGAGTTACAATACCACTATGTTTCAAGATATACCTGCTCGTGATTATAATGGTGGCAAGAAGGCTCTAAGCGCATTTCAGATTGAATTTAAAGTATGCTCCATAGGAGGGAAACCCTATGCTGTAGACATTGCCAAAAGAACATGGCCAGGGAACTCATATGCCATCTTGGAGAATCTACTAATGTTTTGCTAAATGGACATAGAATCAAACTGAATTTAAAAATACTTATCTTTATACCTTTAGATTATAATAATCTACAGCCATCATCAGAGAAATATCTTTTTGCAGTGTACAGCAGGCAATACAAAGATATGTGAATGGTGTGAAAAATAAATTACTGTGGAACACTCAGCCCTAAATGGACATCTAGATCATACCACCACCAACAACACCACCACAACCACCACCACCACCACCACCACAACAACAACAACAACAACCACAACCACCACCCATCACCAAAGAACATGGCAAGAAATTGTAGCAGAATTTTGATAAGAGCCAGAGGTTGGTGAGAACTGCTGGAAATCAGTGTCTTGTAGACATAACAGTGCTATTACTCTCATAATCTTTCATCACAGAAGCTGTTATTCCCTGTATAGAACCTGCACAAGTTCAAGCCATGGATGAAAGAGGGGCATTTGAGGTTGCAGCCCTAATTCACAAACTACTGGGAAATGGTGAATATAAGGGAGATAAAATTTCACTCGGGGATGTGAAAACTACTAGGTTGTCTGTATTCCAGAAGATGGCTCCCTCCCACACCTACACACATATAAGCAACACTAGGTGGACTCAGTGATTGTTGTGTGGCAAAACATCTTTTGGGAAGACACAATACACTGTCTATTCACCACAGATAGGGAGCCCACAACAGACTCAAGTACAGATACAACCAAAGTCTACCTTGGTGAACCAAAGAGTTTTATTGGGATTGCTTACCAGAATATGATTGAGTGGTTACTTACATGAGCAGAAATTATTCAAACAACTGTAGATACTCTGGTTTCTGCTCCTTCCAGGCAACTGGAATGGCCTCAGACTCTCCTTTGCAGCTTAGTTTATCTGAGATCAACTCTCAACAGTCTTTGTTTATACTGTATTAGGAAGGGAGGGAACTAGCATAAGTAGTCAGTTTCAGGGACTTCCTATAACTACTTAGAGTTGCATATCTTCTGGCAACTATTCTGGGAGATGGAGTGTTTCAACCTTGAAGAAACTGCTACATGTCAGTGGATTGAGAAAACAAGAACATGAAGTTGGGAAAAGGATGTACTAGAGGTATCTGGTAGGAGTTACTGGGGAAGAAGTGAATATAATCAAAACATGCAGATTTGATGCATGCATGAAATTCTTAAATAATAAAAAGTAATAGCAACTTCTATTCATATACCAATAAAAGGATAATCAAAAATTAAAGTATTAATCAGAAAGAAAATTTGTGATGATGAAGGCTATAACCCAAAAAACAATATTGAAACTAGTTTAACTTTGTTACACAACAAATAGCATGTGATCATAAAATGTATTAAGTACAATGTTCTGCAAAGACAAAGAATATCTATCAAAAATTTCAGATCACGGATAGGAGTAGGAGTAGGAGGAGACTGCAGACATATCTAGTACTGTGCCCTCTTGGCAATGATAGTTTCTGCTGAAGCATTAGGAAACTTGGTCAAACAACAGATTGTAAAAATTAATTAGGGCTTCATATTTGAGGATGATACACAGAAATGAGAATGCACAGAGCCTAATTTTAAGTAGGGACAGGGTTTAAATCAGGTTCATGTAAAGAAAGTGAAGGAAGGAATAAGAATAATACTAGTGTAATACAGGTTAAAAAATAAGGCTCAGAGAACTTCACTAGTTCATTCCACTACATGGAACTAACTAGATTAACTGTACTGTTCTATCTAGAACCTGGATCATAGGGGTGATTTATAGAACCAAGATTTTGGGTTGCTTGCAACTAAAACAAGATTGTTACACTAAGGGACTTGACATGTCTGAGACTGGCTAAATGAACAGCTACATTCAAGAACTGTTTCTTAGTTGTATCTTAAGTTTCAGTAAGACTTTGTTGCAGACAAATGCATATTGTATCCCCTACATATAAGCTACTATTTACAGGATTATAATGGCAATGTTTGTCACTTTCCTGAGACCTACATTCAAACTGGTTCACAGAACATACTCCGTAGATTCTATTTATTAGAGTAGAATAACTAGAATTTAAATTTCACATTCTTTTTCCTAAGAGCCTTCATGTGTTCTCTAATATCTGACAACACATGGGTTATTTGATCAATAGCTTGAAACTGAATAACCAGTTTTAGATACACAAATCAAAATTAGGTTCTGAGATCAAGCCATATGCTTTTTTTTTGATACAGTGCTTCTCTGTATATCCCTGGCTGTCCTGGAACTCACTTTGTAGACCAGGCTGGTCTCCAACTCAGAAATCTGCCTGCCTCTGCCTCCCGAGTGCTGGAATTAAAGGCGTTGTCACCACGCCCAGCTCATATGCTTCTTTTTAAGATCTTTCATGTTTAGTGGAGAAGATGAGACCTCCCTCTAAAGAAATAAGAGCTACTTTGCAAAACCCATGATTAAAAACCTAATTAAATGTTAAAGTCTTCCTTTTCAATTTGAAAAAATACAAAAGAAAAAATATACAAGGGGTGAAATGAGAAAGACCAAACAGGACACAAAAAGAAAATTATCCAATTAAACACTTCTTAAAAAGATAATAAGGATTCAGGCATGGTGGTACATATCTATACCCCAGCACCTGAGAGGCCGAGACAGAATTACTGCTGGTTCAATGCCACACTAGGGTCCATAGATAAATCATGTCTCCAAAAAGAAAGAGGAAGAGAGAGAGAGAAAGCAATGAGAAAACATTATTAATCATTAGATATTATAGCCAAAATAAATGGAAGGGAAAAATAAAACTGAAAACAATTTTATATAAATATTCAAATCAAGCAGGTATGTCTTAATCTAAAGCAAACAGTAACTTAAAAAAACATATGGGCTTCTTCATGAAAAAAGTCAATTATGCAGGCAGAAGTGCAGTTCTCAAGCTATGAGGAACAAATCTGAATTTACTCACATTACATCCTGATTGATGCCCCCTGCCTCTGGATCTCCCCTTTCCATAGTCCCTCCCCCCACCCTCTTCTCCTCTGAGAGAATAGAGGCGCCCCTTGGGTATCCTCCCCACCCTAGCACTTCAAGTCTTTGTATGACTAGGTGACTCTTCTTCCACTGAGGCCAGACAAGACAGCCCAGTTAGGGGAACAGATTGTATAGGCAAGAAACAGTTTTAGCACCTACTCCAATTGTTAGGGGACCCACATGAAGACTGAGCTGCACATCTGAAACATATGTGTACAGGATCTAGGTCCAGCCCAGGTATGCTATATGGTTGTTGGTTCAGATTGTGAGAGTCTCCAGGGGCCCATATTGGTTAACACTGTTGGTCTTCCTGTGGGGTTCCTAGCCCTTTTGGGGCCCTCAATCCTCCCCCAACTCTTCCATAAAAGACCACAAGCTCCATCCATTGTTTGGCTGTGTCTGCAACTGTCTGAGTCAGCTGCTGGATAGAGCCTCTTAGAGGACAGCCATTCTTGGCTGCTGTGTGCAAGAATGACACAGAATAATTAATAGTGTCAGGGATTTGTGCTTGTCCATGGGCTGAGTTTAAAATTTTGGCTGGTTATTTCTGGCCATTCCATCAGTCTCTGCTCCATCCCCTGTCCCTGAAATTTTGTTGGGTATGTTGGTACCCCTATTGCTCCACTGGGGTTCCTGCCTTGCTAGAGGAGGTAGCCTCTTCAGGTCCGAAAACCACATGGCTGTGAGACTCAGCTAAGTTCACCCCTATTATTTTTGGGTCTCTGGAATGTCTTCAAGATGCCTCCTACCCCACATTCCCCCTTACCCCCACGGGCTGCAGTTTTCTTTTCATTCTCAGGCCAACTCTCCATCTCCCCTCTCTCTCCCCACACCTGATCCTGAAACCCCACCTCCATTTCCCTACCCATCTCTTCTCCCACCAAATTCCCTCCCTCAATCTCCTTCCTACTACAATTTTTTTCCCCATTCTAAGCAAACAAGATATCCTTGTTTGGCCTTTCTTCTTGTATACCTTCTTTGTGTCTATGGAATGTAGCCTAGATATCCTGTATTTTATGGTTAATATTCACTTTAAGTGAATCCATATTATATATGTCCATTTGTGACTGGGTTACCTCACTCAGGATGGTAGTCTCAAGTTCCATCCATTTACTTGTAAAATTCATGATGTCTTTGTTTTAATAGCTGCATAGTGCTTTTTTATGTAGATGCACTACATCTTCTTTGTCAATTCTTCATTTGAGGGACATCTAGGTTACTTCCAATTTCTGGCTATTATGAGTAAAGCTGCTATGAACATAGTTGAGCAAGTGTCCCTGTGGTATGATGGAACATCTTTTGGATATATGCCCAGGAGTAGTATAGCTGGGTCTTGAGGTAAAACTATTTCCAGATTTCTGAGAAAGCACTAAATTAATTTCCAAAGTAGTTATACAAGTTTGTACTCCCACCAGCAATGGAGGAGTGCTCCTATTGCTCCACATCCTCATCAGCATCTGCTGTCACCTGATTTTTTTTTTATCTTAACCATTCTGACACATATAAGATGGAATCCCGGGGTTGTTTTAATTTGCATTTCCCTGATGACTAAGTACGTTAAACCTTCCTTTAAATGTTTCTCTGCCATTTAATATTCCTATGTTGAGAATTCTCTGATTAACTAACTCTCTACCCCAATTTTAATTGAGTTATTTAAGTTGTTGGTGTTTAACTTCTTGAGTTCTTTATAAATTTTGTATATCATCTCTCTGTCAGATATACTGTTGGTGAAAATCCTTTCCCAATCTGCAGGCTGCTGTTTTGTCCTATTGACAGTATCCTTTGTCTTACAGAAGCTTTGAAGTTTCATAAGGTCCCATTTAGCAATTGTTGATCTTAGAGCCTGAGCCATTGGTGTTCTCTTCAGAAAATTGTCTCCTATACCAATGATTTCAAGGCTATTTCCCACTTTCTGTTTTATTAGATTTAGTGTAACTGGTTTTACATTGAGGTCTTTGATCCACTTGGACTTGAGTTTTGTGCAGGGTGATAGATATAGATTTGTTTGCATTCTTCTACTGCAGATATTCAGTTAAACCAGCATCATTTGTTGAAGATGCTTTCTTTTCTCCATTGTACCGTTTTGACTTTTGATCAAAAGTCAAGTGTCCATAGTTATGTGTGTTTACTTCTGAGTCTCTGATTCGATTCCATTGATCAACTTGTGTGTTCCTATATCAATACCATGTAGTTTTTATTACTATTGCTCTGTAGCACAACATGAAATCAGGGATGGTGATACCTCCACAAATTCTTTTATTATTCGGGATTGTTTTAGCTATCATGAAACATTTGTTTTTCCATATGAAGTTGAGAATTGCTCTGTTAAAGTGTGTAAAGAATTGAGTTCAAATTTTGATGAGGATTGCATTGCATCTGTAGATTGCTTTTAGTAAGATGGCCATTTTCACTATGTTTATGCTACAGGTCCATGAGCATGGGAGATCTTTCCATATTCTGATATCTTTCTCAATTTCTTTCAGTGACTTTTCTTGTCATGTAGGACTTTCACTTGCTTGGTTAGAGTTACACCAAGATATTTTATATTATTTGTGCTATTGTAAAAGGCGATGTTTTCCTAATTTCTTTATCGACCAATTTATCATTTGTATAATGGAAGGCTACTGATTTCTTTGAGTTTATTTTGTATCCAGCCACTTTGCTGAAGGTGTTTATCAGCTGTAGAAGTTCTCTGGTAGAATATTTGGGTCACTTATATATGTTATCATGAGCAGCAGTCGCCATCTTGGTCCGGGACCCGCCGAACTTAGGAAATTAGTCTGAACAGGTGAGAGGGTGCGCCAGAGAACCTGACAGCTTCTGGAACAGGCGGAAGCACAGAGGCGCTGAGGCAGCACCCTTTGTGGGCCGGGGACAGCCGGCCACCTTCCGGACCAGAGGACAGGTGCCCACCCAGCTGGGGAGGCGGCCTAAGCCACAGCAGCAGCGGTCGCCATCTTGGTCCGAGACCCGCCGAACTTAGGAAATTAGTCTGAACAGGTGAGAGGGTGCGCCAGAGAACCTGACAGCTTCTGGAACAGGCAGAAGCACAGAGGCGCTGAGGCAGCACCCTGTGTGGGCCGGGGACAGCCGGCCACCTTCCGGACCGGAGGACAGGTGCCCACCCGGCTGGGGAGGCGGCCTAAGCCACAGCAGCAGCGGTTGCCATCTTGGTCCCGGGACTCCAAGGAACTTAGGAATTTAGTCTGCTTAGGTGAGAGTCTGTACCACCTGGGAACTGCCAAAGCAACACAGTGTCTGAGAAAGGTCCTGTTTTGGGCCTTCTTCTTCGGCCAGGAGGAGGTCCAAATACAAGATATCTGCGCACCTTCCCTGTAAGAGAGCTTGCCAGCAGAGAGTGCTCTGAGCACTGAAACTCAGAGGAGAGAATCTGTCTCCCAGGTCTGCTGATAGACAGTAACAGAATCACCAGAAGAACAATCTCTAAACAGAGTCAACTATAACTACTAACTCCAGAGATTACCAGATGGCGAAAGGTAAACGGAGGAATCTTACTAACAGGAACCAAGACCACTCACCATCACCAGAACCCAGCACACCCACTTCGCCCAGTCCAGGGAACCCCAACACACCTGAGAACCTAGACCTAGATTTAAAAGCATATCTCATGATGATGGTAGAGGACATCAAGAAGGACTTTAATAAATCACTTAAAGAAATACAGGAGAACACTGCTAAAGAGTTACAAGTCCTTAAAGAAAAACAGGAAAACACAATCAAACAGGTAGAAGTCCTTACAGAAAAAGAGGAAAAAACATACAAACAGGTGATGGAAATGAACAAAACCATACTAGACCTAAAAAGGGAAGTAGACACAATAAAGAAAACTCAAAGCGAGGCAACACTAGAGATAGAAACCCTAGGAAAGAAATCTGGAACCATAGATTTGAGCATCAGCAACAGAATACAAGAGATGGAAGAGAGAATCTCAGGTGCAGAAGATTCCATAGAGAACATCGGCACAACAATCAAAGAAAATGGAAAATGCAAAAAGATCCTAACTCAAAATATCCAGGAAATCCAGGACACAATAAGAAGACCAAACGTACGGATAATGGGAGTGGATGAGAATGAAGATTTTCAACTCAAAGGTCCAGCAAACATCTTCAACAAAATTATTGAAGAAAACTTCCCAAATCTAAAGAATGAGATGCATATGAACATACAAGAAGCCTACAGAACTCCAAATAGACTGGACCAGAAAAGAAATTCCTCCCGACACATAATAATCAGAACATCAAATGCACTAAATAAAGATAGAATACTAAAAGCAGTAAGGGAAAAAGGTCAAGTAACATATAAAGGCAAGCCTATCAGAATTACACCAGATTTTTCACCAGAGACTATGAAAGCCAGAAGAGCCTGGACAGATGTTATACAGACACTAAGAGAACACAAACTGCAGCCCAGGCTACTATAACCAGCCAAACTCTCAATTATCATAGAGGGAGAAACCAAAGTATTCCACGACAAAACCAAATTCACGCATTATCTCTCCACGAATCCAGCCCTTCAAAGGATAATAACAGAAAAAAACCAATACAAGAACGGGAACAACGCCCTAGAAAAAACAAGAAGGTAATCCCTCAACAAACCTAAAAGAAGACAGCCACAAGAACAGAATGCCACCTTTAACAACTAAAATAACAGGAAGCAACAATTACTTTTCCTTAATATCTCTTAACATCAATGGTCTCAACTCGCCAATAAAAAGACATAGACTAACAAACTGGCTACACAAACAAGACCCAACATTTTGCTGCTTACAGGAAACTCATCTCAGAGAAAAAGATAGACACTACCTCAGAATGAAAGGCTGGAAAACAATTTTCCAAGCAAATGGTATGAAGAAACAAGCAGGAGTAGCCATCCTAATATCTGATAAGATTGACTTCCAACCCAAAGTCATCAAAAAAGACAAGGAGGGACACTTCATTCTCATCAAAGGTAAAATCCTCCAAGAGGAACTCTCAATTCTGAATATCTATGCTCCAAATACAAGAGCAGTCACATTCACTAAAGAAACTTTAGTAAAGCTCAAAGCACACATTGCGCCTCACACAATAATAGTGGGAGACTTCAACACACCACTTTCACCAATGGACAGATCATGGAAACAGAAACTAAACAGGGACACACTGAAACTAACAGAAGTGATGAAACAAATGGATCTGACAGATATCTACAGAACATTCTATCCTAAAACAAAAGGATATACCTTCTTCTCAGCACCTCATGGTACCTTCTCCAAAATTGACCACATAATAGGTCACAAATCAGGCCTCAACAGATTCAAAAATATTGAAATTGTCCCATGTATCCTATCAGATCACCATGCACTAAGGCTGATCTTCAATAACAAAATAAATAACAGAAAGCCAACATTCACATGGAAACTGAACAACACTCTTCTCAATGATACCTTGGTCAAGGAAGGAATAAAGAAAGAAATTAAAGACTTTTTAGAGTTTAATGAAAATGAAGCCACAACGTACCCAAACCTTTGGGACACAATGAAAGCATTTCTAAGAGGGAAACTCATAGCTATGAGTGCCTTCAAGAAAAAACGGGAGAGAGCACATACTAGCAGCTTGACAACACATCTAAAAGCTCTAGAAAAAAAGGAAGCAAATTCACCCAAGAGGAGTAGACGGCAGGAAATAATCAAACTCAGGGGTGAAATCAACCAAGTGGAAACAAGAAGAACTATTCAAAGAATTAACCAAACGAGGAGTTGGTTCTTTGAGAAAATCAACAAGATAGATAAACCCTTAGCTAGACTCACTAAAGGGCACAGGGACAAAATCCTAATTAACAAAATCAGAAATGAAAAGGGAGACATAACAACAGATCCTGAAGAAATCCAAAACACCATCAGATCCTTCTACAAAAGGCTATACTCAACAAAACTGGAAAACCTGGACGAAATGGACAAATTTCTGGACAGATACCAGGTACCAAAGTTGAATCAGGATCAAGTTGACCTTCTAAACAGTCCCATATCCCCTAAAGAAATAGAAGCAGTTATTAATAGTCTCCCAGCCAAAAAAAGCCCAGGACCAGACGGGTTTAGTGCAGAGTTCTATCAGACCTTCAAAGAAGATCTAACTCCAGTTCTGCACAAACTTTTTCACAAGATAGAAGTAGAAGGTATTCTACCCAACTCATTTTATGAAGCCACTATTACTCTGATACCTAAACCACAGAAAGATCCAACAAAGATAGAGAACTTCAGACCAATTTCTCTTATGAACATCGATGCAAAAATCCTTAATAAAATTCTCGCTAACCGAATCCAAGAACACATTAAAGCAATCATCCATCCTGACCAAGTAGGTTTTATTCCAGGGATGCAGGGATGGTTTAATATACGAAAATCCATCAATGTAATCCATTATATAAACAAACTCAAAGACAAAAACCACATGATCATCTCGTTAGATGCAGAAAAAGCATTTGACAAGATCCAACACCCATTCATGATAAAAGTTCTGGAAAGATCAGGAATTCAAGGCCAATACCTAAACATGATAAAAGCAATCTACAGCAAACCAGTAGCCAACATCAAAGTAAATGGAGAGAAGCTGGAAGCCATCCCACTAAAATCAGGGACTAGACAAGGCTGCCCACTTTCTCCCTACCTTTTCAACATAGTACTTGAAGTATTAGCCAGAGCAATTCGACAACAAAAGGAGATCAAGGGGATACAAATTGGAAAAGAGGAAGTCAAAATATCACTTTTTGCAGATGATATGATAGTATATATAAGTGACCCTAAAAATTCCAACAGAGAACTCCTAAACCTGATAAACAGCTTCGGTGAAGTAGCTGGATATAAAATTAACTCAAACAAGTCAATGGCCTTTCTCTACACAAAGAATAAACAGGCTGAGAAAGAAATTAGGGAAACAACACCCTTCTCAATAGCCACAAATAATATAAAATATCTCGGCGTGACTCTAACGAAGGAAGTGAAAGATCTGTATGATAAAAACTTCAAGTCCCTGAAGAAAGAAATTAAAGAAGATCTCAGAAGATGGAAAGATCTCCCATGCTCATGGCTTGGCAGGACCTACATTGTAAAAATGGCTATCTTGCCAAAAGCAATCTACAGATTCAATGCAATCCCCATTAAAATTCCAACTCAATTCTTCAACGAATTAGAAGGAGCAATTTGCAAATTCATCTGGAATAACAAAAAACCGAGGATAGCAAAAACTCTTCTCAAGGATAAAAGAACCTCTGGTGGAATCACCATGCCTGACCTAAAGCTTTACTACAGAGCAATTGTGATAAAAACTGCATGGTACTGGTATAGAGACAGACAAGTGGACCAATGGAATAGAATTGAAGACCCAGAAATGAACCCACACACCTATGGTCACTTGATCTTCGACAAGGGAGCCAAAACCATCCAGTGGAAGAAAGACAGCATTTTCAACAATTGGTGCTGGCACAACTGGTTGTTATCATGTAGAAGAATGCGAATCGATCCATACTTATCTCCTTGTACTAAGGTCAAATCTAAATGGATCAAAGAACTTCACATAAAACCAGAGACACTGAAACTTATAGAGGAGAAAGTGGGGAAAAGCCTTGAAGATATGGGCACAGGGGAAAAATTCCTGAACAGAACAGCAATGGCTTGTGCTGTAAGATCGAGAATTGACAAATGGGACCTAATGAAACTCCAAAGTTTCTGCAAGGCAAAAGACACTGTCTATAAGACAAAAAGACCACCAACAGACTGGGAAAGGATCTTTACCTATCCTAAATCAGATAGGGGACTAATATCCAACATATATAAAGAACTCAAGAAGGTGGACCTCAGAAAATCAAATAACCCCCTTAAAAAATGGGGCTCAGAACTGAACAAAGAATTCTCACCTGAGGAATACCGAATGGCAGAGAAGCACCTGAAAAAATGTTCAACATCCTTAATCATCAGGGAAATGCAAATCAAAACAACCCTGAGATTCCACCTCACACCAGTGAGAATGGCTAAGATCAAAAATTCAGGTGACAGCAGATGCTGGCGAGGATGTGGAGAAAGAGGAACACTCCTCCATTGTTGGTGGGAGTGCAGGCTTGTACAACCACTCTGGAAATCAGTCTGGCGGTTCCTCAGAAAATTGGACATAGTACTACCGGAGGATCCAGCAATACCTCTCCTGGGCATATATCCAGAAGAAGCCCCAACTGGTAAGAAGGACACATGCTCCACTATGTTCATAGCAGCCTTATTTATAATAGCCAGAAACTGGAAAGAACCCAGATGCCCCTCAACAGAGGAATGGATACAGAAAATGTGGTACATCTACACAATGGAGTACTACTCAGCTATTAAAAAGAATGAATTTATGAAATTCCTAGCCAAATGGATGGACCTGGAGAGCATCATCCTGAGTGAGGTAACACAATCACAAAGGAACTCACACAATATGTACTCACTGATAAGTGGATACTAGCCCAAAACCTAGGATACCCACGATATAAGATACAATTTCCTAAACACATGAAACTCAAGAAAAATGAAGACTGAAGTGTGGACACTATGCCCCTCCTTAGAAGTGGGAACAAAACACCCATGGAAGGAGTTACAGAAACAAAGTATGGAGCTGAGATGAAAGGATGGACCATGTAGAGACTGCCATATCCAGGGATCCACCCCATAATCAGCTTCCAAATGCTGACACCATTGCATACACTAGCAAGATTTTACTGAAAGGACCCAGATGTAGCTGTCTCTTGTGAGACTATGCCGGGGCCTAGCAAACACAGAAGTGGATGCTCACAGTCAGCTAATGGATGGATCACAGGGCTCCCAATGGAGGAGCTAGAGAAAGTACCCAAGGAGCTAAAGGGATCTTCAACCCTATAGGTGGAACAACATTATGAACTAACCAGTACCCCTGAGCTCTTGACTCTAGCTGCATATGTATCAAAAGATGGCCTAGTCGGCCATCACTGGAAAGAGAGGCCCATTGGACACGCAGACTTTGTGTGCCCCGGTACAGGGGAACGCCAGGGCCAAAGGGGGGGAGTGGGTGGGTAGGGGAGTGGGGGTGGGTGGGTAAGGGGGACTTTTGGTATAGCATTGGAAATGTAAATGAGCTAAATACCTAATAAAAAATGGAAAAAAAAATATATATGTTATCATACCATTTGTTAATATAGATATTTTGACTTCTTCCTTTCCAAATTGAATCCCCTAGATCTCCTTTAGTTGTTTTATTGCTCTAGCTAGAAAAACAAGTACTATATTGAATAGATTAAGGAGAGAGTGTGTAGCCTTGTCTTGATCCTGATTTTAATGGAATTGCTGAATCAGACAGTGGTAATGCTTGTTCAACTTTAGATACACTGAGAGCCATTGATTTTATTCTTTCAATGAGTGATTTTTGTTGTTTTTGAGTTACATCTCATTTTGAAAAAAAAAAAAGAACAATTAGTTTGGAAAATGGCTTGAAAGTTTCTGAATATAGTGAAAAAAAAAGTACTATCCTATGGCAAGTTCTAGGTAATCGATCCTCTCCCCCACCTAAAGGAATAATTCCCAATAAATTGAAGTGGTGGTTTAAATCTCAGGCCAGTTCAAAATAACTTCAAGTAAATGCTGCTACAACATATATATTGTGCTTTCCAATATACTGTAAAATTTAACTTAGTGATTATTCTGATCAGTTGAATGAGGAAGAGTAGGGAATTCTAGGTATGAGGAAAATGAAAAGGAGTCATATAATGTTATGTGGATGTTATATGTTATTTTCCTTCTATTAGCCCTCATTTTACCCAGGCTCAGCCAGCCTTTCATTAGGTGAGACAGTATTCTAAACTGTTAGGCTACTGATGACTGATCTGCCATTTATTGGTACCCTAAGGTTATCTTCTGGCTCAAGAAGTAAAAGCATCACATGTTTATGGCCCCAAGGAAGGTTGTTAGAACAGAAATACAGAAAGAAGACTATTCAGAGATTAATTTCTCAGTTTCTCAGCAGATCATTTTTATTTTAAGCAAGGGGTTCTTATGTTTAGAGAAATACTTTTTATGAGTTATATGAGTTGCTAAAATCTGTGCTTTTTGACCTTCAGACGATAAGGTCTGTGTAAACTGGGAATGAATGAAATTTATCACTCAGTAAGAACTGGACCCTCATTCCCATACTTGTTTAAGAATTCATGTGGATACTGGCAGGTTTATAGTGTGGGAGATAAATCATCTAAAAAACATGCAAGATGAACAAACACTTGGAGATGTTCCAAAGTCAGTTCAAGAGCAGAAGATGGTGGAGCAGCTTTTTGGAAATTTGAAATCAAAGTTTTTAGAAGACTACAAATCCTACATCCTTCTAGTGTATCTCTGGGTATAGAAATTCTTACTGAAGTATCATCAAGATAATGTGGCTTAGAAGGAAAATGGAATGCATTCACTATACTTTTCAACATCTAAGTACAGGAGACTAATATTCTCCTCTAAGCCTTCAACTGATGGTGTGCAGGCAACAAATACTTATTGTGTGTCTACTGTATGCCATCTCTTGAATAAATTGTGGTGGTGAGTCAAAGAATAGTTAAAAGGTTCATTATGTGTTCTAAAACTGCTCTATCTAGTAGGATGACTAGCTTAAGCACAAACTGCAATCTAGGTAGGAAAAGATAGACTCCTATCTCCAGCTTTCATCAGTTAGGCAAATCCTTAGAATAGCTGACCTTTAAAATTCTTTCTTTGCTGTTATCTTCCAGTGACTCTTGGAATGCATTAAACAAAATCCTGATAACACCACGTATGTTCCCTAAACATTTTGTTCATGTTGCTTTGGGGATTTTGTCATTTTTTAATTTTTTTATAATTTCATACATATGTATAATGTATTTTCATCACTTTTACCCTGTTATTCTCTTCCATCCCCATACATAAACTTTTAATGGTTCTTTTTATATAAAGTGTGATACATGTTCTAAATGTTTTATTTTGATAAATAATATTTGTATATGTAATGGCATTATCTGTTATAAAATAATTATACAGAGAATATGTAGATAGCTGATAGATAGATAGATAGATAGATAGATAGATAGATAGATAGATACATAGGTAAGTATATAGATAGATAGATTGATAGATAGATAGATAGATAGATAGATAGATAGATAGATAGATAGATAGATAGAATTGCAATAAATATTTAACAAAGTCATGCTTGCATGAAAAGCTCTTTTCTCACAAAATAACAATGCAAAATTGGAAAGACTCTTTTGAGGAATCTATCTATCTATGTATAATCACATACAGTATTTTCTTTTCTTTCAATTCTGTGGATCAAATTCAAGGCTCTGCATTTTCTAGGTAAGAGTTCCAACACTAAATTACATTTCAGCTTTTATATTTTCAATTCAAACAACTTTGTAAATTTTGTGCCTCCTGTACCAAGATGATAATATACATTTGAATATTGTGCACATATATGGTAGATGTGCATGTTTGTGTGTTACCATCTACGTGCTGGATGAGTGTATACGTGTAGGAAAGAAGTCTTCATTGGGTTTCTTCCTCTATTGTTCTTCACCTATTTTTAAAGGTGTATCTCACTGAAACTGATATATATATATATATATATTGGCTAAACTAACAGGACTCAGAGCTATATAAATCTACTTATCCACCTGCTCCCACCCCATCTCAGTGCAATGGGTACAAGTGAACACCACTATGTTTTGCTTTTTATATGGGTTTGGGGATCTGAACTCAGGTCCTCATACTTCCAAGTCAATAACTTTACCATTTGAGCCACTCCCATAGTCCCCAAAAAATATTTGTTTAAGATAAGTTATTCTGAAACTAGAGTGGAACGTAAGTGGGATTATATAAGAGCCTGCATTCAAATCCTCAGAAAACAAGTTAAAAAGCCAGACATGGCCCCAAGCACTCATGACCTCAATGTGATGTGTCCTGAAGACAGGAAAATAAGAGGTGCTTGCTGGCCACCAACCTAACTCAAGGTTTAATAAGAGAGCATGCTTCAAAAACCCAAGATACAATTTGCAAACCACATGAAACTCAAGAAGGAAGACCAAAGTATGGATACTTTGATCCTTCTTAGAAAAGTGAACAAAATACCCATGAAGGAGATACAGAGACAAAGTTTGGAGCAGAGACTGAAGGAATGACCATCCAGAGACTGCCCCACCTGGGGATCCATCCCATAAACAACCACCAAACCCAGACACTATTGCAAATGCCAACAAGAGCTAGCTGACAGGAGCCTAATATAGCTGTCTCCTGAGAAGCTCTGCCAATGCCTGACAAATACAGAAGTGGATGCTTTCACAGCCATCCATGGGAAGAAGTACAGGCTCCCCAATGAATGAACTGGAGAAAGTACCAAAAGAGCTGAAGGGGTTTGCAGCCCCATAGAAGGAATATTATGAACTAACCAGTATCCCCAGATCTCCCTTGGACTAAACCACCAATCAAAGAAAACACATGGTGGGACTCATGGCTCTAGCTGCATATGTAGCAGAGGATCGTCTAGTCAGTCATCAATGGGAACAGAGGCCCTTGGTCCTGTGAAGGTTCTATGCCCCAGTGTGAGGGAATGCCAGGGCCAGGAAGCAGGAGTGGGTGGGTTGGAGAGCAGGGGAAGGGGGGAAAGTATAGGGGGATTCTTGGAGAGGAAACTAGGAAAAGGGATAACATTTGAAATGTAAATAAAGAAAATATCTAATAAATCTGTAAGCATGGAAAAATAAATAAGCAATAAAGCAGGCGATTCAATGTTCTCTGAAATCCACATATGTGCACAGATGCCCAAACGTGTATGTGTACACACGCATGCAAATATGCACACACATACACACACACACACACACACACACGATGTTACTCTGTAATTATAATCAACAGTCACATACAGGTTCTGAGATAAGGAAAAGCAGAGTTTACTGAAGTCATTTTAAAAGACTTTAGGTTATCTATTAAAAAATAATTCAAAAAATATTTGCCAAAAAATGTTATTGCTATTGGTTTGGTTATTTTAGCTGAATTTTAAGAATTTGGATATATGTATCCAAATATATGTATCAGTAATGGCCAACATGGACTCAGATAAATATGTAGAAGAATAGCAGAGGGAAAGTGGAGATGTGAGGAAGGAGCAGCTGAAGATCATAAATAGGAAAGATACTGTACATCAAATACAGACTATCATCCCATCAATTCTACCTGTTAATCAAGCCCTATTTCTCAGGCAAAGCCACATTTTGCCTTTTGAATTGAATACAAACTCAATCATATAGAGAGATGTCAGATGAAAACTTTATGACTTCTGTAATAGTCATTGGACATTTAGTAGAAAGCAAGCCTTCAAATATCTAAGGGACCCTTTTTCCTTTCCAACATGAGGCTTGAAGAAGGACTCCAGCAAATAGTTCAGGGGAAAAGAGTAAGAAAGGAAAAGGGCTATTCTGCCATCAAGATGGTGACCTGAATATACTCCACCACCACTCACAGCAAGTAAATCACACTTGAGGAACTACAGGTAGGGACTCCAATTTTGCACTTTGATATGAACCCCAACAAACCTGTGCTGTCTACGGCAGAGAAGTGAGGGATTTTTCATAAGATATGTGTGTACATTTGACCTTTTTCTGAAGATATAATGAGGTTCATGGTTTGAAAAATAAGCTACATATTTCAGTAACCTATGACTCTGCTACACATCAAAATATAGACAGGCAGTGTGGATAAGAACTGATTGCTGAGTAGCAAAATTATAAAACTGAAAACAGTAACTTACAAATTAGTCAGAAAGGAAAAAATAAACTTTGATTCCTGAATGAGTTAAAACTAAGCACTTAGGGAAGGTGGCAACTCACTCCCCTACACACACACACACACACACACACACACACACACACACACACACACACTACAAATAGCATCAGTCCCATGTATATGAAAAGTATATACCAAATGAATATTTTGCTATGGACTAGAAATAACCAATTACAGTATGAGTTAACAGCTAATTATTTATGAGGAAATATAAAGTAATTATGGGAAAACTCATGAAGTATTCCTGAAAGATGCAAAAAATACTTGGTTAAATTGCAATCAAGCTGTGTATCTGAAAGGAGTGAACAGCTTAAAGCAACAGGATAATGTTTTCTAAAATAAAATGTAGCTCAGAAATCAGAAAACAACAACAACATCTTTATACTCACTTCCATCTGCTGCCAGAGGAAGCCTTTTTGATAATGACTGGACAAGGCATTGATCTATGAATGTAGGAGAAAAGAAAGTCATTAGGAATCATTTCATTAATTTTTTTCCCGCCATGTTTGGTTTTACCATAGGACTCTGGCCTATTGAGTCTCCTATTTCTAGACATCTAGATAGTATAAGGCATGGGCTTCCTCTCTCGCTCCCCTCAGAGATTAAAGGACAGAAGTCGGAGAAAGATTGAAGGAATCAGAAAGGATAGAAAACACCAGGAGAATATAAACCACCAAATCAACAAAGCAGGGCTCATATGGCAAACACAGAGCATGCAGGGATCTGCAGCAGGTCGTCTTAGTATGTATGTTGTGACTGTTAGCTTGTTGGTGTTGTTGGACTCCAAAAAAAAAGAAATGTGAACAGATGTATATCTAATCCTTTGTCTGCTTTTGGGTTGCCCTGCCTAGCCTCTATATGAGGGCTTTTACCTTGTCTTATTGGATTTTCTTTTGTCCTGTTTGCCTTCTCTTTGAGACCTGCTCTTTTCTGAATAGGAAATGGAGGGGGAATGGAAGAAGGAGAAACTGTGGTCAGAATGCACTATACAAGAGAAGAATCTGTTATCAATAAAAAAGAAAAGAAAAGAAAAAGAATACAATTGTTTGAAGATTCCCAACATTACTGTCAATGCTTTCTAGAAAAAAAGTGAAAGAAGAGGAATTATATGTGATAGACAAAATGAAAGAATGACTGTAAACTTACATTTTTAAATGTTATATAAAAACCCTACTAACTGGGAAGTTATAATAATTAAAATTCTTAGTTTAATACATAGAATTCAAAAAATATTAGAAGGCCTGAAATGCATATGGATATATGCATAATTAACATATTATACATGTGACTTCTTAAATTAACTACTGTATTATATTTCAATTGAATACAACAAATAGTATTGTGTTTCAATCATAGAAGGACAGATGGTCAGGGAGGTAGGGAATAAAAGAAGGGACAGGAAATCAAGCAACACTAGGTCTGTGAAAATGTCTTAAAGAAACCCATTCCATAGGATTCTAAGTTAAAAATATACAAGGGAAAATGGTATTGTGAAAGCTAGTTATTCAAGAAAAAAAAGTAATGTTTTACCCTCACTTCATGTCATCAGCCAAAGTAAAACCCATATGGATTAATGAATTAAGCCTTAGAAACCCTGAAACCATAAAACCCGAAAGTAAATATCTATCTGGCTTACAATGGAAGATGCTGTCCAAAGACTGTGAGCATTAAAAAAAATAAAATAAGCAAATTTGACTATACAAGTGAAAACTTATTATTAAAAATTGGGGAAAATATCATAGGAAGATTTTCTACCAGTATGTATGAATTAGCATTCTATAGATAGTTCAAACAAATTGAGAACTGTTACAATTCCCTTAAACAGAACATGGGATAAAATATTTAACATTGTTTGAAATTGTAACTGAAATTAAATTAACTTATAAATGCCATTTCTCAATTATCAAAGTAGCAAGAGTATTTTAATATAATATTTTATGACTATGCTATTAACTAGGGTAGTGACTAGCCATTTGAGATACACCTGGTTCAAATTTAAATGGACATTATTAAACATAAAATATATATTGAAATATAAAGACTTAGGGCAAAAAATGTCAAGAAGTATCATGTTTTGATTATACATTGAGATAATTTCTTAGATATATTGGACTAAGTAAAGGGAAATACATCAAATAAATGTACATATTTTACTTTAATATACCTCTTGTAATTTCAAATTATGCATGTGACTTCTTAATTTAGCTATTGCATCATAATTCAATTGTATGTGATGCTGCAAAATAAGTAAAGGGCAAGGAAAGAGTTGCCATCATATACTACTGGTGGGAATACAAATGACTACATTAGGATTCTAGGGCTATGTATCAAAAAATATTTTAAATCACCCTTTGTACTAATAATTCCACATCTAAGGATCTATCTTAAGAAAGTAATTAGAGTCCAAGCAGTGATAACAAGATATAGATTATTATGTAAATATATTAATAACAAAATATGTAGAAAACATAATCATCCATTGACAGGGAAACACATATAGTATGTTCTTTCAATGACTGATAAAACACATATGATGGGCAAAGATTTAAAACTTCACACATATTAGCATCTGAAATGTTTGAAGAATATATATGCACATACAGATTAAAGACAAAATGAAGATTCACAGCAAAAAAATTAAATATTTTATCTAATAAAATATCTGCATTATTGGATTTTTGGTTATATTGTTTTACATGTTTATTTATATTAATTTTAATTAAACTTAAATTTTATTTTGAAGAAATCCTATATTTCCTGACATAAATAATTGCTACCTAATAAAGACATCATTAATTAGTAACGAACCTTAAACAGAGGCATATGTTTGCTTTAGTAATAGTTTAGATGTGTTTATACAAAAAACTCAAAGCCAGATTAGAAGGGAATATTAAATACAGCCTGGTTTCAAAATTAAAACAATATTAACTAAGATTATATTTTGAACTAGAATTTTTGCTTGCTACCTGTTGGAACAGTAACATAATGAACAAAAGAGACTGGCCATAGGGCAGATGATGGAAGAAATACATAGGAGGGCTGGAGAGATGGTTCAGCGGTTAAGAGCACTGATTGCTCTTCCAAAGGTCCTGAGTTCAATTCCCAGCAACCATATGGTGACTCATAACCATTTGTAATGGTATCTGATGCCCTCTTCAGGTGTGGCTGAAGTCAACTACAGTGTGTGTGTGTGTGTGTGTGTGTGTGTGTGTGTGTGTGTGTGTGTGTGTGTATGTGTGTGTGTGTGTGTAATATTTTTAAAAAGAACTATATAGGCATAAACTTCAATGTTTCCTTACCTTACTGTTCAAAATAAACTCTTTTAAATGTATATTATAATCAGCTCACATATAACCAGCATCATTCTATATTCATCTATAAGTAACAGGCTCATTTTTCATAGTTTCCTTTGTTAACTAGTTGTGAGACATTTCTTGTTATGTAATTGGTTGAGAAAGGTTGATATACTAGAATGAAAAATGTCCAAGTTTTCCTCAAATAACCTAAGAATGCTCAAGTGTATCCTAAAATTTCATCAAAAAACCTATGTATTATGATAAAATGTTCAACAGCACTATCCATTGGGAAAGTGTGTGTTAAGATTACATTGAGTTTTTTGTTATTCCAGACAAATTTGCAAATTGCTCCTTCCAATTCGTTGAAGAATTGAGTTGGAATTTTGATGGGGATTGCATTGAATCTGTAGATTGCTTTTGGCAAGATAGCCATTTTTACAATGTTGATCCTGCCAATCCATGAGCATGGGAGATCTTTCCATCTTCTGAGATCTTCTTTAATTTCTTTCTTCAGAGATTTGAAGTTTTTATCATACAGATCTTTCACCTCCTTAGTTAGAGTCACGCCAAGATATTTTATATTATTTGTGACTATTGAGAACGGTGTTGTTTCCCTAATTTCTTTCTCAGCCTGTTTATTCTTTGTATAGAGAAAGGCCATTGACTTGTTTGAGTTTATTTTATATCCAGCTACTTCACCGAAGCTGTTTATCAGGTTTAGGAGTTCTCTGGTAGAATTTTTAGGGTCACTTATATATCCTATCATATCATCTGCAAAAAGTGATATTTTGACTTCCTCTTTTCCAATTTGTATCCCCTTGATCTCCTTTTGTTGTCGAATTGCTCTGGCTAATACTTCAAGTACTATGTTGAAAAGGTAGGGAGAAAGTGGGCAGCCTTGTCTAGTCCCTGATTTTAGTGGGATTGCTTCCAGCTTCTCTCCATTTACTTTGATGTTGGCTACTGGTTTGCTGTAGATTGCTTTTATCATGTTTAGGTATGGGCCTTGAATTCCTGATCTTTCCAGAACTTTTATCATGAATGGGTGTTGGATCTTGTCAAATGCTTTTTCTGCATCTAACGAGATGATCATGTGGTTTTTGTCTTTGAGTTTGTTTATATAATGGATTACATTGATGGATTTTCGTATATTAAACCATCCCTGCATCCCTGGAATAAAACCTACTTGGTCAGGATGGATGATTGCTTTAATGTGTTCTTGGCAAAAAGTCTTCTCAAGGATAAAAGAACTTCTGGCGGAATCACCATGCCAGACCTAAAGCTTTACTACAGAGCAATTGTGATAAAAACTGCATGGTACTGGTATAGAGACAGACAAGTAGACCAATGGAATAGAATTGAAGATCCAGAAATGAACCCACACACCTATGGTCACTTGATCTTCGACAAGGGAGCTAAAACCATCCAGTGGAAGAAAGACAGCATTTTCAACAATTGGTGCTGGCACAACTGGTGGTTATCATGTAGAAGAATGCGAATCGATCCATACTTATCTCCTTGTACTAAGGTCAAATCTAAGTGGATCAAGGAACTTCACATAAAACCAGAGACACTGAAACTTATAGAGGAGAAAGTGGGGAAAAGCCTTGAAGATATAGGCACAGGGGGAAAAATTCCTGAACAGAACAGCAATGGCTTGTGCTGTAAGATCGAGAATCGACAAATGGGACCTAATGAAACTCCAAAGTTTCTGCAAGGCAAAAGACACCGTCAATAAGACAAAAAGACCACCAACAGATTGGGAAAGGATCTTTACCTATCCTAAATCAGATAGGGGACTAATATCCAACATATATAAAGAACTCAAGAAGGTGGACTTCAGAAAATCAAATAACCCCATTAAAAAATGGGGCTCAGAACTGAACAAAGAATTCTCACCTGAGGAATACCGAATGGCAGAGAAGCACTTGAAAAAATGTTCAACATCCTTAATCATCAGGGAAATGCAAATCAAAACAACCCTGAGATTCCACCTCACACCAGTCAGAATGGCTAAGATCAAAAATTCAGGTGACAGCAGATGCTGGCGAGGATGTGGAGAAAGAGGAACACTCCTCCATTGTTGGTGGGAGTGCAGGCTTGTACAACCACTCTGGAAATCAGTCTGGCGGTTCCTCAGAAAACTGGACATAGTACTACCGGAGGATCCAGCAATACCTCTCCTGGGCATATATCCAGAAGATGCCCCAACAGGTAAGAAGGACACATGCTCCACTATGTTCATAGCAGCCTTATTTATAATAGCCAGAAGCTGGAAAGAACCTAGATGCCCCTCAACAGAGGAATGGATACAGAAAATGTGGTACATCTACACAATGGAGTACTACTCAGCTATTAAAAAGAATGAATTTATGAAATTCCTAGCCAAATGGATGGACCTGGAGGGCATCATCCTGAGTGAGGTAACACATTCACAAAGAAACTCACACAATATGTATTCACTGATAAGTGGATATTAGCCCCAAACCTAGGATACCCAAGATATAAGATATAATTTGCTAAACATATGAAACTCAAGGAGAATGAAGACTGAAGTGTGGACACTATGCCCCTCCTTAGATTTGGGAACAAAACACCCATGGAAGGAGTTACAGAGACGGAGTTTGGAGCTGAGATGAAAGGATGGACCATGTAGAGACTGCCATAGCCAGGGATCCACCCCATAATCAGCATCCAAACGCTGACACCATTGCATACACTAGCAAGATTTTATTGAAAGGACGCAGATGTAGCTGTCTCTTGTGAGACTATGCCGGGGCCCAGCAAACACAGAAGTGGATGCTCACAGTCAGCTAATGGATGGATCATAGGGCTCCCAATGGAGGAGCTAGAGAAAGTAGCCAAGGAGCTAAAGGGATCTGCAACCCTATAGGTGGAACAACATTATGAGCTAACCAGTACCCCGGAGCTCTTGACTCTAGCTGCATATATATCAAAAGATGGCCTAGTCGGCCATCACTGGAAAGAGAGGCCCATTGGACTTGCAAACTTTATATGCCCCAGTACAGGGGAATACCAGGGCCAAAAAGGGGGAGTGGGTGGGCAGGGGAGTGGGGGTGGGTGGATATGGGGGACTTTTGGTATAGCATTGGAAATGTAAATGAGTTAAATACCTAATAAAAAATGGAAAAAAAAAAAAAGATTACATTGAGTTTCTGTCTTACCCCATTCAGAATGGCGTTCATCAAGAGAACAAATGACAACAAATGTTGATGAGAATGTGGAGAAAATGGAATCCTTGTAATGGAAATGAAAATTAGCCCAGTCCCTATGAAGCAGTCTAGAGAGTTCTCATAAAATGAAAAATGGAAGCTGGGCATGGTGGCGCACGCCTTTAATCCCAGCACTCGGGAGGCAGAGGCAGGCGGATTTCTGAGTTCCAGGACAGCCTGGTCTACAAAGTGAGTTCCAGGACAGCCAGGGCTATACAGAGACACCCTGTCTCAAAAACCCAAAAAAAAAAAAAAAAAAGAAAAAAAAAAGAAAAAGAAAAAGAAAAAGAAAAAATGGAAATACTGTAATGACTCAGCTGTACTACTCCAGGATGTTAACCTAAAGAGATTTAGGTCAACACATCACAGATATACATACATGTTTATCACAGCAACATACACAAAATGGAAATTATGGACCCAACATAGGTGTACAGAATCAGCAAAAAATGTATATTCATACACAATGGAGTTTTATATAGCCATAAAGAAAATAAAAAATTATTATTATTATTTCATTTTCTGGAAAAATTATTGTAGTTAGAAACTATCTCATTGAGTGTGTGAGTGTGTTTAGTGAGACTTAAGACTTGTTTTCTCTCATTTGTAGACCCTATGTATTATATATAATATAGAATTAATATAAAATATTATATATAGGTAAAATCACATGAAAGTAGAAATAAATCTGTCTAGAGAAGTGAAAGAAATTAACAAGAGGAAAAAGGTGAAAAAAATGAGATAGAGCATACAGGAGCACAGTGAAAATACATGATATAAATCTATGATATAAATCTCTTTTTATGACATCCAGTACTATGTGTAATGATGTGTGCTAATTTTATACAAATGAACATCAGAGAGAGTCCAATCTGTAACTCAAACATTAGAGTGAATGCCCTAACAAAAGATGCATTTATCCAATAAGATGTCATAAAGCTAGCTGGATTTCTGCTTAGCTACCAAAGTGACAAATAGCTTACTTGACAAATGATATTTAGACCATGTAGAGGCAAGATAGTTTACATTGTACAACAGAAATACTTTTCATCTATACCTGCTAGAACTGTTCATTGTAAGTTCACTATCTTCTGTTTGAAAAACTATTGTGATTATTGTTTGCAGTTAAAAAACATTGTGATTTTACTATTCATTTGAGCCTGGTGCAATAGCATTTTGAGGCTGCTCTGCTGGAAGAAATTCATGCCTGGTGCTGTAACATGGTTAAAAACAGTATCTATGAAAGTCATAGGCTCTAAGGGAAAACCTATTTTGTTTTTCTAAATGGTTATGCTGTCAAATATACTTCTAAATAGTTATGGGGTTTTTTTCTATATGTTTGGGCTGCTCTTTATCTTAAGCAGGGAAGTTTCTTTTTTTAATATTTTTTATTATTACGTATTTTCCTCAATTACATTTAGAATGTGCAGTGAATAGTAGTTAATCAGAGACACATTACCATTCAAAGAGCTGAGAAAATGACTGCGAGTACTCACATGGTCATAAATGGAATATCTATAGCAACACTACTCCCAAGCCTCAGGAAAGATCATAATGAGAGGCTTGTCAAGAATGTAAGAGCCAGTGAAAAATGTGAGTGTTGTGAATGGATGTCCTCTGAGTATGGCATGGTTCTTTATCTGCATAAGACTTGTACAAGATTAAGCCAGTTAAAAGTCAGCATGGACAAGGGAGAATTTTCTAAGACCCTACCCCTAACTGATGGCTGCTGGAGGAGGAAGAGTCACCTTTTTCTTAGAACTATGGATGCTTGTAGGCTCTCAGTGCCCAAGTGGATCACTCCATATGCATGTCCATATGGACAACACTAATATTCAGTGGGCAAACAGACAGACAGATAAATAAGGAGAAGAAGGAAGTTGTGAGGGAGACATGATAGGTTCCTGGGGAGAGTTGTAGGAGTTAGGGGTAGATGAATATCATTAAGATACATTGTCTACATATATCAAATCTTCTAAGAACATTTTAAAAATATTTAAGAAAGGCCTAGTCTAGGGATTACATGATTTCATTTTTTTATTTGATACAGAAAAAAAAATTATTTAGATGAAGACTAAAATGAAAAAGAAAAAATGCTAGATTAAATATCAGTTCCTGAGTAATACTCCGCTCATCTCTTCAACCCTCCAATCTTTGATATCTGCTCCCATGATAAGGACCCATGATTTGTGAGGAATGGTACGCCAAACTCAAATTGTATGCAGCAGCAAAGAATGTTTATTCTACAGAGAAAATGCATGGAGGGGTCTACCATAATTTGAGATGGAAGACATACATGTAGATTTTGTGGAGTCAATTTAAACTCGATAAGGTAGGAGTGGGTGACTTTTTTTATTATATATTTTCTTTATTTACATTTCAAATTTTATCCCATTTCCTCATTTCTGTTCTGAAAACTCCCCTATCACATCCTTCCTCCCCCTGCTTCCTCACCTACCCACTCCCACTTCCCTGGCATTCCCCTATACTAGGACACCCAGCCTTCAGAAGATCAAGGGCCTCTCCTCTCATTGATGTCCAACAAGGCTGTCTTCTGCTACATATGTGGCTGGAGCCTTGAGTCCCTCCATGTGTATTCTTTGGTTGGTTGTTTAGTCCCTAGGAGATCGGGGAGGGGGGGGCTGGTTGGTTCATATTGTTGTTCTTCATATGAGGTTGCAAACCCCTTCAGCTCCTTCAGTCCTTTCTCTAACTCCCCCATTGGGGACCTCGGAGCTCAGTCCAATGGTTGGCTGTGAGCATCCACTTCTATATTTGCCAGGCACTGGCAGAGCCTCTCATGAGTCAGCTATATCAGGCTCCTTCCAGCAAGCACTTGTTGGCATCCACAATAGTGTCTGGGTTTGATAACTGGATATGAGATGGATCCCCAGGAGGGGCAGTCATTGGATAGCCTTTCCTTCAGTTTCTGCTCCAAACTTTGTCTCTGTATCTACTCCCATGCTATACCACTCCTGGGCATATACCCAGAAGACGTTCTATTATGTAATAAGGACACACTATCCAGTATGTTCATAGAAGCCTTATTTATAATAGCCAGAAGCTGGAAAGAACCCAGATGTCATTCAACAGAGGAATCAATACAGAAAATGTGGTACATTTACACACTGAAGTACTACTTAGCTATTAAAAACGACGAATTCATAAAGTTCTTAGGCAAATGGATGGAACTAGAAAATATTATCCTAAGTGAGGTAACCCAATCACAAAATAACACACATGGTATGCACTCATTGATAAGTGGATATTAGCCCAGAAGTTCATAATACCCAAGATACAATTCACAAACCACATGAAGCTCAAGAAGAATGAAGACCATAGTGTGGATACTTTGGTCCTTCTTAGAAGGGGGATCAAAATACCCATGGGAGGAGATACAGGAGTGGGTGACTCTTACCTATCTTTCCTTTGATTGAGTGTGTCTTTCTCCAGGGCTATAGGTGCCTTTGTGATTGATTAAGGCTCTGGGGAATTCTGAGGACTTTTGCTAATTAATTATGCTTAGTGAGGCTAGGTGCTGGGATATCTTCCAGATTGGCTGACATGAGGGGTGGTTTTTCCTAGAACTGACTTATTTCGGACTTTTCCAGTTCTGGGAAACAGGAACTTAGGCCTAGTCTCCCAAATTTCCAGTTTCCATCCTGTCATGTAGTTAACCTGGCTCTGGCCGACTCAGCCCTCTCAAGAAGATATTCTCGGCAAATTGGTCTCATCCTATTTCTGAATTTTCTTGCATCTACAAATCATATAGGAAATATTACTACATAATTACAATCATAAATAAATATATGACTATTATCTACATCTTAATAGAAATTGCTTATAATTTCCTTTTTATCTTATAGACTCATAAAAAAATCACAGCATAATTAATTCCTCAATATCTTGATATATGTTTAAGATTCACTTGACTACTAAAGCCATTTTTAGTAACCACTTAGCTAAGAGACATCAATTAGCTACCACAGTATGCAGTGGGAAAACACAGACTATAATTCATGTTGCACAAGCCAACACAGAGCTGTGATCTCATCTTTGAATTGATTTCTTTCTAGAGAAATCAGTGTTGTCCATCTACTGAAAAAGTAGGCTTACAAATTTATATAAGGCCATCATCAAAATCACTCAAAATGAAATGCAGAAATGATTCATAACAAGAATTTTCTACACAGTTCTCAGCCATCCTACCTTAAAAAATACTTCGACTTCTCAACAAAATTATTGCCTTAGCCATTAGCCTTGCTTTGAAGTGCTCACTTGATTTTTGGAATTCTCAGTATGTATGTGATTTTGAGAAGCTAATTCTAAAGAAAAAGAGAGAAGATAATTCTAAAAATTATATAGAAATCTGGCAAGCCAGTAATACATATACTCTTGAAAAAAAACAAGGTGAAAAATCATCCTCTACTGAATACAATGGTGCAGTAAATATATAAGGCACTAAAATAATGTAAAATTAGTGCACATAAACAAAAATAAATACAGAAAATATAATTCATATGTATACATGAATGCACATCAGCATTATTCACAAAATTGGGAAAGAAAATATTATTCAGTAAATTGTATTGAAACAACTGAGCAAAGATATAAAAAGATGAAATTAAATTGCTAACTCACTCTATCTACTGACATGCAGTTGAGTACTAGGCCCAAGCAAAGAGAAAAGCTTAAAAGTATCCCAATGGAAAGATTCTCATGTGGAAATTTTTCAAATGAGAAACAAATGGCATGAAATATAAATCAATGGATGATATTTTCTTTCAGGTTTAGCATACAACTTTTATATAAAGCAACCGTAAAATTTAAAATGCCAATTCAACAAAGCACATAGAAAAGCTAACAAATGTTAGAAGATATTTTCAATACATATATTCAGCAAGGAATGAATAATCCAAAAGTAAGTAGGAAAAATGGGCCAAGTATATAAAGAAGCCCCTTATGAAGAAGTTAACATGTTAAGTACCTGTGAAGGAGGCACACGGTAACACAGTATTTTTAGGAAGATTCTCAATGCTTATGATTTATTCACTTGATTTCTGGTTACACCCATGTTTATAAGTCTTCTTGATTTTTCATGTTCCTGAATGTTTTATATTTCATATAAAAGGTATAAGTTGATCAAAATACATTTACAACCAATTGTTTCTTGAGGTAAAGTTTATGAGCTAAATCTGTTTTTCATACCCACAGATGAATATAGTCAGGGAAACTTCTTTTTTCAGTAGATAGAGACCACTACAGAAAAACACAACCAATGAAAATGCAGAGCTGTGAAGCCTAGTTCCAGTGGATACATCTACAAAACAACTCCTGTATCTAAGTATCAGAACACGGTTCACACATGAAGCTATATGAGGAGAATTCTGAGAACTTGTGAAATAACTCCAAGGAAACAAGGCAAAAGTCATGTGACATCTACTTCTCCATAACATAGGGTATTCCTAGAATGTGCTTTCTTGCCCCTCCCAGGTATAGTCAATAGGAGGGGGGGTTGCTTCAGAACACACGTTCCTGCTTACTGTTGTTATTCTAAGATGTTTCCAAGCACAAGTGTGAGCTTTGCTCATTTGATCTTGCTTAACCCTCAAAATATATATTGTCTGGTGCTCTGAATAAAATTGGCGATTGCATGAGACTTTAGCCTGCCTCATTTTTAGGCTCCACTTTCCCAGGTTCATGCTGGCAACTAGAGCAGTAACCTGTAAAGCTCAGGGAAAACTGAGGAAGTCGGAGACAGAAAGATTGTAAGACCCAGAGGATCAGGAAGATTGCTGTGAGACTGGCTCCTTGTAGCATAAGAAGCTGTAAAGTCTCACTTACATGATCACCTAAATGTGAGCTAAACAAGGAAAACACCAATGAACATGTCAGACTGAATGGAAAAAAAAACTCAGGATGGCTCAAGCAAACACAAAGAAATATAACCAAGTGCTCACAACAACCGGGCCATCTCTCTAGCTCTATTGGAATTTTCTTAATTTCACTCAGTAACGTTTAGCTTTCTATATAGAGTTTTTAATACATTTTATTTGAGTATCACTATGAGAGAAAGATACAGAGAAGGGAGTGGAAGGCAGGAAAAGAGGGAGGGAGGAAGGGAGAGAGAGAGAGAGAGAGAGAGAGAGAGAGAGAGAGAGAGAGAGAGAGAGAGAGGGAGAGGGAGAGGGAGAGGGAGAGGGAGAGGGAGGGGGAGAGGGAGAGAGAGAGAGAGAGAGAGAGAGAGAGAGAGAGAGAGAGAAGTCTGAGTCAGAGTCAGAGTCAGAGTCAGAGTCAGAGTCAGAGTCAGAGTCAGAGTCAGAGTCAGAGTCAGAGTCAGAGTCAGAGTCAGAGTCAGAGTCAGAGTCAGAGTCAGAGTCAGAGTCAGAGTCAGAGTCAGAGTGTGTTTGTATAGGGCCCAGGGATAGAACTCAGGTGGTCAGGCTTAATATCAATGCCCATGAGCCATGTAGCTGGTCCCAATTAAAAAAAAAAAAAACTATAACCAACTGAATAAAGCTGAAAATGAGAGATGGTCTTCTCCAGGGAAGAGCACACTAATTGGTTGTCCAGAGTCAAATTGTCATCCCTGCAAACACACATATAAGTAATATTATACAGACGGAGCAGGTGATATTTAGAAATACATTGTATTCACATATGTATATTATATGCATGTAATAACAATTAGTGATAAAATAGAACACAAATTTGAAGGAGAGTTGGGAGAATTTTGATGGAGAAAAGGGAAGGAAGAAAATTTTATTATTATCTCAAAAATGTAAAATTGTTTTAAATATTTTTAAGTCTAAGTTTAAAAATTAGGACATAGTATATTCTGTAAGGCCATACAGGGTTTGTTAGCTGTAGGTAGGAGGATTTATGGTATTAAAAGGTTGAGAGGTCCCATAGAAGACTATATTTTGTTTGGCCAAATTTCTTGTCATATTTCATTTACTCAAGAATGTTTTTATGTGGGGGCTGGTGAGATGGCTCAGTGGGTAAGAATACCCAACTGCTCTTCTGAAGGTCAGGAGTTCAAATCCCAGCAACCACATGGTGGCTCAAAACCATCCGTAATGAGATCTGACTCCCTCTTCTAGAGTGTCTGAGCACAGCTACAGTATACTTACATATAATAAATAAATAAATAAATAAATAAATAAATAAATAAATAAATCTTTAAGAAAAAATATTTTAAAAAAGAATGTTTTTATGTAACTCTGTGTATGTAAATAAAATAGGTAAAAATCAAATGTTTACTGATAATGGCAGTTAGTGTACAATTCCTTGTATATGAATAACTTTGCTACTTATTGAAGACAAAAGCTTATCAATACAATGGATGTGATTGTCATTCTGACATAAGAAATTAAATATTAGGAGGACATCTAGTATCAGGATACAGAGAATGTTCTGTGTTTTTCAGAGTTGATCAATATTTTGATTTAAGATTAACAGTGCTAAAAGTGTCACTTCACATAATTACGTGATACAAAATGGCAGAAGTATATGTAGGACCATTTCAGAAACTGTTATAAATGCTCTCCCATACCCAAGTTAAAAATCACTGATCTCACTGTGTGGCAGTCCCTGGCATGGAGAATAGGCAGACTCTCCTACCTATCTGTGAAATCAAGTCCCTCCACAGTGAAGTGATTCAGGTCCTTGATAAGAAGTAAATCCAATACCAGCTATCAGACATCTCTCAGGACAATGTGCTCAAGGACAAAGTATGATCTTTGTCAGACAAGCACATGATCATCCCTCATCAGATGCTCAACCAGTTATGGCCCCTGGACACAGGACCATAGGAAGAGTGCTATTGAAGGACTTAGCCAGATCACACTTTATTTTTATTAGATATTTTCTTTATTTACATTTCAAATGCTATCCCAAAAGTTCCCTATAATCTCCCCCCAACCCTGAACCCCTACCCACCCAATCCCACTTCTTGGCCCTGGCCTTATCCTGTACTGGGGCATATAAAATTTGCAAGACCAATGGGCCTCTCTTCCCAATGATGGCCGACTAGGCCATCTTCTGCTACATATGCACCGAGTACTCACTAGCTCTGGGAGTACTGGTTAGTTCTTATTGTTGTTCCACATATAGGGTTGCAGACCCCTTCAGCTCCTTGGGTACTTTCTCTAGCTCCTCCATTGGGGACCCTGTGTTCCATCCAATAGCTGACTGTGAGCATCCATTTCTGTATTTGCCAGGCACTGGCATAGCCTCCCAAGAGACAGCTGTATCAGGGTCCTTTCAGCAAAATCTTGCTGGCATATGCAATAGTGTCTGGGTTTGGTGACTGATTATGGGATGGAACCCCAGGTGGGGTAGTCTCTGGATGGTCCATCCTTTCATCTTATTAACAAAATCAGAAATGAAAAAGGAGACATAACAACAGATCCTGAAGAAATCCAAAATATCATCAGATCCTACTACAAAAGGCTATACTCAACAAAACTGGAAAACCTGGATGAAATGGACAACTTCCTACACAGATATCAGGTACCAAAGTTAAATCAGGATCAGATTAACGATCTAAACACTCCCATTTCCCCTAAAGAAATAAAAGCAGCCATCAATAAGTCTCCCAATCAAAAAAAAAAAAAAAAAAGCCCAGGACCAGCTGGGTTTAGTGCAGAGTTCTATCAGACCTTCAAAGAAGACCTAATTCCAACTGTCCTCAAAATATTCCACAAAATAGAAACAGAAGGTACTCTACCCAATTCATTCTATGAAGCCACAATTACTCTGATACCTAAACCACACAAAGATCCAACAAAGAAAGAGAACTTCAGACCAATTTCTCTTATGAATATTGATGCAAAAATACTCATTAAAATCCTCACAAACCGAATCCAAGAACATATCAAAATGATCATCCATCGTGACCAAGTAGGCTTCATCCCAGGAATGCAAGGATGATTTAATATACAGAAATCCATCAACGTAATCCACTATATAAACAAACTCAAAGAAAAAAACCACATGATCATCTCATTAGATGCTGAGAAAACATTTGACAAAATCCAACACCCATTCATGATAAAAGTCTTGGAAAGATCAGAAATTCAAGGCCCATACCTAAACATAATAAAAGCAATCTACACCAAGCCAGATCAGACTTGACTGAAGCATTGGAGGTTCCTACACATGAACTCAGGGAACCACTTCTCCCTCTGTACTCTAAATAGAGGCAACAGAACAGAGAATCTGATCTGTCTAAGACTGGCCAGAGTCAATTTAGCTCATGCTTCCCACCCAAATCCATTCTACTTTCTCCCTAGGACAATGTGACCAATTCTATGTCAAAACTAATCTGACTTTGAAAGCCCTCCTCACAAACATAGGCCTTTCTTGTCTTCTCTTTCTATAGCCTCATTTCTTCCATTTAAATCTAAGTACAGCATTCATTATTTCTAAAAAAGGAAGAGAGAGAGAAAACCCATTGAATGAATTGTATAAGTCTCAAGTTAACACTTTTATTAATGATGTATAAGATCAAATACTGGACAGAAGCTAACAGCTTCTGGGACAGGCAGGAGCCGCAGAGCTTCTAAGACAGCCCCCTTTTCAGGATCCAGGCATCTGGCCACATTCCTAGCCTGAGGAAAGGTGTCTGCCTGGCCCAGGAGGGCTTTGCCTCAGCATCAGTGGGAGCCATCTTGGTTCCGGGACACCTCTGAAAGTAGTCTGCACAAGTGAGAGTGTGGACCACAGAAGCTAACAGCTTCTGGGACAGGCAGGAGCCACAAAGTTTCTGAGGCAGCCCCCTTTTCAGGCTACAGACATCCAGCCACCTTCCTGACCAGAGGATAGGTGTCCGCCTAGCCCTGGAGGGCTTTGCCTAAGCATCAGCAGAAGACTTCTTGGTTCCAAGACTCCGCCAAAAGTATTCTGCACAGGTGAGAGTGTGGACTACAGAAGCTAACAGCGTCTGTGACAGGCCAAAGCAACACAGCTTCTGGGAAAGGTCCTGTTTTGGGCCTTCATCGTCAGCCAGAAGGGAGGTCTGAACGCCAGATATCTGTGCACCTTCCCTGTAAGAGGAGAGCTTGCCTGCAGAGAGTGCTCTGACCACTGAAACTCAGAGGAGAGAGGTAGTCTCCAGGTCTTCTGATAGAGGCTAACAGAATCACCAGAGGAACAATCTCTAAACAGAGACAACTATAACAACTAAATCCAGAGATTAACAGATGGCGAAAAGTAAACATAAGAATCTTACTAACAGAAACCAAGGCGAATCACGATCATCAGAACCCAGCACTCACACTTCGCCCAATCCACGGCACCCCAAAACACCCAAAAAGATAGACCCGGATTTAAAAGCAGAGTAGACGGCAGGAAATAATCAAACTCAGGGGTGAAATCAACCAAGTGGAAACAAGAAGAACTATTCAAAGAATTAACCAAACGAGGAGTTGGTTCTTTGAGAAAATCAACAAGATAGATAAACCCTTAGCTAGACTCACTAAAGGGCACAGGGACAAAATCCTAATTAACAAAATCAGAAATGAAAAGGGAGACATAACAACAGATCCTGAAGAAATCCAAAACACCATCAGATCCTTCTACAAAAGGCTATACTCAACAAAACTGGAAAACCTGGACGAAATGGACAAATTTCTGGACAGATACCAGGTACCAAAGTTGAATCAGGATCAAGTTGACCATCTAAACAGTCCCATATCACCTAAAGAAATAGAAGCAGTTATTAATAGTCTCCCAACCAAAAAAAGCCCAGGACCAGATGGGTTTAGTGCAGAGTTCTATCAGACCTTCAAAGAAGATCTAATTCCAATTCTGCACAAACTATTTCACAAAATAGAAGTAGAAGGTACTCTACCCAACTCATTTTATGAAGCCACTATTACTCTGATACCTAAACCACAGAAAGATCCAACAAAGATAGAGAACTTCAGACCAATTTCTCTTATGAATATCGATGCAAAAATCCTCAATAAAATTCTCGCCAACCGAATCCAAGAACACATTAAAGCAATCATCCATCCTGACCAAGTAGGTTTTATTCCAGGGATGCAGGGATGGTTTAATATACGAAAATCCATCAATGTAATCCATTATATAAACAAACTCAAAGACAAAAACCACATGATCATCTCGTTAGATGCAGAAAAAGCATTTGACAAGATCCAACACCCATTCATGATAAAAGTTTTGGAAAGATCAGGAATTCAAGGCCCATACCTAAACATGATAAAAGCAATCTACAGCAAACCAGTAGCCAACATCAAAGTAAATGGAGAGAAGCTGGAAGCAATCCCACTAAAATCAGGGACTAGACAAGGCTGCCCACTTTCTCCCTACCTTTTCAACATAGTACTTGAAGTATTAGCCAGAGCAATTCGACAACAAAAGGAGATCAAGGGGATACAAATTGGAAAAGAGGAAGTCAAAATATCACTTTTTGCAGATGATATGATAGTATATATAAGTGACCCTAAAAATTCTACCAGAGAACTCCTAAACCTGATAAACAGCTTCGGTGAAGTAGCTGGATATAAAATAAACTCAAACAAGTCAATGGCCTTTCTCTATACAAAGAATAAACAGGCTGAGAAAGAAATTAGGGAATCAACACCCTTCTCAATAGTCACAAATAATATAAAATATCTTGGCGTGACTCTAACTAAGGAGGTGAAAGATCTGTATGATAAAAACTTCAAATCTCTGAAGAAAGAAATTAAAGAAGATCTCAGAAGATGGAAAGATCTCCCATGCTCATGGATTGGCAGGATCAACATTGTAAAAATGGCTATCTTGCCAAAAGCAATCTACAGATTCAATGCAATCCCCATCAAAATCCCAACTCAATTCTTCAACGAATTGGAAGGAGCAATTTGCAAATTTGTCTGGAATAACAAAAAACCTAGAATAGCAAAAAGTCTTCTCAAGGATAAAAGAACTTCTGGCGGAATCACCATGCCAGACCTAAAGCTTTACTACAGAGCAATTGTGATAAAAACTGCATGGTACTGGTATAGAGACAGACAAGTAGACCAATGGAATAGAATTGAAGATCCAGAAATGAACCCACACACCTATGGTCACTTGATCTTCGACAAGGGAGCTAAAACCATCCAGTGGAAGAAAGACAGCATTTTCAACAATTGGTGCTGGCACAACTGGTTGTTATCGTGTAGAAGAATGCGAATCGATCCATACTTATCTCCTTGTACTAAGGTCAAATCTAAGTGGATCAAGGAACTTCACATAAAACCAGAGACACTGAAACTTATAGAGGAGAAAGTGGGGAAAAGCCTTGAAGATATGGGCACAGGGGAAAAATTCCTGAACAGAACAACAATGGCTTGTGCTGTAAGATCGAGAATCGACAAATGGGACCTAATGAAACTCCAAAGTTTCTGCAAGGCAAAAGACACCGTCAATAAGACAAAAAGACCACCAACAGATTGGGAAAGGATCTTTACCTATCCTAAATCAGATAGGGGACTAATATCCAACATATATAAAGAACTCAAGAAGGTGGACTTCAGAAAATCAAATAACCCCATTAAAAAATGGGGCTCAGAACTGAACAAAGAATTCTCACCTGAGGAATACCGAATGGCAGAGAAGCACTTGAAAAAATGTTCAACATCCTTAATCATCAGGGAAATGCAAATCAAAACAACCCTGAGATTCCACCTCACACCAGTCAGAATGGCTAAGATCAAAAATTCAGGTGACAGCAGATGCTGGCGAGGATGTGGAGAAAGAGGAACACTCCTCCATTGTTGGTGGGAGTGCAGGCTTGTACAACCACTCTGGAAATCAGTCTGGCGGTTCCTCAGAAAACTGGACATAGTACTACCGGAGGATCCAGCAATACCTCTCCTGGGCATATATCCAGAAGATGCCCCAACAGGTAAGAAGGACACATGCTCCACTATGTTCATAGCAGCCTTATTTATAATAGCCAGAAGCTGGAAAGAACCTAGATGCCCCTCAACAGAGGAATGGATACAGAAAATGTGGTACATCTACACAATGGAGTACTACTCAGCTATTAAAAAGAATGAATTTATGAAATTCCTAGCCAAATGGATGGACCTGGAGGGCATCATCCTGAGTGAGGTAACACATTCACAAAGAAACTCACACAATATGTATTCACTGATAAGTGGATATTAGCCCCAAACCTAGGATACCCAAGATATAAGATATAATTTGCTAAACACATGAAACTCAAGGAGAATGAAGACTGAAGTGTGGACACTATGCCCCTCCTTAGATTTGGGAACAAAACACCCATGGAAGGAGTTACAGAGACGGAGTTTGGAGCTGAGATGAAAGGATGGACCATGTAGAGACTGCCATAGCCAGGGATCCACCCCATAATCAGCATCCAAACGCTGACACCATTGCATACACTAGCAAGATTTTATTGAAAGGACGCAGATGTAGCTGTCTCTTGTGAGACTATGCCGGGGCCCAGCAAACAAAGAAGTGGATGCTCACAGTCAGCTAATGGATGGATCATAGGGCTCCCAATGGAGGAGCTAGAGAAAGTAGCCAAGGAGCTAAAGGGATCTGCAACCCTATAGGTGGAACAACATTATGAGCTAACCAGTACCCCGGAGCTCTTGACTCTAGCTGCATATATATCAAAAGATGGCCTAGTCGGCCATCACTGGAAAGAGAGGCCCATTGGACTTGCAAACTTTATATGCCCCAGTACAGGGGAATACCAGGGCCAAAAAGGGGAAGTGGGTGGGCAGGGGAGTGGGGGTGGGTGGATATGGGGGACTTTTGGTATAGCATTGGAAATGTAAATGAGTTAAATACCTAATAAAAAATGGAAAAAAAATAAGTGGTAAGATTATTGTAAATTGAAAAATGGACAGAATAAATATTCAATTTAATTTTCCATCTAAAAAAAATAAAAAATAAAAGCATATCTCATGATGATGGTAGAGGACATCAAGAAGGACTTTAATAACTCACTTAAAGAAATACAGGAGAACACTGCTAAAAAGGCAGAAGAACTTGAAGAGGAAACACAAAAAAACCCTTAAAGAATTACAGGAAAACACAACCAAACAGGTGATGGAATTGAATAAAACCATCCAAGACCTAAAAAGGGAAATAGAAACAATAAAGAAAACCCAAAGTGAGGCAACGCTAGAGATAGAAACCCTAGGAAAGAAATCTGGAACCATAGATGCAAGCATCAGCAACAGAATACAAGAGATGGAAGAGAGAATCTCAGGTGCAGAAGATTCCATAGAGAATATCAACACAACAATCAAAGAAAACGGAAAATGCAAAAAGATCCTAACTCAAAACATCCAGGAAATCCAGGAAACAATGAGAAGACCAAACCTACAGATAATAGGAGTAGATGAGAATGAAGATTTTCAACCCAAAGGACCAGCAAATATCTTCAACAAAATTAAAGAAGAAAACTTCCCAAACCTAAAGAAAGAGATGCCCATGAACATACAAGAAGCCTACAGAACTCCAATTAGACTGGACCAGAAAAAAATTCCTCCCAACACATAATAATCAGAACAACAAATCCACTAAATAAAGATAGAATATTAAAAGCAGTAAGGGAAAAAGGTTAAGTAACATATAAAGGCAAGCCTATCAGAATTACACCAGACTTTTCACCAGAGACTATGAAAGCCAGAAGAGCCTGGACAGATGTTATACAGACCCTAAGAGAACACAAATGCCAGCCCAGGCTACTATACCCAACAAAACTCTCAATTAAAATAGATGGAGAAACCGAAGTATTCCAAGACAAAACCAAATTCACACATTATCTTTCCACGAGTCCAGCCCTTCAAAGGATAATACCAGAAAAAAAAAATACAAGGATGGAAACAACGTCCTAGAAAAAGTAAGAAGGTAATCCCTCGACAAACATAAAAGAAGATAGCCACAAGAACAGAATGCCAACTTTAACAACAAAAATAATATGAAGCAACAATTACTTTTCCTTAATATTTCTAAATATCAATGGATTCAACTTCTCAATAAAAAGACATAGAATAACAGACTGGCTACACAAACAGGACACAACATTTTGCTGCTTACAGGAAACCCACCTCAGAGAAAAAGATAGACACGACCTCAGAATGAAAGGCTGGAAAACAATTTTCCAAACAAATGGTATGAAGAAACAAGCTGGAGTAGCCATTCTAATATCTAATAAAATCAACTTCCAACTCAAAGTCATCAAAAAAGACAAGGAGGGGCACTTCACACTCATCAAAGTTAAAATCCTCCCAGAGGAACTATCAATTCTGAATATCTATACTCCAAATACAAGGGCAGTCACATTCATTAAAGAAACTTTAGTAAATCTCAAAGCACACATTGCAACGCACATAATAATAGTGGGAGACTTCAACACTCGACTTTCACCAATGGACAGATCATGGAATCAGAAACTAAACAGGGACACAGTGAAAATAACAGAAGTTATGAATCAAATGGATCTAACAGATATCTACAAAACATTTTATCCTAAAACAAAAGGATATACCTTCTTCTCAGGACCTCATGGTAACTTCTCCAAAATTGAACATATAATTGGTCATAAAACAAGCCTCAACAGATACAAAAATATTGAAATTGTCCCATGCATCCTATCAGATCACCATGGACTAAGGCTGATCTTCAATAACAACATAAATAATAGAAAGCCAACATTCATGTGGAAACTGAACAACACTCTTCTCAATGATACCTTGGTCAAGGAAGGAATAAAGAAAGAAATTAAGAACTTTTTGGAGTTTAATGAAAATGAAGCCACAACATATCCAAACCTGTGGGACACAATGAAAGCATTTCTAAGAGGAAAACTCATAGCTCTGAGTGCCTCCAAAAAGAAACTAGAGAGAGCACACATTAGCAGCTTGACAACACACCTAAAAGCTCTAGAACAAAAGGAAGCAAATTCATCCAAGAGGAGTAGAAGGCAGGAAATAATCAAACTCAGGGGCGAAATCAACCACGTGAAAACAAGAAGAACTATTCAAAGAAGCAACCAAATGAGGAGCTGGTTGTTTGAGAAAATCAACACGATAGATAAACCCTCAGCCAAACTCACTAGAGGGCACAGAGAAAGCATCCTAATTAACAAAATCAGAAATGAAAAGGGAAACATAACAACAGATCCTGAAGAAATCCAAAACACCATCAGATCCTTCTACAAAATGCTATACTCAACAAAACTGGAAAACCTGGATGAAATGGATAAGTTTCTAGACAGATACCAGGTACCAAAGCTAAATCAAGATCAGGCTAATGATCTAAACCGTCCTATATCCCCTAAAGAAATAGAAGCAGTCATTAATAGTCTCCCAACCAAAAAAAAAAAAAATCCCAGGACCAGATGGGTTTAGTGCAGAGTTCTATCAGACATTCAAAGAAGACCTAATTCCAGTTCTTCACAAACTATTACACAAAATAGAAACGGAAGTTACTCTACCCAACTCATTCTATGAAGCCACAATTACTCTGATACCTAAACGACAAAAAGACCCAACAAAGATAGAGAACTTCAGACCAATTTCCCTTATGAATATCGATGCAAAAATCCGCAATAAAGTTCTTGCTAACCGATTCCAAGAACACATCAAAACAATTATCCATCCTGACCAAGTATGTTTCATCCCAGGGATGCAGGGATGGTTCAATATACGGAAATCCATCAAAGTAATCCATTATATAAACAAACTCAAAGACAAAAACAACATGATCATCTCGTTAGATGCTGAGAAAGCATTTGACAAAATCCAACACCCATTCATGATAAAAGACTTGGAAAGATCAGGAATTCAAGGCCCATACCTGAACATGATAACAACAATCTACAACAAACCAATAGCCAACATCAAAGTAAATGGTGAGAAGCTGGAAGCAATCCAACTAAAATCAGGGACTAGACAATGCTGCCCACTTATTCCCTACCTATTCAATATTGTACTTGAAGTCCTAGCCAGAGCAATTAGACAACAAAAGGAGATCAAGGGGATACAAATTGGAAAGGAAGAAGTCAAAATATCACTTTTTGCAGATGATATGATAGTATATATAAGTGACCCTAAAAATTCCACCAGAGAACTCCTAAGCCTGATAAACAGCTTCAATGAAGTAGCTGGATATAAAATTAACTCAAACAAGTCAATGGCCTTTCTCTACACAAAGGATAAACAGGCTGAGAAAGAAATTAGGGAAACAACACCCTTCTCAATAGTCACAAATAATATAAAATACCTTGGCATGACTCTAACTAAGGAAGTGAAAGATCTGTATGATAAGAACTTCAAGTCTCTGAAGTAAGAAATTAAAGAAGATCTCAGAAGATGGAAAGATCTCCCATGCTCATGGATTGGCAGGATCAACATTGTAAAAATGGCTATCTTGCCAAAAGCAATCTACAGATTCAATGCAATCCCCATCAAAATTCCAACTCAATTCTTCAACGAATTATTAAGGGCAATGGGCACATTCATCTGGAATAACAAAAAACTGAGGATAGCAAAAACTCTTCTCAATGATAAAAGAACCTCTGGTGGAATCACCATGCCGGACCTAAAATGTACTAGAGAGCAATTGTGATCAAAACTGCATGGTACTGGTATAGTGACAGACAACTAGACCAATGGAACAGAATTGAAGACCCAGAGATGAACCCAGACACCTATGGTCACTTGATCTTTGACAAGGGAGCTAAAACCATCCAGTGGAAAAAAGACAGCATTTTCAACAAATGGTGCTGGCACAACTGGCGGTTATCATGTAGAAAAATGCGAATTGATCCATTTCTATCTCCTTGTACTAAGGCCAAATCTAAGTGGATTAAGGAACTACACATAAAACCAGAGACACTGAAACTTATAGAGGAGAAAGTAGGGAAAAGCCTCGAAGACATGGGTACAGGGGGAAAATTCTTGAATAAAACAGCAATGGCTTGCGCTGTAAGATGGAGAATCGATAAATGGGACCTCATAAAATTGCAAAGCTTCTGCAAAGCAAAAGACACCGTCAATAAGACAAAAAGGCCACCAAAGATTGGGAAAGGATCTTTACCTATCCCAAATCGGATAGGAGACTAATATCCAATATATATAAAGAACTCAAGAAGGTGGACTCCAGAAAATCAAATAACCCCATTAAAAAATGGGGCTCAGAGCTGAACAAAGAATTCTCACGTGAGGAATACCGAATGGCTGAGAAGCACCTGAAAAAAATGTTCAACATCCTTAATCATCAGGGAAATGCAAATCAAAACAACCCTGAGATTCCACTTCACTCCAGTCAGAATGGCTAAGATCAAAAACTCAGGTGACAGCAGATGCTGGCAAGGATGTGGAGAAAGGGGAACACTCCTCCATTGTTGGTGGGATTGCAAGCTTGTACAACCACTCTGGAAATCAGTCTGGCGGTTCCTCAGAAAATTTGACATAGTACTACCGGAGGATCCCGCAATACCTCTCCTGGGCATATATCCAGAAGATGTCCGAACGGGTAAGAAGGACACATGCTCCACTATGTTCATAGCAGCCTTATTTATAATAGCCAGAAGTTGGAAAGAACCCAGATGCCCCTCAACAGAGGAATAGATACAGAAAATGTGGTACGTTTACACAATGGAGTACTACTCAGCTATTTAAAAAAATGAATTTATGAAATTCCTAGCCAAATGGATGGACCTGGAGGGCATCATCCTGAGTGCTGTAACCCAATCACAAAGGAACTCACACAATATGTAATCACTGATAAGTGGATATTAGCCCAGAAACTTAGGATACCCAAGCTAGAAGATACAACATTCTAAACGCATGAAATTCAAGAAGGAGGAAGACCAAAGTGTGGACACTTTACCCCTTCCTAGAAATGGGAACAAAACACCCATGGAAGGAGTTACAGAGACAAAATTTGGAACTGTGACAAAAAGATGGACCATCTAGTGATTGCCATATGCAGGGATCCATCCCATAATCAGCTTCCAAACGCTGACACCATTGCACACACTAGCAAAATTTTGCTGAAAGGACCCAGATATAGCTGTCTCTTGTGAGACTATGCCAGGCCCTAGCAAATACAGAAGTGGATGATCACAGTCAGCTATTGGATGTGTCACACGGCCGCCAATGCAGTAGCTAGATATATAACCCAAGGAGCTAAAGGGAACTGCAACCCTATAGGTGGAACAACAATATGAACTAACCAGTACCCCGGAGCTCTTGTCTCTAGCTGCATATGCATCAAAAGATGGCCTAGTCAGCCATCACTGCAAAGAGAGGCCCATTGGACTTGCCAACTTTAGATGCCCCAGTACAGAGGAACGCCAGGGCCAAAAAGGGGGAGTGGGTGGGTAGGGGATTGGGGGGGTGGGTATGGGGGACCTTTGGGATAGCATTGAAAATGTAAATGAGGAAAATACCTAATTTAAAAAAAAAAAGAACTCAAGAAGGTGGACTCCAGAAAATCAAATAACCCCATTAAAAAATGGGGCTCAGAGCTGAATTTTCCCTGAGGAATACTGAATAGCAGAAAAGCACCTGAAAAAATGTTTAACATCCTTAATTATCAGGGAAATGCAAATCAAAACAGCACTGAGGTTCCATCTCATACCAGTCAGAATGGCTAAGATCAAAAATTCAGGTGACAGCAGATGCTGGCAAGGATGGGGAGAAAGAGGAACACTCCTCCATTGTTGGTGGCATTTCAAGCTTGTACAACCACTCTGGAAATCAGTCTGGTGGTTCCTCAGATAATTGGACATAGTACTACTGGAGGATCCTGCAATACCTCTCCTGGGCATAAATCCAGAAGATGTTCCAACGGGTAAGAAGGACACATGCTCCATTATGTTCATAGTAGCCTTATTTATAATAGCCAGAAGGTGGAAAGAACCCAGATGCCCCTCAACAGAGGAATGGATAAAGAAAATGTGGTACATTTACACAGTGGAGTACTACTCAGCTATTAAAATGAATGAATTTATGAAATTCCTAGGCAAATGGATTGACCTGGAATGCATAGTCCTGAGTGAGGTAACCCAATCACAAAGGAACTCACACAATATGTACTCACTGATAAGTGGATATTAGCCCAGAAACTTAGGATACCCAAGATATAAGATACAATTTGCAAAATGCATGAAACTGAAGAAGAACTAAGACCAAAGTGTGGATACTTTCCCCCTTCTTATAATTGGGAACAAAACACCTATGGAAGGAGTTACAGAGACAAAATTTGGAGCTGTGATGAAAGGATGGACGATCTAGAGACTGCCATATCTGTGGATCCATCTCACAATCAGCCTCCAAACGCTGACACCATTGCATACACTAGCAAGTTTGTGCTGATAGGACCCTGATATAGCTGTCTCTAGTGAGACTATGCCTGGGCCTAGCAAACACATAAGTGGATGCTCACAGTCAGCTATTGGATGGATCACAGGGCCCCCAATGGAGGAGCTAGAGAAAGTATCCAAGGAGATAAAGAGATCTGCAACCCTGTAGGTGCAACATCATGAAATATATATATATATATATATATATATATATATGTATATATATATATATACATATATATATATATATAAAAATTTTTAAAAAATCAAATATTGTAATACAACACTATACTATTTTAAAATATACTAATTTTATACTTACATGCCTCGGAATGATAGTGGGAAAATACTAAAAGTTTTTCCCACAACTAAAACTTTATGGTTTTGCACAATAGAAGCACTATAACTCATAACTTACATTAGTCTTACCTGAACTGAGGTATTCCAGGCAGCATCAATTGCTGTTGCATTTTGTGTGTTCAGAACCAAGATTGCAGTAGGGTCACAATGTAACATGCTGAAATGCTGCCAGAAATAAAATGGGTTTGTTATTAATTTGATTGGGTCATTACATATTAGGAAACCTTTTATAATAGACATTTTCAGTACCTCTTTCATTGAAATTCTTCCTACCCTATCGGTTTGTGGCCTACATTTTAGAAACCTGGGTTCTAGGTAATTATGAAGACTGATAGAGGACTACTACCTGTTACTTAGAGAAAAGCAGAGGAATATCATTTGGTTGAGTAGTATTAGAAAACTGTCTGGGAATATTATTTGATGTAATGGAGTAAAGAATTGGGGTTGGGGTACAGTTAGGTCATTTGAAACTCTCTGACAAGACCAGCTGTCAAGGCTACAAATAATATTGGTCTATAATTTAGGGCTTGGGAAAGTGTATAAGCTGCCTTGTAATCATAAATTTTCACATTTGTTCTTCTCTTTTAAGATTTATCCTTATGAAAAGAAGGAGAGTATTTTTATAACACATTATTTTTAATTTTTAAGGTTTATTTATTTTATGTATATGATAACACTGTCACTCTCTTCAGACACACTGGAATGGGGCATCAGATTCCATTACAGATGGTTGTGAGCCACCCTGTGGGTGCTGGGAATTGAACTCAGGACCTAGGGAAGAACAGTCAGTGCTCTTAACCACTGAGACATATCTCCAGCCCCCACATGATTATTTTTAATGCCAAAACTCTAAGTGACACAACTGTTTGAATTGGGTAAAAAATGTTTATGAATGGATAAAATGTTAAATTCAGTATTCTAAACTAAGGGCATTTTTAATGGCATGCCATGAAGCAATCTCTATGTTTAATGCATATTTCAGACATTTAAAAGCTGAACATATATGATGTATTTTTCTGTGTATTTGCATACAAATTTATGTACCAAAATGTTATTGGAGATATTTTCTCCAGGACTACTGGCTAATGACTTTTGCTAGTGTATATTTTCTTAAAACTTCTATACTACAAGTGTTAGATTTATAATAATGAAAATAAATTTCCCAATTTTTAATCATGTTTGAATTAACCAAAAAAATAAAAGTCCTATTTTACTAAAGTGAGAAAACTTGATGGGGGAGAGTGTTCATTGTTAGAAATAATTGGAAACTTGATCATTGACTTTGCAAAAATTCCTGTGAAATATAACAGTTCTGAGTTAAACAATTGTAAGAGCTTAACACTGCAACAGATTTTAAGCTAACCATTTATTTTCTGATTTTACACACAATTCATTGTGTATTTGAAAAATACCCTATCTTTCAGAGATGGAGTATTGCTGACTTTGAAGATGGAGGAAGGCAGAAGAGAGTACAAACAAGCCAAACAACTCCCAAGTTCTTTTGAAGCTAAAGACAGCAAGGTGGGTCTCTTAATCCATTACAGGTAATAGGGTCACATTGTAATTTCCTGCTGAAATTACAATATGATTTTGTCAAAAGCTATCACTAATATCTTAGGTCTCATTCATAGCTGTTTTGGTATTCATGAAGTGCACATGCCACAGGTTTGACATGCCTGGTAGAGGATAGTGGCTCTACAAAAGAAAACACCACTACAGACACCTAATAAGACTCATTTGAACTGTCATACAAATATGTGTTAGTCCTTAAGTTTTGGTTATTTGGTATAATATTAATAGGAAAGTAAAACAGGCAGCAAAGAATGCTTTTCAAATATTCTTCTTTTCCCAAACAGCCTTTAATTCCTAGATGATTCATAGGCTCATTTAATGCAGATGAGTTAGAGAGACAGACAAGGGTAGGGCAAAACACAGCTATTGCTTTAATAGATTTCCTCTTGGAAAATGCAAGGACTGATAAAGAATACTTTAAATCTTTCACTCACTTAAAATTAACTAAAAAATATTGTGACAGATAGTGTCCTGTGTTCCTAACTCAGAAAGAAAATTCAGTTACTGTGAGAATATTGTAGAGTTTTTGAAACTTCAATCTGGTGATATTTAACTTGAAGACAAGGTAAGTGCTCAGAAGTAAAAGGAGGAAGAGCCACAAGATAATGAACTTAAACAACTATAATAAGACCATTAGTTATTCCTCTAAGAATGGCCTCTTCTCCACTGTCCACCCATACAGTACCCAAATTCAACCATTCCCTAATTAACTAATCCCCTGTAGTCCTTTATACCACAGTTTTCTCTCTACTCTCTCTTAAAAGGAACTTTCCCATAGCCTCTGATTAGTTTCCTAAGTGTTATAGGTATTCCAAACGAAATAGATATCACTGAAGATTCAAATCCAACATTCCAAATGAAAGAAAATACAAAATCTTAATATTTCTGGGTCTGGATGGGTTACCCTATTCAAAATGATTGTCACCAGTTCCGTCTACTTTACTAGCAAATTTCATAATTCCATTTTTCTTTTTAAAAATTTATTTATTTATTTATTTATTTATTTATTTATACTCCAGATTTTCTCGCCCACCCCCAGTCTACCCTCCAACTGTTCCATACCTCTTCCCCACCCCCTGTCTCCATGAGGAGGTTCCTACCCCTTTACCACCCACCCCATGTGACCTCTAAACTCCCTGGAGCCTCCAGTCTCTTGAGGGTTAGGTGCATCATCTATAATTGAACACAGACCCAGCAGTCCTCTGCTATATGTGTGCTGGGGACCTCATATAAGCTGGTATATGCTGTCTGTTTGGTGGTCCAGTGTCTGAGAGATTTCGGAAATCCAGATTAATTGAGACTGTGGGTCCTCCTACAACATCGACCTCCTCCTCAGCTTCTCTCAGCCTTCCCTAATTCAACCACAGAGGTCATCAGCTTCTGTCCATCGGTTGGGTGCAAATAACTGCATCTGACACTTTCAGCTGCTTGTTTGGCCTTTCAGAGGGCAGTCACGCTAGGTCCCTTTTTGTGAGTGCTCAGTAATAGTGTCAGGCCTTGGGAATCCCCTTGAACTGGATCTCACTTTGGGCCTGTCACTAGACCTTCTTTTCCTTTGTCTTCTCTCCATTTCCATCCCTGTAGTTCTTTCATACTGGAACAATTATGGGCCGGCGTTTTGACTGTAAGATAGCAGCCCCATCACTCCACTTGATGCTCAGTTTTCCTGCTGGAGGTGGGCTCTATAAGTTCCCTCTCCTTACTGTTGGACATTTCATCTAATGTCCCTCCCTATGAGTCCTAGGTGTCTTTCACCTCCCAGGTCTCTGGTGCATTCTTGACGGTCCCCCCAACCTCCTACCTCCCTAGGTTGCCTGTTTCTATTCTTTCTTGATGGCTCTCAGGGCTTCAGTCCTTTTCCCTCATGCAATAACAGATCAGGTTCCCCTTTCCCCATCCACTTTCCCTCCCAGGTTCCTCCCTCCCCATTTGTGATTGCTTTCTTCTCCCTCCCAAGTGGGACTGAGGCATCCACACTAGGACACTTCAGCTTGTTGACCTTTTTGAGTTCTGTGGACTGTATCTTGGGTATTCTGTACTTTTTTGGCTAATATCCACTTATTAGAGAGTACATACCATGCATGTCCTCTTAGCTCTGAGTTACCTCACTCAGGATGATATTTTCGAGTTCCATCCATTTACCCACTGAACTCAAGATATCCTAGTTCTTAATAGCTGAGTAGTATTCCATTGTGTAAATGAACCACATTTTCTGTATCCATTCTTCTGTTATGGGACATCTATGTTGTTTCCAGCTTCTGGTATCACAAATAAGGCTGCTATGAACATGGTGGAACACAATGGCCCCTGTGGCGTCGTGGGGCATCTGTTGGGTATATTCCCAAGAGTGGTATTGCTGAGTCTTCAGGTAGATCTATTTCCAACTTTCTGAGGAACCTCCAGACTGATTTCCAGAGTGGTTGTACCAGTTTTCAATCCCACCAGCTATGGAGGAGTATTCCTCTCTCTCTCTCTCTACATCCTCACCAACATGTTCTGTAACCTGAGTTTTGGGTCTTAGCCATACTGATTGGTGTAAGGTGGAATCTCAGGGATATTTTGATTTGCATTTCTTTGATCACTAAGGACTTTAAACATCTCTTTAGGTGCTTCTCAGCCATTCTAGATTCCTCTGTTGTAAATTCTCAGTTTAGTTCTATACCCCATTTTTTGATTGAGTTGTTTGGTTTTTTGGTGGTTAGCTTCTTGAGTTCTTTATACAGTTTAGATATTAGCCCTCTATCAGATTTGGGTATAGTGAATATTTTTCCCAATATATAGGTTGCCAATTTATTTTATTGACAATGTCATTTGCCTTACAGAAGCTTTCCAGTTTTATGAGATCCCATTTATCAATTCTTGATCTTAGAGCATGAGCCATTGGAGTTGTTTGGGAAATTTTCCCCTGTGCCAATGAGATCATGTCTCATTCCCACTTTCTCTTTTATTAGATTCAGTGTATCTGGTTTTATGTTGAGGTTCCTTGATTCACTTGGATTTGAGCTTTGTGCAAGGTGACAAATATGGGTCTATTTTCATTTTTCTACATATAGACAGCCAGTTAGAACAGTATCATTTATTGAAGATGCTTTCTTTTTTCCATTGTATATTTTTGGTGTTTTTGTCAAAGATAAAGTGTCCGTAAGTGTGTGGTTTTATTTCTGGGTCTTCAGTTCTATTCCATTGATCAATATGTCTGTCTCTGTGCTAATATCATGCAGTTTTTAGTCACTATTGCTTTGCAGTAAATCTTAAGGTCAAGGATGGTGATTCCACCAGCCATTCTTTTATTTTTAAGAATTGTTTTGGCTATTCTGGGTTTTTTTTTCTCTTTTTTTTTTTTTCTTTTCCAGATGAATTTGAGAATTGTTCTTTTCATGTTTTTGAAGAATTGTGTTGAGATTTCGATGGGGATTGCATTGAAACTGTAGATTTTCTTTAGTAGAATGGCCTTTTTTTTTAACTATATTAATTCTGCCAATCCATGAGCATGGATCTCTCCATTTTCTGAGATCTTCTTTGATTTCTTTCATGAGAGATGTAAAGTTATTGTCATATTTTTCTAAATAGCTAAATGTTCTATTTTGTAGATAGACCAGAGTTTCATTATCTATTGATCAGTTGGTACACATCTAGGCTGTTTCTATCTATTTCTTATTGTGAATACAGCTGGAATGAATATGGATATACAGCTATCTTCATAGTCAGTTATAGATTTATGAAAGTAATTTTTATTCTCCTGAAGTAATTGTCATCTCAAAGTCTATGGTCTCAGTCTGCTAAGCTAGGCATAGTCCTGGAGGCTTCAAGCTTCCATAAAACCTTATGTAGGCCTAGAATGTTTCCAGCCTCTTAGACGTAGACTTACTTAGGGCATATCATATTCTATCAAAGCTTTCTCTGACTTATCACTTTGTCTGCCACTCAATTAGATGTTGCTTTCAAACATGGCTGCTTCTTTCTGCAAACTAACTTAATCTTCATTGTTTGGGATTAAAGGATGCTGAACATTTTTTCAGGAGCTTCTCAGCTATTCGGTATTCCTCAGGTGAGAATTCTTTGCTTAGCTCTGAACCCCATTTTTAATGGGGTTATTTGATTTTCTGGAGTCTACCTTCTTGAGTTCTTTATATATATTGGATATTAGTCCCCTATCTGATTTAGGGTAGGTAAAGATCCTTTCCCAATCTGTTGGTGGCCTTTTTGTCTTATTGACAGTGTCTTTTGCCTTACAGAAGCTTTGTAATTTTATGAGGTCCCATTGAGTACTAAGGGTGTGTTTGTATACCATCCAGAGGGATTAAAGGTGTATGCTAAGACTGAGCCACACCACAACTAAAGCATGTGTTTTTTTTTTCCAGTAAATAACATAATTTAGGGGTTCTCTGTGTGATCAAATATCCTGAAACACAGAGTCCTTTCAGTATATGACCAATATCATGCTGGATCATGCAGCAGATGGATTCTTAGCTTCTTAAGGCATCCTTACATACTGTCCTAGTGGTTGCACCAGTTTCCATTCCCACCACCACTGAACAAGTGCTCCTCTTTCACCATAGCCATGGCATCATTTGTCATCCTTATTTTTAGTCCCCCAAACTTACATACTAGTAAAATTATACCAACTAAGCAGATTACATTTAGGAATATATACTTATATGCATTCATTATCAATTAATGGAAAGAGTGGCCTTGAATTTGAATGAGAGCAGGGAATGGTCTATGAGTTGGTTTGGAGAAAGGAAAAGGAAGGGGGAAGTGTTTTTATTATAATCTCAAAAACCTTTTTATGAATTAGTGAGAAATTTTTAAAAAATAAAAAAAAAAGAAAGAAAAGGAATGTGGTTTAAAAAGCCTGAGAGAGGAAGAAAGAAAGCAGCACTCCATGGTTCCGCCTCAGGTCTTGCATCTGTTTCCTGTCCTGAATTCCTGCCTTGTCTGTCCCTTTTATTTTCTAGTAATCACTTGACCGGTTGTTATAATATATCAACCTCTTATCAACACACATCCTATTTGTATCGTCTTGGGGGAATTTAACTAATACAAAAATAGTCTGTGGTGATTTTGTTATAGTAGTTGTCACAGAGTAAGATAACATGATATGTAATTTTCTTGTTAAATATTTTACATTTAATTTTTGTTTTATTATACATGTATGAATATTTTACCTATATGAATACATATCTGTTTTATCTGTATAAATGTATATCTGTGTACCCACTATGTGCTTACTTCCTGGGGAGGTATCTTAGTGAGAATCTCCATTGCTGTGAAGAGAAGCCATGACCAAAGCAACTCTTATAAAGGACAGCATTTAACCTGGCTTACAAGTTCAGAAGCTCAGTCCATTATCATCATGGTGGGAAGCATGGCAATGTCCAGGCAGACATGGTGCTGGAGCAGGAGCTGAGAGTTCTACATCTTGAAGGCAGCCAGGAGGAGACCGACTTCTGCAGGCAGCCATGAGTAGATTACAATTTAACTTTGGGAAGAGGATAACCATAGGAGACCTCAAAGCCTACCCCCACAGTGCCACATCTACTTCAAAGCCACACCTACTCCAACAATGCCACACCTCCTAATAGTGCCATTTTCCGTGTGCCAAGTATTCAAACATATGAGTCTATGTGGGCCAAATTTATTCAAACCACAAAAGGGAGAAAAATGGTTTCAGATCCCATGGAACATATGGTTGCATATGGTTGTGAGCTGCCACGTGGGGGCTGGAAATCAAACCTAGGTTCTCTGTAAAAGCAGCTAGTGTTCTTAACCACTAAGAAACGCTTCTACCTTCTCTTCATCAAAAGTTTCATTTTCAACAAATGGTGCTGGCTTAACTGGCGGTTATCATGTAGAAGAATGCAAATTGATCCATTATCTCCTTGTACAAAGCTCAAGTCTAAGTGGATCAACGAACTCCAAATAAAACCAGACACTCTAAAACTTATAGAGGAGAAAGTGGAGAAAAGCCTCAAAGATATGGGCACAGGGGAAAAATTCCTGAACAGAACAGCAATGGCTTGTGCTGTAAGATCGAGAATCAACAAACAGGACCTCATAAAATTGCAAAGCTTCTGTAAGGCAAAAGACACTGTCAATAAGACAAAAAGGCCACCAACAGATTGGGAAAGGATTTTTAGCAACCCTAAATTTGATAGGGGACTAATTTCTAATATATACAAAGGACTCAAGAAGGTGGACTTCAGAAAATCAAATAACCCCATTAAAAAATGGGGCACAGAGCTAAACAAAGAATTCTCAACTGAGGAATACTGAATGGCTGAGAAGCACCTGAAAAAATGTTCACTACCTTAATCATCAGTGAAATGAAAATCAAAACAACCCTGAGATTCCACCTCACACTAGTCAGAATGGCTAAGATAAAAAATTCAGGTGACAGCAGATGCTGACAAGGATGTGGAGCAAAAGTTTCAAAGGTTTTTTAAAAGTAAATTCAAAAGACTATTTTGTGCTTCTGAGTTTAAAAAAAATTACAATGTTGAATAGGTAGGGAGAAAGTGGGCAGCCTTGTCTAGTCCCTGATTTTAGTGGGATTGCTTCCAGCTTCTCACCATTTATTTTTATGTTGGCTACTGGTTTGCTGTAGATAGCTTTTATCATGTTTAGGTGTGGGCCTCGAATTCTTGATCTTTCCAAGACTTTTATCATGAATGGGTGTTGGATTTTGTCAAATGCTTTCTCTGCATCTAACGAGATGATCATGTGGTTTTTGTCTTTGAGTTATTTATATACTGGATTACGTTGATGGATTTCCATATATTAAACCATCCCTGCATCCCTGGAATGAATCCTACTTGGTCAGGATGAATGATTGTTTTGATGTGTTCTTGGATTCGGTTAGCAAGAACTTTATTGAGGACTTTTGCATCGATATTCATGAGGGAAAACACTCTTGAAATCAGTCTGGTGGTTCCTCAGAAAATTGGACATAGTACTACCGGAGGATCCCACAATACCTCTCCTGGGCATATATCCAGAAGATGTTCCAACCGATAAAAAGGACACATGCTCCACTATGTTCATATCAGCCTTATTTATAATACCTAGAAGCTGGAAAGAACCCAGATGCCCCTCAACAGAGGAATGGATACAGAAAATGTGGTAAATTTACACAATGGAGTACTACTCAGCTATTAAAAAGAATGAATTTATGAAATTCTTAGGCAAATGGATGGACCTGGAGGGAATCATCCTGAGTGAGGTAACCCAATCTCAAAAGAACTCACATAATAAGTACTCACTGATAAGTGAGTCCAGATAAGTTAGTCCAGAAACTTAGAATACCCAAGTTATAAGATATAATTTGCAAAACACAGGAAACTGAAGAAGACCGAAGACCAAAGTGTGGACACTTTGCTCATTCTTAGAATTGGGAACAAAACACCCATGGAAGGAGTTACAGAGACAAAGTTTGGAGCTGAGACGAAAGGATGGACCATCTAGAAACTGCCATATCCGGGGATCCATCCTGTAATCAGCTTCCAAACGCTGACACCATTGCATACACTAGCAAGATTTTGCTGAAAGGACCCAGATATAGCTGTCTCTTGTGAGACTATGCCAGAGCCTAGCAAACACAGAAGTGGATGCTCACAGTCAGCTATTGGATGGATTGCAGGGCCCCCAATGGAGGAGCTAGAGAAAGTAACCAAGGAGTTAAAGGGATCTGCAACCCTATAGGTGGAATAACAATATGAACTAACCAGTATCCCCCGGAGCTCGTGTCTCTAGCTGCATATGTGTCAGAAGATGGCCTAGTCAGCCATCAGTGGAAAGAGAGGCTGGTTGGTCATGCAAACTTTATATGCCCCAGTACAGGGGAACGCCAGGGCCAAGAAGTGGGAGTGGGTGGGTAGGGGAGCATGTAGGAGACTTTTGGGATACCATTGGAAATGTAAATGAAATAAATACCTAATTTAAATAAATAAATAAGTAAATAAATAAATTAATAGAAAATGACAAGTGATAAGCTACAATTTCACATTACTTTGAAAGGTGTTCACATGTCTTTTGTCGGAGAAAATAATTGTTAAGGAATAGGAATACCGGTGTAGAAGAGGTAAGGAGAGCCTCAGCTCATGATACAGGTCGAATTCCAGTGAATAAGAGGGGAGAGGAAGCATGAGGGTCCAAGAAGTCTCACACCATAGCTCACAACCTGAAAAGCTCTGGCTATACAGCTAAAGAGACCCAGAGATAAGGCACTCTTCAAAGAGGCTCCATATCTTCTAGAAACACACTTGCCATTGCATTTGGGTGCAGTCATTAGCTAGAGATGGGCCCATTGGAATCAGGGCCTTGGTATGAACTTCTGGAGAGATTCCAAGAGATATAACTGGAGATATATCCAGGAGATATAACTGTCAGCCAACTTTTTACTCACAGCATTGTCATAGTTAAATGATATGGCTAAAATATACATGTTAAGGCAAGCAAGGAGAATAAGATAATAGGTGCTTATAATATGGGTCTCATGTAGGCAATTTTAACAATTTTGCCCTTTTTTTTGTCGGAGTAGAATTATATGCATAGGAGTACTGTGATGTGTATAAAAATTTAACAAAAGTATTTTTTCTCTTGAGACTACAGTGAAGTAATAATGGAAAAACTGGAAGATAAGGTTTTTTTTAAGTTTTATTCATTTACATTCAAAATGTTGCCCATTCCCAGTCTTCCCTCCAACCCCACTTCCCCTTCCCTTTGCCCCTAAGATAGTATTCACCCACACACACACTAACCCCCCCAATCCACCTATACACCAACCCCTACCACATTTCCCTTCTCTGGGGCATCAAGTTCTAAAGGATTAGGTGCATCCTCTCTCACTGTAGCCAGACAAGGCAGTCCTTTGCTATATATGTGCCAGGGTCCTTGGACCAGCCCTTATATGCTCTTTGGTTGGTGGCTTAGTCTCTGGAAGCTCCTGGGTGTCCAGGTTAGTTGACAGTGTTGTTTTTCCTATGGGGTTGCCATCCCCTTCATCTGCTTCAGTCCTTCCCATACCTCTTCCATAGGGGCCCTGACCTCAGTCCAGTACTTGGCTGTAAGTACCTGCATTTGTCTCAGTCAGCTGCTGGTAGAGCCTCTCAGAGGACAGCAATTCTAAGCTCCTGTCTGCAAGCACAACATGGCATCAATAATAGTGTCAGGGTGTTATGTACACTCATTGGATAGATCCCAAGTTCAGCCAAGATGGCTTTTTCTTCAATCTCTGATGCATTTTTGGCCCTGTTTTTCTTTAGACACTTACAATTCTGGACCAAACTTTTGAAGGTATGTTGGTGACCCCATCCCTATACTGGGGTCTGGAAGATGAATTTAATAATAGTATTTTATATTTGAGTAAGATGTTACAATGTTTTGGTATCTTATTCTGTTTTATATTGTTTGAGGGAAAAAAAGCTACAATGACTGAACAACTAATCAAACCTTTATTTGGCTCGTAGTATGGAGGCTAAGAAAGCCAAGAAAAACATGTTGACATCTACCAAGTATTTTCTTGCTGTAGTATAACATGATAAAAGGTATCAAATATGTGTGAATGATCAACAAATAAAAGGGAGGTTTGATGGACCATTTTGTTGTTTGGAGTGAGGACATTTTTTAATCAGTATATATCCACTGAAGTTTGTTAAAACTTTCATATATATATATATATATATATATATATATATATCTTAGTCAGGGTTTCTATTCCTGCACAAACATCATGACCAAAAAGCAAGTTGGAGAGAAAAGGGTTTATTCAGCTTACACTTCCACATTGCTGTTCATCACCAAAGGAAGTCAGGACTGGAACTCAATCAGGTCAGGAAGCAGGAGCTAATGTAGAAGCCGTGGAGGAATTTGATACACAAAACCAGCCAGTTTTATATATATATATTCACTATACTATAATAATTGTACATGACACTTTATTACATAAAGATCATTTCTTCCAAGTACATATTACATGTTAAGCATATCACACCAAATATCCCTCTACCTCACGTTTCCTTCCTCCTCCTTGATATTCCTCTTTATTCCTTATATACTTTCTCTTCTTGTTTCACGTCATATACACATACATGAGTTATGTATCTGTGAAAATATCTAAGATCCACAAAGGAGAAAAATACAATATTTAACTATTTATTTATTTGTTATTCACTTTTTATCCTGATCACAGTCCCCTTCTCCCAGTCTCCCTCACACAAAGCCCCTCCCATATCCCTTCCTTGCTTTCTCCTCAGAGAAGTGGGAGGCACCCCTAGGTACCAACCCACCATGAAACATCAAGTCACTGCAGGACTAGGCACATCCTCTCTGACTGAGACCAGACAAGGCAGCCCAGTTTGGGGAAGGGGATCCAATGGCAGGCAAGAGAGTCTGAGACAGTCCCTGCTACACCTGTTAGGGAACCCACATAAAGGCCAAGCTGCACATCTGCTACAAATATTGGAAGGGGCAGGTCCAGCACATACATGATTTCTGGTTGGTGGTTAAGTCTCTGTGAGCCCTCATGGGCCCAGGAGAGTTAACTCTGTAGGTCTTCTTGTGGTGTCATTGACCCCCTCTGATTTCTCTACCATAAGACTTCCTAGAATGTACATAATGTTTGGTTGTTTGGTCTCTGCTTCTGTTTCCATCATGCTAGACAGACCTCTCAGGAGACAGTTAAACTAGGCTCCTGTCTGCAAGCAGAGCCATTAAGAGTGTCAGGGGTTGGCTCTCTCCCATGGAATGGGTCGCAAACTGGACCAGTGATTAGTTGGCCATTTCCTCAGTCTCTTTTCCATCTTTGTCCCTGCAATCTTGCCATCAGGACAAATTTGGACTTGAAGGATTTTGTGGGTGGGTTGGTGTCACCCTCCTTTCACTGGAAGTCTTACCTGATAGGAGGTAACCATTTCATTCTCCATATCTCGAGCTGCCAGGAGTCTCAACTAGAGTTACCCCCCATAGATTCTCAGAAGCACCCCCCTTCCCAGGTTTCTTGTTTGCCACAGAGATAACTCCCCTCCACCCATGTCAAATTCAGTTCTCTCTCCCAACCTTGTCCCCACCTGCTATCCCTCCACACCACTTCCCTTACGAAGTTCTCTCCCTCCACCCACCTCCTATGTCTCTTTTATTTCCCCTTCTGGTGAGATCCAAGCACCCTGCCTTGGGAATTCCTTATTACTTATATTCTTTGGTTATGTGTTTTATAGCATGGTTATCCTGTACTTTATGACTAATATCCACTTACAAGTGAGGAAATGCCATACTTGTCTGAAGTTCACTTTCTTTGCTGAGTCTTTGTGTGGTTTAGGTATCACGGTAAATGTGCCCTCATAGGATGAGTTTGGCAGTGTTCCTTCTGTTTCTATTTTGTGGAACACTTTGAGGAGTGTTGGTATTAGCTCTTCTCTGAATGTCTTAGAGAATTCTGTGCTAAAACCATCTGGGCCTGAGCATTGCTTGGTTGGGAGAATTTTAATGACTGCTTCTGTTTTCCTAGGGATTAGAGTGCTATTTAGATTGTTTATATGATATTGATTTAAATATGGTAAGTGGAATTTATTCTGAAAATCACCCATTCATTTTCTAATTTTGTGGAGTACAGACTTTTGAAGTAAAAGCTACTGGTTCTTTGGATATCCTTGTTGTTCGTTGTTATGTCCCCACTTTCACTTCTGATTTTATTAAATTGGATATATTCTCTCTGATTTTAGTTAGTTTGTCCAAAAGTTTGTCTGTCTTGCTGATTCTCTTAAAGAAAATGTTTTGTTGATTCTTTGTATTGTTTTCCTTGTTTCTAATTGATTTCTACCCTGAGTTTATTTCCTGTTGTCTACTTCTCCTGCATGTTTGCTTCTTTTTATTCTAGAGTTTTCAGGTATGCTGTTAAACTGCTAGTATGAGATCTCTGCAATTTCTTTATAAAGGCACTTACTGCTGTGACCTTTCCTCTTAGCATTGCATTCGTTGTTGTGGCCCATAAGTTTGGTATGTGTTATCTTAATTTTCATTAATGTCTATAAAGTCTTTAATTACTTTCTTAATTACTTCCCTGACTCAGTTGTCATTCAGTAGAGTGTTGTTCAGTTTCTATGAGTTTGTAGGCTTTCTCTGGTTTCTATTATTGTTGTATTCCAGCTTTAATTCATGGTGGCCTGATAAGATAAAAGAGGTAGTATTTGCTGTATCTGCTGGTGTGGAATTATTCATTTAATTTTTTGTTGTATCTGTTGAACAACTTTGGAGAAGTTTCTATGAAGTGTTGAGAAGAAGGTATATTCATTTGTGTTTGGGTGAAATATTCAATAGATATCCATGAGTAGATATCCATTTGATTCATAAACTCCATTAGTTTCATTATTTCTCTGTTTAGTATCTCTCTAGATGACCTGTCCATTGATGACGTGAGTGGTGAACTCTCCTACTACAAATGTGTAGGTTTCAATGTGTTATTTTAAGCTTTAGTAATATTTCTTTTATGAATGTGGGTGTCCTTGCATTTGGGGCATAGATATTCAGAATTGATATATCATTTTTGGAGGATTGTTCCTTTGATGAGTATGAAGTGCCCTCTCCCATCTCTTTTTCTCATTTGATTAATTTTGGTTGAAAGTTGTTTCTGGATTTTACAATCCTAATAAGCCCATATAAAAGATACACCATTCACATATTTTAAATATAAGCCATATGCCTAGATTTGCCAGATCTGGGACAATAATAGTTCACAACGGCTTCCTCCTCCTCCTCCTCCTCCTCCTCCTCCTCCTCCTCCTCCTCCTCCTCCTCCTCCTCTGTCTTCTCTCTCTCTCTCTCTCTCTCTCTCTCTCTCTCTCTCTCTCTCTCTCTCTCTCTCTCTGCCACTCACTATTGAATCTCCAATCCCACCTTTTTTTCCCTCCACTGCTCAATCACAGGCTCTGGCCTTTTATTGAGTAGATAATGGTCTGCTCATCAAGGGCAACCACCTCTTGAGGAACCAGTATTAGCATTAATATACAAGCAGCATCAGGCCAATCCAGTACAGAAAGTATATTTTATTGAATATTAGAATGGCTATTCCAGAGTGATTCTTGGATCTGTTTGCTTGGAACACATTTATTCAGCACTCTACTCTGAGGTAGTGTCTATCTTTGTTGCTGAGGTATATCTGTTATATGCAGAAGAGGGGTGGATCCTATTTTTGCATCCTTTCTGTTAGGGGGTGTCTTTTTATTTGGGAAATTGTGTCCATTTCTATTGAGAGAAATGGCCAATGATCATTAATTCCTGTTATTTTGATGGTGGTATTAGTGTGTGTGTGTGTGTGTGTGTGTGTGTGTGTGTGTGTGTGTGTGTGTGTGTGTGTCCTGGTGTAGGATTATTTATTTCCTTTGGGTTTGTTTTTAATGTAGTTAGCCTCCTCAGGTTAAAGTTTTCCTTCTAGTATCTTCTGTAGGGCAGGATATATGGATAGATATTGTTTAAACTTGGTTTTGTCATGGAATATCTTGTTTTCTCCATTTATGGTGACTGAAAGTTTTGCTGAGCATAGTAGTCTACCAGACATCTTCCAAAGCTCTTTGGCTTTTAGGATTTCACTTGTGTAGTCTGGTGTAATTGTGATAGGTCTAAATTATATGTTACTTGACCTTTTTCCCTTGCAGCTTTTAATATTCTTTCTTTGTTCAGTAGATTTTGATTAATATGTAATAGAAGATTTTCTGATCCAAATGGCTTTGTGTTCTGTAAGCTTCTTGTATATTTATAGGCATATCTTTCTCTAGGTTGGGGAAATTTTCTTCTATGATTTTGTTAAAAATATTTCTGAGCCTTGAAGCTAGTGATCTTCCTCTTCTTCTAGGTTTATTATTCTTAGGTTTGGTCTTTTCATAATGTCTCAGATTTCCTGAATATTTTGTGTCAGGAAATTCTGAGATTTAACATTTTCTTTGACTAGTGTATGGGTTTCTTCAATACAATACTATCTAACACACCTGAGATTCTTTCTTCCATCTCTTGTTATCTGTTGGTAATGGTGACATCTGTAGTTTCTTTCTCTCTTTCTTTCTTTCCTTTTTTTTTTTTTGTTTTTTTTGTTTTTGTTTTTGTTTTTGTTTTTTGACACAGGGTTTCTCTGTAGAGCCCTGGCTGTCCTGGAACTCACTTTGTAGACCAGGCTGGCCTCGAACTCAGAAATCAGCCTCCCTCTGCCTCCCGAGTGCTGGGATTAAAGGCGTGTGCCACCATGCCAAGCTTGCATCTGTAGTTTCTATTCTCTTCCCTGGGTTTTCAATGTCCAAGATTTCCTCTGCTTGTGTTTTCCTTAATCTTTCAATTCCATTCTTGAACAGTTTTAAACATTTTCTTCACTTGTTTGATTGTATTTCCTGTATTTCTTTAAGAGATTTATTCATTTAATCTTTAAAGACCTCTGTCATCTTTATAAATTTGGATTTAAAGCCATCTTCTTGTGCTCCTGCTAGGTTAGTGTATTCAGTGCTTACTATAGTTGGATAGCTGGACTCTAGTGATATCATATTGCCATGGATCTTGTTGACTGTGTTATTATGCTGGCCTTTAGCCATTTGATTGGTTATTGTAGATGTTAAGAGGATGTTCCTTGGTGTTGGCAGGATTCTTCAGGGAGGCAAACAGATCCTTGGGCCTGACAATGGAGCTCTGGGAACATCATGCTGCATACCTCTTCTGGCTGTGCTCCAGGTGGACCAAAATATTCCTGGGGCTCCTCCATAAACCTCCTCAGGAAGGTAGGCAGAGCCATGGGCAGGATGATGGTGGTCAGGTGACAATGTACAGCTAATCTCTGGTCTACATTATTTTTATTATTATCTGAATGTTATAATTCATCTGCATTGCCTTAAAGACTTGATATCTTACCTTCCTTTTGATCCATCGCATGGATGAGGCTTCCTGCTGAATTTTGTTTTACTTGCTCAGCTTTTCACTTCCAGTATCTCAGTTTGACTTTTCAAATTTTATACTGCGGTATTGAATTGTACTTTTATATTATTCACTGGATGTCTTATTTAATTTTTCTGAATTTTCAGCATTTTTGATTTTTTCATTTATTCAGGAGTTTATTCCTTCTAACTTTAATAAGTGTTCTTCTAATTAGTTTGTAATTTCTTACAATTCTATATAGTTACTTTAACTGCAATCCATAACTGCCAAACTCATAATTTTTTGGAGAAGTTATGCTACCTTGGTATCTGCATTTTTATGTCAGTGTTACAGATTTATTGCTAGTTAATTGATTGTATTTTTTCAAATACACACATTACATTCTTTAATTTTTAAAATTAAAATATAATTACAAAAATATCTCTCTTCCTTTTCTTTCTCAAACTTTTCCCAATTACAACCCCTTGTGCTCTCTCTCCCTCTCACACACTCTCTCTCTGTTTCTCTCTCTCTCTCTCTCTCTCTCTCTCTCTCTCTCTCTCTCTCTCTCTTTCCCTTCCTCTCAAATTCATGGCTCCTTTTTCTTTAATTGTTGTTACACATGTATGTGTGTGTGTGTGTATATATATATATATATATATATTTTACAAATATGCAACCTTCTCAGTCCATATAATGTTGCCTGTATGTATATGTTCTCAGAGATGACTATTTGTCTCTGAGTAAACAGATGTGGCCTCTTCCATGGGGAAGATTAATTTCTTGAGCTCTCAACATTCTTTATTTCTCTGTGTAGTTCTTTGTCTAGGGTTAGAGCTCTGTGATATTGTCCCCTTTCATGTTAACATGTCTACTGGTGTCATCCTTATTCAGGTCTTATTTAAGCAAACATGTTTTGTTTTGTTTTGTTTTGTTTTGTTTTGTTTTGTTTTGTTTTTGAGACTTTATGGGCATAGCTCCCCTGGAATTTCAAGCAGACTATCTTGTAACAATCTTCTAATTCTTCTGGCTCTTAAAATCTTTCAACTATGATGTTCACTGGGATGTAAGTGCAGGGATTGTTTTCTAAAATTATCTGATGAGGCTGGGCACCACAGGATCACTAGTTCTTTCCATTTGGATACATTGTGTTTCAGTGGGACTATATTGCTGCAGGTTGGAACTAACAGTACTCTACACTGGGCAAGAAGAATGGCTTATTTAGCAAAATCTTAAATTTACCTGCTTAATGTATAATCACAAGTACCTCTAGAAGAGTAACTGTATTGATAGGCCTAGTTTTAAATACAATCATAGTTACTTTAAACCAATTATTCCATTAACTCCAGTAACACAGGGGAAATAAAGTAAATGAATGGTATATATGTACCAATACATTAGCTTCTAAAGAAATGTAGAAAGTAAGACAAGAGATTAGCATTACATCAAAAAACTAAAAATAGAAGAAAGAAAAGTAAGTAGCAAAAGAGAGTTGTAATATTGTTAAGGTTTTAAATTTTAAATATTATTGAAATTATATGAACATAGGAGAAAGTAGAATGAAAGGAGGCACATGTAGTAAAGAGAAAACAATGTATGAATCCTAAAAATCTATGGGTTGTAAGTAAGAGAAATAGTAGAGAGAACAAAACGCAATAAACAGATGACTAAATCATAAAACATAACCAAACAATACAAAGGCCCAGTTAAAAATGAATTCTTGAAATATAAGAAAGTCAAGTGACATAAAATTAAATTAAAAAGTATTATAACAGCCAAATTTTCATTACTGCTGGGATGAATCATAGATCATTTCTACTATCCCTGAAATGTTTTCTGGAAGAAATTGGTACTTTTAAGAAAACTGCTAATTGAGGCTCCAGGTCAAGACTATTAGATTAGATAGGTCAAGATGCAATGTCTCAATGGAGTCAAAGGTAACATAATTGGTTGAATTTTCTCCCAGGCATAAGTACACATCAGTCTTCCACGAGGAGTTGCTCAGCTCTCAGCATGGAATGTTGTTCTGCAGCACACACGTGTGCTGGATGGCTATGTTTCCCCTACACTGATCTCAATAGCAGAGTTCTTGATCTGCTTTCTCTGTACCAAGCATTATTGTTCATTGATTTAGAATGGTTAATCCCAGTATTTTTCAGGATATCTTTCACGATGTTTGTGGGTCTCCCAAGATTTAGTTTTATCCAACATTACTTCTTATGAATTTCCGTTCCTCTTGTTTACAGACCCATATAACAGGAAGGAGGTATTCTTCATATTTTCTGCTGCTATGTTCAGGATTATGGGCTAGAGTCTCTTGTTATCCTTATTAAATCTAGTGCTCAGTGCTGATTAATGTTATTTCCCCTCCCTACTCCAATCTTCTCACTTCTTTGTGGAGTTACAGATCAATTATTTACTTCATATTAATTCAGATGTATGAAAATGGTATTTGTCCTTCCTTCACTACCTTGAGACAAGTTTTAATTTGCTTGTATAATAAACCCATCCTGGAAATGATGAACTTGTTTCCACAATAATGATATAATTCCCTAATGACTTAACAAGCTATTAAATGTCATACTTCTCTATACTATTACAACATAATAACATTCTGAAGGCAACAATCAAATCATGGAACTAGTATTACAAAAAAGAGGTGATGGATGTCAGGAAGACCCTTGGCCTAAAATTAAAAGTAGAGCCAACAGATTTTGCCTATGAATTGGTGATGGAAAAGTTAAGAATGAGGGCCAGGGCTATACAGAGAAACCCTGTCTTGAAAAACAAAACAAAACAACAACAACAACAACAAAAACTAGAAAATGGGAAATTTATTTTTTAAATTTTCAGACCAAAAAAAAAAAAAAAGAGCATAAGAGAAATGTGTTTCCTGGAGAAATACTGGAGTTTCTACTATACTTAAAAATCCCCAAAGAACATGCCAAAGAGGATGCATAAATAAGAGACAAGGTCTACAGTGTATAGAGAGCTTGAAAGTTATGACAGTGATATCTTACTCTCTTTTCTTGTTACCATGATAAAATGTTCTGATAAATGTAACTTAATAGAGGAGGTGATTGTTTTGAGTAACTGATTCAAGTATAGTTCATGATAGAAGGCTAAAGAAGACAGGCTATAGTGTCAAGAAAGAATGGTGATAGCAGAAACAGAGTAGATTAACTTGCCAGTGTGATAGGAAGGTAGTGAACTAACAAAGAGGTTAGCCTTTTCCTTTCCACCTCCTTCTATCTAGTTGTTCCTAGAGGCAATACCCAAAGTTAGACTGAATCTTCTCACTTCATATGATCTCATTCAGAAAGCCCCTTACAAGTGTTCCTAGCAGTTTGTCTTTTAATTGGTTACAGATTCAGTCAGGTTAACAACCATGAATAACTATTATACATAGATGGCACTTAATACAATAAAACAAGCTGGACTTATCAAGTAAATTTTGATTTGTAGATTAAAAAAGAGGACCAAGCAATTAACTTACTTGAGCCATTTTGTATTAGGAGGCCAGGAAGATGAGTAGAAATGAGCAAGGTACCATGCAAAGGAGAAACCTAGTGATGCTAAACAAACAACCAGATAGAGAAACCAAAACAAGAAACACTTTTAAGTATGCCCAATCATGCCAAGACACAAAATAATAGCCTTCTAAATGTGACCATAGGTTTTACAACACTGGTGAGAAATTGCAATGGGTGGGGAAAAAAGTCTCAAATGGATTGACCTTAAAAGACTATGCTAATAAATAAATTTCAGAGACTACAGAACACATCTGAAAGAGTTGTCTTCAAAGATGAGAGATGGAATTCACTGGTAGTTTGTAGCATGAAATATTAAAAAATAATCAATCCATGCTGTCTCCGGCAAGGCACTGGCCAAACTTGTTCTCATCTCATGGAGACTCTGACCAGGAGCTCTGAAATCAGGTCACTTGCACATCAGTGTGGGAAGCCGCCCTCACATTCGCCGTTACAAGATGGCGCTGACATCCTGTGTTCTAAGTGGTAAACAAATAATCTGCACATGTGCCAAGGGTAGTTCTCCACCCCATGTGCTCTGCCTTCCCCGTGACGACAACTCAGCCGATGGGCTGCAGCCAATCAGGGAGTGACACGTCCTAGGCGGAGGATAATTCTTAAAAGGGACGGGGTTTCGCCATTCTCTCTCTTGCTCTGGCTCTTGCTCTCTTGCGCTCTGGCTCCTAAAGATGTAAGCAATAGAGCTCTTGCTTTTGCTCTTGCGCTCTTGCGCTCTTGCCCTCGCTCTTGCTCTCTTGCTCTCTGGCTCCTGAAGATGTAAGCAATAAAGCTTTTGCCGCAGAAGATTCCGGTTTGTTGCGTCTTTCCTGGCCGGTCGCGCGAACGCGTGTAAGAGTTGGTGCTGAGACCCGGGACGAGAAGACCTGGGACGAGAAAACCCGGGACAAGAAAACCCGGGACGGTTACCATCACCGGCGCAAGGAAGATCTCTCATTCCGGAACCAGAACTGCGGGTCATGGTAATGAAGTGTTCCCGTAAAACAGACTGTTGAGAAGGATCCGGCCTGGATTCAGAACTCCTCAGCTGGGGAACGGTGGTAATGAAGTGTTCCCATAAAACAGACTGTTGAGAAGGATTCAACTGCGTGAATTCAGAACTCTTCAGCTGGGGAACAGGGTACCCGTAAGTATAGCTTTACAAGGTAAGTCTGGTCTTGAACTTTCTAACGAAATTCAAGACAGTCTATCAGAAGTAAAGTGGGAAATAGCTTTACAAGGTACGTCTGGCCTTGAACTTTCTAACGAAATTCAAGACAGTCTATCAGAAGTAAAGTGGGAAATAGCTTTACAAGGTATGTTTGACCTTGAACTTTCTCTAGTGTTAGGAGCCTTTTTGTTCCTTTTCACATGTTATCAAGCAGTTAAGGCAGGGCTGAAAATTCTGGATGAAATTCAGGGCAATCTATCAGAAGTAAAGCGGGGAGAGAGAGTAGGAGCAAAGAGGAAATATGGTACACAAAATAAGTATACAGGCCTTTCCATGGGTCTTGAACCCGAGGAAAAGTTTAGGTCAGGTAAGAATACCTGGGGAGAGATTAGAAGGAAGGAAAAGAAAAAAGAAAAGAAAAAAGATCAATTAGCGGAGGTTTCTAGGAGAAAGAGCCTATACCCATCACTAGATGAGCTCAAGGAGCCAGTTCTTAGTAGTTCTGAATCAGATGAAAAGGCTATTAGGGCCTGGAAGGCGCTCTCCCGAGCAGGTGAAGCCACTGGACAACTAACAAAGATCGTCCAGAGACCTCAGGAGTCATTCTCAGATTTTGTGGCCAGAATGACAGAGGCAGCAGAGCGTATTTTTGGAGATTCAGAGCAAGCCGCACCTCTGGTAGAACAGCTCATTTATGAGCAAGCCACACAGGAGTGCTGAGCGGCCATAGCCCCAAGAAAGAACAAAGGTTTACAAGACTGGCTCAGGGTTTGTCGGGAGCTCGGGGGACCTCTCATCAATGCAGGCTTAGCGGCCGCCATCCTCTGATCCCAAAAACGCTCCATGGGCAGAAATTAATCAACTCATAGATCTTGTCCAGAAACAACTAGATGCATTATGGCAAATAGCTCAGCTGGGATGTGAACAAAAGTTTCTGAGATTGTGCGTTACTTCCATTCAGTATGAGAAATTTACTAGGGCAGCTAATTTGTCAAAAAGTCTTTCTCAGTATATGTTACAGAATTGGATGGCTGAATTTGAACAGACCTTTCGGGAATTGAGACTTCAGGTCAACTCCACGCGCTTGGACCTGTCCCTGACCAAAGGATTACCCAATTGGATCTCCTCAGCATTTTCCTTCTTTAAAGAATGGGTATGGGTGGGATTATTTGGAGATATACTTTGCTGTGGATTAGTGTTACTTCTTTGGTTGGTCTGTAAGCTTAAGGCTTAAACTAGGAGAGACAAGGTGGTTATTGCCCAGGCACTTGCAGCTCTAGAACATGGTGCTTCCCCTGATATATCTATGCTTAAGCAATAGGTCGCTGGCCATTCAGCTCTTGCACCCCACGAGGCTAGTCTCATTGCACGGGATTGAGTGAGTGTGCTTCAGCAACCCGAGAGAGTTGCATGGCTAAGCACTGCAGTAGAAGGGCTCTGCGGCATATATGAGCCTATTCTAGGGAGACATGTCATCTTTCAAGAAGGTTGAGTGTTCAAGTGTCCTTCTCCCCAGGTAAAACGACACGGGAGCAGGTCAGGGTTGCTCTGGGTAAAAGCCTGTGAGCCTAAGAGCTAATCCTGTACATGGCTCCTTTACCTGCACACTGGGGATTTGACCTCTATCTCCACTCTCATTAATATGGGTGGCCTATTGCTCTTATTAAAAGAAAAGGGGGATATGTGGGAAGCCGCCCTCACATTCACCGTTACAAGATGGCACTGACATCCTGTGTTCTAAGTGGTAAACAAATAATCTGCGCATGTGCCAAGGGTAGTTCTCCACCCCATGTGCTCTGCCTTCCCCGTGACGACAACTCAGCCGATGGGCTGCAGCCAATCAGGGAGTGACACGTCCTAGGCGGAGGATAATTCTTAAAAGGGACGGGGTTTCGTCATTCTCTCTCTTGCTCTGGCTCTTGCTCTCTTGCGCTCTGGCTCCTAAAGATGTAAGCAATAAAGCTCTTGCTCTCTTGCTCTCTTGCTCTCTGGCTCCTGAAGATGTAAGCAATAAAGCTTTGCCGCAGAAGATTCCGGTTTGTTGCGTTCTTCCTGGCCGGTCGCGAGAACACGTGTAAGACATCAGCCCCACACTTCCAAATTCCCCAGGCTGATTGGGGTACCCCCACCATCCATCGTACCTTTTCTCTGGAACTCAGTCAAGTTGGCACATGAAAGAAAACACCACACAATCTTAGTTTAGAATAAACAGGCAACACAACCACTGTGTGAAGCAACTAGCATCCTAATAGTAAGCCATTCTAAGTTAAATCCTCCAGTAGCAGATCAGCAACCTGAACCAGGGGTCTTCCTACCTACATTTTTGCTCCATTGTCCTTCTAGTCTAAAAGCCCACTCCTCCTGCCTCCACCACCACTCTCTCTGACCCAGAGGTCCTGCCTACTCGCCCAGTGATTGGTTTTCTTAAAATCTTTATTCATTAGAATGGCCATATGAAGTCCTGAGTATGTGATTCACTTCTAGTCCCAGGCAACCCCTCTTAGGGAAGTAGAATTAGCATCAAAATGCGAACACCACCAGGGCTATCAACAACAGTAGTTGAAGTGCAATGTATGCTCAAAATCTCTATTTTTTTTCTCATTTGTTACTAGGTTACCTTCTTTGTGTGGTACATTTTACCTGGAATCATAAACTTTTGCTGTAAAAAGCCAGAAAGTAAATATTTCCAACTTTCTGGAACATGAGGTCTATGTCATAACTACTTAATTCTGCTATTCAACTTTAAAAGTACTAAATGATAATATAGAGCTATGTCCAAAAGATGCATTTGCCAAAATAGTTGGAGGGATAAAGGTGGTCCATGGCTGGTGCTTTGCCAAACCCTGTTTCATACAATCAAACACTGATATTTATTTCCAATTTTTCAATAGCCAACAGGCAGGTATCTTTTAAATAACTAAGACAGATCAAATACTCATCTATTTTGTTTTACTGGAATAAAAAATGAGAAACAGTGCTTCAAGCTGTGATTTCTAGATTCCTAGATCTAGGTGTAAACAAGGTTCAAAGGAAAAATAAAGTAGTCCTTCCTTCAGCCTCCAGATCACATAATAATTTACTCCTATGAATCCAGAGAATCCAGAGACAATTATTTCTGTTGTCATTCAAGAATATGAGGTCTCCTCTATCCTAAAAGAAACAACCCATACGTAATGTCAATAAAGCAGTAACTTTTACATGATTATCCTGTAATAATCCTTGAATGTCTAAAGAAATTATGAAAATGTGGCAGTTTTTCTACATCTTTCATATCTGGAGACTGTCTTCCACAAAGCATATAAGCACAGGCATCTGTCACGATATACGTGTTAACAGTTTGACTAATCCTCTCTTCTGACTTAACAAAATATCTCCTTTCTCTACTGTAGCAGTAGGTAAAACCATGTATATGAAATGTACTTTGTATTAAGATTAAATGTACTTTGTTAGTTCACTACCTTTCTATATATTAAGAATGATAAGGGGTTCCTGGATCCTTCCTAAACTAGTCTGCACAGGTGAGAGTGTGGACTACAGAAGCTAACAGCTTCAGGGACAGGCAGAAGCAACACAGCTTCTGAGGCAGACACCAATTCTGACTCCAGATATCTGGGCACCTTTCCTGCCAGAGGAGAGGTGTCCACCCCGCCTGGAAGGATTTTGCCAGAGCATCTGGGGAAGCCATCTTGTTTCCCGTATCCCTCAGAGACTAGTCTGTGCATGTGAGAGTGCAGACTACAGAAACTACACAGTTTCTGGGATAGTTGGAAACAACATGACTTCTGGGACAGGCCCTGTTTCGGGACTTCATCTTTTGCCAGGAGGCAGGTCCGAAGGTCAGTGCACCTTCACTGTAAGAGGAGAGCTTGCCTGCAGAGAGTACTCTGACCAATGGAACTCAGGAGAGATCTAGACTCCTAGGTCTGCTGATAGAGGCTAACAGAATCATCTGAGGAACAAGGTCTAACCAGAGCAAACTATAACAACTAACTCCAGAGATTACCAAATGGCTTAAGGCAAACATAAGAATCTTACTAACAGAAACCAAGAGCACACACCATCATCAGAACCCAGCACTCCCACCTCAGCCAGTCCTGGGCACCCCAAGACACCCGAAAAGCTAGACCCAGATTTAAAAGCATATCTCATGATGATGGTAGAGGACATCAAGGAGGACTTTAATAACTCACTTAAAGAAATACAGGAGAACATTGCTAAAGAGTTAAAAGTCCTGAGAGAAAAACAGGAAAACATGAACAAACAAATGATGGAATTGAACAAAACCATACAAGACCTAAAAAAGGAAGTAAACACAATAAAGAAAACCCAAAGTGAATCAATGCTGGAGATAGAACACCTAGAAAAAAAATCTGGAACCATAGATTCGAGCATCAGCAACAGAATACAAGAGATGGAAGACAGAATCTCAGGGGCAGAAGATTCCATAGGGAACATGGACACAACAATCAAAGAAAATGGAAAACGCAAAAAGATCCTAACTCAAAACGTCCAGGAAATCCAAGACAAAATGAGAAGACCAAACCTACAGATAATAGGAGTAGATGAGAATGAAGATTTTTAACTCAAAGGGCCAGCAAATATCTGCAATAAAATTATGGAAGAAAACTTCCCAAACCTAAAGAAAGAGATGCCCATGAACATACAAGAAGCCTACAGAACTCCAAATAGACAGGACCAGAAAAGAAATTCCTTCTGACACATAATAATCAGAACAACAAATGCACTAAATAAAGATAGAATATTAAAAGTAGTAAAGGACAAAACCCTGCTGGCCCACGCCAGCAACGGGGTTCCTTGCACACAGAGTCTCCAGACACCCACAAGGACCCCCACAGGATCCCCCATGGGATCTTAAGACCTCTGGTGAGTGGAACACAACTTCTGTCAGGAGGCAGATTCGAACACCAGATATCTGGGTACCTTCCCAACAAGAGGAGAGCTTGCCAGCAGAGAGTACTCTGACCACTAAAACTAAGGAGAGAGCTAGTCTCCCAGGTCTGCTGATAGAGGCTAACATAATCACCTGAGGAACAAGCTCTAACCAGAGACAACTATAACAACTAGCTCCAGAGATTACCAGACGGCGAAAGGCAAACGTAGAATCCTACTAACAGAAATCAAGACCACTCACCATCATCAGAACGCATCACTCCCACCCCACCTAGTCCTGGGCAGCCCAACACAACCTAAAAGCTAGACACAGATTAAAAAACATATCTCATGATGATGGTAGAGAACATCAAGAAGGACTTTAATAACTCACTTACAGAAATACAGGAGAAAACAACTAAACAAGTAGAAGACCTTAAAGAGGAAGCACAAAAATCCCTTAAAGAATTGCAGGAAAACACGAACAAACAGGTGATGGAATTGAATAAAACCATCCAAGACCTAAAAAGGGAAGTAGAAACAATAAAGAAAACCCAAAGTGAGGCAAGGCTGGAGATAGAAACCCTAGGAAAGAAATCTGGAACCATAGATGTGAGCATCAGTAACAGAATACAAGAGATGGAAGAGAGAATCTCAGATGCAGAAGATTCCATAGAGAAGATAGGCACAACAATCAAAGAAAATACAAAACACAAAAAGATCTTAACTCAAAACATCCACGAAATCCAGGACAAAATGAGAAGACCAAACCTATGGATAATAGGAGTAGATGAGATTGAAGATTTTTAGCTTAAAGGGCCAGCAAATATCTTCAACAAAATTATAGAAGAAAACTTCCCAAACCTAAAGAATGACATGCCCATGAACATACAAGAAGCCTACAGAACTCCAAATAGACTGGACCAGAAAAGAAATTCCTCCCAACACATAATAATCATAACAACAAATCCACTAAAAAAGATAGAATATTAAAAGCAGTAAGGGAGAAAGGTCAAGTAACATATAAAGGCAGACCTATCAGAATTACACCAGACTTTTCACCAGAGACTATGAAAGCCAGAAGAGCCTGGACAGATGTTATACAGACACTAAGAGAACACAAATGCCAGCCCAGGCTACTATACCCGACCAAACTCTCAATTACCATAGATGGAGAAACCAAAGAATTGCACGACAAAAACAAATTCACACATTACTTTTCCATGAATCCAGCCCTTCAAAGGATAATAACAGTAAAAAAAACCAATACAACGATGGAAATCACACCCTAGAAAAAGCAAGAAAGTAATACATTAACAAACCAAAAGAAAGACATCCACAATAACAGAATGCCAACTCTAATAACAAAAAAAATGGAAGCAACAATTACTTTTCCTTAATATCTCTTAATATCAATAGACTCAATTCCCCAATAGAAAGACATAGGCTAACAGACTGGCTACACAAACAGGACCCAACTTTCTGCTGTTTACAGGAAACCCATCTCAGGGAAAAAGACAGACACTACCTCAGAGTGAAAGGCTAGAAAACAATTTTCCAAGCAAATGGTCTGAAGAAACAAGCTGGAGTAGCCATTCTAATATCGAATAAAATCGGCTTCCAACCCAAAGTTATCAAAAAAGACAAGGAGGGACACTTCGTATTCATGAAAGGTAAAATCCTCCAAGGGGAACTCTCAATTCTGAATATCTATGCTCCAAATGCAAGGGCAGCCACATTCATTAAAGACACTTTAGTAAAGTTCAAAGCACACATTGCATCTCACACAATAATAGTGGGAGACTTCAACACACCACTTTCATCAATGGACAGAGCGTGGAAACAGAAACTAAACAGGGACACAGTGAACCTAACAGAAGTTATGAAACAAATGGACTTAACAGATATCTACAGAACATTTTATCCTAAAACAAAAGGATATACCTTCTTCTCAGGACCTCATGGGACCTTCCCCAAAATTGACCATGTAATTTTTCACAAAACAGTCCTCAACAGATACAAAAAAATTGAAATTGTCCCATGCATCCTATCAGACCACCATGGACTAAGGCTGATCTTCAATAACGAAATAAATAATAGAAAGCCAACATTCATGTGGGTAACACTCTTCTCAATGATACCTTGGTAAAGGAAGGATTAAAGAAAGAAATTAAGGAATTTTTAGAGTTTAATGAAAATGAGGCCACAAAATACCCAAACTTATGGGACACAATGAAAGCATTTTTAAGAAGAAAATTCATTGCTCTGAGTGCCTCCAAGAAGAAACTAGAGAGAGCACACATTAGCAGCTTGACAAACACACCTAAAAGCTCTAGAAAAAAAAGGAAGCAAATTCACCCAAGAGGAGTAGAGGGCAGGAAATCATCAAACTCAGGGGCAAAATCAACCAAGTGGAAACAAGAAGAACTATTCAAAGAAACAACCAAACCAGGAGCTGGTTCTTTGAGAAAATCAACAATAATGATAAACCCTTAGATAGACCCACTAGAGGGCACAGGGACAGCATCCTAATTAACAAAATCAGAAATGAAAAGGGAGACATAACAACAGATCTTGAAGAAATCAAAAATAACATCAGATCCTTCTACAAAGTCTATACTCAACAAAACTGGAAAACCTGGTTGAAATGGACAAATTTCTAGACAGATACCAGGTACCAAAGTTAAATCAGGATTAAGTTAATGATCTAAACAGTCCTATAACCCCTTAAAGAAATAGAAGCAGTCATTAATAGTCTCCCAACCAAAAAAAAACCCCAGAACCAGATGGGTTTATTGCAGAGTTCTATCAGACCTTCAAAGAAGATCTAATTCCAGTTCTTCACAAACTATTCCACAAACTAGAAGCAGAAGGTACTCTACCCTATTCATTCTATGAAGCCACAATTACTCTGATACCTAAACCACAGAAAGACCCAAAGATAGAGAACTTCAGACCAATTTTCCTTATGATTATCTATGCAAAAATCCTCAAGAAAATTCTCACTAACTGAATCCAAGAACACATTAAAAAAAATCATCCATCCTGACCAAGTTGGCTTCATTCCCGGGATGCAGGGATAGTTTAATATAAGGAAATCCATCAATGTAATCCATTAAGCTGTACTACAGAGCAATTGTGATAAAAACTGCATGGTACTGGTACAGTGACAGACAAATAGACCAATGGAATAGAATTGAAGACCAAGAAATGAACCCACAAACCTATGGCCACTTGATCTTTGACAAGGGAGCTAAAACCATCCAGAGGAAAATACACAACATTTTCAACAAATGGTGCTGGAAGACCTGGCAGTTATCATGTAGAAGAATGTGAATTGATCCATTTCTATCTCCTTGTACTAAGGTCAAATTTATGTGGATCAAGGAACTGCACATAAAACCAGAGACACTGAAACGTATAGAGGAGAAAGTGGGTAAAAGCCTTGAAGATATGGGTACAGGGGAAAAATTCCCTAATAGAACAGCAATGGCTTGTCCTGTAAGATCGAGAATCAACAAATGGGACCTCATAAAATTGGAAAGCTTCTGTAAGGTAAAAGACACCCTCAATATTACAAAAAAGCCACCAACAGATTAGGAAAGGATCTTTACCTATCCTAAATCAGATAGGGGACTAATATCCAATATATATAAAGAACTCAAGAAGGTGGACTCCAGAAAATCAAATAACCCCATTAAAAAATTGGGTTCAGAGCTAAACAAAGAATTCTCACCTGAGGTATAACCAATGGCTGAGAAGCACCTGAAACACTGGACAGCATCCTTAATCATCAGGGAAATGCAAGTCAAAACAACCCTGAGATTCCATCTCACACCAGTCAGAATGGCTAAGATCAAAACTTCAGGTGACAGCAGATGCTGGCAAGGATGTGGAGAAAGAGGAATACTCTTCCAGTATTGGCAGGATTGCAAGCTTGTACAACCACTCTGGAAATCAGTCTGGCAGTTCCTCAGAAAATTGGACATAGTACTACTGGAGGATCCTGCAATACCTCTCCTGGGCATATATCCAGAAGATGTTCCAACTGGTAAGAAGGACACATGCTCCACTATGTTCATAGCAGCCTTATTTATAATAGCCAGAAGCTGAAAGAACCCAAATGCCCCTCGACAGAGGATGGATACAGAAAATGTGGTACATTTACACAATGGAGTACTACTCAGCTATTAAAAAGAATGAATTTATGAAATTCCTAGGCAAGTGGATAGACCTGGAGGGCATCATCCTGAGTGAGGTCACCCAATCACAAAAGAACTCACATGATATGTACTCACTGATAAGTGGATATTAGCCCCGAAACTTAGAATACCCAAGATATAAGATACAATTTGCAAAACACATAAAACTCAAGAAGAACGAAGGGAACAAAACACCCACGGAAGGAGTTACAGAGACAAAGTTTGGAGCTGAGACAAAAGGATGGACCATCTAGAGACTGCCATATCTGGGGATCCATCCCATAATCAGCCTCAAAACGCTGACACCATTGCATACACTAGCAAGATTTTGCTGAATTGACACTGATATAGTTGTCTCTTGTGAAACTGTGCCAGGGCCTAGCAAACACAGAAGTGAATGCTCACAGTCAGCTATTGAATGGATCACTGGGCCCCCATTGGAGGAGCTAGAGAAAGTACAGAATGATCTAAAGTGGTCTGCAACCCTATAGGTGGAACAACATTATGAACTAACCAGTACCCCGGAGCTCTTGACACTAGCTGCATATGTATCAGAAGATGGCCTAGTCAGTCATCACTGGGAAGAGAGGCCCCTTGGTATTGTAAACTTTGTATGCCTCAGTACAGGGGAATGGCCAGGGCCAAGATTGGGAGTGGGTGGTTATGGGAGTGGGGTGAGGGTATCTGGGACTTCTGGGATAGCATTGAAAATGTAAATGAAGAAAATACCAAAGAAAGAAAGAAAGAGAGAGAGAGAGAGAGAGAGAGAGAGAGAGAGAGAGAAAGAGAGAGAGAGAGAGAGAGAGAGAGAGAGAGAAAGAGAGAAAGAGAGAAAGAGAGAAAGAAAGGATATTATGGAAGATCATTCCATGTAGGCAAGGAATAGAAGACAAGGTTTGCTCCAAGACCCATTTAAATACGGCATGGTATACTTCACTGATGGTTATCATCGCTAGAGATGGTCTCACCTTCCTTACTCTTATATAAACACTTTCTGTAGTATTCAGTTACATCTCCTGCCAGCAAATGGAACTACAGATATGAAAGCTTTTTGAAAATATCTTTATTACATGAAGATCAGGATGATAATCCAGAATGTAGGTATAAAAGTGGGAAATAACATTGGATGCATTAAAACATGGAAACATTCCTGAACTGACTACCAATGGCTCAGGCTCTAATATCAGAAATTGATAAATGAGACCTCTTGAAACAGAAGCTTTTATAAGTCAAGAGGAGAAAATGGCAACCTTCAGATTGGGAAAAGTTCTTCACTAAGCCTACATTCAATAGAGGGTTAGTATTTAAAAAGATCTCAAGAAGTTAGACTCCAAAATACCAAATAACACAATAAAAATGGGATACTAAGAGAGCGCAACAGAGAACTCTCAACAGAGAAATTTAAATATTCAAGAAGCACTTAAAGAAATGTTCAATATCCTTAGTCATCAGGGAAATGCAAATCAAAATGACACTGAAACTCCACCATACAGCAATCAGAATGGCTAAGATAGAAAAACTCAAGAGACATGGTAGCAAGGATGTAGAAAAAGGGGAACGTTCCTCCATTGCTGGTTGGATTGCAAACTGATACAACCACTATGGAAATCAATCTGGCAGTTCCTCAGAAAATTGGAAATAGTTCTATCTAATGAACCAGCTATACCGCTCCTGGGCATGTACCCAAAAGATACATCACAATACCACAAAGGCACGTGTTCTACTAGCAGTCTTATTCATAATAGCCAGGAACTGGAAGCACACGAGATGTCTCTCAACAAAGAATGGATAAAGAAAATGTGGTTCATTTGCACAATGGAATACTATTTAGCTATTAAAAAACAAGGACATGATGAATTTTGCAGGCAAATGGATGGAACTTGAAAATATTACCCTGAGTGAAGTAACGCAGACACAAAAGGACATGCATAGTATTTACTCTCTGATAAATGGATATTAGCCAAAGGATACAGAATACCCATGATATACCTCATAAACCCTAAGAAGTTAAACAAGAAGAAAGGGCCAAGTGAAAATGCTTTGATCCCTTATAGAAGGGACAACAAAATAAGCGTAGGATGCAGAAGAAGAGGCAGGAAAACTGGTATTGGGGGAGACAGGAGAGAAGCTCAGAAGGCCAGGAGAATGAATGGAAATATGCAGCCACTGGGGATAGGGGGTGGTGGATCCTCTAGAAAGTCACAAGACCTGGGACAGGGGAGGCTCACAGAACTCGACATGGGTGAGCTTAACAGAAATGACCAACAGTGGGGATATGGAACCTGAAGACAACCACTTCCAGTACTTAGACAGGGCCTCCAAGTGGAGGGATGGGGACACCAACCCACCTACACAACTTTTGACCTAAAATTGCTCCTGTCTAAAAGAAATGCAGTGACAAAAATGGAGCAGAGACTAAAGAAATGTCTGAGTAACTGGCCCAATTTGAGATCCATCCTATGGGCAGGCACCAAACCCTGATACTACTACTGATGCTATCTCATACTTGCAGACAGGAGTCTAACATGGCTGCCCTCTGTGAGACTCTATTTGTAGCTGACTGAGACAGATGCAAATAGTCACAGCCAAGCACTGGACTGAACTTGGAGATAGCTCTGGAAGAGTTAGGGGAAGGATTAAAAGAACTGAAGGGGATGGCAAGCCCATAGGAAGAACAACAGTGTCAACTAACCCAGACTCTTCAGAGCACCCAGAGACTAAGCCACCAACCAAAGAGCATACATGGGCTGGTCCAAGGCCCGTGGTACATATGTGGGAGAGGATGCACCTAATACTGTAGAGACTTGATGCCCCAGGGAGGAGGGATGTGTGAGAGATGATATACTCTCAGGGGCAAAGGAGATGGGGAGGGGGAAGAACTCTGTGAGGGTGACTGGCTGGGACATTTGATATTATATATATAACATATAAAATAATTAATTTTTAAAAAAGAGAAATATAATAAAAATACAATGTATGTAATTCCCAAAGAATTAATAAAAATGCTTTTAAAAGAAGCTTTTTACAACATTACAATGAAGGAAAAGAGAAAGGAGGAAGAATAAGTGAAAGGTTTGCTACAGTGGCAGTTGACCTACAACTGGGAAAACTCTGAAATTGAATTCCTGGTTTATCATCATATCACATAGGTAATTTCAACATCTTATTGATTCTCTTTCCCTCCAGTTGTTAAAACATGGATAACCCTTCTTCTTTTGAATAAGGAAACCTTTGAAAATTTCAATCTCCATATTAACTATTCAATAAGTAATCTTTATATTTGAAAAGCATTTAGGAATTACTAGGTTTATTTGTTGCTTCCTGTTAGAGTTGTCTGATGAACCCAGAAGTCACTGTTATGAGTTCTGATTCTGGAATCAGGCCAAGATTTCTCCAGTTCTCACAAACCAAAGGGGATATCTCTCACATGGTCTCGCTCTCGCTCTCTCTCTCTCTCTCTCTCTCTCTCTCTCTCTCTCTCTCTCTCTCACACACACACACACCTTGTTTTAGTTAAATCTCATATGTGTAAAATGTAATTATTAAAATATAAGTCAGTTGTAAGAATAGTACCAGACTCTGAATTTCAGGAATCCTACTCCAAACTGATAACTTGTTCAATCCATAGTTCTATACAACTTTATATTTGGCAAGCTGAATCTCAGCCCTGTAACATTCACTAATGTATACATATACATACATACATACATACACACATACACGCACGCACGCACGCACATGCACACACACACACACACACACACACACACACACACATATATATATATATATGTACATATATATGTACGTATATGTGCATGTGCATGTGTATGTATATGCCATTACATGGCAAAAGGAATTTTGCAGATGGTTGCAATATTAAAAGGCTATCCTGAATGATATGTCTTGGACAAACATATTATCACAAGCTTGTAAAAAACAGAGCATAGCAAAACATGGAAAGGACCTGACATGAATGCCTTAGAGCTGTAGGAAATTTGGACCCAACTGCAAGAAGAAACTGAGTTTTTCCACAGAATGAATGAGTTTGGAGGCTGATTATTTCCATTGAGAACCTCAAGATGATCAAGCTGGTGCAGTTCTGTCACGACACTGATATTACACTGGTTATGTCCAGAATAAGTAGTTGTCCCACATATCTGTACACAATAAATATGATAAATAAATGTTAAAAGTAAGATAATACTCTATCATAAATCAGTGGAAAGAGAGGCCCATTGGACATGCAAACTTTATATGCCCCAGTACAGGGGAACACCAGGACCAAAAAGTGGGAGTGGGTGGGTAGGGGAGTGGGGAGGAGGGTATGGGGGACTTTTGGGATAGCATTGGAAATGTAAATGAGGAAAATACCTAATAAAAATATATTTTAAAAAAAAAGAATTCTAAAGCCGGGGACTTTCTGAGTCAACAATGCATCTGGTTAATGTTTCAGCTTTTAACTATGCTCTCTATAGAGAGGGGGGCGAGCAGGAGGCGCCGGGCTGCCAGATGGTCAATGAGTCAGCCAAGATAGTCAGAACCAGTTCCTGCATTCCTTCCCTTATCTTTATGACCGGGTGACCTAGCTTCAAGACAGACTCAGGCATGCCCGGGCTTGTTCTGCTATGTTCTCAGCCCCAGGTTTCAAAGCTCACAAACAACTCTTTGGGCTATTTGACATACATTACATGAATCTCAAGTTCAAGGTCTCAAGTTTTATTTCCTTTCACATACTGTGTGTGTTCTTTTGTGATTGGGTTACCTCACTCAGGATATTTTCTAGTTCCATCCATTTGCCTAAGGATTTCATGAATTCATTGTTTTATTAGCTGAGTAGTACTCCATTGTGTAAATGTACCACATTTTCTGTATCCATTTCTCAGTTGAAGGACATCTGAAGACATTCAACTTTTATATTTTTTTAATTTTATGTAATTTTTTATTTACTTCATATTTTATCCCCCACCCAGTACACCTTCTAACTGTTCCACATCCCATACTTCCCCCCCCGTCTCCACGAGGATGTCCCCCCATTCTACATCCCCCACCCCACCTAACCTCCCCACTTATAAATAAATGGTTCCTAAACATTGCCTGCTTTCTTCACTGCCTAGGGGATGTGAAGGAGACATTTAGCATAAAAGGTTAACCATGGAGGTCTGGAAAGTTCAGTCATGAAAAAATAGCAATAAGGCATTCTATGTCAGGTCCTGGGGGAGCCCACAGCCCAGTAGAATTGAAGCAACACTTGGAGAAAAAGCACACTAGAGATGCAAGCCCAGAGACTAGGGAAACAGAGAACAGAGATATTATACAAGTACTCAAAAATACTGGAAAGAGAAAAGTGTAGGACCTTGTACTGGCTAGTTTTGTGTCAACTTTACACAGCTGGAGTTACCACAGAGAAAGGAGCTTCAGTTGAGGAAATGCCTCCATGAGATACAACTGTAAGGCATTTTCTCAATTAGTGATCAAGGGGGAAGGGCCCCTTGTGGGTGAGACCATCTCTAGGCTGGCAGTCTTGGATTCTATAAGAGAGCAGGCTGAGCAAGCCAGAGGAGGCAAGCTAGTAAGGAACATCCCTCCATGACCTCTGCATCAGCTCCTGATTCCTGACCTGCCTGCCAGTCCTGACTTCCTTTGGTGAAGTGTAAGCTGAATAAACCCTTTCCTCCCCAGCTTGCTTCTTGGTCATGATGTTTGTGCAGGAATAGAGACCCTGACTAAGACAGACCTTAAATGTTGAGAACAGAAAAAGTCTAGAAAAGACTGCATTTCCAAATGACATTTTAATACAAGAGTTGTAACTTATATTTATACCTGTATAAAATCGTGTATAGTTAACTACTTTAGTATGAAGTGGTGATTAAATAAATGTCATAGACTCATTTAAAATTGAGTATCTTAGTGATCATTTAATCTTAACAATGATCACCATTCTCTACCTTTAAAAAACTCATACAACTCTCTTTTATTGTAACTTTTATTAAATTTGTTCTTTAACAATTTTACAAATGTATATAATTTATTCTGGTTACTCTCCCTCACATACAACCTCTCTTATCTCTCTTTGTACTGCTTGAGGTTTTGGTTTGGGTTTTGGTTTTGGTTTTGTCAATTTCATAAAAGTTAGAGTTATCTGAATAAAGGTAAACATCAAGTGAGAAAATGTCTCCATCAGATTGATTGCCTGTAAGCAAATATTAAGGGCCTATTCTTCATTAATGATTTATTATTGGAGGGTCCATACCACTTAGGACAGTGTTATCCCTAGACAAACCATCATGGGTTGTCAGAAGCAATCTAAGAAAGGCTCAAGGCATGCAAGTGACTTTTCTAGAGATGTTCCATCATTTTGTATGGCCTGTAATGGGTGAGCTTTGAGGCAAGATCCTAAGAAATTTCATCCCTGGATTGATTCTTGCTGCGGGTATGCCTTTTCCTGTCACTATGACATAGCCTAATGATTCCTGAGTGTTAATCCACTCTTTGGGGCAGATTTTTTGCAGATTAACATGAAGATATACTCTCATGTAGTAACACTGTGTAGACAAATTGATGGTTTCATAATTTCAAATAATGGTTTTATAAAGTTCCTAAATTTAATACAAGTAATTTTAAGCCCTCTAACCATTGCAGTTAAAGCTCTGTAAACATTCCTGTATCATGGGCTAATTAGACTAGGCTTAGAAAGCGGACTTAGAACATTTTTTATCAAACTAATAAAATTTATCTTAAAGTATACAACTCAGTATTGACATTTTTAAGTCATAAACATAATTTAAAATAGTTAAATGCCTCTTAAATATATATAATGTAGGCTGAAACTAAAAGTAACATGCACTCAAACAGTTTTTAAAATCTATTTGGAATATTAAACATAATAGAAGTAGAAAAAAATCTCTTCTGAAGTCCTCTATGAAAGGAAATTGTGACAGGTTCCTGACTAGACAGAAACTGTTCCAATTCCCAGAGAAAATAGTACCATTCTCAGTGTAACTGTGACTTCATAGAATGAATTGGTTAGTGTTCCTCTTGTTTCTATTTTGTGGAATAGTTTGAAGAGTATTTATATTAGGTCCTCTTTGAGGGTCTAATAGAATTCTTCACTAAACCCATCTGGTCCTGGGATTTTTTTAGTTGGGAGACTTTTAATGACTGCTTCTATTTGTTTAGGAGTTATGGGACTGTTTAGATGGTTTATCTGATCCTGATTTAACTTTGGAATTTGGTATCTATCTAGAAAATTGTCCATATCATCCAGATTTTTCCAATTATGATGAATATTGGCTTTTGTAGTAAGATCTGATGATTCTGAATTTCCTCAATTTCTGTTGTTATAACTCTCTTTTCATTTCTGATTTTGTTAATTTGGATACTGTTTTTGTGTCCTCTCGCTAGTCTATCTTGTTGATTTTCTTAAGGAACCAGCCTAGTTTGATTGATTCCTTGTATAGTTCTTTTTGTTTCTAATTGCTTGATTTCAGCCGAGTTTGATTATTGCCTGCCATCTACTCCCCTTGGATATATTTGCTTCTTTTTGTTCTAGAGTTTTCAGGTGTGCTGTTAAGCTGGTAGTGTATGTTCTCTCCAGTTTCTTTTTGAAGGAACCCAGAATTATAAGTTTTCCTCTTACCACTGCTTTCATTATGTCCCATAAGTTTGGGAATGTTGTACCTTCATTTTAATTAAATTCTAAAAGGTCTTGAATTACTTTCTTTATTTCTTCCTTAACCAACTTATCATAGAGTAGGGAATTGTTCAATTTCTATCCGCATGTGGGCTTTCTGGTTTGTTGTTGTTGTTGTTGCTATTGAAGACCATATTTTAATCTGTAGTGATCTGATAGGATGAATTAGATTACTTCAATCTTCTTTTTTTTACTTTATTTTTATTAGATAGTTTCTTTATTTACATTTCAAATGTTATCCCCTTTCCTAATTTCCCCTCCGCAAAGCCCTTATAAGCCCCCCCTACTCTTGCTCACCAACCAACCCACTCTTGCTTCCTGGCCATGGTTTTCCCCTATACTGGGGCATAGAACCTTCACAGGACCAAGGATCTCTCCTCCCATTGATGACCTACTAGGCCATCCTCTGCTACATATGCAGCTAGAGCCATGAGTCTCTCCCTGTGTTTTCTTTGATTGGTGGTTTAGTCCCAGGGAGCTCTGGGGATACTGGTTAATTCATATTGCTATTCCTCCTATGGGGCTGCAAACCCCTCCAGTTCCTTGGGTACTTTCTCTAGCTCCTTCATTGGGGGCCCTGTCCTCTGTCCAATGGATGGCTGTAGGCATCCACTTCTATATTTGTCAGGCACTCGCAGAGCATCTCAGAGGACAGCTATATCAGGCTCCTGTCAGCAAGTTTTTGTCATCCACAATAGTGTATGGTTTTTGTGATGGGTTATGGGAAGGATCCCCAGGATCTCTGGATGGTCATTCCTTCAGTCTCTGCTCCACAGTTTGTCTCTGTAACTCCTTCCACGGGTATTTTCTTCCCCCTTCTAGGAAGGACCAAAGTATCCACACTCTTGAATTTTATGTGTTTTGCAAATTGTATCTTGGATATTCTGAGCTTCTTGGATAATATCCACGCATCAGTGAGTGCATACCATGTGTGTTCTTTTGTGATTGGGTTACCACACTCAGGATGATATCCTCCAGATCCATCCATTTGCCTAGGAATTTCATAAATTCATTGTTTTTAATAGCTGAGTAGTACTCCATTGTGTAAATGTACCACATTTTCTCTATCCATTCTTCTGTTGAGGGACATCTGGGTTCTGGCTGCTATGAACATAGTGGAGCATGTGTCCTTATTAGTTTTAAAAGATGTTTTATATAGAGACTGTTGGTAAAATATACACCAGAGACTTCTCTATCATTTAACACAACTGTGTGACTCTTCAAGTATTACTTGTACTTATTTCATTTTTTTTCATTCTCTTCTTTCCTTTTCTGTCTTGTTCACAGAGGGTTAACAATTTTCAAGCCTCTTGTCTGGCCTGCTAGAGGTCCTTGAGCCAGAGAGAAAAATGCCCTAGCAATTAAGACTTTTTTCCTTAGTCCCCTGTTGCTGCCAGGAGTAACTTAACCTAATCAACTAATAGCCAGAGCCAACAGTTTTTGACTATAGAATAGAAAACAGTTGTAGACAGAATAATCATCAAAGATAAAGCAGCTTTGCCCCCATACTCCATCCCTGCCTATCCAGAGAAACCCTGCGATGCTGAGTTGATCACCGGCACTAGATGGAAAAAAAGAAAAAAAAAGCAAGCTGAACAACCCACAAAGCCAATTTGGCAGCATTATTTCATAGCCTCTGCTTCAGTTCCCACTATGTCTTCCCCTCATGTTGAACTTTGAGCTGTAATGTGAAACAAACCCTTTCCTTACCAAGTTGCTTTTGGACATTGTTGTCCTTTTGCTTTTGTTTCATGACCCAATGAATTTAACCAGGACTATCTGTGCAACTATGGTTTTGGAACTCTTCAAGGAAGAGCTATCAGTTCAACAATTGTTAATACCACTGGAGATGAAGTCTGTTCTTTTACCCCAAATTAACCAGTTTGTCAAAGTATGATCTGCACTCATGAGCTCCTCCCCAGCCCATGATTGACTAATGACAGATCCACTCTTAAGTAGGTGGAAATGGGGTAACAATAGCTCCTGTGAAATCATGATTGTAGTGACTGTTATCACTATAGAGCTCTTTTCTCTGTCTTCTGAATCTTTCATCTTTTATATGTTCTCTTTTCCACAGAGTTTCGTGAGACTTAGGTGAGATAGTATAAATGTCCTCCTAAGGACTGAGCACTCAACTATCACTTATTATCAGCACCCAGGGGAGAAATAATTTTATTCACTGCCATTCATTACAAAGAAAATCTTATCTGAGTAAGGCTCAGAGTAACATTTGTCTATGAGTCTAAACATATTTGAAGGCAATTTTGGCCCATGTCAATTTACTTTCATATCAACAGTAACTTCCCTCCAGGTCTTGCAGTTTCCTCAGAAATTATTTTTGAGTGAATTTACAGTATCCAAAATGGATTCCCTCCTGTGGAGAAGGCTTCACGTCTAGTCATAGAGTAGTTGGTTATCCATAGAACAAGTGTTCAACTATTACACATCCTGTCTGGCAGGTTGGCTTTGCAGTTCATAGGTGTCACAGATGGTTAAGATCCTTCATCCTTTTTCTCCCCAGAAGCCTCATGTAGGACTTTATATAGCAATATTGCAACTATGAAAGCTAGCCAGGAGGGAAGAACCTGCCAGTTCGTTCTCAACTTTTGTCCCATGCTTATTGATGTGTTGAATTAGTATTATTAAAATAACTATCCTAGTAAAAAGCAGTTTAAAATTTATAAATTCAATATAATACTACTTAAAATCTCCATACTATTCTTTACAGAAGTAGAGAAATATCTTAAAGTTTATCTGAAAACCCAAAAGACCCCAAATAGCAAGAGCAACCTCTAATTACCCAATCTCAATTAAACAGCCTTAGTAATAAAAACAATGGGGAACAAAATACCCATGAAAGGAGTTACAGAGACAAAGTTCAGAGCTGAGATGGAAGAAAGGACCATCCAGAGACTGCCCCACCCAGGGATCCATCCCATATATAACCACCAAACCCAGACACTATTGCATATACCAGCAAGATTTTGCTGACAGGACCCTGATATAGCCATCTCTTATGAGGCTATGCCAGTGCTTGGCAAATACAGAAGTGGGTGCTCACAGTCATCTATTAGATGGAACACAGGGCCCCTAATGAGGGAGCTAGAGAAAGTACCCAAGGAACCAAAGGGGTCTGCAACCCTATAGGAGGATCAACAATATGAACTAACCAGTACCCCCACACACACCCAGAACTGTGTCTCTAGTTGCATATGTAGCAGAGGATGGCCTAGTTGGCCATCAATGGGAGGAGAATCCCTTGGTCTTGAGAAGATTATATGCCCCAGTACAGGGGAATGCCAGGGCCAGGAAGCGGGAGTGAGTCGGTTGGGAAGCAAGGTGGGAGGGATGGTATAGGGGACTTTCAGGATAGCATTTGAAATGTAAATGAAGAAAATATCTAATTAAAAAAACAATATGATACTGGCACAAAATAAATTTGTAGATCAGTGGCATAGAGTAAAAGACCTATAGTTGAATTTATGCAATTGCAGAAGTTTGGTATTTTCAGCAAATGGTGCTTGGCAAAGTTGGTGTCTACATACATATAGAAAAATGACAATACATAGTTATCTCTCCTTTCACTAAATAATATCTTCAAGTTGATTAAAGAGTTCGAATTAAAATTAATACTGCTACAAAACAAAGGTAGGTATTATGATATAAGATAATGGTATAGGTAAGGACTTTCAAAATAGGACTCCAGTTGCTCCAGAACTAAGGTCAACAAGGGAAGAGTGGAATCTCATGAAACTAAAAAGCTTCTGTCCAGAAAAGAAAACAATCACATCAAAACAAAAGGCTTTTATTTCTATAAGCAAGTTTTGGTCAATATTTTATTACAGCACCAGAAAAGAAACTAGAACATTGAGCTTGCTTACAGAGTAATAGTGATGAGTTGGTTAGAGTTATATGGGAAGATAAGGGAAAATCTTCACCCAATGTGGATAATGGTCTCTCCACATCCACATAGATGGGGTACTCAGTTATTCTTCTCCAGTTTATATACTCTAGCATATCCCCATCACAAGGCCCCAGAATTCACATGCAGTTAGGGAAGCCTTGTATTCAAACAGCTAGAAATGCTCAGAATCTCCAGTTCTCACCCCTCCTTTTCTCAGGGAACTTATGAGAAAAGCAGGTTCAGTTGATTTGATGAAGATGGTAGCTCTTTTGCTTAGAAGATGGTGCTTTTCCATAATGCTGCTTCTAAAAACCAAACATGATTAAGTAAAATTTTAAGTGCCAGGTGTTAAATATTTCTTTATGGGCCTTTTGTCAGAGAATCACCAGTAACTCTGCTCAAACAGTATAGTTTCTTGCCATTCTTCTAGGTTTCCCACCAGAATTTAACAGTAAAACCCTATTGTTAAAAATGCCACTCTATTTTTTTTCTTTATGCCATAGCATTTCAATCAAATTAAGTATCTCCTTGCTGGTTATATTTAGTTTTCCTCCATGCTCAGAGAGGAAATCACATGAAGACAGAAGTCTTTGCCTATACTAGTATATCCCATTATACATATACAACCACCAAACCCAGACACTATTGCATATGCCAGCAAGATTTTGCTGATGGAACACAGGGCCCCTATACTATACCCAATACATGTCAGACATTCAATAAATATTTGTTGAATAAAAACATCAACTAGTAACCCCTTTTTTACACTCAAAGAACCAATGACCCTAAGGAGTTCAGTATCTTTCTGGACGTGAGATATTCTGTTAGCAGTGATTGTGACTAGAAACCAAATATAGTCCATGTCAATACCTCAGAGCCAAATAAAAGAATAAAAACCATTTCATATATCCTTTCCTTCTGCCCACTTTAATTTTGACAGGGGTTGTAATTCAAAGCATTGTCTTTCCTAATGAGCCTCCATACATTAGAAAGACTTTAGGTAGTGCTACTTTCAATCAATAAAGAAATAGTCATTCACATGGTTCAAAATGTAAAACTTCCTACATGTCCTTGTTAATGTTTTGAATGTGCCCTCCAGAGTCCATGAAGAATGACTTTAAGCCCAAATAAATCATGCTGAGAAGTTGAACATTTAAGAAAAAATTGGTCAAGAGGGATCTGTCCTCATGAATGGATGAAATATTATAATGAAAATGGATTCATTATGTCGAAAGCAAGATTTTTAGAAAATAAATTTAGCCACCTGCTGTGGAACAGTGTCCATAGCAAGGCTGTTATCATCAAAATCAGAGCAATTGGGATTACTTGCATGGTCTTCTCACAACACCAAGCCTATTGACATTCTTTTATAGAAAGAAGAGATTTGGAGAGCCATTAGACCTTCACCTAACATCCAGCTATTCACTCACTCATGGTCCATCGCCATCAAGCTGCACATAATCCTGCCACAACCATATCCTCCCTTAGAAAATGTTAGAATATATGATAGGTAGATTGCCTGAGGGCAGTGTGCAGTAATGTGTAGGGATCATTATGTCAATACATACCTCAAGAGGCCATCACTTGTACTGGTTTGGATCTTTGTGGTGATGCACCTGAAAGAGGTTGCCCACACACCTGTACATAAAACCATATCCATGATTCTGTAAATAAAACAACTCAAATCATGGGTTCACCAAGTTGGGCATAAGTGAAATTACTTCTTTGGTCTGTTATCAGTGCCCTTTCTGTGACTTTTTGTTCACATTTTTCTCCCCCAAACTATTCAATACCCTGTCTTTTGGTATCTTTTGTCTTTGTGACAGCTTCCATTATGAGCAGACCCAGCACAAAAGTCTACAACAAATAGAGCTCCCTAGTCTTTTGACACTTCAGGATCCAGAACAGTGGAGCAAATAAATATCTCATAAATGCTTCTATAGTGTCATTATATAATTTTCCAAATTCTAAGTCTCTAATATTCTGTTTTAGCAACACAAAATGAGAATGGTTATGATCAATAACATTTTTACCAAAAAAAAAAAAAAAAAAAAAGGGATGCCCTCTTTGGAGCAGTCCCAGTAGTACATCATTATACAAGTTGCCTTATCCTGCTACAGTCAGTGTTTCACAAGTAAGACAGCAAAGCAACTTGTTGTAAAGGCAGCTTCCTAAACACATATGCTGGTTTTGGTGTAGTGCATTGAATCTGTGGCTTTCTTTCAGTATTAAGAACAAAAGAACCTCTGTGACATTTTTGCTAATGATTTGTAGAAAAATACCATGTGAACCACAGAGAACTGGGAACACCTCCTAATCCAATTGTCAACAGGAATATAATCACAAATTCTCTTTGTTAAACCAATTTCCTGACTTTTCCTTGTATAATTAGTTCTGGGTATTCTATCAAGAGGTATCTTTCTAATTGTGGCAATTATAAGTACATCAAAATTCATTCACACCTGGGGTTTACTGTTTTACCTGAATTGCTTTTGCATCTGTTATATAGAAATAAAATCAGCTATTTCCTACACACATTAGGAAAGTAGGAAGTTATATTTTTAGAACATAGCAATAAAGACAATTCAACTCAAATTTCTCTTTCACATTTGAGTTAGAGGTATAATCTCTGACTACAAAAGGAAATCACATCTTTCTAAATATTGCTTCATGTTGTGGTTGTGGTTACATGGGAGAATTGAGAAAAATGAGAACATAATAGAATCCCTAAGAAACCATAAATTGGGACATAGGCAACAAGCACTTCTGGTAATCTAACCCCTGATGCTAGCTCTGGAATACATGCAACACTGGTAAGCATAACTAGTGATACTAAATGACAGAAAACACCCACACTTGAGGTTATTCTGGTCACATATCTGTTGGTGAATAAAATCAAAATAAATCCTATATCCTAAAATGCAGATAGACTTAAGAGAAATGTTCTTCGATTAAACCAGGCCTCTTGAAAGGTGGATCAGGAAAGGAAGTTCTTTGTTTTAGAATCTTAGATTTGACCACAAAGTAATTGAGGAGACATCATTATTTAACATGTCTTGAGGTTTCATCTAAAAGAAGAACAGTCTTGATTCATGTATTGTTAGGCCCCATTCTGGCCCTGGTTTGGGCCTCGAAGACAAACCGGACCCTGGCTCAAGTTTTGAGACCTGTCTTAGTCACTTCTGTATCAGGATGACCCAGCAAGACCTGTTTGGCTCTGCCTCTGCCCTGCCATTGCTGATATAGACCTTTGCCATTGGCCCTATCAGTCACTCCATACCCTCCATCACCCTTCCCCACCTCCTTTGTCATCTTACCCCACCAAAAATCCTCCTCCCTATGTTCCAAACTTATAGAAGCGATAGGCTGATGCCATAAAGTTGAGTTCCTGCTTTGACAGACTCACGGCCGGAGTGGGTTTCTTTTGAACCTTTGACACTCACCATTCTGCTCAGCCCTGAGAGATCCTGGCGGGATCTAGACCTCTCTCCTCTCACCTGGACCTGATGGCAAGGAGCAAGCAATGTATGGCTTGAAAATCCCACTTTTACTTGGGCAAAAGGAGCTTTCACTATTCCTTGGGATTTTTGGTTAATGTTCATAAGTCAAATTAATGATCATTCATCTTTGTACACTGGTACATAAACAGATAAATGACAGTTTCACACACACACACACACACACACACACACACACATACAATTGTTCTACTCAATTCTGAAACATCTTTCTTCTATCTTTGAGCCCATCTTATCATCTCCACTGCTGCTACCTGTCAAAGAATGTCCCTACTTCTGCACTTGTCTGAACTAGAGCCTTTTTAAAACTGATTATATTTTATCATGTTTCTGTTCCAAGCCTTCTTAGGCTTCCCATTTCACTAAGATTTACCAAGCCTACAGAATCTGGACTCCCATCACTACTCCAATCATTAACTATTTCTGCCCCCTTGTGCTTTTGATGCCACAGTCATTGGCTTCCTTGCCATTTTAATCACTGAAGCTTCTGTTTCTGCTTTTAATCCTTTGCTCTAGCAGTTTGTTGTAACTATTATCAGTGCTGTCTCTGGGTCATATGTTCACACCTCATTAAACTCCTTGATTGGCTAAAAAGAATCATGACTCAGTAACATAATATAATTACTAGCTAGATTTATTACAGCAACACTCAGAGTAAAGTCAACAAGAAAAATATATGCATTGATGGAATACAGAAAAGTACAGCCAAGATTCTGAAGTCTCCTAATCCAAATTCAGACCAGGCAGGTCTTTTGTTGACTGTAGACTACTACAGAGACAACTGTAGAATAAATCTGCCAAAGGAAAACTATCGTACTGGCTGATTTTTATCAAGTTGACACAGATTAGTCACCTGGAAAGAGGGAACCTCAATTTTGAAATATCCTTTATCAGATCAGCATGTATGCAAGTCTGTGGGGCCATTTTCTTGACTGATGACCAGTTTGAGAATGTTAAGCCGACTTCAAAATACACAATTCCTGAGCACATCGTCCTTGACTGTATAAGAAATCAGGCCAAAGAAGCTATGGAAAACATTCAAGTAGGCATTATTCCTCCATGGCTCCTGTTTTAGTTCCTCCCTCCAGATTCCTGTCTTGCTTGAGTATCTGCTCTGACTTCCCTCAGTGATGGACTGTGATGCAGAAGTTTAAGTCAAGTAAATGCCAAGTTGCCTTCTCATGGTGTTTATCACAGCAACAGAACTCAAACTAAGACTTCCATTTAAACCCCAGGGGTTAGGATTTATATTTGTGTTTGGCTACATAGATACAACTTGCTAGCAATTAGCTGTGGAATCTGAAATTCAAGATCCAAAATATAAAAACAGGTGCATATCATCAATCATGAAAGTTAGGTAATCATGATAACAGCATAGCATATCTCAGATCATTTTTCCAGATGTATATATCAAAATTAGAGTCAAACAACAAAATTTTAAAAATATTCTCAGTGACTTGTTCCAAATGGTTGGTAAATCAATGGTACTTGAAGGCTTTTAAGGAGTGAGTGAGGGCTACTAATTTTAATTTTCCTTTATTCTGTCTAATCTTGCCCTTATTTTCCTGAAATGGAAAATATTTTTCTGTCCCTAATGGATATCAATACTTATGATTAAACTTACAGAAAAGAAACAATAAAAAAATGTGAGAATGTATATTACTCATGTAACATATATAAAACCTCCTGTATATGTTTAAATCTCAGAAATTAGGGTTGGTTTTTTGTTTGTTTTGTTTTTGTTTGTTTGTTTGTTGCTGCAGCAGAAGCCAACTAACATACCACTGTCTCAATTAAAAATACTCTTACATTCCATATCTCTGGATTCATTCCTTCATCTTTTTAAATTCTATATTGAAATCTCACAAACTCCATAGGGTTATACTGATCATCTTGTTTAATGTTGCAACTGATCCAAAACATTTCTACACATTTATGATTTCTCCTAATCTGTTCGGTTTTTCTATAGCTATTTTCACCTCACAGTATACAACTTGTTCATTAACTATGCCTTCTTCTTTACTTTTCTCATTGTGTATCACCCTCACTCTACCTAAAATGCAAAGTCCAAGAAAGCCAGGTATGTAACTGCTTCTTTGCTAATTCATTAAAAGAACATAAAATGGTGTCTAAGGCATAGTGACTATTCAAGAAATGTGTAATATTTATTGGACATCACAGATAGGGCATATCAAGAATTATTATCCCCAGTATCAGATAAGAAAATTGATAAACAGAGAGGTTGACTCAATTCACTTTTGTATGTGCATCCATTTGAATCTAAATATTAATCAGTAGAGTGACTTAATAGATTACCTTTTCTAAGCCCTTCTCATTATTTTGAGAAATCACACTTCATATAACTATTATTTTCTATGAGATATATGGAAGGAAACCTTTCTACATGATCCAAAGTATTCCCATATAAAATTAAAATGGATTTACTTGTTCTTCCATAAATAAACCTGCTTATGAACAGTCCATATATCATTTATTTAAGTTACTGCGAAAGGTAAATTTTTCAGGAAAGACTTGAAGGAGTCTTGAGAAAATTTTTCCTTGCCTTTTTTAAAAATTAATTAATTAATTAATTTATTTATTTATTCTCTTTTCATCCTGCTTACTACCACTCCTGATCTCTTCTGAGTGAGTGGTTATCCTCCCCACTTCAAGTCTCAGCAAAGCTAAGGCACATCCTCTCCCACTAAAGCCAGACAAGGCAGCCCAGATAGTAGAACATATCCCACCTAACATATCAAACAGCTTTGAGGATAGCCCACGTTCCAGTTGTTTTCAGGACCCACATGAAGGTCAAGCTTCACATCTGCTCCGTATGTGCAGGATGGCCTAGGTCCAGCCTGTGTGTGTTCTTTGGTTGGTGGATCAGGCTCTGATATCCTCAAGGTTCTAGGTTCGTTGACTTTGTTGGTCTTCCTGTGCAGTTCCTATTCCCTTTGGGGCCTGCAATTCTTTCTCCTATTCTTCTATAGGAGTCCCCACTGCAGCACCGGGGTTCCTGGCCTGGGGAGTCTCCGGACAACTGCAAGGACCCACACTGGATCCCCCACGGGATACTAAGACCTCTGGTGAGTGGGACACAGCGTCTGCTCCAAGCCAATCACGTGAGACCTGAGACTGCATTAATTAAGGAAGCAGATAACCTGGCCTGATCAGGGGCACAAGTCCCTTCTGGTTCACTCCAGCAGCGGGGTTCCTTGTGCGCGGAGTTTCTGGACACCCCCAAGGTCCTCACAGGACCCTCCACAGGATCTTAAGACTCTGGTGAGTGGAACACAACTTCTGCCAGGAGCCAGGTTCGATCACCAGATATCTGGGCACCTTCCCTACAAGAGGAGTGCTTGCCTGCATAGAGTACTCTGACCACTGAAACTAAGGATAGAGCTAGTCTCCCAGGTCTGCTGATAGAGGCTAACAGTCAACTGAGGAACAAGCTCTAACCAGAGACAACTATAACAACTAGCTCCAGAGAATACCAGATGGCGAAAGGCAAACATAAGAATCCTACTAACAGAAATCAAGACCACTCACCATCATCAGAACCCAGCACTCCCACCCCACCTAGTCCTGGGCACCCCAACACAACCGAAAAGCTAGACCCGGATTTGACAGCATATCTCATGATGATAGTAGAGGACATCAAGAAGGACTTTAATAACTCACTTAAAGAAATACAGGAGAACACTGCTAAAGAGTTACAAGTCCTTCAAGAAAAACAGGAAAACACAACCAAATAGGTAGAAGTCCTTAAAGAAAAACAGGAAAACACATCCAAACAGGTGATGGAAATGAACAAAACCATACTGGACCTAAAAAGGGAAGTAGACACAATAAAGTAAACCCAGGGCTCCAGAAAACCTGCGACCTTCCTGTTGAGTGCACAGGGATCCGCCAGCCTGAGAGGTTTGTGCCTCAGGCCCCGGCGGCGGGAGCCTCCTTGGCTCCGGGACTCCGCGGAGGGCAGGCTGCATAGGTGACGGTGTGGAATACAGAGGCCAGCCGTTTCTGGGACAGGTGAGAGCCACAGAGATTCTGAGGTGGCGCCATCTTGCGCTCCAGACAACCGGCCACCTTCCTGGTGAGTGCACAGGGATCTGCCAGCCCGAGAGGTTTGTGCCTCAGGCCCCGGCGGGAGCCCCCTTGGCTCCAGGACCCTGCAGAGGGCAGGCTGCATGGGTGAAGGTGTGGAAAACAGAGGCCAGCCGTTTCTGAGACAGGCGAGAGCCAGAGAGCTTCGGAGGCCGCGCCATCTTAGGCTCCAGACAACCGGCCACCTTCCTGGCCAAAGCAACACAGCTTCTGGGAAAGATCCTGTTTTGGGCCTTCATCTTCAGCCAGGAGGAGGTCCAAACACCAGATAACTGTGCACCTTCCCTGAAAGAGGAGAGCTTGCCTGCAGAGACTGTGCTGACCACTGAAACTCAGAGGAGAGAGCTAGTCTCCCACGTCTGCTGATAGAGGGTAACAAAATCAACAGAGGAACAATCTCTAAACAAAGACAACTATAACAACTAACTCCAGAGATTGCCAGATGGCGAAAGGTAAACGTAAGAATCCTACTAACAGAAACCAAGACCACTCACCATCATCAGAACCCAGCACTCCCACTTTGCCCAGTCCAGGGCATCCTAACACACCTGAAAAGGTAGACCTGGATTTAAAAGCATTTCTCATGATGATGGTAGAGGACATAAAGAAGGAATTTAATAACTCACTTAAAGAAATACAGGAGAACACTGCTAAAGAGTTACAAGTCCTTAAAGAAAAACAGGAAAACACAACCAAACAGGTAGAAGTCCTTATAGAAAAACAGGAAAACACATCCAAACAGGTGATAGAAATGAACAAAACCATACTAGACCTAAAAAGGGAAGTAGACACAATAAAGAAAACCCAAAGTGAGGCAACGCTGGAGATAGAAACCCTAGGAAAGAAATCTGGAAACATAGATGCCAACATCAGCAACAGAATACAAGAGATGGAAGAGAGAATCTCAGGTGCAGAAGATTCCATAGAGAACATCTGCACAACAATCAAAGAAAATGGAAAATGCAAAAAGATCCTAACTCAAAACATCCAGGAAATCCAGGACACAATGAGAACACCAAACCTACGGATAATAGGAGTGGATGAGAATGAAGATTTTCAATTCAAATGACCAGCAAACATCTTCAACAAAATTATTGAAGAAAACTTCCCAAATCTAAGGAAAGAGATGCCCATGAACATACAAGAAGCCTACAGAACTCCAAATAGACTGGACCAGAAAAGAAATTCCTCCCGACACATAATAATCAGAACATCAAATGCACTAAATAAAGATAGAATACTAAAAGCAGTAAGGGAAAAAGGTCAAGTAATATATAAAGGCAATCCTATCAGAATTACACCAGATTTTTCACCAGAGACTATGAAAGCCAGAAGAGCCTGAACAGATGTTATACAGACACTAAGAGAACACAAATTCCAGCCCAGACTACTATACCCAGCCAAACTCTCAATTACCATAGATGGAGAAACCAAAGTATTCCACGACAAAACTAAATTTACCCATTATCTTTCCAGGAATCCAGACCTTCAAAGGATAATAACAGAAAAAAACCAATACAAGGATGGGAACCACGCCCTAGAAAAAACAAGAAGATAATCCCTCAACAAAACTAAAAGAAGAAAGCCACAAGAACAGAATGCCAACTTTAACAACAAAAATAACAGGAAGCAACAATTACTTTTCCTTAATATCTCTTAATATCAATGGACTCAACTCCCCAATAAAAAGACATAGACTAACAGACTGGCTACACAAACAGGACCCAACATTTTGCTGCTTACAGGAAACCCATCTCAGGGAAAAAGACAGACACTACCTCAGAGTGAAAGGCTGGAAAACAATTTTCCAAACAAATGGTCTGAAGAAACAAGCTGGAGTAGCCATTTTAATATCAGATAAAGTCGACTTCCAACCCAAAGTTATCAAAAAAGACAAGGAGGGACACTTCATACTCATCAAAGGTAAATCCCTAGAAGAAGAACTCTCAATTCTGAATATCTATGCTCCAAATGCAAGGGCAGCCACATTCATTAATGAAACTTTAGTAAAGCTCAAATCACATATTGAACCTCACACAATAATAGCGGGAGACTTCAACACACCACTTTCATCAATGGACAGATCATGGATACAGAAACTAAACAGAGACACAGTGAAACTAACAGAAGTTATGAATCAAATGAGCTTAACAGATATCTACGGAACATTTTTATCCTAAAACAAAAGGATATACCTTCTTCTCAGCACCTCATGGAACCTTCACCAAAACTGTCCATATATTTGGTCACAAAAACAGGCCTCAACAGATACAAAAATATTGAAATTGTTCCATGCATACTATCAGACCACCATGGACTAAGGCTGATCTTCAATAACAACATAAATAATGGAAACCCAACATTCACTTGGAAACTGAACAACACTCTTCTCAATGATACCTTGGTCAAGGAAGGAATAAAGAAAGAAATTAAAGACTTTTTAGAGTTTAATGAAAATGAAGCCACAACGTACCCAAACCTATGGGACACAATGAAAGCATTTCTAAGAGGGAAACTCATAGCTCTGAGTGGCTCCAAGAAGAAACTAGAGAGAGCACACACTAGCAGCTTGACAACACATCTAAAAGCTCTAGAAAAAAAGGAAGCAAATTCACCCAAGAGAAGTAGATGGCAGGAAATAATCAAACTTAGGGGTGAAATCAACCAAGTGGAAACAAGAACTATTCAAAGAATTAACCAAACGAGGAGTTGGTTTTTTGATAAAAATCAACAAGATAGATAAAGCCTTAGCTAGACTCACTAAAGGGCACAGGGACAAAATCCTAATTAACAAAATCAGAAATGAAAAGGGAGACATAACAACAGATCCTGAAGAAATCCAAAACACCATCAGATCCTTCTACAAAAGGCTATACTCAACAAAACTGGAAAACCTGGATGAAATGGACAAATTTCTGGACAGATACCAGGTACCAAAGTTGAATCAGGATCAAGTTGACCATCTAAACATTCCCATATCACCTAAAGAAATAGAAGCAGTTATTAATAGTCTCCCAGCCAAAAAAAGCCCAGGACCAGACAGGTTTAGTGCAGAGTTCTATCAGACCTTCAAAGAAGATCTAATTCCAGTTCTGCACAAACTATTTCACAAAATAGAAGTAGAAGGTACTCTACCCAACTCATTTTATGAAGCCACTATTACACTGATACCTAAACCACAGAAAGACCCAACAAAGATAGAGAACTTCAGACCAATTTCTCCTATGAATATCGATGCAAAAATCCTCAATAAAATTCTCGCTAACCGAATCCAAGAACATATTAAAGCAATCATCCATCCTGACCAAGTAGGTTTTATTCCAGGGATGTAGGGATGGTTTAATATACGAAAATCGATCAATGTAATCCATTATATAAACAAACTCAAAGACAAAAACCACATGATCATCTCGTTAGATGCAGAAAAAGCATTTGACAAGATCCAACACCCATTCATGATAAAAGTTTTGGAAAGATCAGGAATTCAAGGCCCATACCTAAACATGATAAAAGCAATCTACAGCAAACCATTAGCCAACATCAAAGTAAATGGAGAGAAGCTGGAAGCAATCACAATAAAATCAGGGACTAGACAAGGCTGCCCACTTTCTCCCTACCTTTTCAACATAGTACTTGAAGTATTAGCCAGAGCAATTCGACAACAAAAGGAGATCAAGGGGATACAAATTGGAAAAGAGGAAGTCAAAATATCACTTTTTGCAGATGATATGATAGTATACATAAGTGACCCTAAAAATTCTACCAGAGAACTCCTAAACCTGATAAACAGCTTCAGTGAAGTAGCTGGATATAAAATAAACTCAAACAAGTCAATGGCCTTTCTCTATACAAAGAATAAACAGGCTGAGAGAGAAATTAGGGAAACAACACCCTTCTCAATAGTCACAAATAATATAAAATATCTTGGCGTGACTCTAACTAAGGAAGTGAAAGATCTGTATGATAAAAACTTCAAATCTCTGAAGAAAGAAATTAAAGAAGATCTCAGAAGATGGAAAGATCTCCCATGCTCATGGATTGGCAGGATCAACATTGTAAAAATGGCTATCTTGCCAAAAGCAATCTACAGATTCAATGCAATCCCCATCAAAATTCCAACTCAATTCTTCAACGAATTAGAAGGAGCAATTTGCAAATTCATGTGGAATAACAAAAAACCTAGGACAGCAAAAACTCTTCTCAAGGATAAAAGAACCTCTGGTGGAATCACCATGCCTGACCTAAAGCTTTACTACAGAGCAATTGTGATAAAAACTGCATGGTACTGGTATAGAGACAGACAAGTAGACCAATGTAATAGAATTGAAGACCCAGAAATGAACCCACACACCTATGGTCACTTGATCTTCGACAAGGGAGCTAAAACCATCCAGTGGAAGAAAGACAGCATTTTCAACAATTGGTGCTGGCACAACTGGTTGTTATCGTGTAGAAGAATGCGAATCGATCCATACTTATTTCCTTGTACTTAAGGTCAAATCTTTTTTTTTCCATTTTTTATTAGGTATTTAGCTCACTTACATTTCCAATGCTATACCACAAGTCCCCCATACCCACCCACCCCCACTCCCCTACCCACCCACTCCCCCTTTTTGGCCCTGGCGTTCCCCTGTACTGGGGCATATAAAGTTTGCAAGTCCAATGGGCCTCTCTTTCCAGTGATGGCCGACTAGGCCATCTTTTGATACATATGCAGCTAGAGTCAAAAGCTCCGGGGTACTGGTTAGTTCATAATGTTGTTCCACCTATAGGGTTGCAGATCCCTTTAGCTCCTTGGGTACTTTCTCTAGCTCCTCCATTGGGAGCTCTGTGATCCATCCATTAGCTGACTGTGAGCATTCACTTCTGTGTTTGCTAGGCCCCGGCATAGTCTCACAAGAGACAGCTACATCTGGGTCCTTTCGATAAAATCTTAAGGTCAAATCTAAGTGGATCAAGGAACTTCACATAAAACCAGAGACACTGAAACTTATAGAGGAGAAAGTGGGGAAAAGCCTTAAAGATATGGGCACAGGGGAAAAATTCCTGAACAGAACAGCAATGGCTTGTACTGTAAGATCGAGAATTGACAAATGGGACCTAATGAAACTCCAAAGTTTCTGCAAGGCAAAAGACACCATCAATAAGACAAAAAGACCACCAACAGATTGGGAAAGGATCTTTACCTATCCTAAATCAGATAGGGGACTAATATCCAACATATATAAAGAACTCAAGAAGGTGGACTTCAGAAAATCAAATAACCCCATTAAAAAATGGGGCTCAGAACTGAACAAAGAATTCTCACCTGAGGAATACCGAAAGGCAGAGAAGCACCTGAAAAAATGTTCAACATCCTTAATCATCAGGGAAATGCAAATCAAAACAACACTGTGATTCCACCTCACACCAGTCAGAATGGCTAAGATCAAAAATTCAGGTGACAGCAGATGCTGGCTTGGATGTGGAAAAAGAGGAACACTCCTCCATTGTTGGTGGGATTGCAGGCTTGTACAACCACTCTGGAAATCAGTCTGGCGGTTCCTCAGAAAATTGGACATAGTACTACCGAAGATCCAGCAATACCTCTCCTGGGCATATATCCAGAAGATGCTCCAACTGGTAAGAAGGACACATGCTCCACTATGTTCATAGCAGCCTTATTTATAATAGCCAGAAGCTGGAAAGAACCCAGATGCCCCTCAACAGAGGAACGGATACAGAAAATGTGGTACATCTACACAATGGAGTACTACTCAGCTATTAAAAAGAATGAATTTATGAAATTCCTAGCCAAATGGATGGACCTGGAGGGCATCATCCTGAGTGAGGTTACACATTCTCAAAGGAACTCACACAATATGTACTCACTGTTGAGTGGATATTAGCCCCAAACCTAGGATACCCAAGATATAAGATACAATTTGCTAAACACATGAAACTCAAGAAGAATGAAGACTGAAGTGTGGACACTATGCCCCTCCTCAGAATTGGGAACAAACAAAACACCCATGGAAGGAGTTACAGAGACGGAGTTTGGAGCTGAGATGAAAGGATGGACCATGTAGAGACTGCCATATCCAGGGATCCACCCCATAATCAGCATCCAAACGCTGACACCATTGCATACCCTAGCAAGATTTTATTGAAAGGACCCAGATGTAGCTGTCTCTTGTGAGACTATGCCGGGGCCTAGCAAACACAGAAGTGAATGCTCACAGTCAGCTAATGGATAGATCACAGGGCTCCCAATGGAGAAGCTAGAGAAAGTTCCCAAGGAGCTAAAGGGATCTGCAACCCTATAGGTGGAACAACATTATGAACTAACCAGTACCCCGGAGCTCTTGTCTCTAGCTGCATATGTATCAAAAGATGGCCTAGTCGGCCATCACTGGAAAGAGAGGCCCATTGGACTTGCAAACTTTATATGCCCCAGTACAGGGGAACGCCAGGGCCAAAAAGGGGGAATGGGTGGGTATGGGGGACTTTTGATATAGCATTGGAAATGTAAATGAGCTAAATACCTAATAAAAATAAATAAATTAATTAATTAATTTTAAAAAAAGAAAACCCAAAGTGAGGCAACGCTGGAGATAGAAACCCTAGGAAAGAAATCTGGAACCAAAAATGCGAGCATTAGCAACAGAATACAAGAGATGGAAGAGAGAATCTCAGGTGCAGAAGATTCCATAGTTAACATCGGCACAACAATCAAAGAAAATACAAAATGCAAAAGGATCCTAACTCAAAACATCCAGGAAATCCAGGACACAATGAGAAGACCAAACCTACAGATAATAGGAGTTGATGAGAATGAAGATTTTCAACTTAAAAGGCCAGCAAACATCTTCAACAAAATTATTGAAGATAACTTCCCAAACCTAAAGAAAGAGATGCCCATGAACTTTCAAGAAGCCTACAGAACTCCAAATAGACTGGACCAGAAAAGAAATTCCTCCAGACACATAATAATCAGAACAACAAATGCACTAAATAAAGATAGAATATTAAAAGCAGAGGAGCTAGAGAAAGTATCCAAGGAGCTAAAGAGATCTACAACCCTGTAGGTGCAACATTATTAAATAACCAGTACCCCGGAGCTTTTGACTCTAGCTGCATATGTATCAAAAGATGTCCTAGTCAGCCATCACTGGAAAGAGGCCCACTGGACACACAAACTTTATATGCCCCAGTACACGGGAACGCCAGGGCCAAAAAATGGGAATGGGTGGGTAGGTAAATGGGTGGGGGGGTGTGGGGGACTTTTGGGATAGCATTGGAAATGTAATTGAGGAAAATACGTAATAAAAAAATATTATAAGAAAATTAATTCTAACAGTGCAGGGGTGGTGGAAGAAAGGTGTAAATGTTTCTCTCAGAGCAGAGGTTTTATCTATCTAAAGTGTGTGTATTTGTCTGAAATCCCACATTAGCAGCAGGAAACATGAAATAAATAGAGCTATGGAATTGTAAAAAAAAAAAAAAAAAAAAAGAGTCCCTAAGCTCCATCCACTGTTTGGCTGTGGGTACCTTCATCTGTTTGAGTCAAATGCTGGGTGGAGCCTCTCAGAGGACAACATGCTCCTGACTTGCAAGCATAACAGAGTATCATTAGTAGTGTTAGGGATTGGTGCTTGCCCATGGTTTCAACTTGGGCCTGCTATTGGTTGGCCATTCCCTCAGTCTCTGTTCCCTCCTCTCTAACTGCATTACTTGTAGACAGGAAAATTTTGGGGTTGAATGTTTTGTTGGTAGGTTGGTGTCTCTGTCACTCCACTGGGGTTCCTGTTTGGCTAGATAAGGTGGTAGCTAAGAAACCTTCAGAAAGAAGGTACATTTATGTTTCAACTTCCTTTTTCAGGTCACCCTTACTTTGCCAATAAATAGTCTTCATTATTTAGCTAAGTAAAACATTTGTAAATGCTATGATATAGACCATTTTTAGAACATCTATCTTTGGGGATGAATTATTTATTTAAATAATGTTCCCTGGACCTGATCATTCATAATCCTAATCAAAACCTTGGACCTCAACATTGATTTGTGTGACTGCTTAAATTGCTTCTAATGCTTCAACCCTGAAGAAATGGTGCTTAGTGAGAGAATCTATTCCAACTAAATAACCTACACAAGATCAAGTTAGGCCAAAATGCAGGCCTAGAAGGGGTAATTCTCAAGACTCATTCCTTTCCTTATCAGAGGGATTTTTTTTTTATCAGAGGGATTTTAACATAAGATAATTTTGGGAGAAGAGAAACATCACCTTTTTTTCCCCTTTCTTTCTTCTTTTGTTTTTTGGGTTTTTTTTTAACCTTTTTTTATTAGATATTTCCTTTATTTACATTTTAAATGTTATTCTCTTTCCTAGTTTCCTCTCTGAAAATCGCCTACCTCCTTTCTACACTCCTCCTGCTCCCCACCCACCCACTCCTGCTTCCTGGTCCTGACATTCCCCTATACTGGGGCATAGAACCTTCACAAGACCAAGGGCCTCTCCTCCCATTGATGACCGTCTAGGTCATCCTCTGCTACATATGCAGCTAGAGACATGAGTCCCTCCATGGGTTTTCTTTGATTTGTGGTTTAGTCCCAGGGACCTCTGGGGAGTACTGGTTAGTTCACATTGTTGTTCCTCCTATAGGGTTGCAGACCCCTTCAGCTCCTTGGGTACTTTCTCTAGCTCCTCCATTGGGGGCCCTGTGATCCATCCAATAACTGACTATGAGCATCCACTTCTGTGTTTGCTAAGCACTGGAGGAGCCTCACAGGAGACAGCTATATCAGCCTCCTGTCAACTAGCTCTTATTGGCATTTGCAATACTGTCTGGGTTTGGTGGTTGTTTATGGGTTGGATCCCCAGGTGGGTCAGTCTCTGGATAGTCTTTCCTTCAGGCTCTGCTCCACACTTTGTCTCTGTAACTCCTTCCATGAGTATTTTGTTTTCCCTTCTAAGAAGGATCGAAGTATCCGCACTTTGGTCTTCCTTCTTCTTGAGTTTCATGTGTTTTGCAAATTGTATCTTGGGTATTTTGAGTTTCTGGGCTAATATCCACTAATCAGTGAGTGCATATTATGTGTGCTCCAATGAAATTTTTTAAATTGGATATTTTCTTTATTTATATTTCAAATGTTTTCCCCTTTCCAGGTCTCCCCTTTGAAACTCCCCTATCTATCCCCCTTCCCCCTGCCTCTGAGGGTGCCCCACCACCCACCCTCCTACTCCTGTCTTTCCAACTTGGCATTTCCCTTCACTGGGGAATCAAAGACACTCAGGTCCAAGGGCTTCTCCTCTCAGTGATATCAACAAGGCCAATCTCTGCCACATATGAGGCTGGAGCCATGGGTTCCTCCATGTGTATTCTTTGGTTGGTGGTCTAGTCCCTGGGAGCTCGGGGGGGGGGTCTGGCCAGTTGACACTGTTGTTCCCTCCATGGGGCTGCAAACCCCCTCAGCTCCTTCAGTCCTTCATCTCCAACTCCTCCATTGGGGACCCTGTGTTCAGCCCAATGATTGGCTGCAAGCACCTTCCTCTGTATTTGTCAAGCTCATTCTTTATTGATGATGTGGCCACCAATAGGCTTTACTTGTTACTGTGGGTGGCCTCATAACCATGAACATGTAGGAATCACAAACTGGACTATTTAGTGTGTTATTAAAGTTAAAAGACATGCATTTAGGAGGTAACATGCTGGGGAGATATTTGGAAGTTGGAAGAAGAAATGATAGATATGGTATTTTACTATGTAAATGTATGAAATTGTCAAAATAAATATTAATAACATTAAATGTCCACTAAAATAACTTTCTTCTACATTTCCACTGAGTTGAAGAAAAATTTTTTTAATCTTTCCAAATTAAGACATAAATGTAAAAAAAATAATCTCTGGAAACCATAAAGAGTGCTTTCTAAGAATAACCACTGACCTCATAAATCAGAATATCCTTTAGCAGCTAAAATGTATGCAAATAAAGCTGTATTTAAACTCATAAACATACAGCTAGGTAGCAGATATAAACTAATGTGAGTAAGAATCTTATGTAAGAGTACATAATTTGATATATGATAGAATCTATAACTCAATTGCAGCCTGAAAGTACACATTTGGTGGCAGATAAAAATAAGCACCGGAAGGCAATTAAAGGGTATGGAGTGGGATGTCCTGGACTTGAACTTCTCTTGGATAAGTTGTTTTACCTCATGTTTTTGCTAGACTCATCATCTAACAAATAAATATAGAGATCTCTGACCTGCTATGCTCATAAGTTGCTATTAAAATCAAATGCTGTACACTAAATTAACTGCTTCAATTATGATTTCTCTTCTTGATAAAGTGTAGTGCAGCCTTGAGGTGGTTGTTCATATTAAACAAAAGCAAGGCAGCTGGCTCGATTCATGATACAGTATGCACATCATTAATATTTTCAATAATTGTGTTTGAAACATTCAAGAATTTATCAGTTTTCATCTAGCCTCCTGCAGTGATCCTGGTTATGTGGGACATTAAGCTCATTATGATGAATAATAACTCCCATTGACTGATCTAGTTTTGGGTCACAGAATGACATGAAAAATAACAGATACAAGCTGGATTTCATTATCAACATTTTGGACAATGGGAATGACTCTTCTCTATTTTCAGTTATCTCTAATTTTACCTCTCCAATATTTCTTTTTTAAAGTCATCATTCCTAATTTCTCTGTATTTGAAATAGAGGCATTAGTAACATTCAAATATGATAAGGCCTATAATTTTGTAGGGCTCAAAAATGATTTGCTAGGTCAAAAAAGATTTGCTAGCACACAAAATCTAATTACAGAGAGTTTATAAAAGGGTCTCAGTCTTTATTAAAGACTCAACTATTATTTCCCTAGCTACTTTCTAATTGAATACTTTATTATTGTTGACAAACTAAGAAGCTTAAAACTCAATTATAACTACTGCTCATTGACTGCAACTCTGTCCCTATTAACTGTTCTTATTAAACAGAATTAACCAAACTGTTCAATTCTATCTCTAATTCATGAAGTGTAGTTCTATTGATGAATTAAAACCTGACTATTTGATTAATGGCTTCTTACAAATGCCTTCTCTTTGAATTATTTTCAAGTCATAAATTGACAGTCCTCCTATATTTTGAATTAAAAGCAATGTAGGTCTGTTTTTCATCAAAATAATTCTGAATACATGAATGATGAGTTTTTACTATAATTCGAGTGTTTTTCAAGATCTGCTGATACAGCTTAAATTTAAGATATTGGAGCTCATGAAAGAAAAATAAATTCAAGCTTAATTTCTTTGTTCCTCTTTGGAGGGAAGATTGAGATCTTGTTTTATAGAGCAAAGACATACATATACATATGCATGCCTGATATAATGTATAAGTACATACGTACACACACATACACACACACACACATACACACACACACATACACAAACATATCTATACCCTCCCTTGCTTCCTTCCTCCTTTGCTTTTTTTCTTTCATTCTTCCCTCACTTCCCTCCTTTTGAATATAATTAAATTTAAATAGCTAGGACTTTCTCAGATAAATGTTAGTTTATAAAGATAGAACTTGGTCCTCTTATATTCAGAATTAAAAGCAATGTAAATCTTGTTTGGGAGTCTGGCATTAGTCACAACTGTTAAATTCAATGTTGCCTATGATTTTTGTATGTATTGTAAGACAATCTGCTAGTGAAAAGAACATATGAAAATTTTACAATAAATGTAAATAAATTATCATATCTCCATATGAATATTTTCTGAACTGAGTGAAAATTATGGAATAGTAAGACAGATGATACAATGCTACTATATTATGTGATGGGACAGTACCCAAGTCCATATGTCAGAAAATCTGGACTATATTCTCATCCTATATTTACCAAAAAATTCCTCTAGGGCATTCTAATCATTGTATCTTCTGCTAACTCAAAAATTACAACTATAGCTGAAGAGATTGCTAAATGGATCAGAGGGTTTACCACTGTTTAGGAGGGGCCAAGTTCTGTTTCTAGCACCTACATCTGGTAGTTCATAAACTCCTGCAATTCCAGTTCCAATGTATATGATACTATGTTTGGGACTCCATAGTACCTGCACACATGTAACTTGCATATACACAGACATACATTTTTAAATCTTAAAATAAAGATCTATAAAACTGATGACAGCAATTACTCATTTGTCTGTGATTATACTTGGGAATAGAAGCTGAAAAATAAAAGATTTATTTTACAGACATAATAAAAATAATCTCATTACAAATATTTAAAATATACTTTATTAAATGACATTAGCTATGTAAAGAACTACAAGATCTCTAATAAAAATATTTACAGTTTTATATGTTTTACAAAACTTGCTACCTCTTTGACATAAGATAGTGGCTTACTTATTGAAGCATCACAATGATAATCTTGCTACTACTATCTTATATGTAAGCAAGAATTTGGCAGAGAATGTATTCCTTCATCCTTATTATAATCTTCCTAGGGAAAATATCAGGGCTCTTATTTCGTAGATAAGAAAATTGAAGGTCATAAAATCTTTCTAATATCTGATGATCTAAATAAAGCACAAAGCATAAACTGCAAGCCCATTTTCTTATTACATAGGTCACAAAAGAGAACTAAAATTCAAAAACTTAATACAGCTATTCTAAGTATTTCTAGAAATTGCATAGAAAGGCCTAAGGAAAACACTCCTGCATATGCATCAAAGTTAAATTTTGTGAATTAATATATGCTCTCTTCTTTGTTGTTTTCATAGTTCAAATTATACTATTTCCCAAGAACCACAGCAATATGCAGAAAAAGAAAGCATAATGTACACATGAAACTCAAGAAGAATGAAGACTGAAGTGTGGACACTATGCCCCTCCTTAGATTTGGGAACAAAACACCCATGGAAGGAGTTACAGAGACAAAGTTTGGAGCTGAGATGAAAGGATGGACCATGTAGAGACTGCCATATCCAGGGATCCACCCCATCATCAGCATCCAAACGCTGACACCATTGCATACACTAGCAAGATTTTATTGAAAGGACCCAGATGTAGCTATCTCTTGTGAGACTATGCCGGGGCCTAGCAAACACAGAAGTGGATGCTCACAGTCAGCTAATGGATGGATCATAGGGCTCCCAATGGAGGAGCTAGAGAAAGTAGCCAAGGAGCTAAAGGGATCTGCAACCCTATAGGTGCAACAACATTATGAACTAACCAGTACCCCGGAGCTCTTGACTCTAGCTGCAAATATATCAAAAGATGGCCTAGTCGGCCATCACTGGAAAGAGAGGCCCATTGGACTTGCAAACTTTATATGCCCCAGTACAGGGGAACACCAGGGCCAAAAAGGGGGAGTGGGTGGGCAGGGGAGTGGGGGTGGGTGGATATGGGGGACTTTTGGTATAGCATTGGAAATGTAAATGAGTTAAATACCTAATAAAAAATGAAAAAAAAAAAAAAGAAAAGAGAAAAAGGTCAAGTTTTAGCGGATTCTCTTAACATTTGGACTTTATAGCCTCAAACGGTGCACTTGTATTTTTACTTCTTGAGTTTTCAGTTGTTGATAGGTTGTCGATGTCCTCCTATGAAAGGGTATCCCTCAGTGTTTAGTTTTTGGGGTGATGGGGATTTATCCCAGATCATTACATATGACAGATAAATGTCACCTGTGGAGCTATATCCTCAGCCCTCAGTGCTAGGTAGTGGAGTGATCAAGGGTGACTTACATGTATTATAAAATTATAAAATTTGTTTAAAACGCGACAGTGCAACAGCTTTTTAAAGTGTCCGCAGAGGCAAGGAAATGTATGATGTTTCTCCTACCCCAGGCAGGCAGTGATTAACTTTCTATCTTTGGATGAGACTGCATGTCTAGACTCTTACCTAAGAGGACAAAGGTTGTACTTTTTTTGTTTGTATGTGTGCTGATTTGGCACTTCAAAAAAAAAAAAAAGAAAGAAAGCATAATGTAGAAAACACATTGACTTAAGAATTGATGTTTCTTTTCATCTATGCAACTACATGGCATTCAGGGGGTAATATAATTTTCTAGGGTTTACTTTTCCATAAAACCTAGACTATTAATGCATAATCAATTCCATTTTACAGATAAAGAAGGGAATTATACATATTTCTCTAAATTAACTATATATATATATATATTATAATATATATATTGTATATATACATTGTATGTATACATACATACACATACACACACATGTAGTAGCAAATGGTGGGAAAATAGCATGGATTTAAAGGAGAGTGGGGATGGTTGAGGGAGAAGTGTTGCCATTAAATTATAATCTCAAAAATAAAGACATAGAATATGGCACATCTCTTTTTTAATTTACAAATATTCATGTTATACAATATATATATATATATATATATTGTTGCATATCTAATTGTAGCTACTTAACATATCCATACTTTATCTTTTTATCATTTTATTAGTGAAAAGATTTAAAATCTACTTTCTATGACTTTGTACTCTCTTAGTTCAAGTATATAATTAATATATACATATAATTATAGTATAATTAAATAATATTACTACTCTTGCCATACTGAACTCATTCTTTTAGTATACTTAAATTTTGTATCCTTTGACCAAAATCCCACCACTCTCTTCAGTTCCAATAAATATCATTCTACTTTCTTTTTTCATAACTTTAATTGTTTCACATTGCATATTAAATCATAAGGCATTTCTTTCAATGGCTTCACTATTTCAATCTAGGTTTAGCTATGCTGTCACAAGTAACAGGATTTTTCTAATAATGGGCTGTGACCTAGAATTGTAAGGCAAATAAAGCCTCTAAATTGTGTTTTGGTCTCGGTGTTTACAGAAATGAAAGCTAGAATATTTGGTTTCTTTAATATCCATGTTGTAGCATGTGGCAAGTTCTTGTTCATATTCTTTAGAAATGAATATTATCCCACTGTTGTTATTATTTTTGTCTGATACTTTCCTGTGGTGATTTTAATGAGAATATCTACCATAGTTATTTGAATGCTTGTTCCCAAGTTTATGGGTAGGTTTAGAAGGTGTGCCCTTGCTGAAGGTAGTATGTCATTGAGAGATAGGCATTAAGGTTTTCAAAGCATGTATTATTTCTTTTTTTCATTTTTTAATTAGGTATTTTCTTCATTTACATTTCAAATGCTATCCCAAAAGTCCCCCATACCCCCCCAACCCCCTACCCACCCACTCCCACTTTTTGGCCCTGGTGTTCCCCTGTACTGAGGCATATAAAGTTTGCAAGACCAAGGGGCCTCTCTTCCCAATGATGGCCGATTAGGCCATCTTTTGCTACATATGCAGCTAGAGACACAAGCTCTGGGGGTCCTGGTTAGTTCATATTGTTGTTCCACCTATAGGGTTGCAGACCCCTTTAGCTCCTTGGGTACTTTCTCTAGCTCCTCCATTGGGGGCCCTGTGTTCCATCCAATAGATAACTGTGAGCATCCTCTATTATTTCATGTTCATTTTCCATGCTTTTTGTTTAAGGTTCAAGATGTGAGCTCTCATCTTTCAGCTTCCAGGTCCAGTTTCAGCTTCCATGTCCTCTGCCTGCTGCTAAGCTGTCTCCTTCATTATTAACCATAGCCCTCTGGAACCATAAGCCTAAATAAACCTTTCCATATATTTATATGCTTACCCAGGTCTTTTGGTCAATTTAATTTCTGGAGAATTTAGTATATTATATATTTTCAATGTGTACTCCTGGATTACATACTTTCCCATTACTGTATCAAAACACCTGACAAAAGAAGTTTACAGTTTAAGGATTAAGAATTTGTTTTGTTGCACAGTTCCAGCTGGTACCATTACGTATACTATAAGGATACAGACAGAGCTGAATGGTAGAATTAAAGTTATTTTCTCCTTTTATTTAGTCCAGGAATCTAGTGCCACAAATTCAGGGCAAGATATTCCCCTGCATTCAAATCTTTATAGAAAGAACTCAAATCCATGCAGAGATGTGTATCTATGGTGATTATAAATAAAAACAAATTGATTTTCCATAATTTTTAAAACAATTTATATTTTCTTACATATTATAGATTATCTCTTCATTTTATGTGTTGTTTCCATAGTTGTTTTTTTTTTCTTTTTAAGTTCAATTTAGTTGATATCTCTTCTTTGTTCTGGTTGCTTATGCCTTGAGAATCTTGGTTTAGAGATTTCTGTCTATGGCTTTCCTAGTAGCTTTGCAATTTTATACCATATGTTGCTATGGCTTCAATATATAATGTTTCCCCATGGGCTCATGTTTTGAACATCTGGTATGAAGCAATTTGGGGGAACTACTCTGAAAGAACTGGCTGTGGGAGTAGTTATCTGGGGATGGGTCCTTGTAATTTAGGAATATTTTGTACCGGGCCTGTCCTGTACATCTCTGCTACTTATCACATGTTCTCACCTACACAATGGTCTCTGCCTTATCAACCTCAATAGAGACAACAATGGACTGAATGTAGAACAAGAAGCTAAAGTACATACTTCCTCCATTGAGTTGTCCCTGTAACATATCTGGTCACATATCAAAAATATTCCTAATGACGATCAGGTATATCAACTGTGATGTTCTCAGTAAGTTTTATGCCAAAATTTTTATAGTGTACAGAAGATCAATCTACTGGGTCTAAATTCTCCTGTTTAATATTGTTGTTTGGAAACTAAGGATACCTGTTAGATATCTTTTTTTTAATTAGGTATTTTCCTCATTTACATTTCCAATGCTATCCCAAAAGTCCCCCATACCCTCACCCCAACTTCCCTACCCACCCACTCCCACTTTTTGGCCCTGGCGTTACACTGTATTGGTGCATATAAAGTTTGCAAGTTCAATGGGCCTCTCTTTCCAGTGATGGCTGACTAGGCCATTTTTTGATGCATATGCAGCTAGAATCAAGAGCTCCAGGGTACTGGTAAGTTCATAATGTTGTTGCAACTACAGGGTTGCAGTACTCTAAAGAAAGTACTCCTTGGATACTTTCTCTAGCTCCTCCATTGGGGACCCTGTGATCCATCCAATAGCTGACTGTGAGCATCCACTTATGTGTTTGCTAGGCCCAGGCATAGTCTCACAAGAGACAGCTATATCAGGGTCCTATCAGCACAATCTTGCTAGTGTATACAATGGTGTCATCATTTGGAGGCTGATTGTGGGATGGATCTCTGGATATGGCAGTCTCTAGGTGGTCCATCCTTTTGTCTCATTTCCAAACTTTGGCTCTGTAACTCCTTCCATGGGTGTTTTGTTCACAATTCTAAGAAGAGGCAAAGTGTCCACACTTTGGTCTTCGTTCTTCTTGAGTTTCATATGTTTTGCAAATTGTAACATATCTTGGGTATTGTAAGTTTCTGGACTAATATCCACTTATCAGTGAGTACATATCATTTGAGTTCTTTTGTGATTGTGTTACCTCACTCCAGATAATGCCCTCCAGGTCCAACCATTAGCCTAGGAATTTCATAAATTCATTCTTTTTAATAGCTGAGTAGTACCCCATTGTGTAAATGTACCACATTTTCTGTATCCATTCCTCTGTTGAGGGGCATCTGGGTTTTTTTCCAGCTTCTGGCTATTATGAATAAGGCTGCTATGAACATAGTGGAGCATGTTTCTTTCTTACTGATTGGAACATCTTCTGGATATATGCCCAGGAGAGGTATTACAGGATCCTCCGGTAGTACTATGTCCAATTTTCTGAGGAACGGCCAGACTGATTTCCAGAGTGGTTGTACAAGCTTGCAATCCCACCAACAATGAAGGAGTGTTCCTCTTTCTCCACATCCTCACCAGCATCTATTGTCACCTGAATTTTTGATCTTAGCCATTCTGACTGGTATGAGATGGAATCTCAGGGTTGTTTTGATTTGCATTTCCCTGATGATTAAGGATGTTGAATATTTTTTTCAGGTATTTCTCAGCCATTCGGTATTCCTCAGGTGAGAATTCTTTGTTTAGCTCTGAGCCCCATTTTTTAAGGGGTTATTTGATTTTCTGGAGTCTACTTTCTTGAGTTCTTTATATACATTGGATATTAGTCCTCTATCTGATTTAGGATAGGTAAAGATCCTTTCCCAATCTGTTGGTGGCCTTTTTGTCTTATTGATGGTGTCTTTTGCCTTACAGAAGCTTAGCAGTTTCATGAGGTCCCATTTGTCAATTCTCAATCTTACAGCACAAGCCATTGCTGTTCTATTCAGGAATTTTTCCCCTGTGCCAATATCTTCCAGGCTTCTCCCTACTTTCTCCTCTATAAGTTTCAGTGTCTCTGGTTTTACGTGGAGCTCCTTGATCCACTTAGATTTGACCTTAGTACAAGGAGATAGGAATGGATCAATTTGCATTCGACTACATGATAAAAACCACTTGTGCCAGCACCATTTGTTGAAAATGCTGTCTTTTTCCCACTGGATGGTTTTAGCTCCCTTGTCGAAGATCAAGTGACCATAGGTGTGTGGGTTCATCTCTGGGTCTTCAATTCTATTCCATTGGTCTACTTGTCTGTCGCTATACCAGTACCATGCAATTTTTATCACAATTGCTCTGTAGTAAAGCTTTAGGTCAGGCATGGTAATTCCACCAGAGGTTCTTTTATCCTTGAGAAGAGTTTTTCCTATCCTAGGGTTTTTGTTATTCCAGATGAATTTGCAGATTGCTCTTTCTCATTCTTTGAAGAATTGAGTTGGAATTTTGATGGGGATTGCATTGAATCTGTAGATTGCTTTTGGCAAGATAGCCATTTTTACAATGTTGATCCTGCCAATCCATGAGCATGGGGGATCTTTCCATCTTCTGAGATCTTCTTTAATTTCTTTCTTCAGAGACTTGAAGTTTTTATCATACAGATCTTTCACTTCTTTAGTTAGAGTCACGCCAAGATATTTTATATTATTTGTGACTATTGAGAAGGGTGTTGTTTCCCTAATTTCTTTCTCAGCCTGTTTATTATTTGTGTAGTGAAAGGCCATTGACTTGTTTGAGTTAATTTTATATCCAGCTACTTCACCGAAGCTGTTTATCAGGTTTAGGAGTTCTCTGGTAGAATTTTTAGGGTCACTTATATATACTACCATATCATCTGCAAAAAGTGATATTTTTACTTCTTCTTTACCAATTTGTATCCCCTTGATCTCGTTTTGTTGTTGAATTGCTCTGTCTAGGACATCAAGTACGATGTTGAATAGATAGGGAGAAAGTGGGCAGCCTTTTCTTTTTTTTTCCATTTTTTATTAGGTATTTAGCTCATTTACATTTCCAATGCTATACCAAAAGTCCCCCATACCCACCCACCCCCACTCCACTACACACCCACTCCCCCTTTTTGGCCCTGGCTTTCCCCTGTACTGGGGCATACAAAGTTTACGTGTCCAATGGGCCTCTCTTTCCAGTGATGGCCGATTAGGCCATCTTTTGATACATATGCACCTAGAGTCAAGAGCTCCGGGGTACTGGTTAGTTCATAATGTTGTTCCACCTATAGGGTTGCAGATCCTTTAGCTCCTTGGGTTCTTTCTCTAGCTCCTCCATTGGGAGCCCAGTGATTCATCCATTAGCTGACTGTGAGCATCCACTTCTGTGTTTGCTAGGCCCCGGCATAGTCTCAGAAGAGATAGCTACATCTGGGTCCTTTCAATAAAATCTTGCTAGGGTATGCAATGGTGTCAGCGTTTGGATGCTGATTATGGGGTGGATTCCTGGATATGGCAGTCTCTACATGGTCCATCCTTTCATCTCAGCTCCAAACTTTGTCTCTGTAACTCCTTCCATGGGTGTTTTGTTCCCAATTCTAAGGAGGGGCATAGTGTCCACACTTCAGTCTTCATTCTTCTTGAGTTTCATGTGTTTAGCAAATTGTACCTTATATCTTGGGAATCCTAGGTTTGGGGCTAATATCCACTTATCAGTGAGTACATATTGTGTGAGTTCCTTTGTGAATGTGTTACCTCACTCAGGATGATGCCCTCCAGGTCCATCCATTTGCCTAGGAATTTCATAAATTCATTCTTTTTAATAGCTGAGTAGTACTCCATTGTGTAGATGTACCACATTTTCTGTATCCATTCCTCTGTTGAGGGGCATCTGGGTTCTTTCCAGCTTCTGGCTATTATAAATAAGGCTGCTATGAACATAGTGGAGCATGTGTCCTTCTTACCAGTTGGGGCATCTTCTGGATAAATGCCCAGGAGAGGGTGGGCAGCCTTTTCTAGTCCCTGATTTTATTGTGATTGCTTCTAGCTTCTCACCATTTACTTTGATGTTGGCTACTTGTTTGCTGTATATTGCTTTTATCATGTTTAGGTATGGGCCTTAAATTCCTGATCTTTCCAAGACTTTTATCATGAATGGGTGTTAGATCTTGTAGAATGCATTTTGTGCATCTAACGAGATGATCATGTGGTTTTTGTCACTGAGTTTGTTTATATAATGGATTATGTTGATGGATTTCCATATATTAAACCATCCCTGCATCCCTGGAATAAAACCTACTTGGCCAGGATGGATGATTGCTTTAATGTGTTCTTGGATTCAGTTAGTGAGAACTTTATTGAGGATTTTTGCATCGATATTCATAAGGGAAATTGGTCTGAAGTTCTCTATCTTTGTTGGATCTTTCTGTGGTTTAGGTATCAGAGTAATTGTGGCTTCATAGAATGAGTTGGGTAGAGTACCTTCTACTTCTATTTTGTGGAATAGTTTGTGCAGAATTGGGAATTAGATCTTCTATGAAGGTCTGATAGAACTCTGGACTAAACCCATCTGATCCTGGACTTTTTTGGTTGGGAGACCATTAATGACTGCTTCTATTTCTTTAGGGGATATGGGACTGTTTTGATGGTTAACTTGATCCTGGTTTAACTTTGGTACCTGGTATCTGTCTAGAAATTTGTCCATTTTCATCCAGGTTTTTCAGATTTCTTGAGTATAGCCTTTTGTAGAAGATTCTGATGGTGTTTTGGATTTCTTCAAGGTTTGTTGTTATGTCTCCCTTTTCATTTCTGATTTTGTTATTAGGATGTTGTCCCTGTGCCCTCTAGTGAGTCTGGCTAAGGGTTTATGTATCTTGTTGATTTTCTCAAAGAACCAGCTCCTTGTTTGGTTGATTCTTTGAATAGTTCTTCTTGTTTCCACTTGGTTGATTTTGCCCCTGTATTTGATTATTTCCTGCCATCTACTTCTCTTGGGTGAATTTGCTTCCTTTTTTTTAGAGCTTTTAGGTATGTTGTCAAGCTGCTAGTGTGTGCTCTCTCTAGTTTCTTTTTGGAGGCACCCAGAACTATGAGTTTTCCTCTTAGAAATCCTTTCATAGTTTCCAATAAGTTTGGGTATATTGTGGCTTCATTTTCAGTCAACTCTAAAAAGTCTTTAATTTCTTTCTTTATTCCTTCCTTGACCAAGGTATCATTGAGAAGAGTGTTGTTCAGTTTCCAAGTGAATGTTGGCTTTCCATTATTTATGTTGTTATTGAAGATCAGCCTTAGTCCATGGTGGTCTGATAGTATGCATGGAACAATTTCAATATTTTTGTATCTGTTGAGGCCTTTTTTGTGACCAAATATATGGACAGTTTTGGTGAAGGTTCCATGAGGTGCTGAGAAGAAGGTATATCCTTTTGTTTTAGGATAAAAATGTTCCGTAGATATCTGTTAAGTTCATTTGATTCATAACTTCTGTTAGTTTCACTGTGTCTCTGTTTAGTTTCTGTTTCCATGATCTGTCCATTGATGAAAGTGGTGTGTTGAAGTCTCCCGCTATTATTGTGTGAGGTTCAATATGTGCTTTGAGCTTTACTAAAGTTTCATTAATGAATGTGGCTGCCCTTGCATTTGGAGCATAGATATTCAGAATTGAGAGTTCTTCTTCTAGGGTTTTACCTTTGATGAGTATGAAGTGTCCCTCCTTGTCTTTTTTGATAACTTTGGGTTGGAAGTCAATTTTATTCGATATTAGAATGGCTAATCCAGCTTGTTTCTTCGGACCATTTGCTTGGAAAATTGTTTTCCATCCTTTCACTCTGAGGTAGTGTCTGGTTTTTTTCCCTGAGATGTGTTTCCTCTAAGCAGCAAAATGTTGGGTCCTGTTTGTGTAGCTAGTCTGTTAGTCTATGTCTTTTTATTGGGGAATTGATTGCATTAATATTAAGAGATATTAAGGAAAAGTAATTGTTTCTTCCTATTATTTTTGTTTTTAGAGTTGGCATTCTTTTTTGTGGCTGTCTTCTTTTTGGTTTGTTAAGGGATTACTTTCTTGCTTTTTCTAGGGGGTCGTTTCTGTCCTTGTATTGTTTTTTTTTTTCCTGTTATTATCCTTTGAAGGGCTGGACTTGTCGAAAGATAATGTGTGAATTTGGTTTTGTCCTGGAAAACTTTGGTTTTTCCATCTATGGTAATTTAAAGTTTGGCTGGGTATAGTAGCCTTGGCTGGCATTTGTGTTCTCTTAGTGTCTGTATAACATCTGTCCAGGATCTTCTGGCTTTCATAGTCTTTGTTGAAAAGTCTGGTGTAATTCTGATAGGCCTGCCTTTATATGTTACTTGACCTTTTTCCCTTACTGCTTTTAATATTCTATCTATATTTAGTGCATTTGTTGTTCTGATTACTATGTGTTGGGAGGAATTTCTTTTCTGCTCCAGTCTATTTGAAGTTCTGTAGGCTTCTTGTATGATCATGGGCATGTCATTCTTTAGGTTTGGGAAGTTTTCTTCTATAATCTTGTTGAAGATATTTGCTGGCCCTTTAAGTTGAAAATCTTCATTCTCATCTACTCCTATTATCCGTAGGTTTGGTCTTCTCATTGTGTCCTGTATTTCCTGGATGTTTTGAGTTAGAATCTTTTTGCGTTTTGTATTTTCTTTGATTGTTGTGCAGATGTTCTCTATGGAATCTTCTGCACCTGAGATTCTCTCTTCCATCTCTTGTATTCTGTTGCTGATGCTTGCTTCTATAGTTCCAGATTTCTTTCCTGGGTTTTCTATCTCCAGTGTTGCCTCACTTTGGGTTTTCTAGTGTCTACATCCCTTTTTAGGTCTTGGATGGTTTTATTCAATTCCATTACCTGTTTGGTCGTGCTTTCTTGCAATACTTTAAGGGATTTTTGTGTTTCCTCTTTAAGGTCTTCTTCCTGTTTAGCAATGTTCTCCTGTATTTCTTTAAGTGAGTTATTAAAGTCCTTCTTGATGTCCTCTACCATCATCATGAGATATGCTTTTAAATCCGGGTCTAGTTTTTCGGGTGTGTTGGGGTGCCCAGGACTGGGTGGGGTGGGTGTGCTGCTTTCTGATGATGGTGAGTGGTCTTGGTTTCTGTTAGTAAGATTCTTATGTTTGCCTTTTGCCATCTGGTAATCTCTGGAGTTGGTTGTTGTAGTTGTCTCTGGTTAGATCTTTTTCCTCAGGTGTTTATGTTAGCCTCTATCAGCAGACCTGGGAGACTAGATCTCTCCTGAGTTTTAGTGTTCAGAGTACTCTCTGCAGGTAGGCTCTCCTCTTTCAGGGAAGGTGCCCAGATATCTGGTGTTCGAACCTTCCTCCTGGCAAAAATTGTGATCCACTCACAGAGGTCTTAAGATCCCGTGGAGGGTCCTGTGTATACCTTACAGGTATCCTCAGACTCCATGCCCAAGGTACCCCTGTGCTGACGTGGACTGGAAGGGACTTGTGCCTCTGATCAGGCTGAGTTTTCTGCTCCCCTAATTAATGCAGTCTCAGGTCCCACATGATTGGATTGGAGCAGCAGCTGTGTTCCACTCACCAGAGGTCATAAGATCCCATGGCGGGTCTTGTGGGTAGCTGGCAGTTGTCAGCCGACTCTGCGTTCTAGCTATCCTGGTGCTGGCCTTACCGGAAGGTGTTACATATCTTTAAAAGGATAACATATTTTCACCAGTGATACTGATTTCTGGTATCAATGTTTAATTATGACAGAAACATGAAGACTGTCATACTAAAAGTAACTAGCCCAACCATCCTCAATCCACTAGGCATCAGAAACCACGATTAAGATTTCACAAGTAATTTTATACTAAACAAAATATGATTTAAAAGTTCCTGTAGAAAAGTTAGAGCACACCTATTTGTTGCAGTAAATCTGTAACCCCAATAAACCCATGTAAAAACAACTCAGTTACAAGACTTATAAGCTGCTTGCCTAGATTGGGCAGATTTACCACTACACTACTCTATTCCCAAACTGTGAGATCCCTTGCTATTTGTGGCTTCTATGGGCCATGTGGTTCTGCCCCATCTTCCTCATACCTGCTCTTCATGTCTTTTTCACCTCTTCTTCCCTCTCTTCTCCCACTCTACATAAACTCCAGCCTCACCTTTCCCTTCCACTGCCCAATCACAGGTTCTAGCCTTTATTTGACCACTTAAAATGGGGAGAAGGTTCACATGAAATCTCCTGAGTACTATGAGTAATCTACTCCTTCCTTGTCTGCTTCCTCTTGAGGAAGCAGAATTAACATCAGAATGCAAACAGCATTAGGGCAACCCACAACACCTCTGAAGGGTTCTACTACCAGCATCTGACTGAAACAGATGCAGATATTTTAGCCAACCTTTAGACAGAGGTCAGGGACCCTATGGAATAGTTAGGGAAGGATTGAAAGGGCTAAAGGGAATGGCAACCCCATAGGAAGAACAACAGTGTCAACTAACCAGTACCCCTCCAGCTCCCAGAGACTAAGCCACCAACCAAAAGTATTCATGGACTAGTCCAGGGCCCCCAGCACATATGTAGCAGCACATATGCAGCACTTATGCCTTGTCTGGCCTTAGTGGTATAAGAAGCTACTAATCCTATAGATACTTGTTGCCCCAAGAAGGGGGATGTGCTGGGTGGGGATGGGTGGGGTGGGGGAGCACCCTCTTTGAGGCAAAGGGGATGATGGGGTGAAGAAATCTGAGAGGGAGAACCAGGAGGGGGCAACATTTGGAATGTAAATAAAATAATTTTAAAAAGAAAAGGTAAAGGTATCATTTAATGATATTCAGTTGTTACATGAAGAACACAGTTTTCTACATACCTATAATGTAGAATGAACAAATGAAAATATATTTTAAAAATACTTACAGTTATCTCTTTATGTATATATGCATTTATTTATTCATTCATGTATTTATTATATTTCTTTTTTTTCTATTGTGTTTTTATGTGCACCCAGGCACATGAGCACAGGCACATGAGTGCCATAGCTAGTATGTGAAGGTGAGAGGAGAAATTTCAGGTATTGCACATATGTAGCAGATGTGTAGCTTGTTCTTCTTGCAGGTCTCCTAACAAAATAAGTGGGGACTGTCCCTGAAGCTGTTGCCTATCTGCCTGTGGATCCCAGTCCCCTAACTGGGCTGCCTTGTCTGACCTCAGTGGGAGAGGATATGCCCTGCAGACTTGATATGCCAGGGTCAGGGAGATATCCAGGGGGAAGCAGGGAGAAAGAGGGGAAAGATTTTGGAAGAGGGTGGCTGAGACAGGGGAAGTGAGCAGGATGTAATGTGAATATTTTTTTAAAGGCAAAAGAAAAATAAATTCAGGTGTTGGTTCTTTCCTTCTATTATTTTGGTTCCTGTGATCCAACTTAAATCGTCAAGTTCAATGACACTACCTGCTGAGCCATTTCCCTAAAATCCATTTTTAGAAATTGTAATTTGTCATTCTAGTGGATGCCTTCTCTTACTGTAATAAAATCCCACCATTTCAGATAATACACAAGTTCTAAAATTTCTTGTGTGTACCGTTGAGTTTTAAAGGTGGTTTTGCTTCTTCTGTAATGGTCATAATGAAAAGTAACATTTTTTAAAATACTTTTTATATTCCATAGAAACAAAAAGACAGAACAAAGAACTGCTGTTGTGTTCATTCTATTATTCAGTCTTGTTTCTTGAAAATTAAATAGTCTCTGCTAAAAAAATCTTCTTCTATGGCTAAACCTTGTAACAAGTTACATTGGACCTTAGCTCATATATAGTCTGAACTAAATATTGATCATTTATTTAATCTTAGAATAACTGGCAAAGCATAAAAGTTTTCCTCTGAAGCCTTATGCATATTACAAAAATGTAAGATGGTGTAGCCCCTGTAAATATCAGCTTAGAGTACATTGAAAAAAACTAAAATGTACCTACATCTTACTCCACAGTAGCCTTCCTAAGTATCTGATGGAACCAAAGGCAGTATGTCATACAGATACTTTCATATTCATGCTAATTGTGGCACTATTCTCAATACTCAAAAATCTGGAATCAAACTAGATGTTCATAAACAGGTGAATGAATGAAGAAAATGAGGCATATATACAGAATGAGTTTTTATTCAGGCATAAAATGAATAAAAATGTGTTATTTGCAGAAAATCGGTAAAATTATAAGTCATTATATTAAACAAACTTAGAAAGGCAACTATCAAAGACTTCTGCTTGTATGTAGAATATTAAGAGTAAAGCAGATATGAAAAATATAAGAGAAGCTATGGAAGAAGGAGTGAGGGGCTTCTAGAGAGAAAGGATAGCAGGATATTGACATAATAAAAGTACATCATATTTATGCATGGGCATGATAATACGGAACTCACACCTTTGTAGAAGTTGCTATTAAACTGTTGATACTTGTCTCAAAATAAAGTAAAAAAGAGGATATGGATATATAGCTCAGTGGTTGTGCGTGAACTTGACTAACATGAACATGACCTTAGGGAATTCAGTAAAACATTTTGTGTGTGTGTGTGTGTGTGTGTGTGTGTGTGTGTGTGTGTGTGTGTCCTGCTCCCTCAATAAAAAACATCCCCTGTGTTTTTCCCAACTTGCTTGATGAAATTTTTTTTAATTCAGTATTTAGTTGACCTTCACTAGCATTTTTTGCCAAGTGCAAACAAACCTGGATAGTTTAGTATAATCCAGTATTTATCAACTCCCATAAAATGAGCTCTGTCTTCATTCTAAAATGGGAAAAGGAAAAAAAACTTCATTCCTATACAATGCTGATTAAACATACATCTCTTCATCCTCTAAGTCAAGGGTAAATCAGTGACATTTGCAATCAACTCATATGTAGTCAGCTAAAGAAACATGCTGTATCAGGCTCTAGACTGCCAACAGCATATGCTAGCAATTAAAAGAAGCTAGAGAGAAAGCATATGGTATTTGAAAGTGGCTACCATGGCAATAATCTGAAATATTTAGGAGCCCCCTTTAGTCAACAACCCAACGAGATAACTCATTCCTGGTACTGAGGAATTTACTTGATAGCATGTCTATTTGAGGCAGCATCTCTCTTGTTATATGGTAACTAAATTTAAAATCCTTTCATATACGTATATATTTTAGAAGCTTTTATAATAATGGGCTTCCATATGGGTTTTCACAAGTCCTTTAGTGTTAGTTGTCTCTCTCCATATTCCCTTTTTAACCCTGCCATCCCATCCTCCTTCCTATTTAATCATTCTATTCTAGTTTCCCCTTTATCTCTCTGTAATACTATATTCTATTTCCAGTTTCTTAGAAGATTCCCCTCATCCCCCTGGTCCATTAGAGCTACTTAAGTCTGTGGATATTCTAAATGAAATACATATATCTAAAGCCTAAAGGCTAACATCCACATATAAAAGAAAATATTCAATGTTTGTCTTTCTTTGTTGGGGTTACCTAGCTCAGGATGATATTTTTTTCTAGCTCCAACCACTTAACTGATGATTTCAGAATTCCATTTTGTCACATCTGAATAATATTCCAAGTTGCAAATATATCACATTTTCATTGTTCTTTTATTGCTGATGAACATCTAGGCTGTCTCTTAATTCTGGCTTTTATGCACAGAGGAGCAATGAATGTGAAGCATCAAGCTCTCTGTAGTAAGATGCAGACTCCTTTGGGTCTCAAGCTTGATATAGCTGAATCTTGTGGTTACTCTCATGGTAGGGCCCTATTTCTGAAGACACCGCTTACTTATGTCATTGTACACGGAGAACTACAGCTGATCCCTAACTAGGCACTTCATTCTAAAACTGACTAATATTAGTGGTGCTAAAAGGTACTCTCCATACTACTGAAAGAGAAAAGCAGTCCCCAATATTGTCCAGCTATGAACACTGTGACCTATAATAGCGCCCTGTCTTCAAGGTATACTGGTACAATAGTGGCACAAAAGTCATAGTACAAACAAACTACATTTTACTAGATTTAAGGCCTACTCATGAGATGGAATCCACACCTGACACCAACAACGTGGCCAAGAATCCCAGACTAGATAGGTCATGGGCTTAGGGGTACATTCTGCTAAATGAACACAGCAATAAAATTACTCATGAGGACATACAGCTATACCCATAGATCAGTACATCACTCAGTCCTCACCAGGGATACTTCTCAGTGCAGTAGATAGCAATTAACACAGAGACCCACAGTTGTACAATGTGAAGAGAGTGAAAATTTGGAGCACTCAGCTCTAAAAGGGACCTTCCCTTCAAGGCTCAAGCATCTATGTGAAAGGGCAGGTAGAAATATTGAAAGAACTGGAGGTGGTGGATGACTCCAAGGAAGTAATGTCCTCCAGATACAACATGCATGATCCACATATGAACTCATATCAACTATGCCAGCATGTACAACAGCTGCGCAACTTCAAACAAGGCAAAATCCCCACATACAGAAGGGGAAGTAGGCATTAAATCCCACTCCATAGTTAAGAAAGTATAATTGATACCTGCTTTGAGGGAGAAAATGATTTTTTTCTCCAATGAACTGACACTGAATATAACATGTATAGTCCATAGCAGGCCCCAGGCTCAGGAGCAGTTGAACAATGCAAAATGAACTCCATTATTTCTAATGTGATTTTTTTCGCTTGTTTTAATTTGGTACATTTCATCTTTTTACCTTTCGTTGGTTTTGATTTTTGAGGGAGAGGGAGAGAGGGGGAAGAAAATATGAAGATAGGTAGAAAGGGGATGAGGACAATTTGGGAGGAGTTGAAAGATGAGAAAGTATATAATCAAAATATATCATAGGAAAAAAATTAATTAATTTTAAAAAGTAGTTGTCCTGTGTCAGTATATGTGTACCTTCTGATTTGATGGACCAGTTTACCAGTTTTAATGCCTGAGGAAAGCCATTGATTGCACTTGCTGCTTAAGAAAACAAAGTCTCTGGGTGGTCTGAAGGGTCCATGTTAATTGACACTATTGTTCTTCCTATGGGGGTGCCGTCCCCTTCAGCTCTGTCAGTACTTCCTATAACTTTTTCATATTGATCCCCAACCTCAATCAGTTGAAAGTATCTACATCTGTCTCAGTCAGTTGCTGGTAAAACTTCTCCGAGCACAGCAAAGTCAGGCTCCTGTCTGCATGTACAATTTGACCTCAGTAATAATGTCAAGGCTTGGTGTATGCATATGAGATGAATCCCAAGTTGGGCTGGTCACTCAGTGGCCTTTCTTTCAGTCTCTGCTCCATTTTTGCTACTGCATTTCCTTTAGACAGGAGCAAATCTGGGTTAAAAAATTTAAAGATGGGTGGGTGGTCCCCCTGCCTCAACTGGGGGTCATGCCTATCTACTGGAGGTGGTCTTCAGGTTCTGTCTCCCCACTGCTGGGCATTTCAGCTAATGTCATCCCTATTGAGTCCTGTGAGCCTCTCACATCCCAGTTCTCTGGGACATTCTAAAGCTCCCAGAGACTAAGCCAAAAACCAAGGAGCATACATGGGCTGGTTCATGGTCCCAGGCACTTGTGTAGCAGAGAACTGCCTTTTATAACCTCTGTGGGAAAGGATGTGCTTAGTCCTGTGGAGATGTGACGCCCCAGGGGTGAAGGATGCTGGTGAGGTTAACCTGCAGGGGTGAGTGGGTAGGTAGAGGGGCAGGTGGGAGAGTACCCTCACAGAGGTAGGAGGGAAGTGAGGAAGGAGTGAAGAACTTGGAAGGGGGAACTTGGAAGGAGACAACTTTTGGAATAAAAATAAATTAAAAAATTTAATAAAGTTTTTTTAAAGGGGGGTCACTCTCTGTGCACACAGAAGGTGACAGCTTCTGGGACAGGCGGGAGCCACAGAGCTTCTGAGGCAGCACCCTTTTCGGGCTCCAGACATCCGACCACCTTCCCGCCCAGAGGACAGGTGTCCACCCTGCCCGGGAGGCTTTTGCCTCAGGATCAACAGGAGCCATCTTGGTTCTGGGACTTCGCCGAAAAGTAGTCTGCACAGGTGAGAGTGTGCACACAGAAGCTAACAGCTTCTGGGACAGGAGGGAGCCACAGAGCTTCTGAGGCAGCACCCTTTTAGGGCTCCAGACATCCGACCACCTTCCTGCCCAGAGGACAGGTGTACACCCTGCCCGGGAGGCTTTTGCCTCAGGAACTGTGAGAGCCATCTTGGTTCCGCACCTCCCCCGAAAGTAATCTGCACAGGTGAGAGTGTGCACACAGAAGCTAAGAGCTTCTGTGACAGGCCAAAGCAACACAGCTTCTGGGAAAAGCCCAGTTTTGGGCCTTCATCTTCGGCCAGAAGGGAGGTACAAACGCCAAATATCTGTGCACCTTCCATGTAAAAGGAGAGCTTGCCTGCAGAGAGTGCTCTGACCAGTGAAACTCAGAGGAGAGATCTAGTCTCCCAGGTCTGCTGATAGACGGTAACAGAATCACCAGAGGAACAATCTCTAAACAGAGACAAATATAACAACTAACTCCAGAGATTACCAGATGGCGAAAGGTAAACTTAAGAATCTTACTAACAGAAACGAAGACCACTCACCATCATCAGAACCCAACACTCCCACTTCACACAGTCCAGGGCACCCCAACACGCCCGAAAAGCTAGACCCTGATTTAAAAGCATATCTCATGATGGTGGTAGAGGACATCAAGAAGGACTTTAATAACTCACTTAAAGAAATACAGGAGAACACTGCTAAAGAGTTACAAGTCCTTAAAGAAAAAAAAAAGAAAGAAAACACATCCAAACAGGTGATGGAAATGAACAAAACCATACTAGACCTAAAAAGGGAAGTAGACACAATAAAGAAAACCCAAAGTGAGGCAACGCTGGAGATAGAAACCCTAGGAAAGAAATCTGGAACCATAGATGCAAGCATCAGCAACAGAATACAAGAGATGGAAGAGAGAATCTATGGTGCAGAAGATTCCATAGAAAACATCAGCACAACAATCAAAGAAAATACAAAACGCAAAAGGATCCTAACTCAAAACATCCAAGAAATACAGGACACAATGAGAAGACCAAACCTACGGATAAAGGGGTAGATGAGAATGAAGATTTTCAACTCAAAGGACTGGCAAATATCTTCAACAAAATTAAAGAAGAAAACTTCCCAAACCTAAAGAAAGAGATGTGCATGAACATACAAGAATCCTACAGAACTCCAAATAGACTGGAGCAGAAAAGAAATTCCTCCCAACACATAATAATCAGAACAACAAATGCACTAAATAAAAATAGAATACTAAAAGCAGTAAGGGAAAAAGGTCAAGTAACATATAAAGGCAAGCCTATTAGAATTACACCAGATTTTTCACCAGAGACTATGAAAGCCAGAAGAGCTTGGACAGTTGTTATACAGACACTAAGAGAACACAAATGCCAGCCCAGGCTACTATACCCAGCCAAACTTTCAATTACCATAGATGGAGAAACCAAAGTATTCCACGATAAAAACAAATTCACACATTATCTTTCCACAAATCCAGCCCTTCAAAGGATAATAACAGAAAAAAACCAATACAAGGACGGAAACCACATCCTAGAAAAAGCAAGAAGGTAATCCCTCAACAAACCTAAAAGAAGACAGCCACAAGAACAAAACGCCAACTTTAACAACAAAAATAACAGGAAGCAACAATTACCTTTCCTTAATATCTCTTAATATCAATGGGCTCAACTCCCAAATAAAAAGACATAGACTACCAGACTGGCTACACAAACAGGACCCAACATTTTGCTGCTTACAAGAAACTCATCTCAGAGGAAAAGGATAGACATTAGCTCAGAATGACAGGCTGGAAAAAAAAATGCCCAAGCAAATGGTATGAAGAAACAAGCTGAAGTAGCCATTCTAATATCTAATAAAATCGACTTCCAACCCAAAGTCATCAAAAAAGACAAGTAGGGGAACTTCATACTCATCAAAGGTAAAATCCTCCAAGATGAACTATCAATTCTGAATATCTATGCTCCAAATACAAAGGCAGCCACGTTCATTAAAAAATCTTTAGTAAAGCTCAAAGCACACATTGCACCTCACACAATAATAGTGGGAGACTTCAACACACCACTTTCACCAATGGACAGATCATGGAAATAGAAAGTAAACAGGGACACAGTGAAAATAACAGAAGTTATGAAACAAATGGATCTGACAGATATCTATAGAACATTTTATCCTAAAACGAAAGGATATACCTTCTTATCAGCACCTCATGGTACCTTCTCCAAAATTGACCACATAATTGGTCACAAAACAAGCCTCAATATATACAAAAATATTGAAATTGTCCCATGCATCCTATCAGATCACCATGGACTAAGGCTGATCTTCAATAACAAAATAAATAATAGAAAGCCAACATTCACGTAGAAACTGAACAACACTCTTCTCAATGATACCTTGGTCAAGGAAGGAATAAAGAAAGAAATTAAGGACTTTTTGGAGTTTAATGAAAATGAAGCCACAACATAACCAAACTTATGGGACACAATGAAAGCATTTCTAAGAGGAAAAACTCATAGCTCTGAGTGCCTCCAAAAAGAAACTAGAGAGAGCACACATTAGCAGCTTGACAACACACCTAAAAGCTCTAGAACAAAAGGAAGCAAATTCACCCAAAAGGAGTAGACAACAGGAAATAATCAAACTCAGGGGCGAAATCAACCATGTGGAAACAAGAAGAACTATTCAAAGAATCAAACAATCGAGGAGCTGGTTCTTTGAGAAAACCAACAAGATAGATAAAACCTTAGCTAGACTCACTAAGGGCACAGGGAAAGCATTCTAAATAACAAAATCAGTAATGAAAAGGGAGACATAACAACAGATCCTGAAGAAATCCAAAACACCATCAGATCCTTCTACAAAAGGCTATGCTCAACAAAACTGGAGAACCTGGATAAAATGGACAAGTTTATAGACAGATACCAGGTACCAAAGTTAAATCAAAATCAGGTTAATGATCTAAACACCCTATATCCCTTAAAGAAATAGAAGCAGTCATTAATAGTCTCCCAACCAAACAAAGCCCAGGACCAGATGGGTTTAGTGCAGAGTTCTATCAGACCTTCAAAGAAGATCTAATCCCAGTTTTTCACAAAATATTCCACAAAATAGAAACAGAAGGTACTCTACCCAACTCATTCTATGAAGCCACAATTACTCTGATACCCAAACCACAAAAAGACCCAACAAAGATAGAGAACTTGAGACCAATTTCCCTTATGAATATCGATGCAAAAATCCTCAATAAAGTTCTCACTAACCGAATCCAAGAACACATCAAAACAATCATCCATTCTGAACAAGTAGGTTTCATCCCAGGGATCAGGGATGGTTCAATATACGGAAATCCATCAACGTAAACAAGTATATAAACAAACTCAAAGACAAAAAAAACACATGATCATCTCGTTAGATGCAGAGAAAGCATTTGACAAGATACAATACCCATTCATGATAAAAGACTTGGAAAGATCAGGAATTCAAGCCCCATACCTAACCATGATAAAAGCAATGTACAGCAAACCAGTAGCCAACATCAAATAAATGATGAGAAGCTGGAAGCAATCCCACTAAAATCAGGGACTAGACAAGGCTGTCCACTCTCTCCGTACCTATTCAACATTGTACTTGAAGTCCTACCAGAGCAATTCGACAACAAAAGAAGATCAAGGGGATACATATTGGAAAAGATGAAGTCAAAATATCACTTTTTGCAGATGATATGATAGTATATATAAGTGACCCTAAAAATTCCACCAGAGAACTCCTAAGCCCAATAAACAGCTTCAATGAAGTACCTGGATATAAAATTAATTCAAACAAGTCAATGGCATTTCTCTACACAAAGGATAAACAGGCTGAGAAAGAAATTAGGGAAACAACACCCTTCTCAATAGTCACAAATAACATAAAATACCTTGGCGTGACTCTAACTAAAGAAGTGAAAGATCTGTATTATAAAATCTTCAAGTCTCTGAAGAAAGAAATTAAAGAAGATCTCAGAAGATGGAAAGATTTCCTATGCTCATGGATTGGCAGGATCAACATTGTAAAAGTGGCTATTTTGCCAAAAGCAATCTACAGATTCAATGCAATTCCCATCAAAATTCCAACTCAATTCTTCAACGATTGAGAAAGAGCAATCTGCAAATTCATCTGGAATAACAAAAAACCTAGGATAGCAAAAACTCTTCTCAAGGATTAAAGAACCTCTGGTAGAATCACCATGCCTGACCTAAATCTTTACTACAGAGCAATTGTGATAAAAACTGCATGGTACAGGTATAGCTACAGACAAGTAGACCAATGGAACAGAATTGAAGACCCAGAGATGAACCCACACACCTAAGGTCACTTGATCTTTGACAAAGGAGCAAAAACCATCCAGTGGAAGAAAGACAGCATTTTCAACAAATGCTGTTGGCACAACTGGCAGTTATCATGTAGAAGAATGCAAATTGATCCATTCCTATCTCCTTGTACTAAGGTCAAATCTAAGTGGATCAAGGAACTCCACATAAAACCAGAGACACTGAAACTTACAGAGGAGAAAGTAGGGAAAAGCCTCGAAGATATGGGTACAGGGGAAAAGTTCCTGAATAGAACAGCTATGGCTTGTGCAGTAAGTTCGAAAATCAATAAATGGGACCTCATAAAGTTGCAAAGCTTCTGCAAGGAAAAAGACGCCGTCAACAAGACAAAAAGACCACCAACAGATTGGGAAAGGATTTTTACTTATCCTAAATCAGATAGGGGACTAATATCCAATATATATAAAGAACTCAAGAAGGTGGGCTCCAGAAAATCAAATAACCCCATTAAAAAATGGGGCTCAGAGCTAAACAAAGAATTCTCACCTGAGGAATACCGAATGGCAGAGAAGCACCTGAAAAAATGTTCAACATCCTTAATCATCAGGGAAATGCAAATCAAAACAACCCTGAGATTCCACCTCACACCAGTCAGAATGGCTAAGATCAAAAATTCAGGTGACAGCAGATGCTGGCGAGGATGTGGAGAAAGATGAATACTCCTCCATTGTTGGTGGGATTGCAAGCTTGTACAACCACTCTGGAAATAATTCTTGCGGTTGCTCAGAAAATTGGACATAGTACTACTGGAGGATCCCACAATACCTCTCCTGGGCATATATCCAGATGTCCCAACAGGTGAAATGGACACATGCTCCACTATGTTCATAGCAGCCTTATTTATAATAGCCAGAAGCTGGAAAGAACCCAGATGCCCCTCACCAGAGGAATGGATACAGAAAATGTGGTACATATACACAATGGAGTACTACTCCGCTATTAAAAAAATGAATTTATGAAATTCCTAGGCAAATGGATGGTCCTGGAGGGCATCATCCTGAGTGAGGTAACCCAATCACAAAAGAACTCACACAATATGTACTCACTGATAAGTGGATATTAGCCCAGAAACTTAGGATACCCAAGATATAAGATACAATTTGCTAAATGCATGAAAGTCAAGAAGAATGAAGACCAAAGTGTGGACACTTTGCCCCTTCTTAGAATTGGGAACAAAACATCCATGGAAGGAGTTACAGAGACAATGTTTGAGGCTGTGACGAAAGGATGGACCATCTAGAGACTGCCATATCCGGGGATCCATCCCATAATCAGCTTCCAAATGCTGACACCATTGCACACACTAGCAAGATTTTGCTGAAAGGACCCAGATAGAGCTCTGTCTTGTGAGACTATGCCGGGGCCTAGCAAACACATAAGTGGATGCTCTCAGTCAGCTATTGGATGGATCACAGGGCCCCCAATGGAGGAGCTAGAGAAAGTACCCAAGGAGCTAAAGGGATCTGCAACCCTATAGGTGGAACAACATTATGAACTAACCAGTACCCCTGAGCTCTTGACTCTAGCTGCATATGTATCAAAAGATGGCCTAGTCGGAAAGTGAGGCCCATTGGACTTGCAAACTTTATATGCCCCAGTACAGAGGAATGCCAGGGCCAAAAAGTGGGAGTGGGTGGGTAGGGGAGTGGGGCTGGGGGTGAATTGGGGCCTTTTGGGATAGCATTGGAAATGTAAATGAGGAAAATACCTAGTAAAATATTTTAAAAAGAGGGGTTACTCTCACTAAATGTGTGATCCAAGCATCTTCTTATCACTGTACTTCATCTGATATATTACCATGCCAGAACATCTGTGAAAAATGGGCAGAGACTGCACAATGGATTGCTTCTTGAAGTTGGAGTGAAAATAGAGAAGTCAATGGCATAAGTATTCGGTGTTGTTCACTGTAGCACTCTTACCTAGCATCTTCTAAGAAATGTGATAGATTCCCCAGTACAAAAGAAAGAAAAAGTGGAATGGGTTCAGCATCATTTGTTTTATAGCCTGCACTAAAGCAAAATTCATAGGCTCCCCATCATCACGTCTCAAAAAAATGCTATTCATCATTTTAGCACTTTGTAAGGATACAATTGCTTTTTGAATGGCCTGATCATTATAGTTCAGACTTCACTTTTGAAATTGCTTTCTAGATAGATACAGATGTGTATGTGGATGAAGAGTAAGAGTCAAAGACATAGAAATCTGTAATTTCACTAGGCTAAGCTATTTATTTGAAAATGTTTCTAAATATGGAACACTATTGACTGATCATATGTTAACTATTATAATAGCTAAAAGTGGAATCAGTAGAACAATGAGGATTATTATTTGGAGAACAATGTGGTTTTCTTCTCCTAATGTAATTGTGTAGGGAGTAGAGGAAGCCCCAGGTGAGTGAGTGAAGGATTGATTACATGGACACAGCCAATTCTTAGCTTTATTATAGTTGCAAGACTGATTCTTTTCAAAGCTAGGTCAAATCAGTCAGCCATTGCATTACTCTTCTCCATGTCATCTAATGGTCCCTCATCATAATAAAAATAAAACCCAGAGTTCCCATTATAACTCTTTCCTATACTCTCACTCTCCTTGTTTCTAGACTCTAGACACATATTACTGCAGTATCTCAAAAGTCTGGTGTCTTCTCTTATGCTATGATATGCCTCCGACAGGAGACTTGCATGGCTGTCCTCTGAGAGCCTCGAACAGCAGCTGACTGAGGCAGAAGAAGATATTTACACCTAACCATTAGACTGAGATCAGGGAACCCTATGGTTGAATTAAGGGAAGGACTGAAGGAGCTGAAGGGAATGGCATCCCAGAAGAAGAACAATAGTCTCAACTAACCCAGAACCCAGGGAGCTCCCAGACACTGAGCCACCAACCAGGAGCATGCACATGCTGGTCTGAGGCCCCTGGCACATATGAAGCAGAGGTCTGCCTGGTCTGGACTCAGTGGGAGAAAACGAGCTTAATCCTCAAGAGGCTTGAAGACCCAGGGAAGGAGAAGACTTGGGGGGAAGGAGTAGCACCCTCTTGGAGGCAAGAGGAAGAGAAATGGAATGAGGAACTGTGGGAGAGGCTGAGGGGGACAATGAATGTAATGTAAATAAATAAAATAATTTTTTAAAAATGTCTGGTGTCTTTCCTGTCTTCTAACACTCTCTTATACTTTCTCTTTGCTTGAAAGATCCTTTCTATTTGCTCTATCTGGATGACTTGCTCTCTCCTAGAACCTTGCATAAATATTACCTGTGCTGACAAGCCTTCCCTGATCGGTATATCTAAATGCTTCTACCCTTCAATATTCCTTCCAGAGTTAAGCACCTTGTTTGTTAATGGCAATATACTTGTGAATATTTATAATGATTTTATTTTTCTGTTATGTCTCCTACATTAGACTATAAGCACTTTTCACTAAGTATGTCTCAATCTTACTCACTGCTATTTCCTCTAGGTCCAGTTCAGCATCTGATTCATTCCATCCTAAGTGGCCGTTAAATGTTTAATACTTGAACTAGTGAATAAATTGAATTGCATGGTATCATGGAGATACTAAGGAAGGAAGGATAATATGGTAAGGGCTTCTAGTTTAAACAATTGATCTCAATTCCTGATACCATATTTGGACTGTGGCTCAGAAAAATATTTGAGCCTATAAATAGGAAAAAATAGACATGACTGCAGATGAAAAAATATTTGTGTCCTGAAGACATATGCAAATGGAGATTTGACTTGAAAATTGTCCAATAAAAGCTTGAGGAGGAGGGTGGTGTATTAAACCTACTTGTTCTTAAAAACTGCAATAGCTAAACTGTTCATGAGGACAGTCTACTCCCCAGGAATATAAGTCATTATGACCAACATACAACTAGACTCAACAATGGAAGAAAAGAAGAAAACAAGGATGGTATGTTCAAAGCTGGTACTGGAGATTATAGCAAAACAATCTTAGTAAATTTAAATTTCCAAAGGAAATACTCCTTTAGAATAAGAGGGAGAAATGAGCTGTCTACATTTGTCCAGTAGTCATGAGTTATAATACTTCTATGTCCTAAATAGATGCATTTGCTAATGTTAATATGTGTAAACTGAAATTAATAATAAGCGCTATCAAGTTTGTTATGAACATAAAATATGATCATTCATATTTTGCAATAGGCACAAGGCTGGTAAACAAATAAGCATTCTATAAGCAATTACAATTTTATAATTTTTATTATTACTAGTAGTAAATGTTAAATACAATGTTTCGTATTATATGTGAATATGAGCAGATGATGAATGCAAATAGCCCACATAATTCTTATCATTTAATAAGTGCTCAGTAGATGGCAACAATTATTAATATCATTTTATTTGTATACTTTACATTTTTCTTATACCAGATCTATGAAGTAGGTAGAGACTTGTAATTCCATTTCAGAGAATTGAAAGAAGTTTTAAAAGATGTGAGATAATCAATGCCATTATGATCACTATTTTTGTGGTTGTGTCACAGTGTTGTTTTGATATTTTTTGGTTTTGCTTTTGTTTTTGCTTTAGTTTTGGTAATTGCTTTTGTAAATGTCATGTACTTCCAACATGATGTACCACTTTGCCACATGCCCAAAGTAACCACAGATGAAATCTCTGAGACCAGAAGCCAAAATATATCTTTTCTTTTTTAAGTTGTTTATCTTGAGTATTTTGCCATAGAAATGAGACGCTGACTGGAACACATAACAGCAGTCAAGTTGAACATATAGTCAAGAAAGTCCAAAGTATTTACTTATGTGATTATTACAGAAAACGTGATTCTTGCTCTAGTCCAAAAGATATTTAATGACAATATGACACATTTTATTAATACACGATTTCTATATTGAAAATGTATTGTCATGTAAATTCTTCCTTATCAGAAAAAGCAGGATGGGGACATGATAGCACTTCTTGATGCCAAAGTTCCATGATGTTGACAAAGGAAGTAGGAGGCAAATAGCAACAGTTCTGGTGATTGAGACTGTAGTATCATAGACTCTAAAAATTTCTGATGCAGGGTGATTACATTATCCTCAGTACCAGTACAACTAGTAGATCTTCTCAGACAAATCTTTTGACCATAAAGCATATCACTACACTTCTTTCCTTGTTACTTCACATTAGAAAAAATAATAATACTCATTCTAATTTGGTTGGTCCCTGTCTTACTTAAGGTTTCATTGCTATAAAGAGCCACCATGACCAAGGTAACTCTTATAAAGGCAAATATTTAATTGGGGCTGGCTTATAGTTTCAGTGGTTCAGTCCCTTATTATCATGGTGGGAAGCATGGCAGCATCCAATCAGAATTGGTTCTGGAGGAGCCAAGAATTCTACAAGTTGATCTGAAGGTAAACAGGAGACTATCTTCTGCAGACAGCCAAGAGGGGATTCTCCTCCTCAGTAGGCTGAGCTTGAGCACTAGTAGACCTCAAAGTCTGCCTACACAGTGACACACTACATCCAACAAAGCCACAATTATTTCAACAAGGCTACACTTCCTAATAATGCCAGTTCCCATGGGCCAAGCATATTCAAACTACCACAGTCCCGTTAACCCAAACTAGCAAACCAAAGTCCCTACCTGACACCACAAATCACAGGTCTCCATTGAAAAAGCATGAAAAAATTGGTCTATCAGTCATTGTAATGAATCTGTTTTCTCTACATAAAGCTCTAATTTTGTAAAGATGTTTTGATTGCTAGCTAGGGTCCTGTATCATGTTTTGATCAAGATACCACTATCCTTTTAAATAATATTTTCAAAACAAAACCAGAACTGTTCTCAAACAATTTTCTTAATATTTATATGCTGGAGTTGGCCCTTCCTTTTAAACAGGTGGCTTGGAGAAAGCATTGTCTAGCAACCTCATGATGGACCCTGGAGAGCAGCTTATTATGTGTGATTGACTATAAAAGTTACTGAGAACAAATTTAACAAAAGTTATTATGACAAACTCACTGCCTTCTAGTACCCAGCTTTGCATGAAGTTGGAATACAAATCATTGATGATTTCTCCCCTGGTGATACAGAGATAAAAATAGCACACCCTTAGAACTGCTATCAAACTTAGTTTAATATCTTTTATGCAAAATGCTATAGGAATTACCTGGTTATATAAGAAATTATATGAGGGTGTGTGTCCTTCTAAAACTGTTGGTATGCAACATTAATTGATTAAATGTGAGGATTTGGGGTGTTTTCTTCCTGGATGAAAAAAATTCCGATTTATGTTCAACCTCAGTGTAAAATGGAATGCTTTGCATCAACTTACACTTTATGCAAGTGAGGAATTAGCACACCCATTTGGAGAAATACAGACTGCATTCTGCAGAAAAGCTATTTCTGAAAACATAAAACAAGTACATTTAACTCCAAGTAAAGAAAGATAACATATCCTCAAAGGAGCCATCTTAAAAGAATGCAATCCTCTAAGGTATTTTAATTCCTAAATATCATTCATAATCTAGACATTGCAATACTAGGAAACAACCAAAGTATATTTTTATGCTAATTATCCAAGATGCAGTTGAGCTTTTATCATATTTATGTTATCATCTTTCCTGAGTGCTAAATTCAGGTTCGGTTTCTTGCTCTGAAAATGTGCTCAAAAGCAGAGCTTACAGAGTTCATTAGCCGTCTCCAGAATCATCACTTCACGTTAAGCCCCTTCTTTTTGCCCTATGCAAACAATAACAAAGCAGCAACAATGTGACTTTCTTGGCATGGCTGTATGCTAATATCTCACACAGAGAGTTGACACACAGGTATCTATAGCAAAGCCACATGTAAATACAATTGGCATTGTTCATTCTTACCTATAGCCCAATGTAATTAATCCCAGCACTCGGGAGCCAGAGGCAGGTGGATTTCTGAGTTTGAGGCCAGCCTGTTCTACAAAGTGAGTTCCAGGACAGCCAGGGCTATACAGAGAAACCCTGTCTTGAAATAAATAAATAAATAAATAAATAAATAAATAAATAAATAAATAAATAAATAAAATTCCTAATATATGAGAAGTCCCTCCTCTTGAGGCTTAGTAAGTGGCAAGGCCACTTCTCCCTCAGAAAGGCTGGAAATATCAGGTGTGTAGGAATCTTTGCTAGTAAGTACCTACCTGATTTGCCTGATGCTAAGAACTACCAAAGCTGTTTGTAATGCCTACACAGATCCATAATATTAAGGTGGATTTAGTGGCTCTTGCATTAGGCTATGGAATGTTTATCTTAAGAAGTACTTAGGTAATTATTTTCTTTTTTATTGAAAAAAATATATTGTATTTTACAATATATCCTAGTTACACTTTCTTCTCTGTTTACTCTTCCTAGTTTCTCCCCACTTACCCTCCCATCCAGATCCAACCCATTTCTACCTCTAATTAGAAAATAAACAGGCATTTAAGGGATAATGATGATAAAATAAAATTTAAAAACAGAACAAAATAAACATGTAGAAGGAACATAACAAAATAAACAAACAAGGAAAAAAAGAGCAGGGAAAGTCACAAGACACAGATACACAGTGACTCACTCATTCAAACACCCAGGAATTACATAAGAAAACAACACTGGAAGTTGGAAGACATTACACACACACACACACACACACACACACACACACACACACACACACGCAAAAAATCCTGTAGGGTAAAAATAAAAAAAGGAAAAAGCATAATAAATAGAGAAAAATCAAAAGATAAAACCAAGAGAGAAGAAAAATAAATCTTTGACACAACATTAAGAGAGAGAAAAAAAAACTCCAAAGGTGCCTTTGAGTTTGTTTTCTTTTGGACATATGTGGCTGTGAATGTAATCTACCCTGAAGAGTAGTTTGCTTCATATACAAAAAACCATCAATGTAATCCATCATATAAACAAACTTAAAAATAAACCACATGATCATCTCATAAGATGCTGTGAAAACCTTTGACAAAATCAAACACTCCTTCACTATAAAGGACTTGGAGAGATCAGGGATGCAAAGTACGTACCTAAATACAATAAAGACAATATACAGCAAGCCAACAATCAACATCAAAATGCTAATTCCAAGTACTGCTCGTTGACAGGAACCTGGTAAAGTTGTCCCCTGAGAGGCTCTGCCAGAGCCTGACCAATACATATGTGGATGCATGCAGCCAATCATAGGCCTGAGCGCGGGGATCTCAATGGAGAAGTTAGGAGAAGGACTGAAGGAGCTGAAGGGGTTTGCGACCCCATAAGAAAAACAGTATCATCTAACCAGCCCCCTCCCCTAAATCGCCCAGGGCCTAAACCAACAACCAAAGAGTACACATGGAGGGACACACAGCTCCAGCTGCATAGGTAGCCGAGGATAGTCTTATCTGACATTAATGAGAAGAAAGGCCCTTGGTCCTGAATGCTAAGGCGTTGAGGTGGAAGTGGGTAGGTGAGGGACCACCCTCATAGAAGCAGAGGGGAGGGGAGGAGCCTGGGTTTGTGGAAGGGAAACTCAGAAGGGAGATAACATTTGAAATGTAATTAAATAAAATAACCAATTAAAAAGAAAGAAAAAAAAGAAACTAACAGATTAAGAATAGGAATTTAGAGAGATAAAGTCTGTATAAAGTCTATCACTGGGCAGTTTTTATTCATTGTTATTATACAATTAACACAAATGAGGCATACCCACAAAGAAAAATAAGATGCACATTACTGGTCAAATTGGTAAAATTTGGTAAATTTGCAACCTTACTTAGCTTTAAACCTGAATATCACACGAATTTTCAGAGACCAACTACAACAGAAATTATTTCACACATTTTTACATGAGAGTAAGTACAACTACGTTATAAACATGATGATGTTTCAACCATCGATGGACCACATTTACAAAAGTGGTTCCATAGGTTATTTTAGCTGTTGGCACTGTTGATTCTTTAGTTTTTGTATGTAAATTCTTTAATAATGTTCCCACCATAATGACCCTGTCAAATGGCATATTTCAGAATATATCCCTGCTATTAATCATAGCATTAATGAATAGTCATTAATCAGTTAATAAGTAATCTGTAAATAAGCACCCCATAATAGGTCTATGGGAAAGGTTGACCAAGCAGACCTATACTCAGTCCTCCTTCCCAAGTGTGTAGAATGTAACCTCCATTATACTTATATCATGGAAAAGAATGTACTTTTGCTTACCTTTATATTAAAGTTAGAATGCACAAGCTAATTTTTAAAAATGAAATATCATCAAAAGTAGATTCTGTCACCTCAAGGCTCAGACACTAAAAATAACTTACATGATTCCCTAGGTCTCCCCTTCCCCCAACATCTCATTTTATAGGATATGAAGTAGCAGAATTGTGTAATGGACAGTGGGATTAGTGTCACTTCATGATATACACCTGCACACTAGATTCCTTCTACTTGCATTAGATTTCAGAGCTAAATCATTATTGCAGCAGAGCCTAGCACTTCAAAAGATTTGATCCTACAAAAGCCACCGATGAACCAGTTCTTAAATACCATAGACACAATGCCAATAATAGCAACAAAAACAACAGATACAACTAATTTGTATTAAATCACTAATTTTTTCCAAATGTGGTGTTATATATAATACACACTTCATTGTATCCCTAGCACTACTCAATTGGAAGTATTATTAGTTTCCTCTTTTATCTTGAAAGAGATCCAAATCTTAGATAATTTAATTAATTTCTTTATGGTCCCTAAGCATGTCAGGTGATCCTGGAAACAGCAACCCTGGATCTTTTCTATTTTTCAGAAGGCCACTAACAAGTATTTATTCAGATCTTCCTTAGTGCTGGAGATTTAACCACTGCATCAAAAAGTAACAGGGTGTTCCCTTTCTCTTGCAGAGATTATTGTTAAATTTTATAGAGAATATTAAATCATACTAAATCTTTTCACACACAATCACAATTTGAAACATCACACTGAAATTACTTGTTGAACTAAGTCACATACTCACATATCTAAGATGCAATTATTCTTTTGTGATTTAAAAAAAAGTGCCAAGCACTACAAATATGGTATTAGGAAGCATGGTCTGAATTCCTCAAACTGATTAACTTTTTAAGGACAGAAATCAATCATTAATCTTTCTTCTAGAAAATTGTTTAAAGGAAAGCATGAAAGAAATCATATAGTAAGTTCAAAATTTATTACATGTATATGTGTTCCTACACTGTTGTTAGCCTCTTATTTTAAAAGTCACATGGTGTCTGTGAAGTTGCTTGGACTCTGGAATGTGTTAATAAATACTAATGTATGCATACTGAAACTTACAGTTAACAATTTACAGGTTACAGTTACTTTACTCTTAGAATAAAGGTATTCTCATTCACAAAAATTTTAACATTTGATAAGAATCTCATACAAAATCATAATAGAATTACTGCTAAGATTAAAAGTAATGTATTATATACCCGTATTTTAATCTCATCTGATAAACTCAAAAGAAGTATATTTTTAAATATCTGACACCATGGTGTAGCTACATTGACACTAGATATTCTGAATGTCCCACGACTTTCCTATGGTCATTTTCATCTCTCAATTATGATTCCACCTTAGCTTTTAATACATAAAAATAATTATTTAGTAATGAAAATTCCACACCCAAATTTTGAATCGTGATAAATTTCTTATTAACTTGACTGTGGGCTTTGAATTTTCAAAACCTAGTTTAATCAGGGTTCTCAAATGCTTCTATCCACTTTCTAGCCCACTGTCTAAAGGTAGGGGAGAAAAGAAGGTTAATAGTGGATGTGGACCTGTATAGAGGTAATTCTTTAGGGTGATTCCAAAATGGTTTGTCAGGATACCAGCAGTCTAGTTCACCAAACACAAATTAGCACTTTCCAGCAGAAACAGTCAAACCTACTTCAAATTGGCATGAGTCAGCTGGAGGGGCCAGAACAAGCAGGAATGACAGGGGAAGTTCTCTGCTGTACCTCTCTCAAAGAACTGAAAATGAAGGAAGAAGCAAGACCAACAAGGGTTGCATGGCAAGCAATGCAAATGCACCCTCACTGTCTGTTGAGTCCTACTTAGACTCTCTCCAAACATCACATGTCCTCTCATAAGTCTTGCTTCAGCAAAACATCATGAGTCTGCTTAAACAAAACATCACATGAATCTGCATTATATGACACAATCAGAAATCTCCACTTCACTTGAATAGTCATAAGTATAATTGTATATTACTGTAAGCTTAGAATTTTCAAAACCTACATTAATAAAGGTTAAACACTTTAACCTCCATTCTAGCCCACCACCCACCAGAGGTAATGGAAAAGACAAATTAATAGGACACAGTGGGATGAGAACCTGTTTAGAAATAGTTCTTTAGGGTGACTCCAATCTTTGTTGTCAGGATAGCAGCAGTTCAGTTCACATGAATCAGCAGCAGTAGCTTGATCCACTCACAATCACCATTCACAAATCAGCAACAGCAGTTCAGCCCAGAAGAAACTATGAGGCTCTGCCAATTGGCCAGAATATCAAGAGTTCTTTGATACATTTCTCTCTCCAGAGTCAGTACAAGTAATAATCAGCGATGACCAAAATCAGCAAAGGCCAATGAAGACCAGCAAAGAGTTGTAGGGCAAGCCAATGCTGGAGTCTCATCCAGTCTGGTGGGTACTACTTATACCTTTCACAAACATCATGTGTCCTCTCAAGCATCTGCTCTAGCAAGACATCACATGCCCTTTCACCAGACAGCTACCAGAAAAGCACCATGCTCTCAGCAAAACATAGTTTAACGTATCTGTCTGTTTTAGTAAAAGAACTTCTCATTAAGAGAGTTTCCGCTTCCGGTCCACTCCAGCACTGGGGTTCCTTGCCCACGGAGTCTCCGGACACCCGCAAGGACCCACACAGGATCCCCCAAGGGATCTTAAGACCTCTGGTGAGTGGAACACAACTTTTGCCAGGAGTCAGGTTCGAACACCAGATATCTGAGCAACTTCCCTGCAAGAAGAGAGCTTGCTTGCAGAGAATACTCTGACCACTGAAACTAAGGAGAGAGCTTGTCTCCCAGGTCTGCTGATAGAGGCTAACAGAGTCACCTGAGGAACAAGCTCTAACCAGAGACAACTATAACAACTAGCTTCAGAGATTACCAGATGGCAAAAGGCAAACATAAGAATCCTACCAACAGAAATCAAGACCACTCGCCATCAACAGAACGGAGCACTCCCACCCCACCTAGTCCTGGGCACCCCAACACACTGGAAGAGCAAGACCCGGATTTAAAAGCAAATCTCATGATGATGGTAGAGGACATCAAGAAGAACTTTAATAACTCACTTAAAGAAATACAGGAGAACACAGCTAAACAGGTAGAAGACCATGAACAAACAGGTGATGGGATTGAATAAAACCATCTAATACCTAAAAAGGGAAGTAGACAAAATAAAGAAAACCCAAAGTGAGGCAACGCTGCATATAGAAACCCTAGGAAAAAAATCTGGAACCATAGATGCGAGCATCAGCAACAGAATACAAGAGATGGAAGAGAGAATCTCAGGTGCAGAAGATTCCATAGAGAACATCTGCACAAGAATCAAAGAAAATACAAAACGCAAAAAGATCCTAACTCAAAACATCCAGGAAATCCAGGAAAAAATCAGAGGACGAAACCTATGGATAATAAGAGTAGATGAGAATGAAGATTTTCAACTTAAAGGGCCAGCAAATATCTTCAACAAAATTATAGAAGAAAACTTCCCAAACCTAAAGAATGGCATGCCCATGAACATACAAGAAGCCTACAGAATTCCAAATAGATTGGACCAGAAAAGAAATTCCTCCCGACACATAGTAATCAGAACAACAAATGCACTAAATAAAAAGAGAATATTAAAAGCAGTTAGGGAGAAAGTTCAAGTAACATATAAAGGCAGGCCTATCAGAATTACACCAGACTTTTCAACAAAGACTATGAAAGCCAGAAGATCCTGGACAGATGTTATACAGACACTAAGAGAACACAAATGCCAGCCCAGGCTACTATACCCAACCAAACTCTCAATTACCATAGATGAAGAAACCAAAGTATTCCACGACAAAAACAAATTCACACATTATCTTTCCACGAATCCAGCCCTTCAAAGGATAATAACAGAAAAAAAAACAATGCAAGGATGGAAATCACGCCCTAGAAAAAAACAAGAAAGTAATCCCTCAACAAACCAAAAAGAAGACAGCCACAAGAACAGAATACCAACTCTAACAAAAAAAAATAAAAGGAAGCAAAAATTACTTTTCCTTAATATCTCTTAATATCAATGGACTCAATTCACCAATAAAAAGACATAGACTAACAGACTGGCTACACAAACAGGACCCAACATTCTGCTGCTTACAGGAAACCCATCTCAGGGAAAAAGACAGACACTACCTCAGAGTGAAAGGCTGGAAAACAATTTTCCAAACAAATGGTCTAAAGAAACAAGCTGGAGTAGCCATTCTAATATCGGATAAAATCGATTTCCAAACCAAAGTTATCAAAAAAGACAAGGAGGGGCACTTCATACTCATCAAAGGTAAAATCCACAAAGAGGAACTCTCAATTCTGAATGTCTATGCTCCAAATGCAAGGGCAGCCAAATTCATTATAGACACTTTAGTAAAGTTCAATGCACACATTGCACTTCACACAATAATAGTGGGAGACTTCAACACACCACTTTCATCAATGGACAGATCATGGAAACAGAAACTAAACAGAGACACAGTGAAACTAACAGAAGTTATGAAACAAATGGATCTGACAGATATCTACAGAACATTTTATCCTAAAACAAAAGGAAATACCTTCTTCTCAGCACCTCACGGGAACTTCTCCAAAATTGACCATATAATTAGTCACAAAACAGGCCTCAACAGATACAAAAATATTGAAATTTTCCCATGCATCCTATCAGACCACCATGGACTAAGGCTGATCTTCAATAACAACATAAATAATGAAAAGCCAATTATCACGTGGAAACTGATTAACACTCTTCTCAATGATACCTTGGTAAAGGATGAAATAAAGAAAGAAATTAAAGACTTTTTAGAGTTTAATGAAAATGAAGCCACAACATACCCAAACCTATGGGACACAATGAAAGCATTTCTAAGAGGGAAACTCATAGCTCTGAGTGCCTAAAAGAAGAAACTAGAGAGAGCACACACTAGCAGCTTGACAACACATCTAAAAGCTCTAGAAAAAAAAGGAAGCAAATTCACCCAAGAGGAGTAGATGGCAGGAAATAATCAAACACAGGGGCGAAATCAAACAACTGGAAACAAGAAGAAATATTCAAAGAATTAACCAAAGGAGGAGTTGTTTCGTTGAGAAAATAAACAATAGATAAACCCTTAGCTAGACTCATTAGAGGGCACAGGGACAGCATCCTATTAACAAAATCAGAAATGAAAAGGGAGACATATCAACAGATCCTGAAGAAATCCAAAACACCATCAGATCCTTCTACAAAAGGAGATACTCAACAAAACTGGAAAACCTGGAAGAAATGCACAAATTTCTAGACAGATACCAGGTACCAAAGTTAAATCAGGATCAAGTTGACCATCTAAACAGTCCCATATCCCCTAAAGAAATAGAAGCAGTCATTAATAGTCTCCCAGCCAAAAATAGCCCAGGACCAGATGGGTTTAATGCAGAGTTCTATCAGACCTTCAAAGAAGATCTAGTTCCAGTTCTGCACAAATTATTCCACAAAATAGAAGTAGAAGGTATTCTACCCAACTCATTCTACAAAGCCACAATTACTCTGATACCTAAACCACAAAAAGATCCAACAAAGATAGAGAACTTCAGCCCAAATTTCCTTATGAATATCTATGCAAAAGTACTCAATAAAATTCTCGCTAACTGAATCCAAGAACACATTAAAGCAATCATCCATCCTGACCAACTAGGTTTTATTCCAGGGATGCAGGGATGGTTTAATATTCGGAAATCCATCAACGTAATCCATTATATAAACAAACTCAAAGACAAAAACCACATGATTATCTCATTTCATGTGGAGAAAGCATTTGACAAGATCCAACACCCATTCATGATAAAAGTCTTGGAAAGATCAGGAATTCAAGCCCCATACCTAACCATGATAAAAGCAATCTACAGCAAACCAGTAGCCAACATCAAAGTAAATGATGAGAAGCTGGAAGCAATCCCACTAAAATCAGGGACTAGACAAGGCGGCCCACTTTCTCCCTACCTATTCAACATAGTACTTGAAGTCCTAGCCAGAGCAATTCGACAACAAAAGGAGATCAAGGGGATACAAATTGGAAAAGATGAAGTCAAAATATCACTTTTTGCAGATGATATGATAGTATATATAAGTGACCCTAAAAATTCTACCAGAGAACTCCTAAACCTGATAAACAGCTTTAGTGAAGTAGCTGGATATAAAATTAACTCAAACAAGTCAATGGCCTTTCTCTACACAAAGAATAAACAGGCTGAGAAAGAAATTAGGGAAACAACACCCTTCTCAATAGTCACAAATAGTATAAAATACCTTGGTGTGACTCTAACTAAGGAAGTGAAATATCTGTATGATAAAAAAATTCAAGTCTCTGAAGAAAGAAATTAAAGACGATCTCAGAAGATGGAAAGATCTCCCATGCTCATGAATTGGTGGATCAACACTGTAAAAATGGCTGTCTTGCCAAAAGCAATCTACAGATTCAATGCAATCCCCATCAAAATTCCAACTCAATTCTTCAACGAATTAGAAAGAGCAATCTGCAAATTCATCTGGAATAACAAAAAACCTAGGATAGCAAAAACCCTTCTCAAGGATAAAAGTACCTCTGGTGGAATCACCATGCCTGACCTAAAGCTTTACTACAGAGCAATTGTGATTAAAAAAAAAAAAAACTGCATGGTACTGGTATAGTGACAGACAAGTAGACCAATGAAATAGATTTGAAGACCCAGAAATGAACCCACACACCTATGGTCACTTGATCTTCGACAAGGGAGCTAAAACCATCCAGTGGAAAAAATACAGAATTTTCAACAAATGGTGATGGCACAACTGGTGGTTAGCATGTAGAAGAATGCAAATTGATTCCATTCCTATCTCCTTGTACTAAGCTCTAATCTAAGTGGATCAAAGAACTCCACATAAAACCAGAGACACTGAAACTTATAGAGGAGAAAGTAGGAACAAGCCTCGAAGATATGGGCACAGGGGGAAAATTCCTGAATAGAACAGCTATAGCTTGTGCTCTAAGATCGAGGATTGACAAATGGGACCTAATGAAACTCTGAAGCTTCTGCAAGGCAAAAGACATCGTCAATAAGACAAAAAGGCCACCGACAGATTGGGAAAGGATCTTTACCTATCTTAAATCAGATAGGGGGCTAATATCCAATATATATATAAAGAACTCAAGCGGGTGGACTCCAGAAAATCAAATAAACCCCTTAAAAGATGGGGCTCAGAGCTAAACAAAGAATTCTCACACGAGGAATACCGAATGGCTGAGAAGCACCTGAAAAAATGCTCAGCATCATTAATCATCAGAGAAATGCAAATCAAAACAACCCTGAGATTCCATCTCACACCAGTCAGAATGGCTAAGATCAAAAATTCAGGTTACAGCAGGTGCTGGGGAGGATTTGGAGAAAGAGGAACATTCCTTCATTGTTGGTGGGATTGCAAGCTTGTACAACCACTCTGGAAATCATTCTGGTGGTTACTCAGAAAATTGGACATAGTACTACCGGAGGATCCTGCAATACCTCTCCTGGGCATATATCCAGAAGATGTCCCAACCGGTAAGAAAGACACAGGCTCCACTATGTTCATAGCAGCCTTATTTATAGTAGCCAAAAGCTGGAAAGAACCCAGATGCCCCTCAACAGAGGAATGGATACAAAAAAATGTGGTACATTTACACAATGGAGTACTACTCAGCTATTAAAAAGAATGAATTTATGAAACTCCTAGGCAAATGGTTGGACCTGGAGGGCATCATCCTGAATGAGGTAACACAATCACAAAAGAACTCAAATGATATGTACTCACTGATAAGTGGATATTAGCCCAGAAACTTAGTATACCTGAGATATAAGAGACAATTTGTAAAACACATGAAACTGAAGAAGAATGAATACCAAAGTGTGGGCACTTTGCCCCTTCTTAGAATTGGAAACAATCACCCATGGAATGAGTTACTGAGACAAAAGATTTGACCATCTAGAGACTGCCATATCCAGGGAGCCATCCCATAATCAGCCTCCAAACGATGACACCATTGCATACACTAGCAAGATTTTGCTGAAAGGACCCTGATATAGCTGTCTCTTGTGAGACTAGGCCAGGGCCTAGCAAACACAGATGTCGTTGCTCACAGTCAGCTATTGGATGGATCACAGGGCCCCCAATGGAGGAGCTAGAGAAAGTACCAAAGAAGCTAAAGAGATCTGCAACCCTGTAGGTGCAACAATATTATGAACTAACCAGTACCCCGGAGCTCTTGACTCTAGCTGCATATGTATCAAAAGATGGCCTAGTCAGCCATCACTGGAAAGAGAGGCCCATTGGACACGAAAACTTTATATGCCCCAGTACAGGGGAATGCCAGGGCCAAAAAGTGGGAATGGGTGGGTAGGGGAGTGGGGGGGAGGGTATGGGGGACTTTTGGGATAGCATTGGAAATGTAATTGAGGAAAGTACGTAAAAAAAAAAAAAAAAAAAAAAGACAGTTTCCAGAAAAAAATATCACATGACACAACTGAGTCTCCAAAGAAATCAGAAATTTCATTTCTTATTACCACAAAGTTTTATCTTTGAGCATACTTAGTTTCTGATGTCCATTGCACTCTATTTCCATGTTCCACTTAAGTTCAAAATGTATTAACAGTAAATTTAGAAAAGAAAAACATAGACTAAAAATAATTAGCTTATTGAGACAACTGATCAACAGAAATAGAAATATAAAACAATGAATTAATGAAATTCTTAGGTAAATGGATGGATCTAGAGGATATTATCCTGAGTGAGGTAACCCAATTCCAAAGGAACACATATAATATGTAATCACTGATAAGTGGATATTAGCCCAGAAACTCAAAATACCCAAGATACAATTCACAAACCACATGAAACTCCAGAAGAAGGAAGACCAAAGTGTGGATACTTTGATCCTTCTTAGAAGGGGGAACTAAACACCCATGGAAGAAGTTACAGAGACAAAGTGTGGAGTAGAGCCTGAAGAAATGACCATCCAGAGACTGCCCCATAGACAATCACCAAACCCAGAAACTGTTGTAGATGCCAATAAGTGCTTGCTGACAGGAGACTGATATAGCTGTCTCCTGAGAGGCTCTGCCAGTGCCTGACAAATCCAGAAGTGAATGCTCACAGCCTTTCATTGGACTGAGCATAGGGTCCCCAATGAAGGAGCTAGAGAATGGACCTAAGGAGCTGAAGGGGTTTGCAGCCCCATAGGAGGAACAACAATATGAACTAACCAGTACCCCCAGAGCTCCCAGGGACTAAACCACCAATCAAAGAAAACACATGGTGGGACTCATGGCTCCAGCTGCATATGTAGCAGATGGCCTAGTTGGTCATCAATGGGAGGAAAAGCCCTTGGTCCTGTGAAGGCTCTATGCCTCAGTGTGGGGGAATGCCAAGGCCAGGAAGCAAGAGGGGGTGGGTTGGTGAGCAAGGGGAGGGAAGAGGGGAGTGGGGAGTATGGTTTTTGGAGGGGAAACCAGAATCGGGGATAACATTTGAAATGTAATAAAGAAAATATCCAATAAAAAAATCTAAAAAACAAAAAGAAAAAAAAAGAAAAGTCTCATAGCCAATAAGAAAATACACAGTGTTTTCTTCATGAGTTAAATAGATGAGTCTTAACATTGTAAGTATACAGAACCATAGTATTATATATACAGCAGGTATTCAGAATTTAGCTCTTCTTGCATAGCTAACAAATATACCAAATATATAGTAATTCACTTCTCTCCAGTACTGCATCTATATCTTTTACTATTTTGAATTTCTCCATCAAATGTGCCGGGGAACACAGAGTCCATTTTTCTAGGTTCTTAGTCTCATAAAGAAAAGAATTTAAAAACAGACTCTTGGGGAAACTCAAGAACAAATTTGCTAAAGCTTGAGAGAAAAGCAAGTCAGGGAAGCTGGAGATCTTGATAACTATCAGCAGGAGGGAGATGAATATACAGAAAATAGACTTTCTGAGCTAGAAGTCAACGAATTAGGCAGGTTTTCCAATAGAAGTCTGAGAACAACTAACTGTATTGGAGAGAAAGAATCTCCAGAAGGGGAATAAGAATGCACAGAGTACCACACAGAGAGAAAGTTTAGTATTTCAGCCAGTATCTGAAAAAGGGAAACAGAAAGAGGAAAGAAGTAGTCATACTTCCTGAGTTAGAAAATGGACAGCCTTAGAAGTAAGATCTGCAAGCAAATACATGGAGAGATAGGTTTCTGTAGTGTATATATAACAAGGAGAATATTTATTCCTCTCATGCCTTTAACTGGTTTGCATGTGTATGATGTTTCTTTCAATTATAGCTCTTTGACTGGTATTTTCCTCCCCGGGTGATTAACAGGCCCATTTGGGTTAATTCTTAAAGGATTAGGGAATAGTATGTTTTTGTGATGTTCTAATCTTTTAGGCAGTTTTGAATGCCATGTTTTTGCCCAGGAAGAGAGGTATAACTCAAATCCCACCCTTAGGGCCAAAAATTCAAGTAATAGAGTAGATTAAAAGAATTAAATAAAAGTGAATCTATAAAATTTCCATGCTTTCCTGGAATTAATAGCTCTGCCATAATATAGGCTTGAATAAAGCCCAGCTATATTCAACTTCTTCCCTTTCATGTAATATTCAAGTAATCATGAAGGAAAATTTGTGATGATTCCTCTCTATATGCACATGGTATTTCAAATTCTAGAGAGGGGTAGTTGTGAGATCTTTCCATTTCTTAAAATTGTTGTGTTAATGGGAAAACAGGAGGTGGAGTCCAAGGCTGAAAATAAGGAGAAGGTCCATCCTCTAAGCCTCCACCTTCATCTTCCACCTTCAAGTTGAAATTTAGGATGCTAATGAAACATGGAATACATGAGATATTATGCATAATTAAATGTAACAGACAGAACATATCTGAGAAATCCCAGGCTATGAAAATGACACAAAATGAAAAATGTACACCGTTTACCACTGTGACTACTTAATGATTTCTCTGCTCCAACTTTTATTCTCATGTAGGAGTGTATTTTCTTCTAGTAAACAGTTTCTGTTCCTCTTACTATCCATATGTCTCTGTGTCTCTTGTTCTGGAGCACAGAAAACTGGAACCCCTCTAGGGGTACCTCCCAAACCTTGATATCTGTGTATATTAGTAGATGGATGGTTTTAGGTACCTTGATTATGATAATGGCATCATTAGTATATACACATGTCTAAATAGAGGGGGGGAAGAAGCATTAAGATTTTAAAATATGAAAGAAGCCAAAGGGGAGGGGAAGGTAAAGATTGGAATTACAACCATCACGTACCACTGCTGGCTATGTGTAACTAAACTGAGCATGTAGGATTTGCAAGTGCCAAAGAATGGAAGGATGATATCTAATAGAACTCATAAAGGTTCTATACCATGGTTGGAGGACCATACGAACATTTAACCTTCCCCAGATCTTTTGCTACTTCCATTCTTTGGAGTGCCTTCCTCTTCCTCAGTACACAGTCTCTATTTCTATCATTACCCATGTGACCCTGGAAAGCTCTTTGCTATGGACCACAGGAATCTGGAGATTACAATGGATGGCCTCTGGACTCAGATCCATGCTTATAATATAAATTCATTAAAGCAAATATATTAAGTATGAAATTTTATATATCAGTTATACCTTAAAAGCTTTTGAAAGGCACCCATTTCTCAAAAGTCTTGACTCCTTTGTGGTGTGCAGCATATCCATCCACTCCTATTGGATTTTAAGAATAAGTCAATGAGGCAATCAAAATCAAGTTAAGATTTCTTCTACTAGCATAAGTTATAAACTTCAAAAGAAGAAGCATGCACTGTGCTATACTTCATCTCATTAGTCTTAGTGTCACAGGAGATAGTCACTCTCCTCCTTTTACAAATGGGAACTTGAGCTCAGGGTGGTTAATTAATTTGCCCAAATTCTCACAGTAAATGACAGAGCTGGGCATGAAGTGCTCTGTGACTCTAATGTCTGCAGTGTCCCTGTAATTACTATGTGTGTGTGTGTGTGTGTGTGTGTGTGTGTGTGTGTGTATGTGTGTGTGTGTGTGTGTATGTATTTTATTTCAAGAAAACTTTTGTCATTGTCATTAATCATTTGACCTAATGAAGGCAAATTTAGCCCATTTCCATAAAAATTTTAAACAATGTAGAGGTTAAACAAGTTTTACCAAATCAAGTAATAATGATTAGAAGTCTATAAAAACAATTACAAAAATTCCCAACTTGTTATCAAGCTCCTGTCCCATTTTTCAGAACATATTCTAAACACAGAAATAAACGAAGGCATTAAAAATTAATTTATGTACAAAGAATATCCTTGAACAATCATGGAAGATTTTAAGATGTCAACTAATTAACAGTTACAACTAGTTATTTTAATAAGAATGTGTCCGACAAAGTCTGAATACTGAAAGGGCACTTAATGGCTTTGATTTATTGTGGAAAATTCACCACCGTTCACCTGCTTCTGTGATTATGATAGTTGAAACCTAAAGAATAATAAGTTTCCTGGAGAACTGTCGTGATTCACACTAAATCTTTCAACTCTCTTCCTGCATGAGTGATGAAGTAGAACAAAACCACTACATTCTCACATGCATAGGAGGAAACATTCCAAAATTTACTTAAAATCACCAGTGACTTCCCTAAGTGTTAAAATCTACTGAAGAGAGTGAATGAACAATCACAATGGCACTGTCCAAAGTTCCTACACCGGTCTTATGCATGAAAGGGAAAAATGAGATAAGAAAAAAACCTGAAACTTAAGCAGGAAATACCCTGTTATGAGATGTAGTGATGTGAAAAATAAATCAGAAAAATCCTGAAAAGCTACATTGTGTTCTTGAGAATAACACTTTGGGTTGTGTCAGATGCTTTTAAGCACTGTAACAAATCACTTAAGAAAACACCCTAAAGAAGGGAAGAGTTACGTGGGATCCTTGTTTTGGGTGGTTCCAATGGTTTCCTTGGTTGGATCTTTTGTTCTGGCCCAAAACCAGGAAGAGAGTGGCAGTGATGGTGGATGGTGGTGGTGGACAGTGGTGGTGGACAGTGGTGGTGGATAAAAAGAAAAGGAAAAAAAAAAAGAATCAGTCAATGATCAGAATAGGAAATGATGGCATCTATGAAATAGACGACCCAGCCACCACCTAGGAACACTTGAGAGTACACAAATTATATTGCCAATATTGTAGTGAATCTACAAAGATGGCTCCAAATGAAACATGCCTCATTATCCACATGCCTTTAAGGAGCTCCTTCTCATACTGAATCTGCTTCACCCTATCTCTGATTTCAGTCAATACTATACAGCAGAAGTCATGCCAAGACTAGTCTGGAAGAAAATATTTTGTTCCAGTGATCTTTAATGTGCTGATCAAGCATGTAAGGAGTCTAACTAGTCCAATAGTATAACCATATGGAAAAAAACTACATGGAGGAGCAAGCTAGTTTTACCTGCATCCCAGTTAGCCTGTTTCCAGCCAGCTCCACTAAGTTGCCAAACTGCTGAATTAAGGGCATCTTGCATCCACCTGACTGCAGCTGCATGAGGAATCCCTGCCAAGAACTTGTAGTAGAAGAATAAGTAGCCATGTTAACTTGGCACAGAGAATTAGGACGAGCATAACAATACTAACCTGCTACACTGAGGGAGCACGATGTTCTGCAACAGTAAGTAAAATGCAAATCTTTATGTTAGCTTCTAAACAGATGACATTTCTTTAAAGCTTTCCCTGACAAAGATAATAGAATTATACTTTCTTCAGATGAGAAGAAAGACTTTTATTTACCTTTTTGAGTAAAGCTAGAACACCACTTCCTTCCCTTCTTTCTTTTTTCCTCTCATTTTTTTTTCTTTCTGGTTCTCTCTTTCTCCTCTCCTCTCCTCTCCTCTCCTCTCCTCTCCTCTCCTCTCCTCTCCTCTCCTCTCCTCCTCCTCCTCCTCCTCCTCCTCCTCCTCCTCCTCCTCCTCCTCCTCCTCCTCCTCCTCCTTCTTCTTCTTCTTCTTCTCTCTCTCTCTCTCTCTCTCTCTCTCTCTCTCTCTCTCTCTCTCTCTCTCTCTGTGTTGTTTATGTCTGAGTTTCTGTGTATGCAAATGGTCTTATTTTATATCCCAGGCTGACCTTAAGTTCACTAAGTAACTCTGGATGTCCTTCAACTTATAGCAGTCCTCCTGTCTCAGTCTACCAAGTACTATAATTATAGACATATGCTGTCATGTCTGGCTACCATTTTTCTAATAATAATTAATAACTGGCTAGTTATACTACTCATTAGTAAGCCAATCACAGGGTAAATACAACAGACAAAGGAAAGAGAGAAGGAAAAATAAGGAAAAGAGAGGTTAGAAAGCAAATCTTACAAAGAAGAAAAGTAAATTCAAATGACAGAAGAAAGGAGCTACCTTTCATGGAAATTAGGACAAACACAACTAACCAACTAACAGTTTACTACACCATTGAAAGTAGGATACTTAGAAAATATGATCTAAAGGATGCTGCATATCACATCAAATACAGTATAGAATGTGAAACTGATATTTATCCATGGTGAAAGCCAATAAATTATTTCCATTATTGAATTTAATAGATCAAAGAATGGACAAATCAACTATAACTAAAATAGAGAAATCATACAAAACTTCTGAGGTAGAAGTTAATCATATTGAAAGAATTGAGGGATAGCCACTTTGAGTGAACAAAGATGAGCAGAGGAGAGAGGGAGAGGAGATAAAATGGTAGCCATATTACCTATGTAGATGTTTAAAGAACTTTGGTTTCCCCAAACACTGAGTAAGTTCAGGACCCATCACAGTCTTAGGAAGAGGGGAACAATTCCTCAAGGGATGCTGATAAAGGATTCCCTGATTAGTAGATGCAGAATAACCTGTAGAAGAGCAGTGGAAGAAAGGAGTGCAATGAGGCAGCCCTTGGAGTTACCACACATGAAACATGAGAAGTCTGACAGAACCTTGAGGTGGGAGACAGATCAGAGAGACAATTAGATGGGGGAAAGATTTGAGAGTCACTTAGGAAAGACAAGCTGCCAGCTACTGTCTATTAAATTGGTGCTAGAGAGAAAACACCTTCTCAGTTTTATGATCTAGTATTTCAAGTACTTACATCCTTCCAACTGGCAGGTACTGGAGAAATTTATTGAATATATTCTCTTAAAAGCAAGAGCACTGGACACTAAGGTGCTCACACATGGCCTTAAAAAGGAAGTAAAATCCGAGGCAGCCCATCTTCTTTACAGATTTACGTTTCAACAGTGGCAAATGGTGGGCAGAGAAGGCAGAATTTTTCCCGATATTTTTTCTGAAGTGATAAGAGGGGCTTGTACAGATACTCATATGATCATATCCATCCAATTGTATGCCCTGATTTTGGTAGCAAAACAGAATTTAATGCCTTAACTCTACCCTCACTTCCTCTTTTTTTCAACTAGCAAAACACCCCCTTCACAATACAGACCACATGATGTGGCCATTATAAAGATGATATCCCAGCAGCTGCAGTTGCCTGCACTGTGCCTGCTAACAGCTGGGCCTGTCAATGCTGATCTCAGATGGTGAGGGCCCATGTAAGTCTACTGTCCATGGATGAACTACTGACACCTGATGAACTATGAAGAAGGGACCGTCATTTTCTCTAGTTATATACTCAACAGTGAGCCTATCAGGCTCTAAAGGTTAATGCTCAACCAGTGGCCACATAGATGGTCCTGGTTAAAACTGGTAGGTCACAAATCAAAACAGAAAGTCACAAACGTTAAATGAAGATCTATGGTGGGGGAAAGAGAATGCAAGGAGAATATAAGTTGTCAAAAACCAAAAAAAAAAAAAAAGATCAATAAAAAAGGAGTATTTTTTAAAAATAATACTGGTCATATTTCTCAGAGCAAAATACATCACTCTCAAGAGACTCTGAAGCACTGGACGTGGTGGCGCACACCTTTAATCCCAGCACTCGAGAGGCAGAGGCAGGTGGATTTCTGAGTTCGAGGCCAGCCTGGTCTACAAAATGAGTTCCAGGACAGCCAGGGCTATACAGAGAAACCCTGTCTTGGAAAAAAAGGGGGGGAGGGGGGAGAGAGAGACTCTGAAGCAGTGGATTTATTTGGGAAGCAATGGAGTTTTGGGGGGAAGGAAGGTCATAATTAAGTTGTAAACAACCTTTGAAATTTTGCAATGCTTAAACAATTTACTTGTAATTAACATTTTTTCAAAGGGACTTTGAGTATTTAATGACCTATACACAAACATAAAAACACTGGTGAGGTCTCTATTTTAAAGGAATTGTCACCAGTTTTGTAAGGAAGACAATTCTTTTGCGAGGCTTCTATGCAGCAATTCTGTCTAAAACCAGCAATGAGCAAAACATTTATCCCATTTTTCCTATTTTGCTTATCCCATGGATCCCACATAAAGAACTAATCTAATTAGTTAATTAAATTAGCTTCAGCTAGCCTACAGAAAGTAAATTCCTAAGTAAAAAAAAGTTCTGTCTGCCCTCCATAAACACCAAGTCCAAGTTGATTTCCTTAATGTTCATAATTCTTATTTTCCTGAAATTTTATATTATTTTCTCCTAAGCTAATCATATTACACTGTTTATATCTTTTCAAGTTTTCCTTTCAATTTCGCAAAGAATATCTCCACAGTGTAGGTGTGAAAAGACAGTTACAGCTATACTTACCTAGAAATTAGAAAACACAATTAATGTGGCAAATTCAAAGTACTTTGTAAATGCCCTATACTGGCTAGTTTTGTGTCAACTTGACACAGCTGGAGTTATCACAGAGAAAGGAGCTTCAGTTGGGGAAATGCATCCACGAGATCCAACTGTAAGGCATTTTCTCAATTAGTGATCAAGACGGGGAAGGGCCCCTTGTGGGTGGGACCATCTCTGGGCTGGTAGTCTTGGGTTCTATAAGAGAGCAGGCCGAGCAAGCCAGGGGAGGCAAGCCAGTAAGTAACATCCCTCCATGGCCTCTGCATCAGCTCCTGCTTTCTGACCTGCTTGAGTTCCAGGCCTGAATTCCTTGGTGATGAACAGCAGTATGGAAGTGTAAGCTGAATAAACCCTTTCCTCCCCAACTTGCTTCTTGGTTGTGATGTTTTGTACAGGAATAGAAACCCTGACTAAGATGTGCCCTAAACTAATATTTATGATTAATAACGGTGGTGCCAGTGACAACATGGTCTTCATGTTAATACATGATCATTATTGAATGAAAAGTCTTGACTTTCTTATCTTCAGTGCTCATCCTGCCCTTACTAAACCTTTAAAAGCAAGGAAACATGGGCACTGGACCAATACTGCTTTGAACAACTCAATGGAATTGAATATAGTAAATACAACCTGTTCCTAATCACATAATGAATTATACATTGTGTCTGCTGTATTCAAATTTGAAAATTAAGGATGCTTCATTCTTGCAACTGACCTTGATGCATTCTACACACACTAAGAGATAAAGTTCTGTTATAAATCATAAGCAATAAAAAGAATTAGCAAGAATAACAATTAAACTCTAGGTGTACATCAAGCCAAGATGAGAGGACATTGATTTGTTTCATAAGACACTTCCTTATTTCAGCACAGAGGCACTCTTCTGTCAACACCCTTAGGGATATTATCAAAGTGAAAGCTCTTGTTCCACTTCTGGAAATCTAGTTCTGTAGTTCTGAGTGAGAAATGATCTCCTGCCACTCTTTCCTCATAGGAGAACCTGTGTAAAGCAAAGCCTCTCCTTTTGAAAATGAACTACAAATTACTTTCTGTTTTCTATCAGATCATTTGAAAGGGTACAGAATTGGAATAAAGTTTGTTCTTCAAGGATGAGAATATTTCCTTTGTGATTTTACTGAATAAGACTGCAATCAAGAAGGACCTATGGGAGATGTTGAGATGTCTCTTCAGGTAAAGGTGCTTGACGTGAATTTTATGTGGGACATGCATGGCAGAAGGAGAGGACAGACTTCCTAAAATTGTCTTCTGACACTCCACGATACGGGGGTACACATGTGTGCTTATGTTCACATGTGCACATGCACACACAGACACATACAAATATAAAGAAATACATAAACACACTTTTTTATAAATTTAAAAAGGATCTGTAACTATTGTTGGATAAATGCCTTGCAATAATGTTGAGGGAAAAAATTCCACAAAATCTTGTTTATAGACCTTCTCAGTATGAAAAGATGTGAAGAATTTAACAACCATATACAAGGGGCTATGTGCTGAGATGGAGCCACAAATTTTCATACTATTTGCAAGCACTGGGACAAATTGAAATGTGGAGACTATACCAGTTAGCTTCTGCTATCAACTTCACACAGACTAGAGTCATCTGAAGGAGTCTCAGCTGAGGTGTTGTCAAGATCAATCTAGCCTGTGGCCATGTCTATGAGAGATTGTCTTGATTAATGAGCTATATGGGAGGCCCCAACTCACTTTGGTGACACAATCCCTAAGAAATGGGCCTAAGATGTATATTTAAAAAGCTAAATGAGCATAAGCTAGAGAGCAAAAATATAAGCACTTTTTCCTCCATGGTTCATGCCTCTTCTCCTGTTTGAGTTCCTGCCATGAAGTCTCTCAATGACAGTTAAAGATCTAGAAACTTAAGATGAAATAAACCCTTTCCTCACCAAGTTACTATGAATCATGGCATTTATCATAGCAACCGAAATAAATTAGAATAGGGCTACTTATTTAAAAATAATTACGTGTTTTTAACTATAACATCAGAACATTAAAACATGTTAGGTATCTTTCAAAGGGCAGTGCTCTGTGAAAGGCATAGATTACGTGTCCTGGGTAAATAGAGCTCTATAATTGTGCAGATAGGAAATGGCAGCAGCTAGCTAAGCTCTGCCTAGGGATATACATGAAAGTCACATAATAAAGCTGATAATAGAAATCCCAAAAGCAGAACATCATTCTCCAAAAAAGAGAACATGGTTTATTTAGCATGTTAAAAAATATTCAGCCAGGATGGCCTTTCCTTCGGTCTCTGATCTACTCTTTGTTCTTGTATTTCCTTTAAACAGGAGCAATTCTGGGTTGAAAATTTTGAGAACAGTGTGTGGTCCCATCCCTCAACCAGGGGCTTTGTCTAACCTCTGGATATAGTTTCTAAAGATTTTTTCTCCCCTTTGTTGGATATTTCAGCTAATGTCATTCCCATTGAGTCCTGGGAGTCTCTTGCTTTCCTAGCATCTGAAACTTTATGGTTGCTACCCCCAGTTTCCCCACCCCTCATTGCTACACACCTCTGTTCAGTTTCCTGACCCTCTGTACTTCTTCCTCATCTCCTAACACACCTGATCCTGCCTCCTTTTTAATCCTCCACCTCCTCTCACCCTTCCAAGTCCCTCGACTTCCCATAATTATTTAGTTCCTCCTTCTAAGTAGGATTGAAGCATCCACACTTTGGTCTTTCTTCTTCTTGAGCTTCATGTGGTCTGTGAATTGTATCTGAGCTTTTTGCATAATATCCACTTATCAGAGAGTACATACCATGTGTGCTATTTTGTGACTGGGTCACCTCACTCGGGATGATATTTTCTAGATCCATCCATTTGCCTGTGAATTTCATGAAGTCATTTTTAATAGCTGAGTAGTACTCCATTGTGTAAATGTACCACATTTTCTGTATCTATTCCTCTGCTGAAAGATATCTGGGTTCTTTCCAGCTCCTTGCTATTATAAATAAGGCTGCTATGAACATAATGGAGGATGTGTCCTCGTTATATGTCAAAGTACTACATCCAATTTTCTGAAGAACCACCAGGCTGATTTCCAGAGTGCTTGTACCAGCTTGCAATCCCACCAACAATAGAGGAGTGTTCCTCTTTTTGCCACATCCTTGAAAGCATCTGCTGTCACCTGAATTTTTGACCTTAGCCATTCTAACTGGTGTGAAGTCGAATCTTGGGGTCATTTTGATTTGCATTTCCCTGATATCTAAGGATGTTGATGATTATTGACTGAACCTCTAGAACTGTAAAATGTTTGCCTTTATAAGAGTTGCCTCAGTCATAGTGTCTCTTCACAGCAATGAAATCGTGAGACAGGTAGTAAACAGGAGATAAAAGGCCATATATCTGTAAAGAATAGAAACTTGAAAAATCATTGCTGGCCCCTACCAACAATCTAAAAGGGAGTGATCAGTTGTTGCAGATGGAGACTCAGACTAAACAATTGCAAAGAGAAAGAGATTATCTGACTCTACAGTGACTTCAAGCATTTTAGTTTTCTGGAGTGTTCATCCTTGTTGGAATAGACTGTCTGGTGATGAAGCTGCTCTGAGTTATCTCTCCTCTTTGTAAGTAGCACTCCATGCTAAAAAAAAAAAAAACCCTCTGGATATTGGTACAGTTGTCACATTGCTGTCTTGTGGGTTCCTTCTCTGGGGTGAGTAAACATGCCCATTGTCTCTCCAGGAAAAGTCTATCATACAAAAGATAAAAAGGGTATCACCCAATGATGTTATCAAGCTGTGAATCCTACAAACTACAAGACTAACCTACTAGACAAGATATGCCCATTTGTGCAATAGTGGCACTACTATTATGAATATATTGAACCACTGGTTTCTGTAAACCTGGTCAAAAAACCCACAGCAAAGAAGGCCATAGGCCCTAGGAGAGAACTGAATGTTACTGTTTAGCCATATGGATATAGCATCAAACTCCCTTTGAAATATTTATGTTTATATGTATAGATTAATTAGATAGTGAACCTTAATCAGAAAAGCGTCTATTGCCAGTGGATGGAGAGAAATTCAGAATTCTGATTTCCCAAGACAATAAATGTAGCCTCCCTCAGCCTTGAAGCAGGCTGATCCAGACTTTGACCTTGCTGCCACTAAGAAGGAGATTACCTAGGGTGGAGCCTTCTGACCTAGATGGCTCTATTGTTCTGTCACCAGCTGCTGCTCTCCTCCAGACACTGCTACCTGCTGAGAGGCTCCTGAGATACTCCAGAGGCACACCCTATCCTGCACATCACCTACAGGCTGGCTCCAGACACCAACAATGGACTGGGTGGGAGGATGGGCCTTTGGCCTTGGGCCAGCTTACAACAAATAATAATAAGTAATGGATAAGGGCTCAGCCTTAAATAGGACATATGTGTCGTCCTTGTATGGCACAAGAACATTTCTGAAGAAGGAAAAATATAAAAATTGGATAATAAGGAGAAGGGCTTATCATGTTCTGGATAGGGCACAACTGACATCTTAAACTCACAGCAGGTGAAGACACCTGCACTGGAACAAGAATGAGCATGTCAACAGTGAAGCATACATACACGGAGAAAAAGACAAAGGGACCCTATCTATGCCTTGCTGCTGAACTATTTGGTACAGATGGATTCGAGGAAAGACTGAGTTGTTGTCTTCAGCCAAGTACCCACTGATTGCCCCACCAAGCTCCAATATACAGTCATAATCCAATTGTCACCAAGAAGAGCCTGTTAAGCTAAATGGGACACAAAAACAACCCAAAAGTTATAAATTTAGGAAAGAAAAACATAATAAGGACAAGAGGATAGCAGAGAGATGGGGAGTGTGGAGATAAATAGTAATCATAATTCATTGTATACATATATGAAATGGTCAAAATATTAATTTTAAAATGTTACTGCTTCCCAGTGCAGAAAAGATTCTATTGTTTAGGGTTTGGAGTTGATGCTGTTGGAATACCTAGAATTGATTGCTCATCTGCACTAGACCTATCTCAAAATTCTCATTTTGAAATCAACATAAAATAAGTCTAGTAATGAATGGAGTAAGTAATGTATAAGTGCTCAACCCTAAGTATGACATGTGCTCCATCCCTGTATGACACAAGGAACATTTCAGGAGTGGAGAGAATGTAAAATCAAATGATAGGGAGATGAGCTTCCTTGGTTTTTCTCGTTCTTCAAAAATGAGCAGGTGTTAAGATACTACTAAGTTTGGATGTAAAGGCTTATGTTTTAGCATTTAGTGTCTGTACTTAGTTCTCCATTATTCATATAGACATCAAGTTTTGAATGTCTACATAGGGCATTCAGCCACTAAGTTAAAGGAAAAAGACACTGAGAGTCATTTGCTGTTGAAAAATACTCAAGGTAAATATTTTACCAACTGAACCATCCCTAGTCCCTAACTGTGGGAGTGTGTGCTGTCTCTGACTCTTTTGCCTATTGTTGGGACACTTTTCTTCCTAGTGAGTTGCCTTGTCCAGCCTTAATATAATGGTTTGTGCCTAGGCTTACTGTAACTTCTTATGCCATGCTCAGTTGAGATCCCTGGGAGGCCCACTTTTTTCTCAAGAGAAACAGAGGAGGAGTGGATCTGGGGAAGAGAGGAGAAGAGGACAGGGAGGAATGAAGAAGGGGGAAACTGTGCTTGAAATGTAATGTTTGAGAGAAGAATAAATAAAAAAGAAAGAAAACTATTTCAGCTGACTGAAGTGCAAAATTCAAGACTATTTTTACACCTATGAAAACCTAAAATGATAAAGATATTTTAGCTGACAAATATATGTATATATATATATATATATGTTGCCCCAAGGAACTCTAGTAGAAAAATGTTGGCCTCATATTCAGGCAGGAGGAATCTGGGTGCAAGCTACCAAGCAGAATATGAATATGTGGTTTCTGAGTGAGAATGTGATAGCAGAGCATAAAACAAAGTGAATTGGAGTAAGGGGATTAGAGCAAGGGGGCTGCTAACCCTTCACAGCTTCTCCTAAATCACCGAAAGGATCAGGCAATAAGTTAAGAATCACATCATTTAAAATTCTGGTGCTCTGTGGTAAAAAGATGCAAGCACAATATCTAACATGTAGGCTTTGTTATTCAGCACTTGGAGAGCCTGGAGAGAATGCTCCAGACACCAGAGTACTACATACATGGGGAAGTTGCCAGTCCAAGGACCTGAATAGAAAAACAGCATTATAAAGACCTTAGGGAAATACTTCTCATTCCCTAAAGACAAACCAAGAAGAGAGATCAATATAGACAATGATTTATTGTTAGGCATGATGACATATGCCTGTAATTCAACACTCGGGGATCTGCCACAGAACGATTGCACATTTCAGGTAAACTTGGGCTTACACAGAGAGGCCCTGTCTTAACAACAAACAACAAAATAACAACAGTTTCACTGCTTTACTGAGAAGGGGACCCTGAATTTCTTAGCATCTCATTCATAGATTACAAGACAAATATCTTTAAACAGAGAAGGGCAGAGAGGCACAGACAAAGTGTTTAGGCAGTACACAACTTTCTATGGCTTTGATATCCTGGTTGATGGTGGAGAACAACTGCTAAGCTAACCACCATAGTCTAGCTGTTCTCAAATTGTGGGTCACAACCCCCTGGAGGACAAGGAAAGCTTTCACAGGGATCACATATCAGATATTTACATTATGATTCATAACAGTAGCAAAATTACAATTATGGAGTATCAATGAAATAATTTTATGGTCAGGGGTCATGACAACATGAGGAATTGTATTAAAGTATCACAGTATTAGGACAGTTGAGAGCCTCTGTCACAGTCACTAAATGATTTCTCAGCTTCAGGTGTTTCTTTTTGTCATAATTTCCTTTGGTTACCATGTAGTCTAAGGACTATAGATTACATTCAACACTCCAGGGATGCATTCCTAACAATTTAATTAAAATTCAAGACACGGTTCCTCACTTACACAGCAACATTTATCCTATTCAACAGTTGCATGTGGTTAATGACTTGCTGGGTAGTACAGACACAGCACATTTCTTTCACTGTCAACTACGCCAGAATTTGGACTCTAATACTTCCTAATATTGTGTTTGGAGGCAAGTTATTTTAGCTCCACAATCCTGTCTCCTTATCTGTGACGGGAAATGCTAAGAGAATGTACTTCACAGATAAGGCTGAGTAGTGTCATGTGGAGAGCATGCTCAGCTGAATACCTGGCACATGGTGGAAATGATAGTCATCTCTCCAAATAAACAAAAATCCTTGGAAGGGTATAGCCGGCACGCTGCCTCCCTGGCAAACTCCCCACAGTTTTGCATGGGGAAATACTTGGCCAATGACTATGACTCACCCTGCTAGCCAAACAGTTGACTAAGAAGTGCAGTTGCCCTGTTTTACATCATGCACAAGGAGAGCTGAATGCCTTCAATTCATAACCTCTCCCAGAGAAAGAAACCTGGAGTCTGCTGACAAACTTTGAGAAGTGTCAGGTTATTTTAATTTCATAAGGATGAGCATTGACAACATGAGCAAGGCAACAAAACAGACAGGTTTAAGGTAAGTTTGGGGATTTTTAAGTAACAGATAAATTACCTCAGATAAAAACTGGCCAAGGGAAGAGGTGACCTCATGGGATTGATGAGCTGGGAAGCATTTGTATTCAGACAATGATATTTTCCCAAATGTTTTTAATTAGCACAATCCTAGTTACATTTACAAGAGAAAGCCTGAAGCAGACTTTTGAGCTGCCATGAATTATTATTGGCAGTCGTAGCAGCATCGACTGGGTCTGGAGTCGATCACCTGCGATTGGCCACGTTATTTTATATCAGGCCCTGATATTCTTCCATCCTCTGTCCCCTCTGACTGTCTTTCTAACTGGCTCTCACCCATGACCTGGCCCTGTACTTGAGATCACAGCACTGCCTGTCTGCTTGACCCACATCTCCAGCCATGGTCCCAGCACTCTTGCTGTTCTTTCCTGCTGTGTAACTTCCTTTCTGCAACTCCTTCCAAGAGGCTTTTGGCCCTCATTTCTCCACTGAGACTGAGGTAAGCATGGCCAAGTGCAGTTGCATTTCCTGATTTTCATTTTCTTCAGCTCTTCATCAGTTTTTAGCACAGTTGATGACACCCTCCTCAAAATTTACTTTTTGGCCCCTTGGTATTGCAAACTTTATATGCCCCAGTACAGGGGAACGCCAGGGCCAAGAAGTGGGAGCGAATGGTTTGAGGAGCAGGGTGGGGAGAGGGTATAGGGGACCTTTGGGATAGCATTTGAAATATAAATGAAGAAAATACCTAATTTTAAAAATGTGGGAAAATATTTACTTTTTTTCTTGAGACTGCCTCAGCTCTAGCTCCTGGTTTTCTGCTCACTCCCTGGGCCTCTCTATTTTCATCAGCATTCTTTGCATATCAGCCAGCAAACACATTCACAGTTAGTTCGACTTGTTACTCTTCTACCTGAAGACAGCAAAAATATTTTTTCTGTGTTTATCATGAAAAGCTATTTCCCAACATAGTCCAGCAGGATCTGTGATCTGACCATAATTCCCTTAGACGACTGTGTACCCTACAATGTCCTTCAGCTGCCCTCCCTGTCTGCTTTTTTTTTCTTCCACATATGCCAAGTGCATTCTCATCTCACAAACACAGCCCCCTTTACTGTCTACCTGGACTCATCCTTCTGCTTCTCTTCACATGGCAGGTGATATCAAGAGGGCAAACCTAATGAATGCCCTTTCTACTGAAAGACAAAAATCTGACCTGATCTGGAAGTAAGCTTTTTATAGCCTTTATCCAATTTGATGTTGAAGTCCATATATTTTGGTAGTGAAATGTTAACGTGTTTGACTAGCCTACATCATCTCAATCCTTGTTAAGGATGTTGCATAATATAAAATATAATCTTTCTACCATTCTAGGAAAGTATGGAATTGTTACTCATAGCGAAACTCAAGAGGTTAACGTTAGGTGTCACAGGTTTGCTTCCTTACTTCACGTATGAGAAGCTCAAGTTTCTGAAAAGGGAAATAAATTTCCCAGGTGGCATAGCTTTGATGCAAATTCACAGCTCCTGTTCTTTTTATCAATGCTATTCCACTTTTCTTTGTAAGATACTAGCACATTATCTATGAAATCCTGCAAGAGAAAGTCTTTGGCAATGATTTTTCTCACAGAACAGCGGTCTGAAAGAGATCAACTCTTAATTATCAAACTCAATGGATGCCCAAAAGATGAATTAAAGGGGTTACAGTTAGAAAATATGTTTTGGGAAGAGGGTGGGGCATAAGGGATGATTGGAATTTAGAGAAAACATTCTTCTTAGTCTGTTAATATCTATATCATAATAGAGAAATCAGAACATTTTAAAATAACTAAGTGTATATACATGGGAATAAGGAAGTACAATTTTCCACTCTCAGATTACAGAAAACTGTCCTCAGAAGTCAGTCTGGGAAAACATTTGAAAATTGTGTGGGTAAAGATGACTTCCCCTCAGTGACCATCTCAGTTGCATGTTTATCTCTCCTTGTCTTATTCCACTGTTCTCCTGCTCTCAAAAATGTGTCCACTTCATCCTTATGAACCTCCTATGTCTAAGTATATTTGGCTTGGTCCAACAGCTAAGAAAGAAAATCACTGTCACAGGAATTTTCCTGTCAAATTACATTAATGCAGAGGAGGTCTGTGATTGGACAGGGAAAAGGGAGGTGAAGCTAAGAGTTTCAGGGAGAAAGACAGAGACAGAGAGACAGAGAGACAGAAAGATCAGAGGAGGAGAGAAAACCAGAATGGAGGCTGACGTGGTGTTATCAAAAGGTTCAAATAATTGGGTTAAAGCTTTATCATTATCAATTGGCTCTGAAATTATTGTATTGGCATCTTGTAAATTGTGATTTTTATGGATACATAAATCTAATTGGTTAACTATGAGCTTAAGAGTCTTGATTCTACTCAGTAATTATGTGTTGAGATGATATGACAGACGTGTTAGCAACAGGAACTCGGGGCCCCACCCTAGAGATGGCTTGCGGGAGTAGGAGAGTTGGCAGGCCAAGAAATGGCTCAGGTGAGATCACCTGGCACAGCTCCATAGAGTTGGCAGTGAGCATGGTCTGACCCCACAGAGAGTTGGCGGGTTCACTTTTTTAATATTTCCCACAACAAATCACAAACCAACATTGTCATCAATGGTACAATTTGGAGGCTTCCAAAACAGTTGTTGACCTTGGTTACATCCACTCTCCAAAGGCAGAATGGAAGTGCCTATTGCTAAAGACACCAGTGTGCTTTGGGTACAGGAATCCGAGGCCTCAGAGCTTGATCTAACCTGAAAGCCTAAGAACTAACTTTCACGGTATAAAAAGTCACTGTACAAGTTCCCAAAAGAGAGAAGCAACCAACAGCTGTAGGCAGTTAGAATGCCTATGGACCACAACAATGAGCAACAAAGCATGGTAACCTTAAGGGTTCAGTAATGTCATGCACATCTTGGAAGCAAACAACAGCTCTCTAAGTGGACTCATTCAACCTGAGGAAAATCATGCCTGGAAAGCTAGAAAGCTAGAAACTAGAACACTAGAAATCTAGAAACTAGAAAACAGAAAACTAGAAAGCTAGCCAACTACTCTGGACTAGTGAAGTCATGGGTCTCAGAGGAGAATGTACAATTACTGATATACTAAACCAGTATAATCGCTAACTGCATTCAAATCATTTGTCATTGTACCCAAGCATAAATGTCTTCATCCTTTATCAAGAAAAAATTTTACAATAGATGGAGATCATTGCAGAAAACTACAACCAGTCAAAATGTAGAGTTGCAAGAGCACCGTTCTGAATGGACCCATCTACAAAATAACTCCTATATCTAAGGCTCAGAAGAGGGCTCAGTAAGAGCCAGAGTATCAGGGAGTGGGCTGTTAAATTGTGTCTCCTAGGAAGGGCATCCGTGACACCTATTAAGTCTTGCCAAATGACTACTTAAACATGAACTTAACAAGGACAACAATAGACATACCACAGTGGATGGGGAAAAGCCCATGAGGCTTCAATCCTACACAAAGTACAATAGGTATATAAGGAATATTGAAAGTGGAAAGAATATTCTTCCCCAAGGAAGAGCACACCAAGTGATTATGCAAATACCAAAAGATCATCTCTGAAATATATACATGTAAGTACCATCATGCAAACTGAGCAAGTTGCACTTATATATTTAGAAATATATATTTCATAAATGTATTTCATATATGTATGCACATGTATATACATATGTGTGTGTGTGTATATATATGTATGTATGTATATATACATGGCCATGAATTAAATGAGACAAAAGAAGGTAGGGTGCATGGAAAGGTTACAGGGAGAAAGTAAAAGGAAGAAGTGAAAAACAGGAATAAATGATGTAAGTATAATCTCAAAAAATAAAGAAATGAAAATATGTAATTAGTCTAAGAAAGCATAAGTATTACCTTGAAATGTGAGCACTTACTTTATAAACAATCTCCCCAAGGAAAATGTTCTGTTTCAGAAGGTATGTCTATAAATGATTCTGGGAAGCATGGTTTTTAGACAAAATACCTGATATAGTTAATCTTCTTTTGTTCCAAATTTTCTAGTACTTTGGGGAAAAATAATGCCACAGTACTTAATGTGTTTTTTCCATTAGTAGAACTAATCAGAGAATTAAAAGATGACACTTAAAACAGGGTCATTTGAGGCTTCAAAGAAAGTATCCAATAATTCTTTGATTTTCTTGATCCAATTCATGAGATTTAAGAAACACTTTGGATGTTAATAATACTAAAGCACATGCCCATGTGAATTTAATCAGATTTTTAACATTAAAATCAATATCTAAGTGGAGGTTGTTTTCAGACTAGCAATACAAATAGAAAACAGCTAGATCTCAGTGTCACTATAAAAACATTAGTTTAATAAACTTGAGAAACCTGCTGAGCAGAAATGTACTTTGATCTGTGGTGCATATTCAATTAATAAGGAAGTAAATGTCTACCAACCGAAATTAGCAATAGCACATTTTAAAGGTTGTTAAGATAATTGTTGTGTGTGTGCACACCCAGCATGTGAGTACAGCTGGTGCCCATGGAAGCAAGAAGGGTGCATCACATTCCCAGGAGCTGGATACACGCAGTGCTGTGCTCTCATTGTGAGTGCTGACAACAAAACTGGGGTCTTCTGTAAAAGCAGTGTCTGTTCTTTACTGCTGAGCCTTCTGTCTATCCCATACACTTTTTAAATTTACAAATATTTTATCTGTTCCTAATTATATTTTAAATCCATTTTAAGAAGCTAAATTCATGACAGAAGTATTCAAATACCAATATATGTTTTCTAAATTTGATGTCTATCTTGAACTATATTTTATGTACTTTTAATCATTTAAAAAAAACTCACTTTGAAGCCCACCTAGGAGTCATATAAAACTCATATGAAATTCATATGAAATCCTTATGAATCATTCATCAAATGCGTCTTGGTGTATCTTGTTTAAAGTAAGCTAAAATCTTAATCTGAATCTTAAATAAAGAGATTGACAAAACTTCACCTTGTAAAACGTTTAGTGATTTTTATACAAAATTAATTTTTCCAAAAGACACTAATACATACATTTTCTTTTAAAGGGCTTTTTAAATTTTTATTTTATTTATTTACATTTCAAATGTTGTCTCCCTTCCTGGTCCCCCTTTATGATTCCCCCACCCCATCCCCTTTCCCCTTCACCTCTAAGAGGGTACCCTTCATCCACCCACCCACTCCCACCTCACCTCTCTAGAATCCCTCTTCTCTGGGGCATCAAGCCTCCATGGGACCAAGTATATCTCCTCCTACTGAGGCCAGACAAGGCAGTCCTCTGCTATATATGTAGCAGGGGCCACAGACCAGCCCATGTATGTTCTTTGCTTGATGGCTTAGTTCCTGGGAACTTTGAGGGGTCCAGTTAGTTTATACTGTTTTGTTGTTCTTCCTATGGAGTTGCTAACCCTTTCAGTAACTTCAGTCTTATGCTAACTCTTCCATAGGGGTCTTCAGGCTCAGTGTGGTGCTGGTAGAGCCTCTCAGAGGACAGCCAGTCATTCTAGGCTCCAGTCTGTAAACACATCATGGCATCAACAATAATGTCAGGGTTTGGTGCCTGCGCATGGAATGGACCCCAAGTTGGGGCAGTATCTGGAGGGCTATCCTTCTGTCTCTACTCCATTTTTGTCCCTACATTTCCTTTAGACAGGTACAATTCTGTGTCAAAAATTTTAAGATCGGTGGGTGGCCCCATCCCTAACTGGGGGCCATGTCTATCTATTTACTGGAGGTGTTCTCTTCAGGTTTCATCTCCCTACTGCTGGGCATTTAGGCTGTCATCCCCATTGGGTCATAGAGCCTCCCACATCTTTGGTGTCTGGGACTTTCTAGTGTTTCCCCCTTCCCCCAACCCCACCTCCACAGCTGCATATTTCTATTCATTCTCCTGGACTGCTGGCTTCTCTTCTGTGTCATTCTATACCTGAACCCACCCGCCTTCTCTCCTCCCTCTCCCCTCCAGGTCTTTACTCCCTCTGCCTCCTGTGATTATTTTGTTCTCCCTAAGTGGCATTGAAGCACACACTCTTGGGCCTTCCTTCTTGTTAAACTTCATAAGGTTTGTGACCTGTATCATGGGTATTCTGAACTTTTTGGCTAATATCCACTTATCAGTGAGTATATAACATGGATGTCCCTTTGGGTTTGAGTTACATCACTCAGGATGATATTTTCTAGTTCCATCCATCTGCCACCTTTTTAATTTGATTGATATATTATGAATATTAGTAGTGTGGTATCAATAAAGTCTATTACTTTGCATTACTTAAAACTGACTCAGTTGAGCCAAAGAGATGGCTCAATAGTTATGAGTATTTGCTGCTTTTGTAGAGAAGCCAAGTTTGGTTTCCAGCAGCCTTGTTGTAGGACTCAGAACTGACAGTTCCAGGGACCCAGTGTTCTCTTCTGGTTTTTCCAGATACCAGGCATGATGTACATGAATATATGAAGGCATTCGCACATACACATAAAATAAAAAAAAAAATAAATATATACTTTAAGGAAGAACAAAACTGTCAAGGCCAAAAAGTTATAAATACAATTTGACAAGGTTTGTTCCATAAACGTCTATGTTAAAGAAAGCATCTCATAATAGTAGCCAAAAGTCAGAACCCATTAAAGATGTATTAAATATTTACAAAGAAAGTTGAGATCATTTTCTATTTAGCAGAATTTTCTCTGAACTTAGCAAATACTTGCAGCCATGGAGATGGTATTAGCTCAGCAACAACAACAAAAATCCTATGATTCACATAGAAATTATCATGAAAAGTATTGTATAACAGGAACCTTCTACTCTCTACCTATGGCCTTCTTAGCTCTTTTACTGTATTTTTGGTTTATGGCAAAACTTAATATGACATACAACATGGAAACTAATGCTTCTATGTCTTGGAACATATACCTTCAGCTGTTATAGGATCCTCCGAGTTCAAATATAAATGTCAAAAAATGGATGAATCAGCAAATATCTGCCCAGTTACATAGGACAACTGATGAGACAACTGGCTCCTAGACTAGGAGTTCTAAACAGTTCACTACACTATCAAATATGCTACCAGTGAGGAAGTGAAAATGGTCTGGGACTGATAGTAAGGTTATGAACTTTCTTGATTAATTATTTACTATTATATTTTCCAAATGTTATGAAAACTGCATAGTGATATAATGAAAAATTGTTAATGGAACTCTTAAATTAATATTCAATATTTTATTTTACCTGCTTTCTTTTGTGTGTTTATTTTTTATAAACTTTTAAAACATGAGTTCCCGCCATCATGACACTTTCTACATCAGTATTTCCACATTTATCTCCTACATCTAAAAATATTTTACTTATTAATCTGTAATACCCTTATCACTCTTAAAATCATTTATGGCTGAGATTTCCAGACTTCTCAGCGAGAGGCTGAGGAACATTGAATAGCTGCTCAGGATGCATCCTCCTATGTTTTGCTTTCTACTTCTCTCTGGTGCCAGCCTACTCACTGACAATAAAAAAAGAAAGAAAGAAACTACTTACTAGAGTGTATGGGAGGTGTCAAACCCAAAGTTATCCAAGAAGATGTGAGAAAGCTTATAGGAGACTGGCCTTGAAGCACTACCTTGATAAGAATTCAAATAAGGGCATAAAATCTAAACAGATTTCTCAAACTGGTGAATTTCCTGCTGATTCTAATGCCAAGGGAAAAGGGGGTTATGTGACACAGTAGGTAGGAGAACAAGCACTTCAAGAAGATGGAACAGGCGGCTATGCTTTTGGCTCCTGGATAGACATCTTTGGTATGTTCTTTAGAGGAAAGAACATTAAAATGATAAAAATGGTATGTGTAGGCTCTCAACAATCATGAAGACTTATATAATAGCGCAATAAGAAAATTGTCTCAGCAAAAGAAAGTGATTGGTAACAAAAGTGAAGATGGAAATGGTAAGAAAGGAAGAGTAGAAGTATGTTGTCAGAAATTCAGAGGTACTGACATGCAAATTCATTTATGGCTGAGATTTCCAGACTTCTCAGATTCATCAGATGGGACCAGAAATGGCTCAGTAAAATTGGTTTATGTGCATGGAGTGGCAGAATCTTGAAGAACAGACCAGTCCTAATGACAGTTCTAAAAACTGCAATGGAAGAAAGATAGTCTGGGAGAAGAAGATTTTAGAAGTTCATACTGACAAAGGCATGAAAGACAGCCAGAAGATAACATTCCATGGAAAAGGAGACCACAAATCAGGATTAAAGCCAGGAGATATTATTACTGTGCTAGATCAAAATAGCCATGCTGTTTTTACTTGAAGCTGAGAAGACCTTTTCATATACAGGAACTTACAGCTTGTTGAAGCATTCAGTGGCTTCCAGGAGCCAATATCTGTCATTGAACAGGAAACCATAATCCTCACTTCTAATCCAGATCATAATGTCAAACACAGAGATACAAAATGTGTGCACAATGAACGTACAGCAATATATTGTTAACCACATGAAGATGGATGCCTAATCATTGACTCTAAGTTAAGCTTTCCTGGAAAGATTTTCTTTGTCTGCTCGAAAAACTCCTTGCAGAGAGGAAAGAAGTAGAAGAGCCTAAAGAAATAAATTATAACTAGTGAACTTTGATCCAAATCAGGAAAAATGTTGCCATTATAAAAGAGAAACATAAAGATGATGATCACCACCCCAGAGGTGTGCTCTGTATCAAACCCTTTAATGGGGCCAGTGAGTGGCACTTTTTAGGAAGGAGGAAATGTTAGGGAAGTATAAAATCCTATGCTCACTACTTGGCTAATGTTTTTGTTTTAACACTCAATAGAAGTGTTTTAAAAGTTAGATGAAGAATAGATACAAATATAAAAGCTCAAAAAATACTTTATAATAATCTTTGGATAGTGCATTAGTCCACATTCAATTTTATCTAATATACTTTATAATTATATTTTAAACAAAGATCAAATCAAACATGAATTTATTTTTAGATATGGATTTCAAAATAACTTTAGTTTGTATGTTCAAGAGAGAGATGAAAAATGAAAGCCTGAAGTTGAAAAATATGTGTGCAGTTAGAAAACAGGGGTATTAGAGGATAAGTTTCTATAAGAGGGTCAAAAATGAGAAATTAGTTAATGGAGTGTCAGGGAAGCAAAAGATGAGAGGTGCACTGCCTGATGAGAGGAGAAAGTCTGAAGGCATCATTTTTTTGACAAGTGAAATCCTTTACAGAGGAATTTTGTTAACAGACATCAAACTGTAAGGGGTTGAGCACAAGTGAAGTGTGAAGAATAATCCTTCCATAAGTTTCTCTTTGAAATGGAGTAAACAAACTAGATGGATCGCATACTCTCAAATTTTTATCATTGGAAACTAGTTGCATGTCCCCTCTGCTCAGTAGCACTATTACTCCAAGACTGTGTTTTAAAATGTAGTTTTCACTATGGGGCTGCAGACCCCTTCAGCTCCTTGGATACTTTCTCTAGCTCCTTCAATGGGGACCCTCTGCTTTCTCCAATGGATGGCTGTGAGCATCCACTTCTGTTTTTGTCAGGCACTGGTAAAGCCTCCTAGCAGACAACTGTATCAGGCTCCTGTCAGCAAGCACTTGTTGGCATCAGCAATAGTGTCTGGGTTTGGTGGTTGTTTATGGGATGGATCCCCAGGTGGGGCAGTCTTGGGATAGTCTTTCTGCTCCACACTTTGTCTCTGTAACTCCTTCCATGGGTATTTTGATCCCCCGTCTAAGAAGGATCAAAGTATCCACACTTTGGTCTTCCTTCTTCTTGAGCTTCATGTAGTCTGTGAATTTTATCTTGGATATTCTGAGTTTCTGGGGTAATATCAACTTAACAGTGAGTATATATCATGTGTGTTCCTTTGTGGATGTGTTACCTCACTCAGGATGATATCTTCCAGATCCATCCATTTGTCTAAGAATTTCATAAAGTCATTGTTTTAATAGTTGTGTAGTACTCAATTATGTAAATGTGCCACATTGTCTGTATCCATTCCTCTGTTGAGGGACAACTGGGTTCTTTCCAGCTTCTGGATATTATAAATAAGGCTGCTATGAACATAGTGGGGCATGTGTCCTTATTACAAATTGGAGCATCTTCTGTGTATATGCCCAGGAGTGGTATTGCTGGATCTTCTGGTAGTACTATGTTCAGTTTTCTGAGGAACCACCAAACTGATTTCCAGAGTGGTTGTACCAGCTTGCAAACCAGTACTCCCAGAGCTCCCAGGGAGTAAACCACCAATCAAAGAAAACACATGATGGGACTCATGGCTCTAGCTGCATATGTAGTAGGGAATGGCATAGTTAGTCATCAAGGGGAGAGAGGCCCTTGGTCCTGTGAAGGTTCTATGCCCCAGTATAGGAGAATGCCAGGGCCAGGAAGCAGGAGTGGGTGAGTTGGGGAGCAGGGAGAAGGGGGAGGGGATAGGCTATTTTCAGAGGGGAAACTAGGAAAGGGGATAACATTTGAACTGTAAATAAAATATCTAAAAAGAGTGAAAATAAAATAAAATAAAATAAAATAAAATAAAATAAAATAAAATAAAATAAAATAAAATGTAGTTTCCCAAATGGTTTTTAAAAATAACAGGGGTCGGGATTTTCTGAAACAAGGTTAGCTGCTCATTAAAAGTCTCAAACTCGTAAACAAGGGCTCTCTCAAAGAGAACAGGTGGTAGACATTGAAATAAACCTTGGCAAAAGGGAGGAGACATCTGTTTCTCTAAGGCACATGGGAATAAAGAGACAAAACAGACACTTAGACAAATACTGGCTCCCATAAGCAAGTAAAAGAAAGCTGAAAGAACATTTTTCAGAGGAGCTGAAGGTACCAATGTGACAAAAGCAAGGAAGGTAGACAAGCTCTGGAAATCTGAAACACAGAAAGACAACTGTCATGTAAGCACAAAATACCAAGGCTGCTTGTTTCAACTTGACCTCTATTAGTATTTAATAAACTCCAAGAATACTAACAGACACTTACAAAGACACACATGCCAGGCTGCACCTCTTTTCTGATAAAAAGTGGAAGCTTCCTGCCATGACATTACATTCCTCTGCACTTCATTCTGATTTTCTGATATCCTCCTGAACTCCCTTTATGGCCCCAATACTATTCCTCCAAGGATACCTCGAATCTGTAGGTTAAATACGAGTGCATAGCAGCTTCTATCATCAGTCACCTTCTCTTTGTTCTGGGCAGTTATGTTCTCATATTACATCTAGCAAAGGTTTTCTATCTCCAATCTTCTCTCAATGCATACACTAGTGTGTGTAATGAAGGGAAACAAATGGACATTTAAACTCAGAATTGTGCCCATTTTCCTCCTAGGTTGTATTGCTCATGTCATCAGTGAAATAACTATCTATAATTCTCCCAGAATATATATTTGTATCCCAGAAGCTATATATCATTGGGAGCAGAGAGCATCTTCAAATCTTTGAATATGTGAACATGTCTTGAAGACCATAATCACAATAAAGTTAATGGCATTACACTGTAGGAAGCTTGATTTTATTTTGCTAGCATTGGCAAATGTTTGTTGCTCTGTGTTGCTAGGTAGCACTCTGAAAGGGAAAGGGGAGAGGGTAAAATCTTTCAGAAAGATGCTGGAACTCAGGTTGGCAGCAATGGCTAATGGCCAAGGAACAAGAATACCAGCTATTGTTTTATAAATTATAGTGCATTGCTGCTACCCAAGTCCTTTTCATCGCCACAAAATCATGGGTCAAGCCCACTACCTGCACAATGACTTTGTTTGATTGGGTTTGAAGTTGAGATTTTTGTGAAAATTAAAGAAAGGGGACTTAGTTCAACAGCTGGAATGACATGGCACAGAATCAAAACAGGAAGATTATCCATCAGGAAAAGTAATTCTGCACGGGTAGAATTGAATTCTGGAGGTATGAGAGAAAACATTAATAATCCCCTCAAGAATCCATAAAGACATTTGTAAGACTCTCTGGCATATGGTATGTAATGTGAGCGATTTCCATTTCAATTTCAAAGTTAATGTGTCTCAGTTGATGCTGGTTATACATTTATTCAACTGACTGAAGGACATCCCTGCTTAGAGACTTATGGGGTATCAGCTATAGACAACTGACCTCAAGTTCCCCCTTCTACAAAGTCCTAATCTCTCCCAGTTGAAGTTTTCTAAATTTAACAATTGCCAAGTAGCACTATTTATCCAGCTGCTCAAATTTCTCTTCCTCACCCCTCTCCCACCATGTTCCATCAATCACTATGGCTTACTATTTCGACATCCATGATATCAAATTTTGCCTCCCACTGTTGACTTCCTTAGTATCAGCTGTGAATACTCCCAGCCAAAGCCTCACTAATCCCATGGCTTCCACTCCCATTTTCTCACAGCCCTTTCTCTACACACCAGACAAAGCAACAGAGCCAGATCATGTCATACCCCTACACAACATATTTGTAAGATTTAAAAAAGTCCAAGTTCCTTGTGTCTTTCATGACCTAGCTCCTGCTGGCCTTCATCACAGTACTTTCTCTCATTTGAATTTTCCATTTCAGTCTCCAAAAACTACTTTTCTTTCTCAGACTACTTCAAGCTATCCCTTTTATATTTTGAAATGTACAAAACTTTCAGTTATAACTTAATTGACATTTTTTTAGAAAGGACGACCATACTTTCCAGCTCTCTGAGTTATGTGGCTATCCTGTAGCTTTTCTTGGCATCTGTTTATTCCTCTGTCATATTGCTTTTTATGCTCCTTAAATTGTCAGTTTATCTCTCTCTCAGGTTCTCAGCTATATCATCCTATCACCCAGCACAGAGCCTGCTTTACATATAGTGTTAAATAAATGTTTATTTCCTAAGTTAAATGCTATGCATGAAATGTTTTTTATTAGTTGTATTATTTCAACTTCATTACCTTGTAAGCAATATATTATCACCTTGAACCAAAACTTGATGATATTTTCCCATTTAAATTCAACATAGAACATGTTCAGCATGTCAAGTTTTATTTAATTTTAGTAAGACCTAAATAAAGTATTCTAAATGCCAAGTTTTAGACACTCATGGAAGAAATTCAGCATACAAATCTCTTTAAAAGCAGTATAATAATAATTGTCCCAGAAAAGGTCACTTTGTTAGTTGTCCTTTAATAAATATAGGACATTCTGCTTTGCACGGTACAATATTTTACATTCATAAATGTTGTGCTAAAGTCCCAGAAATACTTAATACTCTTAAGTGGATTAAACATGCCTCCTGTGATCTGATTTATATGGTGAATATGCCAAGAAAATCCTTTCTCTACAGAGAGAAGAGATTGTAAACTTCAGTTGAACTCTGATAAAATTATCATATATACCTACCTAGTGGATAATGAATTAATAAAAAAATTGCTTTAAGCTCTTCTAATGATATCACCAGCCAATTTTTGCAGATATGTTAAATGTAGCAGATATATCCTGAAACCATACAGCTTCCTAAGGCGTTCACTAGTTATTTGTGTTTAGAAAACCAGAAGTATATTAAGTGCAAAGGAGGAGTTGATTTAGAAGGTATGTTAAAACATCTTAAATTTTAAGGCTAAATCAGTATCATTTTATAATAATCAGATGCTAAAATGAAACTCTTCAACAGTGACTTACCTAAAACATTATTACAATTTTTTTCCTTTCACTTTTTTAAATTTAGAAACCAAATTTTTCTCACATGGCTCACAATAATTTGACTTCTCAACTAATTTTAAACTATTGTATGTTTCTATCCCTGATAGTGAATTAAACTCTTTGTACTAGATCAGTCTCTAACATATCAAAAATACTAAATGGATCCCCAACCCATGATGTCACTAGTTTTAGCCCAGTCTTTCATTCCAGAAGGAAGAATTTGTTTCATTTTAGAGATCTGGGGTTTTTATCTTACAGTTTGTGCGTTATCTTGCCTGGACCTTCCCTGACACAAATGGTCATGGCTAGAAATGAAGGTCAAGAACCCAGAACTAGAGTGACTGACATTCCATAGCATAGTCCCACCATAATACAACATGTTTGGCAGTCTTTGATTTGTCTTCCAAGTCTTGGTACCCTGTGATAATGAATTTTATGATCAAACCTACTCTAGAATATGAAAAGAAATGAAAGAAATACCCAGCACTGATAATGTCAACAACTCCAGACCAAATCTGCTCATTCTTCCCTCTCTAAAATACAAATTTTTAACATTCTTGGTTATAATCTTCCAAAGTACAAACATCAATTAGTAATCTAAAAGATGTATGAGGGAAGGAAGTGTAGAGAGAATTGCGAGCAAAAGGAAAAGCAGGTAACGATTAAGTGTAATCAATAAGAACAGTGGTTTCTTTAAGCAAGATAGAGGAAGAGTTTTCCAAGACAGGTACCAGACAGAATTCAGAGTGATAGTCTATGGCCTTTGGGTATGACTTGTCCCATCACCCCTTTCACAGTCCCTGAGGAGAATACCGTATCAGGACACAAAAAATCATTGATGGTCATTTTCACCCTGAATTGTTCAAGAAAGGGCCAGTATGACCTACTCTGCTCAGTGTAAAAATGCATGGTCTGATAACACAGGCTAAAATAAGCCACACTTTGTCACTTAAGTGGTAGGATAGCCACCTAATTAACGCATATGTTCATTTTTAACAAGAATTTGACATGCTAGACACTATGAGGAAAGTGAGTGACTTTTGTGAATTATGGCATATTACTATAATTTGAAAGGAACATATGTTTAAAGTATTCTGTGCTTATGAACCATAACCATGGAAAGTGGACAGTTTGTATAAATCATTCATTTCATGAATCTATCAACCGAGTCTATGTTGAGACAAATTCATCCTAAATCAAAGTAATTATCTGGGAATTAAGTCCCGACTTCTGTATTACTGTGAATGTATGTAATAAAAGAGACACTTTATAAGGCTTTGTGAGTGAAAATGGAAAGAGATGAGGGAAATCGTTAGAAAACAGTGTATTAGTCAGAATTCTCTAGAGTAACAGAACTTACAGAGTGAATCTACATATATAGAGAAAGGGGATTTATTAAAATTACTTAAAGGCTGTTATCCAGCTAGTCTAACAAAGGTTGGCTATGAATGTAAAGTCCAATAGTTGCTCAGTCCATAAGCTGAATGTCCCAGCTGGTCTTCAGTATACACTGTATTCCAGAAGAAGCAACCTCTTATGCCAGTAGAAGAATAGATAAATCTTAATCAGTACAGCTTTAGTATCAAGGAAGAATTATTACCAGACAACACTGTTCATATAGAAATAACTTGCTCAAGAAACCAAATATCTCCTACAATGTTTACTATTATTTCCCATTAGGAGTAGACTTGATATGCGTATGCTGTCATTCAACCTTTGATAACACCCAATTACAAGTAATTAGTATAAGATCATGATATTTGGTTCTTACAAGACAGTTATCATTCAGAACCCTCAAGTGAAAGGATAAAAATTAAAAGAAATACATTTAATAACTTGATATTATCATAGAATGATCCAGATCAGATTACCAATAACACTGCTTTGGGTGGGTGGCTATGGTTACCATACCAACTTATAGTACTATTATGGCTACAGTGGTCATAATTTTCCTTCTTGCAAGCAGTTCAAATGCCATATGTGATATGTTGATTCAAAGTGAATTGCCCTCTATAGTAGGAAAGTCATCACATTAGAAAATAGATTTCTTCTATATCTTTGGAGAAGTCAGTTTGCCAGTGTAATACATCCTAAAATGAGAAAATTCAGTACCAGGACTTCTAAGTAATTCCCATTTGGCTTCTAACAAATTATTACAATATGTCAGAAAGAAATTCTTTTGAGTAGCAATAAGTCTATCTTGCCATGTAAGTATATGTTTTCCATGACTATTCCATCATCTTACCTATACTTCAGTCATTAATATTTCCACAACTACATGGTATAGCCTTGAGGTATCTGGGACAAAATGTCCTTCATAATGGATGAAAATAAGTTTGCTGGGTGTCTAGATGGGGCTGGTAACATGCCAACATTTAATGGAATGTCCAATTGTTCTGATGATCTTATGAAAAGATTAAGAGAATCTCATTTCATATTACATTCCATATTCCCTTCCCCTGGGACACTCCTCAGTCACCTTATTTGGGGGTCAGCCTTACTTTGCTTAGTGATTCTCTGTTGTGTATTCACCTGGTGCTGTTTGTATTTTGCTGCTAATTCTGCTTCTCCAAGAGAGGTTGCCTCTGACAAGGAGTGAATCAAGTACTCAGGTGACCTCATGTGAACCTTCTCCCCATTTTAACTTGTTAAATACTAGCTGTGCACCTAGATTGGGCAGATATATCACTACACTACTACAGTCCCCAGATATGAGATCTGATGTTACTTGTGGTTTCTCTAGGCCATGTGCTTTTGCTTCATTTTCCTTCTACCTTGTCTTCTTCAGTCTTCCATTCTCTCTCTTTCTTCTCCTCCTTTCTCTCCCTCTCTGTCTAAAACTCTTAGCTCCACTTTTCCCTTCCACTGCCCAGTCACCATCTCTAGCTTTTACAAGTTAAAACTGGGAGAAGGCTCACATGAAGTCACCTGAGTATGATTCACTCTCCCCCCCCCCTTTTTTTAAAATTAGATATTTTCTTCATTTACTTTTCAAATGCTATCCCCTTTCCTAGTTTCCTCTCCGAAAATCCCCTATCCCCTCTCCCCACCCTGCTCCCCAATCCACCCACTTCCTCTTCCTGGCCTTGGCATTCCCCTATTCACAAGACCAAGGGCCTCTCCTCCCATTGATGGCATTTTAGGCCATCCTCATCTACATAAGTAGCTAGAGACAAAAGCACTCTTCTGAGGCATCCCCCCCCTCTTGGGGAAGCCTAATTAGCATCAAAATACAAACAGCACCAGGGAAATCCACAACAATTCACATCTCAATTGTATCTCAGAAAGGGTTAAAAAAAACTGTAGCAACTAAGCTTTGACCTCTATTCTCAGCTCATTATCAAAGGATTACAAGGCACCACTCACTTTTGTCCTTCATCCTTTTCAACTCTCCCTTTCCAAAATGAGCAAATTAACTGTATGATATCAACATACAGGAAAGAGTTCATGAGATAATTATATAATTAAAAGTTTATACAATTTCAATTTGCATAAACACTAGTTTTTTAGCTGACATTTGTTTTAATGAAAAATTGGAAGAAGAAAAAAAAACTTGCTCGTTCTTCCCCAAATTGATTGGCATTAGCAATTTGCCAAACATTTGATGGTGCTAAACAGAATCAATAAATGATGCTAGAATTCTCCTGCAAGTTTTGATACATGCATTTTTATAATTCTGCTTTCATTTCCAAATATAAATTGATATGATTCTTAGTTATCCTAATGTCCTGCATTCAGGATATATATATGTGTGTGTGTGTACATATATTCATACATACATATATACATGTATATGTATATATACAAACATACATATATAATATATACATATACATACATATATATGTGTATGTATATATACAGTAGTTGAACATAGCTGACATCTTATCTCTTTTTATTACACTTAGTTTCCAGTTTAGAAGTAGTAAATATAAATTCAAATTTAATTACTATTAATACTTACATCAAAAGGTTTTCCAGTTTATCAAATCCTGTCCTACTTTACAAATGAAGAAACCAAGTCACCAAGAAGTGCTAAAATAAATCATTCTATTTATTAATATTCAATATATTTTGTCCCTGAGAAAATGTCTTTTGCTACTGTCAATAACTCACCACATAAGTGACAATAACTCACCACATAAAGTGACAATATTACATTTTATATTCTCTTTTGATTTATTTGTATTGTTTTATTATTAATTATTATTTAGTATTGTGTGCAAGTGTGCACGGTGTGCGGGGAGTACATTACCACAGCTTGCTTGTGGAGGCACAAGGATAGCTTTGTGAAGCAGTTCTCACATTTCTACCTTTCCATGGGCTCTAGGGATTGAACTCAGGTTGCAGGATTCCATGGAAAGTGCTTTTACCCAGTGAACCAGCTAGATTATCTTTTTAATTTTACTCAGATATAAGTAGAAAGGAAGAGTTTTCTAGTACCTCACCCATCCATGGTCAAATAATAAATACTACTTAAGTATAGCTCTCAGTAAAGCTACTTTCTCTCATGGTTTCTGTCCCTACATAATACAAAGTGACCAAGATCAGTCTTCAACAAAATATGATGACCAAATCCAATATAAATAGTATTCATTTCACTCAGGAAATAATTGCAAGAAATGACAAATGAAACTGTAAGAAAATAAGAAGTTTCTCTCCAATGAATGCAATGATTACGAGAATGAAAAAGAGTACCTCCATAACAGCAGCCAATCTTTCCTGAGATCATCTTTAACAAAGAATTCTCTAGAATATATGGAGAACTCAAACACTAAACACCAAAAATACAAAAACCTTTCAAACAATAAATAGGCAAATGAACTGATCCATTTTCAAAGGGAGAGATACACATAATCAATAAATACCTGGAAATTTTTGTATGCATACTAGAAAGAAAAGAAATACAAATCAAAACTATGAGATTCCATCACATTCAAGTCTGCATCAAGCAAACAAAGAAGAAATAAGTGTGAAAATCCAAAAGAGTAAACCTTGTAGACTCCAGATGGGATTCAACTACTATGGAAATCATTAGGGGGTTCTCAGAAAACTAAAATTATACGTACCATGTGATAAAATTCTACTACTTCTAAGCATCTATTTGAAGGATTTCAGCTTACTACAGAGAAACTTTCATACATGTTTGTTCCTGCACTACTCAAGAAAGCCAAGCTATTGAAGCTGCATTTATGCCAAGCAACAGATGACTAGATACACACACACACACACACACACACACACACACACACACACACACACAGGTGTGTGATTATTAAACAAAAAAAAGAGAGGGATACATGCTTTTTGCTGGAAAATGGATGGCATTCCAAGACATCATGAAAGCAAAATATGTTAGAGACAGAAAAACAAGCATTACATGCTTTCCTTCATATGAAGAATCTAGGCAGCAACAACAAAAAAGACAAACAGGTAGACTAAGGACTGATATCAAATAGAACAGGAATCCAGGAGAGAAGAAAGTAAGATGTCTGAGAGAAATAGATGACATGAATATGATCAAAGTAAGGTAGGTATATGAATATATGAAGTTGTTCAGTGAGCAGCTCAGTTGCTAAAGTGCTTCCCTTGAAAGCATGTGGACCTGAGTCCCATCCTCAACACTCAAATAATGACACATGATTATAAGCACAGTGCCAAAGTGAGAAATACAGACGGATTCCTGGGGTCATAGCCAGCTATCTTAGTCTAATTGTCATGTCCTGGGTTCCAGAGAGAGAGCTTATCACAACAATTACTGAGGTTTCCTAGAACCTCTACATGGACACACACATATGCATGAGCACCTACATACATAATCACACACATAGTGTCACAGTAAAATTCATCATTTTGTATAATTGGTATACACTAATTTCACAGAAGACAAGAAAAAAAAGAAAAGAGGGACAGAGGATAAGGTGGAGTAAGTAAATTGCCTCCTTGAAATGAATCAAAACCTGATGTAGGATTCTAAGTACTCACAGAAAAGCCAATAGTGGTGGGTGCCTCTAACCCCAGAGTGGGGAGGCAAAATGAGATAAAGCCCTGAAGTTCACTGCCTGTCAAGCTAGAAAAATCAGTGAGCTCTAGATTCAGTATAAGCTCCTGCCTCAAAAGAGTAACATTTACATCAATTATGGAATGATAACTACTAACATTGACCTCTAGCCTCTACATGCTTGTGTGTACTTGCACATGTGTACGTATTCACTCCTACATACACACACAGACATACATGCACATATACATGCACACACAATGAATATAGATATGATATAGAAAAACAAAATTGAAAGCAATCTATAATCCTATCACTTGTGGCATAAACAGGACTAACGTTTGCAAAGTTTCTAAGGGTTATTTGAGTCACTTCCAATTAATAATATCAGTGACATTGGCTCAATGTAAGATGTTTAATTGAGAAAAATTTTCTAATATGGTATACATTCACTTACATATGAATATCAGCTGTTAGGTCAATGATAACCAATCTACAATCCTTAGAAACACAGAGGTTATGTATAGATTAAGGTTTGAGAAGGGACAGATAGATCTTATAGGGAAAGGGAAACAGACAGTTACACATGCATTAGGGGCCAGAATGGGAGGTCCAAGGAGGAAGGGAAAAGGGGGATAAGAGAGGGGATACAGGGAGAGACAGCTAAAATTAAGAGCCATTTGAGAGGAAGTTATAGAAATCTAGTGCATCAGAAGCTTCCGAAAATAGATTCTTGTGTGAAAGTGATCTAATCTGCAAATAATGGATGAGACAAAGTCCCAACTAAATATCTTTTGTGACCAAATAAAGCTTCCAATACCAGTATTGTATTATATCCAATTGTTTTGTTCTCCATAGGGTCCCATGGAAATCCCCATTTACATTTCAAATGCTATCCTAAAAGCCCCCCCCACCCCCGCGCCCTGCTCCCCTACCCACCCACTCCTGCTTCCTGGCCCTGGTATTCCCCTGTACTGGGCCATATAAAGTTTACTAGACCAAGGGTCCTCTCTTCCCAATGATGACCGACTAAGCCATCTTCTTTAATAACACTCTTCTTAATGGCTGTTATTCTAACTGGAGTAATTGCAATTATTGTTTCTCTTATGGATAGGGAGACTGTATAATTTTTGAAATATCATCCATTTCCTTTTTGTGAACTGTTCAATAGACTTTTTGATTAAGTTGTTTTACTGTTGCTTAGCTTTTGTAGTTTTTCATATATTGTGGTTATTAATCTTCTATTAGGTATATATCTAAAAAAATATGGCTAGAGGAATAAAGGGAATTAATTGGAGGGATAGTAAAAGTAAAGTGAGTGGGAACAGAGCACAGGAAGGATGCTCAATATTCAATATATTCATAAGAAATTTTAAATAATAAATATTAATTCTAAAATCATTCACGAAGTCCCTTCCGCTCGACTCGTGACTCGAGCCCCGGGCTACCTTGCCAGCAGAGTCTTGCCCAACACCCGCAAGGGTCCACACGGGACTCCCCACGGGACCCTAAGACCTCTGGTGAGTGGATCACAGTGCCTGCCCCAATCCAATCGCGCGGAACTTGAGACTGCGGTACATAGGGAAGCAGGCTACCCGGGCCTGATCTGGGGCACAAGTCCCTTCCGCTCGACTCGAGACTCGAGCCCCGGGCTACCTTGACAGCAGAGTCTTGCCCAACACCCGCAAGGGCCCACATGGGACTCCCCACGGGACCCTAAGACCTCTGGTGAGTGAACACAGCGCCTACCCCAATCCAATCGCGTGGAACTTGAGACTGCGGTACATAGGGAAGCAGGCTACCCGGGCTTGATCTGGGGCACAAACCCCTTCCACTCCACTCGAGCCCCGGCTACCTTGCCAGCTGAGTCGCATGACACGCGCAAGGGCCCACACAGGATTCCACACGTGATCCTAAGACCTCTAGTGAGTGGAACACAACTTCTGCCAGGAGTCTGGTTCGAACACCAGATATCTGGGTACCTGCCTTGCAAGAAGAGAGCTTGCCTGCAGAGAATACTCTGCCCACTGAAACTAAGGAGAGTGCTACCCTCCAGGTCTGCTCATAGAGGCTAACAGAGTCACCTGAAGAACAAGCTCTTAACAGTGACAACTAAAACAGCTAGCTTCAGAGATTACCAGATGGCGAAAGGCAAACGTAAGAATCCTACTAACAGAAATCAAGACCACTCACCATCATCAGAACGCAGCACTCCCACCCCACCTAGTCCTGGGCACCCCAACACAACCGAAAATCTAGACCCAGATTTAAAAACATTTCTCATGATGATGATAGAGGACATCAAGAAGGACTTTCATAAGTCACTTAAAGATTTACAGGAGAGCACTGCTAAAGAGTTACAGGCTCTTAAAGAAAAGCAGGAAAACACAGCCAAACAGGTGATGGAAATGAACAAAACCATACTAGAACTAAAAGGGGAAGTAGACACAATAAAGAAAACCCAAAGCGAGGCAACGCTGGAGATAGAAACCCTAGGAAAGAGATCTGGAACCATAGATGCGAGCATCAGCAACAGAATACAAGAAATGGAAGAGAGAATCTCAGGTGCAGAAGATTCCATAGAGAACATCGACACAACAGTCAAAGAAAATACAAAATGCAAAAGGATCCTAAATCAAAACATCCAGGTAATCCAGGACACAATGAGAAGACCAAACCTACGGATAATAGGAATTGATGAGAATGAAGATTTTCAACTTAAAGGGCCAGCTAATATCTTCAACAAAATAATAGAAGAAAACTTCCCAAACATAAAAAAGAGATGCCCATGATCATACAAGAAGCATACAGAACTCCAAATAGACTGGACCAGAAAAGAAATTCCTCCCGACACATAATAATCAGAACAACAAATGCACTAAATAAAGATAGAATATTAAAAGCAGTAAGGGAGAAAGGTCAAGTAACATATAAAGGAAGGCCTATCAGAATTACACCAGACTTTTCACCAGAGACTATGAAAGCCAGAAGAGCCTGGACAGATGTTATACAGACACTAAGAGAACACAAATGCCAGCCCAGGCTACTATACCCGGCCAAACTCTCAATTACCATAGATAGAGAAACCAAAGTATTCCACGACAAAACCAAGTTCACACAATATCTTTCCACGAATCCAGCCCTTCAAAGGATAATAACAGAAAAGAAGCAATACAAGGACGGAAATCACGCCCTAGAACAACCAAGAAAGTAATCATTCAACAAACCAAAAAGAAGACAGCCACAAGAACAGAATGCCAACTCTAACAACAAAAATAAAAGGGAGCAACAATTACTTTTCCTTAATATCTCTTAATATCAATGGACTCAATTCCCCAATAAAAAGACATAGACTAACAGACTGGCTACACAAACAGGACCCAACATTCTGCTGCTTACAGGAAACCCATCTCAGGGAAAAAGACAGACACTACCTCAGAGTGAAAGGCTGGAAAACAATTTTCCAAGCAAATGGACTGAAGAAACAAGCTGGAGTAGCCATTTTAATATCGGATAAAATCGACTTCCAACCCAAAGTTATCAAAAAAGACAAGGAGGGACACTTCATACTCATCAAAGGTAAAATCCTCCAAGAGGAACTCTCAATTCTGAATATCTACGCACCAAATGCCAGGGCAGCCACATTCATTAGAGACACTTTAGTAAAGCTCAAAGCATACATTGCACCTCACACAATAATAGTGGGAGACTTCAACACACCACTTTCTTCAAAGGACAGATCGTGGAAACAGAAACTAAACAGGGACACAGTGAAACTAACAGAAGTTATGAAACAAATGGACCTGACAGATATCTACAGAACATTTTATCCTAAAACAAAAGGATATACCTTCTTCTCAGCACCTCACGGGACCTTCTCCAAAATTGACCATATAATTGGTCACAAAACAGGCCTCAATAGATACAAAAATATTGAAATTGTCCCATGTATCCTATCAGACCACCATGGCCTAAGACTGATCTTCAATAACAACATAAATAATGGAAAGCCAACATTCACGTGGAAACTGAATAACACTCTTCTCAATGATACCTTGGTCAAGGAAGGAATAAAGAAAGAAATTAAAGACTTTTTAGAGTTTAATGAAAATGAAGCCACAACGTACCCAAACCTATGGGACACAATGAAAGCATTTCTAAGAGGGAAACTCATAGCGCTGAGTGCCTCCAAGAAGAAACGGGAGACAGCACATACTAGCAGCTTGACAACACATCTAAAAGCCCTAGAAAAAAAGGAAGCAAATTCACCCAAGAGGAGTAGACGGCAGGAAATAATCAAACTCAGGGGTGAAATCAACCAAGTGGAAACAAGAAGAACTATTCAAAGAATTAACCAAACGAGGAGTTGGTTCTTTGAGAAAATCAACAAGATAGATAAACCCTTAGCTAGACTCACTAAAGGGCACAGGGACAAAATCCTAATTAACAAAATCAGAAATGAAAAGGGAGACATAACAACAGATCCTGAAGAAATCCAAAACACCATCAGATCCTTCTACAAAAGGCTATACTCAACAAAACTGGAAAACCTGGACGAAATGGACAAATTTCTGGACAGATACCAGGTACCAAAGTTGAATCAGGATCAAGTTGACCATCTAAACAGTCCCATATCACCTAAAGAAATAGAAGCAGTTATTAATAGTCTCCCAACCAAAAAAAGCCCAGGACCAGATGGGTTTAGTGCAGAGTTCTATCAGACCTTCAAAGAAGATCTAATTCCAATTCTGCACAAACTATTTCACAAAATAGAAGTAGAAGGTACTCTACCCAACTCATTTTATGAAGCCACTATTACTCTGATACCTAAACCACAGAAAGATCCAACAAAGATAGAGAACTTCAGACCAATTTCTCTTATGAATATCGATGCAAAAATCCTCAATAAAATTCTCGCTAACCGAATCCAAGAACACATTAAAGCAATCATCCATCCTGACCAAGTAGGTTTTATTCCAGGGATGCAGGGATGGTTTAATATACGAAAATCCATCAATGTAATCCATTATATAAACAAACTCAAAGACAAAAACCACATGATCATCTCGTTAGATGCAGAAAAAGCATTTGACAAGATCCAACACCCATTCATGATAAAAGTTTTGGAAAGATCAGGAATTCAAGGCCCATACCTAAACATGATAAAAGCAATCTACAGCAAACCAGTAGCCAACATCAAAGTAAATGGAGAGAAGCTGGAAGCAATCCCACTAAAATCAGGGACTAGACAAGGCTGCCCACTTTCTCCCTACCTTTTCAACATAGTACTTGAAGTATTAGCCAGAGCAATTCGACAACAAAAGGAGATCAAGGGGATACAAATTGGAAAAGAGGAAGTCAAAATATCACTTTTTGCAGATGATATGATAGTATATATAAGTGACCCTAAAAATTCTACCAGAGAACTCCTAAACCTGATAAACAGCTTCGGTGAAGTAGCTGGATATAAAATAAACTCAAACAAGTCAATGGCCTTTCTCTATACAAAGAATAAACAGGCTGAGAAAGAAATTAGGGAAACAACACCCTTCTCAATAGTCACAAATAATATAAAATATCTTGGCGTGACTCTAACTAAGGAGGTGAAAGATCTGTATGATAAAAACTTCAAATCTCTGAAGAAAGAAATTAAAGAAGATCTCAGAAGATGGAAAGATCTCCCATGCTCATGGATTGGCAGGATCAACATTGTAAAAATGGCTATCTTGCCAAAAGCAATCTACAGATTCAATGCAATCCCCATCAAAATCCCAACTCAATTCTTCAACGAATTGGAAGGAGCAATTTGCAAATTTGTCTGGAATAACAAAAAACCTAGGATAGCAAAAAGTCTTCTCAAGGATAAAAGAACTTCTGGCGGAATCACCATGCCAGACCTAAAGCTTTACTACAGAGCAATTGTGATAAAAACTGCATGGTACTGGTATAGAGACAGACAAGTAGACCAATGGAATAGAATTGAAGATCCAGAAATGAACCCACACACCTATGGTCACTTGATCTTCGACAAGGGAGCTAAAACCATCCAGTGGAAGAAAGACAGCATTTTCAACAATTGGTGCTGGCACAACTGGTTGTTATCGTGTAGAAGAATGCGAATCGATCCATACTTATCTCCTTGTACTAAGGTCAAATCTAAGTGGATCAAGGAACTTCACATAAAACCAGAGACACTGAAACTTATAGAGGAGAAAGTGGGGAAAAGCCTTGAAGATATGGGCACAGGGGAAAAATTCCTGAACAGAACAGCAATGGCTTGTGCTGTAAGATCGAGAATCGACAAATGGGACCTAATGAAACTCCAAAGTTTCTGCAAGTCAAAAGACACCGTCAATAAGACAAAAAGACCACCAACAGATTGGGAAAGGATCTTTACCTATCCTAAATCAGATAGGGGACTAATATCCAACATATATAAAGAACTCAAGAAGGTGGACTTCAGAAAATCAAATAACCCCATTAAAAAATGGGGCTCAGAACTGAACAAAGAATTCTCACCTGAGGAATACCGAATGGCAGAGAAGCACTTGAAAAAATGTTCAACATCCTTAATCATCAGGGAAATGCAAATCAAAACAACCCTGAGATTCCACCTCACACCAGTCAGAATGGCTAAGATCAAAAATTCAGGTGACAGCAGATGCTGGCGAGGATGTGGAGAAAGAGGAACACTCCTCCATTGTTGGTGGGAGTGCAGGCTTGTACAACCACTCTGGAAATCAGTCTGGCGGTTCCTCAGAAAACTGGACATAGTACTACCGGAGGATCCAGCAATACCTCTCCTGGGCATATATCCAGAAGATGCCCCAACAGGTAAGAAGGACACATGCTCCACTATGTTCATAGCAGCCTTATTTATAATAGCCAGAAGCTGGAAAGAACCTAGATGCCCCTCAACAGAGGAATGGATACAGAAAATGTGGTACATCTACACAATGGAGTACTACTCAGCTATTAAAAAGAATGAATTTATGAAAATCCTAGCCAAATGGATGGACCTGGAGGGCATCATCCTGAGTGAGGTAACACATTCACAAAGAAACTCACACAATATGTATTCACTGATAAGTGGATATTAGCCCCAAACCTAGGATACCCAAGATATAAGATATAATTTGCTAAACACATGAAACTCAAGGAGAATGAAGACTGAAGTGTGGACACTATGCCCCTCCTTAGATTTGGGAACAAAACACCCATGGAAGGAGTTACAGAGACGGAGTTTGGAGCTGAGATGAAAGGATGGACCATGTAGAGACTGCCATATCCAGGGATCCACCCCATAATCAGCATCCAAACGCTGACACCATTGCATACACTAGCAAAATTTTATTGAAAGGACGCAGATGTAGCTGTCTCTTGTGAGACTATGCCGGGGCCCAGCAAACACAGAAGTGGATGCTCACAGTCAGCTAATGGATGGATCACAGGGCTCCCAATGGAGGAGCTAGAGAAAGTAGCCAAGGAGCTAAAGGGATCTGCAACCCTATAGGTGGAACAACATTATGAGCTAACCAGTACCCCGGAGCTCTTGACTCTAGCTGCATATATATCAAAAGATGGCCTAGTCGGCCATCACTGGAAAGAGAGGCCCATTGGACTTGCAAACTTTATATGCCCCAGTACAGGGGAATACCAGGGCCAAATAGGGGGAGTGGGTGGGCAGGGGAGTGGGGGTGGGTGGATATGGGGGACTTTTGGTATAGCATTGGAAATGTAAATGAGTTAAATACCTAATAAAAAATGGAAAAAAAAATAAAAAAAAAATAAAATCATTCACACATTTCTTGGACATTTATATGCAGTAGAAACAAGGACAAGAATGTTTCTTATTAGCCGGGCGTGGTGGCGCACGCCTTTAATCCCAGCACTCAGGAGGCAGAGGCAGGCGGATTTCTGAGTTCGAGGTCAGCCTGGTTTACAAAGTGAGTTCCAGGACAGCCAGGACTATACAGAGAAACCCTGTCTCAAAAAACCAAAAAAAAAAAAAAAAATAATAATAATAATAATTAACATTTCCACACTATTTAATCAAAATTTATTATTACACTATGAAGTAAATACTCACCTTTAAAAATTGTAATCTACCCTTAAATGCAAGTAATCAAAGTAGTATGGTTCACAATCTACCAGTTTCTCATATAGTTCCTCCATTAAAAGACAAAAGGTGACATTAGGATACATGAAGTCCACTTGCCTAAATACAATTTAATTTTATGCATGAAATAAAATTATCTTTCTGTAAATTTGGATTTGATCAGAATAATTAATCTGATTTTCAGAAAAGGAATGACTTATCTTAATGGTCAATGACTGAAGGTGTGAACTTTAAAAGCAATATTCCTGTCACAAGTATGTGATCTGTAGCTTCCTACAATACTATGGTAAAATATGTAACATATTCATCTCTTAGTTCAATCATCTATAAAATAGGAAACAATAGTGCTGGCTTCACAAATAGATTGAAAGAATAAAATAGAAAACAAATTGCTAAGAAAAGTCACTATTCTGTAATAGACATTAAATGAGTAGATAGTATGATCCTACATATGAAAAATAATTAGTTCAGTATGAAATAGAAACCATAATATACAGAAATAAGTCAGTATAATGTCATTTCTTAAAGAGTTCATAGCCAGATTGAAAGAATAACATGAATGTGCAAATAATTAGAATCTAAGATAGGCTTGTTAATTCTCTAGTAAGTAAGGATTTATCATTTATCATTTTTTTTTCATTTGAAGGTGACAAATCCAATAGTTTATGTAGCTGAATGTCATATAGGCTCCTGGAGTCAAAGAAAAATTTTCATAAAGCACCTTCAAGGACTTGAATGGAGATTTCCCTAATCTATCTTTTTCCCTATCCCTCTGTCTGTGTCTCTCTCTGTCTACGTATGTATGTCTTTGTTTCTCTGTGAGTGTGTGTCTCACTCCATCCCCCTATCTAAGTATTCACTGTTAAAAAAAATCACTGTTTAAATCAGGAATCGCTTCTCCTTGTTACAGGAATTATTAATAAAATCAGCCACTAAGGACTAAACTTTCCTACTCACCCTTTTTTATCATTATACTTTTAGATAAATTATTAACATTAAGTAATATTTATCTTTTTTTATTTATTTTGAAGAAACTAATGGGAAGCTAGAATTTAAAAGCTAGACCTAGCCATGAGAAATCTAATCTCCATCTAATCTTCATCAAATTCTAGATTATTTAGAAGTTGTATAGTTGATGTGTTGATTAAAATGTACAAATAAATTTATCTTAAGAGATATACAACCAAGATGACAAGAACCAATCAATTATCCCAAAGTCAATTGTAAGCTGATCACAAAATTACTGTTTGTGATCGCAAATATTCACTGAAAAATATGTATTCCTACAAAGTACAACAAATTTCACAATTCTATTAACTAGGAAAATGTCTTATCACCCCAGAGTTATGGTTGGTGTTCAGTAGAATATTATTAAAAATTTTTCCCATGAAAATATTAGTCAGTCAAGAATTTTTGTTCAACAGTCAACACCAGTATTGTCCTTCTTAATATATACCATTAATAAAAGAACATAGTCTACACAGGTGAGAGTGTGGACTACAGAAGCTAACAGCTTCTGGGACAGGCAGGAGCCACAGAGCTTCTGAGGCAGGCCCCTTTTTGGGCTCCAGACATCCGGGCACCTTCCTTGCCAAAAGATAGGTGTCAGCCCGGCCCGGGAGAGAATTGCCAGAGAATCTTCAGGAGACATCTTGGTTCCCAAACTCCAACAAGAGTAGTCTGCACAGGTGAGCGTATGGACTACAGAAGCTAACAGCTTCTGGGACAGGTCCTGTTTTGGGCCTTCATCTTCTGCCAGGAGGCAAGTCTGAATGCCAGATATCTATGCACCTTCCCTGAAAGAGGAGAGCCTGCCTGCAGAGAGTGCTCTGACCACTGAAACTCAGGAGAGAGCTAGTCTCCCCAGTCTGCTGGTAAAAAATAAGAGAATCACCAGAGGAGCAAGCTCTAACCAGAGACAACTATAACAACTGACTCCAGAGTTTACCAGATGGCAAAAGGCAGACGTAAGAATCTTACTAACAGAAACCAAGACCACTCACCATCATCAGATCCCAGCACTCCCACCTCAGCCAGTCCAAGGCACCCCAAGACACCCGAAAACCTGGACCCAGATTTAAAGGCATATCTCATGATGATGGTAGAAGATATCAAGAAGGTCTTTAATAACTCACTTAAATAAATACAAAAAACACTGCTAAAGAGTTGCAAGTCCTTATAGAAAAACATGAAAACACATCCAAACAGGTGATGGAAATGAACAAAACCATACTATACCTAAAAAGGGAAGTAGACACAATAAAGAAAACCCAAAGCGAGTCAACGCTGGAGATAGAAACCCTAAGAAAGAAATCTGGAACCATAGATGCGAGCATCAGCAACAGAATACAAGAGATGGAAGAGAGAATCTCAGGTGCAGAAGATTCCATAGATAACATCAGCACAACAATCAAAGAAAATGCAAAATGCAAAAAGATCCTAACTCAAAACATCCAGGAAATCCAGGACACAATGAGAAGACCAAACCGATGGATAATAGGAGTAGATGAGAATGAAGATTTTCAACTCAAAGGGTGAGCAAATATCTTCAAGAAAATTATAAAAGAAAACTTCCCAAACCTGAAGAAAGAGATGCCCATGAACATACAAGAAGCCTACAGAACTCCAAATAGACTGGACCAGAAAAGAAATTCCTCCCGACACATAATAATCAGAACACCAAATGCACTAAATAAAGATAGAATACTAAAAGCAGTAAGGGAAAAAGGTCAAGTAACATATAAAGGCAAGCCTATCATAATTACACCTGATTTTTCATCAAAGACTATGAAAGCCACAAGAGCCTGGACAGATGTTATACAGACACTAAGAGAACACAAATGCCAGCCCAGGCTACTATAACCAGCCAAACTTTAAATTACCTTAGATGGAGAAACCAAAGTATTCCACGACAAAACCAAATTCACACATTATCTTTCCACGAATCCAGCCCTCCATCTCATCTCAGAAGATGAAAAGATCTCCCATGCTCATGGATTGGCAGGATCAACATTGTAAAAATGGCTATCTTGCCAAAAGCAATCTACAGACTCAATGAAATCCCCATCAAAATTCCAACTCAATTCTTCAATGAATTAGAAAGAGCAATCTGCAAATTCATCTGGAATAATAAAAAACCTAGGATAGCAAAACTCTTCTCAAGGATAAAAGTACCTCTGGTGGAATCGCCATGCCTGACCTAAAGCTTTACTACAGAGCAATTGTGATAAAAACTGCATGGTACTGGTATAGTGACAGACAAGTAGACTAATGGAATAGAATTGAAGACACAGAAATGAACCCACACACCTATGGTCATTGATCTTCAAACAGGGAGATAAAACCATCCAGTTGAAGAAAGACAGCATTTTCAACAAATGGTGCTGGCACAACTGGTTGTTATCATGTAGAAGAATGTGAATTCATCCATTCCTATCTCCTTGTACTAAGGTCAAATCTAAGTAGATCAAGGAACTTCACATAAAACCAGAGACACTGAAACTTATAGAGGAGGAAGTGGGGAAAAGCCTCGAAGATATGGGCACAGGGGAAAAATTCCTGACTAGAACAGCTATGGCTTGTGCTCTAAGATCGGGGATTGACAAATGGGACCTAATGAAACTCCAAAGCTTCTGCAAGGCAAAAGACACCATCAATAAGACAAAAAGGCCACCAACAGATTGGGAAAATATCTTTACCTATCTTAAATCACATAGGGGACTAATATCCAATATATATAAAGAACTCAAGAGGGTGGACTCCAGAAAATCAAATAACCCCCTTAAAAGAAGGGGCTCAGAGCTAAACAAAGAATTCTCACCCGAGGAATACCAAATGGCTGAGAAGCACCTGAAAAAATGTTCAACATCCTTAATCATCAGAGAAATGCATATCAAAACAACCCTGAGATTCCATCTCACACCAGTCAGAAGGGCTAAGATCAAAAATTCAGGTGACAGCAGATGCTGTCGAGGATTTGGAGAAAGAAGAACATTCCTCCATTGTTGGTGGGGTTGCAAGCTTGTACAACCACTCTGAAAATCATTCTGGTGGTTGCTCAGAAAATTGGACATAGTACTACCAGAGGATCCAGCAATACCTCTCCTGGGCATATATCCAGAAGATGTCCCAACGGGTAAGAAGGACACATAGCAGCCTTATTTATAATAGCCAGAAGCTGGAAAGAACCCAGATGCCCCTCAACAGGGGAATGGATACAAAAAATGTGGTACATTTACACAATGGAGTACTACTCAGCTATTAAAAAGAAGGAATTTGTGAAATTCCTAGGCAAATGGTTGGACCTGGAGGGCATCATCCTGAGTGAGGTAACCCAATCACAAAAGAACACACACGATATATACTCACTGATAAGTGTATATTAGTCCAGAAACTTAGAATACCCAAGATATAAGATACAATTTGCAAATCACAGGAAACTCAAGAAGAATGAAGACCAAAGTGTGGACACTTTGCCCCTTTTTAGAATTGGAAACAATCACCCATGGAAGGAGTTACAGAGACAAAGTTTGGAGCTGAGAAAAAAGGATGGACCATCTAGAAACTGCCATATCCAGGGATCCATCCCATAATCAGTTTCCAAACGCTGACACCATTGCATTCACTAGCAAGATTTTACTGAAAGGACCCAGATATAGCTGTCTCTTGTGAGACTATGCCAGGGCCTAGCAAACACAAATGTGGATGCTCACAGTCACCTACTGGATGGATCACAGCGCCCCCAATGGAGGAGCTAGAGAAAGTAACCAAGGAGCTAAACAGGTCTGCAACCCTATAGGTGGAACAACAATATGAACTAACCAGTACCCCCTGGAGGTCGTGTCTCTAGCTGCATATGTCTCAGAAGATGGCCTAGTCAGTCATCAGTGGAAAGAGAGGCCCATTGGTCGTGCAAACTTTATATGCCTCAGTACAGCGAACTCCAGGGCCAAGAAGTGGGAGTGGGTGGGTGGGGGAGTGGGTGGGTGGGGGAGTGGGTGGGAGAGTGTGTGGGGGACTTTTGGGATAGCATTGGAAACGTAAATGAAATAATTACCCAATTAAAATATAAATAAAAGTAATTTAAAAAGAAGGCATATTTTAAAGCTGGATACATTACCACATGGCTAAGAAAACTATATTTTTAGACTCATTTTAGGTAGAAATGCAAATACAAGTTCAAGGCAATAAGGTGTAAGTTAAAGAGATATACACCTTCTTTTGTCTCTCCTTTAATGAGAGCTATCTTAGTTGCTGAGAAAATCTTAGCAATGCAAACCAATCATATCAGAGATGCTTCTTTTCAGACTGTAAAAATGTTCAACTTGTTAAAAAGAATGTTTTATGAAAAACATTCCTTAATATCCAAACAATCCTAGTTGATTCAAAAGATATCCTTGATCACACCATTCATTTTATTTAAATTAACAATAAGAATAGGATTTTCTATTTGAATACAGACTAGTGCCTTTCTGAAACCAAAAATCAAATATTTAGTTGTCTTTGAACCACTGGACAATTTTTTGTTAAGTTTAACATTGCATTTTTATAGCTATAAGAATGATAAAACCAAATTAATATAAATGGTTTTATGAAAGTTTTTCATGCTTTCATTTAATAATGTTCAAATGTAAAGATAAATATAAAATGAATATATCTTATATCTCTATATAGATTCATTATACTACTGAATAGTTTAAAACCATTTTTATATGAGTCAGTTCTGAACTGCAAGCGCCATGAGGTAAATTAATCTAATTTTTCTGTCAATGCTTATACATTCATGTTAATGTTGGAAGGCCCTTCTATAGAAGTATTGTGTTCTTATTTTTAATATGCTAGAAACCCTGCCAGGAAGTAATAGTGCTTGCAGCAATGCCAGTGAATGAATGAGAAAGCTGTGGTTTGGAATTTTTAATTATTTAAAAAGAGCAATACTGTGGAAACTGTTGCCAAGATAATCCAAAAAGCTACTCTTCTCCTTTTCTAAAAGAAGAATATGCATAATGGAGGATATAGCATGAATTCTTCACCATCAAAGATCATTTTAACTTTTTATTCTATACATTGAAATGAAAATGGTAAAGGAATGATTTGACTTTGTATATTAGTAACTCGTTCATTCAACCACACATACAATGCACAGTGAGTTCTTGTAAAGCAGCAGAAAATACTAAAAGACAAAGGAAAAGAAATGTAATACAGGAGAAAAGACAAGTGAGCAAGGGTGACTGTAGAAAAGGGAACGTAAGTAAAAGATTTCCAATTCTCTAATTCAGTGGATATTTTTCTTCATTTGAAGATCACTGACTACCTGCTATGTACCTAGATAGTCAGTATTGATATGGAATTATATCAAAGTTTGAGTTTGTCCAAGAACATAATTGACTAAGAGGCTGGCTGTATCTTCCCCAGTTGCTCCAAAGGAGTTGAGACTCAAGTCACTGTAAAGCTTCATTTGTAACAATCAACTGAGATTCTTTTAAAAATTTTTCCCTCTGAGTTTTCCTTCTGAAAGAGTATATGTATGCTTGTGTATCGCACATGCATATACTCATTTCAACATGCAGAAGAACAAAAAACTAAGAACATTTTAGTTCTAGTTAGGACACATGTAAAGCTAGCTAATATACTGTATCTTTCTTTCAAGGCACAGATGTATGGGAATCTATAGCACAGAATAATCAAACTACAAGAGAGAATAGAAGGTAAGAAACAATCTAAAAGAACATGATTCAATTTCCTCCACTGTGTTTGATACTAGCCCTCAAAATGACCCCATTCAATATCAAATGATAGGACTTCAGGAAGGCAAATATCATTTTCTCTTAATAGAAAATATTGTGATAACTTAGACGCAGTTAAATACACTACAAAGAAATTACATTGAATCTGTAGATTAACCTGTAATATTATGGACATCTTAATAATATTAATTATTCTAGTTCATGATCATGTGAGATCTTTCTACTTATGGCTTTACTACCTTTCATCATTTTATTTTATTTCTTGATATTATAATATAATTATATCATTTCCTTGTCTCTTTCCGCCCTTTAAACCTATATACTCCTCCTTGCTCTCTTGCAAAATCGTGGCCTTTCTTTTTTCATTAATTGTTGTTATATACATTCCTAAATACATAATTACAATCATTCAATCTGTGTATTCCTAACTATATTATGCTTTTAGGAATGACCAAGTAGTATTAGACAACTGACTGATGTGTTCTTCCTGGGGGAAAACTATTTCTCCCACTCCCAGATTTCCTTGGTTGCCTGTAGTTCTTTGTGTCTAAGGTTAAGGCCCCATGGGCTTTTTCTTCTGTTCATATCAGCATATTTATTTTCATCTTTATTTAGCTCATATTTAGGAAGTCATATTGATGATGTTTATTGCTACAGATTCTGAAATCCCTAGAGGACACAATCTCAAAACAAACTCCCCAGTCTTCTTGTGCTTTGAATATCTCAGCCCCTTACCTTCTCAATGAGCTCTGAGCTTTAGGTACAGGAGTTGTTTTATAGATTTATCAATTGAGACTAGGATCCACAATTCTCCACTTTGATTGGTTGTGATTTTCTGTGATGGCCTTCATTTGTTGCAAAGAGAAGTTTCCTTGATCTGGGGTGAAGACTACATTGATCTGTGGAAATAAAGACAAATATTTAGAGTGTGCATATGGATTGTGCTAGTTTAGTAAAGTAGTGGTTTTAAGTTCTCTTCCAAGATCTGGAGTAGTCAGTCAGGTTTCTGATACCGGGCATGGTTTCCCTCTTGTTGAGTGGGTCTTATGGACACTAGTTACTATGAAGATATGTGTGCCACTACTTCGCCCTTAAGGTTATATGTTACAGTGATAAGTTTTTGGAGTTCTAAAGTGTATCTCTAATTTCCTTGTTTAAATATACTGATTGGAACTGTAAACTTGGAGCTACTGTTGGACCAAAACATAAATATCCTTAACTTCGGTCCCATGGAGATAGCTACAGAGGGTATGCCTTGATTTCTTCGGGTTACAGGATTTGTCTTCTTCGGTTACTTAAAGGGGTTAGGCTGGGTTTTAGCCAATACATATGCATTTGTAAGAAATAATACAAAGATGTCCTAGTGCTGAGATTAACGGCCTGCACCACACCTGGTTTATTTTAATCTAAATAAAAAAACAAAAAAACAAAACAAAACAAAAAACCCTCACAATTTCTAATGTCCTAGAAAATACCCCATAATCTGGCATGGAAGGTACTATTCACTTATCTTTATTACTAAAATGTAAATTTTGTGCTTTAAAATGTTTTCTTTAGGTTTTTTTGTCTGCTTGCCCTCTTTCTCAATGGAAGGCCCATTTATCCTGTTTCTGGGGTATTTTTAAATAGTATCAGAACCTACTTCATTGGGATTCTGATGAATTCTAAACACCAACAGCTCTCCAAGAATCCCCTTGGACTCCAGCACTGTTTTGGGACTGCTAAGGCATCCAGTCATGTACACTGAGCAGCTACTCCATTGTGACCTTTCTATGAGGAGACAGCCTTTGTTGGACCACCCAGACCACTGCCTGTTAACACTCTATGTAATCTCTATCCATTCTCTTCTTTTAGAGAGACCTGACTAACACACTATGCTTTCTCCATAACCTGTGTACCTGCTCCACTTTTCTGAAGATCCGAAGCAGGTTTCCTCAAAGGACATCTTGAAGCTCTTGTCCATCCCAGCCTCAACTCAGCAACTCATCAATTAGCAATGGAACACATGAAGACCAAGATCTAGGGTATCCCAGTGAAATTGAAGCATAGTGGCAAAGAGTAACCTCACAGAAGCATGCTACCTGAACATCATCGCAAAGAGGACAAGCTGGTAGCTGCCTTGGAAGACTGAGCTCTCTTCAGCAGTGCCCTCCACTAATTACCAATGTAGACAGAACCACATCTGCTCTGCCTGCATCCTTAGCACCACCACCTCCTGGTGCAGCCAGTATTCCTAACCATTGAGCCATCTCTAGCTCCTGGGTTTTTTAAACTTTGAGATGGAAGATTGAGCTCAGGTCCTGCTTGACAAGTGCTTCACTGACTGAGTGAGCTACATCCCCAGCTCCTCCTCCTCCTCCTCCTCCTCCTTCTCCTCCTCCTCCTCCTTCTTCCTTCCTTCCTTCCTTCCTTCCTTCCTTCCTTCCTTTCTTTCTTTCTTCTTCTTCTTCTTCTTCTTCTTCTTCTTCTTCTTCTTCTTCTTCTTCTTCTTCTTCTTCTTCTTCTTCTTCTTCTTCTTTCTTTTTTTTTTTGGAGTCATGAGCCCATGTATCATAAGCTGGTTATACCTTGAAATGCCTACTCTTCCTGACTCTACCTCTCAAGTGCTGAAGTCACAGGTATGAATCTCCAAGACTGGTTTTATGTAGTGCTAAGGGGAAGGGATCAAATCCAGGACTTCCTGCATGCTGGGCAAGCATTCTACCAACTGAGCTACATCAGCAACCCAGTATTAGCTCTTAATATTACCTCTAATTATTGCAGTTGTTATTAACTTCCACTCAGGGCCTGGGAGTACAATAAAATGGATGCCTAAGTAGTTTGTACCTGGTAGAGAGGAACTTCCTAGGGTCTGGAGATTACCACATGTAAGGCAGTCCAACCATTGGAGGCCCATGACCTATTACATGTGTCCTGGCAGTCTAGGGTTTGTCAAAAGAAGAATGAAAGTTATTCATGATCTAGTCATACTCTCTTCTTAGGAATCTAGAGAATTCTTTGAGGGATTGTAAGGTGGGAGTCGGTGGTTCAGTTTGTGGATTGAGATGAAATACTAAAATGGACCCCAAAATTCAAGACCACTTTCCTGAAGCCAGACTCACAACATTGGCTTCATCTGTGCTAAGTCCACCATTTTCTCAAGGAAGTTGGTACTGCCAACTTCCTTGAGCAAATGGTGGCCAAAATGCCTAGTTCCACAAACCACCAGCACAGGAAGCCTGTGTTAACCTACTCTATTGCAGAGAAGGACACTCACATCTTTTTCTATGTCTAAAACATTTACTTCCAGGAAATACTTGCCCCTGCACAAGTGGATGGGCTTTCAGGGTACCAGAATGCTATCTGAGAGGACTGGGTATCCTCTAAAAGTCATACAATAAGGCCTATGAAGGTCGCAACAATGGTGAGGCTTGGGACTATGTGGGGAGAGGATTTTGAGTGTGACAACTTGGATGATAACTTGAGTGTATGATAAAAAAATGTTTTCTTCATACTATTCATGGTTATACTCTTCAGGGTGCTAGTTTGCTTCTTTTTTTAATATTTTTTATTATTACGTATTTTCCTCAATTGCATTTAGAATGCTATCCCAAAAGTCCCCCACACCCTCCCCCCCCCCCCACTTCCCTACCCACCCATTCCCATTTTTTGGCCCTGGCATTCCCCTGTACTGGGACATATAAAGTTTGCATGTCCAATGGGCCTCTCTTTCCAGTGATGGCCGATTAGGCCATCTTTTGATACATATGCAGCTAGAGTCAAGAGCTCTGGGGTACTGGTTAGTTCATAATGTTTTTGCACCTACAGGGTTGCAGATCTCTTTAGCTCCTTGGATACTTTCTCTATCTCCTCCATTGGGGGCCCTGTGCTCCATCCAATAGCTGACTGTGAGCATCCACTTATGTGTTTGCTAGGCCCTGGCCTAGTCTCACAAGAGACAGCTATATCAGGGTCCTTTCAGCAAACGCTTGCTAGTGTATGCAATGGTGTCATTGTTTGGAGGCTAATTATGGGATGGATCCCTGGATATGGCAGTCTCTAGATGGTCCATCCTTTTGTCTCAGCTCCAAACTTTGTCTCTGTAACTCCTTCCATGGGTGATTGTTTCCAATTCTAAGAAGGGGCAAAGTGTCCATACTTTGGTCTTCGTTCTTCTTCAGTTTCATGTGTTTTGCAAATTGTATCTTATATCTCAGGTATACTAAGTTTCTGGGCTAATACCCACTTATCAGTGAGTACATATCATTTGAGTTCTTTTGTGATTGTGTTACCTCACTCAGGATGATGCCCTCCAGGTCCATCTAAGTGGATCAAGGAACTTCACATAAAACCAGAGACAATGAAACTTATAGAGGAGAAAGTGGGGAAAAGCCTCTAAGATATAGGCTAGTTTGCTTCTTATCAGTGTGAGCTGTTCAAGACAGTTGTTTTGTTTTCTGGCATGTTAAGGTAAAGGAGATTAGAGTAGATCATGTTGGATACAAGCTATATTTTCTTCTACTCTCTTGGGTCTAAAGGATGCTCATCATACTCCAATTCTATGCACCTTCTGAACTTTTATCTATAGTTGCCTGAAGAAAAAAATGTAACTTAGAAACATGGAAAAAAGAGTCAAATAATCAGCAATAATATATACTAACAGGATATGTCATATGAAAATATAGTGAATAAATGGATGAACATTGAATGTAAAAGACAAAAATTCAGAATAAGTCAATATTACAGGCATCTTAATTTTAGATGTCTAGTTTCTTTTTTTTTTCTTTTTTGGTTATGAGACAGGGTTTCTCTGTTTGAGACGGTTTCTCTGTATAGCCCTGGCTGTCCTGGAACTCACTCTGTAGACCAGGCTGGCCTTGAACTCAGAAATCCGCCTACCTATGCCTCCCAAGTGCTGGGATTAAAGGCGTGCACCACCACTGCAAGGGATGTCTAGTTTCTAACACAAAAAATAAAGTTTTGTTGCTTAAATCCCATGGGGCTGTTATTATGGCCCTATTTATAGAAAACTAATGGAAAAGGCTACTGGTCTAGTCTCCTTTAAGCATTTCTGTTTTGCCTGATACTGTCTAGGTTATTCCTTTGTGCTGATAGATTAAGGTTTCATAAGTGTTAGATAGGCTAAATAGCTGGTTGTGATAGTACACCAGAGATGGTACAAGAAAGATATGCTGAAGAAATGGATTCAGGGGGATCATGATTTTGAGGCCAGCCTAGACTAGATATGGGTTACTTTATGCTGTGAGGTGAGTAAGAATGAATACATTGGAGTAACTCCTGGCTGCCTTCAGATCAAGATAAAGAATTCTTTTCTTTTCTTTTCTTTTTCTTTTTTATTAGATATTTTCTTTATTTACATTTTAAATGCTATCCTGAATCCCTATACCCTCCCTCCGATCTGCTCCCCTACCCACCCACCCCCACTTCTTGGCCCTGGCATTCCCCTGTAGAACTCTTAGTTCCTTCTCCAGCACCACATCTGCATTGACACTGCCATGGGAAGCTATCATGTTGATAATGAACTAAACCTCTGCAACTGTAAGCCAGTCTCAAATGTTTTCTTTTATAAGAAAAAAATACATTGAAATTCTAAACCAGTTTGTCTTCTTACCATTTTTTCCCAATTTCTGAGTTTATATTAGTTGCCTATTGCAATTATTTCTGAAGATTATATTTGTATTTAACACAGGACATAAGAAAGACAGAATTCTGAAGCATCTAAACATATTCACTTACTTAGGAAAGGAATGTGTTTATAGCAATTAAACACAATGACAGTATTTTATTATGACTACATGCAGAATCCACAAAGAACCTTTGCTTTTAAAGTGTAGTATATCCCAATAAGTAATTCTTGTGGCTTTCTGTAGTCCAAGCCCCAAAACCGTAACAGATCATTCATCTCTGAAGCTCTGGCTCTTCTTAACACTAAAGGAAGTTTCATTCCCAACTAAGATTTTGGAATCATTCAATTAACACTCTCTTCAGATCACAAAAATATACAAAGCCCTATACCAATAACTACTTGTGAAAAAATTGCTCACTTGTAATACTTTAATCTTATAATCTGGTTTTAAGAGGCAAAGGTCTTATGTACATTAAATGCAGTAATTAGGTTTTGTTTAATTCCTACCTATTTCCTATGGACTACCCCAAATTTCTCTCACAAATCATGGTTGGACTTCATTCCTTGGTGCAATATCTTCACTGCTGGAGCACTATGAACATGCTTACCTGCCAATTCTTCTCACTCACTTTAATCATCTAAAGCCTATTGCCATTCTTGCTACCTAACCATGACATACTTATCTGATAACAAAATGCTTGCTTGGTGCTAATTCCTTGCTCAATGATTTGTGAATAGATTTGTACTGGTACCTAACCTCTGAGACAAGCATGGACAGAATTAGTTTGCCAGATTAAATATAGGGTAGCTAAATAATTTTGAATATTAGATAAGCAATAGTCAGCATAAATATATCAAAGTACTGTATTGAACATGATTATAATAAAATTCTTCCTTGAAAAAGAATTATCTGCTTATCCGGAAACTCTAGCTTGACTTATATAAGATACAATTACTCTAGGAAAACTACTCTGTGCTTATTGATATTGCTCTTCAAATAAAGATTCGTGTCTAAATTTTTACAATGGATTTTTAATTATTTTTCTGACTGATAAGCAATAAGGCTGCAATTGTCACTTTTATTATTTTCTTTTTTCATTTTTTTTCATTTTTTTCATTTTTATTTGTGTGATGTGCTTGTGCGTGTATGCATATTCCATGTATGAGGATACACATGTGTACAAGTGCATGTGTGTGTGTGTGTGTGTGTGTGTGTGTGTGTGCACGCGCACGTGTGTGCAGAAGTTAGAGGCCACCATAAAATGTCATTCTCCATCACTCCTGACCTTGAATATTGAGGCAGAATCACTTTATTGTACCCAGATCTCACAGATTGAACTATGATAACTACTCAAGTTGCTCCAGGAATCCCATATCCACCTCCTGAACACTAGGATTAATGTTAAGTCAAGGTCCCTATGCCTGTGTGGCAAATACTTTACCTACTAATCTACTCCTTCAACCATGAAATTTTTATTTTAAATAAATTAAACTGCCATGCAAGGTAACTTAAAATAAGTTATTTAATTAATGAACTTGTCATGCAAGTGGCATTAAAGTTTTCAATCTCCTTTTGGGGAAAAGGAGAGTAGATGGAAAAAAACCAAACAAGCGTGTCTTTTCACTTATTCATCAATAATCTTAACTTGCTGTACAGAAATCTGATTACTTAGAGCATAGTCAACATACATAATTTCCAGTTCATCGCTATAATAATATAAAAACAGATTTGAGCATATTTGGAACACAGAAAACCTACAATAATAATTCAGAATCTTGCTCTGGAATGAGGTCAAGGCTTTTTTCCCCAATGCAGTGGCTTATGAAGTAATGATACAATGATCTTTCTCAAAACCATCTGAACATAATTTCCTTCATTTTCATATATGTCAAAGATAACTGGTAGAGAAATTATTAATTTCAGAAGATGAAGAAATATCAGTTAAAATTTCTCAGCACTTAGAACTGGAGTGATGACTCAGCATTTAAGAATATGTACTGTCCTTCCAGAGGACACAAATTAAATTAAATTCCCAGAACCCATGTTAGGTAGCTCCAGTGAGATACAATACTTCTAGTTCTGTCAGCACCAAACACATGTACTCACACATACATACAATTAAAAATAAAAAAATAATAATTCTTTTAAAATTCTCAGCAGTCATCTTCCTTTATTCAGAGTTAAAGAAAATAAAGAAGATAGTGGTGGTATACTGCTTTATTTCAAATGGAACTGTAGGTTCTTTTTCCTAGAATGAAGGAAATATGTGTCAAATACAACCTTTTTTTTCCTGATCAGGGCATTGGCAAAATCCAACACCCATTCATGATAAAAGTATTAAAAAGATCAGGAATTCAAGGCCCATACCTAAACATAATAAAAACAATATACAGCAAACCAGTAGCCAACATCAAACTAAATGGAGAGAAACTTGAAGCAATCCCATTAAAATCAGGGACTAGATAAGGCTGCCCACTTTCTCCCTACATATTCACTATAGTACTTGATGTCCTAGACAGAGCAATTCGACAACAAAAGGAGATCAAGGGGCTACAAATTAGAAAGGAAGAAGACAAAATGTCACTATTTTCAGATTATTTGATAATATATATAAGTGACCATAAAAATTCTACCAGGGAGCTCCTAAACCTGATAAACAGCTTTAGTGAAGTAGCTGGATATAAAATTAACTCAAACACACCAGTGGCCTTTCTCTGCACAAAGGATTAAGAGGCTGAGAAAGAAATTTGGGAGATAACACTCTTAACAATAGTCACAAATAATATAAAATACCTTGGTGTGACTCTAACTAAGGAAGTCAAATATCTGTATGATAAGAACTTCACATCTTTGAATAAAGAAATCGAAAATTATCTCAGAAGATGGCTAGATCTCCTATGCTCATGGATTGGCAGGATTAATATACTCAAAATGGCTATCTTGCCAAAAGCATTCTACAGATTCAATGCAATCCCCATCAAAATTCCTACTCAATTCTTCAACGAAATAAAAAGGGCAAATTGAAAATTCATCTGGAACAACAAAAAACCTAGGCTAGCAAAAACTATTCTCAAAAATAAAAGAACCTCTGGTGGAATCACCATGCCCGACCTAAAGCTGTACTACAGAGCAATTGTGATAAAAACTGCATGGTACTGGTACAGCAAAAGACAGGTAGATCAATGGAATAGAATTGAAGACCCAGAAATGAACCCACACACCTATGGTCACTTGATCTTTGACAAGGGAGCTAAAACCATCCAGTGGAAAAAAAGACAGCATTTTCAACAAATGGTGCTGGCACAACTGGAGGTTATTATGTAGTAGAATTCGAATTGATACATTTTTCTCTCCTTGTACTATGATTAAGTCTAAGTGGATCAAGGAACTCCACATAAAACCAGAGACAGTGAAACTTATAGAGGAGAAAGTGTGGAAAAGCCTCGAATATATGGGCACAGGGGAAAAATTCCTGAACAGAACAGCAATGGCTTGTGCTGTAAGATCGAGTATCAACAAATGAGACCTCATAAAATTGCAAAGCTTCTGTAAGCAAAAGACACTGTCAATAAGACAAAAAGGCCACCAACAGATTGGAAAAGGATCTTTACCAATCCTAAATCTGATAGGGGACTAATATTCAATATATACAAAGAACTCAAAAAGCTGGACTACAGAAAATCAAATAACCCTATTAAAAAATGGGGTACAGAGCTAAACAAAGAATTCTCATCTAAGGAATACCGAAGGGCTGAGAAGCACCTGAAAAAATGTTCAACATCCTTAAATATCAGGGAGATGCAAACCAAAACAACCCTGAGATTCTACCTCACACCAGTCCGAATGGCTAAGATCAAAAGTCCCTGTGACAGAAAATGCTGGCAAGGATGTGGAGAAAGAGGAACACTCCTCCATTGCTGGTGGGATTGCAAGCTGGTACAACCACTCGGGAAATAATTCTGGTGGTTCCTCAGAAAATTGCACATAGTACTACTGGAAGATCCAGCAATTTCTTTCTTGGGCATATACCCAGAAGATGCTCCAACTTGTAATAAGGACACATGCTCCACTATGTTCATAGCAGCCTTATTTATACTAGCCAGAAGCTGGAAAGAGCCCAGATGTCCCTCAACAGAGAAATGGATACAGAAAATGTGGTACATTTACACAATGGAGTACTATTCTGCTATTAAAAACAATGAATTTATGAATTTCTTAGGCAAATTGATGGTTCTGGAGGATATCATCCTGAGTGAGGTAACCCAGTCACAAAAAAACACACATGATATGTACTCACTGATAAGTGGATATTAGCCCAGAAACTTAGAATATCCAAGATACAGTTTGCATAACACATGAAACTCAAGAATGAAGACCAAAATGTGGATACTTTGTCCCTCCTTAGAATGGGGAACAATATACCCATGGAAGGAGTTACAGAGACAAATTTCAAAGCTGAGATGGAAGGAAGCACCATACAGAGACTGCCCCACCAGGGGATACATCCCATTAACAACCATCAAACCCAGACAGTATTGCATATGCCAGCAAGATTTTGCTGAAAGGACCCTGATATAGCTGTGTCTTGTGAAGATATGCCAGTGCTTAGAAAATACAGAAGTGGATGCTCACAGTCATCTATTGGATGGTACACAGGGCCCCCAATGAAGGAGCTAGAGAAAGTACCCAATGGGAGGAGAGGCCCTTGGTCATGTAAAGATTATATGCCCCAGATAGTTTTTTAAAAGAAGCCACAAATCTGTGAGAGCAAGGAGGGGTGTATGGAAGGCTTTGGAGGGAGAAAAGAGTAGGTAGAAATGATAGATAACATCAAAAACAGAAAAAAATAGTTATGGTTCTTATTTTTTTATTTTATTTTTATTTTTTTTATTAGATATTTTCTTTATTTACATTTCTTTTTTATTCCATTTTTTATTAGGTATTTAGCTCATTTACATTTCCAATGCTATACCAAAAGTCCCCCATACCCACCCACCCCCACTCCCCTGCCCACCCACTCCCCCTTTTTGGCCCTGGCGTTCCCCTGTACTGGGGCATATAAAGTTTGCAAGTCCAATAGGCCTCTCTTTCCAGTGATGGCCGACTAGGCCATCTTTTGATATATATGCAGCTAGAGTCAAGAGCTCCGGGGTACTGGTTAGTTCATAATGTTGTTCCACCTATAGGGTTGCAGATCCCTTTAGCTCCTTGGCTACTTTCTCTAGATCCTCCATTGGGAGCCCTGTGATCCATCCATTAGCTGACTGTGAGCATCCACTTCTGTGTTTGCTAGGCCCCGGCATAGTCTCACAAGAGACAGCTACATCTGGGTCCTTTCAATAAAATCTTGCTAGTGTATGCAATGGTGTCAGCGTTTGGATGCTGATTATGGGGTGAATCCCTGGATATGGCAGTCTCTACATGGTCCATCCTTTCATCTCAGCTCCAAACTTTGTCTCTGTAACTCCTTCCATGGGTGTTTTGTTCCCAATTCTAAGGAGGGGCATAGTGTCCACACTTCAGTCTTCATTCTTCTTGAGTTTCATGTGTTTAGCAAATTGTATCTTATATCTTGGGTATCCTAGGTTTGGGGCTAATATCCACTTATCAGTGAGTATATATTGTGTGAGTTTCTTTGTGAATGTGTTACCTCACTCAGGATGATGCCCTCCAGGTCCATCCATTTGCCTAGGAATTTCATAAATTCATTCTTTTTAATAGCTGAGTAGTACTCCATTGTGTAGATGTACCACATTTTCTGTATCCATTCCTCTGTTGAGGGGCATCTGGGTTCTTTCCAGCTTCTGGCTATTATAAATAAGGCTGCTATGAACATAGTGGAGCATGTGTCCTTCTTACCCGTTGGGGCATCTTCTGGATATATGCCCAGGAGAGGTATTGCTGGATCCTCCGGTAGTACTATGTCCAATTTTCTGAGGAACCGCCAGACTGATTTCCAGAGTGGTTGTACAATAAAATTCTTGCTAACCGAATCCAAGAACATATTAAAGCAATCATCCATCCTGACCAAGTAGGTTTTATTCCAGGGATGCAGGGATGGTTTAATATACGAAAATCCATCAATGTAATCCATTATATAAACAAACTCAAAGACAAAAACCACATGATCATCTTGTTAGATGCAGAAAAAGCATTTGACAAGATCCAACATCCATTCATGATAAAAGTTTTGGAAAGATCAGGAATTCAAGGCCCATACCTAAACATGATAAAAGCAATCTACAGCAAACCAGTAGCCAACATCAAAGTAAATGGAGAGAAGCTGGAAGCAATCCCACTAAAATCAGGGACTAGACAAGGCTGCCCACTTTCTCCCTACCTTTTCAACATAGTACTTGAAGTATTAGCCAGAGCAATTCGACAACAAAAGGAGATCAAGGGGATACAAATTGGAAAAGAGGAAGTCAAAATATCACTTTTTGCAGATGATATGATAGTATATATAAGTGACCCTAAAAATTCCAACAGAGAACTCCTAAACCTGATAAACAGCTTCGGTGAAGTAGCTGGATATAAAATAAACTCAAACAAGTCAATGGCCTTTCTCTATACAAAGAATAAACAGGCTGAGAAAGAAATTAGGGAAACAACACCCTTCTCAATGGTTCTTATTTTTAAAAGAATAGCTACTATAAATGACAGCACTCTGTCGTAACAATACTCTCGCAAGGAAAGTGTTTTTCTATGAATTAACCTAATGCTCATTTGCTGAGACAAACCTCTTTTCCATAAGACCTGAAAAGGTTAAGGCTGTGTTTTGAACAGAGAAGAGAGATGGTAGGGTTTGGTTTTTCAACACTGGTTGGCCTTGAATTTGTTATATAGATCAGACTGACCTCAAATCTTCCTGCCTCTGCTGCCTTGGTGCTGGGATTTGGGAGTGTTCTCCTTTGTTTGGCTAGAAGTTCATTCTAATTTAAATACAACAACAATTGCTGCTGGGTTTGACAATACACATCTTAATCCCAGAATCTGAAAGGCCTAGTCTTCATATCAAGTTATAGATCAGCCATGGCCACATGGGAAAAAGCAAAAACCAACTTAACACACACACACGCGCGCACAAAAACAATAAGAAAAACTTGTTATGCCTTTGATATTCTGAATTTCAGTTTCTATAAAAATAATTTAGTGGGCAAAACATCTTGTATGAAGTATGTTTCAATATATTAGCCATGTTCAAAGGAAGGTCGTTCAGTGCCTGAATTACAGTGAGTGTACTCTCCAGTTTTATTAGCAAAGATCCCCCCCACATCAAAATATGCTCTTTTTTTTCACTTGTTCCTCAAAAATTATATGCCTTCCTATTTGTCTGACAGTAAAACTAGTGTGTATTCCACATGAAGAGAGAAATTCTAAACTGCCACGACAAGGTGACATCTTCAGAGGTCAGAATATATACTTTGGAACCTACATTACAGGAGACAGTGGTTAATGAAACTGAGGAGAAATAGTAGGAAAGAGGATTGTGTTAAGAATAGAAGATATTGGTATGAGAGATTGAATAAGTGCCAAAATGTTTCTTCTCCTTCCTTTAAGAGAATTATATAGCGCTACCACAGAAGCTTGTGATTGTCGTATTTCTGATGGGAAGGGTAAACATTTCACCCCATTTATGGTACTTGTTTAAAGGACTGTGTGTGAACATGGCATAGGTTATATATTAAAATAATTTAAACCTTGTGTATTATTGTACAGTTATAGTTATTGTTTTCTCCATTCCATGTATATTGATGTAAAGTAGGAATTTCTGATTTCTTTGGAGACTCAGTTATGTCATGTGATGTTTTTCTGGAAACTGTCTTATGAGAGGATGTTCTCACTGAAGCACACATGTGGGAGGATGTTTTGCTAAGAACAGACACGTGGTTTTTTTTCTGGAAGCAGCCTGGAACAAGGGCATGTGATGTTTTGCTTGAGAGATTATGTGATGTTTGGAAAGGATATAAATATGAGCCAACAAACAGCGGGTAATGGGTAATGTTGTGTGGTATTGGTATGACTTACCATTCTTTGCTGGTCATTGTTGGGTTTTGCTGATGATGCTGGTCTTCACTTACAACACTATATGGTATTAATTTGCCTTAACATTCTTTGCTGGTCATTGTTTGCCATGACTTCATAGAGATAAAACTCAGCAAAGAACTTTATGGTTTTCTGGTGGCTTCTGACCACTTTTGTGGTCTCCAGCTGATTGGCAGAGCCTCAAGGTTTCTTCTGGATCAACTTGCCATTGCTCATTCATGAATGGCTTTTGCTAGTGGGTTGAGCTGCTGCTGCTGCTGCTGCTGCTGCTGCTGATGATGATGATGATGATGATGATGATGATGATGATGATGATGATGCATGTGAACTGAACTGCTGATACTCTGACAACACAGATTGGATTTGCTCCAAAGAACTATTTCTAAAAAGGTCCAATTCCTTCTTTTCTCTAATAACCTTTCCTTTCCACTATCTCTGGTGGGTGGTGTGCTATAAGGAAGGTAAACGCATTTAAGAACCCTTATTAAACGTAGGTTTTAAAAATCTAAGCCTACATTAACATCTTCTGAACCAAGGATACTGCTTTAGCCTGCACCCCAAAATAAGAAAATGTACAAAGCTAATTTACATCTCATAACAGATCCATCTATCTTAGCAGCTAACAAAAAATAATAATAATTACTCCAATCCACCTGAGAGTTTGGGACTGGTTGTTACTGCAATAAAGCTGACTGACACACGGGGCATCTGGTTTGTACTCTGAGACAAGTTGAAAATAGAGAAAGGAGTGCAGAGAAGACAGGTATGCTGCAATTGGTCATTTGGTGTTTGGTTCTCAGTTCCCACAACACAATTAAGAAAATTCTATTCTTGTACCACTCATTGCTGCCTCTGAGCCTGGGACTTTCTAATACTCATTCCTTGTCATCATAGCATCCTTGCAGTTATTCCCTATGTTTTAGACCCCCTCAATGAGGAATGAGGAATTCCGTGCCAGTAGGGCTCAATATGAATAGATTTGCCTTTTTTCTTAACATTAATGTCTTCAGTGCAAAAACAGAAACTCTGAGCTGAATTGTTTTATCAGTGGGTGAAATGATGCAGTAGCCCGATACTATATGTCTTAAACATTTGATGCTTCCCATCTCTTCTTTGCATCATTTATTACTGAAACATGCTATATTTTTAGATACTCAGCAATAGATAATCAGGTTTCTCACATTGTTGGTAACAACTAGTAGCCAATCAGTAAACTTCAACTCATTAGAAGTAGCTTTATACATGAACAAAGACCTATTTTTCCTTCTATAATATCTGTTCTTTCTGATTCTCATTCTAATGCCTCACATATGAAACTATGATTTTTTAACTGTATATTCTATTCCATATTTTTACATGTTGCACTAGTACATTTTCTCTTTATTTAATGCAAGTTTGAACCATTTATAGGGGAAAAAACAGATTTATTCAGCTCACTTTTGAAGACTAAGAGGATTAGATGACCTCTTCAGTTTGGCCTCTGGTGAGATCATGTTGCAAGACATCACAACTTAAGGAAAAAAAAAAAGAAAGGACAGCTGAAAGAGAAGTATACAGAGAGATTCAGAGAAATATTACAAAGCAAGGAATCTAAGAGCATGGAGAAGCCATTTTTACTCTTTTGGAGACAACCTGTTTACTCAAATAAATCATCAGGGTCCTAAGAAAATTACTTTAATCCCTTCTGAGAGGAGACCCCAACCAGTGACATAACCATATTCTATTAGATTCTATCAACACTTGACATCATCAAGCTGAAGTTTAGGTTTCTAAGACATGAAATCTTGTAAGCAACCTGTAATAAACCTTATAATTTCTAATCTTTACAAAATATAAGCAGAGCTATCTCCTATATTCAGGTGGTAAATTAGTGTGTAACTTTTCTACTGCTACTATAAATCACAAATTTAGCAGCTTCAAAGCATATCCATTCATAACCTTATAGTTCGGTAGATCAGAGCCCAGGCAGGTACAGCACAGATCAACTGTTCTTCTTATTGGAGACTCTAGAGGAGAATCAGCTTCCATGTTCACACTGTCAACACGATGTGCTTCTTCTACTTGAGTCCACAAGTCCATTTTCTTGCTTGCTATCATTCAGGGGACTCTCAGCTCCCTTCACCTTTCCAAGCCTGCAATACCCAATACAGGCTTTATAATTTAAAGTTCTCTAACTTTCACATCTGCCTTGTCTTTTCCTGCATTTTTCTCACTTCATCTGGAGAAAATCCATTTTAATTGGCTCATTTGTTTAAACTGGATCTCTCTGGATAATGTTAGATACTTTCTGAACACAAGCTCTGTAGCCTTAATTACATATGTAGTTGACACTCTCATAGATGAAAATATATCCAGTTTTTAGGGATTAAGACCTGTGTATATTTGAGGGGAAACAACATTTGTCTAGCACATTACCCAACCTCACATATTTAGAAAGTAGCAGAGGCAGGTATAAATCAAGTCATTTGGGGCCATAAGGCTCATGTCCTTCCCATGAGTAAATAATACCTTTCTAATAGGTTTAGTTGGTTATGGCATATAATGATAAAAGTACAGGCATGTAAAACATCTTAAGCAAGGCATAAATGATTTTTGCAAACAAAGTCTCTTTCCAATTTTCAATATAATTTATACCTTTTAAATAAAGCTCTCAAATCATTAAAGTTTTAAAAAAATCATTGTTATTTTACTCCACATTCTGAAGGAATGGTGAGAATATATACTAACTATACATATCATTTTTCCAATAAATGCAGAGAAAAATTGCCAGAATCATTTTGCTAATTTATTCAAGCCTAGGTAAGCTTGATCTTGGCAGAAATAAATGCACTTAAAATACAAAACATTCCCTAAGTTCTATTAACATAAGAAATGCAAAGTTGCAATACCCAGGCACACACTGCCACCAGTTGTCAGGAATAGCACAGGTTTCACAATATTTCCCATAAGTGGGCAGGCTGACTCACTCGACTGTGAATCAGGGCTTATTTTCCTTTTACAGTATATTTTACTGGAGTACCACACTTCTTTAGATCCAGACACTGGTAGAGCCCTCGTCAGAGTCACATGGAGCAGAGTAAACAATAAAGCCATTAGAGATCACTTTTCAGAGTTGAATCTGCCTATCATTAAGGACTAACACAGACACCAGTCACATTTAAATCAGATGCTTAATAATGATGTTAGCAAAAAAAAAAAAAAAAAAAAAAAAAAAAAGTACAGAATACCCAAGATACAGTCCACAGAACTCAAAAAGGTCAACAAGCTGAAGTGTTCAAGTGGGACTGATGTGTTCACTTGGGAGGGAGAAAAAAGCAATCACAAATGGGGAGGGAGGGACGGACCTGGGAGGGAAAGTGAATGGGGGAGCAGAGTGGGGGTGGGGCGGGGAACCTGATCTGGTATTGGGTGGGGGGAAAAGGCTGAAGCCCTGAGGGCCAGCAGAAAGAATGGAAACAGGCAACCTCAGGAAATAGGAGGTTGGGGAAACCCCCAGAATGCACCAGAGACCCAGAAGGTGAGAGACACCTAGGACTCAAAGGGAAAAACCTTAAATGAAATGCCCAACATTAGGGAGAGGGAAATTATAAAGGCCACCTCCAGCAGGAAGACAGGACATCAAGTGAGGGATGGGGTTGCCATTCCACAGTTATATCTCTGACCAATAATTGTTCATGTCTGAAAAAATTACAGGGATGGAAATGAAGAGGAACCTGAGGTAAAGAAGGTCCAGCAACAGGCCCAAAGTGGAATCCAGCTCAAGAGGAGGTCCTAAGGCCTGACACTATAACTGAGGCTATGGAGTGCTCACAGAAAGGGACCTAGCTTGACGGTACTCTGGAAGACCCAACAAGCAGCTGAAAGAGTCAGATGCAGATATTTGTACCCAACCAATGGACAGAAGCAGCTGACCCCTGATGTTGAATTAGGGAAGGCTGAAAGAAGCTGAGAAGGGCAACCTTGTAGGAAGACAAGCAGTCTAATTAGTCTAGACCCCCGGAGATCTCTCAAACACTAGACCACCAGACAGGCACCATTCACCAGCTGAAATGAGGCCCCCAACACACATACAGTAGAGGACTGCCAGGTCTGTGTTCATTCAGAGATGATGCACCTAACCCTCAAGAGACTAGAGGCCTCAGGGAGTTTAGAAGTCAGGTGGGGTAGGGGTGGGGCCATCCATGTGAAGACGGGGGGGGGGGAGCAGATGGGGAAAAGTTGGAGGGTGGATGGGGGAATAAAATATTGGGTATAAAAATAATTAATTAATAAAAAAATTAAACATAAATTGCATGTGTGCATTTGTAAGTACATTTTATCCACTGTACATCTACATGCTGAATACTGAGAACTTTGTCATCTTTCAGAGTACTTTGTTCTATGTAATTTATTATTATTCCAACAATGCTATACCACTGAAAAAGTATTCTATATCCTCCACAAGGCACACACAAAAAAATGAGTAACAATTAGTAAGTATTCAATAATAGTTGTCACAACCTTTGTTTTCTGTGAGGTAAAGCATAAATACAATCATAACAAAAATCAGAAGAGTAATAGATATTCATATGTCTTTGTAGAGTACCCTAGAAAAATTGAAAGAATAAAACATTGTTTCAAGTTGTTAGAATAAAGCAAAATTTCAAATTAAGATCTAAAGTGACACTTTAAAGACTGGTTAGGTTAAAATTACATCTCAGAGATAAAAGTGACAAATGCATAGAAATAGAGTCCTAGCTCATGTGGGCAAAAGGGTTCATTCTAAATAAAGTACTGAATATGCAACGAAATGAGTAGAAATTCTACATTAAAATGTGGATGCTTCAGTGCTTTTTAGGGGATCCATCCCATATACAAGCACCAAATCCAGACACAATTGTGGATGCCAACAAGTGCTTGCTGATGGAAGCCTGATATGGCTGTCTCCTGAGAGGCTCTGCCAGAGCCTGACAAATACAGAGGCAGAAGCTCACAGCCAAGCATTAGACTGAGCATGAGGGTCCCCGATGGAGGAGTTGGAGAAGAGACTGAAGAAACTGAGGGGGTTTACAACCCCATGGAGGGAGCAAAAGTGTCAACAGGCCAGACCCCTGGAGCTCCCGGGGACTGGACCACCAACCAAAGAATACATGTAGAGAGACCCATGGTGCTGGCTGCATATGTGGCAGAAGATGGCTTTGTTGGACATCAGTGGGAGGAGAGGTCCTCAGGCCTGAGGGCATTCAATCCCCCAGTGTAGGGGAATGCCAGGGCAGAGGGATGGGAGAGTGGGTAGGTGGGGAAGCACGCTCATAGAGGCAGGGGGAGAGGTATGGGATAGGGGGTCCCAACGGGGAGATCTGGAAAGGAGAAGACATTTGAAATGTAAATAAAGAAAACATTCAAGAAAAAATAAAAAAGAAAAAGAAAAAGATCATACGGTTAAAAAAAATGGACACAGGAAGATTTCATGAAGTTATCAATACCACATTTTAATTTAGAAACTCCTTCCTCATTGCATAGAATGCAAGGAAGAGCTAAATAGCTTTGGGGAATGTTAAAACATTTATTTGTGAGAATGTCACTAATTAAATACATAACCTATACTGAAGAAAAATTGGAGAGTAAAAGATAATTCAGAAAGTTTTTTTTTCAATAGTCTGGTTGAGAAATAGTGTAGACCAAAATGTCTCTTATATAGTCAGTGCGTTCTGTTTTATACTTGTATTAGATGACTGTGAAGTAAAGGTACTTCCAACCAGGTTTGGAAATATAATATTGCAATGTAGTTATTGATAGCCACAACAACAAAAACTAAAAATCAAAATGTATCTTGTATGTAACTTTGTTGTTTTACATATCCTTGTTACAGTTCCTATATATATTGGAATCAGTTGTTGTAAAGCAGACAGAATGTAAGAAAATATTTTAGAAAGTATATTCATATTATCTGTCACATATAACAATTATTTTAAAAATATAAAGTATGATTATGCATTAAAAATCTCAATTAAAAAAATAACTGCTTCCTCAGTTTGTCACCACTGAGTTCCTGTGCCCATGATTCATACATTTATTTGGCTAATCATGACCAAAGCATGAGAAAGAGAGAGGATAACACATACCTTGTGCTTTTCTCTCCAAAATGATCTAATTGGGAAATTCTAGAACATATAAAAGTATAAAGTATGTGTATCCGAAGTAGGAGGCAGTAAGAAGTATCAAGTGAATAATTAAAAATAAAAATTTGGTTGAGAATATTTTAATAAAAACTCAACATCATTAGTCATAGAAAAATGCAAATCAAAACAAGATATCAGTTCACACTCACCAGATGGTTATGAGTTTTAAGTGGAAAATAACAGAATATGGGAAATTGGAACCCTCATGCATTAGTGGTGGTATTTTAAAGTGGCCCGACCACTTTGCAATAGCTTGACATAATGTTTAGCTATAGTTGCAGATACTTATGGATGTAGAACCCATAAATGCTGAGATCTGACTGTAAATATATGCCTAGATAAACATACCCAAAGGAATTGAAAACAAGTATTCAAGTATGTATTCATCAACATTTTGTGTGTTAATGAATGCTCATAGCAACATTACTCATGAAAGTCAAAATGTAGGATAAAACTCAAATATTCCTTAACTTATTAATAAAGTTACTGTAGTATATTTATGATATAATAAAATATTATCCTACAATATAAAAAATAAAGATACAACAACTTAAACAAATGCTTTAGTCATTAAGATAAATGAAATAAAATTAACACAGAAAACAATATATTATATGATTCTCAAAAAATAAAATGAGACTGTTTAGAAATGATATATATATGTATATACATATATATATATATAAACTACAAAAAATTTATACCTTATACCTACAATAAATTTATGTATATACATATATAAATGGCATAGTCCAACAAAAGGTAAATGTCTATATACTATCCATTGTCTATACTTATTCTCTACCTTGGTAGCAATTTTCAAGTGTATTCATGAGACAATCAAGACAATTTTACCTCTGGAGACAGTTGGATTGAGAATAACCTAGAATGAAAAACAGTTTTATTTTGACTTTTCATATCCCTATATATTACTTTGATTTGTTCAAAATGAACATATACTCTTAATAATTGTAAACATAATTATCTTTAAAAGTAGCCATAGTCTAAATCCTCAGTTCAAGTTGAGCTTACTTAATTCAGATAGAATTTACATTTAGAAACATTCTCCAATGGACAAAGTCCTTAGCTGATGGAAAACAGTGAATCGTTTATGAAAAAGGGAGAGGTTTACCCTCTCTGAAGGCCACACAGGTTTAGGATTGAGACATACAGACTAGCATCTCTCTTGCCATAGTCTCTGCTCTCAAAGCCACCACACTATGATGCTTGCTTCATGCACATGCCTTTCCTGAGTGTTCAATCTGAGTATTTCATGGGGTTAAAGGATTTTGCAGATAAAAATCAGAAATCCATTGGGGTTATGAGATATGTAAGAGACTAGATATTTCTGAAGTTGGTGGCAAGCTAGACCCTAAGTTATATGCTTTACCTTGACCGAAGACTGTGGTCTGGACAGTTGTGCATTTGAGACTACAAAAGAGACAGTTCTGTAGAAGTCATATGTGACTTTCTTCTGTGACTGTAAAAGAGCTTCATTTGAGCACTCTGTACATAGTCAGTCACTACCCATGTTCTGACACGATTTCTGCTTTGTGGTTTTTTTTTTTTTTTTTTTTTTTTTTTTGCCAAATATTGACATCTGCTGAAATGCTGAAGATAAACAATACTTGAAAACTCCTCTTCTCTTTTCTCTTAATGTAAATTACTTATGCAACAAAACCAACTTCATAATACAAGTAAACCCAGGTTGAGCCTAACTCAACTACATTCCAAGCATATATTCAGGGGAAATTCCTTATCTGTCTGAGCTTCTACTTCCTCTGTTGTCCACTATAGGGGACATTGTACAGCATTGCTAGTGGAAGGTTGGCCCACTAGAGTGAACAGGCTTGGAAAAGAAGAACACAATTATAGATGACTTTGAATAACTCACTTAACTTCAGTGACCCTCAATTTTATTATCTGTAAAATCGTGAGAAGAGTCCCTTTTAAAAAGTCCATTTAAATCATAGCAAAAATGTTTTGTGATGACTAATGTATGGCAAAGCATCTAGTACAAACTTTGACCCACAGTAATTGTTCAATCTGTGCATTCACAATACTCCGAAGAAAAGTAGGAATCAAGAAAAGGGAAAAGGAAAAGCAGTTCAGGCCCGTGAATCCACCCCATCTAACTTAGTGTAAGTACTTTTTAATTAATAAAGAGAGCCCTAATTGAGAAAGTGTAAAACATTGTAAATCTCTTAAATAAAACCACCTGTCATCTATTTCATGTCTCTTGGAAAAGTAAAATCAATATTTGAATTAATGGAAGAAATTAAGTGGTTGCTGAAACCATTTTGGAATTTAATAAGTTTAAACAAGAAGTGTTTGGTAAATGATGATACAGAATCCTTGCCCTTAAAACATTCTTCACAAAACTTTGAGGGGAGAAAAAAAAATCAATCAATCTGTTGGTTGGTAGGTACACCGGCAGATTAGCAAAGCTAATAGACCTGGGGCAAAGCTAAGCATCATCACTCACCTTGAAGTCAGGCCAAATAAGAAAATGTGATCTTTAAAAAGTAGATCAGCAGACTGTGTTTCCATGGCTGGTTAGACACTGAAACAAACCACCAAGACAGCAGCATAGAAACAACCCCTCTTCATTTTACATGAGGGACTAAGACCACAGATGGGGACTTGTGGGGCCATGAAAGGCAGCCTCTTTTGGTTGAATGAGACTTGTTCCGGAAACCCAGTAGAAAACTCTACAAGGGATGAAACAGTGAGCCATGTACCCAGAGACAGGTGCCTGACACCACAGAGCCCCCAACATCATAATTCTGTTCTCAGCTCTTCTGTGGTGTCCGGAGGTGTCTGGGATGCTGGATACTGCGAGCCTGTTACTCCTGGCCTCCGTGAGGCCCAGAGACCTTGGACTGCCCCTTGTCCACCCTTTCCCGTCTGCCCACCCAGAGCAAAGAAACTCTGGCGGGACTCAGTTTTTCTCCCACTTCCTTTATTCCCCCATGCCCACTGACCTACAGGGAAGTGACATCCTCTCAGTTCCTCCAGCTAGTTACAGTGCTAAGCCCAGAACAGTAGACTTGCAGTCCTTCCTGTCTAACCTTTCTATTTGGAGCTTACTATCCAGCCTACTCAAAGAATTCAGAGCACCTATGTTTGTCATTATCCTTAAGCTTGTCAAAGGGAAGATGATTTCAGTACTGCTGTCCTCGCTTCCTTTCCATTCACTTCTTGGGAGCCTGTCTGCCCTTGTCTCACCTAAGTAGGTTCTGCCATGGGCTGAGCCCTGTCTCTAAACACCAACCCCAACACTCATTTCTTCAGAGCACATTGCCAGTTCACCTACTTCTTCTTTTCTCTTTTTTAATTTTTTAAAATGTTTTATATAGTATATTTTCATCGTGTTTTCTCATTATACTGTTGGGCCCCATTTTGGCCCTGGTTTGGGCCCTGAGGACAAACCTGAGCCTGGCTCAAGTTTCTGCAACCTTGTGGGAGAGCCTAAGCCTGGCTCAGAGTTTTGAGACCTGTCTCAATCACTTCCGTATTGGGGTGACTCAGCAAGTCCTGTTTGGCCCTGCCTCTGCCCCGCCATTGCTGATGTAGACCTTTGCCATTGGTCCTGTCAGTCACTCCATACCCTCCATTACCCTTCCTGCCTCCTTTGTCATCTTACCCCACCAAAAATCCCCCTCCCTATGTTCTGAACTTACATAAGCGAGAGGCTAATGCCATAAAGTTGAGTTCCTGCTTCAACAAGACTCCAGGCTCGGTGTGTTTGTTTTGGGCCATTGACAGTGGCCATTCTGCCCAGCCCCAGAGAGACCCCGGTGGGATCATGACCTCTCTCCTCTCACCTGGACCTGCCTGCAAGGAGCTGACATTCTACCTGTAGATCAATGCCTCACTCAACAGAGAAGCTTCATCATGGAGTAGATGGCAATTAACACCCATAACTGGGTGATGAGCAAAGAGTGAGAGCTTTCGGAGCACCCAAGCACCTTCTTTTAAGAGACTTCTTTATGGGGCTTTTCGTCCCCCAAGTCCAGGAACAGCAAAAGTAATGGGAAAATAAAATATAAAGTAAATAAATAGCAAAACAGATGAGGAAGAAGATGAAATCCAGCAGGCTAGTGGAAGGTCAGAGTTATATGTGAGGTTGAGTGTGCTCTGAAACTGTCTGCATAAATGATGAGTAGCTGAAAGAGACAAGAAGGCCAGACAAAATGCCCTCTCACAGGGAGCTGGAGACAAAAGCACTGCATGGGGGCATGGCTATACAACTAAGCTTGGACAAAGAGTGCTCCAGTCTTATTTATTACTCTCTTTACAGTGCCCTAGTCATTGAGGTACAAGCAAAAGATGCTCTCCTTTGTGTAATTTAGGTCAGTTTCTCAGTACAAAGCATTGCCACTGAGCCAACAAAAACTGAGGGCTGGCTTCTCTCTAAACAAGTCCTGGCTGTAAATAGACCAATAAGAGATAGGTCCCTGCCTCTCACTTAACTACCCTAGGGATATAAAGCAGGGAAGAGTAGGAGTATGAATTCTGTCACAGGGAAAGTCAGTTCCTCCTAAAAAAGAAAGGAAGTAAACAAGCTAAAGAATAAAGATACTGGAACCTGTCAGTGTTGTGGTTTTATCAGACTAGGTGCTGCCAGTTTTGCAAAGCTTTGTTCCACCTTGTAAGAAGGATAAATAAATAAGCACTAACATGTGCTTGGTGCTTAGTATTTCTGGGTGCTGAGCTGAGTGATTCATCTAAACTTCCCTATAGAGAAATGAACTATAAACACCAGAAAGAGAAAGAGAAAGAAAGTGCCCAGGGATTCCTAGGCACGATTCTCTCTCTTAGGACAAGTTTGCATGGTTCTGGCCTGAGGACCAGGAAAGGCCAATATAAATTTTAGATGGGCAAGTGTAACATACTGACTGTTTGTATCCATTCTTCAGTAATTGTGACAAATTCGTGAATATAGAGTCCAATCTGACATAATGGTACAAGTTCTAGGTCATGTGATAAGAAAAAGGAAGAAAAAAATCAGACATGTAGATCTATCTTAACAAAATGAAAACTCAAATCTCTATTTTCAAATAGCATGCTTTCCATAATAGTGATGGAAATGGCTTTAAATTGAGATACAACCCCAATCCACGAGAGTCTATTATTATCATAGGAAATCTCAAACTGCAGACATGGGGAAAGATCCTAGCATTAATAAGAAAGTTTAGCAAGATTTCAGAATACAGATGCAAAGCAAAGGACCTGCAGTTGCAAGTGTGAAGCTTGAAATCTGAAGGAGGAATTGCCCTCAACAGCTGTTAGAATCTCTCTGCCTCTCTCTCTCTCTCTCTCTCTCTCTCTCTCTCTCTCTCTCTCTCTCTCTCTCTCTCCCTCCCTCCCTTTCTCCCTCCCCCACCTCTCTCTCTCTCTCATGTACTTCCTTTAATATTTTAAAAAACAGATAGGGAAGTTCCTTAATTTTATTTTGAACAAAAGAAGGTACTTCATATGTTATTTATCTGCCCCCAACACACCCCCAAAATGAAATGAAAATAATGTACAGGTCTTCATTGGTTCTTCTAAAACTTTGACATGTAGGTATGGTTATCCTCTCAAGTGTTCCAATACGTAAACTTAGGCTCTTTAGAAGTAAGCAAGTTGGCCAAGGTTATAGCCAAGAAGAGTCGCAGGCATTCCAACCCGGATGTTCTTCAAGTCTGTGGTCTTCCCTATTTCTTATTGTTTTCATCAGTCTTCACCTTTCACACACACACACACACACAGACACACATACACACAGAAAAAGAATTTTCCATTATCCTATGAAAATTCCTTGTTTTTGAGGCTTTAATGGAAAAGAGTTACAGAAAGTCTCTCCCATAAAAGTTCCTCTTAAGAAAAAGGATGAAAACAACCAGTTGTGCCAGCACCAATTGTTGAAAATGCTGTCTTTCTTCCACTGGATGGTTTTAGCTCCCTTGTCGAAGATCAAGTGACCATAGGTGTGTGGGTTCATTTCTGGGTCTTCAATTCTATTCCATTGGTCTACTTGTCTGTCTCTATACCAGTACCATGCAGTTTTTATCACAATTGCTCTGTAGTAAAGCTTTAGGTCAGGCATGGTGATTCCACCAGAGGTTCTTTTATCCTTGAGAAGACTTTTTGCAATCCTAGGTTTTTTGTTATTCCAGATGAATTTGCAAATTGCTCCTTCTAATTCATTGAAGAATTGAGTTGGAATTTTGATGGGGATTGCATTGAATCTGTAGATTGCTTTTGGCAAGATAGCCATTTTTACAATGTTTATTCTGCCAATCCATGAGCATGGGAGATCTTTCCATCTTCTGAGATCTTCTTTAATTTCTTTCTTCAAAGATCGAATGGCAGAGAAGCACCTGAAAAAATGTTCAACATCCTTAATCATCAGGGAAATGCAAATCAAAACAACCCTGAGATTCCACCTTACACCAGTCAAAATGGCTAAGATCAAAAATTCAGGTGACAGCAGATGCTGGCGTGGATGTGGAGAAAGAGGAACACTCCTCCATTGTTGGTGGGATTGCAGGCTTGTACAACCACTCTGGAAATCAGTCTGGCGGTTCCTCAGAAAATTGGACATAGTACTACCGGAGGATCCAGCAATACCTTTCCTGGGCATATATCCAGAAGATGCCCCAACTGGTAAGAAGGACACATGCTCCACTATGTTCATAGCAGCCTTATTTATAATAGCCAGAAGCTGGAAAGAACCCAGATGCCCCTCAACAGAGGAATGGATACAGAAAATGTGGTACATCTACACAATGGAGTACTACTCAGCTATTAAAAAGAATGAATTTATGAAATTCCTAGCCAAATGGATGGACCTGGAGGGCATCATCCTGAGTGAGGTAACACAGTCACAAAGGAACTCACACAATATGTACTCACTGATAAGTGGATATTAGCCCCAAACCTAGGATTCCCAAGATATAAGATACAATTTGCTAAACACATGAAACTCAAGAAGAATGAAGACTGAAGTGTGGACACTATGCCCCTCCTTAGAATTGGGAACAAAACACCCATGGAAGGAGTTACAGAGACAAAATTTGGAGCTGAGATGAAAGGATGGACCATGTAGAGACTGCCATATCCAGGGATCCACCCCATAATCAGCATCCAAACGCTGACACCATTGCATACACTAGCAAGATTTTTTCGAAAGGACCCAGATGTAGCTGTCTCTTGTGAGACTATGCCGGGGCCTAGCAAACACAGAAGTGGATGCTCACAGTCAGCTAATGGATGAATCACAGGGCTCCCAATGGAGGAGCTAGAGAAAGTAGCCAAGGAGCTAAAGGGATCTGCAACCCTATAGGTGGAACAACATTATGAACTAACCAGTACCCCGGAGCTCTTGACTCTAGCTGCATATGTATCAAAAGATGGCCTAGTCGGCCATCACTGGAAAGAGAGGCCCATTGGACACGCAAACTTTATATGCCCCAGTACAGGGGAATACCAGGGCCAAAAAGGGGGAGTGGGTGGGCAGGGGAGTGGGGGTGGGTGGGTATGGGGGACTTTTGGTATAGCATTGGAAATGTAAATGAGCTAAATACCTAATAAAAAATGGAAAAAAAAGAAAAAGGATGAAATATTAGAATCCAACTGCTGCACTCCTCTTCCCCCCAAGCATTATACTACTGTGTCTTGCTAACAAAATTGAATCTTAGATTATAAGAGCTGTAGGGCCTTCCAGGGTCATTTAATATAATGTCTTCAAATTACAAACAAGGAAATGGGCCCAGAGAAATGTGGATAACCTTGTTTAGCTAATAACCCCAACTCCCAGCCCCATGTTCTTCTTATGCTTGGCTCTCTATGAGCACACCAAAGCTTAAGTCACCACTAGCTTTCCAATTAGTATGCTTAAGCAATTCCTGGAATAGTGTGTCCTAGAAGCCTAAAAGCTCTTCCATATGGTAAGGCAAAATTCTGCTTCCCTGTAACTCCCCCGCCTTCCCACCCCATCAGTCCCGGTTTGACTCTCTGGAGAAATATTCAGACAGTCTTCAGACATTCCAATTTTAAAGCCAGGAAAATATCTGAGTTTGGGATATAAATTCAGCTGTCTTATGCCTCCCATGTGATCATTTCCTCATAACTTCTGCAACTTTAATTTATGCTGCATAATGGCAGTTTATGCTGTCTGCTTTTCTATGACCCAACTGATTCTTTCTTGTTCTCAAGTGACCAGCACAATGCAATCTGACCCATTTGGCCATTGAGCAAGGCAGATTAGAAAATCAGCTATTTCCAGTAGATGCAATAAACATGTGAAGGCCCCAAGCAATAGTTCACAATATTACAAAATGAACACAGCTCAAGATTTCTGAAATGTAGGAGTTTCTTGGAAGAGGGATGTTTGTCAGGGCCAGTCTTCTTACACAGACACTCAATTCAATTGCTTTGTGCAGCACATCTGTGTATGCCAGTTGCACAAGAAACTTTTGATAAGGGGAGATTTCTTGCACCTTGAATACACATATAGTTTCAGAAGTCTGCCATCATTCACTCAATGTGTCTTATTGACATTGCAAGCAATCAAACTTCCTTATCTTGGCCATATAATCTAGCATCTGTGAGTAAAAGCCTGGCTTACATAGTTCTTTTCACCAAATCAATTCTCTGAAAGTCTATGAGTTAAGCAAAATCCAAAGTTAGTATGTCATTCCTCATCTTCCCACACACTTCTGAAGCTTCTGTCTCTGCTGACAAGATGCTCATGCTTTCATGTCTTCTTTGAGCCTCCAGAACACTTTATAGCATTGGATTTTCTTTGAACTCTTGGACCACTTTGATTTACTTTCATTGTTTCCTTTTCTATTCTATTTCAAACACGGTTGTTTTCCAATGTTCCCTTCTCAGAATACTGATTTTTTTTTTCATTTGGCTTCAGGAGTCTCTTGCATTTATTTATCTCAATGTTATGTCCTTCTCATTCCTCAGGCTCTGGGGGATAATTTGGAATCAGGTACTGTGCTGTCTCCAGCACTATTCTTTGTGTCTAGGATGGTTTGGGCTATTTAGGATCTTTAATGTCTCTATATACATTTTAGGATTATTCTTGTCTATTTCAACACCGAAAACCATTGGAATTTGAGTGAATATTACATAGAAGCTCAGTAAATTTTTATAATACACTCATTGTCACATTTTTAATTCTTCCAACCTATGAGCATGGACAGCCTCTTCAACATGTACTATCATCTTCAATTTATTTCTTATTTTGTAAGTTTCACTGTAGAGGTGTTTTGTTTTGTTTTGTTTTGTTTTGTTTTGTTTTGTTTTGTTTGGGGAGTGGGTTGTTTGTTTGTATATGAGTCCATTGTTGTTGTCTTCTACAGACCAAAAAAAAGGCATCAGATCCTATGATAGATGGTTTTAAGCCACCATGTGGTTGTTGGGAATTGAACTCAGGATCTCTGAAAGAGCAGTCAGTGCTCTTAACCACTGCGCCATCTCTCCAGACCCCACTATAGAGGTCTTTGACTCAGATAAGTTTATTCCTCAGTGTGTGTGTGTGTGTTTGAGACTATAATCTATAATTGATGAGGTTGCGTGGTTGCTTTTCTGACTTTTTTTCCTCAGTGTGTTTGTAATTAATGTTTACAAACTCATATCATTTACAAGTAGACATAGTATCAAGTTATTTTCCTGTTAGTATCCTTTTTATTTCTTTCTCGTACATAATTGCTGTGGTTAAAAATAACTGTGTTGTATTGAATAAGAGTGGGAAGAATAGTATCCTTACTTACTTTCTGAATTTGGGAGAAATGCTTTCAGTTTGTCCCCATTCAGAACAATGCTAACTATAAATTTTTTAAACTTAGCATTTATTGTGTTATGGTTCAGTAGAGGATTAACATCCTGGATATATAAAGAACTAAAAATGATTAGCACCAAAAGAACAAGATGTTCAATCAATAAATGAACACAAACATTTAAAAGATTCTTACCAAAGAAGTATAAATAGCTAATAATCTTTTAAAAATTCATCTTCAGCTATTAGGGAAAATATCAACTAAAAGCATATTAATATATCATTTCACCCTAAGCAAGAAAATAAGAACATGTTACTGACAATTAGTAGGAGAAGAAACTTATACACTGTTGGTAGGAAAGCAAATAAATGAGTTCAACTGCTATGGGAATTAGTATGGATATTCCTTTTAAAACTAAATATAGAACTGCTATATGATACAGTGATATCATGCTAAGAATATACCTGAAGGAATCAAAATCACCATACAATTGAGATACTAAGATACCCATAATTATTATTGTTGTACTATATATAATAGCCAATAAATGAAATAAGCTTAGATGCCAATCACAATATAATTGTCAGAATGACAAAGGAGTATTACTCATTCATTAAAAGAACAGAATTATATCATTTATAGGAAACATACAGAATTAGAACAAAAATTTTCATAAAGAAACCCATAACTATATAATTGATATGTGCTGACACAAACATTTTTCTCTCATATTGCTAACTTTCATTTCCTAGTGTCTGATCTTCCTCCCTTTTTATGAGTTCTAAACGTATGTAAATTAAACATTTCTACCATGATATTTTATTGGCATAGCAAAGTCAACATAACCAGGGTCATACTCAAGTTGTTTCTTAAATATGATGGTCTCACTATGTGACCTGTTTTACTTCACAACAACATCCAGCTAGTGACTCTGGAGTAAAACCCCAGTGGTCTCTTTTCTTTTAATCTTCCACATAGCAAATATTGTCAAGTGGAGTTGGATCTACCCACACAATGCCTTGTACCTGTATTTTCTGTGTTCCAATGTTTCTACCTCAAGTTTCAAAATCCAGATTTACTCAAAAGTTTACTGATCAATTCTCAAGTTCCCTGTATGTAACTCCTATAATAATCATCAATTATTAGTTCTACCTTGCCATACCTCTGACCATTTTCAATTTCCCTTTACAGATTTTTTTTCTGTAAATAGTCATGTTGCAAATATTCTGAACTTTATGGGCCATGTAGCCTGTATCATAATTGCTCAATTTTGCTGTTTTTAACATTAAAACAGCCATAGACAATATGCAAATTTATGAGCTTTATCATATTGTACAATTTTATTTGCAGAAATAAGTATCAAGCTGGACTTGGCTCCAGGACCATAGTATGACTACCCCCATATCTAGAAAGAATTCATTTATTTTGCAGAATGGAAAGAAAATTTCTCAATAAATTTATAGGAAATTATTTCCTAATTTAGTCCTGTCTCCTAAACAACTTGTAAATTTACCATAGTTATCTGAATAAGTTGTCCAATTTCATGTCCTTTTCCATGTTGTTTCATATACCTGCAATTCACTCTTCTGTGATTTTCTCTGTGACAAATTTTCATCTCAATAATCTTTAGATAGTGAGCATTATGTGTGCTATTTATTAATTTTTTAAAAGAATTTCATACATGAGTTCTGTGTTCAAATAATATTCTACCCCATCCTCTACACTGCCAATTCTTTCCATGTCCTCTCATCCTCCCTCAAACTCAGGACTTCTCTCTTCATTATTGTTACACATATAAAATTTAACCAGCTGAGCTCATTTAATGTTGATCATACATACAGGTATTCAGTGATAACCAAATGGGATCGATTGACCTATCAGGAGGGCTTAGCCCTGAAGAAGCCATTGTCTGGATCTCTTCATTTAGAGATGAAGAAATTTTGTTTTTGAAGATGAAAATTTTAAAATGTTAATAGAGAAATGGACATCATTTCTGACCATGGTAGGCTAGGATTTTGCACCTATACTAACATAAAAACATAAATTCAGCATTGTCAATGACCACAAAATACTTTTCTTGGTGACTTAAAATCATGGAAATAAGACTAGAAGTGTCATGATCAACACTATTTTTTATTGTCAATATTAAAGATATGGAAATTACAGGACTTGAAAGGAACCAAAAAAGTAAAGAATACCCAGGGTACAATCCATGGAACTCAAGAAGGTAAACAAGCAGAAGGACCCCAGTGAGGATGCTTCAATCCCACTTGGGAGGGAGAAAAAAGCAATTACGGTGGCAGGGAGGTGGGCAGGGAGAGGGGGACCTGATTAGGAAAGAGGACATGGAGGGGAAGAGGGGAATATGATTAGGTACTGGGGGCAACAGAACTGAAGATCTGAGGGACAGCAGAAAGAATGGAAACAGATAAGCTTGGGAGGTAAGAGGTGGGGGGACCCTGTAGAATATATCAGAGACCTGGGAGTTGAGAGAGTCTCAGGAATCGAAGGGCGGGACCTTAGACAAAATGCCCTACAGTGGGGAGAGGGAGCTTGTGGAGTCGGTCTCCAGTGGAAGGACAGGGCATCAAATGGAAGGAAGGATGGGGTTGCCATCCCATGGTCAGGAACTCTGACCCAGAATTGTTCCTGTCTGAAAGAATTACAGGGATGGAAATGGAGAAGAGACTGAGGGAGAGGAGGTCCAGTGACAGGCTCAAATTGGGATCCAGCTCAAGGGAAGGCCTGACACTACTACTGATGCTATGGTGTGCTTACAGAGAAGAGCCTAGCATGACTGCCCTCCAAAAGACCCAACAAGCAGCTAAAAGAGTCAGATGCATATATTTACAACCAACCAATGGACAGAAGCTGATGATCCCTGTGGTTGAATTAGGCAAAAGCTGGAAGAAGCTTAGTCCTCGAGGAGGGCAGCCCTATAAGAAAATCAGCAGTCTCAACTAAACTGGACCCTGAGATCTCTCAGACACTGAACCACCAATGATACAGCATACACTGACTGATACAGGCTCCAAACACATATACAGCAGAGGACTGACGGGTCTTGACTCTGTGGGAGATGATGTGCCTAACCCTCAAGAGACTTGAGGCCCCAGGAAGTAGTGAGGTCTGGTGGGGTGGGGGTGGGGACTTCCTCTTGGAGACAGATTGGGGGGTCCTGGTGTGGGGAGGAGGTATGGGATGTAGAATAGTCAGAGAGTGGAAAGAAAGAAAGAACAACAACAACAAAAGAACACTATAAAGGTATTGTAAAAATGATGATCATAATTTTTAAAAATTAAGAAAGTGTACTATAAAGATACGAATGTTTATGTATAATTGTACCTTGAGAATTTTCAAATATATTAGCTTCAATTGGCTCTATCGGGATTACACGTGTATGTCTCTGTCACACAAGCATCAGTAGATGGCAAAAAGAAGAGAAGCTATGTCTATGCTTAATAAGCTAACGTTCCCTAAAAAAAAGCAAGCCTTAGACAAACACCAGTTTGGAATCAGGGAGCCTGGACAGGTGGCTAGCCTGATATGACCACCAGTCTGACAGCCCTCAGGATTGGGAGCAAGCCAGAGACTAGAAGAACCTCATCTGAAACCATTGGCCCTGGGCAGGAGTGAATCCAAGACCCTTGCAAGGGGCCACTCTTGGGATGGCTGGGTGAGGAGCATACCTAAGATGACCACCAGACCAGCTCCATGGGGCCTGGACAGGGAGCTAGCCTAAGATGCACCACACAGGCCTTGGAGGGGGGTGGCCCAGACCATGCCCGAGATAACCCCTGCCAGATTCCATATTACAAAAATGTTGCATTGCAATTCTGAAACCACTCCTAGGATGATCCCAGACACTCAGAGACCCTGGGCACCACTAAGAGAAGCAAGAAAATGGTGGAGAAGTGTGTGACAAGGAGAAACAGAAGGGTGTGGGCACAAAGAAGAGAGGCAGAACTGGGGACTTGAGGGTAATGAGGAACAGCCTGATGGGAATAGCCAGTGATGCCACATGGGACCACAACTGGGTCTATAGTCCTCCAGCAGCAGGGGTCTGTTACTACCAAAGGCCAGGTGGATGTCCCTGGTATTAGATGGCACCCAGGGACATGTTGATATCCGAGGGCTGTGTAGAACTGGCCTCCCATCACCTAAGCATTGAGCTAGCCCCGACCCTAGCCAGCTGCAGTAATTGGGAGAGCTACCCTGAACACTGACAGAGTTGCAGGTGAGCTGGCCCCAAGGATGCAAATATGAAAGAGCTTGCCTACTACATTTCTCCTGTCAAGTGAGATACCCTCCTCACTCCTCACTACCTGCAGCAGGCTGGTAACCTGCCCCTTGTGGTCATGAAAGTAGTAAAGCTGTCCCTGCTTCTTGCTAACTATAGCACTCAGGAAAGCAGGTACTATACCTCACCTGGGCAGCACCATAGAGCTGACCCTGGTGGCAGGGGCTAGCACCAAGGGTTGTAAGCATGTGGAAGCTGGCCCTGCCTATTGCAGTAGCATCAGCAAGGGAGAGATCCCCTCCTTTCCCTTTTGCCCCCACCACCAGTGGAAGTAGGGGAGAGCTGATGCCAATGGGGTCATGAGGGCAGGAGAGCTGTCTCTGCTCCTCACCTGCTGCAGCACTGAGGAGAGTAGGCCCTGCACCCCACCTGGGCAACAGGGTACAGCTGGCCCTGGTTGCAAGTTTTGCTGGTGAACTGGCCCCAGAGGGCATGAGAGTAAGAGAGCTGGAGGGCTGACCAGCTAAGATACCTCTCGGGCCCAGATGCAAAACGTTGAATTGACTTATCCCAACATCTACTGCATTGATGAACTGCTAGAGTACATGAAAGGGCCACTCAGTCCTTCAGATCCAGGATCTTCATCACACAGTGCAACAACAGGACATCTGAGAGGAGTCCCAGTGAGGTTCCAGTACCGATAAAGTTGCAGAAGGAAGTCATTGGCTTCATTCCAAACCAACAAGCCATTGTAATGAGCATTTGCAAATAAAGAAGTAAAGGCAAAAGGGTATACTGTGGGACACACTACACCTTCCTGAATAGGATTTTTCCCCAGTGGGGTAGTTGTCGAGGTAGAGGGCAAGGGAGAAGAGAGAGGAAGATAAATTGGAGTGGGGTGCATGAGGTGAAACTCACAAAGAACCAAAGAAAAGTGTTTTTAAAATGTATTACCTTCAAAGGACAGAAGAGATAGTTTCAGAAGATTCTCATAGGTTGAAACAATTTATTTTGAGCTTTTATTATCTCACTCATCTAGTACTAGTTGTAAATGCATTTATGATATACTAACTATAAAATACTTTTGGCTCAGTTCTGTATATTTATATTAAAAAAACAGATCTTGGGCACAATCTCTGTGGAGGATCCCAAGGTCCCCAGAGGACTCTCCATGCTGCAGGTACCCTAGTACACCCAGGACCTAGAGATCACTGGTGAGTGGAACACAACATCTGTTCCAAAATACTCATAGAGTATTGTGCTAGCAGGAACAGGGACAAAGGACACCTGCCCAACCAGTGACTGGGATTGGTTCCAGTTAGTGCCACCCCGGGCCTTCTTGGGTGTAATCTCAGTGGAGGGTCCCAAGGTCCCCAGAGGACTCTCCATGCTGCAGGCAACCTAGCACACCCAGGATCTTGAGATCACTGGTGATTGGAAAGCAACATCTGTTCCAAAAAAACCTATAGGGTCTTGCGCTAGCAGCAACAGGGTCAAAGGACAAAGGCAGACCCTAGCACACCCAAAATCTTGGGATCCCTAAGACCAGTCTACACAGGAGAGCTCATGGGCAGCAGAAGCAACAGAGATTCTTGGACAGGGTCCCTTTGGGCCTTCATCCTCAGCCAGAAGACAGAGCTGAGACCCAGACCCCTGAGCACCTTCCCTGCCAGAGGAGAGTTGGCCTCCAGGGAGGGCTCTGACCCAGAACTCAGGAGGTGGATCTGAGCTCCAAACTTCTATGCACCTTCCCTGCAAGAGGAGAGCTTGCCTGCAGAGAGTGTTCTGACCACTGGGACTCAGGAAAGAGTTGGTCTCCCAGGAGTGCTGACAGAGGCTAAAGAATCACAGGAGGAACAAGCTTCAAACAGAGACAGCTAGAACATCTAACACCAGAGATTTCCAGATGGCAAAAGGCAAATGAAAGAATCTTAGGAAAAGAAACTTTAGTAAAGCTCAAAGCACACATTGCATCTCACATAATAATACTGGGAGACTTCAACACCCCACTCTCATCAATGGACAGATCCTGGAAAGAGAGACTAAACAGGGACACAGTGAAACTAACAGAAGTTATGAACCAAATAGATTTAACAGATATCTATAGAACATTTTATCCTAAACCTAAAAGATAATACTGTCTTCTCAGCACCTCATGGCACCTTCTCCAAAATCACCATAAAATTGGTGACAATAAAGGCCTCAACAGATACAAAAATATTGAAATTATCCCATGCATTCTATCAGATCACCACGGACTAAGGTTGATCTTCATTAACAACATACAAAATAGAAAGCCAATATTCACATGGAAGCTGAAGAACACTCTATTCAATGATACCTTAGTCAAGGAAGAAATAAAGAAAGAAATTAAAGACATTTTAGAGTTTAATGAAAATGAAGCCACAACATACCCAAACTTATGGGACAAAATGAAAGCATTTCTAAGAGGAAAACTCATAGCTCTGAGTGCCTCCAAAAAGAAACTAGAGAGACCATACACTAGCAGCTTGAGAGCACACCTAAAAGCTCTAGAACAAAAGAAGGCAAATTCACCCAAGAGGAGTAGACAACAGGAAATAATCAAACTCAGAGCTGAAATCAACCAAGTGGAAACAAAAAGAACTATTCAGAGAATCAACCAAAGAAGGAGCTGGTCTTTGAGAAAATCAACAAGATAGATAAGCCCTTAGCCAGACTCACTAGAAGGTACAGGGACAGTATCCTAATTAACAAAATAAGAAATGAAAAGGGAGACATAACAACAGAACTTGAGGAAATTCAAAACATCAAATCCAAAACATCATCAGATCCTAATACAAAAGGCTATACTCAACAAAACTGGAAAAGCTGGATGAAATTGACATATTTCTAGAAAGATACCAGGTGCCAAAATTAAATCAGGATCAGACTAATGATCTAAACACTCCCATATCCACTAAAGAAATAGCAGCAGTCATTAATAGTCTCCCAACCAAAAAATATCCCAGGACCAGATGGGTTTAGTGCAGAGTTCTATAGACCTTCAAAGAAGACCTAATTCCAATTCTCCTCAAACTATTTCACAAAATAGAAATAGAAGGTACTTTACCCAATACATTCTATGAAGCCACAATTACTCTGATACCTAAAACACATAAAGACCCAACAAAGATAGAGAACTTCAGACCAATTTCTCTTATGAATATCTATGCAAAAGTACTCAATAAAATTCTCGCTAACCAAGAACACATCAAAACAATCATCCATCATGATCAGTAGACTTTCATTCCAGGAATGCAGGGATGGTTCAATATATGGAAATCCATCAATGTAACCCACTACATAAACAAACTCAAAGACAAAAACCACATGATCATCTCATTAGGTGCGGAGAAAGCATTTGACAAAATCCAAGACCCATTCATGATAAAAGTCTTGGAAAGATCAGAACTTCAAGTCCCATACCTAAACATAATAAATGCAATATACAGCAAACCAGTAACCAATATCAAATTAAATGGAGAGAAGCTGGAAGCAACCCCACTAAAATCAGGGATTAGACAAGGCTGCCCACTTTCTCCCTACCTATTCAATATAGTACTTGAAGTCCTAGCCAGAACAATTAGACAACAAAAGGAGATCAAGGGGATACAAATTGGCAAGGAAGAAGTCAAAATGTCACTATTTTCAGATGATATGATAGTATATATAAGTGATCCTAAAAACTGCACCAGAGAACTCCTAAACCTGATAAACAGCTTCACAGAAGAAGCTGGATATAAAATTAACTCAAATAAATCAGTATCTTTCTCTACACAAAGGATAAACAGGCTGAGAAAGAAATTAGGGAAACAACACCCTTCACAATAGTCATAAATAATGTAAAATACCTTGGTGAGACTCTAACTAAGGAAGTGAAAGATATGTATGATAAGAAATTAAAGTCTCTAAAGAAAGAAATCAAAGAAGATCTCAGAAGATGGAAAGATCTCTCATGCTCATGTGTTGGCTGGGTCAATATAGTAAAAATGGCTCTCTTGCCAAAGGCAATGTACAGATTCAATGCAATCCCCATCAAAATTCTAACTCAGTTCTTCAACAAATTAGAAAGTGCAATTTGCAAACTAATCTGGAATAACAAAAAACCTAAGAGAGCAAAAACTCTTCTAAATGATAAAAGAACCTCTGGTGGAATCACCATTCCTGACCTCAGGCTGTACTACAGAGCAATTGTAACAAAAACTTCATGGTACAGGTACAGCAACAGACAGGTAGACCAATGGAATAGAATTGAAGACCCAAAAATGAACCCACACACCTATGGTCACTTGGTCTTTGAAAATGTTCAACATCCTTAATTATCAGGGAAATGCAAATCAAATCAACCCTGAGATTCCATCTCACACCAGTCAGAATGGCTAAGATCAAAAATTCAGGTGACAGCAGATGCTGGCAAGGATGTGGAGAAAGAGGAACACTCCTCCATTGTTGGTGGGATTGCAAGCTTGAACAACCACTCTGGAAATCAGTCTGGCGGTTCCTCAGAAAATTGGACATAGTACTACCAGAGGATCCCACAATACCTCTCCTGGGCATAAACCAGAAGATGCTCCAACTTGTAATAAGGACACATGCTCCACTATGTTCATAGCAGCCTTATTTTTAATAGCCAGAAGCTGGAAAGAACCCAGATGCCCCTCAACAGACGAATGGATACAAAAAATGTGGTACATTTACACAATGGAGTACTACTCAGCTATTAAAAAGAATGAATTTATGAAATTCCTAGGCAAATGGATGGACCTGGAGGGCATCATCCTGAGTGAGGTAAACCAATCACAAAAGAACTCAAATGAAATGTACTCACTGATAAGTGGATATTAGCCCAGAAACTTAGTATAGTGAGATATAAGGTACAATATGCAAAACACATGAAACTGTAGAAGAACGAAGACCAAAGTGTGGACACTTTGCTCCTTCTTAGAATTGGAAACAATCACCCATGGAAGGAGTTACAGAGACAAAGTTTGGAGCTGAGACAAAAGGATGGACCATCTAGAGACTGCCATAACCAGGGATCTATCCCATAATTAGCCTCCAAATGATGACACCATTGCATACACTAGCAAGCCTTTGTTGCAAGGACCGTGATATAGCTGTCTCTTGTGAGACTAGGCCAGGGCCTAGCAAACACAGAAGTGGATGCTCACAGTCAGCTATTGGATGGAGCACAGGGCCCCCAATGGAGGAGCTAGAGAAAGTATCCAAGGAGCTAAAGAGGTCTGCAACCTTATCGGTGGAACAACATTATGAACTAACCAGTACCCCAGAGCTCTTGACTCTAGCTGCATATGTATCAAAAGATGGCCTAGTCAGCCATCACTGGAAAGAGAGGCCCATTGGTCAGGCAAACTTTATATGCCCCAGTACAGGGGAACACCAGGGCCAAAAAATGGGAATGGGTGGGTAGGCGAGTGGGGGGGGTGTGGGGGACTTTTGGAAAAGCATTGGAAATGTAATTGATGAAAATACATAATAAAAAAGAAAGAAAGAAAGAAAAGGGAGCTAAAACCATCCAGTGGAAAAAAGACAGCATTTTCAACAAATGGTGCTGGCACAACTGGCGGTTATCATGTAGAAGAATGAGAATTGGTCCATTCCTATCTCCTTGTACTAAGGTCAAGTCTATGTGGATCAAGAAACTCCACATAAAACCAGAGACACTGAAACTTATAGAGGAGAAAGTGTGGAAAAGCCTGAAGGTATGGGCACAGGGGAAATATTCCTGAATAGAATAGCAATGGCTTGTTCTGTAAGATTGAGAATTGACAAATGAGACCTCATAAAATTGCAAAGCTTCTGTAAGGCAAAGGACACTGTCAATAAGACAAAAAGGCCACCAACAGATTGGAAAAGGATCTTTACCAATCCTAAATCAGATAGGGGACTAATATCCAATATGTATATATACATATATATATATATATATATATATATATATATATATATATATATATATATATATGAAGATGGAATCCAGAAAATCAAATAACCCTATTAAAAGTAGAGTACAGAGCTAAACAAAGAATCTCAATTGAGGAATACCGAATGGCTGAGAAGCACCTGAAAAAAATGTTCAACATCCTTAATCATCAGAGAAATGCAAATCAAAACAACTCTGAGATTCCACCTCACACCAGTCAGAATGGCTAAGATCAAAAATTCAGGTGACAGCAGATGCTGGCAAGGATGTGGAGAAAGAGTGACACTCCTCCAGTGTTGGTGGGATTGAAAGGTGGTACAACCACTCTGGAAATCAGTCTGGCTGTTCCTCAGAAAATAAGACATAGTACTACTGGAAGATCCAGCAATTTCTCTCCTGGGCATATACCCATACGACGTTCCAAATTGTAATAAGGACACATGCTCCACTATGTTCATACCAGCCTTATTTATATTAGCCAGAAGCTGGAAAGAACCCAGATGTCCCTTAACAGAGGAATAGGTACAGAATATGTGGTACATTTATACAATGGAGTCTTACTCAGCAATTAAAAACAATGAATTCATGAAATTCTTTTTTTTTTAGAATTAATTTTTTTATTAGGTATTTTCCTCATTTACATTTCCAATGCTATCCAAAAAGTCCCCAATACACCCACCCACTCCCACTTTTTGGCCCTGGCGTTCCCCTGTACTGGGGCATATAAAGTTTGCAAGTCCAATGGGCCTCTCTTTCCAGTGATGGCCGACTAGGCCATCTTTTGATACATATGCAGCTAGAGTCAAGAGCTCTAGGGTACTGGTTAGTTCATAATGTTGTTCCACCTATAGGGTTGCAGATCCCTTTAGCTCCTTGGGTACTTTCTCTAGCTCCTCCACTAGGGGCCCTGTGATCCATCCAATAGCTGACTGTGAGCATCCACTTCTGTGTTTGCTAGGCCCCGGCATTGTCTCATAAGAGACAGCTATATCTGGGTCCTTTCAGCAAAATCTTGCTAGTGTATGCAATGGTGTCAGCGTTTGGAAGCTGATTATGGGATGGATCCCTGGATATGGCAGTCTTTAGATGGTCCATTCTTTCGTCACAGTTCCAAACTTTATCTCTGTAACTCTTTCCATGGTTGTTTTGTTCCCAATTCTAAGAAGGGGCACTCTTAAGCAAATGGATGGATCTGGAGGATATCATCCTGAGTGAGGTAACCCAATTACAAAAGAACATACATGATATGCACTCACTGATAAGCGGATATTAGCCCAGAAACTTAGAATACTCAAGATACAATTTGCAAAACACATGAAACTCAAGAAGAAGGAAGACCAAAGTGTGGATACTTTGCTCCTTCTTAGAATGGGGAACAAAATATCCATGGAAGGAGTTACAGAGACAAAGTTCAGAGCTGAGACTGAAGGAAAGACCACCCAGAGACTGCCCCATCCTGGGATCAATCCCATATACAACCATCATACCCAGACACTATTGCATATACCAGAACTATTTTGCTGACAGGACCCTGACATAGCTCTCTCTTGTGAGGCTATGCCAATGCCTGGCAAATACAGAAGTGGATGTTCACAGTCATCTATTGAATGAAATGCAGGGTCCCTAATGAAGGAGCTAGTGAAAGCACCCAAGTAGCTAAAGGTGTCTGCAACCCTATAGGAGAAACAACAATATGAACTAACCAGTAACCTCGCCCCCCAGAGCTGTTTCTAGTTGCATATGTAGCAGAGGGTGGCCTAGTTGGCCATCAATCGGAGGAGAGGCCCTTGGTATTGGAAAGATTACATGCCCCAGTACAGAGGAATGCCAGGGCCAGGAAGTGGGAGTGGGTGGGTTGGGGAGAAGGGGGAATGGGGAGGTTATAGGGGCCTTTGGGCATAGCATTTGAAATGTAAATGAAGAAAATATCTAATAGAAATGCCTTAAAACAACAATCATTTGTATCCACATTAAGTACACACTAGATGCCTCCAAGTAATCAAATTTGTAAACTGTATAACCAACCTTCAGATAACTCCTGAATAATCTGTGGTTTTATCTCTATATAAAATTAAGAATTTCTTTAGCTTTTGATATCTAACTTTTGATGAGAAGTGAAATATCAATACAACTTTGTTTCCAATGATTATTTATACCCTAAAGAAAGAAATGAGCTTTTGGGGTTTGTTTTTGTTTTTGTTTTGGTGTTTTGTTTTGTTTTGTTTCTTGTTTCTCAAGACAGGGTTTCTCTGTGTAGCCCTGGCTGTCCTGGAACTCACTCTGTAGACCAGGCTGGGCTTGAACTCAGAGTTCCACCTGCCTCTGCCTCCCAAGTGCTGGGATTCAAGGTGTGAGGCAACACTGCCCATCTTCTTTTCAGCTTTTAAGTGTATATAACACCTGTCAGAGCAGAGGAACTGGAGGGGCAAGTGATAAAGCTTTGTGGAAGAGTTGATGTGTTAGCATGTTCAAGTCTTTGGATTCCTGCCGCAGACTCTCTGGGTCCCTGTGTCTGCGTGGAACGGGGTCTCTCGACGCGGGTGGGCAAAGCATGGATGAATGACAGACAGGCGCACACAGGGGAGTTCGTGTGAAATCTGAGTGTAATTTTTTAAATCGAACATCAGACTTTTTACACAGAAGACAACAAGGTAGTTGGGTGACATACCCGCAAGGTACAAATGAGGTAACCGGATGCTTAATGACTCTTACACAGAACAGAGGAATGAAAACGCAAAGACTGGCAGGAACTGGGCAATAAAATAACTGAGAGAGAGTCAGCCCTATCTAAGGTCAGCTATAGTCTTAGAAGCCAGGTGTGAGAACTTTTCACTCCTAGGGCAAGGGCTTTCACACCCAAGTCATGGTTCTAACTAGGGAGTTCCGTTCTAGCTAACCATCTCATGAATAATGCAATACTCTAAAACCACAGCCCGATCTACTTCCTAAACCATTGTAAATTCCTGTATATAGGTGTAACTCAGCTATAATTCTAAATATCTATTCTGGTTTCTCCTACGGTCAGAAACTTCTTTCTTCCTTAGTGATGGTAAATTCCTGTGAAGGGCAGTGACCTAACTTTTACTCAAAGAGATAGTGTAATACCAGGGGCAGTACTGAATTCCAAGCCCAAGGTCTTGCTAAGGACGAACTAGGACTGTTGGAACACTGGCAGACGGCTTTAGCTATGTCAGAATTCAATCTTAAAAGGCACTTATGATAGGAAAATATTGAAAGAGAGCACGTGGATCCATACACTAGACTAACACGGGAATGGAACGCGGGAATGAAAAATTACTGTATGGGTAGGGAACGCTAGACTCCAGGAGGAGAGCTTCCTTGAAACTCTTTTGCCTCATGAGTGACTTTTAAGCCTCTCGGCTTGTCCAGTTGACTCGACCAGAGAGCGTAGCAGATTCCAGCATCAGCAGAAAGAAAGAGAGAGAGAGAGAGAGAGAGAGAGAGAGAGAGAGAGAGAGAGAGCGCCAGGGAGGGAGGGAGAGAGGGAGGGAGGGAGGGAGGGAGGGAGGGAGGGAGGGAGGAAGGAAGGAAGGAAGGAAGGAAGGCAGGCAGGCAGGCAGGCAGGCAGGCAGGCAGGCAGGCAGGCAGGCAGGCAGGCAGGCAGGCAGGCAAAAATAATAAGAAAAGGGAAGACATATCAAGCAGACTCAAAAATGAACTTTCTTAATTTCAATTAATCTTTATATTAAAGGAAATATATTCTCTGTTAAATTGGTGCAAATAGTTATGTAAAACCTAGGATTGCATCTGCAAGACTTTTCCTCGGGATGAAAAAACATGGTGGGAAAAACTTCAATATGAAACATACAGCCAAAAGTATTATGAACAAATTTTGAGAGTGAGTACAGAAATGTCTGGCACCCAAATAACACTGCTACCTGGAAGTTTTTCTGATTCAGTTTTTCCAACTGACACTCTAAGTAGAGACTTTGGAGAGAGGTAACCGAGTATTCTAGCCTAGAAAATAAGGCAAGTTATCCGTGAGACCCTTATCCAGAATCCACATACTAAATGGAGTTGCTTAGAGTGTTTTGTAGAAAGCAACCCTAAAGCCCACTGCTGTGTCTTAATTTTCAAAGATATGGCCCACCAAACCACTCTTAGCAGTGGAGTCCTTTTGGCCTAGAGCCAGCTTAATTTTTTATACAACACCTAACTTTATACTATGCTACAGTGGCTAAGAGATTTTGTGTATAGTGGCATGGTCTCGCTGACAAACACTAGCATATATCTTGGGCAGGCCTTGGCTGACAGTGAGTGGAACTGATTTACAGAACCAATACTATTAGTTTTGCTTCAACCTCATTAAGGCAGTCAATTGTGGTAGTACAGACTTTTTTTCTGAATTAAGGAAGCTCTTCCACTGGATGAAGTATTTATGTTTATTTAATTCTTTAAGGCACACTCCCTATGTGTTTAATAGTAAATTATAATGAAATAAATGAAGAGATTTTTTTCCAAGTTGCTTCATTTTACTTCCCTGGAGAAATATATAAGGGAAGCAACTCTACATTTCCCACAGATAGGATGAGAAATTATTCTTAAAAATTTCAACTTGTAATCGCTCTATTCAGTGGTCCCAAAACTAAGAACAGAACATGTTGAGGCAAGATTTACCTGGAACAATTTGAAGTTTATTCCATTCCAGATTTTTGTGGAAGCTACAGAATGGCTACAACTAGGGAATACTAGAGGTTGAGATGTGGTAAAGCTTTGAGTCTCATTCCTGATACAGAGGACCCTGTTATGTTGTCAGGCCCTCTATGTCACCAAAGGGCTTCAAGAATTTTTAATTGCATGGAATCTTTTGCAGGGAAACTTAACCAAAGAATTATTTAAGGCTAAATTGGGGAAGTAGTGAGCACTTTCCTTTCTTTAGTTTCTAGACTTTGTGACAAAAGGACTACCTTCTCAAAAATCATTTAATTTAAGGAAGCTAAAGAAAAAAGCATAGGCCCAGAGAGAAGATGCTGCAGGGATGGAGTCTTTCTCATCTTTAGAGTTAACTGCCTGTCCTGAGACCTAACTCTGTAACTTCTCTTCTCCAGGCTCTGGACTGTTCTCTTTTAGCTCCTTGAGATTAAATGATATATTAGACAAAGCACTGGAGAAACATGTTTTCATTCTCAGATATCCCACCTCAGCTCATCAAAGAGGAAAAGAAATAGTTTCAATGAAAGAAAACAACTCAGTTTAGCTTAGCCAGACTTAGGTATTTCCTAGGAGCCTATGCCCATTCAAGTTAGACAGACTTTGTGACAAGTAGAAATAAGGACCCCCTTAGAGTCTACACCATCAGGCTGGAAACCTTTACCCTAAACTATATCCTTATGAGCTAATTCAGCAATCTGAGCTCCTACCAACAAAGGAATCAATGCCTAGGAGGTCCAGAGTGCACTCACTTTGCTACAAAAATATGGTACCAACAGTGACTCAGTAACCCCTATACACAGCTGGTATAGGGCTTGAAAGAGGCCTGGAGTGGTATTATTTTTAAATAACATTTAACTGACTTTCAAAATAGCTATTACTGTTAAGAAACTGCTACTATTGCCCACACTCTGAAGTCTTCGCACAGATTTGTCTGTAGAAAGTTTACATTGTACCCATGTGTCTAAAGGCAAAACATTACTCTGAGGTTACTGTGGAAATTGCTCCTGATGGTTCAACAGCCCCATCTGAGGCTTTGACCAAGTTGCTGAATTTGATGGATCTTCAGTCTCGAATTTTTAAGTAATATAAAAGAATATAATTAAATTGAAGAAGCACTCTCCTAAAATGGTAAGATGGATTCATATTAGGGCTCAAATGCATTGATAGCATTCTACATATTTTTATCCATTTTTATTCCAAGCTACTTTTATCCAAATAGTCATAGACACAAGGTTATTGCAAATTGTATTTGTCTGCTGCCATAGTGCTTTCTATTTTAGAGGAGTAGAAGTAACTATCTCCTTAACAAGGACATTTTTATCTATTAGAAGTTGTTATATAGAAAATATATCCTGCATTCTAATATAGTATTCTTATTGGGGTAATTCAGGATAAACCAGGGAGAAGGCAGACTCAAACTGGCTTTTCTCCTATTCCATCGGCTAACATTTTCCTGTCACTTTTGTAAGAACTATCACTAATGTCCCTGTTTATTAGTTACATCAAGATTTTATTTTTAACTTTTCAAATAAAATGCATGTACACAGACAAGAAAGAATCCAAGATTTATGTGCTTGCCTTTGATATGGTGTTTTATTTCATAGTCATTTTGACTAAGCAAGGCACAATGGATTTCTGATCTGTCTGTCTTCTTAGCTGTGTGGCCTCCCTGCTTTGGGTTACTGCCGAGATCTACTAGTCTGCTAGGATGATGGTATCAAGGTGGTCAAAACTTTTCTGATCACTCTGCTGCATTTAGAACTGGTCACATTCTAACTATGCTGAATTGGGACCTGAGATATTTAATTATCCTCTTCCTTTTTTTTCCTATTTGGCATCAATAATTATTATTTACTTCCTAGTTTAGAGCCAAGGAAACCTGAATAGGTTTCAATTAGTATATGGTCTGCCTAGAAGAAGATTCTCTCTAGAGCTGGCTGCTGGAAATTGTTTGGGGTACAAGGCTGCTAGTGAATTTTGGAGATTTCAATTGCGTTTCAGCTTCCTTCACTTGCTTATACTCCTTACTCCATTTTTATGAACAGAGTTTCAGCAACAACCTGAACGGCAGAGGAAAAGAGAAACTCGGGGGTGAAATTAAAATTTTCAATCATATTCACAATTTCTGTACTAAAAATGGAGGTTCAGAAGACAAATGACAACACATGGCATAATTAAGATTGAGGCTGGGGATGTTTTCCTGTGACTCCCAATGAGGCCTGTGGCCACATCACAGACATGGCTCCTAGAGGAGGAGTCTGCTATCCTAATATAGACTCCTCCAGCTTTAGAGAAAATGGGAGCTATATAAGGTGGAACAAGAGACACAAAGAGTCAGTAATCAAAGGTAGACTGGCATGTGGAAGCGATACTGAGAGAAAGCAGAAATGGTCAATCCTAATTGTTCATATTTTGCTGGTGATTTTGTGGTATGAATGCCCTCTCACCAGTTTGCTGTGAAATCTTAACTAAATTAATCATTACACACTGCCACATTTGTTGATGTAGGATCAATTGAGAGGGAAAAAAAAAACAAGTAATTTAGCCCTATGTCCAACTGTGTTCAGGAAAAAACAAGAGATACAAAAATCTGGAACAAAGACAGAAATGAGACACAGGTCAGAAAGGAGGAAATCTCTATTCCATGATTTGATGTCGCAGATATGTAAGAATGCCTACAGCAAGTTGAAACAGACATCTAAAGTGTTCCCCAAGTTATGTGGAAGCAAAGTAAATGTTCTGTCTTTGGCAGGCAGATAAAGACCAGCCTTGTCAGGAAGGACTGAACCTTTATTACATACCCAGAAAACTCCATGTCACCTCTGTATGTCAGCTTTATGCAATCTTCTGGGTGTTGTTTGCCAACATGTCTTGTTTTGCCCTTTCATTTCTCTGGAAGATAATTTTGTAGACTCTCAAATGGCCAGATTGTGACAGTCCTTAACCACACAACGGAGTATTTCTAGATGGCCAACAAACATTCCTGAAATTGCTCTTTACTTTCAAAACTGTTTTTGAAACAAAATCCGACTGGCAATATGTCATCTCAGTCCTCACCCTAGCACTCTGCCTCTGATACTTATTGGTCTTTGTCCAGCTGCCTTTGCTACATATCTATTCTTTCAAGGATTGCAGGGAAACTTTGGAGTTAGTTATTTTTCTTTAGCCCCCTATTTTTCATCTCAAATGCCGATCACAACAGATCTACACCTTTTGTAAATTATCTGTGGTTAAAAAACATGCATGTGTCCCCCAATACCAAAATTTGATTATGCATTATGCCATTTAATTGAAAGATTCTCTGTGGATATAATGCTGATTTTAAGATTGAAAGTTTTATAAACTGGATTATATGGGTGTAAGTAACGAAATAACAAGAACATTTAAATGCAAAAGAGGAAAGCCCCAGTGTCAGAATCAGAGAATGAGAGATGAACTTAAGTGATGTCGTGGAGAACTCCTGAGCCAAATACTGTAGGCACCTCTAGGAGCTGCAGAAGAAAAGCCAACACGTTCTCCCCTAGAGTCTCTAAGAAGGACCAGAATCATTCACACCCTGACTATCCAGTGAGCCTCAATCTAGCCTTCTGACCTCCAGAAATGTAAGAGCATAAAGTTGAATTTTGTGAAAGAAACTACAATTTGTTTATTTTGTTATAACAGCTTTGGGAAACAAATAGTCCTTTGAACTTGTGAAACATGTACTTAAAAAATAATAAGGAACTTAGAAAAGGGGAGCACTCAGTTGTTTTTGCATACCTAGTCAGTACCAAGAGTTTCCATATGCACTATCTATCCCATGGGCTTCTTCCAATAACTCAGTGAATGTATTTGACTCTCAGAAGAAGAATCTGAATTTTAAAATGAAGAACTTTTCTATAGATCTTCTAGATACCTTGTAATGGATTTTTAAAAATTATCACAGGTTTAAGTGACTGCAAACCCCAGCTTTGTACTTTATAAAGTTCTGTGACTCTGAAAAGAAGGTAATGATTGCATACTGCACTTACTGAGTGCTGACTGTGTGCTAAGCCTTTCACTAGACAGCATCATACTTTTCTTAACAAGATACAGTATTCATTATCTTTTTTTTTTTTTTAGAAAAAAAAATCCATGTAGAGACTGCCATATCCAGGGATCCACCCCATAATCAGCATCCAAACGCTGACACCATTGCATACACTAGCAAGATTTTATTGAAAGGACCCAGATGTAGCTGTCTCTTGTGAGACTATGCAGGGGCCTAGCAAACACAGAAGTGGATGCTCACAGTCAGCTAATGGATGGATCATAGGGCTCCCAATGGAGGAGCTAGAGAAAGTAGCCAAGGAGCTAAAGGGATCTGCAACCCTATAGGTGGAACAACATTATGAACTAACCAGTACCCCGGAGCTCTTGACTCTAGCTGCATATATATCAAAAGATAGCCTAGTCGGCCATCACTGGAAAGAGAGGCCCATTGGACTTGCAAACTTTATATGCCCCAGTACAGGGGAACACCAGGGCCAAAAAGGGGGAGTGGGTGGGCAGGGGAGTGGGGGTGGGTGGATATGGGGGACTTTTGGTATAGCATTGGAAATGTAAATGAGCTAAATACCTAATAAAAAATGGAAAAAAAAGAAAAAAAAAAAGAAAAAAAATCCTCTCCTTTTTTCCTAGATCTGGTTCTTTTTTATTTTTACTTTTTTTTTCTATATAACACTTGGGAGTCTCACATCATACACCCAATCACAATCCCTTCCCAGTCCTTCCAAGTCTGCCCCCCATTTTGACCTCCCCCATAAAAGTAGTAATAAGTAATTAATATAAGAAGAAACCATGAAAAAAGAAAAATAGTCCAATCTGTGTTATCTATACAGTCACCGGAGCATGGTCAAACTTTCAGTGGCCTGCTGCTTAAATAAAATGTGTCATTCCCCTCCTACATCTCCACCAGAAGCCTTAAGTTGTGGAGAGCTACCCTGCAACTATCCTATCACACATTTTCCCATTAATTTATTTATACATCCTGGTCACAGCTCCCCTCTAGTCTCCTCCAAGTCCCTCCTCACACGGCCCCTCCTGGACCCCAACTTTTCCTCTCTGAGAAGGTAGTTGCCCACCTTTGTGTATCCCCTCACCCTGGCACATCCAGTCTGTAGGGCTAGGAGAATCCTCTCCACTGAGGCCAGAAAAGGCAGCCGAGTTAAGGGGATGGGTTTCACTGGCAAGCAACAGCTTTAGCTCCAGTTGTTGGAGGACCCACATGAAAATGGGCATGCGTATTTGCTACATATTTGTAGGGGTGCCTAGGTCCAGCCCATGTATGATCTTTGGTTGGTGGTTCAGTCTCTGGGAGCACAATAAGTCTGCTTCCAGCCTTTACCATAATGGGATTGTGTGCCAGGATGGAATCAATTGTTCCTCCTGTTTCTGTGTGCCTGGATATCAGGCAGGCATTGTAAATTGGAAGTAGATGAATGTGTTTCTGATCCCTGATTCAGTGCAGCTGTATGCCTCAGTGAGATAGGAAGATACACACATGACTGTCCTCAAATGTATTTTGGTGTGAACTGTGAGTTGGAAATTGATGACTATGCACCTGTATCCCTTGGAGACCACTGTGAACTCAACTTTAATGATGTACTAGTCATCCATGTCTCTGTGGAGGTCTATATGTGGATGGAGGAAACAGCAACCACTGTGTCTGCACGAGGAGTGGACTCACTGGGACACAGTGTGAGACTCAGATGCCTCACAGGGCCTTGTCACAATGATACAATGTGTGAAGACACTCTTGACAGCTATATTTGACACTGCTGGCTTGGATACACAGGTGTTCTCTGTGAGATGGACAGAAATTAATGCAGTAGCAACCCCTGCCAATTTGGGTAGGAACATGCCAAGCTGTCCTCAGAGAATCAAGAGAGATACACTGCAGGTTTGCCATCCTCCATAACACTTCTTAAGAGTTCTCTTGCAGGGCAGTGTTGGCGCACTCCTTTAATACCAGCACTTGGGAGGCAGAGGCAGGCAGATTTCTGAGTTCGAGGCCAGCCTGGTCTACAGAGTGAGTTCCAGGATAGCCAGGGCTACAGAGAGAAACCCTGTCTTGGGGGGGAAAAAGAGTTCTCTTTAACAACTTCCTGTCTAGGCTCTTCCGTTGTTGTTGTTGCTGCTGTGGCTGCTGCTGCTGCTGTTGCTCCTGTTGTCTTGTGGGGTGAGGTGAGAGGTAAAGCTTGTCATATAAGCCTTCCATGTCCCTCTCTCCCTCTCAACTCTGCATATACAATCATCAATATCAAAGCAAAATAGCTTCCTTGCTCTTGATAGTCAATGGTAGGATAGGATCATGGACCTCCACAGTTTCTGGTGACAGTACGGACCACAAACATGGTCCTCTGCTGCAGTAGGACCACGGACTGAGACAAGGCCAGGAGAGGTTGTCCAACCCTAGACATCAACATGACCTCAAGTAGCAACTGGCTGCAGCATGGCCTATGGACCTCCACATGATCAGCACAGACCAGCTGCAATAGGGCCTCAGACCCAAACATGACCCTGTGGATGTGGCATAAGGCTGCAGCACAGACTATGGAAGTCTGCATGGCCTCAAGGGTAACTATGTCACTGGCATCATTCTGGCTCCTAGCAGGGTGCAGCCTGGCAAGGTGCAAACAGTAGTGGGCCTGCTGCTGCTGCTGCTGCTGCTGCTGCTGCTGCTGCTGCTGCTGCTGCTGCTGCTGCTGCTGCTGCCTGTGCTCAGTATTATTGATCTTAATGGAATTTGTAATCTAGATGGTTAGAGGGAAGGAGGCACAATATTATAATTGCAACTGTTTTAAGACAAAATAAAAGAGCTAGGTTGTTACAAATGTGTGTACTAGGGAGTGTTGACTTCTTGAGGAAATACCAAAAAAAAAAGAAAATTTGGATTTTGAAGGCCAGTGTTTATTGTGATATTCCCTAGCCAAGATAATTTTCACCATTCCTCTTTCCAAAGCCATACCATGACATCTGGAAATTAGTGACATATACATTTAGAACATAAAGATACTGCCTCTATACTATAAGATCCCAGTACCACAAAGCTCACAGTCTTCCCCCAAAGCCAGATAGAGTCACACTAGGCTACAAGGCAAAGGACAACTTTACTGTATTATGGGTGTATACTTGGTAACCTCTGCCTTCTGAAGGTAGCACTTAAAATTCTCATTTGTTAGTCAAAGACAAGAGAGAGATACATAGGGAAGAGATGGGATTGAGAGAGGTGGCAGGGAAGTGAGTAAATGAAACTAGAAGATATATATATTAGACAGAAAAAGATCAGTGGCTATAGTTCTAAGCCTATGGGGCCACAAAAGGATATAGGAAATTCTGTGAGACTAAAACTAGACTACAAAACAGCTCATGATAGACTGGATAATACACCAAGAGAAGCATTTTGCTCTCAGCCTTGGATATTATGAAAGCATTAATCAGAAACCGATAATATCCCTAAGGAACTATAACTTAAGGACAATGAAATTGGTATTTCCTCATTTTCAGAGTGACTAGACACTCTGAAGCAACTTTATGCAATGGACTGATGAGACCAGCTTGAATCCAAGCTAAGTTCTATAGAGCTGGACTAGATTGTGGCTCTAAAATCTTATCTGGGGTCCTACAAAAAACAATAACTTTTATCATAGTCCAAGTAGCATTAGGCCATGACAGCTGATGATACTGTGCATAAAGCCTATGGAGTTCCCTTTGCTCTGAATCCATGCTCACTGTTACCATCTACTAAAGGCTTTACTACTCTGTGGATGGTTCCACAGTATACAAAGCATAGTTTCAATTTCTCAGCTTATATTATACCTCTGCATCATACTCGACATTGTTAAGGTCCTCAAGAATTGATGTTATATTTTGAACTCCATATCTAATTGCTAATTAATACAGTCTACTTATTTATTCACCCTTGCTCTTCTGGGCTGTTACATTTTTTTATCAAATAAACACTGGTATTTGTAGTTCAGTTCATTATACCAAAGAGTCTCCATTGTATCTAATTGAACGTTGACACTCAAAAACTCTAAGATTTGATTATTGATGCTGTCTAGAGAACAAGGACCCCTGTTAATCACCAAGGTACCTGATAAAAAAATCCTATTCTCTCTTTAATTTTTATTTAAATTCTGAAACCAGCAAGATGACTCCGCAGTACCTTTGAGTGACAACTCCAGTGCTTATTATCATCATCCTGTTTTGTTCAGAACCTTTGAGCACACCTCCCTCCTATATCATCATTAGCACCTATCAAGATAATGAGAAAGAGCCATTCAATACATTCATAAAAATGAATGCAGTCAGCATACCAAAGAGATACTTACAAACTATTTTATTGTGATATAATCTCAAAGTCCCTACCTGTGAACACTTTCACAGTCTGACTTTTCTATATGGCAGAAGTCTTAATTAGAGTCTCTATTGCTGCAATGAAACACCATGACCTAAAAGCAGTCTGAGGAGAAAGGGTTTACTTGTCTTACACATACACATTGCTGTTCACCATTGAAGGATGTCAGGACAGGAACTCAAACAAGACAGGAACCTGGAGGCAGGAGATGATCCTGAGGCTATGGAGGAGTGCTGCTAACTGACTTGCTCCCCGTGGTTTGTTCACCTGCTTTCTTATAGAACCCAGGACTACTAAGAGGCCAGGGATAGTACCAACCACAATGGACTGGGCCCTTCCCTATCAACCACTAATCAGCAGTTTTGAAGGTGTTTCCTTGTCAGTAAAGAAGACCATTATTGATTACTATTTTGTGTGAATTTTGCTAAAATTAACTGTAAAGTAACACCTACTGGCTTACAGTTAATGAGGAATTTGTCTTTCCTATTTCCAAAACCATGATGAATGGGCTCTGACATGTGGCAAGAACTAATATTTGCATTCTTGCAATGTGTGTTTTATATAATTAAGATTGGGTTATAAAAGTTGACATATTTGTGAATTTAACAGTATTAAGGTTACCTTAAAAGGAAAAGAAGTCTCAAAAGTTTTTTAAAGCCTTATAGGCTTGCCGAAAACCAGATTTTAGAGGCATTTTCTTAATTAAGGTTCTCTCCTCTCAGATGACTCTAGCTTTGACAGCAGACATAAAACTCTCCAGAACAGCAGATATCTGGAGACTCCAGGACTAGTAACACACTTGTGCAGGCAATGGAAAGCCAAATTTATCTGTTAATCTGTCTTTCTCTTCCTCTACTGCTGCTGGGCTACAGCCTCTGCACTACCTGTAGAGCTCAAAACAAGGCAAGAGGTAAATAGGCACTGCTCCTTTTGGGTTTGATTGTGTAACAGCTTCCTGACTCTAGGTTTTGAGCTTCTACAGAGGAGGTCAAGCTCCTGGATTTATATCATCTTCCTATCCATCAGTTTCCCTTCTCTGTCAAGAATTCATTTAGAAAGAGTGTGCTTTCTCCTCTTTCTTTTCATGGAGGGACTTCTGTTAAATAATAGCTGACTCCTCTCTCTGGAGCATTAAATCTGAGGGCTAAGTCATAAGGAAAAAAATGATCTTTTCTGTCTTCACTTTTAAATTTTTATTTATTTATTTATTTATTTACTTGGGGTGAGGCATGCCACAGTACACATGTGGAAACCAGAGGACAGCTTTCTGGAGTTTTTTTTTTCTTTCCACCATGTAGGTCTTGACCATCACACTCATAGTGTTAACCTTGGCAGGAAGCACCCTTATCCACTGAGCCATCACACTGGTCCATGGAAATTTTTTTTATATATTATGATGGAAAAAACATTAGGATGACTAGAAACTAATATTATGAAATAAATATGTTAACTTGGTACTTTTAAAACAGTTTGTCTTGACAGACATGTACCCTTTTAAAAAACTGAACCAGATCACTCAAAAAGATTATCTCACTGGTGACACAGAACATATATGCAGCACCCCTTAGTGTTCCATAAACACAGTTTTCCAACTGGTTATCCAAGAAATTAAAAAACAAAACAAACAACAACAACAAAAAACCTTTCCCTTCCTAGATTTCAGTTTTGCCAATTAGGAGTAAGAGACACAAACCAGGTTCTATTTAAGCAGGTAAATCAAATAGAAAACAAAACAAAACAAAACAAAACAAAACAAAACAAAACAAGAGACACCCAGAAAAACAGTCTGCTTAAAGTTAAGGGTCCATTTAGGCAAACCTGTTGTTTCTTTTGTATGATTCAGTGGGAAATGAGGCTCTTTGGTGCTCTGGGACGACCATAGGAGCAACAATCCTCACTGAATTCGAGCTGTACCAAAATAGGTATCCATAGAAACATCCAGCTGATTGAATGCCAGATAAATACGTAATTGCAAGGTACATCAAATTAGCTTCTATTTGTTTTCCCCAGAAACCTTTAAAAAAATTGTGTTTCTAAATTAATTTGCACATTAGCCCACAAGATTCACTTTAATTTTCTGATCCTGGAAACATTTTAAGATATAAATCAGATGTTGCTATTATAACAGAATTACTGTATAATGAACTGCTTCTGAAGACATTTTGTGGGAAACCAGTCTTGAAATTATCCTCGATTTCATTGTTCAACAAGTAAAATCTTTCCCAGTAAACATCTTGGTTTTTATTCGGGGATTTAATTTTGCTAAAGTAAAATGTAAACTTACACTCTGGTTCCTTGAGGAAAACAAAATAAAGACACTTGCAGGAAAATAACAGTCGGGAACCTTTGTCTCTGAAGCAAAAGTCATGTTTCATTCCAATCTGCAAAGGTCATTGCTTGTTAGAGACAGCAGCGCAGGCATATCTACAGTGAGAGAGCAGCGCCCCCATGAGGCCTCGTATAGAACTGAGAGGAAGAAAATGGGTTAAAGACGACAGGCACTTAGGAGAAATTGTTACATACTTTTACATAGAAATACGTGAACGCTTTATTTATACTAGAAAACGTGAAAATAAATATAACAATAAAGGATTGGATGGATTATTCTCAGAAGCACTTAAGTGGTCTCAAGTTTAAGGATGTGGCAAGTTATTTATTACACTGTTAAGAAGCAAGATCACAAGTGCCAGGTGCACTGACTCCAATCCTGTTCAAATATACGGAGAAACAAAGAACAGCATATATAGATTTGAAGATATATTTTATTTTCCTTCTTTATGCTTTCCCCTGTAACTTCTAAATTTTCTGCAATGAACATTTTACAGTAAAAATATTAATTTATAAGGACCTTATTAAAGATAAGAAACTGAAGAAGAAAAGATGATAATGATGATGATGATGGTGACGACGACAATGTCAACGACAACTAATGTAAGGTGTAAGATTGCAGACGAGAGCTTTTTCCCTACATCTCCAAGTGACGAGGGGAGCAGTAAGCCTTGAGCTAATATTTCCTTGGAAATATTTGCATTCTTTGTGTTTGTGTCATTACATAAAAGTCTGTGCTTGATTTTTAAAATGGGTTCTGGAAATAGTAATATACATTTAGACCCTCTGAATATTAACTTTAGCAAAAAAAATTCTTGAGAATTAAAAGGAAAGGAAATGGGATGAGGAAGAGGCAAGGAGCCAATGTGATTTAAAAGAAGTGGGAGGAAACACAAGAGGGATGAGAAAGAGGAGAGAGACTTAGAGGGGAGGAGAGAGAAATAAATCAACCAGTAATCTTCACAACAGTCTGTTTGCTTGCTTGCTTGCTTGCTTGCTTGCTTGTTTGCTTGCTTGCTTGCTTGCTTGCTTGCGTGTCTTTTTTTCCAATTGTCTCAAAATTCTTGACTCAGCCAGCTAAAAGAACACATAGCAAATTCCAGAGTGAGAGGCTGTTTTCCCATACCCATTAGATGTCCCCATTTTCTACACTTTTTGAGGGACAGACTCCCCTCTATATAATATCCAACTCCTTCAGAAGTGTATGGATTGAAGTAGAGACCCTCCCATAGCCTCCCATCATGTTCAGTGTGATCATGTATTCATAAGAATGAATGAGACCCTCACCTCTGAACTCAGCACAGCTAGGTCAGTAATTCACTTGCTACATAATCATTTTATTTCTGTTTGTTTGTTTGTTTGTTTGTTTGTAGAACAGGATTTTAATATTTTCTTATATATATATGTTTATTAGGTATTTTCCTCATTTACATTTCCAATGCTATACCAAAAGTCCCCCATACCCACCCACCCCCACTCCCCTACCCACCCACTCCCCCTTTTTGGCCCTGGCGTTCCCCTGTACTGGGGCATATAAAGTTTGCCGGTCCAATGGGTCTCTCTTTCCAGTGATGGCCGACTAGGCCATCTTTTGATACATATGCAGCTAGAGTCAAGAGCTCCGGGGTACTGGTTAGTTCATAATGTTGTTCCACCTATAGGGTTGCAGATCTCTTTAGCTCCTTGGGTACTTTCTCTAGCTCCTCCATTGAGGGCCCTGTGATCCATCCAATAGCTGACTGTGAGCATCCACTTCTGTGTTTGCTAGGCCCTGGCATATTCTCACAAGAGACAGCTATATCTGGATCCTTTCAGCAAAATCTTGCTAGTGTATGCAATGGTGTCAGCATTTGGAGGCTGATTATGGGATGGATCCCTGGATATGGCAGTCTCTTAGTTGTTATTATTAGCCATTCACTCCTGTACAAATGTCTCAGGATGATTTTATTTTTGTTTGTATATACTCAGTTAGGCTGTGGAATGGCTGTATGTGCTTCTTCATCTATAATACAAGGCAGTTGTTACTATGTCTCCCATCCATATCTCCCATTTGTTCCCTCTTATTCTTAGAACTCTTCATCTTTTCCCCATTCTGTTTTCACTTCTCAATTATAACCTATAGCTTTAACAACCTCTAAAATCAGACAGCCACGAGGCTATCCCAATTTTCCCCTTCCAGCTACCTGACCAGCCTTGATTTTTTTTAAGTCAATCTAATTTTAACCCCTGTTCTCACACACTTCCTTTTCTTCCCAGCCATAATCTTAGTAACTAAAATCCCAGTATACTCCATACTATCCTTGTTTGTTTATCCTCCAACAGTTACTGAAGTTAAAGGGGCCAGTGTGGTTAATTGCCAAGTACACATTTGCATAGTGGTAATATCCAACAGCTGTGGTTGTTTTCACAGTTAGGATTCTACTCAGGGAATAATATAGAGCACTCAAAAGGCACCCTGACCTCTTAGACTGAGGAACTATTAGCTGAACCAGCACCTCAACTCTACTATATCCAAGACCTTCATGAACACTGAAAATAGTTCAACTGAAAGAATACGGCACATTAGAACAAATCCCAAGAAACAAAATAACCCCAGATATGTAAATTCCTGCACCATAAGTCATCCAAAACTACTCACCCTGCAACAATGGCATCTAGTAAGAGTATGTTAGATGAAACCATAGACAGTGGACTCAAAATAAAGATAGTATGTGCAAAGAAGTAAATGTGAAAAAATACTCCATATTAAAAAGGCAGTCTTTTGTGGTTGGGTAACCTCATTCAGGATGATATTTTCTAATTCCATCCATTTGCCTAAGAACTTCATGAATTCATTGTTTTCAGTAACTGAGTAGTAGTCCATTGTGTAAATGTACCACATTTTCTGTATCCATTCCTCTGTTGAGGGACATCTGGGTTCTTTCCAGCTTCTGGCTATTATAAATAATGCTGTTATGAACATAGTGGAGCATGTGTCCTTATTACATGTTAGAGCATCTTCTGGTAATATGCCCAGGAACTAGAAAATATCATCCTGAGTGAGGTAACCCAGTCACAAAAGAACACACATGGTATGCACTCGCTGATAAGTGGATATTAGCCCAGAAGTTTGGAATAAACAAGATACAATTGACTGACCACTTGAAGCTCAAGAAGAAGGAAGACTACACTGTGGATACTTAGATCCTTCTTAGAAGGGGGATCAAAATACCCATGGGAGGAGATACAATGTTTGGAGCAGAAACTGAAGGAAAGGCCATCCAGTGACTACCACACCTGGGGATCCACCCCATATACAGACACCAAACCCAGACACTATGTGGATGCCAACAAGTGCTTACTGACAGAAGCCTGATATAGCTGTCTCCTGAGAGGCTCTGCCAGTGCCTGACAAATGCAAAGGTGAATGCACACAACCATCCATTGGACTTAGTACAGGGTCCCCAATGGAGGAGCTAGAGAAAGGAACCCAGGAGCTGAAGGGGTTTGCAGCTCCATAGGAGAAACAACAATATGAACCAACCAGTACCCCCAGAATTCCCAGGGACTAAACCACCAACCAAAGAGTGCACATGGAGGAACCCATGGCTCCAGCCGCATATGCAGCAGAGGACAGCCTTGTGGGACATCAATGAAAAGAGAGGCCCTTGTTCTTGTGAAGGGCCTGAGTGTAGGGGAATGCCAGGACAGGGAAGTGGGAGTGGGTGGGTTAGTGAGCAGGGGGAAGGGGAATGGGATAATGGAGTTTTCGAAGGGGAAATGAGGAAAGGGGATAAAATTTGAAATGTAAATAAGGAAAATATCTAATTACAAAAAGATAAAAAGACAATCAGCTAAATAGAATAAGGAAAGTGATGGAAAACATAAAAGAAATCAACAGAGATAGAAATGCTGAGTAAACAACACACTGAAATGGAGTCTCAACAGTAGAATAAATACAGGACAGTACATAATCTCGGAGCTTGAAGACAAGGGAAAGGAATTAGAACAATCTTACAAAGACAATATGAAATAGTGAGAATATGGCAGTAGGAATCCTAAGACATATATGATATGAAAGATGAAATCTACAGATAATAGAAGATACTAATTCTAAAGGCATAGAAAACATTTTCCTCCAATAATGTGTTTTTTATTCACTTTGCATCCCAATTACAGCCCTTCTCCCTCCTCCCTCTTCTCCCAGTCCCACCCTTACAAATTTCTCCCCCCACTGCCCCCTCCCCTTGGGCATCACCCTGACCTGGAACATCTAGTTCCAGCAGGACTGAGCACATCCTCTCCCACTGAGGTCCAACCAGGCAGTCCAGGTAAGGGAAGGGGATCCAATGGCCTGCAACAGAGTCAGAGACAGCCTCAATTCCAATTGTTGAAGAACCCACATAAAGACCAAGCTGCACATCTGCTATAAATGACTAGATTCAGTTCCATCATGCTCCCAGTCTCTGTGAGCCCTATGGTCCCAGGTTAGTTGAATGTAAAGGTCTTCTTGTGGTGTCCTTGACCGCTCCACCTTGCCAAGTTTTATCCCCCTTTCTTCCAGTAGACTCCTGGGGTTCCGTCTGACGTTTGGCTCGGGGTCTCTGCATCTTCCACCATGCACTGCTGGATGAAGCCTCTGAGCAAACAGTTATGCTACATTCCTGTCTTCAAGGATAGCAGAATATCAATAATAGTCACAAGGGTTGACTCTCTCACATGGGATGGGTCTCAAGTTGCAGCAGTCATTAGTTGGCTGTTCCCCCAGTCTCTGCTCCATCTTTATCCCTAAATGCCTTATAGGCAAGACAGATTTTGGATTGAAGGTTTGGGATTGAGGTTACCCTCCTTCCTCCAGAATTCCTTCCTAGCTACAGAAGGTGGCCACTTCAGTCTCTATATCCCACTCTGGTATGAATCTCAGCTTGGGTCACCCCCATAGACTTCCTGTACCCTCCCTTTCCCAGACCTCCAGCTAGTCACCAGGGATGCCTCCCCTACTGATTTCCATTCTCACTCCCAGCTCTCTCCCACCCCTCTTCTCCTTGAACTTAATCATCATCCCCATTCCATGACCTCAACTTCTTTCCTACCCAGTTTCCTCTCTCCATCCACCTCTGATAACTATTTAGTTTTCCCTACTGAGTAAGATTCACACATCCTCCCTTGGGCTCTCCTTATTATCCAGTTTATTTGAGTCTATGGATTGTAGCACGGTTATCCTGAACATTATGGTTAATGTCCACTTATAAGTGAGTATATTCCATAGATGTCTTTCTGGCTGTGGGTTGACTGAGGATAATACTGTAAAGTTGATGAATTTGCCTGCAGAATTCATGATGTCTTTTGTTTTTAATAGCTGAATAGTATTTCACTGTGTAGATATACCACATTTTCCTTATCCATTCTTTAGTTGAGGGACATTTAGGTTGTTTTTAGTTTCTGGCTATTACAAATATAGCTGTTATGAACATAGTGGAACAGGTGTCCCTATGGTGTAAGGGGGCATCTTTTGGGTATATGCCCAGGAGTTTTATAACTGGGTCTTGAGGTAGAACTATCCCCAGTTTTCTGAGAAGTCATCAAATTGATTTCCAGAATGGTTGTACAAATTTGCACTCCCACCAGCAATGAAGGAGTGTTCCTCTTTCTCCACATCCTCTCCAGCATGTGCTATCTTTGGTCTTAGCCATTATGATGGGTATAAGATGGAACCTCATAATTGTTTTGATTTGCATTTTCCTGATGATTAAGGACTTTGAGCATTTCTTTAACTGCTTCTCAGCCATTTCAGATTCCTCTGTTGAGAGATCTGTTTAGCTCTCTACAACATTTTTAATTGGGTTATTTGGTTTGTTGGTGTCTAAACTCCTTGAGTTCTTTGTTTATTTTGGATATTAGCCCACTGTCAAGTGTAGGGTTGATGAAGATCCTTTCCCAATCTGTAGGTTGCCTTGTTGGTGTCCTTTGCCTTACAGAAGGTTTGCAGTTTCATGAGGTCCCATTTATCAATTGTTGATCTTAGAGCCTGGGCTATTGGTGTTCTGTTAAGGAAGTTGTCTTCTGTACCAATGACTTTAAGGCTATTTTCCATTTTTCATTCTTTTAGATTTGGTGTATCTAGTTTTATATTGGTTTCTTTGAACCACTTGGACGTTAGTTTTGTGCAGGATGATAATTATGGCTCCATTTGCATTTTTCTACATGCAGATATTCAGTTAGACCAGCTCCATTTTTTGAAGATGCTTTCTTTTTCCATTGTATGGTTTTGGCTTCTTTATCAAAAATCATAGCCATAGGTGTGTAGGTTTATTTCAGGATCTTCGATTCAATTCCATTAATCAACCTCTCTGTTTCTCTACCAATACCGTGCAGTTTTTATTACTATTGCTCTGCAGTGCACCTTTAGGTAAGGATGGTAATACTCCAGAAGTTATTTTATTGTACAGGATTGTTTTAGCTCTCCTGGGTTTTTTTGTTTTTCCATATGGAGTTGAGAATTGTTCTTTCAGGGTCTATAAAGAATTGTGTTGGTTAGAAAATATTTTTAAAGAATCACAACAGAAAAACTTTTCACAGTTAGAAAAGAGATGCCAGTTCAGACCCAGGAGGCATTTAGGATGCCAAACAGATGATACCAGAAAAGAACATCCTCCCATCATACTGTAATTAAAACCCTAAATACACAGAACAAGGACAATGCTGTTAAAAGCAGCAAGGGAGCAACACCAAGTCACATAGAAAGTCAGATCCTTCAGAATAACAGCAGGTTGTTAAATTGAAACTAGGTATTAGAATAATATGTTTTAAGTCCTGAGAGACAGCAACTGGCAACCCAGACTACCATACCTAGAAAAGCTACCTTTCTGCCATAAACGGAAGAGAAACTAAAACTTTCCATGCTAGAAACAGAGTAAAGGATCTTATCGCCAAGACACTGTCCAAAAGATACTTGGAGGAATGCTCCAGCCTTATGAAAATAAATCAGTTCCTATGACCACACTAGAATGACAGCAAGTGAGGAAGAAAGAGAAAACCAAGCACTACAAAAATCAACCAATGACAGGATTCAGTACTCCCCTTTTGAATATTAATATTAATGATATGAATACTTCAGTCAAAACACTGAGACTAGTAAATTGGATTAAAATCTTCAAACCATCTATTTGATGCCTTAAAGTATCATGGAAATAACCTATCAGTAGAATGATATGATTTTAAACATAGACACCCTGAACAAAGGAGCACCAAATTTTATAAAATAAATATTACTAGATGTAAAGTTGAAGATTACTCTTAATATACTAGTAACTCACCAACTGACAGGTCTTACAAACATAGATAGATACATAATAAACAATAGTATAAATTATATGGACTTTACATATAGCTTTAAAACATTCTATTTAAACACTTCAGGATAGCATCTTTCTCAGTAGTCCATAGAACTATCACTAAAATCAGTTATATATTAGAATGTAAAGAAAGTCTTAGCAAATATAGGAAAATTGAAATAATAATAATTTCTTGTATTCTATCTGATCACAATGGAATAAGATTTAAAAATTAACATCAAAATAAAATCTAGAACATATACAAACTTAAGTATATTAAATAATCTATTAAAAGAGGAATGAGTTCTTGAAGAAATCAAAAAAGACATCTTAAAATTCCTAGACACAAATTAAAATGAAAATACAGCATAACAAAACCTATGAGAGGCAATGAAAGCAATCCTAAGAGAGAAGCTTCTCTTAGGGGAGGGAGGTTGTGGGATAGGGGACTTGTGAAGGGGTAACTGGTAAGTGGGATATCATTTGCGATGTAAAGGAATAGAATGATTAATTTTAAAAAAGAATCCTCCTAAAGGAGGATACCTATACCAGATTTCAAATTATATTATAGAGCTAAGGAAATTGAAACAGCATAGCACTGGCACAAACTAGATATGTGGAATAGAAGAGCCACACAGCCACCTGATATTTGACAAAGATACAAATTACAGATGAAGGCAAACACAAATGATGTTGGGAAAAATAGTAATTTTCATGTAAATTAAAGAAGATAAATTTTTATCTCTCACCCTACATAAATATCAAGGTCCTCCACATAAAACCTGAAACTCTGAAACTGGTAGAAAGAATAGGGAATACAGCTCAAGATATAGCCATAGGTAAGGACTTTCTGAGTAGAACTTCAAGTGTTCAGGAAGATCAATAATTGATAAATGGAATCTCATGGTTTTTAAAAAAAATTTTATTGTTTATGTATATAGGTATTTTTTTGATATAGACACACAAGAAGATATCAGACCCAATAAATCTACAGTTATATATAGTTGTGAGCAGCAATGTAGGTGCTGAGAATTGAACTCAGGACTTCTGGAAAATCAGCCAATGCTCTTAGCCCCTGACCCATCCCTCCAGCCATAGTGAAGTTCAAAAGCTTCTGTGTAGCAAAGAAAATGTCAATCAATAGCTTGAAAAGGCAGCCCACATAATAGAAATTATTATGTTGGATATAAAAAGAATTTTAAAAATGAAATATCAATAAGTCATTTTAACCCAATTAAAAATAAGCTACAGAAATAGACAGTTTTTTAAAAATAGGAAGGGGGCTAGAGAGATGGCTCAGTGGTTAAAAGCACTGACTGCTCTTCCAGAGGTCATGAGTTCCATTCCCAGCAACCACATGGTGGCTCACAACCATCTGTAATGAGATCTGATGCCCTCTTCTGGTGTGTCTGAAGACAGCGGCAGTGTACTCACATATAATAATAAATAAATAAAATATTTTAAAAATAGAAACGGCTAATACACATTTTAATACGATATGTTTTGATCATGGCTTTCCTCTCTTCTAACTCGTCTCAGATCCTCCACATATCCCCAACCACCCAACTCCATGCCACTTCTTTCTCTTGCTTTCTTTTGAAAACAGACAAGCAAAAAATAAACAAGCAAACTAGAATATTTGGAAAAGGTTACAAGAAACAATGACATCGGGTAAAAATACAAAAATTGTGCAATTATAGCAAAATGTTTAAAAATATCTACACATTTGCCCCATAGGAGTACAGTACTTACTACATACCTGAGCAGTGAATACTGAATGCCATCTTAAAATCTTCATGTGAGACTCTACGTACAAGTAGAAACCATCAAAATACAAAATCAGAAACTAATATACAAACACCAGAGAAACAAAAATCAAATGCCTAAACAGAGCAGTATGAGAGAAAACATCTACAAAAATACCACTGAGTTCATTTTGTATTAGTCATCTACATTAGGTCTGTGCTTAAATGTGGTTAATATACCCAATGAGATTCTGTTGGAGAAAACTAAGTTTTTCATTGATATTAATTGTTAATTGCAGATATCCTTTTGGTTAAGGATGGAAATCTGTGTCTACATTTCTCTCACAGTGCTCGGAATGACTGCACTTGGCTTGAACCTGTGCAGTTTCTGTGCATGCTGCCCCACTCTCTGTGAGCTCATATGTGCATCGGTACTGCTGTGTCTCGAAGTCTTGTGTCATCCATCCCTTCTTGCTCTTACAATCTTTCTGTATCCTTTTCTACATAGCTCCCTAAGCTAATAAATATTATTAAGTGTTCAACATCATTAGCCATCATGGAAATACAAATTGAAACAATTTTGACATCACAGTTCACCTGAGTCAAAATGGGTATCATCAAGAAAACAAATATGGTGAGGACAAGGGTGAAGGAGCCCCTTTATGCAATGGTTGTTGGAGTTTAAAGTGGTGCAGTTACAATTGAAGTCAGTTTCTTTTTTCTTTTTTCTTTTTTTTTTTGTTTTTTTTGTTTTGTTTTGTTTTGTTTTGATTTTTGAGACAGGGTTTCTCTGTATAGCCCTGGCTGTCCTGGAACTCACTTTGTAGACCAGGCTGGCCTCAAACTCAGAAATCTGCCTGCCTCTGCCTCCCAAGTGCTGGGATTAAAGGCATGCACCACCATGTGGTCTCTGCAGATGGGAGGATCCCTAGGTGGAGCAGTTTCTGAATGGCCTTTCTTTCAGTTTCTGCTCCACTCTTTGTCCCTGCATTTCCTTTTGTCAGGAGGAATTCTGGATTAACATTTTTTAGGTGGGTGGATGGCCCTATCCCTCAAATGGGGGGCAGTGCCTATCCACTGGATATTGTCTCTACAGGTTCTGTCTCTCTTTTGTTAGGTATTTCAGCTAAAGTCCTCACTGTTGGATCCTGGGAATCTCTTGTGTCCCTGGCACATGGGGCTTTCTAGTGGCTACTCCCAGTTCTCCCTCTCCCACTGCTACACACCTACTTTCAAATTCCTGACCTTCTGTACTTCTGCCCCATCTCCTCCTATATCTGAACTGGCCCCTCTTTCCCCTCCCTTCCTTTGTCCATCCCAGATTTGATTTCATCAAATTCACAGGCAAATGGATGGAACTTGAAAATATCATCCTGAGTGAAGTAACCCAGTCACAAAAGAACACTCATGGTATGTACTCACTAATAAGTGACTATTAGGAAAAAAAGCTCAGAATATACACAATACAACCCACAAGAAGAAAGATCACACCAAAGTGTGGATGCTACAGTCCTACTCAGGATGGGGAAGAGAAAAATAAACATTTTTAAAGAAAATATATAAGATAGCTCTTCTTGCCTGCCATTTTTGGCAATAATGTTCATTATAAAACAATTATCCTATGAATGACATGTGACACAGTAATTATTTTTGATGTAATATAATGTTACCAATTGAACAATAAGCTATAAAGTTAATTTCTTAGTCTGAAGAAATGCAGCTTGTACAGCCTTTTTCTTCTTTAATCATGATTTTGTTTAGTTATTAAATGTATTTATAGTGGAAATTTTCAAATTTCTCAAAACCCATCATCCTCCCAGGGCCCAATTCAGGTCAATGAAGCTCATTAATAAAGCAGAAGCCCATGGATTTCTGTCCTGTGGAGGAAATAGCTCTCTCATTTTTGATTGACATGTGTGGCCTCACTAGTAATGAGGTACTGTGAAGGTTCTTTTTTTTTTTTTCAGTAAAAAAAATTATGGCAAAAAAAGACTGGCTGACTTGGTTGCTGAACTATGAGCTTTAGGCTTCAGAAGGCATTGCAGAATTAATCTCTGCATCCCTAGGTACCCCCTTAAGAGCATCACAGTTATCTGCAGATGCCAGAACCTATTTCTCCAAAATAAACCTCCCCAGAGTCACCCTGACAAAACTTTTTTCAGGTGCACTCATAATTTCTCTAGCTACATTCAGAACCATCCTTAGGTTATTATGCCACAACACTACCTAAAATGAACCCCAGTGGGTCTTTCTGGTTCAAATCAAAGACTACTTCAATTTCCTAAGAGACCCTGGACACAGCACAAACTCTTCCTTCTACTTGCCCAGGTCCTGTTAGGAGTGATATATGTCTCAGTGGAGCTTACAAATGGGAGATCCTATGAGGACTCATCTGTTATACATTGATTACATTTGTTTTCATCATCAGATGTTGAGGTAGATGTGTTCCCTACCTAGTCTGGGCACTGCACGACACTTATGTATATTTCCCTTAAATCGTTTTAGGAGATCCGAATAAGAAAAGTCCACATCTTATAGTTAAGTACAGAAGAATTATGGTCTGGGTCTTGTTGTTGTGCCTTGCCCATTCATCATCCTAGTTTACATAATGAATTCTGATCTGGCAATCCTCCGATTACATCCTTTCGCAGAAACGAAGGCCCCATGAAACAGAGTATATATTTCCCTGTGGATCACCACCAACTCTTTAAATGGCAATTTTTGCAAGAATCCCAAGAATTCTTCAGCCTGATTCCACATCATATTCAGGCATCTCCTTGAGATCTTTCTTCCTGGAACAGGCCATAACTTAACTCTTGTAAATCCCCACAAATGAGGTTTCAACAAAGCACCACCATTTGGAATGGGCTTGATTACACAGCCTAGAGAGTGGACATGCTTTTTCATGAGATTCCTCCTGATATAGAGGTAAGCTAGAATGAGAAGAATGCCTAACCCCTCTTTTTAATGCACAGCTTTTAGCAGCGTAAAAATTCTGAATTGGATCCCAGCATTCAAAACTGTTATAAAGGTGTTTTTGTCAAAGCAGAAAGGTAACACTTAATAGTCTGTTACTATGATTTATAACTGTTAAATATTTAGAGGAAATGATATGCAGAGTTCACAAAGTTCTCTTGTGCTCTGCAAAGGGTATGAATGTGCTGGTTAGTTTTTGTCAGTTGACACAAACTAGCGTTCACTGTGAGGAGAAACCTCATGTAAGGAATTGTCACCATCATATTGGCTAGTGGGCATATCTATGAGGATATTTTCTCAGTTGCTGATTGATATTTGAAGACCCAGCCCACTGTGGACTTTTCTATCCCTGGTCAAATGGGCCTGATCAAGTTAGCTAAGCAAGCCAGGGGAAGGATACCAGTAAACTGCATTCCTCAATCTATCTGCTTCAGTGTTCTGCCTCCAGGTTTCTGCTTTAAACACTTACCCTGACTTCCCTCAGTGATAGAATGTGACATGGAAGTGTAAATGAAGTAACCCCTTTCCTATCCCAAGCTGCTTTTGGTCAATGTTTTATAACAGCAACAGAAAAGCAAACTAGAACTCTCTCATGCTGAGCATAAGTGTCTTTCCAAAAACCATATGTACACATAATTTTAATTTTAATTCCAAACACATTATTTCCTCAATTGTTTTTCAGTTTTGAACTTATCTTCAGCAACATGAAATCTAGGTCTCTATTATGGGATGTGTGAATATTGGAAGTACTTGTTATGAAATCACTCAATGCAAGACTTCACAATATGAACACATGTGTATCCAGCACAGAGAAACCCTTTATTATCAAAAGTAACACAATTATCTTCATTCTTAGCATCTTTCCACAGTACATCATTCTTACAACCTTCCTAGTAATATCTTTTATTCTTTATCTCACTCTCTTTACTTGATTTGTAACTTGGCATTCTCCTCTCTGATTTTGACAAGCACTATTGTGCCTGTGGGGCATCCAATTACTTCTCTAAAAGACTCCAGGATTAGCAAGTCATTATGTGTACAGTTGACCATCTTTTAGATATGATCCTATTCTCAGATATGAAAGCAACTATTGGCATCATTTTATAGTTTAGGGTAAGAGAAGTCTTACCCTGTCTCTTCTCCTCTATCTCTTTGGCACAGTTAAAATTTCAAAACACATGATTCAACACCAGAAAAAGCAGCTGACCAAACTAGATATGTCTGTTTTCAGGAACAAAATATCCAAGAAATTTTACCTTTTTTCCTCATTTCATTGGTTTCATGTTCCAAAGTCGATTTAGTTTCAGAGGTCAGACTTTCAGATACAACGATTCCTGCATTCAGAAAGTACAGTTGCAAGTTAATACATATTATAACTACCACCATTTAATCAATTTTCCTATCAGATGATCTTGTTTCCCACATGTATATATACACAGGCATATGCACATGCACACAGGCGCGCACACACACACAAATGTGAGGTGTTTCCCTGAAGCCTGAATAGTATGCAACCATGTCATGTGAGGATGCATGTGAGAAACAGCATGTCCTGGCAGTGTGTGTGTGTGTGTGTGTGTGTGTGTGTGTGAACAAAAGGCAAGAAGCAGGTAACACCCTGGGCTCAGAACCATTTTGTGGGTATCTGGTGTGCCTGAACCCCTTTATGTGTTGTCTAGTATACTAGAGATTCGGGTCTCCTCAAGTAGACACAGGAGCTATTTGTGCTTCTCACATTCTCTGTCTCTTAGAGGCACCATGTGGATAAAGACTGATCCCTCACATAAACATGTATATATTGTTTTTACCACATCAGGAAATTGTCAAATAAATGTAATCAATTAACAATAGTGATTTAAATGGATAAAATATCACTAGAACTATAATTAATTAATTTATGAACAAATGTGGTAACAGCCTATCATCAGAGCTAAACAGATCAAGATCAAAATATTAAATCTTTGGTATAACTGTGTGGCCTCGAGCACATCATTTATTGGTGTATCGTTTATTCCACTATAAAATTGCAACAATACCAAGGTGGCCCAATAAGTTCTAGGAGTGCCTATAAAGTAGATGCAGTATGAAGAGAATTAAGTCATTATAGATTCTGGGATATGCTAAAGACAGCACTGTTAATGAGCCCTCCCCCAGTATCCCTAATTCCCCATCAATTTTTTTTTCTCTGAATAGTAACCACAGGCCAAGAACATAGGATTCGGCAAAGACAGCATTCTAACCAACATTAGATGGTTGCTGCCCAACCTTTCCTGTTATGTGTGCATATCAACTTCACAGTGTTCTCATCACTGATCACCTAGAAAGTCAGCCACTTTATATTGCTAAAATTGACAACACAGGGTCCCCAAACAATAAATCTCTCAAGTACTTCAAGAGAACAGCCACAGCTTAATGCTCTACAGGGGGGGAAATACAGCTTCCTGACAGTAACTCTTCTTTAAAGAAAATTTCTAATTCCAAAGCTTCTGAATAGTAATATGGATTCCACCTGGTCAGTAGAAAGCAAATAAAATTCAGGCTTTATTCTCTCTCTGTCTCTCTCTGTCTCTGTCTCTGTCTCTGTCTCTGTCTCTCTCTCTCTCTCCTTTCCCCTCCTTATCCTTTCCTCCTTCCCTATTTCCTCTTTCTAATCTTAAGAAAGACTACTTACATAAATTGTCATTATATAAATTTCCTACATATGATATTCTTGTCAGTCTAAGTTTGTTTCATTAATATCAGATTCTTATATCAGGTATAAAATATAAAATAACAACATTTAAAACACAATTGCTTTTCAAATAAGAAATCATATTATTTGGCCATGCATTCTTAGAGTCTCAAATGTTCTAAGAACCTTTTAAAAAGATGTTTTATGATTTAAGTAAAGCAAAAAGTTTATTCTGGTCAGATGTTGGGTAGCCCTCTGCATGGAGAGTTCTCCAGTGATGGGGAAATCACTACATTATGAAGCAACCCAGTTTTTTAATGTCCAGTTCAGATTGTCATAAAGTGCTTTACTGAGCCAAATGACAACACTGTGACTGTTTCATAAATAGGAATGATTGCCCAAGTAGGACAGTGAACACATTTATCAAAATATGAAATAAAACAATTCACAAAACTTGTCTAGATGATTTTTGCTGTTTTGAAAAAATATGTGATGAGAATATCATTGAAAGATATGAATTACATGAAAACATATATAATAGGATAACAACAAACACCAGTAAGTTTCAGTGGAAACCCCTAAAATTAAATAAATGATGTTTCTGAATTCATAATCAAGAGAATATTTAACTTCTCTGCTTAAGAACCAATTCCTTTTACATACTCTGGAAATTTCTCTACCAATTATCCTCTGTCATTTACTCATTGAGCACAGTGACTGAACACACATTGCATTTGTTAAGCCCTCAATTACTCATTGAAGCTATATTAGTGAACTGAACAGACTTCTAGTGGTACTTTTATGCTATCCCTCTATGCTTGTCTAGTACAGTCATGTAACTTGAGTCCATGCTGACCCTGTACTTCTCATAGAAGTTTGAAAAGTTATTCATACCTAGGTTGCTGCTATCTCCGCATACATGTGTTCTTCCTCTTAAGCATCTCTCCCTGTCTCATCATTAAAAAGTTCATAATTTCTAAACTGAGCAAACTCAACTTTTCAACTACATTTTTTTCTTTTTCTTTTAAATTGGACATTTTCTTTATTTACATTTAAGATGTTTCCCCTTTCCAGCTCTCCCCTTTGGAAACCCCTTTTCCCCTCTCCCTCCCCCTTCCCCCTGCCTCTATGAGGGTACAACCCCACCCACCCACCCATTCCTATCTTCCCACCCTGGCATTCTCCTACTCTGGGGCATTGAACACCCTCAGGACCAAGGGCCTCTCCTCCCATTGATGTCCAACAAGGCCATCTTCTGCCACATATGTAGCCAGCACCATGGGTTCCTCCATGTGTATTCTTTGGTTGGTGGTCCAGTCTCCGGGAGCTCAGGGTTCTGGCCTGTTGACACTTTTGCTCCTTCCGTGGGGCTGAAAACTCCCTCAGCTCCTTCAGTCCCTTCTCCAACCCTTCCATCAAGGACCCCCGCACTCGGTCCAATGGTTGGCTGAGAGCATCCGCTTCTGTATTTGTCAGGCTCTGGCAGAGCCTCTCAGGAGACAGCCATATCAGACTTCCAATAGCAAGCACTGCTTTGTTAGCTTCTCACTGCTGTGTTAGCTTTTCAACATTTTCAAGCCAGGCAGTGGTAGCACATGCCTTTAATCCCAGCACTTGGGAGGCAGAGGCAGGCAGATTTCTGAGTTTGAGACCAGCCTGGTTTACAAAGTGAGTTCCAGTACAGCCAGGGCTACACAGAAAAACCCTGTCTCAAAAAAACAAAAAAAGAAAAAAAAAAATCCTGGCATCCATGACACTCAAATTCTTTTACTCATTTTTGTCTCTCCTTTCTTTTATCAACTGTTTAAATCTTGATTAACATTGGCTTTTTATTATCAGGCAAATTCTTTTTATAATACGTAGAATTCTAGAATCATTTTATTATCTATTTGGGTATAAATAATAAGTCAGACCCTAGCTTCAGACCTTATATCTATCAGTCTACTTGGCATCTTTACTCGGATATTTCATAGACAATTCAATTTTCCTCCTTAAATATTCTTGTAATAGTCTTTTTTATATCACTATAACACAACTTATGCTAGGTACATTATAAGTAAAGAGGATTTGTTTAGTTCACAGTTCTGGATATCTATTAGATGGTTTCAGCATCTACTTCATTCTGATGAAGGCTTCATGATGGATGGTATCACATGGTGGGAATAAGAGAAAGAGATGGTGTCACATGGTGAGAAAGAAAACAAGGGATCATAAAGGAAATATGACTTTAACTTTCAAAATAGTCTGTTTATTTTTCAGAAATTTATCTACTCCTGAGTTCCCTGCTTCACAAGATTGTTAATTCCATATGAGTTTGAGGCTCCATAAGGCCCCATATCTCAAACCACCCAATACTTTAATAACATGGAATTAGAGAATAAGCTTCCTATACATGAATCTTCAAGAGACAAACCATATGTAAACCACAGTTATCCTCTTTTGTCTCACCTTATAAATAGCATGCCTAGACTTTGTGTGGTGGTACATGCCTATGATTGCAGTATAAAAGAATGGCCCTGTCCCCCAACATTTTTAAAACACCCGTATGCACTGTTAGTCAGGGTTGCCTGAGGAAGTAAAACTGATAAAATAAGTGTATACTAAATGGGAATGTGGAGACAAAAATAGTATACAAGTGAATTGAAGGACAAAATGGAAAAATGGAGTGATAGTTGTGGAAAAAGAATGAATGAATGAGGATTCATTCATTCAAAACTGAATCAATGAAGGAGAGAGGAAAAATAACACTCAGGATGCCTGGAAAGACCATTAGGAATCATTTATTTTTACCTAAAATTTCATATAATATATGTGTGTAGTATATGAAATAATACTTTTTAATAAAGTTATCTCACATAAGCAGATAATACTTTTCTATGTTTATCTTTGCTCTGGTACCACTACCCATTCCTTCCCTCACCAATCCCCTACCTGCCCCCGCCCCATGTGTGTGTGTGTGTGTGTGTGTGTGTGTGTGTGTGTGTGTGTGTGTGTGTGTGTGTGTGTAAAATGCTCTTGTGTTCTTGTCAGTGGCAATGTATTCAAGACTGTAAACAGGAAGAAACATGCTCAAAGTTAAGCAAATGGTCTTTATATTCACATCTGTGAAAGAAAACACTTTCCACAAGAATCCTGGATTATCTCAGGAAGAGGTTGCTACAGGAGTATGATAGGAGGTGGGTTTCAGTTGGTTCAAAATGTAGAATTTTAGTAAAAAAAAATGATCATCTCTAACCCATTCAACTCCCCAGTTTTCTAATCATGCCCACTCTGAACTTCATGCTTTTCAGTTCTGATAATCTCCTAAATCCTAGTTAATGCTTCACCTATATGCATATGCATAGGTGCAGGGCAATCCACTGAAATATGGGAAACCTATCAGTGACCATATACCATATATAGGAATGAGTTCTTCACTTCTAGCAACTATCTGTTACCTCAGCTGGTGGTAAAGCCTTGGCATCCCCTCCACACCCCACTCCACCCCACCCCCATGCTGGAATTTTAAACTAGTTTATTCTTATTAAAGTATCTACAACTGCCATGGGTTCATTAGTGATATCATCACTAATTCTAGATCACTAATCTAGAAGATAGTATTTGAGCACACTACTCCTTATTTTCTGGAATGTTTTCTAATTTCTTTTCAGACAGCCTGTTGTCACTGCCATTATGAAAGCACAAACATTTTCCATTGTTATGTTTCAGTGAATGCAGTCTTTATATCACATTTGAAGTTCTTATTAGGATGAAAGATGTCTATATGTTGATGTCTCAGTCACAACGATTTTGACTGTGATCACAAGAATGGAAGCTATAGCCATGCTACTTATAAATCATGTGATACAGTTTGAAGACAACTACATCCAGATCAAAGATTGGTAGATGGTGATAAATTGTCATCAAGTGTATATTAGCTTATTAATTATACATTTTGAATGATGCTAAATTAAAAATCACTTGAGCTCAGCAGACTCATGCCTACCCTCTATAAATCTAACCAATTTAGACCAAGACATACTCTCAGTAGGCAATGAGAAAATAGAATATTGACATTAAATTAGTTATAACCATACTAAAGAAATATTAAATAAGTAAATAATAGTATCAAGAACACTCAGAAGTGTAATTCTAACTGGAAGACAAGTAACCATAAACCCCAATAACATAATAAGATTTCTAGAAGCACTGAGCAGATAGACCAGTACAGGACAAAGAAAACTGTGTTCAGGTTCTTGGGACGGCATCAGGGGAAATGTAGGCATTGTTCGGCAGGTGTGTAGGCAATAAGCAAAGAGGATGAAAGTGAGTGCTGCCTTCTGTGGAAAATGGACTCTGTCCCAATGCTTCATCCTGGAGATGTATGGTGGCTTATAATTCAATGATCACCATTAAGAAAACTAGCCTTCTTGAGTTAGGCTAGGCTTCTTTTCTATCTGTAGTCCTTTTAAATCAAATATGGCAGTAGTGTCAAAGAACATGTGGTTCTGTTTCCCCAAGACAAAAAGAACAGTTGTCCCATAGCATCCCCAGAAAATATCCAGTTGTGACCTTCAGATTATAGCTCTTTGGAAAGGAAGTTGGTTATATTACTTTAAAGCACAGTGTATAATTACAAAGGCCTTAGATCTGAGAAATTCTGGGCTATGTATTCCAAGATAGTGATCAATTAGTACAAACTAGATAAAATTAGCTTCAATAAATATATACTACTCTCTTGTGAAACAGAACTGAATTTTGACTCTAAAGTAAATTCAGTGATCCTTGTCTTTGAGGATTTCACTATCTATTAAAAAATTAAGTGAGTAAAAATAGACTTATTATATATTTCTATTTGATGAGTGTCACCACCCAGTGAGAACTGAAAACTAAATCCTATTGGCATTATAACAGAAGAGAACATGTATCAGTTTGGGAGGATCGAAAGGAGCTTTCATGGAGTGTACTGAAGGCAAGGTATAAAATAGCAAGGTAGGATAATAGAGCTCTGAACTCAAAGGAAATATCTTGGTCAAGTGTGGACGTTAAATACATGGAATAAAAAATAGTTGTATGAAAAGAGAAGGATCAAACAAAGAGTTAAACTGTAACACATCAATCTTAAAAGATGGGCAAAGAAGAAGAAAGCCACTAAATGAAAAATGAAAACTAACATTGAGAAACATAGGAGGGTTACCTCACTCAGAATGATATCCTCCAGATCCATCCATTTGCCTAAGAATTTCATAAATTCATTGTTTTTAATAGCTAAATAGTACTCCATTGTCTAAATGTCCTGAGTGAGGTAACCCAATCACAAAAGAACACACATGATATGCATTCACTGATAAGTGGATATTAGCCCAGAAGCTCAGAATACCCAAGATACAATTCACAAAACACATGAAACTTAAGAAGAAGGAAGACCAAAGTGTGGATATTTCGATCCTTCTTAGAAGGGGGATCAAAACACCCATAGAAGGAGTTACAGAGACAAAGTATGGAGCAGAGACTGAAGGAATGACCATCCAGAGATTGCCCCACCTGGGGATCTATCCCATATACAATCACCAACAGATAATATTGTGGATGCTAACAAGTGCTTGCTGACAGGAGCCTGATATAGCTGTCTACTGAGAGGCTCTGCCAGTGCCTGACAAATACAGAAGTGGATGCTCACAGCCTTCCATTGGACTGAGCACAGGGTCCCCAATGAAGGAGCTAGAGAAAGTACCCAAGGAGTTGAAGGGGTTTGCAGCCCCATAGGAGGAACAACAACATGAACTAGCCAGTAACCCCAGAGCTCCCAGGGACTAAACCACCAATCAAAGAGTACGCATGGTGGGACTCATGGCTCCAGCTGCTTATGTAGCAGAGGATGGCCTAGTCGGTCATCAATGGGAGGAGAGGCCCTTAGTCTTGTGAAAGCTCTATGCCCAGTATAGGGGAATGACAGGTCCAGGAAGCAGAAGTGGATGGGTTGGTGAGCAGGGGGTTGGGGAAAGGGATAGGGGGAGGGGATTTCCGAGGGGAAACCAGTATTGGGGATAACACTTGAAATGTAAATAAAGAAAATATCCAATTAAAAAAAAGAAACATAGGAGGGCTGGAGAAATGGCACAGAGGTTTGAGAGCACTGAATACTCTTTCAGAGATCCTTAGTTCAACTCCCAGCAACCACTTGATGACTCACAACTATCTGTAATGGGATCTGGCTCCCTCTTCTGGCATTCAGGCACACATGCAACCAGAACACAGTACATAAATAAATAAATAAATAAATAAATAAATAAATAAATAAATAGACAAACATTAAAAAAAGAAACATAGGGAAACTGGTGTCATGCATGTTAAAGAATTTAAAGAATTAAGATAGTCAATGGTATAGTGCCAAATACTACATAAAGGTTCAAAGAATGGAGGCTGAAAAGGGGCCACTGGGTTTGGCAATGTCTATGGCTTGTTTAATGAAAGCTTCACTGAAAGAAATTAACATGTGAATAGCATAGCTTTACTGAATAGTGTTCTCTCTTTGAAGAGATAATCTCTTCTTCAAAAAGAGAGAGAGAAAGGGGTGAAGGAAAGAGGGGTTTTTATGCTCATAATAGTAAAATGTGGAGCGAAATGACAGAATCGCAAGACTAAGGAGGAGGAAGAAAGGGAGGATGAAGAGGAGAAAAGAGGAGGAGAAAGAAAAAGAGAGGAAAGAAGGGACAGAGAGAGAGGAGAGGGGAGGGGAGGGGAGGGGAGGGGAGGGGAGGGGAGGGGAGGGGAGGGGAGGGGAGGGGAGGGGAGGGGAGGAGAGGAGAGGAGAGGAGAGGAGAGGAGAGGAGAGGAGAGGAGAGGAGAGGAGAGGAGAGGAGAGAAGAGAAGAGAAGAGAAGAGAAGAGAAGAGAAGAGAAGAGAAGAGAAGAGAAGAGAAGAGAAGAGAAGAGAAGAGAAGAGAAGAGAAGAGAAGATGACAACTATGAGGTTAACGACAATAGCAGGGAGCAGGAAGAAATAAAATTAAAGTGATGAATAAGATAAACTTTAGAAAGAGAAACAAAAGTTAGAATGTAAGAATGCATATATATATATATATCCCCTATCATACATATAATATATAATCCCTATCATTTATGTGATATGTATAATCCCTATGATATATATACATATATATATATATAATTTTTATGATATAAGAAATACAAGAAATGATCAATGTATGTCTGAAATCTGCAGTCCTGAGTTCTAGTTCTACTGAAGCCAATAGTTACCTCATGATCTTAGACATATTTGTTTTCTGAGTATCTATTATGTCATTGAAAACTAGAGAAAACTTCTTTTTTTTAAATGATATTTTTATTACATATTTTCCTCAATTACATTTCCAATGCTATCCCAAAAGTCCCCCATACCCTCCCCCCCAGTTCCCTACCCACTCATTACCATTTTTTTTTGGACCTGGCATTCCCCTGTACTGGCGCATATACAGTTTGCGTGTCCAATGGGCCTCTCTTTCCAGTGATGGCCAACTAGGCCATCTTTTGATACATATGCAGCTAGAGTCAAGAGCTCTGGGGTACTGGATAGTTCATAGTGTTGTTCCACCTATAGGTTTGCAGTTCCCTTTAGCTCCTTGGGTATTTTCTCTAGCTCCTCCATTGGGGGCCATGTGACCCATCCAATAGCTGACTGTGATCATCCACTTCTGTGTTTGCTAGGCCCCGGCATAGTCTCGCAAGAGACAGCTATATCACGGTCCTTGCAACAAAGGCTTGCTAGTGTATGCAATGGTGTCAGCGTTTGGAAGCTGATTATGGGGTGGATCCCTGGATATGGCAGTCTCTAGATGGTCCATTCTTTCATCTCAGCTCCAAACTTTGTCTCTGTAAATCCTTCCATGGGTATTTTGTTCCCAATTCTAAGGAGGGGCATAGTGTCCACACTTCAGTCTTCATTCTTCTTGAGTTTCATGTGTTTAGCAAATTGTATCTTATATCTTGGGTATCCTAGGTTTTAGGCTAATATCCACTTATCAGTGAGTACATATTGTGTGAGTTTCTTTGTGATTGGGTTACCTCACTCAGGATGATGCCCTCCAGGTCCATCCATTTGGCTAAGAATTTCATAAATTCATTCATTTTAATAGCTGAGTAGTACTCCATTGTGTAAATGTACCACATTTTCTGTATCCATTCCTCTGTTGAGGGGCATCTGAGTTCTTTCCAGCTTCTGGCTATTATAAATAAGGCTGCTATGAACATAGTGGAGCATGTGTCCTTCTTACCTGTTGGGGCATCTTCTGGATATATGCCCAGGAGAGGTATTGCTGGATCCTCCGGTAGTACTATGTCCAATTTTCTGAGGAGCCGCCAGCCTGATTTTCAGAGTGGTTGTACAAGCCTGCAATCCCACCAACAATGGAGGAGTGTTTCTCTTTCTCCACATCCTTGCCAGCATCTGCTGTCACCTGAATTTTTGATCTTACCCATTCTGACTGGTGTGAGGTGGAATCTCAGGGTTGTTTTGATTTGCATTTCCCTGATGATTAAGGATGTTGAACATTTTTTCAAGTGCTTCTCTGCCATTCGGTATTCCTCAGGTGAGAATTCTTTGTTCAGTTCTGAGCCCCATTTTTTAATGGGGTTATTTGATTTTCTGAAGTCCACCTTCTTGAGTTCTTTATATATGTTGGATATTAGTCCCCTATCTGATTTAGGATAGGTAAAGATCCTTTCCCAATCTGTTGGTGGTCTTTTTGTCTTATTGACGGTGTCTTTTGCCTTGCAGAAGCTTTGGAATTTCATGAGGTCCCATTTGTCAATTCTCGATCTTAAAGCACAAGCCATTCCTGTTCTATTCAGGAATTTTTCCCCTGTGCCCATATCTTCAAGGCTTTTCCCCACTTTCTCCTCTATAAGTTTCAGTGTCTCTGGTTTTATGTGAAGTTCCTTGATCCACTTAGATTTGACCTTAGTACAAGGAGATAGGTATGGATCGATTCGCATTCTTCTACATGATAACAACCAGTTATGCCAGCACCAATTGTTGAAAATGCTGTCTTTCTTCCACTGGATGGTTTTAGCTCCCTTGTCGAAAATCAAGTGACCATAGGTGTGTGGGTTCATTTCTGGATCTTCAATTCTATTCCATTGGTCTACTTGTCTGTCTCTATACCAGTACCGTGCAGTTTTTAATCACAATTGCTCTGTAGTAAAGCTTTAGGTCAGGCATGGTGATTCCACCAGAGGTTCTTTTATCCTTGAGAAGAGTTTTTGCTATCCTAGGTTTTTTGTTATTCCAGATGAATTTGCAGATTGCTCTTACTAATTTGTTGAAGAATTGAGTTGGAATTTTGATGGGGATTGCATTGAATCTGTAGATTGCTTTTGGGAAGATAGCCACTTTACAATGTTGATCCTGCCAATCCATGAGCATGGGAGATCTTTCCATCTTCTGAGATCTTCTTTAATTTCTTTCTTCAGAGACTTGAAGTTTTTATCATACAGATCTTTCACTTCCTTAGTTAGAGTCACGCCAAGATATTTTATATTATTTGTGACTATTGAGAAGGGTGTTGTTTCCCTAATTTCTTTCTCAGCCTGTTTATTCTTTGTGTAGAAAAAGGCCATTGACTTGTTTGAGTTAATTTTATATCCAGCTACTTCACCGAAGCTGTTTATCAGGTTTAGGAGTTCTCTTGTGGAATTTTTAGGGTCACTTATATATACTATCATATCATCTGCAAAAAGTGATATTTTGATTTCCTCTTTTCCAATTTGTAGCCCCTTGATCTCCTTTTGTTGTCGAATTGCTCTGGCTAATACTTCAAGTACTATGTTGAAAAGGTAGGGAGAAAGTGGGCAGCCTTGTCTAGTCCCTGATTTTAGTGGGATTGCTTCCAGCTTCTCTCCATTTACTTTGATGTTGGCTACTGGTTTGCTGTAGATTGCTTTTATCATGTTTAGGTATGGGCCTTGAATTCCTGATCTTTCCAAGACTTTTATCATGAATGGGTGTTGGATCTTGTCAAATGCTTTTTCTGCATCTAACGAGATGATCATGTGGTTTTTGTCTTTGAGTTTGTTTATATAATGGATTACATTGATGGATTTTCGTATATTAAACCATCCCTGCATCCCTGGAATAAAACCTACTTGGTCAGGATGGATGATTGCTTTAATGTGTTTTTGGATTCGGTTAGCAAGAATTTTATTGAGGATTTTTGCATCGATATTCATAAGAGAAATTGGTCTGAAGTTCTCTATCTTTGTTGGATCTTTCTGTGGTTTAGGTATCAGAGTAATAGTGGCTTCATAAAATGAGTTGGGTAGAGTACCTTCTACTTCTATTTTGTGAAATAGTTTGTGCAGAACTGGAATTAGATCTTCTTTGAAGGTCTGATAGAACTCTGCACTAAACCCATCTGGTCCTGGGCTTTTTTTGGTTGGGAGACTATTAATAACTGCTTCTATTTCTTTAGGGGATATGGGACTGTTTAGATGGTCAACTTGATCCTGATTCAACTTTGGTACCTGGTATCTGTCCAGAAATTTGTCCATTTCGTCCAGGTTTTCCAGTTTTGTTGAGTATAGCCTTTTGTAGAAGGATCTGATGGTGTTTTGGATTTCTTCAGGATCTGTTGTTATGTCTCCCTTTTCATTTCTGATTTTGTTAATTAGGATTTTGTCCCTGTGCCCTCTAGTGAGTCTAGCTAAGGGTTTATCTATCTTGTTGATTTTCTCAAAGAACCAACTCCTCATTTGGTTAATTCTTTGAATAGTTCTTCTTGTTTCCACTTGGTTGATTTCACCCCTGAGTTTGATTATTTCCTGCCGTCTACTCCTGTTGGGTGAATTTTCTTCCTTTTTTTTTCTAGAGCTTTTAGATGTGTTGTCAAGCTGCTAGTGTGTGCTCTCTCCAGTTTCTTCTTGGAGGCACTCAGAGCTATGAGTTTCCCTCTTAGAAATGCTTTCATTGTGTCCCATAGGTTTGGGTACATTGTGGCTTCATTTTCATTAAACTCTAAAAAGTCTTTAATTTCTTTCTTTATTCCATCCTTGACCAAGGTATCATTGAGAAGAGTGTTATTCAGTTTCCACGTGAAAGTTGGCTTTCCATTATTTATGTTGTTATTGAAGATCAGCCTTAGTACATGGTGGTCTGATAAGACGCATGGGACAATTTCAATATTTTTATATCTGTTGAGGCCTGTTTTGTGACCAATTATATGGTCAATTTTGGAGAAGGTCCCGTGAGGTGCTGAGAAGAAGGTATATCCTTTTGTTTTAGGATAAAATGTTCTGTAGATATCTATTAAGTCCATTTGTTTCATAACTTCTGTTAGTTTCAGTGTGTCCCTGTTTAGTTTCTGTTTCCATGATCTGTCTATTGATGAAAGTGGTGTGTTGAAGTCTCCCACTATTATTGTGTGAGGTGCAATGTGTGCTTTGAGCTTTACTAAGGTGTCTTTAATGAATGTGGCTGCCTTTGCATTTGGGGCATAGATATTCAGAATTGAGAGTTCCTCTTGGAGGATTTTATCTTTGATGAGTATGAAGTGCCCCTCCTTGTCTTTTTTGATAACTTTGGGTTGGAAGTCAATTTTATTTGATATCAAAATGGCTACTCCAGCTTGTTTTTTCAGACCATTTGCTTGGAGAATTGTTTTCCAGCCTTTCACTCTGAGGTAGTGTCTGTCTTTTTCTCTGAGATGGGTTTCCTGTAAGCAGCAGAATGTTGGGTCCTGTTTGTGTAGCCATTCTGTTAGTTTATGTCTTTTTATTGGGGAATTGAGTCCATTGATATTAAGAGATATTAAGGAAAAGTAATTGTTGCTTCCTTTTATTTTTGTTGATAGAGTTGGCATTCTTTTCTTGAGGCAGTCTTCTTTTTGATTCGTTTAAGGATTACTTTCTTGCTTTTTCCACGGCATGATTTCTGTCCTTGTATTGTTTTTTTTTTTTCTGTTATTATCCTTTGAAGGGCTGGATTCTTGGAAAGATAATGTGTGAATCTGGTTTTGTCGTGGAATACTTTGGTTTCTCCATCTATGGTAATTGAGAGTTTGGCCGGGTATAGTAGCCTGGGCTGGCATTTGTGATCTCCTAGTGTCTGTATAACATCTGTCCAGGCTCTTCTGGCTTTCATAGTCTCTGGTGAAAAGTCTGGTGTAATTCTGATAGGCCTGCCTTTATATGTTACTTGACCTTTCTCCCTTACTGCTTTTAATATTCTATCTTTATTTAGTGCATTTGTTGTTCTGATTATTATGTATCGGGAGGAATTTCTTTTCTGGTCCAGTCTATTTGGAGTTCTGTAGGCTTCTTGTATGATCATGGGCATCTCTTTCTTTATGTTTGCGAAGTTTTCTTTTATTATTTTGTTGAAGATATTTGCTGGCCCTTTAAGTTGAAAATCTTCATTCTAATCAACTCCTATTATCCTTAGGTTTGGTCTTCTCATTGTGTCCTGGATTTCCTGGATGTTTTGAGTCAGGATCCTTTTGTATTTTGTATTTTCTTTGATTGTTGTGCCGATGTTCTCTATGGAATCTTCTGCACCTGAGATTCTCTCTTCCATTTCTTGTATTCTGTTGCTGATGCTGGCATCTATGGCTCCAAATCTCTTTCCTAGGGTTTCTATCTCCAGCTTTGCCTTGCTTTGGGTTTTCTTTATTGTGTCTACTTCCCTTTTTAGTTCTAGTATGGTTTTGTTCATTTCCATCACCTGTTTGGATGTGTTTTCCTGTTTTTCTTTAAGGACTTCTGTTTGGTTGTGTTTTCCTGTTTTTCTTTAAGGACCTGTAACTCTTTAGCAGTGCTCTCTGCATTTCTTTAAGTGAGTTATGAAAGTCCTTCTTGATGTCCTCTACCATCATCATGAGAAGTGTTTTAAAATCTGGTTCTAGATTTTCAGTTGTGTTGTGGTGCCCAGGACTAGGTGTGGTGGGAGTGCTGCGTTCTGATGATGGTGAGTGGTCTTGATTTCTGTTAGTAGGATTCTTACGTTTGCCTTTCGCCATCTGGTAATCTCTGAAGCTAGCTGTTATAGTTGTCTCTGGTTAGAGCTTGTTCCTCAGCTGACTCTGTTAGCCTCTATAAGCAGACCTGGGAGGCTAGCTCTCTCCTTAGTTTCAGTGGTCAGAGTATTCTCTGCAGGCAAGCTCTCTTCTTGCAGGGAAGGTGCCCAGATATCTGGTGTTTGAACCTGCCTCCTGGCAGAAGTTGTGTTCCACTCACCAGAGGTCTTAGGATCCCGTGGGGAATCCTGTATGGGCCCTTGCAGGTGTTGGGAGACTCTGCTGGCAAGGCATCCCGGTGCTCAAGTGGAGCGGAAGGGACTTGTTCCCCAGGTCAGGCCCGGGTCGTCTGCTTCCCTATTTACTGCAGTCTCAGGTTCTGCGCGATTGGATTGGGGCAGACGCTGTGTTCCACCCACCAGAGGTCTTAGGATCCCTCAGGGAATCCTATGTGAGCCCCTGTGGGTGTCGGGAGACTCCACTGGCAAGGCACCCCAGTGCTCGAGTGGAGCGGAAGGGACTTGTTGGAGAAAACTTCTTGATTGTACCAACTTCCCATAATCATAGTATATTTCAAGAAATTTACCATAGATACATCACAAGTTGTTGCACAACATGTGATACATATCACTAATATGCATATCATTATATGCAGCATAACTTAAAAACTACATTGCTACTGTTACTAATTTTTGGCATGCCCAATGGTAAGAATAATATTCATCTCACAGTGTTTCTGCCAGAACAAAGAGTGATTTGAGCAATGAAAAGGTTATTTATGAGCCACATTAATTGAACACTTCTGTCCTTGTCCCAGATGACCCGAAAGATGAAGCTTCGTGGCCAGGAGAACAAAACCGCTGTGTTTGTAGGGACAGTCACAGAAGATGTATGGATTCTGGAAGTACCCAAGCTGAAAGTGTGTGCACTGCAGGTGAGCAGCCAGGCCCAGGGCCGGGGTCACTGTGCTCCTGTCTGGTCTTTGGATGGGCTGAGAGGTGTACCAACATTTTGGGAAGGAACCCCACACAGTCCCACCAAACCCTATGTCCATTCCAAGGGCCAGAAGTTCGAGGGAACCAGAGGCCAAAGAACCAGCCGAGGGTACAAAACCTAACCCTGGATCTTACTGTTAATTAAAAAGAAGAAGAAGAAGAAGAAGAAGAAGAAGAAGAAGAAGAAGAAGAAGAAGAAGAAGAAGAAGAAGAAGAAGAAGAAGAAGAAGCAGCTCTGGGTGTTGGGGTGGGGGTGGGAAGTGATTTGTGGTAAGTCAGAATTAGCCTCCTGTGCAAGGATTGTCTTTTTCTGGTAAAATCACTCCTGAGTACACTACCTAATAGTGTCTCTTTTTTTCTTTTCAGTTCAACTAGGGCCAACAGTTTCTTGGTTTTTTATAACCTCTGAGAAACATTTAAATATAATCACCCACTGTACTGCACACTGATCCCTGCAGCTAGTCATGATCAAAGGTGCCAATGTAGGTGAATGCATGCTTCCTTTACATTTTTATTTCTGCCTTCCTTGACTCTCCTATACTAGAGTCGGACTCAGGGAGCTGCAGTTGCATGTACATAACAAATTACAGCAGCTGACCATTTGTTCTCTAAATCTTTATATATGAAAGACTGAAGAATACAAAATCACTGGGCTACTCAGAGGATGTTAAAGATTAAATCTAACAACTAACTACTCTCCTACTTTCCAAAACCCTATATACCACTCCAGTCATACTGAGTTGCTTAAAGTTGTTTATGTTTGTATGAATTCTTCTGTCTAATATGTATAGTGTTTGTAAGCATCTTCTTAATCCTCACTATTGTACACTTTGATCATATTGAACTATTTGAAAGATCGCAATATATTATTTCCTATAAATCTGAACATTCTTAAATTCTGCCATTTCTCACAAAATATTAATTAGAAAGAGTTTAAAGGAGAATGAAGAAAACCTTTAGGAAAAGACACTTTTATGCACCATTAGAGAGATGAATAATACTACAGTTTCACAGAATAGTGTTCCTCCCAAATACCAATTGTACCCACATATGCAAAGAGGTTTATAGATAGAATTCATTACAATACATTATATTGTATTATGCAATGCAATATATTGTATTGTCTTTTAAAAAACTATGAAATTTAAATTTAATAGTATTTCCAATCTTTCTGACTCTAATAATGCTCACAGACTTCAGTATCTCATTTCTTTTCCTAAAAAAACTCAGTTTATTCCTAATTATAAGTACAAGCTACACTTATCACAAAGTATTAAATATCCTTTCTGTACCTACTCAGCTTCTACTAAAAATCTGAGTTTATTATTATTATTATCATCATTATTATTATTATCATTATTACCTTTATATTTTTACAGTCCAGTCATTACCCACTCCTGGTCCACCCTCCCACAGTCCCTTAGCCCATTTCTCCTGTCCCTGTCTCCAAGAGGATGTCCCCCTACCACCACCAGGCCTCGCCACTCCCTGGGGCCTCAAGTCTCTAGAGGGTTAAGTGCATCTTCACCCACGGAGGCAAGACCAGGCAGTCCTCTGCTGTATATGTGTCTGAGGTCTCGGACAAGCTCCTGTATGTTACCTGGTTGGTGGCTCAGTGTCTGAGAGATCTCAGGAATCTGGATTAGTTCAGACTACTGGTCTTCCTATGGAGTCACCCTCCTCCTCAGCTTCTTCTAGCCTTTCCCTAATTCAGCCTCAGAGGTCCCCGACTTCAGTTCAATGATTAGGTGTAAGTCTGCTTCTGTCTCAGTCAGCTGCTTGCCGGGCCTCTCTCGGCTGATAGCCACGCCAGGCTCTTGTCTGTAAGCACAACATAGCATCAGTAATAGTGTCAGGGCTTAGAGCCTCCCCTTGACCTGGATCCCAAGTTGGATCAGTCACTGGACCTCCTTTCCCCCAGGATCTTCTCCATTTTTGTCCCTGAAGTTATATTAGACAGGAACAATTCTGGGTCAGAGTTTTTGACTGTGAGATGGCAACCCCTCAACTTGAGGCCTTGTCTTTCTACTGGAGGTGGACTCTACAAGTTCCTTCTCCCGACTGTTGGGCATTTCACCTACGGTTCCTCCCTTTGAATCATGAGAGTCTCTCACATCCTAGGTCTCTGGTACATTCTAGAGGGTCCACCCACCTCTCACCACCTCCCCTCCCCCCAAGGTTTTATATTTCCAGTCATTTTACTGGCCCTCAGGGCTTCCCTCCTGCCCCCTATACCTGATCATGTTCTCCTTTCCCCCTCACTCTCCCCTCTCCCACTCAGGTTCCTCTCTCCCTCTGCCTATGATAATTACTTTCTTCTCCCTCCCAAGTGGGATTGAAGCATCCTCACTTGGGCCCTTATGCTTGTTAACCTTCTTGAGTTCTGTGGATTATATGCTAGGTATTCTGTACTATTTTTTGGCTAATATCCATAATATTGGTGAACACATATCATGCAAGTCCTTTTGGGTCTGAGTTACCTTACTCAGGATGATATTTTCTAGTTCCATCCATTTGCCTGCAAAACTCAGGATGTCTTGTTCTTAATGACTGAATAGTATTCCATTGTGTAAATGAACCACATTTTCTGTATCCATTATTCCATTGTGGACATCTGGGTTGTTTCCAACTTCTGGATATCACAGATAAGGTCTCTATGAACATAGTGGAGCACGTGCCCCCATGGTATGGTGGGGCATCTTTTGGGTATATTCTCAAGAGTGGTATAGCTGGGTCTTCAGGTAGATATATTTCCAATTTTATGAGGAAAGTCCAGATTGATTTCCAGAGTAGTTATACAAATTTGCAATCCCACCAGCAATGGAGGGGTGTTCCTCTTTCTCCACATCCTCACCAACATGTGCTGTCACCTGAGGTTTTGCTCTTAGCCATTGTGATTGGTATAAGGTGAAATCTCAGGGTCATTTTGATTTGCAATTCCCTGATGACTGAGTACTTTGAACATTTCTTTAAGTGCTTCTCAGCCATTCAAGATTTCTCTGTTGTGAATTTTGTTTTTTTTTTTTTAATGTTATACACAACTAGCTATGTTAAAAGCATGCCACAGACAACAAACTGAAACTGTGCTATTTAGGCTTGTAAGTGAAACCCTTTGAGAATTGAAGCTAATTAGTTGGATTTGTCAGTCATCGTGTAATTTAAAATGAATCATGCAGTTTTACTTAATAGACATATCTATCCCCCCAAATCAATTTAACAAAATCACATACTAAACAGAAAATCAAGGACATGTGAAAAGTACCATCAGGCTTTAGAACTCAAACACAAAAGCTGAGTTGCCGCTTTTCCATTTGTGGATGAAACTCTCTTCTTAACATTTATAGCATTTTGGGGTGTTGAGGTTTCCTTTAGGTTTTCAGAGAGGCCAATTCATTTTCATTAAGTACACATTCAGGAAAAGGTTAAAGGGAAGTAAAGGTTATTGAGTGATTGTTTCATGTTAGGGGCTCCTACAAGCATTTTTGTATTTAATCCTCAAAACAACCCTGTAAAATAGAGATTGTTATAAGAACATCAGTACTGTGGAAATAAACTCAGAAAGGGTAATGTATTCGTGGTCACATCTTTTGTAATTGATGAGCTTTAAATCCAAGCCCAAGTTACAGCAAGTATTGAAAAGTTGTCTAACATTCTGATGCTTCATTAATTCAAGCAGGTCTGTCCAATTAATTCAAGTGAGTGATGCTAAACTTTACTTCAGAACAATTTAATTTGCATATGATCATTTAAGTATCTACAGAAAAATACTATTCTACTGATTTCTTAAAATATTTACATAACATAATGCTTGGATTGGGTTTATTTTTGTGATGTAAAAAGATGTGTTTAATTCTTACTTGATCAAGTCGATTGCTAATATTGATAACTAAACATATAATTCTATACTAGGTATGACTCTCAGTTCACAAAAACAGATGTTGCAGAAATATTTTTCCTTGGTATTTTACAATACAAATTTGTTTTTACTTTGAGGACAAGTTCACTGGCATGGGAGTAACACAGTCTTAGTCAATGTGAGGTCCCCTTCTTTTTTGGATTAATATTTATATTCCAGAAACTTCTAAAATGATCAGGAAAAGGGAAGCATGAAATGGGTCTCTGGGTAAGACATGTATCTTTGAGATGTCTTTTGTTACATTAAAGCCCCAAGGCTTTGTAGTACACTGCTTGTGTAACACAAATGAGCTCCTGCATGCTGGGGGGGGGGGAGTTTCTTTAAGCCAAGACAAAAGGCTAAGGAAGGCTTAGAATGCACCAAGCATGAGAATATGTCTCAGTCATTTGCTTTGTGACTGTGCTAGAGTCTGGGAAGGACAAACAAATTGTAGGGCTCCATGCTCTGGGCTCCAAAAATTTGCATTCTAACCAAACTCTCTCTATTTTTTTCCTACACCCTAAAAGAACTCTCTGTTTTAGAAAGCAAGATACGTAATTTCTTTTCTTCTGCATTTCATGCCATGAAAATATCTGAATTATATAGGCTTATTCTTTTATACCAACTTTTATCTGACATTTTTATGTAATCCTTTATTTTCAACTTTCTTTGTCATTTTGTTCACTTGGCAATTTTTATATCTATTTATTTATTTACTAAAAATGGAAAAGTATTTTTTTCTTTGTTTGAAATTAATAATTATTCAAACACTTCCTCTGAAAAGTATCTTTTTAGCATCCAATCTTGTCTTTCCCTTTACCCTAGAGTGATCTAGATTTTAACTCTAGATTTTATTTAAATGATACAATAAACTTTATTAAGAATACCTTTATTTTTGATTGTGAGCCTTGCCTTTAATAATGACTGAGCCTTTTCTCAAGCCAATGATGGTTTGTGCCTAGTCTTATTATAATTTGTTATGCTGGGCTTAGTTGACATCCCTAAGATATCTACTCTTTTCTGAAGGGAAACAGAAGCAAGAATGGATATGGGCAAGGGGGGTGGGGTTAGTGGTGGCAGAGCCTAGGAGGAGTGGAGGGAGAAGAAACTGCTGTCAGGATGGAATGTTTGAGAGAAGACTAAATAAAAATATTTTTAAAAATTAAAACAAAACTGGGCCCTGAGCAGCATGTTACCCCCTGCCCAGAGCAGTATTGTTTGGCCCCCTCTCTGCCCACCTCAGGCCTGCAGCAGCAGGAATATACAGGTTAGATCACCTCCAATTCCCTGCTCCCTGAGTCCCCAGGAACACACCAAGTTGCTGTAAGATATGCACTACCCCCTGAGTTCCATTGTCTAGCCCAAGGCTACCCACCACAGGCTTATTGAGCCCAGAACATCAAGGAACAGCTAAAGGCCAGCATAATACCACAACCAACAAAAACCAGAATAATATGGAACCTTCAGAGCACAATTAAGTCCTGGATGTACTAACATAACTAATGCACAAGAAAATGACTTTAAATTCAATCTTATAAAGATAATAGAGGCCTTTAAAGAGGAAAAGAATAAACCCCTTAAATGGATACAGGAAAATTCAACTAAATTGGTGAAGGAAATGAATAAAACTGTTCAAGACCTGAAAATGGAAATAGAAGCAATAAAGAAAACACAAACTGAGGGAATCCTGGAGATGGAAAACTGAATGTTATTGGTATAGAAAAAAAGACAGATTGATCAGTGGAATAAAATTGAAGACCCAGAAATAAACACACACACCTATGGACACTTGATTTTCGACAAAGAAGTCAAAACAATGAAAAGAGGAGAGTATCTTCAACAAACGGTGCCAATCTAACTGGTTGTCTATATGTAGAACATTGCAAATAGGTCTGTATTTATCACCTTGCTCAAAACTGAAGTCCAGTCGGGCGGTGGTGGCGAACGCCTTTAATCCCAGCACTTGGGAGGCAGAGACAGGTGGATTTCTGAGTTCCAGGACAGCCAAGACTATACAGAGAAACCCTGTCTAGAAAAACCAAAAAAAAAAAAAAAAAAAAAACCAAAAAAAATGAAGTCCAAGTAGATCAAAGACTTCAACATAAAACCAGATACACTAAATCTAATAATAGAAGAAAAAGTGGGAAATAGCCTTGAAGACATTGGTACAGGAGACAATTTCGTGAACAGAACACCAATGGCTTAGGCTCTAAGATCAACAATTAATAAATGGGACCTCATGAAACAGAAAAGCTTTTGCAAGACTAAAGGGCATCATCAATAGGTCAAAATGGCAGCATACAGATTGGGAAAATATCTTTACTAGCCCTACATCTGACAGAGTGCTAATATCTAAAACATATAAAGAACTCAAGAAGTTGGGTCCAACAAACCAAATAACGCAATTAAAAATGGGGTACAGAACTAAACAGATTTCTCAATAGAGAAACCTGAAATGGCTGAGAAGTTAAAGAAAGTGTTAAATGTTTTTAGTCCTCAGGGAAATGCAAATCAAAACGACCCTGAAATTCCACCTTACACCAATCAGCATGGCTAAGATCAAAACCTTAGGTGACAACACATTTTGAAGAGGATGTGGAGAAAGAGGAACACTCCTCCATTACTGGTGGGATTGAAAATAGTGGGTACAACCACTCTTGAAATCAATCTGGCAATTCCTCAAAAAATTGGAAATAGATTTACCTGAAGATTCAGCTATACCATTCTTGGACATATACCCAAAAGATCCCCACCATGCCACAGGGGCACATGTTCCACTATGTTCATAGTGGCTTTGTTTGTTAAATCCAGAAGCTAGAAACTACAGAGGTGTCCCACAATGGAAGAATGGATACAGAAAATGTGGTTCATTTACACAATGGAATACTATTCAGCCATTAAGAACAAGGGCATCATGAAACTTGCAGGCAAATTTATGTAATTTTACAGTATGTTCTTGAATGAGATAACCCAGACTCAGAAAGGCACATATGGTATGTACTCACTCATAAGTGGACATTAGTCATAAAGTACAGGATAACCATGGTACAATGCACAGTCCCAAAGAATCTGGGCAATGAGGAGGGTCAAAGAGATGGTGTATGAATCTCACTCAAGGGAAGCAAAATATTCATTGGATGTAGATGGAGAGAGGGAACAGGGTGGGAGAGGGGGTCAGGAGGGAACAGTGATGTGGATCAGGTATAGGGAGTGGGGCAGAAGAGGGCTGGGAGTGAGAATGAAAATCAGTACAGGGCATCTCTGGGACTAGCTGGAAACCTGGGATAGGGTGGGGTGGTTCTGGGAAGTCTATGGAGGTAACCCTAGCTGAGGATCCCAGCAGCTGGGGATATGGAGACTAAAATGGCAACCTCTGTAGCCAGACAGTACTTACAGTGGGAAGAGGAGGACATCAATCCATCCACAAAACCTCCTACCCAAAATTTGTCCTGCCTACTACCTATGTAGTGATAAAGACAGAGCAGCGACTAAAGGCCAACCAATGACTACCCCAACTTGAGACCCATACCACAGGAAAGAGCCAACCTCTGTTATTATTAATGTTACTCTGCTATGCTTAAAGGCAGGAGCCTAGCATAAATGTCTCCTGAGAGACTTCATCCAGCAACAGATGGAAACAGATACAGAGACCCACAGCCAAACATCAGGTGGAGCTCAGGTTGTATCAGGGGATAGTATTGAGTGAAGACACCATAATAAGACCTACAGAGTCAACTAACCTGGACCCATGGGGGCTCACAGAGCCTGGGTGGCCAACCAAGGACTGGCTAGACCTAGTCCCCCTATACATTTAGTGCACCTTGGTTTTCATGTGGGTCCCCTAACAACTGGAACAGGGGCTATCTCTGACTCTGTTGCCAGACACTGAGTTCCCTTCCACTACCTATATTGCCTGGTTGGGCCTCAGTGAGAGACGATGTGCTTAGTCTCACTGGGACTGCTTGTCCCAGGGTGGGGTGGTACACAGGGGAAGAGGGTAATTGGATAAAGGATTTAGAAGTGTTGGTGGGTCTGGGAGGAGAGGAGAGGAGGGAGCTGTAATTGGGATGTGAAGTTAATTAATTAATTAATTAATTAAAGAAGAAAAAATACTGAGAAAGAAAACATAACTTTATTTTCATTCACAAAACATGATCTTGGCCAGAAATGAAATCTTAAGTTAAAACCAACTTTCCTTCAGAACTTTGCTCTCTACTCTTAATATACATAAATTCCATCTTTGCTGATTTGAATAAAAGTATCTAGTTTTATTCTTTCATCTTTGACATAGGATGTTACTCTGTAGTTTGTGTTACCCCATAAGTCACACCCCAGGCTGGCCTCTGGCCTTGACTCACTGTTCTCCTGACCGCACACCCCAGGCTGGCCTCTGGCCTTGACTCACTGTGCTCCATAACTCACACCCCAGGCTGGCCTCTGGCCCAGATTCACTCTGTTCTCCCTCCATTAGCCACTGGAGTGCTGGGAATAAAGGCATAAGTCACCAGTACAAGCTTTACATGTTTTTTTTCCGTCTCCTTGGAAGTTTTGAAATTTTATCCGTGAGAATTGAAATCTATAAGCATTTGTAGATCATGTCCTCATGACTGAATGATTCTTTTTATGCTCTAAATCCCTGTCTTTTGTAGCTTGAGAGAAATGATTATGCTTTGAAATCTCTTAAACTTTTCATTTTCTCTTAACATTCAACTTGCCTCTTACTACATGGAAATTGGACTTCCAAATATGATTGATCATATCTCTTTTATCTTATAATTTCTTCTTACACTGATTGAAGGGGTTAATTGCTTCCTATTTCTCTGTGTTTTACTCTTGTTCAGAGGAAGAATTTGGTTGTGGGTTATTATCTTATTTATGCTTTTCTTGTGCCTTTATCTTGGTGAAAACAATTTACAAAGAATTTTTATATCCAAGCTTTCAATTTTTAATGAAATTTATTTTATTTCACAGATATCATCATTTTCCTTCTTTAATAACATACATTTAGTTAGTGAATTAGTTAGTTATATAGCTGGCTAGCTATTTAGTTTATTGTGTATGCATACACACATATGGAGGTCATAGGACTACTTGTAGAAGTCAGTTCTCTCCTTCTACCCTGTGGATTCCTGGGATTGAACTTGGGTTATCTAACTTGGTGACAAACACCTTTATCCATTGAAAAATGTTGCTAGCCAAAGATGTTATGTCTTTACAGTTCTTCTGAGGACATTTTATTATTGTTACTGTTTTTCTTCTTCATTCAATGGCTAAATTGTTTCTATTTATTTTTTAAGATATCCTTCTCTTAGTTTGCAGTGGGCTTTGTCTGTTGTGCAACTCTAACACTTGGTTGTTCCTTTACATTCTGCAGCACATGTGGAGTTGACAAGGTTTTTCTTTGACATTTTATAGGTGTATGTTCTCAACAGGCTATGAATAGCCATGAATTCTGTCTTTTTTAAAGTGTTTATCAACCCAAATAGATAATACCCCTCTCTAATGGTATTTCTTTTAGTTCCTTTTCTGTTGCTGTGGTAAAACACCACATGACCAAAAGCAACTTATAGAAGAGTTTATTTTACCTTATGGTTTCAGGAGGTGGGACTTGCTGATCACATTTTCATCCACACACACAAAGAGGGGACAAGGTTATAAGCCCTCAAATCCCATTAGTGACATACTACTTCCTGCAAGACTGCACCCCCTAAATGTTCCATAATCTTGCAAACACCACCAACAACCTAGGAGCAAGTGTTCAAGTACCAGAGCCTACTGAGTGATATTTGTCATACTACTAAGAAAAGTTTGTACTATTTTATTTTATTTTATTTTTATTAGATATTTTATTTACATTTCAAATGTTATCCCCTTTCCTAGTTTCCCCTCTGAAAACCCTCTATTCCTTCCCACTCCCCCTGCTCACCAACCCACCCACTCCATCTTCCTGACCCTGACAGTCCCCTGGGCATATACTGGGGCATATAACCTTCACAGGACCAAGGGCCTGTCCTCCCATTTATGACTGACTAGGCCATCCTCTGCTACATATGCTGCTAGAGCCATGAGTCCCATCATGTGTTTTCTTTGGTTGGTGGTTTAGTCCCAGGAAGCTTTGGGGGTACTGGTTAGTTCATATTGTTGTTCCTCCTATGGGGCTGCAAACCCCTTCAGCTCCTTGGGTACTTTCTCTAGGTCCTCCATTGGGGACCCCTGCTCAGTCCAATGGATGGCTGTGAGCATCCACTTCTGTATTTGTCAGGCACTAGCAGAGCCTCTCATGAGACAGCTATATCAGGCTCCTGTCAGCAAAATCTTGTTGGCATACGCAATAGTGTCTGGGTTTGGTTATTGTATATGGGATGGATCCCCAGGTGGGGCCATCTCTGGATGGCATTCCTTCAGTCTCTGCTTCACACTTTGGGTATTTTGTTCCCCCCCCCTTTTTTGGTTTTTAAGGTGTTTATTGTAGAAAGGCAGAGAGAGGGAGAAGAGTAAAGAAGCAGAGAGCAGCCATGGCCACATGGGGAGAGGGGAGAAGAGAAGGTGGAGAGAGGGGGATCAAGGGAGCAAGAGTAAAAGCAAGAGAATAAGAGGCAAGAGAGCTTGTTCCCCCTTCTAAGAAGGGTTGAAGTAGCCACACTTTGGTCTTCTTTCTTCTTGAGTTTCATGTTTTGTGAATTGTATCTTGGGTATTCTGGGCTAATATCCACTTATCAGTGAGTGCATATCATGTGTGTTCTTTTGTGATTGGATTACCTCACTCAGGATGATATCCTCCAGAGCCACCAAAAATTTCATAAATTCATTGTTTTTAATAGCTGAGTAGTACTCCATTGTGTAGATGTAACACATTTTCTGTATCCATTCCTCTGTTGAGGGGCATCTGGGTTTTTTCCAGCTTCTGGCTATTATAAATAAGGCTGCTATGAACATAGTGGAGCATGTGTCCTTCTTACCAGTTGGGGCATCTTCTGGATATATGCCCAGGAGAGGTATTGCTGGATCCTCTGGTAGTATTATGTCCAATTTTCTGAGGAACCGCCAGACTGATTTCCAGAGTGGTTGTACAAGCCTGCACTCCCACCAACAATGGAGGAGTGTTCCTCTTTCTCCACATCCTCGCCAGCATCTGCTGTCACCTGAATTTTTGATCTTAGCCATTCTGACTGGTGTGAGGTGGAATCTCAGGGTTGTTTTGATTTGCATTTCCCTAAATGTGACCAATGCCAACCTATTATAAGTCACAGAACTTGAGCTAGGTAGTTGAGTTTCATAGTTGAGAAAGAAGAACTTTAATGTTTATGCTTACTTTTTTTGATACATAATAGCTCTGGGTGTCCTAGAGCTCACTCTGTACCACAAGCTGGCTTTGATCTCAGAGATCTGTCTACTTCTTCCTCCCGGGCACTAGGACTAAAGTCTTGTGCTACCATTGCCAGGTTTCTGTGCTTACTTTTAAAAAGGAAGAAGTATTATTTTCCCTATTGTCCCTATCTCTGTCTCCATTGTTATGTGTATGACAGGCTTCAATTCAGGAAGAAGCAGAAAGCTGTGGGAAGAGTTTGGGAAAGAATACCAGTTACAATTCGACTTTTTAGTTAATTTTATTTGTGGTTTGTCCCAGAACCCCTTCTTCCTTCTGCATCTATTGAGTCTGGAAATGAAATGGCTCTTGTTCCCTCTGCTGTATATTTGAGTTTGGCAGTTCGCATTATTCTTATGTGTTTGAGCCTGTCTCTTTCATATCCCCAAGAACTCCTCATTATATATGTCCCTCTGCTGGTATACTCCCTTTTATCAGCATTAGCATTCATCCACCTAATATTTATGCACCTGCTATCTTCTTTCATTCACTACTCTAGGTACTAGAGCTATAGCTATGAACAAAGCAGAAAAAAAATCCTGATTCATAATACTATTCTTCAAGCAGTAAGAAACAGAGAAAAGCACACCATTAAAGTGCTCAGCTTATCAAATGGTGGCAAATGCTTGAAGAAAAAAATGTATCAAAAATGGGGTAAGCTTCTGTTGGATCATAGGATAGGGAATGATATTTCAGTATTAAACTAAAATCCAGATTAAAGTGCATAAAGACAGTAGCTGTGGCCAAAGAAATCCAAACAGAAATAAGTGACTAGATAACGCTAAAGGAGGGATTGCCTGATGCTCTCTACAAGAACAGAAATGATGCTACTGTAGCTTTGCTTGAGTGTCATTATTTTAATTATTCCATGTAATTTGAAACAGATAAATGAAGCAAATTATTGTTCTCCGTTAGCCCACTTGATTCAAACTTCCACTTGTATTTTCCTGCTCTGAATTGACTGTTTTCATTCTCCATACAACTCTCTTACAATGATCAGTTCCCTTTGACTTCTGATTTTGCCATGTGCTGGGCTGTGCTGTGCTGTGCCGTATTCAGTCAGCAACAACTTATGAGAACTAACTAATACTAATATTAAAAAAATTGCAAGCTTGGTGTTAAGCAATTGATACACTGAAGTTTGTTATGGTGGGAATTATTTTGCATAATATTTTTAAATCAGCAAATCATGACTATTTTCTATTAAGAAACTAATTTGCTTTTTCTCTGCCACCCTACCTACCCAACCTTAAGTTACCTTAAGTTCTTTCTCAAAAAAATCAATACAACAGAATCTCTCCAAACTAATAAAACATGCCCAAAAAGAAAAAGAAGGAACACCAACCTAAAGCGCTCTCTCTCTCTCTCTCTGTGTGTGTGTGTGTGTGTGTGTGTGTCTGTCTCTCTCTGTCTCTCTGTTTCTCTCTGTCTCTGTCTGTCTCTGTCTGTCTCTCTCTCTCTCTCTCTCTCTCTCTCTCTCTCTCTCTCTCTCTCTCTCTCTCTCTCTCACACACACACACACACACACAAGCTGGAATCCATTATATATTGGTCAACTACCACCTAAAATGAGACCTGCTTTAGAGTAGTTGATATACCCAGTGTCATTTCATTGTAGAAAACTGATTTTCCTTCTCCTAGCAGGTATAAATGACAGTTCAGTTCAGTTTCTAACCTTTACTTAGTGGCTAGGTTTTCATTCATTCATTCACTCATTTTCAAAATATAACAAATTATCATATCATTTAACTTTCAAATTAAAACAAAAGGTTTCTTATGAACTGTGATTTTTGTACAATCAAAATATAATTAAGAGCTATAGTAATAGATTGGTGACACCCATCATGTTTAAAGGTGGGTTGTCTTGGAACCAGATCTTACAACCAGGGGGAATACAGGTCCCTACATTATTTACTCAGGAACTAACAGCCTTTCCCTTTCTCATTCCCTTTTCCCCCTTCTGCTAAACCTCCCCCTTCTCCCTCTCTATTTCCTGTCCCTGACTATGTGAGAGACCACCTTGAGAGTAGAAATTAGTTGTAATAAGGACACAGATACATGGATATGGATACGGTTCTATTGTTGGGATGTGTGGGCTGGGCTGCAATTAAAAGCAGCTGGTGCTTCCATTAGGGAACGGTCTGGTATCTGGGAAGAGAAATTAGATCAGCTGCTAGGGGGGGTTGAGTAGGAGACCTGAGTAGCTAAAGCAAGTAGGATCACTAGGAGCATGTGCTTCAGTCCACATCACAGATAACTCAGTTGGATTACCCTCTTTCACACTCAAAGCCTCAAAAATATTTAATGGAGTACGTAGCATTAATATTTAATAGTAAATCCCTTACATGGAGTTGCTTCCCACCTCAATGATTTACATTCCCGAATGAAACACAGACGCACACACCCTTTATATTTTAATGTGACTTAAGCAGCACAATAGCTGGGCAGCTGCCTAGTCTCCATGCTGCCTGAATCTACCTCCCAATTTCTAATTACTAATTTCTATGTTCCATATTGGCTGCTCTAGACCCAGTTGAGCAGCACTCTGGGTGGCATCATCCTCTTGGCACCCTTACATGATGGCTCTGCTCCTCTCTCCTGTCCACATATCAAGCATCCATCTCTGTCTCTCCTCCTCCCTTCTCCTTCATGGTCCCAAGCCTGAGGAAAACTAAACCTCCCTACTCCCTCCTCCACAACTATTGGCTGCTGGTATCTTTATTTACCAATCAGAATTAACTGGGAACAGGTTCCCAGAAGCTATGCAAACTGATTTGGGGGAACCAATTAGCATTAGAATACAAACCACAGGAAAACAACTATTTCTGAAACACTGCACTGCACTGGTTGAGTGTCTGTGATATATGTGTATTGGGGAGGCAGTATCCAACTGGGTAATCTATAAGCTCTGCTGGCAAAAATGCATTTGTTTTTTTTCCAAGATCCATGTACCAATAGCACTGGTATGAATTTAGAAGGATCAGAGGTTATTGTTTTAATTGTCACTCAAATGGACAAGTTAGAATGGGGTTCAGTCTCCTTACAGCCCTTCCTGGTCCAACCTATATGGCTATGAGAGAAACAAAAAGTGCTGAGAGTACCCTTTATATGCGCATTTGTTAAACATCAAAGTTGGGGGAAAGTGGGTTATTTCCAGCTGTTGCTCCTCACCAAGCAGCAACCATTGACTAAGCTCTTGTTTTGTTTCCCTTCACTGTTTTTCATACTTCTATTCCTCTATACTGTCCAACTTTTCTATTTTTGCTACTTATTCAGTGTATTGTTGCTAACTTATTATTAATGTATTTACTTTTATTAATTTTTAAACAACCTATTAGCTTGGCTCCTTTCCAATCTATATTAATTGAGGTTGGGGTTATTTATAATTATGTATGACAATAGTAGATATTTAAGGGTTTTGTATCATTCTACTGTGTTCTACTTTCTTTTTATCAAGTGGTAATGGAATCTGCCACTACAAGAGAGTCTGTAAAAATGACTCAGTACACAGATCTATAATTCACTTAGAAATGCAGGCATGATGGTACATACTTGCAATTTCATCACTGGAGAGGTAGAAACAGAGAAATCGCCAGAGCTCACTCAATAGTCAGCAATATGCAAGACAATGAAAATATCACCACACCTCTCAAAGGTGGTGGATGGTGACACTCAAGGTTGTCTCAATATGTATACAAGTGCATCTCCATGAACTAGCATGTACACATGCACTAGCTACCCATGAATACATAGGATAAACACATGCAACAATAGAAGACTGTCCACTACTATGACCCTACTGTGAAAAGATTGTCATCCCAACAGGTGAAAAATGGAAACCAGAGAGGAGCGGCAAGAAAAAATAATTCCTTCAAAATTTCACAGCTTCTCGATAACCAAACCCAAAGACATTAAATTGGTTGAAATGTTGCAAGCTCAAAGCAAATAGAAACAAACAGATTAAACAGATGAATGAGTAGTAAGTCGTTCAAAATTTGAATGAGAAATTCATCAAGCAGATTCTTTAAAACTTGAAATTTTTTTAGTAAAAAAATTTAATTAAAAAAAAAAAAACTTCGCCTGTCCCGAGCCGCCTGGCCCCCTTTACTGAGTTCATCAGTCCTAACAGAAGCGCAGCCAGCATGTCTGATAAACTGCCATACAAAGCCGCGGACATCGGACTTGCTGCCTAGGGACTGAAGGCCCTGGACATAGCTGAGAATGAGATGCCAGGATTGATGCGCATGCGGGAGATGTACTCAGCCTCCAAGCCACTGAATGGTGCTCGCATTGCTGGCTGCCTGCACATGACCGTGGAGACTGCTGTTCTCATTGAGACTCTCGTGGCCCTGGGTGCTGAGGTGAGGTGGTCCAGCTGCAACATCTTCTCTACTCAGGACCATTCAGTGGCTGCCATTGCCAAGGCTGGCATTCCAGTGTTTGCCTGGAAGGGCGAGGCAGATGAGGAGTACCTGTGGTGCATTGGGCAGACTTCAAGGATGGACCCCTCAACATGATTCTGGATGACGGTGTCGACCTTACTAACCTCATCCACACCAAATACCCACAGCTTCTGTCAGGCATCCGAGTTATCTCTGAGGAGACCACGACTGGGGTCCACAACCTCTACAAGATGATGCCCAATGGGATACTGAAGGTGCCTACCATCAATGTCAACGATTCTGTCACCAAGAGCACGTTTGACAACCTCTATGGCTGCCAGGAGTCCCTCATAGATGGCATCAAACGGGCCACAGATGTGATGATTGAGGGCAAGATGGCGGTGGTGACAGGCTATGGTGATATGAGCAAGGGCTGTGCCCAGGCCCTGAGGGGTTTGGGGGCCCAAGTCATCATCACCACGATCGACCCCATCACTGCACTACAAGCTGCCATGGAGGGCTATGAGGTAACCACCATGGACGAAGCCTGTAAGGAGGGCAACATCTTTGTCACCACCACAGGCTGTGTGGATATCATCCTTGGCCGGCACTTTCAGCAGATGAAGGATGACACCATTGTTTGTAACATTGGACACTTCGTTGTGGAGATTGATGTGAAGTGACTCAGTGAGAACACCATGGAGAAGGTGAACATCAAGCCCCAGGTGGACCGCTACTGGCTAAAGAATGGGCACCACATCATCTTGCTGGCTGAAGGCTGTATGGTCAACCTGGGTTGTGCCATGGGACACCCCAGCTTCGTGATGAGCAACTCCTTCATGAACCTGGTGATGGCACAGACTGAGCTGTGAACTCACCCAAGAAGATGGATGAGGCGGTGACTGAAGCCCACCTGGGCAAGCTGAATGTGAAACTGACCAAGCTCACTGAGAAGCAGGCCCAGTACCTGGGCATGCCCATCAACGGCCCCTTCAAGCCTGATCACCACCACCACTGAGTGCTGGGGCTGTCCTTCACCTTCCAGCTGCCATCCTTGATCCGGACCCTACCTCTCATTCCCAAGAGCAAATGTCACCAACTTTGCTCCCCCACACCCTTCCCCTTAGCCCCCTGGGGCTGTTCACTCTGTCTTTGACCTCTGCTGTACCCCTCATACCGTTCAGGTGTGGAGGGGGGATGGAGAGGTACCTGGAAGGCATCCACAGGGGACATGACCTCAGAAGTCTTGGAAAGTCCTGAGGCTGGATGTTGCTAGTGATAGTCACAAGCCATGTACCTTATCATCCAGACCCTCACTTGGTCTTTAGACCTGTGTGTTTGGTTTGAAGATCCATTGGTTTCTCAGCCCAGGACCCAAGAAGGAGCTCTACCAAAGAGCAGGAACCCCTGGAGTTTGAAGGTTCCCAAGAGCTTGGCCTTTTTACTGTTGGGATGTCTCTTAAACCTCATGATACTGAGTTGGTACTATTTTTGGTCCCTATTTCACAAGAGTTGGGATAGATTAATCAAAAAAGGACAAGTGACAGAGACTGAGACTGAAAGGGACTGGAAAAACAAATAGGAAAAGGCCTGTCAGTTCTGTATAATTGATGGTTCCTATCACAAGCCCGGGTCACAAACAGATTAATTTGTTTTATAATGTTTATATACTATTTAGAATGTTAACAAAGGAAGGTGGATAAAATACAGTTTCTACTGAAAAAAGAACCTTCCATGTAAAGCAACACCTATAGACTATAACTATCAGAATAAGAAATTAGGATTTTAAGAGAAGAATCACAATCATATGGCTATAAATAAAACAAAAATCACAAATATAACTTTCAAGAACTCTGGAAAACGATTAAGAGACCAAAACCTACATTTTTTTTAATAAGAGGTATGAAGATGAGATGGGAATTAGAGCCATAGAAAACCTATTAAGGAAAACTAGAGGAAAAATGCCCGAATCTGACTTCCACAGGCATGCCTTGGCACATGAAACACCCTGCTACCCTAGAAACACAAGTCAGAGACTTGGGGTGAAGGAGGAAGAGAGAGAAGAAAAAGATGAAGGGAGAGAAAGGGAAGAGAAACATCCACACAATAATAATAAATATTTCTTCAGGGAACTGGGGGAAAAGGTCAGTCAGTAAAATTGCAGAAACATAAGAAACTTAGTCCATTCCCAGCAACAACAACAAAAATGTGAAAAGCCAGATGGCCAGATGTGCTGATATATGACTGTAATTCCAGCACTGGGGAGGTAAAAACAGGTGGATTCCTGTATCTTGCTGCCTAGCCAGCCTTGTCTACTTGGAAAGCTCTGGGTCAGTAATAGATACTACACTCCCTCAAAAAATAAACTAGTCAGCAATCAACAAATATACCTAAGACAACTTCTGACCCAAATATCTATTGCCCAATCCTGCATACTGCAGGAGATTCAAAGTCCTGCCTACATTTTTTCTTATGGCTTTCCCTTTTGTGTCATGGCTTTCCCTTCTACTTCCCTTTTGAAGTGGAAGGTTTCCTGCTGTAATGACTGAAATTTATAGTTCTCACTTGCATTGATGTTCTCATCAAAAAGTCATTTGGCCAGCTGCATATTGCTTCTTCAGTGTTTTAATGTAGATTGGTAGAGAATTTTCCACATCTTTTACATTGTGGTTCTTCTTATCATGATAATAATTTGTTCTTCAAGTTATTATTCTCACACAAACTTTATTAAGAATAGCAGAACTGCACTTTCAATACCTTTCCTGAAATACTTGTCAGTTCAATATTCAATTTCATCATTCAAAAGTGCCACCTTACACAAAGCACTAGAACAAAAGTGCAAGTCAGCCAAGTTACTTGTCTTGTTGTAACAAAAATGGCCTGTCTAGTTTCAAATCACATGTTTCTAATTTTCCTTCTGAGATCTTATCAAAATGTCTTTTAATTCTAGCAATATTCTCTTCAGGATTACTAAGAAGGATTATTATTCTCTTAGAAGACTGAGCCTTTTTCTTTTTTCTCTTTCTTCTTTTAAATAAATTTCTTTCTTTTTGAACTCTCACCAAAATTATACTCAATAGATAATTCATGTCCATCTAGGCATTTTTCAACAGGTGCTCAAAACCCTTCTGATGTCCGGGGAGAGACATTTGGGGGCAATATGGAAATCGAGTTCAGTGGAAACTTCCTGAACACTATGAAGGTGATCATGGTGAGGATTCCTAGTAGTAATGTAGAGCTTTAACTGGCCATCTTCTGTAACTGGGCCATATTGCCAGTTGTGGGACTGGCACACCAAACCAATCACATAAATCTTTGACCTATAACCTGTCCTAACTGCAAGATCTGCTGGGGTAATGGTGGCTCAGAGCTTGTGGAACTGGCCAACCAATGACTGGTGCAACCTTAGACCCACACCAGTACACTGCCTAGATGGCCAGGATCCAGAAGCTGGATGCTCAGAGACCCGGGGGTAAAACCCAACATGACTAACAAAAACAACAACAACAAACAACAAAGTCAAAGAAATGATTCCTAATGATATTCTGCTATACTCATAGAATCAGTGCCAATCCCAATCAGAGTCATCAGAAAAGCTTCCCACAGCAGCTGGTGGGATTAGATGCAGAGACCCACAGCCAAACATCATGCAGAGCTCAGGGAATCTAAGAGAAGAGGAGGAAGGATAGAGAACACCAGAAGAACAACTCCCACAAAATCAACTAAGCAGGGTTCATAGCAGCTCACAGATACTGAAACAACGAACAGGGAGATGTCATGGGTCTGTGCTAGGTTTCCTACCTATATGTTGTAGTTGTTTAGCTTGAGGTTTTGTGGGACTCCTAACAGGAAAGTGGGGGTGTCTCTGACTCTTTTGTCTCTTCTTTGGACCATTTTACTCTGACTGGGTTGCCTCATCCAGCCTTGATAGGTTTGTGCCTATTCTTATTGCATTATGTCATGCTGAATTCAGTTGATATCCAGGGAGGGCTGCTCTTTTCTGAAGTAAAACTGAGGAGCAGTGGATCTGGAGGAAAGAAGACGTGTTGGGTGCAGGGGAAGGGGACTGGGAGGGAGAGGAACCTATTGTCAGGATGTATTGTATGAGAGAAGAATAAGGGAGGATGGGACAGGAGGGTTCCAGAGGAGAAACCAGGAGAGGGGATAACACTTGAAATATAAATATAAATACATAAAATATCCAATAAAAAATAAAAATAAAAATATAGAAACAACAACAAAACCCCTGCTGCTCTCTACTCTCTGTGCCATTCCCAAGTTGCCTACACATTTTTAGGTATTTTATTTTAACAGTAGTCCATTTAGCAAAACATGTGTCACCTTAGCACAGGCTGCTAAAAAAACACTTAGGAATTTTTTTAATAAAGTATATCTGTTTTTTATTCATCTCATTCAATTACATAATCATCATTATACAGAACTAAAATTAAAAATAACAAATACTATATACATGCAAAAATTATGTATTATGTACATGTTACCTTTACCACTGTATAGTTATCAATATTATATAGATAATACATATATTTAATTATAGTATCTATTTTATAATACTGTACTATGTATATAGGATAAAACTAATAAAATTTGATAAATTAATAAAAGAAGAAAGAATAAATATACAAATGAATTAATAAAACAGACTGTGCTGGAACTCAAATTATTTATGATTTATTAATTGCCAAAATTACTAGAATTAACACAATTAAAGCATTGATACTTTTGCCTGTAGGATAAGTGAGTGCTTTCCCAAAGGGATAATTTGGGAATCAAACCAAATTAAATACTATCCTTCTAGTCCATCCATCTTCAGGAGCAAGCATCAACTAGTGAAAATCATTTTCCAAAGAATCTGTCTCACAACCATTATAATTTTCCCTTTTAGAAATCAATATCAATTGGGAAATCATAGAAATTGTGAGGTGCTACCACAAGGAATGACAAGTAGGCCAATGGAATTCAATGAAGAGCACAGAAATAAGGCATTGCACATGTGGAAACCTGACATATAACAGAACTGACATTGCATAGAAAAGGGAATAAAAAGGCTCTTCCATGAGACTTGCTACAAGTCTTCCACATATACTTGCTATAATGACATGTTATCCATATGAAAAAGTAGTGAAATTTTACCTCTACATCACACCATACAAAAATCAAATCCAGATGCTCCAAGAACTTAAATTTGAAAGACCGAACTTTAAAAATTCCAGAAATAATACGGAAAACATATACCTCAAATGGTGGTATAAAGCAAAATTTGTTGAGCAAGGAAGAAATGGTCAGAAGATAAAAATGATTATTGAGAATTTTAAAATCAAAATATTAATGATAATACTGAAAATCAAATATTTTATTAATATATATCCAATAAATGATTACTATAAAGAAATTAAAGAACAATAAAAGTTACTAAGACATATACACACAGATTTCACAGATGAAAAAGAAAGTGACCAATAGAAGTAACAAAACTATATTGATAACCAAAATAGTACAAATTAAAATTACAATAAATACAAATGTTTTCATCTCTGAGATGATCACAATCAGTGTTTACTAATTCTACGATAATGATCACAAAGAAACAACAGAATCCTTATACATGTAAGAGTAAAAGTTGCTCTTAATATTTTAATTAAGATTACTTAAATCTTGTTTTAATTAAGATTAATTAAGAATACTATTAAAATATAATAATAATTAAAATTTTAAAACAATTTGACTGTTCTACTTAGATACAGTTGTAGCTAACATCAAACTATTTAACCACCAGTAAATTATGGGCAATATCATAGTAAGTTTTCTGCTTTCACCACAAAATATTGAAGAAACATTTATTAAGCTCCCAATCCTAGAGGATCAATGCCATTGCACCAGCTTTCGCTGAGCCATGGTAAGATCCTTGTAGCAATCATATCACAATGGCAGACTTCATGAAAGAAGGTTTCAAGCAATGTTTCAAATTCTTCTGTAACAACTAAGTCTTACAAAAACTATGCAGTCTGAGAAAACATGTTTCATTTTTTTTCTGAGGGTGTTTCCCCCAGAACCTTGCTATATTCCTCAATGCCCTATATTTCAAAGTTTCTACAATGTAAACACACAGCACTGAGAACCAAGCTTCCAACACATAAATCTCTATAGAACCCATTGAATCCATACCCAGACAATACTAGGCACCAACAAATTAGAAAGGATGTCAAGCTATACCCAATCTTAGTTCGGACTCATCTGTGTTAATAAATGTGGTAGAAACTCTTGCACATATATACCAAAAGATGTGTCCAAAGTACTTCTGTGGTGTATTTTGTGCCATTCAATAACAATTAAATGTGTCATTATAATGTTATTTTCAAACCATGGAGTACTTGACAGTTATGCAAACAAACTATAGCCACATATATCGATATGAATAAATCTAAAAATATAAAGTTGGATAAAATAAGCTGATCTCAGAAAAATCAAAATAGTAATTATAAACCACATGATTCATTCCATATAAGCATCAAAACTGGAAAGAATTTCATTTCTACCACTGCTCCTTAGGAAATAGTATCTGTTAACTAACCTTTAGACATAGAGTTTCAAAATGTAAAGAAGACTTTAGAAGCCAACCAGCCAGGTAGTATATGGATGGTAAAAGAAGAGGAGGGGAAAAATAATGGAAACATTCTCATGTAAGGTATGAAATAAACGATTTGAATTCATATAATTGACATCCTTACCTTTACCCTCAATGTGGCAGTAATAATTGGACTTACTGGGTTATTTTTAAAAATGGTAAAGGGCACAAAGTTGGGAGAGTACTGTTGGATTGAATTTGGGGAGAGTTAGACAGGAAAACAGGGGGCAGATATGGGCACATTTCATTGTATATGTGAATGGAGTCTTCAAGACCAGGGAGGATAAGGGGATCTTCCAAGGAAGGAAAAATAGAATATAGTGCTATAGAGAGATAAAGGGTCAGGGAAGGACTGCAGACCTTGAAGGGGATAGGAACTCCACAGGAAGACCAACAAAGTCAACAACTAAGTTGGACACTTGCTCTCAGAGTCTGAACCACCAACCAAAGAACATACAGGGGCTGGACTTAGGCCTCCCTGCATATATGTACCAGATGTATAGCTTGGTTTTCATGTGGGTCCTGATCAAATGGAGCAGGGGCTATCCCAAAAGCTGTTCCCTGTATATGGGATATGTTCTTCTAGCTGGGCTGCCTTGTCTGGCCTCAGTGGGAGAGAGAGGAAGGGCATAGCCTTACAGAGGCTTGAAGGACCTGGGTATGGGGGATAGCCAAGGGGGGGCCTCAACCCTCTCAGAGGAGAAGGGGAGGGAGTGGGAGGAGGGATTATGTGGGGGGTACTAGGAGAGGGGACAGCAATCAGAATGTAAAGTGGATAGGTAAGCTAATGGACAAAAGAGAGAGATAAAGGAGAGACTAGAAGAGCAGGATTAAGAGAGGACAGGGAGGGAGCACATGGTAAAGGAGAGAATATAGGAAGGGACAAGGAAACAAGGGAACAAGAAAGGGCTTTTGAAAAAACATTTGAAAACCTAGTACTATGGAGGCTTCCTAAAAATATTTACACATATGGAAGGAATTTAAATGGAATCACAGTATAATGGGGAAGAGATGCCCCATATAGACATGTCATGCCAAGTAAAACCTCCATTGTCTTTGTGATCATGGTATCTCTCCTGCCACACCAATGGAAGGAGTTACAGAGACAAAGTTTGGAGCTGAGACAAAAGGATGGGCCATCTAGAGACTGCCATACCCCGGGGATCCATCCCATAATCAGCCTCCAAATGCTGACACCATTGCATAAACTAGCAAGATTTTGCTGAAAGGACCCTGATATAGCTGTCTCTCATGAGGCTATGCTGGGGCCTAGCAAACACAGAAGTGTATGCTCACAGTCAGCTATTGGATGGATCACAGGGCCCCCAATGGAGGAGCTAGAGAAAGTACCCAAGGAGCTAAAGGGGTCTGCAACTCTATAGGTGGAACAATAATATGAACTAAGCAGTACCCCCCAGAGCTCATGTCTCTAGCTGCATATGTATCAGAAGATGGCCTAGTTGGCCATCACTGGAAAGAGAGGCCCATTGGTCTTGCCAACTTTATATGCCTCAGTACAGGGGAACGCCAGGGCCAAGAACTGGAAGTGGGTGGGTAGGGGGTGGGGGAGGAGGGTATGGGGGACTTTTGGGATAGCATTGGAAATGTAAATGAAGAAAATACCTAATTAAAATAAAATATAAAAATTAAAAAAATAAATAAAAGAAGATGGCCTAGTAAGCCATCATTGGAGAGGCCCCTTGGTCTTGCAAACTTTATATGCCTCAGTACAGGGGAACGCCAGGGCCAAGAAGTGGGAGTGGGTGGGTAGGGGAGTGGGGAAGGGAGGGTATGTGGGACTTTTGGGATAGCATTGGAAATATAAATGAAGTAAATACCTAATTAATTAATTAATTAATTAAAATTTAAAAAAAAATCCATTGTCAGGAATTTGTACATCTTATTGAGTTCTTGGCCAAAGTGGCTCCATAGACAACTCAAACATAGCCATTACCATGGATATTGGTTACTCTCTACAACCTGATGATAAGGCCCTATTGCTGAGGACAGCACTAGCTTATGTTAGCAAACATGAAGTACAGCTGGTGCCCAACTAGCATGACTTCTAGCACAGTTCTAGCACAGTTCATGGTGCTGACAGGTACTTTGCATAGTACCAGAGGAGAAAGGTAGTCATCAATATCAACCAGCTGCAAGCCCTACTATCTGCAAAAGTGACTCCCTGCAAGATACAATAGTGCAATTGTGGCACCAATGTTACAGGAATAATCAACTACTTTTTGATTGATTAAGACACAGCATTAGATAGAGCCCATACCTGATACTGAGAAAATGGTCAAGAACCTGAGATTAGGTAAGTGATAAACTTGGGGGAAACCCTGAAACCTAGTACTACTTGTCCTCTAAAAGACACAGCAATAAAATTACTCCTAATAACATATTGCTACACCCATAAATAAGTGCATTGCTCAACCCCCACCAGAGAACCTTTTTCTTACAGTAAATGGGAACTAACACAGAGACCCACGAGTAGACAATGTGCAGAGAGTATGACACATTGGAGTACTTAGTTCTAATTCACACAAAACCTTTTACCTGAGGCTTGGGAATATGTGTGGAAGAGGAGACAGATAGATGATAAGAGCCAGACATGGAGGATGATTCAAAGGAAACAGGAAAAGAAAAACAGAAAAAACAAGGCTGACACACATATGAAGTCACAGAGAACTGTGTACAAGTTCAAACCAGACAAAATCCTATCACTATGAAGAAGCAGACACAAAGTCTTATTCCCTAACCAAGAAGCTATTTGCCATTGATACCTCCTGGTAAATGGAAAAACAGCTATCTCCAATGGAATATATCAGCCAAACTCCAGGGCAGGCCCCATGCCCAAGAGCAGTAGCCAACACAAAACTAACTATGTGGAGGATTTTTTTTTTCTATCTGGGGTGGGGTGGAGAAGTGAGCTTCTGTTCCGTTTTGTTTTGGTATTTCTTTCTTACTGATTTTTGTTTGTTTTTGTGAGGTTTGGGGATAAAGAGAGAGAAAAGATGAAATTGTGTTGCTAGAGAGGTCGGGAAGATATGGCAGGAGTTGAGGAAGAATATGATCAAAATTTATTGTATGAAAAATTTTTAAATAAAAAAGCATCATGGGAAAAAGAAGACAAAGTTAGGAGGAGACTGTTAGAGGTGAATCTAGAGGAGTTAGACAAGGAAATGGGAGGCAGATAAACATGGATGATGTAGAGAAATTTTAATCCAACAACATGGCTGCTCTGGCAAGGGATCATATCCAAAGACCTAGTTCTATGTGATTAGGCTAGAATGCAGACACACCTTTAATCCCTCTGAATGGAATACAGACACACTCTTAGTACACAGCTTTAAGGCAAAATTAGTTTGTAGAAGGAAGCAGTCTTGTTTGAAAATGACATCTAATTAAGGAGCAAAGTGCAGATCAGAGAAAGATTCAACAGAATGAGCCAGAGATAGAATATTGATTGATTGATTGATTGATTGATTGATTTACATACCAAACACTGCTCCCTTCAGGTTTTCCCCTCTCACATTTCCTCCACCATCCCCTTCTGCTCTAAGAGGGTGACCCCCTCCATATCCTCCCACTCTGGGACATTAAGTCACTGAAGGGCTAGGTGCATCCTTTCCCACTGAGGCCAGACAAAGCAGTCCAGCTAGAACATATTCCACATACAGGCAACAACTTTTGAGATAGCCCGTACTCCAATTGTTGAGGGACTCACTTGAAGACCAAGCTGCACATCTGCTACATATGTGTGGGTGGACCTACATCTAGCCCTTGCATACTCTTTGGTTGGTGGCATAGTCTCTGAGAGGCTCCAAGTGTCCAGGTTAGTTGATTCTGTTGGTCTTCTTGTGAGATTCCTATCCCCTTCAGGGCTTTCAACCCTTCTTACTCTCACAGCACAGTACAAGAAAGAGAATCTATTTAAGAGCAGCACAGGGAAAGAGAGGGAGTCAGTTGGGAATCAGTTTGATCAGTGCAGTTAGTGCAGTGCAATTGAGTTTGTTAGTGAGTTCTGTTCAGTTTGTGCAGTTCATGTAGTGCAGGTCAGCAGAGGCAGTTGGAGCCAGAGAAAAAGGAGCCAGAAGATTAGAACAAATTGCCAGAGTTAGTTTGAGATCAAGCAGAGCATTCAGTGAGAAGCTGAGAGAAACCAGATTGAATCAGTCAGCTTGGAGAGGAGTTTGAACCAGAGCAGCTAAGTTGAACAAGCCAGCCAGAGTTCAGAAAGAATCAGAAGGGATGAACTTATTCAGCAGTAAGCCTGTGGGACAACAATTACATTCTGTGATGCTTTTACAGATGAGATGATTAAGAATAAAGAACAATTAATATTATAATATCTAAGTGCTTTGACTCTTTATGTAGAAGTGAACATAATTATATCAAATGATCTATTTGTGAGAATATAGTATATTAAGATATTTGCATATTCAAAGTATACCTATAAGCACTTTTGAAGATATATTATTACTCACTTTAACATATATGTTTCTAACTACCTTAATGGGAATCTGACTGGGATAGCTCTTTATGGATCATAGACCAAGTACTTACTCACAGATGCAGAGGATGGGAGCAGTGCTAAATGAGATCAGCTTCAGTAATAGAGTACCAGATGAAACTGGGAAAGGTGTTCAGATAAGCAAGACAGTGGTGAGAATCCAAGGCCTAAAATTCACAGCAGAGAAAATAGTGCCCAGCATTAAACTTCAGAAGTATACAGTTCAAATGGAAGTGAGAGTATAAACTATAAGAAAATGCCAAGGACAGAAATAGGTACCTGAAGGAATCAAAGAATATGACTCTGATCAAATGCTGTAACTGTAAGTATTCACTAGAGCTAAGCAGATCTGGGACCCTCAGATAAATAATATAGTCCCTTCTTGTCATAATAAATAAACCATGATGTGTATGTTCCTGTCCCTACTTATACAAAAGGAAAGCATATCAATCTAAACATAGTGTCCCTTCCCTACTGAAGAACTGTTAGAAATCTGCAAGGGAATAGGAGTTAGAAGCAACCAATTACCGTCATAATTACTGATGGTCTTAAGCACTTCATAAAGTACACTGGAATAAGCACTTTAAATATGTCTTCTTCTTAATACTCAACAAATCTTAGGATGTAATACTATGATTGACTTTATTACATAATCAAGGAATTCACTAAGGTAATGAAGGTCATGTGGGGCAGAATTAAGGTTTTCGGTTTGGGCTGTGACTTCACACTCCATGATCTTCAGCACTGCATTGCTTCTCCTCATTCTTGCCAAAATTTTACTTCTGGTAGCTTCTAGTTACTGATAACATCCACACACCATGGACTAATTTCAAATTAAATTAGAACAAATTACCTTTTAAGATTGTAAGCAAACTGGCACATTAATACTGACAGTGAGGGGTTTTCCTAATTATACTTCAGTTTAATAAGAGAGGCCAAGCTGTAATTTGAGCTCAGCTTGTCTTTGCAGGTCCTCTTGTGGTACATTTCTACTATTGCAGTTAGATCTTGTTCAATCTCTTAAATTTCTGAACATTTTCCAACAGAGGGTTACAAAAGATACAAAAAGTCAGCATTTAAAGGCCTGGAAATGTTCGACTGAAAAATAGATTTATTTGAGAATAGCATTTTATTGATTTACTTAAGGGATTATGCTAATAGCAGCACACCACAGCACACACCTCATAGCAAACTCATCTTCTAGATAAATATTTGCTTTGATTTGCAGCTCAGGCTTCCTAGCTGGAAGGATAGCACTGTACAGTGTCATGTACATAATCACATGTGGCTTTTGAGAACTTAAAGTCTATTTTAAGTGATTCTACTAGATTTTATATAGTTAGTTTGCATTTAAATATCCTATTTAATTTTTACTCTTTTATATGACTTTTTCCCTGCCACCACTGGCAACTTCCTAGTTTGGTTGCTATGTGCTATCTGTAAATTATACAACAAATGTCAGGTATTTAATATAAAAAAAGAGGGTCAAATACATCATGAAGAGTTTTTTTGAGACAGGGTCTTGTTGTGTAGCCCTGAAACTTGGTATGTAAAACAGGCTATATTCAAACTGGCTGTCTCTGCCTCCCAAGTGCTGAGATTAGAGATATGTGCCACCATGCTCAGCTCATAAATATTCAACAACTATACGTTAGTATATTTCTATCATGCTTCTCCAAATAAAGAACAATATTTTTAAATTTTTTACTTATGAACCTGGCATTGGTGGCCCACAGCTTCAATTCCAGCACATGGGAAACAGATGCAGGTCAATGTCTGTCAGTTTGAGGGTGCCCTTGATCTACAAGCGAGTTCAAGGACAGCCTAGGTAACATAGAGAAATCCTGACCCTCCCAAAATTTTTTTACTTACTGAAGAAGCTAGATAACTTTCTTTATCCATGAGGTTTATACTAACCTTTATTTTTATGGGACAATGCTACTGTAGAGTATTTAAATATTAAGGAATTCTAGTAAACTGTAAGAGTTAAATGTAAAATTTGCTAAAAATCATGAGAATTATATTGTTTTCAGGAGCATCTATTGAAAAAGTTGTTAATATCCTCTCTAATTTCCATCTATTCTATTTTAATTTTCCTGTTTCCAAAATTCATTTTAGTAAGTATTTTGCCCCATCCACACGCTTTCTTCCACCTTGCCCCATTCACACTAAATTTTTGTACACTGGTTGTTTTTGCAAACTTCCAGTATTTCTTCATAAAAGTGAAGTGTTTAGAAACATGTATGCGTCTTCTTATAACAGGGAGCACTCATTGTCCTATCCATTATTTTACACACCTTGCAAAATATTCTAAAATCTAGGGTTGACATCACTGCATAGGAATTCATATAACAAATGTTTCCCTTTGTATAACCTTCATTATATTTCAATTACATAGTATTCTATTAGATTCCCTCATGGTTTATTTAAATAGCCCACAATAGCAGAATATGGGTTATTTTAATATTAAGTATACATGTAAATGTATAACAGATTAATAGAGTGCCGAGTACTGACATTTGACAAGGAGAGACCTGTATAGAGACTGTACTATTATTCATTCTTCTAACAATGTCTAAAAAGTCGGTTTCTTTGCAGCTTTTCTTCTCCTTCTCCTTTGAACTTTCTTTTGAAAATTGTCTTTGTTTATCTGTGTGAGTTCAGATCAGAAGGAGTTGGTTTTCTTCCACCATGTGAATTGCACTCACGTCATCAGGCTCCTCAGCAAGGATCTATTCACTGAGCTATCTTGCTAGCCCTCTCTTGAACCTTTTCCCTTTGGAACTCGAATTTTGTATGGAATAACAGAATTTGAGAAAAGAATACGTTGAAACTATCCAAATAATGCAGTATTGTAGAAGGAATATATATATATATATATATATAGAGAGAGAGAGAGAGACAGACAGACAGACAGACAGACAGACAGACAGACAGAGACAGAGAAGCAAATTTAAACACAACTGTAGATCTGGAGCTGAGGGAAGGAAAGCAGGAAGGAGAGGCATACATATTAATTCAGTAGGATCTGTATGTATTATATGCATGTGGACAAGAGAGAAACATATGTAAACACAGTATCTATCACTCTGTACAAGTCAAATAAGTATTGATTAAGTGAAGTGGTATAAAGTTTAAAAGTGTGTTTGTACATGGACCTGTATATACTTACTTGAGTGTTAACTTTTCTTTTAGATTCTTTTTACTCAAGTTAAACTATTGTAGCCATTTTTAAAGCTTTCTGTTAAAAACTCTAGCTGCATATGTATCAAAAGATGGCCTAGTCGGCCATCACTGGAAAGAGAGGCCCATTGGACACGCAAACTTTATATGCCCCAGTACAGGGGAACGCCAGGGCCAAAAAGGGGGAGTGGGTGGGTAGGGGAGTGGGGGTGGGTGGGTATGGGGGACTTTTGGTATAGCATTGGAAATGTAAATGAGCTAAATACCTAATAAAAAATGGAAAAAAAAGTGTTTTTTTTCCTTCTGCAGCAAAACTCCAGTTCAAATATTAAAAAATCAGATTTTTGAGAGCAGTCAAAAGTGGCATGGGGCTCTGAAGGAAGTTGATTGGGTGGCCTAAACATTAAAGAGAAAGTTTTCCATTGCTCTCTGCTGTTCATGGATTCTCTTAAATAGCTGGCTGTTCTTTCAGGCTGTACACTGATTTGTTTAGGCATGGTTATGCATGTCAGCTTTCACATCAATCAACAAATAATTAAAACTTAAATCTCTGTTTTCAAGTCTTCTGGTATATAACATTGGGGTAAAACCGAAAGGAAGGGGTCCATCCCTTAAAGAAAATATAATACAGAAAATAGATAGGAATCTTTCACATTGCAGACAATGTTCACTGCATACAGAGTTCCTTTAAATAGCTTGCTCCCTCAGTGCCCTTAAGATGTGACTGGATTTTCCAAAGTGTATCTACACAAAGCTTTTCAGGAAAGCGCATGTTTTGGGAAGTGAGAGACCTCTGTATTTAGAACCAAATTTAAGCTGTCATTGTGTTCTGGTTGATTTTATCAATTGTACGCACTAAAACCTCACTAATGAAGAAGTAAAAACAAAATCTTTCTGTTGGTTTCTTTTTGGTAACTACGTACAGAAAGTCCATCTAGAGTTTCGTATATGAAGTACTTAGGCACTCACCTTAACAGAATGAGTATATTTTATTCACAGTCCTCCATTCATTTCTGGGAGTTATTTTTGACAGGAGTAAATTGTGCTATAACTCATACCAGATCAAGATTCTTAAAATCTCTCAGAAATCGTTAGTTTCATTTGTTAATTAGCTTTATTTTACCCAGTGCAGCAGTCATGCTTATCCTTAGATCTCTGAGGAAAACTCTTTCTGAGGTATATATGTACTAGTAGTCACCATTGTAGGCAGAAAGGCAGAGCAGAATGTAACCCATGCGCACTGCTGGGGAAGAAAAAGATTTAAAGCAGGAGCGTTGGAAAACGAGAAACAGAAAAAGCAGTGCTCCTGAGGGAATAGTCTTGCTTATGGCATGCTGCCCAGAAGCTGCTGTTCCTTCCTGGCTAAAACCATGGGGAAGATGAAAAGCTGAATCCAACAAACAGAGGCGGATTGTGGTGGGAAACAGAGCTTCATGGAAGTCAGCAGTTTTCAAGGCTGGGATGTCCGGTGTGGGAGCAAGACAAGCCAGGAGTATACACTGCTTAGCCAATGGCACCTGGACAGAGCAGGACTCGGGGAAGAAAACAGTGTTCCCAGTGAGAGTGGGACTTTTTAGGCACATAATTGAGGAAATGGTTTCTCAGAAAGAATACTGGATCTAGTCTCACCTTTTAAAAGAAAAGTTCAGCATTAGGAGAGGATGCACTCACACAAAGGGGAGAACCATGCAAGCAGCAGCAGCAGCAGCAGCCATAAGGGCAGCCACAGATGCAGCAGCAACAGCAGAAGTACAAGAGCAGCTGAGTGAGCTGGATCATAAAACATGATTTTTCATCAGATCCTGAAACAGTGCTTAAGGAATACAAGAGAAATCCAAAACAAGGAGAGCAGGCTGGAGATGTAGGTCAGTTTTAGAGTGCTTTCCAACCGTGTGTGAGGCCATGGGTTTGATCTCCAGAAACACCAAAAAATAAAGAGATAGCACATTCACGGAAAAGGATAAAACTAAATAAAACTGCGACCTAGCCTACCATGGCAATATTTTATGATGCTTTGGGGCATGAAATAATGAACCCCAATGGGATCAGGTAAGATAGAAACAGGACCTAGAAGAGTGTGCCTGCTATATTGGGATGCACAGTTCTTGACAGCCAACTCCTCAAGTAACCATCCCAGAGAATGCCTTCCCCATAGACACTTCTCACTTAAATTATCCCTATCCCAGCTACCTCTCTGCTAGATCCTGATTTCAGCTGTGGGGTCACTCAGGCCAACTCTTGCCTGCAGCTAAACTCACTCCAGTCAAGCTGGTGCCAGCAATTGACCTAACAGGTCACAGTTTTCCCCAAGGGAGGTGACACCTGGTTTCAGAAATCTCTCAGACCAAGTTCCCTTGCATTCCATAGGCTTGCTTAGTAAGCCCACATCTACTACAACTGTCAGAAATTTTTCAAGCCAGTTTTGGTCTCATGGCCAGAAACATAATCCTATAATCCTTGAAAACTATTCAGAACAGATACACCATACAGCATAGGATCTGACACAGCCAGGCACCTGCAGGCCAGCCCATCCCTCAAAATATAAGCTTCCAAAAATACTATGGTCTGATTAGGGGAGCCCCATTCGGTGTAATTAACCCTTTCATGCTGAACAGGAGCCTAGTCGAACCTTGGAACTGTTGTCACTAAAACCCTTTTTGCTGGAGTGCAGGTTGCACTCAGATAAAGGATGAATAAATAATGTTTGATGGAAGAAGTATTCCTTTCTAAAAAGATTACTGGAAGCTGACCCAAGCACCTGAATAAGCACTTGGAAGGTAATATTTCCCATTGAGAGACCAAAGTGATTTGCCTTTGGGCAAGTAAATTTGAATACAGGGATTTTGAGTTAAAATAGAAATTTGACTAGGTTCTTCCAGTTTATGGAGTTTGTTTTGGTTGAAGAATTTTTTTGTGAGTGTGATGGGCATGAGTATTTTTAACTTTTATTCCAAATGTTACTTATGTTTAATCCTAGATGGTTTTGAATTTTGAAAGTTCACCCATTACCTTTAAAAAAAAAACCTGAAAATAAAACCGAAACTCTTATTAAATATCGGATGAATAACAGTCCATTTGGCTGGAAGTATGACAGCTTAAACTGGATTTGGAGAGAGAGTGAAAAGGGCCTCAAGCCTTCGGTGAAACAATCCTAACCGAAGCTGTGCACCTTAGTGGGCCATAGGTGGGGAAGCTGACCTCAGACCTTTGATTCAGAGTTCTGCTTGAGAATTGTGATAGTCAACTCATTTTGCTACCTTGTTTCCCCTTACAGTCTTAGTCTCTTTTTAAAGTGGCAGTTAGATCAGAAACACTGGGGAAGTAAATAAAGAATGAGAAGGAGGTTTCAGAAGGAGGAGGAGGAGGAGGAGGAGGAGGAGGAGGAGGAGGAGGAGGAGGAGGAGGAGGAGAAGGACCCAAATCAGAGAACAAAATATCTGAAACAGAGCCACAGGAACTGGTGAACCTCAAATACCCACGATTACAAATACAGTAGAGCTTCACAGTGTGCTCCATAGCTTCATGGAGCTGCCTGGTTCCCTATAGCTCAAGATAAAGAGTAAGAACAGTTCTCATTAAATACTTCTCAGAGAGTCAGTCAGTTCCTGTGCTTCACTACAAATTGAGTACTATACATTTCTGAACTCTTCTTATTATTCAAAAACTTAAGAAGAAGAAAATCTTCAATAAAGTCAAAGAAATGCCCAAGGAGCACCTGACAAGATAAGCAGTATTGTATTACAGAATGAATGAAGATAGCGTATCACATCTTAAAATCTTCATTTCATTTGTGACCTCTTTCCCAAGAATTAAATTGAACTTCTTTTGTGGTATTGATTTACTCTATGTAGCACTAAGAAAGTGTTGGCCATAATCAAAGGGATGGTTCCTAACAACTGTGAATGAAGATGTGGAAAAATTGGAACTTTCAGGCCCTATTAGATGGGGTGTAAAATGGTGAAGCAGTGAGGTCAAAGGGCCCAGTTATTGCATAAAGCATCAACACAGCAAGCCAACACTACTGGAAATTCCACTTCTAGGTGTTTACTAGAGAGGACTGAAAATAAACATTCTTACAAAATCTTGTGGACCGATGTTCATAGCACATTATTCATATTTCTCCAAGGTAAACACAAGTACAATGTCTACTACATCATGTATGGACCTGAAAAACATAAAGAGAACTAAAAGAAGCAAGCCGTGGGAGGCCACATGTTATGGTATTTATGGGATTTCTTTTTATAAGAAAACCAAAAAGGGGCAACTTGTTTTCTCTTATATTGGGGATCTTAATAAGTATATGGGGCAATTGGAGCTCAGAACAATAGGAATGATAGCTACTTAACACTGCTTTCTTTCGGTGGTAATGAAAGTTTGTAAAAGTGATTCTGTTTATCTAGGAATCCATCCCATAATCAGCCTCCAAACGCTGACACCATTGCATACACTAGCAAGATTTTGCTGAAAGGACCCTGATATAGCTCTCTCTTGTGAGACTATGCCTGGGCCTAGCAAACACATAAGTGGATGCTCACAGTCAGCTATTGGATGGATCACAGGGCCCCCAATGGAGGAGCTAGAGAAAATACCCAAGGAGCTAAAGGGAACTGCAACCCTATAGGTGGAACAACATTATGAACTAACCAGTACTCCGGAGCTCTTGACTCTAGCTGCATATGTATCAAAAGATGGCCTAGTCGGCCATCACTGGAAAGAGAGGCCCATTGGACTTGCAAACTTTATATGCCCCAGTACAGGGGAACGCCAGGGCCAAAAAGTGGGAGTGGGTGGGTAGGGGAGGGGGGTATGGGGGCTTTTGGGATAGCATTGGAAATGTAAATGAGGAAAATACCTAATAAAAATATTTTTTAAAAAAGTGATTCTGGTGATGTTTTCCACAACTTAGTTAATATAGTAAAAGCCATTTAATTCCACAGTTAGCATGAGTGAATCATGTGAGATATGAATCACATTTCAATAAAATTGATACAAATGAACATGTTGTTTTTATTCTAACCAACATAGATGTTTGTTGTTGTTGCTCTTTTTTAAAATTAAATATAAATTACATATTCATGTTTAATTATATATAGTTACATAATTATACATATATATACATAAATTTTTAACTCATTCACTTTACACCTTGCTCACTGCCCACCTCCTGGTCACCCTCTCCCACAATCCTTCCCCCATCCCTCTTTCTCTTCTCCTTTGAGCACATGGGGGTTCCCTCAGATATTCCCCCACCCTGGTACATAAAGTCTTTTTCAGCCTAGGCGCATCCTCTCCCACTGAGGCCAGAAAAGGCAGCCCATCTAGAAGAACATATCTCACGGACAAGTAACACCTTTAGGGACAGCCCTCACCCCAGTTGTTCAGGAGCCACATGAAGACGAAGCTGCACATCTGCTACAAAGGAACGGGGAGGCCAAGGTCCAGCCTGTACATGCTCTTTGGCAACCAGCATATGTGGAGGGCCATTCAACATTAAATATTTTTACTCCTGGATTTCTCAAATTTCTTAGGAAGTACTGTCTTGAGTTAAAATCAATGATGTACCTATGTATGCTTGTTTTAAACAAGGCTGAGTAGGGCAAAATTTGATGTTGTTTACTACTTTTTATATTATTTTATTTATTTATATGCTTTACATCCCAATATCAGCCCCTCTTTCCTCTCAGTACTCCCTCACATAGATCTTCTCTTGTGCTTCCACCCCTCCTACTCTAAGAAGGGGGAGACCCCCTGAGTATCACCCCCCAGGACATCATAACATTAGAACTCGTAGCAACCTCTCCCACTGAGGCCAGAAAAGGCAGTCCAGTTATAGAAACCAGAATGTTGTATAATCTTAACAGTAGAACATGTCGGTAAGGTTTTTACAATAAAGTATATTTATAGTAAAGCAACAGGTAAATCTGTGTTGGGATATGGAAGGCTTTTTTCTTTACATTTTTATTAGGTATTTATTTCATTTACATTTCCAATGCTATCCCAAAAGTCCCCCACATGCTCCCCTACCCACTCCCCCACTCACCCACTCCCACTTCTTGGCCCTGGCGTTCCCCTGTACTGAGGCAGATAAAGTTTGCATGACCAATGGGCCTCTCTTTCCACTGTTGGCCAACTAGGCCATCTTCTGATTCATATGCAGCTAGAGACACGAGCTCAGGGGGGTACTGGTTAGTTCATATTGTTGTTCCACCTATAGGGTTGCAGACCCCTTTAGCTCCTTGGATACTTTCTCTAGCTCCTCCATTGGGGACCCTGTGATCCATCCAATAGCTGACTGTGAGCATCCACTTCTGTGTTTGCTAGGCCCCAGCATAGCCTCACAAGAGACAGCTATATCAGGGTCCTTTCAGCAAAATCTTGCTAGTGTATGCAATGATGTCAGCGTTTGGAGGCTGATTATGGGATGGATCCCCGGATATTCTCACTTAGAAAACAACACCTTGCTGGGCGGTGGTGGCGCACGCCTTTAATCCCAACACGCAGGAGGCAGAGTCAGGCAGATTTCTGAGTTCAAGGCCAGCCTGGTCTACAAAGTGAGTTCCAGGACAGCCAGGGCTATACAGAGAAACCCTGTCTCGAAAAACCAAAAACCAAAAAAAACAAACAAACAAACAAAAAGAAAACAACATCTTAGCATGCATAATATTAGAAAATGCAAAGTAGATAAGAAAAAAATCCAGTCACTTTATCTCCACCCACAATACAATAACTGTTAACATTTTTGTTAATTTCCCTGCATTGTGCAGTGCATACTTTTCATATTCTTGTGAGCACATGTAGCAGTTCAGCATTTACCCACTATCTGCTTTCATTAAAGCTTTGAAGAATGAGCTTAGTGAAACCTGGACACTGATCTGTCTCTCAAACTTCCTCCCCCCTCCCTTCTTGTTTTCCCTAGAGCTCAAAACCATCACCAAGTAAGCCTGAAGACAATGAAGCCATTAGGAAGAAAGCTATCAGACCAGGCTTGTAGTGTCTATCATCTTGAAGTCCCCATCCATCACCATGAGGCTTTCTGTTGTCTCTCTCAGGGTTATGTAGAATGAATCAATAGCACAGCAACAGTTTAATTTCATCTTTGCAAAGAAGGTCATGAATACAAACAGAAAATTTAAGAAGCCTCAGCCCACTTCTAATCAAGTATTACGTGCTTGTCATCTTACAGGAGATTTGCCATGCTCTTGCTGCCTTGTTAATGCCTGACCTCTTTGATGCTGCCAGTAGAAGGAAACACACAGTACAAAATGAAAGGTTATTTTCATATTGTTAAGACTTGATACTAATAGTTTAATAATATGCTAAACCAGAGGTTGTATTTTAAAAAGCCAATGATCCTAGTTGTATCAATAAATGCTATGGAGTCACTTTAAGCCATTGGACTCTTTATTCCAAAGTCCCAAGCCAAAAAAAAAAAAAATAGCATATAGGTCTAGAGCTTGCAGAAAGGGGTCCAGTATAAAGAGGGAGGGAGAGGGAGGGAGGGAGAAGGGGGGAGAGAGAGATCTTGTTGAGTTCCTTCTGAGCCACTGTGCTTGGGATATGTTCATTTGCTGTGCAGATGTGCTCATTGGAAGAGGTACCATTTGATATCACAAGTGAAAATGCTTAGGGGAGCATTTTCACTGCCAGTCTAACGCACTGGCACTGAAAGATTTGCCAAGCTTAGTTTACCAAAACAAAACTAAAGAAGTTATTAAAGTGTTTGATAAATGCCAGACTTAAGGAAACTTGCTGCTAATACCCTAGTGGATCTTAAATCCCAATTTTGTCTTCTATAATTTCATTGATAAGATGTCTTAAATAATTTATCTCAATCATATAAAAATGACAACATGGTGTAATGGGGGGTCCCTTAATCCATTTGTTTGGGTCCATCTGTGATTAAAAGAATTATTAGGATAAAGCTACAAAGAAGTGGATTATTCAAACCCTGTGTTATCAGTCACTAATTGCATCCTGTGAGAGAAGCACTCCCAAAAGCTTGGCTAAACAGTATGATGCCAAATTACCAAGGATTGTTGAGCTAAGAAAAGCAAAGTGAAAATATGTGAACTTTGAATCCAAAAGTCATAACTTATGAACAAATCTTTCAATTCACACTCTTTACAGGAATGAACTGATGTTAGTCAGTCCAAAAGAAAGAAATGCATTTGTTTAAAATGTTAAAAGAAGCTGGCTGTCCTCTGAAAGGCTCTGCCAGCACCTAAGACAGATGCAGATCCTCACAGCCAAGCACAGGACTGAGCCTGGGAACCCTAATGGAAGAGTTAGGGAAAGGACTAAAGGAGCTAAAGAGGAGTGCAACCCCATAGGAAGGACAACAATATCAACTAACCGGACCCCTCAGATCTCCCAAGGACTAAGCCACCAACTAAAAAGCATACATGGGCGGGGTTGTGGCTCCCACTACACATGTAGCAGAGGATTGCCTCATCTGGCTTCAGTGGGAGGGGAAGCCCTTGGTCCTGTGGAGGCTCAATTTCGCAGAGAAGGGGACACTAGAGGGGTGAGGTGAGGGTGGGTGGGTGGGTAAGGGAGCACACTCTTAGAGGCAAAACGGCCGGAAAGGGAGTGGGAGGTTCCTGAAGAGGAGACTGAAAAGGGGGAACGACATTTAAAATGTAAATAAATAAAATAATTAATAAAAAATTTAAATTAAGAAAGAAGCCCAACCTGCAATGAACAAATGAAAGCTGGTGAAATCGCTCAGATATAAAGAAATTGAATGACCTAAGTTGGATCCCCGGAACACACATGGTAGAAAAAGAGAAAGAACTCTGGCAAGGTGTCCTTTGACCTCTACACTTGTGCTGTGGAAACCTGTGCTCATGCAGACACACAAACATTAAAAAAAAATAAACAGCTTAGAAAGATAATAGATGATTGATTGATTGATTGATTGATAGGTAGATAGATAGATAGATAGATAGATAGATAGATAGATGATAGATAAAGTAAATAGGTTTTTAAACTTTTAAGTCCTATTGAAAGGTGAAATTTTAATGAATATCAAAGCATCCATGAGTCCAAATGAGCAATAGACCCAGTCCAGAAAAGACAGTCAAAAGATGGGGAAAATATTGCATCATCACAGAATTATTTCCATACATGTGATCTTGCAGTTTCAGGCTTACTGCAGAGCATGATAGGGTGGAGATCCAGGCCATTCCATAGTTTTGATTAGGAGTAAAAAGAAGCGATTTGTGAAGTTCATTCTAAGTTTCAGTTTGTCACCTTCCTCTGCCAAAGGCAAATGACATTAGATGAAAACATATGGGGAGAGGCTTTTCTAAGTCTCAGGTATCTTGTATATTTGTATAGTTCCCCATTATTATTCAGGGATAGTTGGTTGCTAGTTGGTTGCTAGTTGGTTGCAAAATTAAATCAATTTCTTGTGGAACACAGAGCCTATCCATCCCTACATTAATTCACTGGAGATACAACACACTATATAGAAAAGAGCTTCATAAGCAGGCCAGTTTTTCCCCCTTTCCTTCGTAAAAACTACCTCACCAAGAAAATTTAACATGATATGATTTGTTACATAGTTGGCGAATCTCTCTTTGTTTTCCTTAAGTTTAGGAGTAGATTAAATTTGCTTCTTTTTTCCTTTGAATCATTCCTTCTCTTTTCTCAGAAATAAAACAGGCTATCACTCCAGCTACCTCAGTATTTATTTTGTCTATGTTGTGTGTCAGGTTTAGGACATGCACATGCTGCAGTTATATAAAAAAGTCAGAGGCTAGCCTGTAGGAGTCTGTTATCTCTTTTTAACATATGATCCTGGAAATTATTGTACTCTTGGCAGCCGTCCTGAGGGCCCAACTAGTTTGGATTAAAATAAAACAACAAAAGATCAAGAAGGATATAGGAAAGAATATTAATATTTTCTAAGAATGGAATAAGTTTTTATGAACAAAGAGAGAACACAAACTATGAAATCAAAGATATATGAACATAACAATTAAAATACAAATCTCTCATATGTTGAAACAAAATTAAGTTGTAAACACAAAAATAGGGAAAATTGCTTGTGACATGCAAAATAAAGTTAATAAATTAAATAACTTGATGAGTTAGTCAACAATTGCATAGTTATTTACCTATTTATCTGTCAGATTGTTTGTGTGAAAAGAAAGTTTCTTTCTGTGTTGAGTTTTAAAGTCTTTTGTATACTGCCAGTGTTAATCATTTTGCATGTCCCGGAGACATGTCTCTATATAATTATATAGAGGGAAGGGTGACAAGTTTCCACTGGAAAAGTGGAGAGTTTCTTTTATATTATTATAACAGTAAAAACTTGTGAATGAATTTACACATCACATACTATATACAGTTGTCAAATTAAATTTAAATGAAACAGTCAGAAAATTTCTTACCTATATAAGATGTGAGGATGAAATAAAGGCCGTGGACAGTTCCACCTCCTTTAATACCTTTTAACTTTCTTTTCATATTTAGTTACTTAGTTGATTAGCTGGTTAGTTATTCAATCACTTATATATCTCCACAACACATATGTGGAGACTGGAAGACAACATCCTCTCCTTCCACCATGTGGGGAGCCAGGAAACAAATTCAGGTCACAGGATTTGTGGCAAGTGACTTTCCTCACAGATCCATTTCTCCAGGTCCCCTTTTAGCTCGCCCTTCCTTTCCTTCCTTCCTTTCTTCCTTCCTTCCTCCCTTCCCTCCCTCCCTCCCTTCCTTCCCTCCCTCCCTCCTTCCCTTCCTTCCTTTCTTTTTTGAATCAAAGCTTATTTCTTTTTAAGATTTGTTTCTACACCCCAATATCAACCCTTCCTCTCCTCCCAGTAGCCCTTTCACAGACGTCCTCTCCCCATTCCATGCCCCCCCAGGGTGTCACCCCCACTAACACTCCCACAGCTCCACCCCTGCACCTGAGGTCACTGCAGGAATAGGCACATCATTTCCCAATAAAGCCAGACAAGGCAGTCCATTTAGGGACGAGATCCGCTGGCAGGCAGGCTACAGGCTCAGGGACAGCCCCTGCTACAGTTTTTGGGGATCCACATATGTTCAGGGGCCCTAGGTCCAGCCCAAGCTCGCTCTTTGATTGGTGATTCAGTCTCTGGGAGTACCCAAATGTACAGGTGAGTTGACTGTTGGTCTTCCTGTGGTGTCCCTGTCCTCTTCAGGTCCCTCAATCCTCCTCCCAACTTCCATACACTACCCAAGCTCTATCTAATTAATATTTGGGCATGAGCCTCTGCATCTCCTTCCATCAGCTCTTGAGTGAAGCATCTCAAAGGACAATTATGCTAGGTTCCTGTCTGCAAGAATAACAGAGTATCATTAATAGTGTCAGGAACTGGTTCTTGCCCATAGGATTGGTCTCAATTTGGGTCAGTCCCTGAGCCACTCCCTCAGTCTCTGCTGTATCTTTGTCCCTGCACATCTTGTAGGCAGGGCATATTTTGGGTTGAAGGTTTTGTGGGTGGGTTGCTGATCTTATCCCTCCACTAGGAGCCCTGCCTGGCTACAGGAGGTGGCCACTTCAGGATCCATATCCCCCACTGCTAGGAGTCTCAGCTAGAGTCACCCCTAAAGATCCCAGGGCTTCCCTCCACCCTGCTTCCAATCTCTCTTCTCTCTCCCCTACTCTCATATGTAAATATGACTCCCCCCACTCTTATCCCCATCCCCTCTTCCACTCAGTTCCTTCTTTCCATCAATCTCCAGTACCTAATTTCTTTCCCATTCTGAAGAGGATTGGCAGTGTTCTTTCTGTTTCTATTTTGTGGAATAGTTTAAAGAGTATTAGCTCTTCTTTGAAAGTCTGGTAGAATTCTGCACTAAAACCATCTGGCCCAGGCTTTTTTGGTTGGGAGACTTTTAATGGCCGCTTCTAGTTCCTCAGGTGTTATAGGACTGCTCAGATAGTTTACCTGATCTTGATTTAGGTTGGTAATTGGTATCTGATATTTCAATTTTCCATGTTTGTGGAATACAGGCTTTTGAAGTAAAATCTAATGATTCTTTGATTTTTCTCAGGGGAAAACAGCCAGCAATGTGGGCCTCTTTTAAGTTTTCTAAGCACATAATAATTACATATACTTATGGGGTACAATGTGATATGGAGAGGGGAATTTCTAGGGAACTTTGTTTGTAATTGATTAAAATTACAGATGGTTCATATCTTATTTATTTTCTTCTTCCTGCTTTGGACAAAGAAATGATGATTAGAGCTAACTTACTTAGCTTTAACCCACTGGACCAATACCAACAACTTTTTATATCAAGATAACTATTTTGTGGAGAAAAACAAATTTTATTAAACAATTGTTAGTGGGGTTTCCATATACTTTATTTACACCACAGAACATTTCTTGTGTATCTTTCTCCTATGTTTAAGCAATTCACACACACACAAAGAGATGCAAATATTGTTTCATTTCTGTGATGGTGAATTCTTTGATGTAACCTAACTTAGAAAGAGATATTCAGTTACCTGTTAAAATGTTGCTCCTGAGTGTATCTGAAAATGTTTGTTAAGGAAGAGATTAGTATTGAAGTTGGTAGACTGAATAAAAATATTTCTCTCACCAATGCAAGTGGAAACATTCGACTCTGAAGGTCTTTAACAAAACAGCAAGAAAGAAAATGTCTGCTTCTCCAACCTTAGAACTTTGGCTCAATTACAACACTGAACTTCTCACTTGTAGATATTAAACCATAACACTCACCAACCTCCATAATCCCATGAGCAGATTGTGGTAATAAATCTCCTTCTATGCAATGATGACATTGATTTTAACCTTATATAACATATATAGTTACAACAATATATCAAACTTAAATCATTCTGCAAAGTGAAAGAGTTAGGCAGAAAAGGTCAAATTCTACCTGATTTCATGTTCATAGAGTCCCTAACATATAGTGATAGAAGAATAATGGTAGCTAGGGACTGGTGATACGGTGATGAGTTAGAAGCTATTGTTAAATGTGCACAGGGTTTTAGACAAGAAAGAAGAAAGAGTTTGGAAGATGTAAAATGGTGATGGTTGTATAACTGTGAATGTCCCTGACACCCCTGAACCTGAACTGCAGAGTTAAAATGGCAAAGATAGTTCATTTTATTCTATATATATTTGACCATAATGAAATCAGGGGAAAGCACTGCAATTAGTTTTAGAAATTTAAAACTGGATAATTTTAAACTTTTATTGTATCTTATTAATGGTGATCCATGGTGTTTCTGAGTATGAAGAAAACAGATCTTCAGTATGCACTGAGGGAGGGGTAATCTAAATTGGTCAAACCACATTAGAGGAAAAGATAGTGAATTGTACCCAAAAGTCTTATAAATATTCATGTATTTAAATACACTGATTCTACTTCTAGGAATACAGCCAATAAAGAAATTAAAAAGTGCAGACAATGTTTTATGTCCAAAGATGTTCATAAGAGCATTTTTTTCTAATGCCAAGTAATAGGAAGTAACATGCATCCAAAAAAGGGTCGCTTTAAATCAACAGCAGTGCAGACTATCCAAGGGATATTCGTTCGTTATGATGAACAATGGGGTAGATGTATAACTGTGTTTTTGAATCACCTAAGGAGATGTTTCAATTTATAGTACCAGTTATACCTCAGATGTCTTAAATTAGGACTTCTGGAGGTGGGACTCAGACATCAGTGCTTTTTAAAGCAACCCCCACCCCCACCACCTACTGATTTCACTATGCAGCCAAGCTTAAGAACCACTTGTGTGGACTTCTATTTATTGACATGAAAAAATACATAAATATTCACTAGAACTTGATGATAAAAGCAGATTATAGAAAGGTCTTATAGCATGAGCTTATTTAAAAATATAAATGTGTGGAACTTTTGAGTAATGATGATGGATTGAATGCCCAAATTTGCCTTTACTTCCTCCTGAAAGCCCAGTAAACCAACAATAAAAATATGAATTTCAAACTTTTAAGAAAAAAAAATAACCATAAGGGAAAAACAGCCATGCAACTTTGGAAGCTAGAAAGCACTTCCGTGGTAACTTACAAGTAGAGCTGGCTTTCAAACCCATGGTAGAAAACACTAGCAATGTTAATTTATAGCACAGAATCCCTGGACCCTTTATAAGGAAACATAGGAACAATTGCTACAATTGAAGGATGTGTTTCCAACTTAAAAGGGACCAACCAGTAAGTGCTCAATCTAGTACATAAAAGTAGAGCCACATAAGTTACATCCCTGAGAAATTTTAGAACATTGAAGTCAAAGTGAATGTCTTCTAAGTTTCTGTTAGTTTTGTTGTTCTCATATTTTCTTTTGGAAACTTCTAATGCCCAAGTGATGAGACAAACCATTGTTCCACATTGTTCTGTGCCCCTCTGTCGGGAGTGTGCACTTCTGTGTAGTTGGTCAATAATTCACATTGCACAAATGAAGCTGCATTCAACTTTTTCTCCGAAAATGATAGGCAGCAGGTTAGGAGATCTCTTCTAGACCTGTAAGCAGCAGCACAGCAAGTGGAAACCAGGTGCTAAAGGCCTGGTTGTCTACAAAGTTAGCTAAAGAAGTGGGAGTGAAAAGGCAGAATCAGATCTGAAATGAGATGAATTTAAAGTGGCCACCTGTGACTAATACAGAAGTGGATGCTCACAGTCATCCATTAGACCAAACACAATGAAGGAGCTAGAGAAGTACCCAAGGAGCTGAAGGGGTTTGCAGCCCCCTAGGAGGAACAATATGAGCTAACCAGTAACCCCAGAGCTTCCTGGGACTAAACCACCAATACCAATCAAAGAAAACACACTTAAGCAGGGCATGGTGGCGCACACCTTTAATCCCAGCACTCGGGAGGCAGAGGCAGGCGGATTTCTGAGTTCAAGGCCAGCCTGGTCTACAAAGTGAGTTCCAGGACAGCCCGGGCTATACAGAGAAACAAACAAACAAAACACCACACACACACACACAAACACACACACACACACACACACACACACACACACACACACACACACGGAGAGACTCATGGCTCTAGCTGCATATGTAGCTGAGAATGGCCTAGTCAGTCATCAATAGGAGGTGAGGCCCTTGGTCCTATGAAGGTTCCATGCCCCAGTATAGGGAATACCTGGGCCAGGAAGCAGGAGTGGTTAGGTTGGGGAGCAGGGGGAGGCGGGAGAGGATAGGGGATTTTTGGAGGGGAAACTAGGAAAGGGGATAACATTTGAAATGTAAATAAAGAAAATATCTAATAAAAAATTAAAATGCGGGGCTGGTGAGATGGCTCAGTGGTTAAGAGCGCCGACTGCTCTTCCGAAGGTCCCGAGTTCAAATCCCAGCAACCACATGGTGGCTCACAACCATCCGTAACGAAATCTGATGCCCTCTTCTGGAGTGTGTCTGAAGTACAGCTACAGTGTACTTACATATATAATAAATAAATAAATCTAAAAAAAATTAAAATGCAAAAAATAAGTAAGTGGCCATTTGTAGGGTTGTGGGTCCTGCATCTGCTCTGCCACAGGGCTTGGCCACTCAGGGAAACAGGATGCAAAGTTTGACCATTCTTACCCCATGCTGTCCTTAATGGGGCCATTAGGGAAGCACCAGGACATGGCTCCAAGGGTGGCGAAGCACAGTTTGAGGCTCCAGACAGCTGGAATTGGTTTCAGGGGTCCCTGGGCCTGCGATGAGGCTGGGCCACCTGGATCTCAGGCTCTTCAGTACCCAAGGTACCATTGGATGCTGTGGAAAAACTAAGAACGGAGTGCGCCCCCCCCAGGCTGCGGTGGGCAACAGGGAAGTTCTGGGTGGTCCTGAGGGGAGAGTCCTTGGCTTGTTGGCAGTTGGCTTGGGCTTGGTGAGCTCGGAGGCTGCTGTGGCTGGGAGCAGAGAGGTCTTCTAAGGGAGATTAGAAGGAGGCTCTGTAGGCAGAAGGCCGTGACACCCCATGGCGGATCCTGATGAAAAGTCCATGGTTTTAAGGCATTTATTGTCATGGAGGAAAGTGGATGAGAAAAAAAAAAAAAAACAAAAAACAAAAAACAAAAAACAAAAAACAAAAAACAAAAAACAAAAAACAAAAAATCTCCTACTTCTCAGGGCGGGCCTGAGGTTAAATACCTTTTGCAGGGAGGAGTGTCTGGGAAGGAAAGCTTATTGGCTAAGCCCTCCAGGCCTTTAGGGAACCTCATTAAAATGGAGATCTGTCTTGAGCATACATTACCACAGGTCAGGTCCTCTACCTGTGGAGGGGCTTGGGGCGTTGCCCATACATGACTGATGGCCACAAATCTATGGAGGGCTGTGGCTAGTGACAGGAGTCTGATGCTTGGAAACAGGCAAAATGCCTATGGGTCCCTTCAAAGACTCTGGGGTTTCGAGACTTAGTTCAACTGGAACAAGACCATCTTTCACGGTTCCACATCCACCTAGGGTTATATGAGCCAACAGATAATCTAGTTTGCATAAGTTCATTTGAGATATATTTCTGAGAGTCAAAATCAGGAGTCTTGACTAAATAAAGGGGCTGCAGAGCTGGCTCAGCAGTTAAAAGCACTAGCTGCTCTTCCGGAGGACCCAGGTTCAATTCCCAGCATCCATATGGTAGCTCATAACTGTCTATAATTCCAGTTGTAGGAGATTTGGCATCCTCACAGAGATATACATTCAGGTAAAACACCAATGTATATAAAATAGAAATAAATAATTCATTTAAAATGTTTTTAAAAGGTATTGCATGAGTATGCCAGAGAACCATCATATGAGATAATAATGGAGCAGAACACACCAACTTTATCAGTTTCTCTAAGGCAAATTTCAATGCTTGAAAGCTTTTCTAGGGCATTCCAAAAATCCATATAAAAAATAAAGTCTTTTCACCATAAGATTTATTCAAACATCAATGAGATCTTTGGTTTTGTTTGTTTGTGTTTTGGGTTTTGTTTTACATTTTTTTCTTTTATTGAAAATGAATTCTTTTCTTACAATACATGCTGATTATACTGCAACTACTCCTAGGTCTTTGCCACTTCTCCTCCCCATTAGATCCACTCCCTTTGAAAGTATCCAAATAAAATATAGTAAGATGAAGCAAAACTATCATATTGAAGTTGGACCTGACAAATGAACAGGAGGAAGAGTCACAAGAATAGGCATTAGAGCCAGAGACTCACTTGTTCTCATAGTCAGAAGGCCCATAAAATGCTACGCTAATAGCTGTAATGGCCTGTGTAGACCCATTTAGGCCCTATGTTTGCTGCTACAGTCTCCTTGACTTCATATGTCACTTGCTTAGTTGATTCAGAGGGTCTTGTTCCCCTGGTGTCCTCCATTCCCCAGCCCCCTACTATTACACTCTTTCCATTTCCTCTTTTTTTGACCAAGGGGATCCCACGGAAATCACCAAACAACCCATGGTTTCTAAGATAAATTTGCCCTGTGCAAACAGCCAGTGGGGCCCCATTGCTGAAGATTACATCCACATATCTAATTGAACATGGAGAAGTCAAGCTGGTGCCTACATGGAGCTCTCACCCATATGTGTCTTTGGTGAGGCAAGGTACGCTATAGGCTATCAAAAAAGAAACATGGATACCAACCAACCCACAAAACCTTTGACCTACACTCTGTCCTGCCTGCATAATTAATGGTGGCACACAACTTGTGGGAGTAACCAACCAATGTCTGATTTGAACCACAACCTGCTCCATCAGAAGTAACTCATAGATGAGAGTGTGTAACCAAAAAACAAGTGATTAGATAGCACAGAACAAATAGTAAAATGATTCCAAATGGTAGTCAGGTATAACCATAGGTCAGTGCCTCATCAATGAGCTCTTTTAAGGGATTAGAGGCCGTATTGATCCACCAAATAATTGTCCATACCCAAGCCAACACTAGTGATATAAGTATAAGAGTTCATTTTAAAGGCAGTGTTAATTCTAAGACAGCATGTATCCAAAGATACATGGTACTGTATATGTAGATGATGTATTTGCACCCTGAAGGGAATATAAAAAGGAATTTATATTTGTTTTCGAGGATGACCATTTGGTATTGGGTAACCACTTTGTGTGCTCTTCCATGGGGAAGATTTTCTACTCCCATTTTCAGCATTCCATGGCTGCCTATAATACTTTGTATAGGGTTGAGAACTCTTGGACTTCCCCTTGACCTGCTATATCAAGAATGGGTATATGGGAGGTTTTGAAGGGAGGACAGAAAATGGAAAATGATGTAATTTTATTATAATCTCAAAAAATAAAATAAGTGTTTAAAAACCAAGCAATGAAGAAACTTATAATTCTAATTGGTTAAGTCTTACAAATTATTAAGAATCTGTTAAAACTTCTAAACATGGACTGGTTAAATAGATCAGTAAGTATAGATACTTGTGAAATAAGCCTGGGGACCTGAATTGTATTCCCCAAACTCATATAAAGGTGAAAGAAGAGAACTGGTTCCAAAGAATTGTCCTCTGACTTCCACACATGCAACATCCATACACATTCTCCTCATAGTAAATAATAAAATTTATTTTAAAAGGCCTTCCAAACCACATTTGATAATTATTAACATTCAACATCTATAATCTAAAAATATATATTCTCATCAAGGCATATTTTCAGAATTAACAGAAAAATCTCAAAGTATTGTTGTTGAAAACAATTTTATGTGAAATTAAGATTATGGAATTTGTTGTTTAAAAATATATTATATGTATTCGTGTTTTGTCTGTTTGCATGCCTGCCTTCCATGTGCATGCCTGGTGTTACATAGACCAGAACATTTCAGATCCCCTGGTAGCAGAGTAAACAACAGTTGTGAACCACCATGAGGCTTAATGTGTTTTCTTGTGATGTTTTCCTTTAGAAAATAAACAAAGTATTAATTTCTCTTTATGGAAGAAAGGGAGGCAAGAAAGGAGAGAATGAAGAGAATTGTATATTAAGTATAATTTCAGAGGGGGAAAAGGGGGCAGGATCAGGTGTGGGAGGAGACTGGGGAGATGTACAGAGGGTCAGGAAATTGAACAGAGGTATGTAGCAATGGGTGATGGGGAACTGGGTTTAGCCACCAGAAAGTCCCAGATGCCAGGAAAGCAAGAGGCTCTCAGGACCTCACAGGGATGACATGAGCTGAAATACCCAACAAAGGGGAGAGAGAACCTATAGAAACTATATCCAGAGGTTAGGCACAGTACCTGGTTGAGGGATGTGGCCACTTACTGTTCTCAAAATTTTCAATCCAGAATTGCTCCTGTCTAAAGGAAATACAAGAACAAAGAGTGGAGAAGAGACTGAAAGAAAAAACATCCAGAGACTACCCCACCTGAAGGAGTTTATAACCCCATAGGAAGAACAATATCAACCAACCAGACCCCCCAGAACTCCCAAGGACTAGACCACCAACCAAAGAGTACACATGGAGGGACCTATGGCTCCAGCTGCATATGTAACAGAGGATGGCCTTATCTGGCATTAATGAGAAGGGAGGCCCTTGGTCCTGTGAAGGCTCGATGCCCCAGTGTATGGGAATGCTAGGGCAGTGAGGCAGGAGTGGGTGGGGAAGAAGCACCCTCATAGAAGCAGGGGAAGGGGGATGGGATGAGGGGTTTGTGGAGGGGAAACCGGGAAGGGGAATAGCATTTGAAATGTAAATAAATAAAAATAATCAATAAAAAATTATAATTTCGATTTTCAGAGTGAACATAGTATAATTATGATTCTGGAAAGCTATGCTTACTGATGGATATACTAAATTTGGTCTGAATAATCTCTAACTAGTTTGTGTATATATGTATGTATATAGGCAGGTAGGTATGAATGAATGTATTGGTAGGGAAAATCCCACAAGGCCTCAACCCTACATAATGAATTAGAGGTAAATGAGGAAAGCTGGCATCAGGAAAGGTGGCCCTCTTAGGGAAAAAGCACACCAATTGATTGTTCATTGTCAAGTTGTCAGCTCTGAAAACATGCATGCAAATTGCATTGTATGGACTTGACAGGTTATATTTGGGATTGTATCATGCTAGAATGTTTGGTTCTAAAACTTAGTGTTTAGGTTGTTGACTTAGGTTTCATAAGAAAGCGTTCAGTGAGTTAGGACTTGGTATTCGGACAGAATTTCTAAAATTTTCTGAAATAGTCCTAAACATTTTTCTATAGTTTTTTTACTACCTGTTTATGTGGTGGTTTTAGCATTGATGATTATAAAGTGAAGCCTTCTTTCAACCCTACAAAGCCCTGAAGATGGTCTACAATGCCTCCCTGTAGTGTCACATGTTCAGCCAAGATCTCTATGTAGGAAATAAACAAACATAGCTAACTCAAAAAAATATGATAGCAAGCTTCCTTTTTCCATATCTGCTATAAAAGCTGCCAACAGAAGGCGTGACCCAGATTAAAGGTGGTCTCTAAAGATCCTACCTCTAAAGATCCAGATTAAAAGTAGGTCTTCCCACTTCAAATGATTTAATTAAGAAAAATTCCTCACAGGCACATAAGCTCTTGGGGTTTAGTTAATTCCATGTAGTCAAGTTGACAACCAAGGATAGCCACCACAATTCTACCCCTTGTCAACTTGACACTCATCTGTCCTTATGTCATGCTTAATTTCCAAATGAAAACAATAACTAAGTCATAATTACATCTAACATGACATAACTATCCCATATACAATCCCAAATGTATAATATATTTAACCAGGTCCTAATTATACCTAGTATGATATAACTATCCCTCATACAACTACAAACACCCTAAACATTTTAGAATAGATGCCAATGTCCCTTGACAGACATTCTTTTACTGTCTTAAACTTAAATAAGATAGCCACTAGAAGTGGATGCTCTGACAGTCAGCTATCGGATGGATGACAGGGCCCCCAATGGAGGAGCTAGAGAAAGTACCCAAGGAGCTAAAGGGGTCTGCAGTCCTATAGGTGGAACAACAATATGAACTAACCAGTACCCCCCAGAGCTCGTGTCTCTAGCTGCATATGTAGCAGAAGATGCCTAGTCGGCCATCATTGGAAACAGGCCCATTGGTCTGGCAAACTTTATATGCCTCAGTACAGGGGAACGCTAGGGCCAAGAAGTGGGAGTGGGTGGGTAGGGGAGTGAGGGGGAGGGTATGGGGGACTTTTGGGATAGCATTGGAAATGTAAATGAAGAAAATACCCAGTAATAAATAAATAAATAAATAAATAAATAAATAAATAAATAAATAGCTAGCAAAAAAAAAAAGCCACTGATATCCCTTAATGGATGCTACATTACACAATAAAGAAGATGAGGAAAGGAAACACAAATATCTGTACAAACACATTCTTAACACAATATGACAGAAATTCTCATGTCAATTATAGTTCCCATGTCTATAGCTGGTCATATGGCCTTAGCTGGTATTTATAACTGCCTTCCTCTATTGCTTATTTTATATTTCCTCCACCCTCAGAAAGCACCTTAGCAGGTTTTGGCTTTTTTTTTTTTTTTTTTGAGGAGTGACCCATACCTTCATTCCTGAAGGGTATGTGCCTTTTGTCATCTTGACTAGATTAGCTTTTCATAGTTTCCCATTGGCTTTAATCACAAAACATCGTAGCATGAAGAGCAGTGGTTCTCAACCTTACCAATGCTGTGACCCTTTAATACAGTTCCTCATGTTTTAGCAACCCCCAATCATAAAATTATTTTCTTTGCTATTTCATAATTATAATTTTGCGACTTGTGAATCATAATGCAAATATCTGTGCTTTCTAATGGACTTAGATAACCCCTGTGAAAGGATTGTTCAACTCCCAAAGGGTTGTGACAGTTTTGACACTTTGTTTTTAACTGTGAGAGCTTCCATATTAAACCTAGAATCTACACTCAGTGGGCCCATATTCAATAAACTAAGCCGGCTCCAGTTTTTAGTTCCTTCCACCATTATCAAATCTGTCCTTCAAATCTATCCCTTCAAACTATCCTTACACAGATTCTCCAGATTTGTGGTTAAATGAATTTGCAAACTCAATAAGTTCTTTAGTAGTGTAGAACACCTCCTCATGGACTATACTTTTTCTATCTTCTCTCTAGGAGACTGCTTAGTCTTAAATCTGATTATAGGTCAATTGGTGTGGGCCCTGTGGGGCATCAGTACTGTCTTGTCTGGCATCTCCTTCAGAGAAAGTCACTGCTGGTTTAGCAGACAATGGAAGATTAATTTCCATAGTCGAAGGTAGAAAAGGTAATATTTCAGAGGGTGGGGATGGCTGAGAATACATCTGAGGGCTGAGTAACTCATCCAAATGATATCAAGTCAAAATATACAGAAAATCCAGACAAAAATCCACAGAACTCAAATTCCTCAAACCCTAAGTACACTATTGCAAATCAAACCCTGTTTGTTAAATTTCTTTTGTCACTCCCTGCAAACGTAGAGAATATGTTTATGCTTCTATTTTCTTATTTGTATCTGGAAATACCCTCACAGCACTCATAGGAAAATGGAGCACTTAGTTCACATGATCCCTTCTGGTCCTCATACATCTTCCTGACTTTTGATCTTTGCTAGTTTTAATTCTTATCTAGTTACCTAGGTAACATTAAAAACTCTATTAAGAGCTCTACTAATTTCTGAGAGTATTGCTGATAGAATGCGCATAGAAGCAATAATAACTACCTCAAAGATGGCATCTGAACAGAGTCCAATATTTTTTAGGTGTAGGATCTATAAAGATGCAATTCTACGTGGCTTAATACTATATTATAATTACTTCTGACATCCTTTATTCATTAAAGATATCTTTTTATTGGATATTTTATTTATTTACATTTCAAATATTATTCCCTTTCCTGGTTTCCCCTCCAGAAATCCCCTATCCCATCCTCCCTCCCCCTGCTTCTATGAAGGTGTGCACCCACCCACTCCTGCCTCCCTGCCGTTGCATTCCACTACTCTGGGGCATTGCGCCTTCACAGGACCAAGGGTCTCTCCTCCCACTGATGTCAGATAAGGTAATCCTCTGCTCCATATGCAGCTGGAGCCATGGGTCCCTCCATGTGCACTCTTTGGTTGGTAGTTTAGTCCCTGGGAGCTCTGGGGGGATCTGGTTGGTTGATATTGTTGTTCCTCCTATGGGGTTGCAAACCCCTTCAGCTCCTTCAGTCCTTTCTCTAACTCCTCCATTGGGGACCCCCATTAAAGATATCTTAAAATAGAAAGGGATGCCTTGATTATGGTCTAGTAGTATGTAATAAAATGCAATTCTAAAGTCCCAATGGGTGTTCGTGTGTGTGTGTGTGGGGGGGTGTGGGTGTGGGTGTGTGTTAATTGGAGTCTCCTAACTCAGACTTACAATGTAGATGTGAGGATGACCTTGGACTTCTGATCATTCTTGCTTCCACTCCCCAAGTGCTTGGATTTTAAGCATGCACTATCACACCCAATTTATTCCTGCAAAGTAACAAGCCTGATGTAGAGATAAGCCCTCCAAAATGAAGATGTTAATAAAACTAAAGTAGGAAAAGACTAACCCCTAAAAGGTCAATTTTATTAATTGTTAATTTAAAAAACAAATACAAACTAGCTATTCACTCTTCTCAATTTGACAGTTCAGCTATGGTACAACTGCTAGACAAAAACAACAACATTTCTATAAACTTGGTGGTCACAAGATTTTAAAAAACACAATCATTTTACATAAAGGAAATGAATGATATGAAAGTAAGCCAGGACATATACTAGAAATCAAAAACATTTGGGGAAGAAGGAACATGCTGTCCTAACTGAAGAAATGAAGGGGAGACTAGTTGATATAGGAAAATGTGCATTCTGTAATGTCGGGTGAGAGGGACTTAAAGTGGAAATCTATATAACTTGAATTTCTTGTAATTGCTAAATAGAATGATATCTTTCAATATTTATACTTCATGGCTCAGATACCTACCTCACTTGCCTTGATTCTTTATCCTGGCCTTCAGTTTGAAAAATGTGAGGATATAGGTTAAGAAGAGAAATAACACATAATATGCCTCATTTCTTAAGCTACGTTACACCTCGTTTTGTTACTAGAAATTTCCAAAGAAAACATAAATATAAGTCTTTGTCTTCTTAGAATGAAGTCTCACCAATTAAGATTTGCTAAACACCCACTGTTTGGACTAATGCCATTCTTGGCAGCACTTACTGTAATGGTCTAAACAAAGTTTGTGTCTCAAGTCGGTGTTAAGTCCATTTCAGGGTTCAGGGAATCTAAAAATCCCAAGTGCAAACATGACTTAGATTCTTGTACTTCTGGATCCATACTTCAAGGTCTTCATCATTATAAATGGTCTCTGCCATCTGCCACACTTACATATTGCCTTCTGATACAGGGGAAAAAGTCATCCAATGTTCACTGGGATTCCAGGAGAAATCATATTATTTTGGCAATGAATAAACAACTTTGATAAAATATCTTCTGGGGACTTTTCTGTATTCTAATGAAAAATATCCATCTACTCAAATAGAACATGATGTCTAGTATCTTTTGCTTTGTGTTTGCATCTTGCTTTATATTCATTATTTATTTTTGCATTCTGCTTGCTATTTTTCTTTCCTCTGACACAGATATTTCTTTACTGTTTATTTGAGTAAGATATTGAGTGTTGCTTCTATCATATAACGTTCTTTTTCTCATTTTCCCATTGCAGTAAGATGAAACATATAGTATGTTTTCATTCCAGTCTATCTTCCTCTCCCTGTCCTTTGAAAGGTTTTTATTTCCTCTCACTGCCCATCTTTCCACATAACCTTGCATGTGGTCCAGAAACAATGTACTATCTGTTTGCTAAAACTTCGTGTTAAATCAGTACAACAAACCGCATACAAAAGGGAAAGTACAATGCAAGGGAGAACTAATCGAAGATAAAACTATAGAAGTTTTAGAACATAATATAGAAAGGACACTTTTCTTCCCTAGATAAGAGTGGATATAGTTATTTGATGTCCTTTATCTGTCTGTATTATAGCATCTATCATTGTGGCTGCTTCTGGGTCCATAAACAAAAGGCACACATTGTGACCTAGCAAGGGGAGAAGGAAAGGGTATCTCAGATTTCTTGCTGAGTTTACCTATCTGCTGTGTGTGTCCAGTCCCAGAACTCCTATCACACTGTCAATACAATAAATTTCCCTCCAGTCCAACAGTGTCCATTTAACACTCCCTCCTATTGTTTCCAATTGATGTTTCTATTATTTTGGTTAAAGGTACAGCCAAAACTCTTCATTTGTCCATTCAAAATGACAACCAAAAGCTGAGATGTGTTAAAGCAAAAATGAGAAAAATAAACTATTATCCCCACCCCCAAGGAACTATTCAGTAACAGTTATCTGGACTTAGAATTTCTCCACACCCCAATGCTAGTTATGCCTAACTCGTTTTAAAAATAAAATCATTAAACATTTGATTTTGATTTTCTAAACTTACCAAATAAAGAAGAACCTTTAAATCTCAAAGTCATTACATATAGGATGTGGAGAACACTCCAAAATCCCGGAAACTCAGCCACCAATTGCTCAGACTCATAAACAACCTAAACATTGGCTTATCTACCTTCCCAGACAATGACATGGATCCTTTCACCTTACAAGTAAAATTTCACACAGAAAGTATTTTGGTACCTTTAAGGAGTAGAAACCTATCTCATTTGCATATATTTTGGAGAGTTCTGTTCTATGCAGAAAGTCATTCCTGAATTCTTGATTTTTGAAAGGGTACAGAGTTCACTTTTATGAATCAGATCCAAGTTGCTTTGAAGATCAAAAAGTTTTAATACATATTTGAATAGAGATACTTTTAACTTGGATCCAATTTCCTTCTTGGCCTTCTTTTTCTGGAAAAGTCAATAAAAACAAAGATTTTAAAAATTTTATTAGCATTACTATTATAATATGCCACAGTTAGAAGTAAAGCTATTTAGATCCTTTGCTTTTGAGTGAGAGACCTTTGAACAACAAGCCCTAAATGGGATGTCTCCATCAAAGACCTCTCCTCAGGGCTAGGGAAGCCCGCTAAAGAGAAGGTGGAGTGAGTATAAGAGGCAGAAGAACAAGGGCCTTTAAATCACCTGAGTAAAGCTCATATGAACTCAGATACTTAGGCAGCATGCACAGGGGCTTCTGTGGATGCCATAATATGGGATTCCTGAATGTACAAACATGTAGGTCTCTGGTTGTTGTGCCTTCCTTTTTTTCCAATTTTTTATTATGTATTTTCTTCATTTACATTTCAAATGCTATCCCGAAATTCCCCTATACCCTCCCCCCCCCACCCCCGCTCCCCTACCCACCCACTGCCTTCTCTTGGGCTGTTTTGCTTCTGTTGGTTTGTCCTGTCCAATTTCAATATGATAATTTTTATTTTATCATTGTTTCATTTATTTTGTTACAGATTTATTAAATGAATGAATGAATGACTCTCTAGACACTTGGATAAAAGTTAAAAACTGAACTGTCATTTATACCTGCTGGAAGAGGAAAAATCAGTATTCTACAATGGAGTGACACACGGTATATCAACAACTCCAGGGAAGGCTTCATGTTCAGAAACAGCTGGCCTAATATAATGGATTCCACTGTTTGCTTGTGTGTGTGTGTGTGTGTGTGTGTGTGTGTCTGTGTGTATGTGTCTGTCTGTCTGTCTGTCTGTCTGTCTGTTTGTGAATACATGAGTGTGTACTTTTTTGGCGATTTTAATTTTTTTTCTGTTTGGGTTTTTGTTTGTTGTTTTTGTTGTTGTTGTTTTCCCATTTTGGTTTGGTCTTGGTTTTGGAGGTTTCTCTTGTATTGGTTTTTGTCTGTTTGGGTTTCTTTTTTGAGAAAGAACTTAAAGTTGGGCAAGTGGGGGGGGGAGGATCAGAAAGAACTTGAGGAAAGGGAAGAATATGATCAAAATCTATTTACATTTAAAATTGTTTTAAATAAAAAAAAAATTAAAAATCCTTTGCTTTCTTACTCTCCATGCTCCATGCTATTTCTACAAGCACCAGATCCATGGAATTCAAAGCTTTTTCACCTCTAATGTCACCCTTTTCCTAGTTCTTCAAGCATCATGTCCCAGCATCTGCATAGTGGCTTACCGCCTTCTGTAACTCCAGTTCTAGAAAGTCCAAAGCCCTCTTATAGTCTCCATGGGCACCAGACATGCATAAAGTACATAGACACACATGCAGCCAAAAAATTACACACAAACATAAGCATAAAAAGACTCACAAAAGTGGAAATAATAAAGCAGGCTTGGTAGTACACATCTTTAATCTGAGCACAGTGGAGGTATAGGCAGGTAGACATCTATGAGTTCCAGGCTAGCTAAAGCAATGCAGGAAGATCTCTTCTCTAATATCAAAAGTGAAAAATAAAAATAATAAAAATTACAAACTAAGGTGACTGGGGAGATGTCTGAGTTGGTAAAGTGCTTGCATAAAATAACAAGGACCTAAGTTCAGATCAGCAGCACCCATGTAATAGCTGAGTGTGGTCGTGCCTACCTAAAACTCCAGGATTGGGAGAGTAGGGACCAGAGGCAGGTGAATTACTATAGTTCCCTGTCCAGCCAACCTAACCAAGATTGTGAGCTCCAGAGAAATGCAGAGACTTTCTCAAAAACCTAAGACTGAGAGCAGTTGCAAGAAACAACTGGCACCCACCTTTTCCTCTACACTCACATCTATGTCATCTACTTGTGCATACATCATGTTCACAGAGAAAGGGGAAGACTAAAACAAACAAAACAACAACAACAACAACAAAAAGAACTCAGACATAAGATACCACCACATTTCTGTAACTAGAAAGCACTAGCAATGTTTGGCAAATGCAGCAATGATCTTTACTATAGCATAAGAACAGATGCATCATTTTCGGCCTTGCTTTGCCATAGAGGCTGAGAGAGTACTCCTGTTAGTATCACTTTCTCTGCAGATCAGAGAAGACAGCAGATTGGTTGCTTAATCTAGAACTGTCTTTCCTCCTCAGCCTTGCATCATCATCACCTGGACAATTTTTGTAACCGGGATGCTTTCTTTCAGGGTGCTATCTATAAAAACAGCACTTTTCTGTTTTTTCAAGTAACTTAATTCACTTCAGGAACAAGTAAATTCCTTCTACACCATCTTTCTGGTATCTTAGAAAACACAGGCTGTCATAATAACTCTTCTTACCAAGCCAGTCAGGAACTTATTATGTACCTTCAATCCATAGACTCAGCACTTTAATCCTTAGAGGAAGATTTTCTTCTATAATTTTATTCAACTTACTCTCTTTATTTTTCTTCCCCTAGAATTCTTACCAATTTTCCTATCTTTCATCCAAATATCCTGATTATTCATGGTGGCTATCTCTCTGTGTTTTATATTTTGAGCTAGGGTTTGGGTTATAATGTTTTGATCTTAACAGTTCTGACCTTTATTTGGGCTATCAAATTATCCTTTTAGTTGCTCTCACGTTTTCTCAAATGTTGTATGCGCCTTTCTGTTCCAAACATCCTATGCCTCCTAGCAAGTCTCTTTACCTGGATGTGTCTGATGAATTTTCTTTCTGACTGCAGAATCTATGAAGTGATTATTTATACTACAGTAACTTCGCTTTGGGGGACTTCAGTTCTGGATTTTAGAAAAGTATAATGTAATAGAACTTCAGATTCAGGCAGGGTGAGGCTGATCAAGAAGACTCCCTGCAAAACAACACTACAGAAAGACACAAGTTAAGTAGAAACTAGACATACCTTCCCTCCTAATTTGTTTTCTATTGCTGTGACAAAATAATTCAACCAAAAACTACTTGGGGAAAGGACTGGTTTATCTGACTTACACTGTCAGGTCAGCTCACCATTAAAGGAAGTCTGGACCAGAATTCAAGGCAGGAACCTAGAGGTAGGAACTACAGTAGAGGTTGTGGGGGAATGCTCTTTAGTGGCTTGCTCCAACCCAGTTGCTTCCTCAGTTTTTTTTTTTAATAAGCCAGTACTACCTGGCCAGAATGATACCATCCACAGAGAGCTGGGCAGCTCCACATCAGTTAGTAAAACCCTACAACACTTGGTTACATGCAATCTGACAAAGACAATACCTCAATTAAGACAATACTTCTTCCCTGGGGAAGTCTCAGTTTGTGTCAAGATAACCAAAATTAAACAACATACCTCCTTCTCATTTTGACAACCAAGGATCCCCACAACAGCAGGAAAATCCTCCCAGCATTCTCTTTCTTGGCCCAAAGATCTGGGATGCTAATGCCCACATATTCCTGAAGCTCATGAAGAAGAAAATTCTCTATCTGCTTACTTACTCCTGAAGAATCCAAGGCTTTTGTCCCCAACAATTGGAGGTTCCAACATCTGTTTTCCTAAGAGAGGAAGAGTGATTGGAATTGAGAACTATTTATTCAAAGCATCTCTTTTCACTTGCACAACTTTGTAATGCACAAGTATTAAACCATAAATTTACTTCAAATTTTAAAACTCTGCCCAATTTCCCCTCCAGTTTTATTAGAAGCATTTCAGATTTATTACTATAAAGAGATCCTGATTTTAAAAAGCTACAAGATTTGTTCCATTTTTAGTATTTATATAGCTTTCTCAGAAGTTCAAAATGTCAGTGACCAGATTAAAATCAGCTCCCAGCCTCAATTTGGAAGAATTAATTTCTTTTGAATAATTAATTGGTCAGTTTCTATGAATAATAGTTCAACCAAGGTGCATATTACTATTTTCTTATTTATATGACAAAATTACCATTTACCAGGAGAAAGCATTATCAAATATAAATCTTTCAAGCCAAACTGACCAAACTGACTTTCATTTCCTTCTATTCTTCAGTATATTGTACTTTAGTGCGCATTCATAAGTCAGGTTTCAGTGCTAAAGGAAACCATCAAATAGCAATCAATTCTGCTGCAAGGCTTAGTGACATAAATTCTTGTGTATTTTTATTCTCAGTCATATCAACCTAGATATAAAAATAGAAGTGATAATAGCAGTGCTACAATTGTATTACTCTGACTGTGCTCCATCCTATATAATTCAGAGGATGTTGTAGTCTCTCCTCTTTCTTAAGACTAACTCTGAAGAGTCCCCTAGTAATGCTTAATGAGTTCTCCTCTAATGGCACTTTCTATTTCCCTGTTCCTATTCTGATAGCTCTTATCTCTAAAACTCTTTTACTACTGCCAGACAAACAATGCCTGGTAATTTCTCTGTCTTCAAATTATACCAGTGCTACTATCTGTGTCCAGGAATTCTTATATGGGTGCACAAGCCAAGCCATTGCCATGAAGGAATTGAAGATGCTCACTCTTACTAGTTGATTGAAAAGCAGTTGGTATTAGCTCCATTGCCTGGAAAAGAACTTAGGACAAGTACAAGTGATGCCTTACATAGCATCTCTATCTGCTCCTCTTAGATCTTGAATTCTATCAAGAAGTCATGGTTAGGGTTACAGAGCACAATCTGAATGGCAAATGCTACACCAAGTTTTGAATCAGTCTCACTGTCTTAAGGTGTCGTCTAAACCTAAACCACATTTGGCTGACCTATCTATTCCAGATACATCTTTCATGATAAGCTTCTCATCTCTCATGAATAATTAACTTATGCCAATCTTTTTCTTCCTTGAGTCTTCTGGATATGACTAGATATCAGTTGTGAAAATATCATAGGAATATATCAGAATGTTTGGATACCATCCATTCTAACTATAGTTGTTATCATTTAAATGCAAATACACTGTCATTTAATATTTTCCTACAGTAAGCATTACCTTGATAGTTTTTTTTAGATGGGGTCTGTACCTACTACTGGACAAGAGCTCATTATGCAGCTGAAGATGCCCTTGAACTTCTGATTCTTCTGCTTCTATCTCCATGTTGGATTGGGTTTAGAGGCATGCATCTAAAACATGGTATTCTATTTTTTGAATATCTGTTTTAGAGGAGAGGTCAAATCGAGGTGATATGTTCAGAGAAAATAACATGAAAGAAGTCTGACTTAAGCAGTGTCTTGAAGGGCATTTCAGCTAGGACTGAGGAATAAAAAGGCATAGAGGGCTCAAGTTACAAAACCATGAAATATAGAAGAAATCGATGCAGAGACAACAGACAGTTATTTAATGGAAGATAGGGGCCAAAGTAGGGCCAGACATGCTGAAGTATAGGCATGGAGCAGATGTCATTTATGCTGAGTCTTCAATATGTATTCATTCATTCACTTACCCATTCATTCAATAAATAGTTAGAAACCATCTACTGTGTTCCCGACATTGGTGACACAGGCACTTAAGCAATACATAAAAGACCAATCTTTTTTTTTTTTTTTCAAAATTAAGTTTACATTCCAGTGAAAAAGACTAACAACTTGCCTGATAATTTCAAGACATCAAAGGAAGTATCATGATTGTGAAATTTAGAATGTGAGGCAGAAGGGATAAAAGATGTCAGAATGTATAAAACATTAAGACTTGAATAAATAATTACTTTAGGTTTAGCCAAAGAAACATTACCAGAAATCCCATCAGAGTGTTTGGGGTGGCAGTTTGATTGGTATGGCACATAAGCAGGGGTATTATTTTGTCTTGCGACTTGACAAAAAGAAGGCAAGAGTGGCTATAGGGAAGCAGGTGGAGAATGAAAGCCTGGATAATGCATGAGTAGACTCTAAGACTCTGAAAGAATTTGGTATCCGATTAGGATTGAGAGACCCCCCCACACCGTGAGGTGTAGAGTATGAGCCCACCCCAGAGAAATCTAAAAGAGGAAAGATAATGCCACAACATATCCCCACAGTGAGAACAAACACCAAACATTTAAAATCTACCTAAAGTACAAGGGTGAATAAGATATCTTTTCTGCCTAGATAGTACTAATAGTCCAATGAGAAAAATAACTGTAAATAAATAATTCTACTGTATTGTAAATGACAGTAAAATATTAAGCATTCAGAGCCTGTTTTATAATCAGTGCAAAAGAAGAAACAGGAAGTGCATACACAACTCTGTAAGAGCACACTCGCAAAATTCTTGCCACAGTGCATGAAGAAGACACAAGAGTTTTCGTGACCCTGGGAATGGTGGCATATGCCTTTATTCCCAGTACTTTGGTAGCAGGAGCAAATAGATCACCATGTGTTCAAGGCCTGCCAAGGATAAATACTGAGACACTGTCCCAAAAGCAATTTTAAAAATACAGATTTAATGGTAGCAGTGAGAAACAGATTTACAGTCCAGTACCACGTCTGTGTATGCAAAAGCCATACACATATAGCACACTAGAAGTAAAGAAAGAACAGGGAATTCAAGGATAGCCTCTACTAATTCTGAGTTGTGGCCAACCTGCCCTACAAAAAAATCTGTCCTTAAAAACACTATCTTAAACTATTAATGATATGTCAAACATTACAACTGTTTTCTAGTAGAATGAGACAAGTAATATACACAATAATATGAGCAAAAGAGGGGCCATGTAAGAACTAATGGTGAGCATGCTGAGAATTGAAATAAATGCTTACTGAAATATTTGCAACTGAAGTGAAATAATTACACAATCGGACTCTACCTAATAACTTTAAGGGGGAAAGAAAGTTATGCACAGTGTCATGACATCATGAAACTATGTCTTAGGACAGTAACCTTTGCGAATTACTGATATGTTTGAAAGCCCTGAGAAAACTACATATCTTACACTTGGAAGATAGAATCTTCTCAATCAATATGTCCCCTTTTATATCACTGGAGTTAAAGCTAATGTTATGCCCCATCTGGTCTATGGTGAGATTTGTATTCAACCCTACAGGATTCTTAATATATTGTGGCTACTCCAAAGATCCTAGTTCAATGGGTCATTTCTGTTTACCATAGCCTCAAGGAATGTGGCCCTTGATCCACTGCTTTAAAGCTGGAGTTGCAACAACATTAATATTGTTCCGGCTGAGGCAGGCTGGGAACTGGAAGCCTCACATCCTAGCCCTCTACCATCTGCTTAGGACAACTCACCCTTGCTCTTTCAAGTGCACACTTCCAAATAAGTCTTTCTTGTCACATTCCAGTTGGAATCATCTTGCTTCCGGGCTCACTTATCTCACACCACAGACAGGCTCATTTCCAACTGTAAAAGATATAACCACACTTTATAGACCACATCACAGTTGTGACTCCATATTTATATCTTCTTCATGCGTGTATGTGTGTGTAGCATCCATGTGTGTGAGTATGGCCACACATATGCCACAAAACATGTGTGGGGGTCACAGTACAACTTCTAATGCAGTCCTTGCCTTCTACCCAGAGTCTCTCTTTTTGTTGTTCGAAACTAGATAAGGCACACTGACCTGTGAACTTCTGGGGAATCAACTTTGTGGGAGTGCTTATTTAGGCACTTAGGCCCAGCTTTCTATAGATTCTAGGAATTAGAAAATTCAGGATTTCATGCTCGCATAGCAAATGTTTTACCCCCTTGAGCCACCTCTCCAGCTCCACACTTACGGTTTTGAGAAGTTGAATTTTGCACATCTACTCCTGTAGGTTCCAATTTCAATAGTGACAGTCTTTTTGTTGCTACCTCACCAAGGACTCACTAGTACTTAGGACAGTGCTTGGCACATGGTAGGCATTCAATGAACTTCTCAGTTGGATGCAAGCCTTCTGGATTAAAGGAGCATGGGTCAGGCTGGATATAAGCCCAATACAGAGGCCAAAGGGGTGGGGAGGTGATTTTGGTTCTGCTGTAGAAGGCAAAGGCAGAGAGCTGCATGGAAAGGACCCAATGATGCACATAGACAGATCCCATGACTGCTTTACTGATGCCCTCCCTCTGGTACAGGGGGCATGTAGAAGAGGCAGAAGTCGAGTAAAAAGGAATTAACAAGTGTTCAACTCTCTCTGTCAGCTCTTTTTATTACGAATTCCAAGTAAAACTATGAACGGAAAGTGTGAGGGGGACTGTCTGAGAAAGGGATAACATTTCCTGAAGTTCTGGCACACCCTATTGGCCCTTAAAAAGTACTCAAAGTTCCCACAATACTTCCCCAAATCACTAGGTAGTAGAGCGATTTATTTTGCATCCTAGCCATAAGAGTCCCAGAAGTCAGGGTCAATGTAGTTATCACTGTTCCTAGATCAAAGTGTTCTCCAATGGAATTTATCACTTTTTTTTTACTTCCCTCCCGCCGCGACTTGCAGTTCAAACAGGTCCCACGCCAGTGCCGTGAAAAATCTACCCAATGCCCCTCCACTTCTGGTCGGGCCCCATTTTCGACAACTGGAGGCCTTTTCCCATGTCCTCGCTTCCTCCTGTACGGAAGAGGCCTCTAGTCCCCGCGGCGGGCACAGGCAGCCAGACTTAGTACTGCCCTTTACGCTTTCCCGCCTTTCACCAAGTGCGCGCGCCAAAGGGTGCGCCCTGATACCCTGAGGCAGGTACCCAGGAGGGCGCATGCGCGTGCTCCACTGCCCGAGAGGAGGCAAGGGCGGAGCGGAGAGGGCGGGGCCAAAGGGGAGGGGCTGCGCGGGTCACGTGACATCGTTTGACTGTTTACAGGAGGCGCAGCGGAGCCCTTGGCCTCAGTCAGTCAGGCGCTGGGGAGCGTTTCGGTTTCACTTCCGGTGAGGGGCCGCGCCTGAGAGGGCGGGCAGTGAAGCAAACGGACGGCGAGCGCGGGCGGTGGCAGTGACGGCGGCGCCGCTGCCGGGGGGCGTGCGGTAACGCGGCGGCGGCGGCGGCGGCGACGGCGGCTGGGCCTCAAGCGCCTGCAGCCCACCTCCCGGAGGCGGGCTCCCGGCGCGAGGACGGACGAGAAGATGGAGGAGCTGGTGGTGGAAGTGCGGGGCTCCAATGGCGCTTTCTACAAGGTAACCGGCTACCGGACAGGCCCGGTCCTCGGCCTCCCTCCCTCCCTCGTGTCCAGGGTGGCGGGCGGGCCCCTCGGGCGCGGCGGGAGCGGCGGGCTGTGGGATGTGAGGGAGCGGCGGAGTCGGGGCCTAGAGCCCGCCTCAGCGTTCCGACTCCCGCCTGAGGCCCCGGCGCCTGGCGGAACGCGCGGGTTGCCGAGGGCGGTTGAGCGGCCGAGTTTGTCAGCGAAGCGGGAATGCGAGGACAGGGGATCCGATCGGCCATGGGGCCGGTGCCGCGGGAAGTGGCGGCAGCGGCTTAGTCCAGCTTTCCCAAATAATCCTCTCCCAGTGGGTTCGGGGCCTGACACGCGGGGAGCCGTGCGGGAACCGGGGGCGCTTCAGCCCGGCCGCCGCCAGCCCTGCTGGACGAACGGCCGTTACGAGGCTTGGGCGGCCGTTAGGAGGTTTGGGCTCCGCGTTCGGCCCACAGTCCAGACTTTGGAGAGCTCCCCGGTTCTGGGCGAGGGGTGTGCAGGGAGTAGTAAGAAGCGGGCGGCAGCTCGGAATCACAATGGCAACTGCTCTTGAGTGGCCTCTTTGTGAATTTCCAAGGAGGGTTTTAGATCTAAAAGTTTCGGAAAGACCATGACATCTGAGAGAGCGGTTTCAAACGCTAGCCAGAGCCGGTATATCCACGGCCTCCGAGGCTCTTTCTAACTGGGAGCAATTCAGGGATAAGCATGTCGCGGCTTCTAAAAATATTACCAAGTCTGCTTATTTTAAATTTCCCTTTGTGTTTAAGTTCTCGAGGACCCGAATTTGTGCCACAGAACTTCAGGAAATTAACGGGGACTGTACGATTGCTACTGAATTTTTACCAGGACGGTTTGGAATGTTTGTTCTGTGCGCTGAAGTGCATAAACTTGAGTATATTCGCTTTGAGTTTTGCGGTGTTACAGTGAGCTATATTTGAGGTTTTAAATGGGCATTCATGGAACTACTGAGAGTTTTTTTATACCATTGAATATCAAGTAACATCGTATATTTTTCAAGGAACTTTAAACTTAAGTATTGTGTGATTTTTTTTTGATACTGCATAAATGTAGATCTAGCAATATTATAAATTCTCCTTTTGTGAATGTTTATAAGCTCTCTAAGGCCCCACCTCACTAGAATATTTTAGTAACAGAAGGTGCACGTGGAAGGAAGCATGGAAAATAGCTTTTGCCATTGTCCAATAGTTTTAAGTTTATTATAGAATAACTTGGACATTTCAAGTGGGACATACTAAGCTAAACTCGGGAAAGTGACTTTAGTAAATTATGCTTTTGCCAAGTTTATGGAGACATTTAGTGGAAGATAAAATTCTCGAATCAAGGAAATTTGTAAAATACTAATTTATACTAAAAATACCCTTTTGTTGTAATATAGGAGACAGAAAGAACACAACATTTATGTTACTAATTTTACCAGTGCAGTTATTTTTCAATTTGCTGTAATAAAAAAAATGTTCCGGTTAGTTTTGGTTAGTTTGCATTAGAAGGTTTCTAGGTTCTAGAATGACAGTTTTAGTTGCTAGAGTTGGGGCACTGAGACACAGATGAGCAAGGGATAATAGTTAAGTAGTATTTTTGTTCATCTCTAATAACAGCTTAGATTTGAGTCCGCTGTTAGTGGCTTTTAATGAAGTTGGCTTGCCATTGAGGGCAAGTACCACATCCTACTCTTGAAGGATTTATTGGCCCCAGTAATTTTCCTTGAAAACTGACTGGAATATATTTTTTTAAAGTGCTCTGTTTCCACTATTAATCCCCTTGCTTTTTTTCTTGGCTTTGTATTCCAACAACTTCTTGATTTGAAGGTGAACAAAAAAGGAATAGGTTATGAATTATCCTTTGATTCCCTGAGGGGACATGTAGTGCTTTTTAAAAATGTATATTGAAAAATTGCTATTGTGTTTAAGTTTGGTTTTGGTGTTGTTTGTTTGTTTGTTTCAACTGGTCTATATAAAGGGAAGGGTACTGACTATCCTGAAAGAGGTTCAAATTTTACAACACTTAGAATATTGACTGTGAACAGGAAAAATAAAGTGGAAGCATGCTGAGTCGTTTTCTGGTGAAATTGATTACAAAAAATGAGAGGTAAAGACCATTATGGAAAAACTGGGGTCCTTGTTCATTAAATTGGTAGAAATAAAAATTTAAAGTGAAGTAAGTCAAATTCAATATAATTGAATTCAGTCTTTGATTTGCTTACTAGAACTACTGTATTGTGAAGGATAGTTGTACATCTCCTGAGAACATTAAGTTAGCAGAATAACTATATAGAACACATATTAGCAGTGATTTGATTCTTTCTCTGAGGATCACTAAAATGAAGATTTCAAAATCACAAATCATGCTACTAGCATGATAACAGCCAACCAGTTCTAATTTGGATCTTTTTCTTTTGGTGTTTAATTTTTAAAACTATTAGGTTTATTTGTGACTATGTGAGGGTGAGTGGATGCTTATTTGCATCCCATGCCACACTTGTCAAGAGGACAGATTTCAGGAGTTGTCTGTCTCCACCATGTGGCTACTGGGGATGGATCTCAGGTCTGCAAGCCTTTACCTGCTGAGCCATCTCAAGATGTGGCTCTTTTTTGGTGTTTATTTTTTAAGATTTGACCCTGCGTGGTGGTGCAAACCGGGAGTGGTGGTGCACGCCTTTAATCCCAGCACTCGGGAGGCAGAGGCAGGCGGATTTCTGAGTTCGAGGCCAGCCTGGTCTACAAAGTGAGTGCCAGGACAGCCAGGGCTACACAGAGAAACCCTGTCTCGAAAAACAAAAACAAACAAACAAAAAAAGATTTGAAACTTAGACTCAGCACTCACCAGAATTTCTAGTTTTAAGCTTTGTTTTTTTCTTTAACCTGGAAAAAGTTGGTCACACGTACTAGTTTTTAAGCCCTTCAGACATGTTATATTTAAAATCTGAAGAAACTTTGATTTGTATCTCACATGATCTTTAAAAAGCCAGTAATGTTGCAAAACACTGCTATACATCTTTATTCAAGGTGCATCTGCCCCATGTAGTTTTTTTGTGTATTACAGTTTGGGTATGTTGAGAATGATAATGCATTAAATTCATTTTGATATAGAATGTATGCTGTTCAGATGTGAGAATACTACATATGCAAAGATTTCTAGGTTTTATATTCTAGTATCAAAATTAGTAAACCATATTAGAGACGTATACAAAACGTTTAAATTTCAAACTATAATGGCTAATATCTAATTATTATGTGTAATGATGCAAATTCACAAATATATTATCATCTTAATTTTAAGCTCAGCATCTGAGAATAGACTCCCACTAGCTGAATATTGTTGCCATATATAGTGGTTTATTAATACACAATAATATACAGTCAAGACATTTTTTAATGCCAGGTTTGGTAGATCTCACCTATAATCCTAGCACCTGGGAGGCAGAGACTAATGGATTTCTGAGTTCCATGCCAGACAGGGCTACATAGTGAAACCCTACTTTGGGGGTGGGGGCTTACAAAGTATTTAGTACCCAACCTATATATCATTTTAGCTACATTGGCTTGTAGAAGTAAATGTTTTACCATAAACTTTCACAGGTTTAGAAATTTATAAGCCTACATAAAATTTAAATGAACTCACATTCATAGTTTTCTCTGAAATCCAGCAATCTTGAAGTATGAGTGTTAATTTACATGTTAAAGAGATGAATTATGTAAATTACCATATTTTAGCCTCCCAAATCAAAGCACCCTTTGTAAGATTTAGTGTCTTTGTGAATGTAACACCCCACCTTAGAAATGTGCAATTCCAGTTCTATACTCATGTATTCTGATAACCTCAAAATTACTAATTTTGTGCAAAATTTTGTGCAGTGTAGTACTTGGGAGTTCAGATTCTGGCCTGCTCTGGGAGATGTTTGGGATCATGGTTATGGTAATAGTTACCAAGTGGGGAGTCTTAGGCACTACTTTGCCTCTATTAACTTCCTCCCACTGTTTTAATTTATATAAGGGATATAGATATATAGGGAGATGAAATAAATAATTACTAATGTTTGTCAGGGTGCTAAAAGTTTTGGATCTGGGATTTGAAATCAGACTTGATAATGAAATGATAAAATTTAGCTTGAAGAAGTAAAGTAGATTACATTTGTTGCTCACTTTTCAATTTCATTATAATCTTTGCTCATATTTGTACAGTGACATTGCCTTAGCATCCCATAACTACAATTGTTGTATAATCTTTTTTAACTGTAGACACAAAGATGTCAGTAATCTCCAGTTTATGTATCCATATTCTTTTTTTATTAACCTTCTGGCTTGAAATATTTTCCCATAAATTCTTAGTAAGGAAAGATAAGGTTACTCTGCTGTAAAGCTTGCTTTTGTTAGTTACCCTAGGAGCTTACTAAACCTGAAAAACTGTAACTTATATGAACAGTATATAAACATCAGGAAAACAAGTCAGTGGATGCTGTTTTCTTTGTACCTGTTGTCTTTAGTTAGAGTGAATCATTTTTCTTAGAATTTATGGAAGAACTGTTGTTGTTTTACAAAGTGGGGAGAATAAAGATTCAATGTATATATGAAGCCTTGGGTTTGAATTATACATCTTATATGGCCCTATAATTTATCTCTAGGAGGAAAGTTTTTACTTATTTTATGTGTATGAGTGTTTTACCTACATGTATGTCTGTGCACCAAGGAAGTGATAGAAAAGGGTATCAGATCTCCTTGGGATACAGATGGTTGTGAGCTGGAATGTAGGTACTAGGTTTTCTAACCCCTAGTTTGATATCTTAAAACTTAAGATATGTGAAGAAGTCATGATAGGGGAATAAAAGTTTACCCAAATAGGACTGGACTCTTTGTCCTTTGTGTACTGCTTTAATAAAGCAGTGTTTGCATTAGATAGTTTTGGTTTTTATATATCCTCAGGACTATGACTTGGTCCAATTGTAATTAAATGAAGGGATGCTATGATGACTTAAAACTTCTGTTTTTCCCCTGGTGAACAACCTTAGTGTGTTTTGGTCACTGCTTTTTTTTTTTTTTTTGCTTTTTTTTTTAATCACTTCTTTCAAACCCTAAAGCTTTTTTTTTTTCCTTTCTAGAGTGAAAGTAACCATTATTATTTAGTAATTTTGTAGGACTATCCCTTTCTTGTTCTATCTTACTTTTTAAGCCTTTATTTGACCATTAAGACTTTCATTTACTTTCCTAAATAGCAGTCTTTGGATCTGTCATGATTATGAGTGGGTAAGTCTCTTCTCTCCTTAGGAAAACATTAGCACTATTGAGTGACTGACATCCTGTGGAGAACTGTAATCTTTAGTCATGCCCTTAAGAACTTCTGGTTTGATAGCCCCATTAAAGCCTTTTTTAAAGTATAGAGGGAGTACTTAACATTCTGAAATGCAAAGGCATTTATAGTTCTGTATCTTTTATGAAAATTACATATGTATATTTACGTTACAACTTTAAAAGGCTAGTCTCTAGGTCCTTAGTTTAAAAATGAGGAGGAATCTGAGGTTCCCAAATCCTGCAGCTATTATATGATAGAGCCAAGATTTTAGAGCCTATATTTAATTCATAACAAAACTCAACCTCTAAGTTCTCTGATCCCATTAATAGCCCTACATGTCAGATCCAGTGAAGCTCTTTGGGCATTCATCTAATCTGCCTTTGAATATATCACAGAAATCTTCTCAGCCTGTTGTTTTTACATCAACTTAGCATGATAGGAAAGAATTACAGCAAAATGAGGTTTTTCAAGTTGGTAGGTGAGGTGCTAGCTCTCTAGAGGAACCTTGTGAATGAGTTAAGAGAGAGTCGGAGAGTTTTTAAAAAGCATTATTGGAAAAAGTATGATGAGAACACATAGAAAGATATGAAACCTGTGGGGAAGGTTTACTAAAAGACTTTAGAACTGACAGGATGTCTTGTCCTATCCTTAGTATGTGTGCGGGGCAGAGTCCACAGATGAGATTCTTTTATTTACTTAGTAAAGCAGTAACCAGAAGGTATTAAATGCATTCTATATCAGTTACTATGCAAACAGTGACTAAAATGACTGATTTTGAAACAATCATGCAAATATCTATACATAGATAAGCCTCATTAACTCAGAGGCAGTGGCTCTGTTGGATGTGATGATTACTCAAACTATTTCTGACACTTTTCATCCAAAATTATATTCTAGGACTGTGAAAACATTTCTTTTTGCCTCTTATTTTTTGGCTGTTTTGCTTTCTGTCTCTGTCTCTCTCTCTCTCTCTCTCTTTATACCATTTACAGCTCTCCTTTGAAAGGGAACACTTCATTTTTAAGAAATAGGCAAATGTATTGAATGCATATGATTAAGCTAGATAATAATTCAGGCAAGTAGGGGGAAATAAGAATACAGCTATAAAGTCATAAGACTAAGGCTGATTTTTATGGTTAGTTTGAAAACTCTTAATGTTGTAAATGTTTTAAATCAATAGGATATGCTACAAACCCCACTGATCTACCCATAGTTCTTGATCCCTCAAAATGTGGAAGGTGAATGGGTGACTGAATTTAATTGTAGTTAATTTTAATGTAAATAGCCATAGGTCACTTCTGGTTACCACAGACAATGCAAACAGCAAAGACCAGCTTTGGAAAGACTTTGCTTTACAAAGGACAATTTTCTACCCAGCTGTACCAAAGTTCAGTTTGCTGACTAAAGAGTTTAACTTTTTCAGCATATAATGTACTATAAAGAACTAGTGCTGTGCTCTTATGCTCTTGCCTCTTTTTTGCCTCTTTCCCCCTTGCTCCCCAACCCCTCCCCCCCTCCACATGGCCAGGGCCTGCCTCTGCTTCTCTCCTCTCTGCCTTTCTCTGCCTCTATCACCCTCTTAACTCCCCTCCCCATACCCTAAATAAACTCTATACTAAAAAAAAAAAAAAAAAAAAAAAAGGAAAGAAGAACTAGTGCTGTTATGTATGTTGTTGTGCTGCTGCCAAGGCATACAAACATCATACAACTTTCAAAGAGGATGAAGACAGAAGTAGTTACCTTTTCCTTTTCTTAGTCTTGATTTTAGTTGGCAGTCTAATAATCTCCCCCAGAAATACATTATTAACTTGGTATTAGCTACTGTCTGAGGACAAAGAACACCTTCCCCTTCTCCATAAATTTGTTTTATAGTATATAAAACCAAGATCCTGAGTGAACAGTTCTCACAACTTTTTATTCAAAATCAGGAATATTTGTTGTTGAATAGGACAAACAATCCCTTAGCACACTGGACGCATGATACATACTTGCTTATGAAATAGGGCATATTCTAAAGTATCAGAATAATATTAAACCAGAGTTGTTCAAATATACTGTAAAATTTTTAATGATTTAAATATATATTTAAATATAAATAAATATTTTTAATGATTTAAATATATCTGAGAAATAAGCAACATCAAGTGGATGGGAAAGAAAATTTGGGTTCATCATCATTTAAACCTGTAAATATAAAGATATAAATATAGTACTTGCTCCTTGTACTAATGACTTCATAGTCCATATTCCTGCTATTTGTGAAGTCTCCATTGTATTGTTGGCTTCACAACATCATTTAGGGGCTCCAATAGGGATTTTATCCCTGATACACATATCACTTGCCTGGCCTCCAATATTTCTTTTGCAATTTGGGTGGGACTTTCCATAATTTTTATTATACATATAAAAGCTGGTGAATCACCAAGGTGTGCTACCAATGCCATATTGCTGAAATGAATCCTGGGGAAATAACTTTGTCACTAGTTTGAGCAGAGTTTCTCTGGTGCTGCTGCCTTCTCAAAGGAACATTTATTGCTTGAGTTGTAGAGATAAGAGATATTCATCCAAACAGACACACCCCTAACACATGCACACATATATACATCATGGGTTTAAAATTCTATTCTTTGTTCTGTCTCAGCTTTCTTATTGTTTTGTTTTGTTTTTTTTTGAAACAATCTCAAGCTGTTTTTTGTTGTCTGTTTTTACTCTTGCTTCTCCATCCTCCAACTAGTTGTTGGCTAGTTCATCCTTACACTTTAAGGGTCAGTAGAAACTTCACCTTTCCAGTATGTCTTCCCTTTTCAAAGTAACAGCACTACCAAAAAACCAGACCTTACACCAGGTCTAGAAGAGAAGCATCTTAGGCAGCAGTCCACTTAGTAGATGTTCATTGAATTCATTCTAAGTATTTCCAAGATAATCATGCATATACTATATTTAACTTAGTTGTAGTTTCTACCTGAATTGAAACCTAAAAAGCAAATAGAAGATAGTTAAGTGAAAAGAGGGAAAGGACAATAGAGCACTTATGGATAAGTTACAGGCTTATCTTTACTGCTAGGCATGTGGTTCTAGAATAAGTTTCTTAATTTTTAATAATGTAGCTTAAAGCGTACCTCTTACTTCATATTCAACACTGAATTTTAATGGCCAGTGTAACTATCTCTTTGAGATGTTAAACTCTTAAGATAATTTTTTCTTATTTAGTATTGTAATTATTTGTATTCTTAAAGCCTAATATATAGTACCTAGCAAAATAGATATGGTGAAGAAGGGGGCATTAGAAACGGATTTTCAATCAAAGATCCATTTTATTCTCTTTTTTTTTCCATTTTTTATTAGGTATTTAGCTCATTTACATTTCCAATGCTATACCAAAAGTTCCCCATACCCACCCACCCCCACTCCCCTACCCACCCACTCCCCCTTTTTGGCCCTGGCGTTCCCCTGTACTGGGGCATATAAAGTTTGCGTGTCCAACGGGCCATCTTTTGATACATATGCAGCTAGAGTCAAGAGCTCCGGGGTACTGGTTAGTTCATATTGTTGTTCCACCTATAGGGTTGCAGATCCCTTTAGCTCCTTGGGTACTTTCTCTAGGTCCTCCATTGGGAACCCTGTGATCCATCCAATAGCTGACTGTGAGCATCCACTTCTGTGTTTGCTAGGTCCCGTCATAGTCTCACAAGAGACAGCTACATCTGGGTCCTTTCAGTAAAATCTTGCTAGTGTATGCAATGGTGTCAGCGTTTGGATGCTGATTATGGGGTGGATCCCTGGATATGGCAGTCTCTACATGGTCCATCCTTTCATCTCAGCTCCAAACTTTGTCTCTGTAACTCCTTCCATGGGTGTTTTGTTCCCACTTCTAAGGAGGGGCATAGTGTCCACACTTCAGTCTTCATTTTTCTTGAGTTCCATGTGTTTAGGAAATTGTATCTTATATCTTGGGTATCCTAGGATTTGGGCTAATATCCACTTATCAGTGAGTACATATTGTGTGAGTTCCTTAAATTCTTAAATATCTCTAAAATTTAATTTCATTGGTCTTCAAGCTTAAAAGTTAATTTGTTGTGGTTTTTTCTTGCAGGCATTTGTAAAAGATGTCCATGAAGATTCTATAACAGTTGCTTTTGAAAACAAGTAAGTTTCTTACTATATAATCTTAATGTTGAAGATTTTTAATGTTTTATGCTCATTTTTTTCTTCATTTTTTAAATTGAAGTCTGATTTTAGTGGGTTTTTTTTTCCTATTATGAAACAAAGTTCCCAGAGAGCTCAGGATTAAATCAATGGAAGGCCCTCTTTTGCTAATGATTGACCTTAGAGGTCCTTACTATATAATCTTGATCCTTAAGTCCATTTGATTATGAAAACAAAAGATCCATTCGTCTCAATGAACTAAAAGTTTTAAATAGTTTGTAATTTTATTAAAAGTTGAAAATATGGGAATTTATGGATGTTTACAATAAAAATGATTATAGGTTTTTATACTGATTTTTAATTATATGGTTTATTTTATCAGAAGAAATTATGTGTCCTCATTAGGTTATTTTTATTTTTTTCATATATTTTTAATCAATAATTATGACAGTTAATCTTTACTGCTTTTTGTTCTAGATCATAAAACAGTACTTAAATATCTAGAAATATGAGCTGTATGAAAAAGTCAATAGTATAGATATTATCATTTCATTGGGGGAAAAATTCTAGTCACTAAATTCATTAAGTATTAATAAAGACCATTTTCAGGTAGCCATTTGAGACTCTGAAGTACATATGTTTAGTATTGGTATTAGGATTTTTACTAAACTTTGGTAAGTGACAGTTACAACATTTAGTTTTTCTCTACCATAATAATAGTACATCCAAGGCAGTCTGAAAATCTGTAGATTAAAAAAAAGTAGTATAGTGATTGCTTAGACTTGTTAGGAATGTGTAAGAAAGGTTATAACTAAAGCATAAAATACTTCCTGTTGTGGAGATAAAAACATACTATAATTCACTAACAATAATTGTATATTATATGACAACACACTATACACTATTGAATTTGTGAATTATGTGGTTTATTAATTATATCTTAGTAAATTTCCCAAACTGCAGTCTGTGGCACAGAGTTACTAAGGACTAAAAACAAATACCTTGGTTCTAAAATATTAAGAATAGACCTGCAATTCACTGTCTAGAAAAATCTAAAGTTAGACCGTAAGCTTAGATTCTTTAAGCTATCAATAAGACAAAGTAGTAACCTTTGATGCCTGATACACATTTAGAAAGATACAGATGAAAGTACTAACAGAATATTAAGCCCTCTTCCATGCTCCAGACTAATAATGTTAGTTTACAAGTTTAAATAATAGAATATCTTTACCTGAATGTATAAAGACAAAAGTTCCATAATTGCCTTTTTACATCATTAAACAATAGACAACTATAATATCGCGTCTCTATTTAAGGTCTCATGGGTAACTAAGGGGATAATCTTTTTTGTATTTAAACTATTATTTTTACTTTAATTATGTTTCTGAATGTATATCTTTGTATGGTATGTGCAACAAGAGTGCAGATGTTAATGGAGGCTAGAAGCATCAACTCTGGAGCTGGAGTTAGAGTCAGTTATAAGTTGCCCAACAAGGAGGCTAAGAACAAATTAAGGTTCGCTGTAGGCGTTATTTAATGGCTAAGCCATGCTTCTAGCTTCGTTGCAATTATACTTTTATCTTTTTATTTCCTTCACTAGTAAAACACTGTTTTTAAAAATGGCCATTTGATTCTCTACTCGTAGTTCTGAACTGTAAACTCTTAAGCAGAATCTTTGTTCGTTTTGTGTTTCCTCTTTTGGCTTCCACTAAAAAGGGGGGTAAAGGAAGAGAAAGATTCATCAGGAATACTGAAAGAAAACACAGTATTTCATAGAATAGGATCTTTTCATTTAGAAAGAATAGCTTAGTTAGGGTGCTTAGTTTTTAACCTGTATTTAACGTCTTCAAATCTGTACGATTAAAGAGTTAAAGACATTGTTACTTCTTTGGAACCAAGAAATGTATATTTTGCATTGTATGTCTCACAAGTGAAACGTAACTGACAGTTCATAACATGTTAAAGGTCACTAATTATCAGTGGGTATAAAAAAGCTATTCTGCTGTATTTTAATTATACCCTTTTCAACTGTATTCATAAGTAATGGGGGGAGTCAGTGTAATCTCATCATTCAACAGATTTCTACAAATTCTGACTTATTTGTCCTCTTGTGCAGTAGTTCTTTGTAAACAGAAAGAAAAAAAAGAGACAAATAAGTATTCCTCAAGGTTGTTTTATTAAAATGTCCTCTATCAAAATATAGGCATTTTATGAAGCTAAAAAGGTTACTCAGCAGTTAAGGATACTTGTTGTTCTTACAAAGGACTAATATTCAGTTCTCGGCACCTGAAACTTTAATTCCAGGCTATCTGAATCTCTCTTCTGGCCTCTGTCCATGCACATTCTTAGACACACAGGCATAGAAGTTTTTACACAGAACAGAACTGTTTTCTTAATGGAAAAAGTGACTGCTCTAAATGATTGAATCACTAGTGTTCTTATAAAATTTTGTTACTTAGTATTTGTTATATCTTTGTAAGTAAAAAAATGGTGTTTTAAAACTATTCAATATTTTAAATTAAGAAATTAGGCAATTTAATTGAACTCCTGTAGGCTGTCTCCATTGGGTTTCTATGGTTTAGGAGACCCCCCACACACACACCAATCCAGTCCATGCTGATACATCGGTAGATCAGCATCCAGCTACCTATGGCAAGAATTGACTACTTCGTGGGATCTAAAATTTAAGGGGGACAAGTGAGTTGAGAATTGCTAATGTGCTGACTGCCATTTTGCTTTGGAAAGTAGAGGATAGTTATTGTGGTTGATGGAATGTAGTCAGAATTACTTTGCAAGTAGAACTATGTTGATGATAATACTAACAATTGTCAATACTAATTTAAGCATCAAAGGAATTTCTGTTGTAGACTTGGGTTTCTAAAGTGTGAGTTAAAATTATTAGAAGAAAAACCTTTTAAGTAATAGTTTTGATCTGTTGTCTTTAGAAAAACTGTGTGGAAACCTAGGTTGCTATGCTGCATGTAGACTTCGTTAAAATGTCTGTGCACTGCCATTATGCACCACTCAGCAAAAACTGGCCATTTGAAGGCATTTGCTTCTTTAAACCAAGAAAGAGTCACATTTAACCAAAGTTGATTGCAGCATGCTCACTATTTGCATTAAACACCAAAAGCTTGTCAAATAATGATATTTTGTTTATTTGCAGCTGGCAACCAGAGAGACAGATTCCATTCCATGATGTGAGATTCCCACCACCTGTAGGTTATAATAAAGATATAAACGAAAGTGATGAAGTTGAGGTGAGTTCCCAAGCCATAAAATAACCAGCGACTAAGGGCATGTGTGTAATTTTCTTTGACTTTTAAAATATACCTTGCTTTTAACAGTATTTAAACTACCTTGAGTTAAAGTTAAAATCCCTTTTAGTTAATTATTTGAAATGTTATATGGTTACTTATATTTGGCTATTCAGCCACACTCAGGAAATATCTTGTCCCAAGTTTCTTTACCCCATTAGCATATCCTTGCCTCATCTCTAAATCTTTGTGTAGGTAATACTTTTGTTAGAAAGAGTCATTAAGTGAGCCCATGAAATGCGACTCAGGTTGCTGTCTGCAGACCAGAGCACTTCTAGTTTTTCTCCGCTGTTTCTGCTCAGAGTTCTGCAACTTCTGCAATCTCTAGTGCTGTCTGCTTTCAGGGAAAGGGCGCCTAGTTACAGGTCATGTGACTTACACATGTTGGGAGAAGACTGTGCTATCAAGAGTCTCCAGCCCACTTCTCGTGTGTGCGTGCGTGCGTGCATCTGTGTGTCTGTGTATGTGTTCTGGGCACTGAGGATTGAGCTAGGGCTTCATTCATAGATGCTGTACACGTGCTCCCTAATGAACCACACCCCAGCCTCACATTGACAAGGAAATGCAGCATTGAGTGTGGGGTGAAGGTGGGGTACACAGAGCAGATAAACATGATTGACCTGCCTCCTCCTACAGCGGGAGGCAGATCTGTCAGCAGGCAGCTTTTACATCCTGTAGTGCCTGACAGCACCAGTTCCAAATATTGGTATCAACAGCTCCTCCCACATCTTCGTGGTACCTCAATCCTTAAATAAAAGCCATTGCTGATATTAATGCCAGTAGTCCCCTCCCCGAAACTCACAGTGCCTCGAAATCCTTAAATAAAAGCCGTGGTTGATCATCAAAAAAAAAAAAAATTTGTTGCTATTCTATTCACTTTTTCAGCAAAATGAATTTGGAAAAATAGTTTTACAAAGGAAAGTAATAGTTCTAACAAAGCATGAATATGATATTATATGCCTATGATCTTAACCGTTAGGAGGTGGAGGTTAGAGGATCAGGATTTCAGAGTTTATCATTGGCTACATAGCAAGTTAGAGGCCAGTTCTTCATACATGAGAGCCTTAACTCTAAAAGAATTTTTTTAAGAATTCTAGAGCCAGTGTGGTGGCATATGGCCTTTAAATCCAGCACTCAGGAAACAGGCATGTGGACCTCATGAGTTCGAGGCCCACCAAGTCTATGGTACTGAGTTCTAGGACAACCAAGTCTACATAAAGAGACCTTGTTTCAAAAAAAAACAAACAAAAAATAATTTTATATAATAGACTAGTAATATAAAATTTATTTTAGTAGTAGTGAATCTTTCTGATATATATTTTTCAAATCTGTATCTTTTATATCATATATAGATAGATAGATAGATAGATATATACATATATCTATCTATATATACATATACATATATATATATATATACATATATATACATACATATATATATATATATATACATATATATACATATACACACACACACACATATATATATATCCCAAATGTCCTTTAATAGGCCATACTATGAACTACATGCTCATCTACCATTGAGCTCTTAGAATAAAAGGTGCTGTTGAAATTTGATCAAAATCATTGTATTTATGATTCTCTACTCATTGAAAATTGGTTTTCTATTATAATCTTATTTATCTTACAATTTTGTAGTCTCTTTTACCTCCTACTTCCCAAGCCTTATTTTGAGGTCTTTTTAAAAATGCATTAATTTTTATAGTTTCATGCATGTTTGTAGTATAAAGCAAATAAATAGGTACTTGTTAAGAGGTAAGCAACGTGAAGTTAGGTCCTTAAATGTTAATTTTCTGCTCAGGCTATCAGGTACATCAATACAGTCTTCCTTTGATGAGGTTACATTCTAGCTGGAATAGCTAATGTCATGACAGGTGAAAGTTATATGAAGGAAGAGAAAGCTAAATGGAAGATAATACAGGGGCAGCAATGCTATTTCAGAGTCTAGTTGGAGGTCTCTGAATGTTCAAACCTATGTTCTTTTCTCTGCAATTTAAATGAGGAATAACATACTTATAATAAATACTTATAATAAATACTTATAATATAAATACTTATAATAATAATATAAATAATAATATAATATATTATATATAAATAATATATAATATTAATATATAATATATTATATAATATATAATAATAAATAACATAAATAAATACTTATAATAAATAATAATTAATAAATAATAAAGCCTAAAACTGTACTTAGTGTATTCTGGATTTGGCTTTGCAAGAGATCTTAATTGTAAATACAGATGTTATCTAAACCTCTACAGGCCTTTAAGCTCAGTAGATAACATGTACTTGTTCCCAGGGCTGACTATATGAGTTAGATCCCCAGTCCTGGCATGGTAGAAGGAGAGACACAGACACATGGGGGATTGTCCTCTGACCTCCAATTGTACACCTATAACATTACCAAGTGAATGTATGTGTTTGTTCTCTTTCAAAAACCCTCTGGTATCTCCTTCCCTGTGGGCTTCTTGCTGTGTTAAAGCAAAGGCCAGTTTATGTGTATGTTTTTATGGCAAGACTTTGGAGGGGTAAAGAAAACCATTTTGTTTTTTTCAACTTAGTTGCATGACAGTTGAAGCCCAATGAGATGCATCATAAAACTTACCTCAGAAGCTAGTGAGATGGCACAGCAGATCATGGCAACTTAGGTTCTATTAATATTTATTTGTTATTGTCTTCACAAAAGATTGCATGCTACACATTGCAAATGAACTTGAAAGGTTTCCTAAGAGATAATTATTAGAGCTGTGTATGAAAGCCAGAAAAGTGATATTCAGAAGATTGCTGGAATAGATTTGTCTTTTTTCATGGAGAGGAGGAGCCAGAAAAGCAGAGTAGCCTTCAAAAGAGATGAAGGCCAGGACCCTAGTAAGCTGAGTGATCAGTGAACTCACTAACCTATCTGCTTAGAGTACAGGTAGTTATTGCCTTTGTCTGTAACTTTGGATTGGTTTTCCTTGTTATAATAAAAATGATGCTTACATGGTTTCAGATACATTTTTGTAGATTATTGAATAGCTACAGAAGAAAATCTAGTCATGCTATGGATATCAGCTTTTCTCAAGTGTTCATGTCAAGAGTACTAAATATTACTGACATAGATCAGAGAAGTAAACAAAGTGCTTTTAACCGTGAGTTCTCAAGTTGTTTCCAATTATGTATTTTTGTCTAAGCCAACATAAATGTAAAGTTTGGTTGAAATCATATGGTATATGATTTCAAAGATAAATATGGACTTTTTAAGATTTCCTCACTGTCTAGTGTCTGCTGCTTTTGAATTATGTTAATCATAAATATTCTGTTTTATAATTTTTATGTAGGTTTATTCCAGAGCAAATGAAAAAGAGCCTTGCTGTTGGTGGTTAGCTAAAGTGAGGATGATAAAGGGTGAGGTAGGAAAATGCATATTGTTCATACTATTTACATTTTCTAAGCCCACATTTTAATTTTGGTGTCTATTTTTAATAACTGCCTAACTTTAAGTCATTTTATAAAAATGTTTTCAATATAGGTTTACTATATGCTTGCTATATGTTTCTATTGATTAAAGTTTCCCCCTCCCCAAGAGTTTATATTTTAAAATGATAGGAGCTGGGCATGGTGATCCATTCCCTTAATCCCAGCACTAAGTGGCTGAATCACAAAGATCAGGGTTAAAAGTCATCCGTGGCTATAGAGTAAGTACTAGGCTAGTCTGGGCTATTATGAGTTCCTTTCTCAAAACAATAGTCAAAGTTATGTAGGTTTCCCTTCTTTTAAAAATATGGCTAAGAATGACTTGTTTATTTCTCTCAGTTTTATGTGATAGAATATGCAGCATGTGATGCTACGTATAATGAAATTGTCACAATTGAGCGTCTACGATCTGTTAATCCCAACAAACCTGCTACAAAAGATACTTTCCATAAGATCAAGCTGGAGGTGCCAGAAGATTTACGACAAATGTAAGTTGATACATTAAAAAAATGCTATATCAGAAGGGCAGTGGTGGTGCATGCCTTTAATCCCAGCACTTGGGAGGCAGGGGCAGGTGGATTTCTGAGTTCGAGGCCAGCCTGGTCTACAGAGTGAGTTCCAGGACAGCCAGGGCTATACAGAGAAACCCTGTCTTGAAAAAAAAAAACCAAAAGAAAAAATGCTATATGAAAAAATGCTGGGAACATGCAAGGGTGTGTAGTTTTACAAATATACATTTTATATACACATACATATGTGTATATAAATTAAAATATTATATATAGGTTACTGCATATATAAATTAAGATGTTATATCCAGGTTACTAATTCAGAATGTAAATTTTAAAATGATATGTTTTGTATCTTTGTCAAAAGTAGTTTGGTTACAGTAGTGAAGGAAAAAAATTTTTTTTCCTAGTTATATAATCAAGCAAGTCCTGTATTTGTTTAAACTTACTTGATATATGGCTAAAGTGTGTAAATCTACACTGAGTTCTCTAAACAAAGATTTTTTTTTTCATAAGCTTTGAAGATTTTGAAAATGATAGAATTCTATCAAAAGTCACATTGTTCATATTGTTGTTCCACCTATAGGGTTGCAGACCCCCTCAGCTCCTTGGGTACTTACTCTAGCTCCTCCATTGGAGGCCCTGTGTTCCATCCAATAGCTGACTGTGAGCGTCCACTTCTGTATTTGCCAGGCAGTGGCATAGCCTCACATGAGACACCTATAGCACGGTTCTTTCAGCAAAATCTTGCTGGCGTATGCAATGGTGTCAGCGTTTGGAGGCTGATTATGGGATGGATCCCCAGGCAGGGTAGTGTCTCTAGCTGCATATGTAGCAGAAGATGGCCTAGTTGGCCATCATTGGGAAAAGAGGCCCCTGGGTCTTGCAAACTTTATATGCCCCAGTACAGGGGAACGCCAGGGCCAAGAAGTGGGAGTGGGTAGGTAGGGAAGCAGGGTAGAGGGAGGATATAGGGAACTTTCGGGATGGCATTTGAAATGTAAATAAAGAAAATATCTAATACAAATGATAAAAGGTTTTTTAAAAGGTAAAAATAAATAAATAGAAAGTCACATTGTACACTACAAAATTTTCTCCTGATGCTTTCCCTTTTAGAGAAAATATTTTCAGATAAAATACATACTAAGTTAAAGCTAAAGAGGCTTGGAAAAGCCCTGTTTCTAATCTTTTATCTAGAATGATGTTAAACAATTCAGAGAAGAGATTAATTTTTAAAGGTACAATAAGTCTGATGTGGACTACTACCCTAGATAAAAGTCATATTATAGTTCAGAATACATAGAAATTCTATTTTTAAGTCTAGAGATGATGTATGCAAGTAATTTTTATGTTTTCATCTTTATTTCAACAGATGTAACTGTTCTTCTTCAAGAGAGAAAGGAGAGGATTAAGATACCCATAGCTTATCTCCATAATTTTTCAGTTTGCTCACAGAAAATATTGACTTATGTAAAGAAAATCAAGAATTATACAGAAAAAAAAGTGGTTCCTATAAATGTGGCTTCTTCAACAATCTAACCCTAATAGCAATTCCTTAAGAGCATAACTGTTTAGCCAGATGTGGTACATGTCTGTTGTCTCAGTACTTGGGAGGTAGAGGCCAGCCTAAGTTGTGTAATTGAGTTTAAGACTAACCTAGGATAACACCATGCATGTGCATACACAGAAACACATGGGTAAATAAATGCTTAAAATAATAGCTAAAAGGGCACAGGAGATGGGGGTCATATAGATGCAGTGCTCAAGAATAAAATTTTCCAAAAAAATAAAATATGTTTTAATTAGCTGCTTTTTTACCCTTTATTGTGTCAAATGTTTGCTTTATTTCACAGGTGTACAGTAAAAGTACATAACTTGTAAATAGAACTAGCATTTACATAAAAGAAATTTAGTATAAATCCTTGGTTTTTAGTATAATTTTATCTGCATATATTTGTGCTAGTGATTGGTGATCATTCATGTTAATGATGAATATGTTTTATTTCTAGGTGTGCCAAAGAATCAGCACATAAGGATTTTAAAAAGGCAGTTGGTGCCTTCTCTGTAACTTATGATCCAGAAAATTATCAGCTGGTAATTTTGGTGAGTGTTTTTTAATTGTCTAGTTTGGTTTATTTCCTCTGGGGCATTTGCTTTGGTAACAATATTGTTAACTTTAAATCACTCAGTCCATCAATGAAGTCACCTCAAAGCGAGCCCACATGTTGATTGACATGCACTTTCGAAGTCTGCGCACCAAGTTGTCTCTTATACTGAGAAATGAAGAAGCCAGTAAACAACTGGAGGTATGTTCCTTTCCCTAGCACTGTTGGTAAGGCTGTCCAGAAATAACTACTGTATGGTTCTCAAATTCAAGTATGGACAGCTTGTTTTATTATTTCCTATTTCCTCTAGTTTGGAAATTTAAATTGTACAAAATATAAGCATACTAAAATTTTCATGCCTGAAATTACACAACAGTCATATATTTTAAGGAAATTTTAGACATTTCATTTTTACCAAAAGTTTGTCAAAGCTGCTATAAAGTGAGACAATGCTTCTTCTATGTAACATGTTATCATTAAAGTACTAGAGAATATTTAAATATCTAATCTTATTCCTTTCATTATGTATGTTTATCTCTGTTTAAAAGGGTATAGAACTTCTTCATTCTAATTGGTTGTCACTCTTTAAAACTCCTGTCTTCAGATTCCTGCCAGAGGCTATTTCCCTAACTTACTATTTCGTCTCTTAAGGTGCATTTTATCTACTTTTATTAATTCTCCAATAATTGCCATCACCATGCATTTATTTTCATTGATAACTATCTAGTACTTCCATTCATTACCATAGAAACTAAATGGAGTTTGTTTTAATGTACCAACTCAAGTAGATTACTGTCAATTTAAAGAGTCTCCCTCATCATTATTCATTTCGTTAGGGAGAATCATCAGTTGATATAGCAAAAGAAAAGGGGAGTTTCAAATTGTAGTTTAAGAAAAAAGGTAGTCAAGGCTATGAAAATTGCCAATTACCAACTTTGTGTATGAATGATGAACTCTTAACAGAAAAGGAAAAATTTACTTTTGTTTGCCAAATGGCTGTTGAGGTCTGTTTGATTAGTTTTTTTTCTCTCATTCTTTATTGATGTCCCCCATGTTCACACTTTTGTGGTTTAGCGATTTTCTCATAACTTTTAGGCCACAGCAGCCTTCTTAATTTCATTGTGAGTATTATGAACGTGTACTCATATATCTCTTCTTAAGCATCTAATTCTTCTTGAATGTTCTTTACCATACCTTTGGTTTACATGTATCCATAAATTATCAATGGGAAAAATGAACCAGGGTAATCACGATCCAAAAACGTGACTTCTTGGAAAATCTTCGAAGATTTTATATACTTTACTACCATTACCTTTGAAAACAACTATTGTTCTTTTAAAATTGCTTACATTAGATATATTTATTCATTCAAATTATCTGGTGTGTTGAATAATGATAAACTATGTGCATGCCTATTTTCTTCACTACTAATATTAAAGAGGTTCATAAACCCTTTTAAGAAATACCCATTTTCAACATGAGCCACTAATCTGTTTGGTTTTCATTAATGGCATGCTAGAACTAAACATTCAGTTTTGATATGCTTTTTAAAGACAGTGATTATCCACATAATATGGGGTATCATTGGAACATAGTTTTGTCATTGCTGAATATTTTAAAGAGTTCATCAAGCTTTTGTGGATTCAGATCACAAAGTCTAACAGACTCTGAATATAAAAGTAATATAAAATTGATATTTCTGTATTCTACGAGTGTTCACTTTACTGTTAAACCACAGAGTTTTAGGGATTTTTTTCCCTGGGTTTGAGGAGAGAGGGTGTTGTCTTAATGTCACATTTCAGCTGAAGGATGTTTAGATCCACCATACCTGGTTATATATTATGAAAATGGCACCATTTCTAGAAAAAGTACTTATATATCCATAATAAGTGCAGTGAATATTTTTTTATTAAAGATACCATTTTTAATTGTTGCTTAAATTGAATTGAGTCTGTCAGACCTAGTGAGCTGTTCTTAATTGGGAATATTTTGTCTGCTTCTTAATTATTACATTGTGGATATCATTGAATAACAAAGGCAGCCTTGCAAATAGGTTTGCAAACATAACCTTGAAAAACTGTCAATAAACTTTTTCCTGTTAACAAAAAAAATGTTTTAAATGGCATAGACCTTCATTAGCCTCAAAAGAACTTGTGTGATTCTAAAATTAGTTTTTCTACTATGATAATTTATAGGACCCTGATATATAGGGTCAAGATAATTTACATGGCTGACCTAAATGAAATTGTCTTAATAATTGATAAAACATGTTAATCAGTTGTGCATTTCTCTTCAGAGTTCAAGGCAGCTTGCCTCAAGATTTCATGAACAGTTTATCGTACGAGAAGATCTGATGGGTTTAGCTATTGGTACTCATGGTGCTAATATTCAGCAAGCTAGAAAAGTGCCTGGCGTCACTGCTATTGATTTAGATGAGGATACCTGCACATTTCATATTTATGGAGAGGTAAATATTTCACCATATAATCCAACTTCCCCCTCATAGAAACAAACAAATAGTATTTCAAATGCCAAATCTTTTGCTTTGATATTACACCCACTCAACCTTCTTTATTAGGATCAAGATGCAGTGAAAAAGGCTAGAAGCTTTCTGGAATTTGCTGAAGATGTCATACAGGTTCCACGAAACTTAGTAGGTAAGTAAAAAATAACTTTATATATACCACAAAAAATAAAATCCTAGTACACAACTTCTATACTAGTTAAACCTCGTTTCATCACTGAAAGTGTAATCTGATTAAGTCAATCTTTGAGATGTAGCCTGTTCTTACAGTGTATAGAAAATAATACTCAAAGATTATATTTTCAGAAGATATACAAGAAATAGTTCAGACTTATATGTCTGAAAGGATAATTTTTACCTAGCCTCCTCAAGGTATTTTTTTAATCATAGCATTAGATTTTTTTCTAAAATGACTAAAAATTTAAGCTTTTATAGTTTGGTGATATTTGAGAAAATGATAGCATTCATGTCAGTTATCTCTGGGTTCAAAATCTGGATATGTCTAGCATAGACATAGTTTGAAAGATAAATTCACACCAACTGTCTTTGGATTTTATGGAGTCAGTAGTAGCTCCTTATAAATTGATAAATACTGTTTCCTAATCATCACTGTGATGGCTGTTAGCATAGGAACTTTTCACTAGTATTCCCAAATTATTCAGTTGTCTTTAGTAGAACAAACTAAAACCAGGTATGGGTTTATTTTTTAAAATGTGTTTTGAGCTGGGCATGGTGGCGCACACCTTTAATCCCAGCACTTGGGAGGCAGAGGAAGGCGAATTTTTGAGTTCAAGGCTAGCCTGGTCTACAGAATGAGTTCTAAGAAAACCAGGGCTACACAGAGAAACCCTGTCTAAAAAAAAAAAAAAATGTGGTTTGAATTTATAAATAAATTTGGGGCATATTGCTTCTTAATCCTCTTGTAGAAGTATAAAGTGAACAAACTTCCTGTGTAGTTTATGTATATAGCTTAAAACATTCATAGGCTACATTTTGTCAAAATAGAATAGTAATCATCTTACAGTGTCATTTAAAATTACTAGCAATAGCCCAGCATTCAGGAGACAGGCACAAAGATCACAAATTTAAGGATAGTATGGGGTAGGGATAGCAAGATCCTGACTCCAAAATAGTGTCCAAGAGTCATGGTATTTTTTACCATTAATTAAAAAAAAACTTGAAGGTAAAGAACAAATGCTAATGAAATTAGTTTACATGTATGCTGCAACACAAGAATGTGAATGTAGTGTTACCAACACACATACCAGTTGTATAGAAGATACATGCATAGCACAGGATGAACTAATGATTATGATAGAACCATGGTATCCATTAAATTTTGATAGTGCTATAGTAGGTGAAAATATTTACACATATTTGATACCATTGTGACTTTGGGTGACTGACTTAGCTCTTGAGAGAATGCTTTTCCTTCACTTAACATGATATCAACGTGGTATTCAAGGTCTAGATGCTTAATGAGGTGTTGTTATGTGTAGTACTTAGCACAGTTCTGGGTACAGAAGGAAACTCCATGTTCTCTTTTGTTTATTCATAACTTCTTCATTTCATTACAGCAGATTTATAGTAAATTCTGTTGGAATTTGGAAGTAACTGCAATATACAAGTAAACTAGATTCAATTAGATTACCAAAGAAGAAAGAGATTATACCTATAGTCTTGCATTAGGTGTAGAGGATGTTTAAAGTTGGTTTGCACCAAAAAAAAACCTATTGCAGAATTGAGTTTTCTTTACGTTTATACTTAGTAAAACAAGAGAATTCTGGTTTGATGAGGAATGCTGCAACACTAGGAATACTGGGCTTCTTCAGAAATCAGTTTTTGTTAGTTCGGTTTGCTGGGCAGGTTTCAGGGTGACGTCTTAATCACTATTACTTGAGTCTCATCTACTGATTGATTACCTATTTTTCACAAGCCTTCTTCAGTATGCACACCAATTTATCTTGCCTAAAAGTTTGTGTGTTCTATCTAAACTTTGACAGTGAGTTTGTTTAGACGAAGTACTTAGTTATTTCTTAATAGAAACATGCTAAAGTCCTACTTTTCTTTATGCTAATTTGCATCTTTATTAAAATCAACTTTCATGGTTATGTAAGGATTTTACAGAAAAAAAAAAAAAAACAAACTCTGAGAATACTCCAGGTAGGGATTTTTGTACGTTCTTCATTTCATTTGAAGAAGAATAGAACAGACATAATGAGATTTTTAGATTAGAAATCCTGGTTTAGTGGCATGAGTTTTGTTTTCTACCACTGACCAAAGAGCTCAAGGTGGAAGAGTATGAAAGCCACACACAGCAATAATGTCAAAACTGTGGCTCTGATTATAAGAACTATGAGTCCTTCTGCAAGACCTTTTGCTAGTTTGTTATTTAAAGTAGCTAGGAAGCAACTTCTCTCTTTTCATCAATTTGCCTGCGCTGAGGAGGCAAAATGAGCATATAGAAGCATTTCACCCATGGCTTATCTAAGTGCTTAAGTCCCCCTAGAATCTGGTTTGCCTCATGTGTAGGTTTCTAGAATTAGTAGTGCTTAATTTGTAAATTCTTGCTTTACACTCATGTATGATAGTGGCTATGAAAGCAGCCATGTCCTAGTTTTATATATAATTGAATTTTGCACAGTGGGGCAAACAATTGCTATTTAGAACTACTACTAGATTTTTCTGAATTTCAACAGATGTTACTAAAGAATACGTATAAGCCTTTTCATGGTAGTTTTGGAGTTATCTGAAAGTGTGCTTTACCTATGAATATGTATGCTACTCTACATTGTGACCAATGCATAGAACTAATATTCTGTTATTAACATTGGCTTGAAGAATTTTTGTTCCTTTTAGATATTTAGATAGCTTTCTAAGCTCCTGAAACTTAAGAGCATATTTTCAAATGTGTCATACATAATTCTAAAAATAGTTCCTATGTATATATGAGGAAATGTGAATCAAAGCTAGATGAGAATTGAAATTGTCAAGTAAGCAAATACATTTATTATCCTTCTTTTCCTTAATTCCTTTTGTAGAGCTTTACAGAGTGCTAAATACCACAGTACCAGTTAGTTTAAAGTATACGGTCTTATGTGAGATAAGGGGTTCTCTTTGAGTTACCTTTAAATTTTCAGAATTACCCAATCAGTTCACAAGTATTAATCAGCTGTAGTATCTGACCAAATGAGTTTAAAAATGACCTAATCAACGAGAATAATTTATAATTAAACTATTTTTTTAAAAAGCTTCTGTTTTGAATCTTATAATCCAGTATGTATATGTATTTGAATGTGTAAGATAGTTTATAGTGGAGTGTGCTTGTACGATTTGAGTGATGTCCTCGAGTCAAACATGAATTATTTATTTTAGGCAAAGTAATAGGAAAAAATGGAAAGCTGATTCAAGAGATCGTGGACAAGTCAGGAGTTGTGAGGGTGAGGATTGAGGCTGAAAATGAGAAAAGTGTCCCACAAGAAGAGGTATGTAATAGTGCTTATTTTTCTGGTTTTGTCTAAGAGAAAGAGTTTTGTTTGTCTTGTTTTATTTTTTTAATGTATTAATACAGAGGCTCCTGTATTACATGCATATAATATTTTTTTTCTTTTTGTGGTACTCAGAATCAAATCCAGGACTTTGATAATTGTTCTGACTATTGGACATGCTTAATACTATAGATACTAGACTATCTGTTTTGGTTTGGCTTGGTTTTTGTTTTTTGAAGACAGAATTCCTCAGTGTAGCCTTGGCTATCCTGAAACTCACTCTTAGACCAGGCTGACCTTGAACTCAGAGTTCTGCCTGCCTCTGCTTTACAAGTTCTGGGACTAAAAGTGTGCACCACCACCCAGTGACTATGTTTTCTAATGCTGGACTTTAGATAAGTAAATTTATCCTGTATTTGTCTTCATTTTGTGATCTTATAATGGGTAGTCATGAGTTTGCTATTATAAGGTGTATATCACTGGTTCAGCCATTAATGAATGACAAAAAGCGTGCATAGACAGCCTTTATAAATGCTTTTGATTGAGTGTTAATGTGGTAAAGTAAGTTCATTCTGTGTGTGCTTTTTCTGCACATGATCACTTCCCCCAACATGACTTTGATAACTCTCAGTCCTATCTACCTGGACATATGCTTATTGGTGTAACCTTGTAAGTATTTGTATGGAAAGTGGAAAGGGACAGTATAACCCTTGATGCAGTTGTACTCTCAAAATGCTGTCCACGCACAAGCTTATAATTTTCACATTAATTAGCTGTCTTTTGTGAAAGATTATTTTAATTGATGTTAAATCAATTTAGTGTTTTTTTTAAGGTTTAATTCAATAAAGTTTGTGTGTGTGAGTGTTTGGAGGGGTTGGGAGAAGAGCTCAGTTGTGAGCTGCTAAGAACCAAACTTGGTTCCACTGTAAGAACAGTACATGCTCTTAACCTCTACAAAAAGCCATCTCTCTCTAATCCCTGATTTGGTTTTTAATTGCATAATTTTTATGCTCTATGGGAGCTGGTGAGATGGTTCAGTGGTTAAGAGTGCCGACTGCTCTTCTAAAGGTCCTGAATTCAAAATCCCAGCAACCACATGGTGGCTCACAACCATCCGTAACAGAATCTGATGCCCTCTTCTGGAGTGTCTGAAGACAGCTATAGTGTACTTATACATAATTAATAAATAAATAGTGTACTTATACATAATTAATAAATAAACAAACAAACCTTTTAAAAAAATTTATGCCCTGTAATTTTATATGTCAAAACACTTTATAGTAATCTATAGTCTTAACCATCATTGTTAATGGGAAAAGATGAACTTCAAACATTGTTCCTAATATGTTGAATTATCAGATTTCTTTATAAATAATTAAGTGGATATGCTTAACAAAAAATATCACTGACATGGTAATAGAACCAAGTTCTCATAAAATTGGAATTTTTTGTGTTTTATGTTTTTTTATCAAGGAAATTATGCCACCAAGTTCCCTACCTTCCAATAATTCAAGGGTTGGACCTAACTCCTCTGAAGAAAAGAAACATTTAGATACAAAGGAAAACACCCATTTTTCTCAACCTAACAGTACAAAAGTCCAGAGGGTAAGAATTTGTCACCTCTAACCACACTAAAAGTAATTTCTTTGACGCAGATTCCACATTTGGTATTTGGGCTGTTTTTTCTCGTTAGATTTGTAGGCTACTCTTACTCTATATTTTCACATAGGTTTGGTACCATATGAGATTACAAAACAAAGTAATACATATTTTTTCAATTTATTCACAGTGACAAATCTTAAGCTATAAACCTAATGGGGTCACTTTTTTTCTGTTGAGGGTGGACTTTTTTTTTTTTCATACTATAACTCCTTAAATTTTGCAGGTGTTGTAACTCAAAGTGTACCTTCTATTAGATGTGTTAGTTACTTCTTAAAGCCATATTTTAGAAACTGATTTTCACTATTTGAACTGACCTATTTAGAAATGCATTTAGAAGTCCTGCAGTGAAAGTCCTGCGTTCAGGCTTCTGTGTATCGTTCATTATAGTTAATCACATCACTTGCATTCCTTATACTGCTTTAGGTGTTAGTGGTTTCATCAATTGTAGCAGGGGGACCCCAGAAACCTGAACCCAAGGCTTGGCAGGTAGGAAACTATTCCTTGAAAAATACATTTTAAGTTGATATTTTAATGTTTATTCCCCTTGTTAAGAAAGACTACAAATGAGCCTCATGGTTGGGGGCTGGTGGAGGAGTATTTGTGGGTATTTGGATCCACAGCCCTAGGCTAAATCTCAAACATCTTCATTCCACTTAGAAGTTCTTCCCTTACATGTCCAGTGTCATTTTCTACCAGTCTTCCCACTGTGTCTTATAGGAAGCTTGATTCCTTCTGAAGTTCTTGGAATTCTCTAAAATTGAACATACTTTTTGCTGCTGCTTTATGTGTGGGTTTATTCTACCCAGACTGTTCTTTTTCCTGTATTTGCCTTATCACTTTGACCCTGTTGTATGTGAAGCTTTCCTTGTGTACTTACCACAGGTTTCCTACCTGTTCCATCTTCCTGTGTGCTCACCCAGAGCATGTTTTTAGATGTTTTCTTGTTGGTCTCTTCAACCACATTGTAAGCTCCTTGATGTCAGGGTCCTTTGCCTGGTATATGAGAATTGCTTATAATAAGGATGGTATAACTCAGAAAAGACTAAAAGCAAAAATGCCATTTTATACCAAGAACTAAAACTGCAAGTGAATTGGACACTCCTTTCTGTTGGACATCCCTTTCTCATCTTAGAAAAGAGAATCACTTTGTCCTAATATTGGTATTCTATATTTTCAATTTATTCAGATCTTCTGATTAGACATTTGAGTTGTCCTTGGGTACTCTAACAGTTTGTACCATGTTATAAGAGAAAATTGGTTTAAATAATGTTCTTCAAATTCTACCTAATTAAATCTACAGCACAAAATTAAAAGCTTATTTTGGTGATTACTTGGAAAGCATGTATTATTTCGTGACTTGATATTTGGCACTTGGAAAAAGTACAATTAATGCCTTTGTGATTATGCTATTGAGAAAAGGAATAATATTGAAGGAGGGCACTTTTTATATTGTAGTACAAAAAAGAAAATCTTTACAAGTTCTTTTCATCCCCTGATAGTTCAGATAGTCACTGCTACTAGGAAGCTGTGCCTTGCCTACTATATGATAATCAGCTTACAAGCAATACTTTCTGATGGTTCAGTTTTATTGTTCATCAACAGTAGCATTCTTTACAAGGATATAGAAAATCCTGTGTCCTTCCCTTCCTTTCTTGAACCTACTGTATACTGAATATAAACAGGGAAAGCATCCCAACAATAGCTACATGTTCTAAGAAACGTTCTTTAGGAAAGAGTGACACTTTGCTCGAGGGACAGATTCTTGGCCTCCTGCATTTTTGCCAAACACTTGTAACTGTAATACTTATTACTTATTAGTATTACAGTATTAGTGTGTGAGTACCAATAATCATGTATTTCTTCAGTAGCAAAATGATTGAACTATTCTCAGCTTAGAATGTGTCTTATTTATCCCCTCTTTAAGCTAGACTTTCCTACTGGTTATTATATTGAATGGTTTGGGGTTTTTTTTCTTCTCTTATGCTGATGAGAAATATAAATATTTAGATTATATCTTTAAAACAATCCCTATATTAAAATGCTATACATAGAAGATCAAAGTATTTCTTATGATTGAACTTTGTAAGATTATACTATATTTTTGAAATTTTATGGACTTATTAAATATTATGCTTATAATTTTGCCTTGGTTTTTGTTCTTCTACAAACTACTCAGTGTATTTTAATTTAAATTCTCATTTTTGTTCATGATTTGGATTTTGTTGATTTGGTTGGCAAAATTGAGGTTTTTAAATTTGTATCATTGGTATCTGATTTTAAATTGAATTTGATTTAGGTAGAACTTACAGTGAGTGAATTAAAGCATAACTATTCATCTTGCTTACCACAGTAAAGATTGTATAATTCTTAGTTAAATGTTTGTTATTTTGTCAACATTAAACAGTAGTCTTTAAAACAATGTGATGTCTAAGAAATCACTATATTGATCTGCCCTTGGTTTTACATATTGATTTATATTTTAAATAGATGTTTGTGTGTTCGCCAGACCTTGTACTAGGGATTTAGTCATTAGGTGTTTTTGTTTTTGTTTTCAGATGAACCATCACTAGTTCTTTAGGTTCACTGTTACAATTTCTTTTTCAGGGTATGGTACCATTTGTTTTTGTGGGAACAAAAGACAGCATCGCTAATGCCACTGTTCTTTTGGATTATCACCTGAACTATTTAAAGGTGAGGACAGGATGACTTTTAACTTCTAATCTTCTTGTGCTGAATTATTAAAAACTGTATAGTAAATCCTTCCAAAACTAGGATCCTTCTAAGCTGTGCATAACAGTATATGACCTTGTAAAAATAATAGATAAAATACATTGTTTCAGTTTATTTCTTCTAAAAACTTAATTTTTCATTGTAAATCTTACGGCTAATATCCCAGTTCTCAATACATTCATATATACATATATATGTACATGTATATATATGTATATATATGTGTGTGTGTATGTATATATATTTATTTATTTATATATAGTTATTCTGCTAAACCCTTAGATTCAATTTAGGTAATGATGTTATATATACATATATATGTGTGTATATATATGCATATATATATATATTTGAACCTTCTAGCTTTTATGGATGTTTTCTGATCCAAATTTTGTGTGTACTTGCCTTTGTTGTCCCTCCTATGTTATTTATTAAGGAAATTCTAGCATTTCATGAAGTCCTCTTTAAATATTTACTCTTCATACTTTTCTCTATATTGTGTTAATCAAAATATAAACTACTTGTGCTTTCTTGTATATGCTCATCTTACTGATTTTACTGTTATGCTTCCTTAGCTTGCAAGCTGGGAAGTAGGAACCCAGAGGCTATTATATTAGTAAAAATAGCATGGGATTGGCAATACATCTGTGAAGTAGCTATGTGTACTTTTTCAATTTCCCTTTGGCCCAAATATAAAATTTAATGAAATGAAATCTTAATTGTTTTTAGTGTTATAATGTCTTATTTGTTAAAATATATGCCAGAATTATTCTATAGGTCTTTTTTTAAAGTCTACAAAATAATCTAAGTTCTATTTTATTTATGATACTAACTTAAGAATGTGTTTGCTGACTTAAAGAATAAAATGTGAATCAGTCTTCTAGTAAGTAAGAGTGAAAGGAAAAAAAACGGTGCAGTACCTGGTCATTTTGTTCATTCTTAATGGTGGTCAGTTAATAAATAAAAGTGGGAAGGTTTCATCCAGCAAGGTTTGCATGGGTAGGATGCCACTTTGATTTGCTTATTTATTTTTTGTTGGACAGTGTTTTATGTGCAATCTGTTGTATGTTTTCCTTTATAATCTTCACTAGAAATAATTATTGTGACCTAGATAGACAGAGCTGCATTATATCATGTCCCTTGTTCTTTCAATTAATGCTTTTTCTTAGATATTTTATTTTTCTCTATTGAATATTTTGTCTGTTACTGGCAGCTGTTCTGTTGCCATTCTTATCATCACCAAATCATCTTTTGGTTGGGTCTAGCATCTCACCAAAACTAAGTACAATACCTAAGTGCAATAACTGGAATACCATTCTCTTATGCAATTTCTAGATAACACATTCCATTAGCTAGAAATATACCTTTGCAGGAAGCCACTAGTCTTTCCTTTTTCCTACCCAGTTTATCACAGATTCTGGTTTAGAGAGCAAGTTCTCTGTGGATTCTCAGTCTGACCGTTTTTCACCCCCCACCCCATGTCAGAACCAAAATTTGACAACTTTGTTTCAATGACCTCTTCTTGATTGACACACTGAATATTTGCTGTAGTTACAGATCTTATGCCCTGTAGCTAATAAGTGAGATGCTCATGGATATGCTAGAAAGGCAAGGATTAACGTGAAAGTTTCATCTGGATTCGACAGATCCCATGTTTTTGTACATGCTATGTATAAGGGTCTATCAGTGGATTCTGGAGTTGATATATTTTGTTCAACTCAATGTATATTGTTTGTAATACTTGTTTAAGCAGAGTTTTAGCATTTTAAAAGTTTTTCAAGGCATGATGTGAGAACTAGGTGTTTTGATGTGAGACCTAGGGATTTCCTCCCCTTCATATAAAGGAATATTAGCATGTTTAGTTCATTGAAAATAAGTGATCCGTAATTATATCTAAAAATACTACATGCTCTTTAAAAAATATACCCCAAGTACAATACTTAGTAAATTAGAATATTAACTGACAAAATAATTTCATTGAGCTCATTTATGTGTGATTTTTAAAGGTTAGTTGATTAAATCTTAAATGTCTGTCATTTATCTGTATTTTTATACTTTTTAGTATTGTTTTAGTCAATCTTATTTCAAAAAGTCCCCAAACTAATGTATCTCTGCCTTATCCATAGACTAATTGAATAGCAGTGCCAAATCACTCAAATTTATTCAATATAACTTTAAAACTGAGTGTTTTTGTTATATTTCTAAGTCTTGACATCAGTAAGTGTATCAATAGTAATCTTTCTTTTTAAGGAGACCATTCAATTTCCTAATAATTCTGGGTTAACAGTGTTTACTATAAATTTAGAACTGAAGTCGAAATATTTCCAGTATACTTTTTTATCTGATGAAAAGGAGAAAGGTAATACTAAGTAAAATGTCAAATTATTTTTACTGTTATCTTGTATATTTTAAATAGGAAGTAGACCAGTTGCGTTTGGAGAGATTACAAATTGATGAGCAGTTGCGACAAATTGGAGCTAGTTCTAGACCACCACCAAATCGTACAGATAAGGAAAAAGGCTATGTGACTGATGATGGTCAAGGAATGGGTCGAGGTAGTAGACCTTACAGAAATAGGGGGCACGGCAGACGCGGTCCTGGATATACTTCAGGTACAAACTAAGCATTTTCCTCAGTTACTTTATCTGTTCCTAGACTTAATAGCTGCTAATCTCTAATATTCATTAGAACTCCATTATAACAATTTCTCACTACATGTTTTCCAACTCACAGTGGGTCAAATTGTGTTTCAAGAGACATGTAGAATAAAAGCCCGTTAATGACACACATAGTTCACAGGGCAGTTGTGAGTTCTGTCCATATTCTAATTGGGGATAAATCTGCTTAAGCCCTTATGTGTTGATGACCTAAGACCTCTCCTGATTTTATTACTGTATAGCCAAAACTTTTTTCATTTGTGTACTGTGGCTCATTTTTTGTCAGGCATGTGCTGGTCATACTTGCTGGATGGACTGTGTAAATCAGGGGTCTGCATCCTATGGCTCATAAGATGATTTTGAGTGGCATGGCCAAAGTCAGCCATAGGCACAGTCAAGAAGTAGGGGAAGTGACTCTTTGCCTTCCCAGCTTTTCTATCCTTGCTGCTTCTTTCTTTTCTCCCAGTAACTTTCAGTGACACCAGTGCCCAGCTACGAGTTCCTACTGTCTTTCTTGCTCGACTATGTATCTATGTAACTTGCTAATGATGGTATAAGGTGTAATCCATCTCACAAATATTTGCATTTCAAAAGGGAACTCTTTAAGATGGAAAAGCCTTCAAGATCCACAGGAGTGACGCTATAATGGTGAAGCTATAATTGCTCATTAGCTCCAACAGAGGAAGAGAGAGAGGTAGTAGAGGTGATATTCCAGAGTGGGGAAAGACACCTACTCATAAGGCCAATCTTGAACCTAACCCTTAACCCTCCTCCTATCAGTTTGTTCTTTTGACCAATGAATTTCCATCTCACTGTGGAGCTCTTCCCCCCACTCCCATTCCCTATATCATTAACCCCCTCAGATGTAAACAGTTGTTTTATAGTGATCTTTTGTTTAGCCCTTCCCACTGGGAGTGGGAGGGAGATTGTGGGGCATGCATCAGGAATGCATATCCCCTTTCATTGGGGATAATCCCACAGTAGCCCCTCCCCTGAGACACAACAATCATGGTGGCCTTTATTGGCTGCTTTTAGAGTTGGCCAAATTGTACATCCTTCTGTCCCTGTGTCTACTAAAAGCTCTCATTATAGAAGTTTTGCTTATCAAAGTATTACATTGTTATAGACAATTTTTCCTCTATTGATCACAGCTATTTAAAAATATGGCACATTCAGATCTGAACTTAGACAGCTAACAAAACACCTTTTTAAAAGATGTCTAACAAAAATTACTTCAAATATGGCAAGCCTTTTACTTTGAATTTAAAACACAGATAAGTATATTCTTTGGTAGGCTTCTAAATTGGGAAGAATATTGAATCACCCCTGAAACTTCATCTCTGGAAGCTTCTGTTAACCTTTTTTTTAAAGTCAGACAATGGTATATAACTTTTAACTCTCGATAGGAACTAATTCTGAAGCATCAAATGCTTCTGAAACAGAATCTGACCACAGAGACGAACTCAGTGATTGGTCATTAGCTCCAACAGAGGAAGAGAGGGAGAGCTTCCTGCGCAGAGGAGACGGACGGCGGCGTGGAGGAGGAGGAAGAGGACAAGGAGGAAGAGGAAGAGGAGGAGGCTTCAAAGGTATAGCTGAGAAGAAAAGGTTAAGGCCAGTGAGATGGCTCAATGGATAAAGGTACTAACTGCCAGTCTTAACCCTAGTTCAATCTCCAGGACCCACATGGTAAAAGGAGTGAAGTGACTCCTGCTACTTATCTCTTAGCCTATACATCAACTATGGTATATGTGCCTCTACAAAGATATATAAGTGGTTTTTTGTTTGTTTGTTTTTGTGGGTTGTTGTTTTGTTTTTTTGTTTTTTTGTTTTTTTTTGAGACAGGGTTTCTCTGTGTAGCCCTGGCTGTCCTGTTACTTTGTAGACCAGGCTGGCCTTGAACTCAGCAATCCGCCTGTCTCTGCCTCCAAGTGCTGGGATTAAAGGCGTGCACCACCACTGCCCAGCTGTAAGTGTTTTTAAAGAGAGAAAGAAAGATTAAAAGTAAACTGTTAGCTGTTTGAAGCTGAGTAAAGAATCTTGGTGATATAGTCTGTTTTGGGCTTATCATCATCATAGCAAATGATTACTTTTTCATTTGTTTGACAGAATATTACACAGCCTTCCTTGTGATTTTTTGGAAACTATGACTAAATAGTGATAACTAATTTATATTCTTCGTAGTTCCTTACCAGCATCTGGTTGTTAATCCAGACAGATTGACCTGTTGAATCAACCTTCAGAATATTTTGTTTCTTGTTACCAGAATAGATTATTTACTTGTACAATTGGAATTGGTAGGCTCTTCATTACATTTTAGCTTCTATTGTTGGTCTGAATGGGGAATCTGAAAAGAGAGAATTTTGAGCAAATGTTTTAAGAGTCACTAACTGTTAAACATTTTTAAAATATACAGGAAACGACGATCATTCCCGAACAGATAATCGTCCACGTAATCCAAGAGAGGCTAAAGGAAGAACAGCTGATGGATCCCTGCAGGTAAAACCTAGTTTCCATCTAAGTAGTTTGAATATGTGCTTTATTTTTCAGCATGTTCAAAGATGATAAATTCATACTATATGAAATATTTTTCTTCAGCATTACAGTTGTAGACAGTCTCAGTCCTCTGTGACAAATGTACAAGTATGAGGATTTTTCCAGTGAATATATGGTTTTAAGTATTTGTGAACACTTTGGCAGCCACATTGTAATTCTCAGACTCAGTGGTGGTTCTCGAACCCTCTCAAACAAAATATTCTGAATGAAATGTACTAAGTGGCTCAAGTCAGGTACCCTCTCCCTTTAACTGCAGAGATAACCTGTTGTCCTTATCTGTCTTGTAGTCTTGATAAGATCGGGCTTCTGGTGTCCAGCTTTCCATGCCCTGTGGATCAGCTATTTATTTATGTGCACAATCTAGTCTGAGGATCCATTTTCAAGTGAGCTATTGTCAGTGCTTAAACGGTTGTTAAGTAATTTCAGCTTTACTCCCTGAATACATCCAGGCATCTTTACTAAGTGCTTCATGTGTATTTTATCTCACTTAATCTTACAATAATCCACTGAGGCAAGAAGTTTTATTATCCAATTTTTAGGTGATTAAGTAGAAGCTGCAGTTCATTGCCCACAGTTACTTACCTAGCATATGGTAGAGTGATGATCATTCAAACTTTGGTATGTGATCTCTTTCACTTTATCTGTAATGATAACTCTAAATTTTTTAAGCAAGTAATAAGAGTTCCTTTCTGCTGGGCAGTGGTGGCGCACACCTTTAATCCCAGCACTTGGGAGGCAGAGGCAGTTGGATTTCTGAGTTCAAGGCCAGCCTGGTCTACAAAGTGAGTTCCAGGATAGCCAGGGCTATACAGAAAAACCCTGTCTTGAAAAACCAAAAAAAAAAAAAAGAGCTCCTTTCTGCCTATAAACCAATACACACAATTAGCTAATTTTAACTCAAAATGGTACAGTAGAATCTTCTGAATCCAAACCAACTCTAAGGGAGTCTTAACTTCATGGCATGGTCCATTCTGAAGGACCAGACAGAAAAGGCTAATATTGTTTGCCATTGACACTTAAAATAGTTTATACCCCTTAGAATGTTATACGTTAATCTTCATACCTTCCTTGGATCTTAGTTCTACAAATCATTGTTTTCAGATTTCTCCTCGTGATTCTGTTTTTCAAGATTCAAGTTAGAGAGCCATCTGACTCTTCTTACTGAAGTACAAGTTCCTAGACTGATACAAACTAAAATCAAAAGTGTATGCTAGAACATTATTTGGAATTTCAGTGTTTTTCTGTGTTTTTTCCATGTATGTATTTATGTGTATGAGTATGTAGGTACATCAGGCATTGGATCCTTTGAAACTGGAGTTACAGGTGATTGTGAGCCACCATGTGGGCACATGGGAACTGAACCCAGAGCCTCTGGAAGAACAGGGGCTCTGAACTGCTGAGCCATCTCACCAGCCCCCACTATTTAGACTTTGAAGGAGTTGTAAAAGAGGTTTCTAAAGGATGGGGTGGAACTTTTGGTATAGAAAAACTTACTGATACTATAATATATGTGTATGGGAACTAAAGGTTAGCTCATGAATGGGTTAGTTGACTTTTCATTCAGGTGAAGCTATCATAGGAAGGCATGCTTTTTTTGTCTCTCTTGGATTTTATAGTTATTGCTGAATAAGCCATTCCTTTTGAAATATGTTGTTGTGAGGTGTGCTTTGTGTGTGTGCATGTGTATCCATATGATCTGCTGTATACTTTGCCTATACCTTATATATTTTCTATTAGCCAATAATAGTAACTTAATTTGAATGGCCTCACTGATTTTTGCTTAGAATATAAAGGTGACGAATACAAAGTGAGATTTTTTTTCTTATAGATTGTACACAGTGAGATGGCTACTGTTTTCCAGCTAAATAATATTGTTTTAAAAACCTAAACCAATAAAGAAAGAGCCTACCATGCTTTAATTTCTTACAGTTCTATTTTCATCTGCATCCTCCTTCTATTTTTTTGAGACAAGATTCCACTTATGTAGCACTGGGTAGCCTAGAACTCAGATCCATCTGCCTCTGCTTTCCCCATTAACATGTGGCGTATGTATTACAGGCTTAATATTTCTTGTGAGGCCATTTATATAGGATCTAGTGTGTATGTATATATAACAAGTATAACTTGTTTTAGATCACAGTTAACTGCAATAATGAAAAGACTGTCCATACTAAACCATTACAGAGTGCCTCCAGTGAAGGGAGCCGGCTGCGCACGGGTAAAGATCGTAACCAGAAGAAGGAAAAGCCAGACAGCGTAGATGGGCTGCAACCGCTGGTGAATGGAGTACCCTAAATAAGCTACATAATTCCGAAGTTATATTTCCTCTACCATTTCCGTAATTCTTACTCCATTTTAGAAAACTTTGTTAGGCCAAAGACAAATAGTAGGCAAGATGGCACAGGGCATGAAGTGAACACAAATTCTGCAAAGAATTTTTTTGATATTGGCAATAATCAACAATCTTCCAGATTTGCACAAAAAGATCTTGAAATTTGATGCATAACTTTTAAGTACACTTAACACTTCAGGGCAGGATTTTACTTTTATTTTTTAAAAATACTAAGCAGTGATCTTTATTAACTAGGACCATTTTCCTGAATTGGACTATATAACTCAGCAGTATGTTTCAGTCTTTCGGAGTAAATCACATTTGTGATAATCATACTAGATCTCTGTCTTCAGTCTCATTTAAAGTCTTCATGAAATGCTGTGCCATTTCATGTCCTGTGTCAGTTTATGTTTTGGTCCACTTTTCCAGTATTTTAGTGGACCCTGAAATGTGTGTGATGTGACATTTGTTATTTTCATTAGCAAAAAAAAGAGTTGTATGATCTGTGCCTTTTTTATATCTTGGCAGGTAGGAATATTATATTTGGATGCAGAGTTCAGGGAAGATAAGTTGGAAACACTAAATGTTAAAGATGTAGCAAACCCTGTCAAACATTAGTACTTTTTAGAAGAATGCATGCTTTCCATATTTTTTTCCTTACATAAACATCAGCTTAGGCAGTATAAAAAATAGGACTTGTTTTTTGTTTTTGTTTTGTTGCACTGAAGTATGACAAATAGTGTTATTGGAAGGGATGTGTAATTTTTCTGTATAGACAGGAGAAGAAATAACTATCTTTTCATTTGGGAGAGGCTAAAGATGTTTTCAGCTACTTGCAAATCTTCCTGGTCGAAAGTTAGTAGGATATGCCTGCTCTTTGGCCTGATGACGAATTTCAACTTTGAAACATTTTCTTTTGTCCTCCCCAAATTTTGTCAAGTTTTTTCATTCATATTTTACATTAAAGCTTATTTTGGGGAGATATGAAGGTCATCTTCATAAATACATAACAACCCTCAAAAGTATATAGGTACTTTGTCTGAGAAACATTGAAAGCAGGTTAAATGTTTTGTAACTTTGAAATACAAAGTCTAATGCATAAGCAGAACCGAAAAGCAGACCGACAATTGGTTAACAAATAATTCTTTTTTTTTCTTTTTTGATGTGTTGAGTCTTATTTTTGTGGGGTTTTTTTCTCTCTTTTTTTTTAAATGACTGAAATTCACTGAAGAAAAATATGTGAAGGACCTTCACTCTGAGATGTTATATTTTTTTTTAAAAATAACTCTGAGTAGGGGTACCACTGAATCTGTACAGAGCCGTACAAACCGAAGTTCTGCCTCTGATGTACTTTGTGAATTTGTTTCTTTGAATTTTCATTTTTCATTTAGTTTTCCTTGCATACAAATAAGCATATAAAATGGCAACAAACTGCACATGATTTCACAAATATTAAAATGTCTTTTAAAAAGTATTGCCAAACAGTAATGTTGATTTCTAGTTATTTATTCTGGGAATGTATAGTATTTGAAAACAGAAATTGGTACCTTGCACACATCATCTGTAAACTGTTCAGTTTAAAATACTGTAGATAATTAACCAAGGTAGAATGACCTTGTAATGTAACTGCTCTTGGGCAATATTCTCTGTACATATTAGCGACAACAGATTGGATTTTATGTTGACATTTGTTTGGTTATAGTGCAATATATTTTGTATGCAAACAGTTTCAATAAAGTTTGATCTTCCTCTGCTAAATTGATGTTGATGCAATCCTTACAATGATTGCTTTTAAAATTTTAAGATAGGAAAGAAATCTATAGAAAGTGTTCTGTTACAAAATGTAACTGTTACCATTGGAAATTTCACATGTCAAAGGAGGTTAGCCGTTATTTACCAACTTTCAAGAACGTAATCTTGTTCAATAAGGTGAAATATCAATGATTGGTACACAGTCACAATGTACCGTTAAAATATGCACTAAGTCTCTTTTTTTTACAAAGGCTGAATTCAGCAAGGCGCTAACTTGCTTAAATGTGAATTACTAACTTCTAAAACTGTAATTTGATTCACATCTTTTCAAATGGAGTTGGAGTTGATTCATATTACAATATTTGTGTGCAAAATGTGTATGTTTTTCAGTTTAAAGTCATGTTTTTAAAATCTTATTAAAGTTTCAAAAATCTGAAGATTGTTTATCTTATCTAGATGTAAATTTTTATTAAAAAGTTGCACTTATGAAAAAGCAAAATACTAGTCTGACAGATGTTTGCTCCGGTTTTAAATTTCGACACAAATGACAAAGATAATATGTTGGGGTTGGAGGAGATATTTGTCACTCAAAGCAAATGATCATTTTGCATGTTTCTTTTTGTTTTGGTGCGTGTGTGCATGCATGCCTGTGTGCATGTGTACATGCGTATAACAGATTAGAAGAGGGAGTCAGATCCCCTGAAACTAGAGATACGGGTTGCTGTGAGCCACCATGTAGGTGCTAGAAACTGAACCCAGGTCTTAATAGAAGAGTAGTGTGCTCTTAGCTGCTGAGCCATCCCTCCAGGTCTGTTTACTAAGCTGGCTTGAGATTCATTGTATAGACTGGTCTTACCTCAAACTTATGACAGTCCTTTTTTTTTTTTTTTTCCTTACCTCCTGAATGTTGGGATTTAATATGGCTGTGATCCTGGTTTCTATGCTTTTAAAAAACAAAAGCAAAAGTTTGTGTGCTTTCTAAAAAGAGGCGGGGGTCGGGGGTCAATTTGGATGGATGAACAAGAGGTGGGAAAGGCCTAGGGGGAATAGGGAAAACCATGATCCCATGCTGAGACATAGGATTCCGGTAAACTAAATTATGCATTCACTCATGTTTGTACACATATCAGAAAACCCTGCCATTTGGATCACAGGGAGAGTAAGCAGGCCTTTGTAGTTTAAAAAGGCTATTTTTTACACATTTTTATTTCAGTGTGTGTGTGTGTGTGTGTGTGTGTGTGTGTGTGTGTGTACGCGCCAAAGTACGCATGTAGAAGTCAGAGGATCATTTTTAGAAATTGATTCTTCTTTCTGTGGTGTCCAGGGAATCAAACTCAAGTCCTCAGGCTTGTTGGATATTCCTTACCCTCTGAATTCAGAACAACAACAAAACTAATCATTTATTGTTTGAAATTTTTGCATGAATATAATCATCCCAGATTCCCTTCCCTCCTACTTTCCTGTCTCCCTACCACTTTTCCCTCCAAAGGCCATGTGTTTTATAAACCCACTGAATGAATCCATTTAGTATTACCAGTATGTTCATTGGAATAGGGTCATCTACTGGAGCATGGGTAGCCTGTCAGGGACTGGGTCCCCTGAAGACAATTTACTCTTCCTCCTCCAGTAACCATCAGATATGGGTTAAACTTCCAGCAATGCTAGAATTTTGGCTGGTTTGATACTGAGGCCAGTCCTGTGCATATAATCAGTCAATGTGAGTTCACTTATGTAACAACCCTGTCATGTCCAGAAAACACTCCATAAAAAGTCCTTCCCTACCTCTGGCTCTTATAGTCTTCTGTCTTGCGGTAGATGTGTGATACCAGTCTCCCAATTAGGGCTGTGTACTTTTCAGTCTTCACTCTTTGCAGTTTGGCCAGTTTTAAGTCTGTATTGACCCCTGTCTACTATCTACTACAAAAGGAATCCTCTGATGACTGATGAGGGTTGAATGTAAAACATACTTTAAGAGGCCGTTTAATACTATGTTCGTTTATCAGAATAATAGTACTAGATTTCTCGAGCTTGTAGTCTATGTAGCCAAAGGTTCTTTTGAAATAGCCATTTACCAGGCGCAATTCTTGGTTACTTGGAAAGCGTAATCAGATGCAGGATTTAAGTCCTAGACATCTTTTTTTTCCTCAGTGTGTATTGTTGGACTGTTAAATACTTCCTTTTTTTTATGCCAAGGAGTTTTACATTAGTGGCAAGGTATAAAAGCCTTTAAAGTTTTCACTTGCCACATGATAAAACGTACTAAGTTTCAGAACTGAGTGTTTAAAGGTTTTGTGACCAATTTCTATATACTAGATCCTTGATTACTGGAGTAGATTGAGAAATGAAACAAGATTTAAATATCAACAGGTCATTCCAAGGAATCCTGAGAATTAGAATTTATTATCATTATTCAGTATTATACAGAATTCAGATGGTACTTGCTGAGTGGGAAAATGGAACCCATTTGTTCAAAATCAAAATTATTTTGGTAAACTCTAAGGCATTCTTGTCATATTTCTCCAGAGATAAGGACATGTAAAAGATACTGTGTCAAGGAACAGTGCTAGGACTCAAAGGAATCTGTCATTAGAACTAGTTAGTATAGCACAGTTACCACAAAATACAACTGAAGGTAAAGATGGGGAGATGGGGAACTGTATTACACATTTGACTAGAACTTAGAATAAGCTCTGTCATAGTGGAGCAGTCTCTCAGGCCGTTAAATTCATGGATTAAGATTAAAGGTGGGTAGCATTCTTATTCCACATTAATAGTTATGTTTTATGTGGAGAAAGCTTCTTAAAGATAAAATTATGATGGGAAAGTTATTGAATTAATTGACTGTTCCTATCCACTGTGTATTGCCACTGCCAAGACACAAATAAAACCACATGAGAGGGCCACAACCCAAACAGGACTGGCATGGAGTCAGTGAAAAAGGCAAGAGAAACAGGTTTGCCTATGGCATTGATCTATACATGGAAAACCCAGTATTTTCAGGAAACTTTCAAGTTTGGTATAACTAAGGTACTTAAAATTGGAAAGTGAGGAGCTACTGTTGAGGATATAAAAAGTCAGATTGAAGTTGAATGTGAGGAAAGCCTTTGAAGAACTGTAAACAATCAGATTTGCACTTACGTGTGGGAGTCCAAAAGGAATGATAGTCTTGACTGCCAACAGGACTTTGCCCAAATACTAGGCCAGTCTAACTAAAAGACTTAAGTGCACTGCAGTGCAAACCCCTTGACAACCAAGGTTACAGTTGCTAGCAGCTGGTGTTCACAGACAACTCTGCTGAAAGCTGTCATCTAGAATCAGGCTGATTGGCATGTAAGCCCCAGTTTGAATCTCTATATTGCAAGGCTGCCATAGGGCCTTGTGCTGTGGACAGATACTCATAAAGAAGCACTTTTGGAGTACAGATGTAGTCAGATATGCCTTCATGTTAACATGGAAGAATGGAGTGAATGAATCCATGTGCTTCTTCCTTCTAACCCTTTGCCAGTAAGTTGTCCTCATCAAACCTTCATTTCTTGTATATGCTATGTGGTTTGCTTTAACCCACTAATTCTCAGAAGATGCCTAACTGGTACAAACTATGTATTACTTGCCCTTTGGAGACTATAGAAGGGATCAAACAGAACCATACCTTGCAGAAATGAGCACCCCTCATAGAACTAGTGGCAATACATGAAAATGAGGGAACAGAGAGGCACTCAGTTGGTGGAGTGCTTACCTAGCATTTCAGGAGAGCCTGAGTTCTCTCTCCCAATACTGCATGAACTGGCTATGGTATACAACTAGAAGCCTGCTCTCAGGGAGTGAAGGCAGGAGGGTAAGTTTGAGGTCAGTCTAAAGTATATAAAACCATCACAAATGAATGGGAGATAAAAATCTCAGTGAAAGCCGGGGATGGTGGCGCACGCCTTTTATCCCAGCGCTTGGGAGGCAGAGGCAGGCAGATTTCTGAGTTCGAGGCCAGCCTGGTTTACAGAGGGAGTTCCAGGACAGCCAGAACTACACAAAGAAACCCTGTCTCAAAAAAACAAGAAACAAAACAAAACTCGGTGAATATGTTTATGACTTATTACTATGCAGAGAGGCTTTGGAGGCAGGTTGAAATAATGTAACCCTTTGTCACTCCTTTACAAGACTGCCAGCCCTTGGAAATCCTAAGAAAAAGAAAGAATTGCAGGGGGAAAAGATCCAACTTTCAGCCCCTACTGCCACTGAAGCAGCTAATGCAACCTAAATTTGCATTGACACTTGGGCAGTGTGTACCACCCACAGGTCTTTGTAGGAAAATAAGTCATGGCTTCTGGGGCTGCAATAAACTTAACAGGGCATTGATTGGGTTTCTAGACTTGGACACTGGACTCTTGAGGTTTGATCTCATTATGTGATGAAGAGCTTTACACCCATGAAGTAAGTGAAGCTTATGGTTTTAATGCAGCAGTCCTCAACCTGTGGGTCACAACCATCAGAAAACATTATTTCCAGTGCTCTTAGGAACTGAGACATCATTCAGTAGCAGAAGTAGCAATGAAAATAATTTTATGGTTGGGAGTCACCACAACACAGGGAATGATATTACATAAAGGGTCACAGTAGTAGGAAGGTTGAAAATCGCTGCTTTAGTGCATGATTCACTTTGGCCTGACTGATTAGCTAGGCTGCTGACTTGTGATGAGGGAGCAAATGTGAGTGCAACTTTTTTAATTGGGTGCTTAGGAGATTCAGATCTACACCCCTCCTGTTGAGTGGGCTATAAGTAACCAAGACTGTTCTTGGGTACTGGCCAAATAAGAGTGCCACTATTTCACATTTAAGGATATCCCACCTTACAGGTCATTGATATGGTTTGTAGGCATCACAGCAGGGTGACACTATTGGTTGTGTCCCTCCCTTGGAAGCTTGTAAAGTATCCTCACACGGCCCCCAATGGAGGAGCTAGAGAAAGTACCCAAGGAGCTGAAGGAGTCTGCAACCCTATAGGTGGAACAACAATATGAACTAACCAGTACCCCCAGAGCTCGTGTCTCTAGCTGCATATGTAGCAGAAGATGGCCTATTCGGCCATCACTGGGCAGAGAGGCCCATTGGTCTAGCAAACTTTATATGCCTTAGTACAGGGGAACGCCAGGGCCAAGAAGTGGGAGTGGGTGGGTAGGGGAGCAGGGAGGAGGGAAGGGTATACGGAACTTCCGGGATAGCATTTGAAATGTATATAAAGAAAATATCTAATAAAAAATTATAAAATAAATTTAAAAAAAAAAAGAAAGCTAGTCCTCAGGGAGGAGACTTTCAGGTCCGACCTAACTTGATCCAATGTCCAAATGTAGATGGTGTCTACAACAGTAGGGACTTACCTTCCACTTCTAGGAGGCAACCAAGGACAGTAGCAATAGCCTGTTTTGTTTAGGGGAGTCTCTTGGACTTCCCTGACCAACAACTTACTAGGAGCATTTCCATGACTAGTATTAGGGGTTTTGTTAGTCTATGGCTTGGGATAGCATAGTCAGCCCAAGTGGCACAACTTCATTGAAGCTACACACAATGGGGAACATACATACAGTTATATGTAAATAAAAAGATAATGGCATTTTATTATGACATTTTATTTTTTATTTTATTTTATTCATTTATTTATTTTTGGTTTTTCGAGACAGGGTTTCTCTGTGTAGCCCTGGCTGTCCTGGAACTCACTCTGTAGCCCAAACTGGCCTCGAACTCAGAAATCCGCCTGCCTCTGCCTCCCAGGTGCTGGGATTAAAGGCACGCGCCACCTCCGCCCAGGGACATTTTATTTTTATGTTTCTATGTTATTATTTTAAATCCCGACCATAGTTTCCCCTCCCTTCTCTCTTTCCAGTCTGTTCTCCCACACTCACTCCGCCTCCATTTCTCTTCAGAAATAGGAAGCCCTTCCAAAGATATCAGTCAAACATGGCATATTAAGTTACAGTAAGACTAGGCACCTCCCCTTGTATTAAGACTAGACAAGGCAATCCAGTAGGAGGAAAAGGTTCCAGAAGCCAGCAAATGAGTTAGAGACCGCCCCTGCTCCCACTGTTAGGAGTCACACAAGAAGACCAAGCTACAAATACATAACATATATGCAAAGGGCCTAAGTCAATCCCATGCAGGCTTGCTAGTTGATGGTTCAGGCTTAGTGAGCCCCTAATGAGTCCGGGTTAGTTGATTCTGTGGGTTTTCTCGTGGTTTCCTCTACCCCTCTGGGTCCTTCCTCCTCCTCTTCTGCAGGATTCCCTGAGTTCTGCCTAATGTTTGGCTATGGGTCTCTGCATCTCTTTCCATCAGTTGCTGGACAAAGCCTCTCTGATGACAGTTGAACTAGGCACCAGTCTACCAGTCTTTTTTTTTTTTTTTTTTTTTTTTTTTTTTTTTGGTTTTTCGAGACAGGGTTTCTCTGGATAGCCCTAGCTGTCCTGGAACTCACTCTGTAGACCAGGCTGGCCTCGAACTCAGAAATCCACCTGCCTATGCCTCCCGGGTGCTGGGATTAAAGGCGTGTGCTACCACGCCCAGCTGGCACCACTCTATTAAATATAGCAGAATATCATTAGAAATCAGTTAATTGAGGGCTTCAAGGGGGTGCCAGTCATGTTTAGTTCTGTCCTAGGTCTTTAGGCTATCCAGCCTCTGGATCTTGGACACAAGACAATGTCAAGGGTGGACTTACTCCAGGGACATGGGTTTAATTCTGGACCAGTCACTGGCCACTCAAACAATTTCTGATACACCTTGACCACAGTATATCTTACAAGCAAGGCAGATTGTAGGTACAAGGTTTTGTGGATAGGTTGGTGTCCTAATGTCTCCTCTGGAAGTCTTACCTACTTACAAGGTGATAGCTGTTTCGGGCTCTGTATACCCCATTGCTAGGTGTCTTAGCTAGGGTCATCCTACTAGATTCCTTGGAGTTTCCATTGCACTAGATTTCTATCTTGTCCCTAAGATGCCCACCAGTTCCAGTTGTCTCTCCCAGTACTCTGCCTCAATCCTCTCCTCAGGGAGAGTCATGTATCCCCCTCTTGAGCCCTCCCTGCTACCTAGCTTCTCTGGGTCTGTGGATTATAGCATGTTTATACAAATTATAAAGGAAGAAGTCTTTATGATTGTTTTCAAGCCTCCTTACAATTGGTTTTTCTTCACCCCACTCCGTCTTCTTCTGTATTGACTATTTCTAAAGCTCGGGGGAACTTCACAGAAGAGAGAGTAAAATCATTATGAGAGCCGTAAGACTAGGAGACCTGCTATGAAATCAGCTCTCCTAGTAATGATAGGGAAGCTACACTCATGATACCTCAACAATATGACAGCCTAAAAAACACCTGGACAATGACAAAGCTAGTAGACATGCTATTGTGGAAGAGGGAAATCTCATAGGGCCCCACCTTGTGGCAAAGAACTATGGGCAGCTAACCACTCTGAGGGTGGGAGAATCAGTCGGCAAGAACCTTTAATCGGTTATCCAATACCAAGTGGTCAGCCATGAAAATATATACACACTAAAAATATAGCTACACTAAATATACTCAGCATCATATATATTCATATATATATTCATGTATATATATGAATTTATACATAGATGTAATGATAACAGTTAAACAGATTGTCTTAATCAATGTTCTATTGTTGTGAAGAGACACCTTGGCCAAGTTTTAAACTCTTATACTGGGGGCTTGCTTACAGTTTCAGAGGCTTAGTCCCTATCATGACAAGGATCATGGTGGCAGGCAGGCCTGGTGCTAAAGAAATAGCTGGAAACTTCATCCTGATTGACAAGCAGAGAGAGAACTGAGCCTGGCAATTTTTTTTTTAAACCCAAAGCCCATTCCCAGGGACACATTTCCTCCATCAAGACCACACCTAATCCAACCAGGCTACACCTCTTAATCCTTCTAATGCAAGCAAAGAGTTCTACTCCCTGGTGATTGAGCATTCAAATATATGAGCCTATGGAAGCCATTCTTATTCAAACTACCACAGAGACCTTGAAAGCAAGCTAGGCTGAGTACATGGCATGAGTGGGAGGGAGGGAAGGGAAGGAAAAAGAAGGTAATTGTACCATTTTTTAAAAAAACACCTTTTTTGTTTTTTTGTTTTGGTTTGTTTTGGTTTGTCTTTAACAGTTTCAAACATGCATACTATGTAACCTGGTTATAAACACCTCCATCTCCCCCTGCAACTTCTCCCAGGTTCCCCCATCGCATCTCCCTTCCAACTTTCAGGTCTTCCTTTTTTAATTGAATTTATGTTTTAAAATCCACTGAGTTTCACCGATGATACCCATATGCACATGATTATGAGGTCATCCACTGGGGGGATAGAGAACCTACCAGTGGCAACACCCCCAAAGCAAAGTGAAAGTTCACTCCTGAAATAGCTATCAATTGCCACCAGCTCTTTAGCTGGGGTGGGTTCTTGGGAGCCCCTTGTCATCCATGCCAAAATTATTTGCTGTCTTGATCATGTACAGACAACCATAGATGCTATGAGCTTTTATGTGCAATGGCTATGCCATGTCCTGAAGGCAGCATTTCACAGTACTGTTAGCCGTTCTCTAAGTCCTACATTTGTTCTTTCCTCTTGTCCTATTTTGGGTTGCTATTGCTATGATAGAACACCATCACGAAAGCAAGTTGAGAGGGAAAGGATTTATTTGGCTTACACTTATTTCCATATTGTAGTCCATCACTTAAGGAAATCAGAACAGGAACAAAACTTGATGCAGGAACCTGGAGGCAGAGCTGACACAAAGGCCATGGAGGGGTATTGCTTGTTGGCTTGCCCAGCCTGCTTTCTTAAGAACCCAATGCCCAGGGGATGGAACCACCCACAGTGGACTGGGCTCTCCCACATCAATCATTAACAAAATGTCTGCAGGCTTGCCTACAGTCCAATCTTATAGAGGCATTTTCTCAAGTGAAGCTCTCTTTAGTTACTCTAGCTTGCTCCAAGTTAACATAAAACTAGCCTGCACACACACTCCTCTTCCACAATATTTCCAGAACCTTAGGTCAGAAGCGGGTTGATATAGATTTCTCTTGTACAGTTGAACACACAAGTTTGCTTTTTTTCAGGAATTGGACCAATTATGAGTCTCTGTATTAACTGCTGCTCACTAGAAAAAGAAAAATTTCTGACCAAGGTTGAGAACACAACACAAATCTATATGTATAAACAATAAATATTTAAAACTCAGTTTGACAATACATTATTTAGATATTAGGTTCCCTGCTTAGACCTATGATCTAAGTACATGGGCTTTTGATCAGGTTTACAGTCCAGGCCTAAGTCTGAATATATCTCACTTCCTCCCCTTCTTTCTTTGAGACAAAGTCTATGTAGCACTGACTGTCCTGGAACTCAGTATGTAGACCAGGATGGCCCTTCTAACTGACAGAGATCTACCTTCTGCCTCCCAAATAATGGGATTAAATGTGTGCACTACCATGACTAGTCTTCCTCTTTTTATTCATAAAACAAATATATTTATATTGAGCTTTCTAAACAGTACTTTGTTGGGGCTGGAGAGATGGTTCAGTGATTAACAATACTTATTACTCTTACACAGGATCTAGCTTCAGTTCCCAGCACCCATATGGCAGGATGAAGCATGCTTGATGTGTTTATAAAAAGATAAAGAGATAAAGAAGGGGGTGCCTCGGCAGGCCCATGACAAGGCATCCCTTCCCCCTGAGGGACCAGCCACTATACCCCCTAAGGGGTATAGTATAGAATATAATAGTTTATTCAGGGCATGAGGATGGAAGTTCAGAGGGTAGTAGAGGCAGAGAAAGGCAGAGAGAGAGAGAGAGGGAGAGGGGGGAGAAGAAGAGGAGGAGCAGGAGGAGGAGGAAAAGGAGGGGAGGGGACAAGAGAGGACAGGAGAGAAGAGGAGAGAAGAGAAGTAGAGGCTGTCCATGAACACATGGAGAGAGGGGAAATGAAATAGGGAAGGAGGGGGGAAGGGAAGAGCCCAAGAGAGGTCAGAGAGGGAGGAGGGGGGCAAGCAGCCCCTTTTATAGTGGGTCAGGCCTACCTGGCTGTTGCCAGGTAACTGTGGGGTGGAGTTTAGACAGAATGCTAACAATGCTCACAAGCAGGAAGAATTGAAAAATGCAGGCATATTGTAACTCCCAGTGCTCTGGGGACAGAATATAAAAGGACCAAAGGAGCATGCTGAGCACAAACCTAGTTGTAGTTTCAGTGAGAGACCCTGTCTTAAGTTGAAGAGTGAGAGAGCAAGACATTGGTGTTTTCCTCTGGGGTCTGCATGCACACACAGGTGCGTGCTCATATCTGTACATATATGCACAACACACACACACACACACACACACACACACACACACACACACGAAAAAAGAGCAAACCTAACTAGTGTTGGCCAGAGTAAAGGGAGCTCTTGCAAACTATTGATGGGTGAGTAGAGCACTGTAGATCCAAAACCATAATTGTCATATGGTACATCAATGGCAGTTTTGGATATATAGCAGAAAGAAATCAGGTATGAATACAGACACCATAACTACACTCACAAGCCTTTTGCAGAACCATTCAAAACAGCCCAGAAATGAAATCAACACAAGCTTGTTTCCTTCAAACGTCTGGGAGAGAAATCTAGGCTGTTAGCTTGCCTTACTTTGATACTCAATGCTGAAACAACCTGTTCAAGTATATCTCTCAATCCTTTATGTCAGGGCACCTGTGATGGCACATTCCATTACACTGATGACACTTGATAGTGACCTGATCACACTTGATAGTGACCTTCCTCGAGGAAAATATTCTCACTGTAACGTGTGTCCTCTTGCTGTAAAGAAGCCTGGAGCAAGGCCACTAGAGTTCAAATTTGGGTACTGTAGGAACCCAACGTGTGTTATTCAAACATGTGAACCAATTCACCACACTGGTAACCAAATTTGAGTTGAGACCCCTGTGCCTTAAAGTCTCACAATCAATACCATAAAACATGGTGTGCTATTTCCAACCATTGTGACCCCATGATATCTTTGTATCTTTGACTAGTCTCATACCTTATCCAATATTCCATTCCTACTTTGGAGGATTGGAGACAAAAGTCTATGACGCTAGGACATTGAGTGCTAAGGTGGAGGAAACAGCCATTGGGCTGATACTGACGTCCTAAGAGGTATGATGGGCTGGTTCAGAGTGTAAGGAAAGGATGAAGTAACCATTCAGAAACTGGATTCAAGTGCTCCTCCCAGAGTGAAGAAACAGCAGCTTTCAACCTTCTAGTCTCTTATTGTAGACTCTCTTATTTATAGAACCTAACAGAGCACTGGTGAAAGAGAAATGTGAGAGCGAGAGACCCAGCCCTACATCATGCAGGCTGTAGAAGGGAGGTTTGTGTATTGGTTTATTTCTTTTTTTTTCTCAAATTGACACAAGCTAGAGTCATTTGGGCAGAGGAAATCTCAACTGAAAAAATACCTCCATCAGATTGGCCTGTACACGAGTCTGTGTGGAATTTATCTAATTGACAGTTGATATGCCAGGGCCCAATGTGCAGTGGGAAGTGCTACTCTCAGGCAGATGGCCCTCGATTTTATGGAATGGAAACTGAGTAAGCCAGTATGCACTGTTCATTCATGACCTCTGCTTTAGTTTCTACCTTCAGGTTCCTCCCCTTAATTTCCTTCATAATAGAGTATGATTTGAACATGTAAGTCAAATTAGACATTTCCTTCCCAAGTTGTTTTTGGTCACGGTACTTATCACAGCAATAGAAATCAAGCTAGAAGAGTTTGTAACTGAGAAATGAAATATAGTGACCAGATGAAGACATGTGAATAGAAAGGATGCATCCTTGCAGACAATGCAACTGCAAGGACAAGTGAAGGTCCATGCAGTGTCTACTATGTTAGTTTAATTGCCTGCTTTGCCTGAGCTACATACAGGCTCAACAGGACTTTCAAATTTGAGACTGGATACCATATGAAGAAGTCTGCTTACCATATGAGATGGCCTTCCTCCATGATGAAAAATACTACTATTCCATCCTCCATGATGGAATGATAATACATGTTAGAAATTCATAGCATAACCCACTCTGCACAAGAGATGGAACTTCAGGTAGTGCTTTGAGCAATAAAGCAGTCTGCTTTTTGATGAACACAATCTACTTTTCTATAGAATTATGAACTGCTAACAGCATCCCTTTTTGAGCAGGCCACCCAGAATGAGACTATTAATCAAATGTATGCCATACTCCCTTTGGAAACCTCTTCCACAAGCTAAATCAAGAAACATCTCTATACTAATCATGTAGCAAAGATGACATTCTAAAAGCAGTAAAATACCTGGAATTAGAAAGTTAAGTGAACCTGTGTGCCATCCATCCTATTCATGATGATATCTACCTACCCAGTCGATATATGTTCAGTTCTCCCATAGTAACAAAATCACCACAAAAGCTTTTTTTTTTCCTCACATACAAATAAGCCATTGATAATTCTAGAGCCTGTGCTCCTTGAAAAGTTCACAAGCATGTATTTCAGATTGAATATCACACAGCAGAAAATTCATTACTGGCTTATGTTAGTAGATTAATTTAGAGGCTCCTTCTCCTTACATGGAGACATAGTAGATTTTGCCTGCTTTGGATCTACTCTCTACTAAGGGGTTGCAATCCCCACCCTTCCTGATCAGCACTCATAAAGACTCTGACTACCTTTGGCATGCACTGCAGTTTCCTTAAGTGGTACTACATGACAATGGAATTCAGCAATAGGTCAATGAGTGTGCCTACATAGATTTCATTGGTATTGCCATGCTCCTTGCCACTCTTATTCAGCACATTCAACGGATTGGTAGTCTATTCAGTGAATTCAAGCAGCAACTGCGTGAGAGATGTCAACAAGGGCTGTGGCTGGGGATACAGCTAAGTGATAGAGCACTTGTCTAAGAGCCTGAGTTCAGTCCTTAGCCCTGCATAATTAACCAAGTCAACAACCTCCAGCCAAGTCCCCCTACGACTATTTTATATGTTCAGTTTCTCTGGGAGGGAGATTCCAAAACAGAAGTAGATGTGTCAGAGACTCAAGGGTAAAAATACCTATGCCGGACAAAGTGGTAAGTGTCAGAAAATTTCTAGAGAAATTTCAGACTGTGAGACATAAAGGAGAACCAGAAAGGAAGAACTTAAACTATAGAGCAGCCAAGGAGTTCCAAGTGAGGTTCATCAAAGCTAATGAGTTCTTATGAGGCAAAATCAACTGTTGAAAGAGTATGTTCATAGCAATACCTGTACAAATACCACCACTGAGGGAACAGTTGACTTTAAGTAACATGCGGGAAGAGTCATCTTGTTTCAGACACAGTAATGGAGTCAGAAGGAAAAGTATCTGGGACTACATGTAAATCAGTTGTAGTTTTCATCACATATTGTAGTGACAGACTTTCATGTGTCTCACAATGACCTTCTTTTTGAATCCCTACTGCCCACGGTGAATTCCTAAACTTCTTTCCTGCATGGGTCAGAAAAATGTGGATCCAGCACCTCTAGATTCCATGAGTACCTGCACACATGTGCACACACCTCCATTCAGACACATTACCATACACATAACTAAAATAATAAAAATAAATCATAAAAATTATAAAGATGTCAGTCTAGGCATGGTGGCATACACCTTTAATTCAGGCACAGGTATTTTTTTTAATTAGGTATTTTCTTCATTTACATTTCCAGTGCTATCCCAAAAGTCTCCCATACCCCCCCCCCACCCACTCCCCTACCCACCCATTCCCACTTCTTGGACCTGGCATTCCCCTGTACTGAGGCATATAAAGTTTGCATGACCAATGGGCCTCTTTCCACTGATGGATGACTAGGCCATCTTCTGATACATATGCATCTAGAGACACGAGCTCCGGTGGATACTGATTAGTTCATATTGTTGTTCCACCTATAGGTTTACAGATCCCTTTAGCTCCTTGGGTACTTTCTCTGGCTCCTCCATCGGGGGCCCTGTGATTCATCCAATACCTGACTGTGAGCATCCACTTCTGTGTTTGCTAGGCCCCTGGCATAGTCTCACAAGAGACAGCTATATCTGGGTCCTTTCAGCAAAATCTTGCTAGTGTATGCAATGGTGTCAGCGTTTGGAGGCTGATTATGGGATGGATCCCTGGATATGGCAGTCTCTAGATGGTCCGTCCTTTCGTCTCAGCTCCAAACTTTGTCTCTGTAACTCCTTCCATGGATGTTTTGTTTCCAATTCTAAGAAGGGGCAAAGTGTCCACACTTTGGTCTTCGTTCTTCTTGAGTTTCATGAGTTTCACAAATTGTATCTTATATCTTGGGTATTCTAAGTATCTGGGCTAATATCAACTTCTCAGTGAGTACATATCGTGTGTGAGTTCTTTTGTGATTGGGTTACCTCACTCAGGATGATGCCCTCCAGGTCCATCCATTTGCCTAGGAATTTCATAAATTCATTCTTTTTAATAGCTGAGTAGTACTCCATTGTGTAAATGTACCACATTTTCTGTATCCATTCCTCTGTTGAGGGGCATCTGTGTTCTTTCCAGCTTCTGACTATTATAAATAAGGCTGCTATGAACATAGTGGAGCATGTGTCCTTCTTACCAGTTGGAACATCTTCTGGATATATGCCCAGGAGAGGTATTGCTGGATCCTCCGGTAGTACTACATCCAATTTTCTGAGGAACCACCAGACTGATTTCCAGAGTGGTTGTACAAGCCTGCAATCCTACCAACAATGGAGGAGTGTTCCTCTTTCTCCACACCCTCGCCATCATCTGCTGTCACCCGAGTAAAATTTTAATCTTAGCCATTCTGATTGGTGTGAGGTAGAATCTCAGGGTTGTTTTGATTTGCATTTCCCTGATGAATAATGATGCTGAACATTTTTTCAGGTGCTTCTCAGCCATTCGGTATTCCTCAGGTGAGAATTCTTTGTTAAGCTCTGCACCCCACTTTTAATGGGGTTATTTGATTTTTTGGAGTCCACCTTCTTGAGTTCTTTATATATATTGGATATTAGTTCCCTATCTGATTTAGTATAGGTAAAGATCCTTTCCCAATCTGTTTGTTGGTGGCCTTTTTGTCTTATTGACAGTATCTTTTGCCTTGCAGAAGCTTTGCAATTTTATGAGGTCCCATTTGTCGATTCCCAGTCTTACAGCACAAGCCATTGCTGTTCTATTTAGGAACATTTCCCCTGTGCCCATTTCTTCGAGGCTTTCCCCCACTTTCTCCTCTATAAGTTTCACTGTCTCTGGTTTTATGTGGAGTTCCTTGATCCACTTAGATTTGACCTTAGTACAAGGAGATAGGAATGGATCAATTCACATTTTTCTACATGTTAACCACCAGTTGCAGGCACAGGTATTTTAAGCACAGCAAACTGCTGTGATTTGAGCCCTTCCTGGTCTACCTAATGAGTTCCAGAGTAGCCAGTGCTATATAATGAGACCCAGTTTTTTTTAAAAATGTCTCTAATAAAGTAATTTCTGCCCTATAAGGGTAGCTGATAGATTCCACCTGGTTGTGCATAGACACTTCCAACCGTTAGAAGCAACTAGAGAGATAAAGGCATAAATAACCTTTTTTTTTCCTGTTTGCATTGATATCCATCTGCCTGAGATGCCTAGAAGACTTATTGACTAAGATATTCTTGATATCTACCTCAAATTATTTTGGATATTTGTATGACTTTGCATCCCAGTAGCCCCTTGTCAACTATGAAGGATACATCACAATCCTTCCATGGACATTCCTGAACTACAGCTAATACCGAATTCAATTATGTATTATACTCTTCCATACACTTATATTTGATATGGTTTAATTTATAAACCATGTATAAAATAAGGTTAACAATTATAACCACTAAACAGTTATGTCAACACACAACTTATGTGAATGCTTTCTCCTTTCCTTAAAATACTGAAACAGTATTATGTCATAGGAATATTTTTAGATTAGGGATAAACATAAGTAAGTGAAATCTTAGACAAAGGGATACTACTATTTCTAACTATGCAATATGTGTTGTAGCCTGCCTGACTCTGGGTCAATACTTCAGCACAAGAAGAGATACACATCAGAAACTGTTGAAGCTAGTAAGAGGGCTCCAAACTACCCCCAGTATAAGCTTTGGGTTCTACTACCCATCACTTGACCTGTGCTCCATGGATAGAGCTCTTAAGCAACATTACAAGATTACATAGTGAATTTTGTGCCACTATTTATTATTTCCCTCATTTGGCAACACATTCTTTGGCATACTGATGAACCCTGTAAACATCATTATTATGGTTTTACTAGGAAACCTCCATTTCTGTAATGTAACAGAGCAACATATTGCAGACAATATAGTGAAGGATATAGTGGAGCAGAGCTCTGTGCTCACTTCACCGTATTCAAGAAGCAAAGAAGATCAGTTGGGACAATTCAACTCTTTAAGGGTATGTTCCCAATGATCTATGTCCCCTAATCAAACCATAGTTACTAGTTTTTATGGCTCCCCAAAAGAATGTCAAATTATAAATGCAAAACGGATGTGCACTTAATAGGTCATGGTCTAATCAATTCTGCCAAATCCTATCTATGGAAATCAATTGGAAAAGAACTATTCAACACATGAGGTTTCCTAGTAAAACCCTAAGTAGATTGACCCCTCTGAAACTGTGAGTGATAATCAATCATTCTTCTCTTTGTGCTATTGACAGCAGATTTTTTTTTTTTTTTTTTTTTTTTGGTCACAGGAAAAAGAAGGGCAGTTACTGTAACTGTATCTAACTAGGTGTTCAGGAGTGTTAGGATCTGATTTGTCAGAGAAAATTAGACAATTTTCAAGAAACAAGTGAGGGAAAAAAAAACAACCTTTGAATGCTTACAGTGAAACAGAACTTAGTGGGTGATTCTATTATCAGTTCAAATGACCAGAATGCTGATAGGAACGTGAAAAGACAAAACTGTCAAGTTTCAGAAAGCAAAAGGTGCTCTGTTGAGAAATGAGCTAAAAATCATTGCTTGTGTATTGTGCCCCCCAAAATGTATCTATATTTTGACTATGCCCTGGGACTTTGTGTAGGCTTAATTTAAAGGTAACAGATAAATATGGTGAACAAAATTTAGGAAGCCTAGCATTTGGGCTATTGATGATTGCTTTGATCTATATATACAATGAAAATCTTTGGGGGAGCAACAAGGAAAATCTTGGAGTTTGCTCAAAAAAGATGCATGTTTAATATTAGGACCATGGAAGATATTGTTGCTATGAAAGTAGAGTCTCATGAAATGAAGCCACTAGTTAAGACTGCACAACAACAAATCCACCCTGAGAGCATCTCAGGACGTAATCGAAAGCCAAGATTACAAAGGTCTAAGCTTATTTGAAACTTTTCTTCTAAGCAAAAAACATTACAGAGCTTGCACAGAAACACCCGGGACAAGTATTTCTTTGGACTTAGACATTCATTCAGGTATTCAGAGGCTACCTCAGTCTTTTTTCAAGTGACCTTGGCTACTGCTCAAGATGATCATGTGTAGTCTAAATGAAGTTGGTTTTCAAGATATGCAGAATTCAGTAGTATTGGAGAAGTGAAAGCCAATGCCCAGATTTTAAAGGCAAGTCATGCAGACCAGGCAGTTTGGCAATGTTGGGTCCCTCTTGAACAACTCCTAAGAGGGTGATGACTGAAGCTGTATGCTTCCTAAACTGAAATAGTGATTCCACAAGAAGGTGGGGATACCAGAAGCATGAAATACCTAACCAGAAATCCTCAGGAAGGCAATAGAACCATCTCAATAGAAAAGTCATACAGGCTACAGGCTATAAGGATATTCTTCCCCAAAGTTCTTGAGACTTCACATTATGTCATTACTGTCATTACGTGCCATGGATACCAGCCACAGTGTTACAGAATTGATTGCTTTCCCTACTGAGCTCCAGATTTCAACATTCCTCATATTTGAAATGAGATTGTATACTCTGTTCTATAATTATATGTTGCTGACATCTAATTCTCTTTTGAATTTTACAGGCAGTCACAGCTAAGAGTTTTCCTTGACTATCAGAGGAAACCTTGAGTATCTAAGAAATAATGGACTTAAGACTCGTGGAGGTGGCTTGTGTGCATTGTGAGATTGGCAAGTATTGTGAGGCAAGAATAAAATGCTATGGGCTAGATCTAAGGAGACTGAAAGGTTCATGTGTAGGGGACTCAGTCCTTAAGTGGTAGTGCTTTTTCGAGGTAACTAGATCATAAAGGCACTATTTTCACCAATGATTTCATTCCTTAATGAGTTCATACTGAATGGATTATTAGGAGGTGGGGTCTGGGTGGAAGAAATGGTTTACTAGGAATATGCCTTTGAAGGATATTTCTTATCCTTGCTCCGCCTCTCATATACAATGTGAGGTAATCTATTTTTCTCCACTTTATACTCCCCAATGTGATCGGCATCCCAGAGATGCAACAAAGCCAAGTACCAAGTAGCCATGGATCTAAACCTCTGAAACAAACCTTCCTGCCTCCATTTGGATTCTTTTAGGTATTTTGTCACAGTGAAAAAGCAACTTACAGAACCATTGAAAACATCAAAGTAACTTCTATTGTCAATGTGCAATTAAATTTATTCATATGACCATTGTATAACAGATATTGGTATTTTCTTTTACAATTTTTTCTAGAGAGAGATTAAAAAGAAGTGTTGTGGAGGAGATAGAGAAAGTACCCAAGGAGCTGAAGGGGTCTGCAACCCTATATGAGGAACAACAATATGAACTAACCAGTACCCCCTGGAGCTCGTGTCTCTAGCTGCATATGTAGCAGAAGATGGCCTGGTCGGCCATCATTGGGAAGAGAAGCCCCTTGGTCTTGCAAACTTTATATGCCCCAGTACAGGGGAATGCCAGGGCCAAGAAGTGGGAGTGGGTGGTAGGGAAGTGGGAGGGAGGTATAGGGAACTTTTGGGATAGCATTTGAAATGTAAATAAAGAAAATATCTAATAAAAAAGGCAAAAAAGAAAGAAGTGTTGTGGCATATGATTTTAATCCCAGCATCTCTGAGGCAGAAAAAAATGGATTTCTATCAGTTAGGAGACAGCCTGGTCTATACAGAAAGTTTCATGCCAGCCATGCCTACAGAGTGAGACCCTATTTCAAAGAGAATGGATCAGGACTCATGGTAGAAGTCAAGGGTATTAGGACTGTGAGCCAATATGAAAATAGTGAGAAAGGCAAAAGGAACAAATATTGATATTTAGGAGATAAAACAAATGGCATTTGGTGATTGCCATGTAAATAGGAGAACTAAGCAAGTATGGTTTCTGATGTATAGATTCTGAGCTTGGGCAATTACTTGCTTTTAGAGAAATGGAGATAAATGTATTCAAATAGTGTGTATTGCACCTATTTCACAAATGAGACATGAATTTGTGTTGTAAATACAAAAGAAAATGACACAGGTAGGCAAAATTTAACATAAAATTTAAGATAATTATAAGGACAAATAGATATGTGGTGCTTTATAGGGTACATGGACAAGATGCAGTATCATGTCTATATTGTTCCTGTTACAAAGTAAATGAGTGCAATCTAATCTAATGGAAGCACTGGAGAAGCCTAGACTGATAAACATTTTATGAAATGATTACTCTACAATTGCCAAGGACCAGCCTCAGCTTGGAGAAGGGTTTTGAGGAAGTGATGTTTGGGAGTGTCAAAAGGATGACTCTAAAGCCAATCCTGGGTACAAGCTGACAGCCTTGTGTTCTGCTCCAGACAGCTCTCTAGAGAATTCGGACAGCTCAGCTTTTACTAGAAAAAAAAAAAAATCTAAAAGCTCTTTGAATAGCTCATGTTTTTTCTGATCAAAGTCAGAAAGCTGCTAAAAAAAACTATAGAAGAGCTGTGTTCACTCTCCAGGCAATTCTCTCTGGATAGCTTTCTCTTGCAGACCAAAGCCCAGTCTTTTATTTATATATCCATTCAGTCATTTACTTCAGGTTCCCTTTTGATTATGCCACAAATCATCATTTTATGACCTTAGCTCCTGGATTCTTAGAAAGAGACAGCAAGTACATTGGTTTCTTTTAAACATAGCAAATGAATTCTGCCTGCCTTTGTAAGCACAAACAATACATTTAGCTAAGATAGGATTCTGTTTTGAGATTACCATTTGCACTATGCCTGTACCAGGCTAACCTTGAACTCAGGAATCTGCCGGCCTTTGTAAGCAAACAATAAACTTAGCTCGGTGGGATCTTGCCTTGCAATCACCACTCCCCAAATCTCTTTATCTCCTTCCTCAATATCTTTCTGACAAGCTGGCTCATAGTGCAGCTGCCTCTGTTGTTTTAAGTCCATGAAAGCCCTCATATAATTCATATTACATCCTTATATTTTGCATAGTTGAGAAATTATACATTCTTGAACTCGTGGTTTCAGAGTTCTTCCCACAGCCTTAAGAGCTGTCTTTAAGGTCATAGTATTTATCATTTTGCTGAAGCACACACAAGGTCTTCTCCCAGACTTGTGCTACCTCTACTTATCATGGAGTCATTAACCTTGGCAGGGAGAACGTTTCCCAAAGGAGGAACATTAAGTAAATTATGTACATTATTATAGAAACAAGCCTTATGCCTAGCAACTGTCAACACTTGTACAGGCCCATGCCCTGCTGGCTCTGTTCCAGGGGTAGGAACTGCGTCACACCATCCCTTCTGCACCAGCCATGCAGGAGTTGGCATTCTTGAAGTCATAGAATACAAAGAAATGCTGAGGCACTCATTTTGATCACAGAATAGTAAAGAAATGCTGCTAAATACAAGTTATGATCCTCTATTGAATCTTGTTTTTCCTTTTGAAGGATTCTTGGCCCAATGAGCTAGTAAATAAGGCCTGTAGCTTACATAAGATGGCAATGCTGGTTTCTTATTTTTGGTAATTGCACTGTGGTTGTGTAAGATCCCTCTCTTGCTTTTAAGAGATACATAGTGGAGTAGATGATTCCTGATTTAGAGATGGTTGGACCCATTATGTAAATTGCAGTTGTATAAAGTGATGCACATTCAATAGGAACAACATTGTAAAATTTCTGAGTATTTCTCTTTACCCAGGCTCATGATATATAGTATAGTATTTTCTCATAATATTGTTCAGAGGACTTAACCACAGTTCCTGGCCAGCCGTGTAGTGACTGAGGTAAGCAACCTATATTCTAAAATGTACCTGCTTATTAAGCTAAGAGGTCTGTAGTTTTAAGTATATTAAAGGTTTTGGGGGATTGTTATGTCTTTACCACATAATGGTATCATTGGAACATGGCTCAACATAGTATCTAGGAGCATATGTAGTTTGGAGTATATGTAATTTGCAATGAAAGGCTAGAACAGTAAGAAAGAGGCTAGAGAGATGGGACAGAGGTGAAGAACACTTGTTGCTTTTGCAGAAGACTTGGGTTCGGCTTCCAGAACTCATGAGGCAACTCACAGCTATCCATAACTCCACTTCCAGGGCATACAAACCTCCTTTCTTATTACCAAGGACATGAGGTATGCACATGGTGCACATACAGAAATGTGTATACATACATACTCATACATGTATATGTATGCACCCAGCACCTAAATGGAACCTGCTTTTCCTAGTTTTCCCAGCCTATATATTCTAGCCCTTCTCGGAGACCCTCAGAACACTTGGGATTAGGGCAAATTTGCACACAACTGGTTGGGGAAAGTGCCTGGATACTCAGGTGAGGGTTCAGACCTTATAGTACAACTGCCTCTGGACCTTCTGGATTTCTCTTATCAGATAGGAATCCCCTATGGTGCAGCAGTAATTACTCTAATTGCAATCATTGAAAGGGGGCATTTCAATTCAATGGACACAAAAGCTGCCAGCTAGATTAGGACTACTTTACAAGAATGTAGTGTCTTGAAAAAGCTCCCAGTGAACAGAAAAGTTGGCAACCATTCAACACAGCTTTCCTGGAAATGACTACATATTCTATTTTTCATAGTCAATAACTATAAAATTAATAATATTAATCATTAGATACCAGATCTTAGGGAAAAGTATGTGAAGGGCATTGAACCTCCTTTTAGGGTTAAAGACAGATATTTGAGTCCTGAAGAGGCAAATTTAGCTAAATCAAAAGGAGGGAAAAGTGTGCAGAAAGATGGAGGTAGGATTTATAGATCTCAGGAAGTTTGGCCTAAACATCTGAAGTAATAAGAAGGTAACAAATGCTAAGCTCTTATAAACAAGGTAAAGATATGTAAATCACCAGGGCTGTTTAGAAGCTACATTTTCCCAGCTTGGTGAGGCCATCACCATTAAGGATGAGGAGTACTGCGGTGAGCTAAGAGAACACCTGGGTTCTCAGACAACAAAACAAACAGAACAACACTGCTGAGAGACAGGCCTGTGATAACGCTAAGGAGGCTGTTAAAAGTCTCCCTGGAAAGTTTCTGGTCACCACTTGACCCTGCTCCAGCTGCAAGTAGTCTTGTGAGTGCTGTAGTAGATGGGAGACTGACAGGAAGTTGGGAGTCTTCAGTAGCATTGCAGTCAAAGGATAAACCAGTAGAGGACACACACAGCCAGATCCCAAGGGGGAGCTGCTTTTGTGTGTCCAGCTCCTGTCAGTAAACCTAGGAAACTCATTTGGATTCCAGGACGAATTGGGTGGCTCCCTTTCTCTGCTCTATTGGTGCTCTATCTGATGTCTCCTTGTCTTTGTTTTCCCTGGGGTAATCATACAATGAGGGTGATTACCTCCTGTGGAGAGGCATTAAACAAGAGACTAACAAAGTCACATTTTTTTGCTATCTGTGTACAAAAACCACTGTGTGGTAGGAGGACTGAGAAGCAGGAAGCAATGCAAACAGTGTGATAGATGACTCAGTCAGTATTCTCCAGAATTAACCCAGTAAGAAGTAGTTAAGCAGCGCTACATCAAGTTTAATATATAAGTAAAAGCTACAACCAGATGAAGACTGCTTAAAGTTTTAGCTCCTTTGTCAAAGATCAAGTGCCCATAGGTGTGTGGGTTCATTTCTGGGTCTTCAATTCTATCCCATTGATCTACCTGCCTGTCACTGTACCATTACCATGCAGTTTTTATCACTATTTCTCTGTAGTATAGCTTGAAGTCAGTGGAGGGACCCATGGCTCCAACAGCATATGTAGCAGAGGATGGCCCTATGGGACATCAATGAGAGGATAGACCCTTGATCTTGTTAAGTCCCAGTGTAGGGAATTCCAGGACAAGGAAGTGGGAGTGGGTGGGTTAGTGAGCAGGGAGAGTGGGGAGGGAATAGGGGAGTCTTCAGAGGGGAAATGAGGAAAGGGGATAAAATTTGAAATGTAAATAAAGAAAATATCTAAGAAAAATGAAATTAAAAAAAAAGATTGCTTACGGTATAATACTTTTTCATTTTTTAATGTGATGTGATGTGATGTGTGTGTGTGTGTGTGTGTGTGTGTGTGTGTGTGTGTGTTTGTAATAAAACCTGAGTTTTGCTCTTAAGGTTTTCTAAGAAATTAGAGAAGGCAGAGTGAATTTCTTTAATTAAAGTCAATTGATTGTAGATGTTCAAAAAAATCTAGAAAATACCCTCAAGCAGCACAGAGGCTAATGTCTGAAAAAATAACAAGGCTCTATGTTTTAGCCAAGTTAGTACCCAAAACTAACCACTTTGGGTAGTTTCAGAGACAGAGAGGTTTTATTGATTGATTGGTTTGAAAAATTTAGAGTAACGGAGAAAGAGTCAGGTTCTTTACTCGAGCAAACTGTATTACAGATATTGATGACAGAGATAGAGGGCAGTGGAAAGTATATTTTTGGTAAATAATCATTAAATTTTGACTGTTAGCAATTTTAAGTGTTTATGAGTAATTCAAGTAGGGGGGATTCATAAGTCAGAGTGAAAAGAGAAACTTAAGCTATAATTAGCACATCGCAAATTGGGAGGAGATTATTTAAGGAAGTTTTTCTATATAAGAGAAGTAACAAAGGCCTAATCTAGGGCTACTGATACAGGAACAGGAGAGAAAGATGGGCTTGAGAAGAATTTTTAAGCAAATTTAATAGGCAAAGTCTGGTTTGGTATGAGTAATATAGAGCCAAAAATAGTTGAATTGAAGGTACCACAAAGGAAAAGAAGGCACTGTTTAGTAGAAAAGATTATTAAAGTTTAAAGATTATAAAGTTTAAAGTTTAGGAGTACTTCTAAGTATGGTAGAATATTTGAGACTTTTTGTTTTTTTGGTTTTTTTTGTTCTGTTTTGTTGTTTTGTTTTTAAAAAACAAACAGACAAACAAACAAGCAAAAAAACCCCAGAAACACCATGCTGGATGTTAGTCAGGGCCAATCCATTCTGCAAAGCTACAAAGCTGTTAGCCATGGCTATGTGGTCTTGTAAAGTTCTCCCATTTTGGATGAATTATGACAATTCCTGCAAGCAGAAGTCATTTGGTTTCTACAACTAAAGTAACTTGTTTGTCTAGATTCTTGCCCTGTAGACTGACAGTAATGGCCAGCCAGGAAAGATATGTCTTATCACTAAACGCTGCTCACAGCTTACTCCAGCAACAGGTAGGTAGAGAAAGCTTTTCTTTGTTTTTTGTTTGTTTGTTTGTTTGTTTTCTGGGTTTCTTTTCCTTTTTTTAATGTTAAAATAAAATTTTTATTAGATATTTTCTTCATTTACATTTCAAATGCTATCCCCAAATCCCCCTATACCCTCCCCCAACCCTGCTCCCCAACCCACCCACTCCCGCTTCCTGGCCCTGGCATTCCCCTGTACTGGGACATATGATCTTCCCAATACCAAGGGCCTCTTCTCCCATTGTTTGGAACACAGGGCCCCCAATGAAGGAGCTAGAGAAAGTACCCAAGGAGCTAAAGAGGTCTGCAACCCTATAGGAGGAACAACAATAATAGAAAACTTTTCAATCCACATCAATCCAATCCCTTTCCTCTAAAACAATATGGGGCCCTAACTTACTCTGTCCCTCTGCCATGCAAATCTACCTCTCCTCTGTGCTCCTGCCATGTTTCTGTCTGTGGCACTAACAACCCTTCTAGTAAATTTCTTACTAAAGAACCAACCAAATCCATGTTCTCAGTGAGCCCCAAGTTCAAAATCTTTCATCTGAATCCAAAATGTTTCATCTGTCGTACTTTTTAGTTCATCCTGGTCTCTCTTCAGCTTCGTCTGTGACAAGCACGGTTCTCATTTTCTTTGCTTAGACGTTTTCCTTTTCTTTTGGTGATGCTGGGAACTGAACTCAGAACCTTGCACCTCTTACACAAATGCTCTGAACTCTGTTCAGAACACAGATGGACTGAACTCTAGTCCCAGACCTCAACTTTATTTTTTGAGATAGCCTCTTACATATTCCCATAGAGGACAGCCTCTATTTGCTTGGACGAATGATAACCTTTAATCTATGGTCCCTCTGCTTCCATCTTCCAAGCGCTGGGATTACAGGTTTATACTATTATGCTTTTTTTTATTTTAAATTTCATTTACTTTTATTAGTCTTTTGAACATTTTATACATGCTTTTGTTATATTCATGCGAAGCAGTAGTTTGTTCTCTGAATTCCCATCAGCTTCTCCCTGCCATGCTTCTTGCTACCACCCAATGCTCTGGATTCACGAATGACAGACATATACACACGCAGCCTTATTTTTAATATACCCTAAGCAGCTCAATGGTTGGGCCACCCCCAAACTCCACCTGGCTAACACACACCCCTCTCTGATATTCCTGAGTTAATAATTATTAAATCTATATTTCAACTTTCCTACCCTGAACCTTCCTACTTTGCTGGGCAGCCCTCCTGGGACCACTTTCCCCTTGTACCTACATGTCAGCTGTCTTTCACTCCTGCACCTTTCCAGCGTGCTCCATCTTCTTAGCCCTTGGCATAACAGAATCCCCTCTTCCACTTTCCTCAGTCCCTTCCTGGCAATCTTAAAAGTCCAGCCTCTGGCCGGGCAGTGGTGGCACACACCTTTAGTCCCAGCACTTGGGAGGCAGAGGCAGGCAGATTTCTGAGTTTGAGACCAGCCTGGTCTACAAAGTGAGTTCCAGTACAGCAAGGGCTACACAGAGAAACCCTGTCTCAAAAACAAAACAAAACAAAACAAAACAAAACAAAACAAAACAAACAAACAAACGAAAAAGTCCCACCTCTGTCTCCCTGCCAACCATTGGCTGCTGGTAACTTTATTGACCACTCAAAAACCAACTGGAGACACACTTCCTTTAGTCCTACATGTAGGAACGCGCAAGTAGGTTTTAGGGTAACATAATTAGCTTGGGAACACAAGCCACTACATTCATGCTCCCTCCTTCAACTCTCCCCACAGCTACATCCCCTTCTCTACCCACCCAACTTCGCGTTCCCTTTTTCCATCAAGACCAGTTGGTGCTGCCCACATATTCTTGGATGTGTGGCCTTCCACTGGCATATGGTCAACTTATCAAAGGCTACCCTCTTAGAGAAAACTGACCCTCCCTCTACCAGCAGCTGCGAGTTGCCTTTAGCTCCTCCGCTAGAGGTGGGATTTCCTATCCACCTTCCCTTTCCATATTAGGATTAGGTCTGACTTGAGCTTGAATGAGGCTTTTCCATGCTGTCATAACTGCTGAGCGTTTTATATGTGCAGCTGCCCTGCTTTGTCTTGATGTATTTAGCAGAAATTGTTTCCTTGTAACCACCTACTACCTCCTTACAGCTCTTCCTTTCTCTTTCCCAATATTCCCTAAGCTTTTGTGTGTTTGGGGGAGGGGGTGCAGTATATATAATACATTAAGGCCTGATCACTCTGAGGTCTCTTACTTTCTGTGCCGTGGCCAGTGTGTGTCTCTGTATTAATCACCATCTACTATGTAAAGAAGTTTCCTTGATGAGAGTTGAGGGATACATTAATCTATGTGTATAATGGTAAGTCATTGGGGATCAGTTTAATGCCATATCAATTCAGTAGAATATTAGTACTAGGTTTTCTCTTAGCATGTAGGATCTGTCTAGTCATAGGTTCTTAGTCTGGTATCGGTGCCAAGTATGACTTTCATCTTGTCGAGCGAGCCTTAAATCCAGCCAGAAAGTGATTGGTTTTTCCTATGATATCTGTGTCACACTTATACCAGTTGCCAGGATAGTCATTATTGTAGCATGCTCAGTCCACAGCTGGGTAAAACTGGTGATTGCTCTTCTCCTCTAGTAATGTACATAACATTTTCTAGCCCCTTGAAATCAAGCCAGCAGGAATGAAGCTTTCAGATCAGTGCCAGCTTAATTTCTCCATGTTCTATTCAAGCATGTGGTGTCTTTAGCAATAGGGTCTTAGTTTCAACTTCTGGAGGGTAATGAAAACTACTTGAAATAGTCTGATATGTTAAGGAGTCTACAGGACCCTACTGACAAACAACTATAAAAGAAGTAACCCATTTGTGGTAATGGGATTTTTTTTAAAAAATTATTTTTATTTAATTTATGTTTTTTTGTGTGTGTATACATGTATCATAGGATTTTATTGCCATGAAGAGACACCATGATTATGGTAACTCTTATAAAGGAAAGCACTTAATTGGGGCTGGCTTACAGTTCGTTATTGTCAGGTTGTGAAACATAGTAGCATTCAGGCAGACAGATATGGTGTTGGAGAGGTAGCTGAGAGTTCTATATCTGGATCCTCAGGCAGCAGGAAGAGAGAGTGATATGGTGCCTGGCTTGAGCATCTGAAACCTCTAAGCCCACCTCTCAATGACACACTACCTCCAACAATGCCATACCTATGCCAACAAAACCACACCTCCCAATAGTACCACTCTCTATGAACCTATGGGGGCCATTTTCATTCAAACTACCACAGTGTGTATTTGCACATGTTATAGCAGTCAGAGGACAACTTTCAGGAGTCAGTTCCCTCCTTTTACCCTGTGGATTTTGGGTTGTTAGGCTTGGCAGCAGACACCTATACACACTGAACCGTATCACTGGCCCACATGTTAGTTTTTTGCTGAGACATATTACTCAATAACCAATGACTAAATATCATCTTTCCGTATCTTTTACTAACAATGGCAGATTAAATTACATAATTTCCATCTGTGTTCTTATATATCCTTTCTATAAATATATACATATACATACATACACACATGTATATGTGTGTGGATATATATATCATCACATGGTATTCATGGTATTGAGTTTATTTTACATGTTTTCTTTCTACACTATGTTAGACATCTCAAAGCGAAGGGTCCCAGAAATAGTAGCATTAATTCTTTTAGAAATCGTAAGTTGAACTTGCTCAGCTGATATTCAATTTGAAGTTCAGGGGAAAGGGGGTTTTAAATGATAACAATTAAATTCTTGTTGAAACAGATGTGATCTTTGAAGAAAGAAGAAGTAAATATATAAATATAACATCTGGTATTGGAGGACCTAGAGCACAAAGAATGGGCATGGTAGCAGCCATCTTAGGGAAAGTCTATATTTAGAAAATGGAACAAAGATTATTAGGACAAAATAGTCAAGCTTTTCCTGGCAATTAACAAAACATATTTATTGTGCAGTTAATATGGATCACTAAATACTTAGGCCCTGAAAATATGCTATCTCTGTCTCCTAAGTCTGCTTTTCATGCAAGTTGTCCTCTGACCTCCACTTGTGATATGGAACCCCACCCATACCTAGAGACAGCGAGACAGGAAGGAAGGAAGGAAGGAAGGAAGGAAGGAAGGAAGGAAGGAAGGAAGGAAGGAAGGAAGAAAGGAAATAGAATGTTGCAAAGAAATTGAAAATGATATGGCTGGTTTAATTCCAAACATAAAGACCAAGAGGCTATTTTGATGACTCACATCTGTAATCGCACCACTTTGGAGGCAGAGGAAAGGAACACAAATTCAAAGCCAGCTTGGCTCACCTATTAAGTTCCAGACCGTTGGGCTACATAGTGAGACCATGTCTTTAAAACAAACAAAATGATAAATGCCAAGAATTGTGATCAAAAGGAATTCAGATTTAGGTGCTAAGGCATGAAAGTTGGAAACTTGAGTATTTATTAGGACCCTAAAGTGCAATTAGATAATACATGCTGCAGTAGAAAGGAGAATGACAATAGTAAAACCATGGTCTGGGAGAGCAAAAGACTTTAAGAAGCTTAATGACCCTTACTCGTCCTCTGGATGTAGAAAGGGAAGCTATATCCATCTTGGAGAGGGATCTTGCTGTTGGGTTAATAAGTATGAAGCTAAACTTCAGCTGATTCAAGGGAAATAAGGGACATAGGAAAGTATGAAGATTTCGGTTGACTTCTCCACAGTTAAGGAACAAGATGGAAAGAGCCCTTAGAGTAAGAGCTAGAAATAGAATATACTTTAATGTACACAGCTCTGAATTAGGTGGGTGTATACTCATTAAAGGTGACATATCTTTCACAGCCTCTAACCAACCTAAGACACATGCATTCAAATATTATACAACCTAGAAAACTAAAAACTGAGATTTTCATGCACACCAGGTTTATGTGTGATTTACGTACAGACAGACAGACAAAATTATATTATACTTAAAGGGAGGTATAATTTCACATGGAAAGGAAAATAGCAAAATAGATGTAATGTATCCATTTTGCTGACGAGCCTGGAGCAAGAAACTCAGGGAATCGTTACCTAATACCTAGAAAAAAAGAATTTACCTTTGATCTTTAGCTTCTTGATGCCCTATAATAATGAAAAATATTTGTTCCCGTGAAAATCATCTTAAAGAAACAATTTGAAGGAAGAATGATTTATTTCACCTCAGATTTCAGAGTTTTTAGTGCATCATGTAATGAAGGGCACAGAAACCCATATCACAGTAGCCAGGAAACAGAATTTCTATGTTATAGGAGTTTTTCACCATTTTCCTCCTTTTATTCTATTTGAGCCCATGGTATGATGTCCTCATTCAAGATGAGTCTTTCTTTCTAAGCTAATCTTTTTGAGAAATGTCCTCACAGGTGCATCCTGAGGTGTACTTTATTAATCTCCTAGGTACTTCTCAAGTTCATCACAATGACAATCAAGGTAGATCATTAGAAATAAATCTCTTGTCGACTAGAAGCTCAAACAAGTTCCAAAATATAAAATTTCAGAAGTGACTCCCTTCCAATGCCTCATGTCTGTCTTATAACATGTAATACCTTCAGTATGTCTTTAAGAGTTTCTACAAGCATTTTCCATGTTTTTCACTAGTTTGCTTTTAGATTCTATGATATTATCTTAGGGCTAGGGGCTACATTTTAGACCTAACAACTGGGGCTGGGTATCACATGGTCAGTTCTCTGCATTTTGACTACTTGTGGCTTTCTGTAATGGTCTGCTGCTGTACCAAAACAAAGGTTTTTGATGCTGTGTGAGAGCGGCAGCTATCTCTGAGTGTAAGGATAAGTATTTAGAGTGCAGTTAGGAATTATACTGGTTTAGTAATATGACAGTAATACATTATTTTTGAAGATCCATGGCTTCACTGGCCATGTGCAATTGGCTAGTTTTATAGTACTAGGCAATGATTTTTCTCCCGTTAATTGCTCCTTGAGTCCAATTTTCCTAAATATATTCTTACTATAGATTTATCTTCCTACTTTCTACAACTCTCCTAGATCTAGCACTTATATACTTACTTAATAACTTAAACACTGCTAATATATCTTACACAAAATTGCCTCTATCAAAGAGATTCACATTCCCTGATAGAATTGCAATACTGCAGAATCACACCAGTCTCATTGAGCTTCTGTGTTCTATCTCACTTAGAAACAGTTGACCTACGAGAACAATGCAATCACTCCTGAAGACCGAGTATAACAGAACCTAGAAGAAAGCACTCTGAGTTTGAGATGCTGTTTTGCAGGATGAGGGTGTATACTGTGAACAAGAGCAAGACATCAATGCATAATGATTTTTCTCTTGAAAGCAAAATACATGGTGTTATAGAAATTACTTAATCCCAATCTTGGGTTTCTACCTCACCTTAGACCATTTAGTTCCCAGATAAAAGACATACACAGCTTTTATAATTACAATAAAATTTAATCAACACTGGAGCTGAGCATATTTACACTCTATGCTATTAGAATCTACTTTCCTATTGATATTCCCTAGTTATTACTTACGATGCTTTATTTGGGCTTCTGTTAACTCCAGTTGGCCAGTCCTCAGGGTCATGTTTTCATGGATCACTAAACCATGTCAGCTTCTCCCCCATTTTTTCATCTTTTTCTTCTCATTGTCCTCCTCCATCCCCAATCCCAAAAATCCTAAATATTACCCATGTCTCTTTTGTCCAGCTATTGGCAGTTGGCACCTTTATTTATCAATCAGAAATAACTCGTGGGCAGGGCCACATAGTGACACTTGGGTCTATGTGAAGGGTCCAGATCTTGGGGACCCACATGTAGCATTAGATTAGACAGCAAGACCAAACCTCAACAACGTGGGCTAAAGAACTAAGGGATTATGAAAAGCATGTCACCTAATGCTTTGCTTGAAAATTGTTTTCATTTTGCTTCTCATTCCCACAATAAGGCTTCTATTATTTTATAAACATATTACTTTTAACATATTGCCATCAGTATATAAACAAGAAGGTTTCTTCTGGCTCATGGTTTCAGAAGTTTTAGTGTTTAGTTTCTTGGCTCTGATGCTTTAAACCTTTTGCTACACAGTACATGATGGTATGAGTCCATGACAGTTATGTCCTGTTTACCATATGAGACCCAAGACAAGAAAAACCAAAAAAGAACAATTAAGCCTTTGACTTACAGATCATTAGAGGGATTTCTAAAGTATAGCATCATTCAAGTATAGGGAATATTTAGCTTAGGAAAATAATGATGATGCTATAATTAGGACTTTAGATGTCACTTCATGTCAGTCAGCAAACTAACATGAAAGCTAATTGCTGCATTGGCAAAAGTGATTGATCTTGATCACTGTTTACTGCTATGTTTTGTATTTACTAACCATGGCTTATTTTCATTTGCCAACTGAGATATCTTTCAATTGTAATGAAAACATATTTGTGTACAATTCCTTAAGTATATGTGAAAAGTGATAGATACCTGGCATGGTGATACAAACTTTTTACCCCAGGAGACAGGCATGCTGATCGCTGTGTTTAAGGTCAATCTACAGAGCAAGATCCAGGATAGCCAAGCTTAGGCAGTGAAGGAGTTGTAAAACAGAAAGCCAGTGACAATGTAATAGTACAAGTGGGCCATGTTCTAGTTCCTGCAAGCAGCAGAACTCGGCAGCTTCGGCCATGTGGCTCTGGCTCTAGAGTTAAGAATGGAAGGAACTACTCGGACAATTGATGCTGGTTAACTGGAGCTAAGAAATTAGCAGTGATTATAAAGAGACCAGCATTACTGAGGTGAAATCTTCTGGGAAGTGTTTTCTGGGAGCACAAAGAAGCTGTGTTCCAGAAATAGCCAAGGTTGTACCTCGTGCTTCGGCTGGACTTGGTAATGTATAAGAATCACCCAGGTGGCACTGGTTTTGAAGGCATGAAGGCATCATGAAGAACAGCTGAGGCTTGGCACTGTGAGAGGTCATAGAAGGCCACTGGAGAAGGTATAGCCTCATCTGTAGATGATGGCCCAGGACTGAAGGGGTCATGCAAAGGATTTGAGGCTTGGCACCATGAAGAGAGCCTATGAGAGGCTATTGGTGAAGCCTAGTTGGAGTGGAACACCCCAGTGTATTGGAGATGTCAGTACCATGGGGTGATCACTAAGAACAACAACCATAGTGGAGTGGATCAATCTGAGCTTAGTGTGCTAGAGAGGGCAGAGCTGGAGAAGTGATGCCAGCCCTTAGGAAGAGCCCAAAAGATCAAGTGGAATCCCAGACACTGAAACAAGAAGCTGTAACATTGAAATTGCCTTGGAGACTCAAAGATGTTAAAGATGCCAGAGCCATGGGATACATGCTGAGGAAAGCTGCTAACAGGGAGTGGAACCAGCCCAGTAGAAAGCAGTTTGTTGCAGTCAACAAAGATGAAAAAGGAATGGAGATCTGAAGACCACTTTGACATCAGCCATGGAGATGCAGAGTTTGGAGTTTGCCTAGCTGGTTTCCTGTCTTGCTTTGGGGATTACAGTTAATTGATTGGATGAATCTCAGAAGAGACCTTGAACTTTGGACTTTTAACACTGTTGAGATTGCTATAGACTATGAGGACTTTGAAAGTTGGACTAAATGGATTTTGTATTATGCTATGTTTAAGTATGGACTAAACCACCAACCAAAGAGTACAACATATGGAGGGACCTATGGCTCCAGCCACACATGTAGCAGAAGATGGCCTTGTCAGGCAGCAATGGGAGGAGATGCCCTGGGTTCTGTGAAGGCTAGATGCCCCAGAGTAGGGGAATGCCAGGGCAAGGAGGCAGGTAGGTGGGGGAGCACCCTTATAGAAGCAGGGGGAGGAAGGATGAGATAGGGGGCTTCCAGAGGGGAATCTGGAAAATAGGATAGTGTTTGAAATGTAAATAAATAAAATATCCAATAAAAGAAAAATAAGAAAAAAAGTAAGAATTGCCAATCCACATGTAAGAATCAGTGAAAATGGCCAAATGGGCCACTTCCCCAATTGTGTTTGGGGTAGCTGAGATGAAATATAGATTTTAGAAGATGTTAACTCAGAAGTACTGGAGGGGAATGTTTGCTAACAGTGGGAAGCATAAGAACTGCCTAGCCTTTGAGCTAATCAAGGCACATTAAAATTAACTGGTGTGTGTGTGTGTGTGTGTGTGTGTGTGTGTGTGTGTTTGTCTTTCATTCACCAATACCAATAGCTCCTAGGTGGGTGTGTGCATATAACTCACTGGAAGCCAAAGTGGTTTAGTTTATTACTGCTACATGGAACAGTGACTTCTTTCTTTGGACCCTTCTTTTCATTTTCTCTGCTTCCAGGCTGCTATAAAGTAAGCAATTTTGCTCAACCACATTCTGTCATTTAAATTCCTTACCAAATTCCTGAAAGCAATTAGCTATTGTCATGGTCACTGTTCTACTGTTGTGAAGATACCATGACCAAGGCAACTCTTATAAAGGAAAGCACTTAACTGGGGAGTTGTTTACAATTTCAGAGGTTTAGTTCATTAGCATCATGGTAGGTAGGTAGCATGGTGACATGTAGGCAGATGCTGGAGCAGTAACTAAAAGCTACTTCCTGATACATAGCAGAGAGATATTCTGGGCTCCATATGGGCCCTTGAAGCCTCAATATCTGCCTCAACTCCATACTTCCTCCATTAAAGCCCCATGCCCTAATCTTTCTGATCCTTTCAAATAGTGCCACTCCCTGAAGACTAGGAATTCAAATATATGAGCCAATGGGGTCATTCTTATTCAAACCATTGCAGTCAACTTCAGGATGAAACCTCTGAAATCATAAATGAAAATAAATCATTCTTTCATTAAAGTTTTTTTTTGGTATGTTATCACAGTGATGGCAAGCTGACCAACACAATGGTATAAAAAGGAGAAAGAGGAAAGCCAGTGACTAATTTTTAATTTATATCTGGTAATTTATAAGATTCTATTAGAGTTTGTGTGATGGTTTGAATAAGAATGGCCTGCAATGGGCTCATAGATTTGAACGCTTGGTCCCCAGGACATGACACTACTAGGAGGTATAGCCTTCTTGGCATACGTGTTGGAGGTACTGTGTCATTGGGGGTGGGTTTTGAAGTTTCAGATACTCAAGCCAGGCCCAGTGTCACTCTTGTAGCCTGTGAATATGGATGTAGAACTCTAAGCTACCTCTCCAATACCATGTCTGCCTATGTACAGCCATGCTTTCAGTCATGTTCCCCACTAAGCTAATAATGGACTAACCTCTGAAACTGTAAGCCAACACCAAATAAATGGTTTTGTTTGTAAGAGTTGCTGGTCTTCTGTAGGGGTAATTTTCAAAAGACATGCTGGCAGTCAAAAAAAGAGTGAATCTTCCTTCTTCCAATGTCCTTATGTAGGCCTCCAGCAGAAGGTGTGGCCCAGATTAAGGTGTGTACCACCACACCTGGATCAGGGACTTGCTTTGTCCCAGTCTGACCTTAAACTCAGAGATCTCCACTTCCCATTCTCTTGGGATTAAAGGCATGTACCACCATGCCTGGACTTAAGCTTTTCTTCACCTAGAACTTGCTCTTTCCCAGACTTGAACTCAGAGATCTGCTTAGCTTTGTCTCCTGGAAATAAAGGTGTGTAGCACCATGTCTGGACCTAAACTTAGCTGGGTGTGATCTTGCCCCAAGTTTACCACTCCCTTAATTCAATTTAATCTCCTTGAACACAGGATTCAGCTCCATTTCATTTCCCAGTACCCCTTTAATACTCAAACCATATATTTTATATTTTTCTTTTCTAAGCTTGCTGTGCTTATTCAAAATGCTCTTCATGAGACTTAACCAGAGAACAAAATCTATGATGGGCTTTTCTAAAGTCCTTTCTCAGTGTAATTAATCTGAGTCTCTTCACCTTAGCTTCAGGCAGACTCTTTAGACAAGGGCAAAAGACAGTCAAGTTCTTCACCAAAATACCACAAAACAACCTCTAAGCCACATATTGAAGTTCTTCTTCCCTGAAACCTCTTGGGCCAGGTCTACATAGTTGAAATCACTCACAGCAACAGTCTTCCATATTCCTACTTGGATGATTCATTAAGTCCCACTTAAAACACTCCATGACTTTCCAAATCTAAAGTCTCCAAAGCCACATTCTTCCAAACAAAAGCATGGTCAGAGGCCTAGCACAGCAATACCCCACACCTGGTACCAATTTTTGTCTTAGGGTTTTACTTCTGTGAACAGACACCAAGACCAAGGCAACTCTTTTTTCTTTTCTTTTTTTTGGTATTTTCTTCATTTACATTTCCATTGTTATCCCAAAAGTCCCCCATACCCTCCCCCACAGTCCCCTACCCACCCATTCCCACTTCTTGTCCCTGGCATACCCCTGTACTGAGGCATATAAAGTTTGCAAGACCAATGGGCCTCTCTATCTAATGATGGCCGACTAGGCCATCTTCTGATACATATGCAGCTAGAAACATGAGCTCTGGGGGGGGGGGGGTAACTGATTAGTTCATATTGTTGTTCGACCTATAGGGTTGCAGACCCCTTCAGCTCATTGGGTACTTTCTCTAGCTCCTTCATTGGGGGCCCTGTGATCCATCCAAGAGCTGACCGTGAGCATCCACTTCTGTGTTTGCTAGGCCCCGGCATAGCCTCACATGAGACAGCTATATCTGGGTCCTTTCAGCAAAATCTTGCTAGTGTATGCAATGGTCAGCGTTTGGAGACTGATTATGGGATGGATCCCCGGGTATGGCAGTCTCTAGATGGTCCATCCTTTCGTCTCAGCTCAAAACTTTATTTCTGTAAATCCTTCCATGGGTGTTTTGTTTCCAATTCTAAGAAGGGGCAAAGTGTCCACACTTTGGTCTTCGTTCTTCTTGAGTTTCATGTGTTTTGCAGATTGTATCTTGTATCTTGGGTGTTTTAACTTTCTGTGATAATATCCACCTATCAGTGAGTACATATCATGTGTGTTCTTTAGTGATTGGGTTACCTCACTCAGGATGATGCCCTCCAGGTCCATCCATTTGTCTAGGAATTTCATAAATTCATTCTTTTTAATAGCTGAGTAGTACTCCATTGTGTAAATGTACCACATTTTCTGTATCCATTCCTCTGATGAGGGGCATCTGGGTTTTTTCCAGCTTCTGGCTATTATAAATAAGGCTGCTATGAACATAGTGGAGCATGTGTCCTTCTTACCAGTTGGGGCATCTTCTGGATATATGCCCAGGAGAGGTATTGCTGGATCCTCTGGTAGTACTATGTCCAACTTTCTGAGGAACCGCCAGACTGATTTCCAGAGTGGTTGTACAAGCTTGCAATCCCCCCAACAGTGGAGGAGTGTTCCTCTTTCTCCACATCCTCGCCAGCATCTGCTGTCACCTGAGTTTTTGATCTTAGCCATTCTGACTGGTGTGAGGTGGAATCTCAGGGTTGCTTTGATTTGCATTTCCCTGATGACTAAGGATGTTGAACATTTTTTCAGGTGCTTCTCAGCCATTTGGTATTCCTCAGGTGAGAATTCTTTGTTCAGTTCTGAGCCCCATTTTTTAATGGGGTTATTTGATTTTCTGAAGTCCACCTTCTTGAGTTCTTTATATATGTTGGATATTAGTCCCCTATTGGATTTAGTATTGGTAAACATCCTTTCCCAATCTGTTGGTGGCCTTTTTGTCTTATTGACAGTGTCTTTTGCCTTGCAGAAGCTCTGCAATTTTATGAGGTTCCATTTGTCGATTCTCTATCTTACAGCATGAGCCATTGCTGTTCTATTCAGGAATTTTGCCCCGTGCCCATATCTTCAAGGCTTTTCCCCACTTTCTCTTCTATAAATTTCACTGTCTCTGGTTTTATGTGGAGTTCTTTGATCCACTTAAATTTGACTTTAGTACAAGGATATAGGAATGGATCAATTTATTCTACATGATAATCACCAGTTGTGCCAGCAGCATTTGTTGAAAATGCTGTCTTTTTTCCACTGGATGGTTTTAGCTCATTTGTCAAAGATCAAGTGACCATAGGTGTGTGGGTTCATTTCTGAGTCTTCGATTCTATTCCATCTGTCTACTTGTCTGCGCTATACCAGTACCATGCATTTTTTTGTCACAATTACTCTGTAGTAAAACTTTAGGTTGGGCATGGTGATTCCCCCAGAGGTTCTTTTATCATTGAGAAATTTTTTTTGCTATCCTAGGTTTTTTGTTATTCCAGATGAATTTGCGGATTTCCCTCTCTAATTTGTGGAAGAATTGAGTTGGGATTTTGATGGGGATTGCATTGAATCTGTAGATTGCTTTTGGCAAGATAGCCATTTTTATTATATTGATCCTGCCAATCCATGAACATGGGAGATCTTTCCATCTTCTGAGATCTTTTCTAATTTCTTTTTTCAGAGACTTGAAGTTCTTATCATACAGATCTTTCACTTCCTTAGTTAGAGTCACGCCAAAGTATTTTATATTATTTGTGACTATTGTGAAGGGTGTTGTTTCCCTAATTTCTTTCTCAGCCTGTTTATCCTTTGTGTAGATAAAGGCCATTGACTTGTTTGAGTTAATTTTATATCCAGCTACTTCCCTGAAGCTGTTTATTAGGCTTAGGAGTTCTCTGGTGGAATTTTTAGGGTCACTTATATATACTATCATATCATCTGCAAAAAGTGATATTTTGACTTCTTCCTTTCCAATTTGTATCCCCTTGATCTCCTTTTGTTGTCTAATTGCTCTGGCTAGGACTTCAACTACTATGTTGAATAGGTATGGAGAAAGTGGGCAGCCTTGTCTATCCCTTATTTTAGTGGGATTGCTTCCAGCTTCTCACCATTTACTTTGATGTTGGCTACTGGTTTGCTGTAGATTGCTTTTATCATGGTTAGGTATGGGCCTTGAATTCCTGATCTTTCCAAGACTTTTATCATGAATGGGTGTTGGATTTTGTCAAATGCTTTCTCCACATCTAACAAGATGATCATGTGACTTTTGTCTTTGAGTTTGTTTATATAGTATATTACTTTGATGGATTTCAGTATAATAAACCATCCCTGTGTCTCTGGAATGAAACCTACTTGGTCAGGATGGATGATTGTTTTGATGTGTTCTTGGATCCCGTTAGCGAGAATATTATGGAGTATTTTTGCATCGATATTCATAAGGGAAATTGGTCTGAAGTTCTTTATCTTTGTTGGGTCTTTTTGTGGTTTAGGTATCAGAGTAATTGTGGCTTCATAGAATGAATTGGGTAGAGTACCTTCTAATTCTGTTTTGTGGAATAGTTTGTGAAGAACTGGAATTAGATCTTCTTTGAAAGTCTGATAGAACTCTGCACTAAACCCATCTGGTCCTGGGCTTTTTTTTTTTTGGTTGGGAGACTATTAATGACTGCTTCTATTTCTTTACGGGATATAGGACTGTTTAGATTATTAACCTGATCTTAATTTAACTTTGGTACCTGGTATCTGTCTAGAAATTTGTCCATTTCATCCAGGTTTTCTAGTTTTGTTGAGTATAGCCTTTTGTAGAATAATCTGATGGTGTTTTGGATTTCTTCAGGATCTGCTTTTATGTCTCCCTTTTCATTTCTGATTTTGTTAATTAGGATGCTGTCCCGGTGCCCTCTAGTAAGACTGGCTAAGGGCTTATCTATCTTGTTGATTTTCTCAAAGAACCAGCTCCTCCTTTGGTTAATTCTTTGAATAGTTTTTCTTGTTTGCACTTAGTTGATTTCGCCCCTGAGTTGATTATTTCCTGCCATCTACTCCTCCTGGGTGAATTTGCTTCCTTTTGTTCTAGAGCTTTTAGGTGTGTTGTCAAGCTGCTAGTATGTGCTCGCTCTAGTTTCTTTTTGGAAGTACTCAGAGCTATGAGTTTTCCTCTTAGAAATGCTTTCATTGTGTCCCATAAGTTTGGGTATGTTGTGACTTCATTTTCATTAAACTCTAAAAAGTCTTTAATTTCTTTCTTTATTCCTTCCTTGATCAAGGTATCATTGAGAAGAGTGTTGTTCAGTTTCCACGTGAATGTTTGCTTTCTATTATTTATGTTATTATTGAAGATCAGCCTTAGTCCATGGTGGTCTGATAGGATGCATGGGACAATTTCAATATTTTTGTATCTGTTGAGGCCAGTTTTGTGACCAATTATATGGTCAGTTTTGGAGAAGGTACCATGAGGTGCTGAGAAGAAGGTATATCCTTTTGTTTTAGAATAAAAAGTTCTGTAGATATCTGTTAAATCCATTTGTTCCATAACTTCTGTTAATTTCACTGTGTCCTTGTTTAGTTTCTGTTTCCATGATTTGTCCATTGATGAAAGTGGTGTGTTGAAGTCTCCCACTACAATTGTGTGAGGTGTAATGTGTGCTTTGAACTTTACTAAAGTTTCTTTAATGAATGTGGCTGCCCTTGCATTTGGAGCATAGATATTCAGAATTGAGAGCTCCTCTTGGAAGATTTTAACTTTGATGAGTATGAAGTGTGCCTCCCTGTCTTTTTTGATAACTTTGGGTTGGAAGTCGATTTTATTAGATATTAGAATGGCTACTCCAGCTTGTTGTTTTTATAAGAATTTTATAAGTTCTACATCTTCATCTGAAGGGTACTAGTAAAATACTGGCTTCAAGGTATTCAGGACAAGATTGTCTTATAGCCCACACCCACAGTGACACACCTTCTCCAACAAGGCCACACCTACTTCAACAAGGCCACACCTCCTAATAGTGTCACTTCCTGGGCCAAACATTCAAACCACCAGAGCTATGATTTTGCTTTCCTTCAAGCTATGATGTTACTGATTATGTTATTGATGCAGGATAAACAAGGTTATTTGATGTTGCACACATGGTCCTGCCATGTTCTTGAATGTGAATTAAATAAGCATCTTCTCTTTTTAACTTTACGGCATAAAGTATTTTTTATGGAACTGAAAAATGGACAAGAAAGATAGAAACTGCACTGGTTTTTTTTTGTGGCACTAATCTTATATTAGTGTTGTGAATCCCTGGAAATGCTCAAGTCTATGTTTCTAACAGTATGGTGCAGGTTGTTTAGACAGTTTGCAATGTATAAGGATCATCGGGCCTTACCTGCTTACAAAATCTCTCAAATGCTGTATTTAATGACTCATAGAATGCCAAAGGTGGATGGTATCTTCACAGTCAGGATGTCCATAGCCAATAATTGGTGCAGGGGAAAGCAAAGCCTAAAAGGGCTTAACCTGTGAAGTAGTCAGAACTGAATTGCGACCTTCTAGCTTGATCTTCTGAGCCCCCAGGGTAGTTTTGTGGTACCTGTTCATATATTTATTTTTATTTTTCATATGTGCGGTAACATGAATAAGGTTTTTGTTGTTGTGGATCAGTGTTTCATGGGTCTGTTGAGTTTTTGCCTGTATGAAAAGAATGTTTTTGCTCTTTATCACCTACTCAATAGTTTTTCATTTTATGATGGCATCTGTGAAACTTCAGTTACCATGATACTTGAAAGTAGAGAGCAAAATCTCAGATACTTTATGGCTTCCCAGTTGCAAGCAATAATTTCAGTAGTTTTTAAGTATTTTGGGAAAGTTGTGTTCTAATTAAAATAGTAATGGTGATGGTGAAGCAAAAGAAAACAGAAAAACAAAAATTAAAAAAAAAGGAAAGCAGGTTATTATCTTGTTAGCTCCTATAATTAAAGATCATTGTGAAATATTTTCTGACATTGGAGTGGGGAGCACTGTGTGATAAATTTTAATCATTATTTGAATAATCTTTCATACTTCTCCTTTAATGCTATATTTAGTAATTTTGCAAGGAGTGATAGAAGAAATTTTATAGAAAGTGAATATATTCTAGAAGGATAAAGATGAAAATGTAATTGAGGGGAGTATTTTTCACATTCCTTCTAAACACAAATGCATTAGGGTAATACAAATTGAAGTATCACCTTAAAGGTCCTTTGACTAAATGCAAGAGAATTAATGTGAGTTGCCCATGAGACAGATTCTAGAGCTAGAAAAGGAGATATACAGCATGTGAAGCATACCATTTGAAATATGACACTATGACACATTCAGATCTAGTAAAAGGAACGATTTCAAGTTCCTGAGTTCTAAGTATGGTAATAAACTACACACATTTTTAATCATTCTATAATTTTTTCTAAATTTTGCTTCTGTCCTTTTGCTTATTTGCAACTCAATGTTAGGGGTTCTGGAAGGAAAATACCATTTTATTTCACTTATAATGTCCTACTATATAATTATCTGTTGAGTATCTGCCATATTGACTCTAGAGCTATCATATTCAGTACCACTACTTTCTGACACTACAGAAATACTCCATGTCCAAGATGATCTTAACCAGTCAGGCAGTTATTGAATTTTTGATATAGAGACTATGATTGAGAAACTGATTTCTTTTTTTTTCCATTTTTTATTAGGTATTTAGCTCATTTACATTTCCAATGCTATACCAAAAGTCCCCCATACCCACCCACCCCCAATCCCCTACACACCCACTCCCCCTTTTTGGCCCTGGCTTTCCCCTGTACTGGGGCATATAAAGTTTGCAAGTCCAATGGGCCTCTCTTTCCAGTGATGGCCGACTAGGCCATCTTTTGATACATATGCAACTAGAGTCAAGAGCTCCGGGGTACTGGTTAGTTCATAATGTTGTTCCACCTGTAGGGTTGCAGATCCCTTTAGCTCCTTGGGTACTTTCTCTAGCTCCTCCATTGGGAGCCCTGTGATCCATCCATTAGCTGACTGTGAGCATCCACTTCTGTGTTTGCTAGGCCCCGGCATAGTCTCACAAGAGACAGCTACATCTGGGTCCTTTCGATAAAATCTTGCTAGTGTATGCAATGGTGTCAGCGTTTGGATGCTGATTATGGGGTAGATCCCTGGATATGGCAGTCTCTACATGGTCCATCCTTTCATCTCAGCTCCAAACTTTGTCTCTGTAACTCCTTCCATGGATGTTTTGTTCCCACTTCTAAGGAGGGGCATAGTGTCCACACTTCAGTCTTCATTTTTCTTGAGTTTCATGTGTTTAGGAAATTGTATCTTATATCTTGGGTATCCTAGGTTTTGGGCTAATATCCACATATCAGTGAGTATATTGTGTGAGTTCCTTTGTGAATGTGTTACCTCACTCAGGATGATGCCCTCCAGGTCCATCCATTTGGCTAGGAATTTCATAAATTCATTCTTTTTAATAGCTGAGTAGTACTCCAGTGTGTAGATGTACCACATTTTCTGTATCCATTCTTCTGTTGAGGGGCTTCTGGGTTCTTTCCAGCTTCTGGCTATTATAAATAAGGCTGCTATGAACATAGACCCAGAAATGAACCCACACACCTATGGTCACTTGATCTTCGACAAGGGAGCTAAAACCATCCAGTGGAAGAAAGACAGCATTTTCAACAATTGGTGCTGGCACAACTGGTTGTTATCATGTAGAAGAATGCGCATCGATCCATACTTATCTCCTTGTACTAAGGTCAAATCTAAGTGGATCAAGGAACTTCACATAAAACCAGAGACACTGAAACTTATAGAGGAGAAAGTGGGGAAAAGCCTTGAAGATATGGGCACAGGGGAAAAATTCCTGAACAGAACAGCAATGGCTTGTGCTGTAAGATCGAGAATTGACAAATGGGACCTAATGAAACTCCAAAGTTTCTGCAAGGCAAAAGACACCGTCAATAAGACAAAAAGACCACCAAAAGATTGGGAAAGGATCTTTACCTATTCTAAATCAGATAGGGGACTAATATCCAACATATATAAAGAACTCAAGAAGGTGGACTTCAGAAAATCAAATAACCCCATTAAAAAATGGGACTCAGAACTGAACAAAGAATTCTCACCTGAGGAATACCGAATGGCAGAGAAGCACCTGAAAAAATGTTCAACATCCTTAATCATCAGGGAAATGCAAATCAAAACAACCCTGAGATTCCACCTCACACCAGTCAGAATGGCTAAGATCAAAAATTCAGGTGACAGCAGATGCTGGCGTGGATGTGGAGAAAGAGGAACACTCCTCCATTGTTGGTGGGATTGCAGGCTTGTACAACCACTCTGGAAATCAGTCTGGCGGTTCCTCAGAAAATTAGACATAGTACTACCAGAGGATCCCGCAATACCTCTCCTGGGCATATATCCAGAAGATGCCCCAACTGGTAAGAAACTGATATCTTAAGTTCATTGAATTTTAAATAATTAAAAAGTATGTTTAGAAAACCACTTTTGGCTAATGTTTACTACATGTGACTATTTATAGTGACTGTAACAACTACAGCACAAATAGGAATGTTAAGAGGAATTAGAAGCCTGATGAAATTTATTTTACTTATTTATTTTTGTTGATATACAATACGTAGCAATGCTTCTAGTATATATACTGTAAAACTGCATGTATTAAGTAAACATTTATACACATGAATAACATGGTAAGTAGACTGTCAGTACATAAAATGTCATCCATCCAAAGGGTTAAAATCGGCAAGTGTATGGAAGGCTACAGAAAAATGTCATCAATAATTAGCCTGTTCTTTTTTTTTTTTTCAGAGCTGAGGAGTGAACCTAGGACCTTATGCTTGCTAAGTAAACACTCCGCCACTGAGAAAAATCCCAAATCTCGCGAGATCAGCAGCTATCACGAGAGCTCAAAGTTCCCTGAGAGTTTTTTTTTCCGCGCCCCTCCCTGAGAGTTTTAAGTCCCAGGAGGTTCTGGACTGCTCGCAAGCGGTGGTGCGTCACTATCACCTCAGGTTGGCTGGTTAGAGACCTCCAACATGCCTTCGGATCGAAGGCCAAGTCAGAGAAGGAATAGATCTAAGAGCCGTGATTATCGTGGTGCACGGTCAAAGGTAACAAGAGCTGATACGAGGAACAGAGACGATACTCTTGCCCTCAGTATGTATCAGGGGCCTCCGAGTGCCGACCAGGGGAACAACATGGCGGATGCCCCTCGGTTTGGCTTCTGGACTTCAGTAAGCCAGTGTCTGCAATACTTGTGGGCCAGGAGGCACTTGGGCCTGCTTCTACTTTTATTCTGGACGCTGGTGATCCTGTTCCGTCCTGTGAACACTGGTGAGTGTTGGTTCTAGGCTAGAGAAGGGGTGACAGGGACTTGGGAAGTGTGAGGTAGGGCCTGGGAGGGGATTGGAGTAAAAGGAGGGTGATTGGGGTGCTAGTCAGCAAGGGTAAGGGGGCCAAAGGTGGCAGGGCGAGACCGAGAGCGAGGGAGGTTGATGGGGGGTAGTGAGGCAGGGATAGAGGGGGATGAGGCACAGGAGTTGGGCTGATGCAGCGGGAGCCTATAAGGCAGTGCTGGGGATTCAGTGGCAAATTCTGGTCCTCTGAAACAAAATTGCTCTTAACTACCGAGCATCTCACTAGCACCTATAATCGTAGTTATTATAGTAATTATAGAAGTTAGCAATATTATACAAATATTAATATTTATTAATAATTATAATTCTAAACATATTATACATTATTAAAATGTGCTGTTCTTATTATTTCTCACTAGCAATATCAATAATATCAATACAATTATGATAATTATAGTATTTATATTTTATATTATTTTATATTATGCCAACTATAATTAATAATGACACAATATTATAGAATAATAAAAAGTAATAATGTTATTATTATGTGGGGATATATGTTTGTGTGAGTAAATGGATGTTTATGTATACCATAGACTGCATATGGAGGTCAGAGGACAACTTTGTAGAGTCATATCAGTTCTATTCTTCCTATCTTTATAAGTATCTTCCAAGGATCAAATGCAGGTTGTCAGACTTGCTTGGCAAGTGCTTTCTCAATGACTCATCTTGCTAGCACCAGATCAGATTATTTTACTTTTGGCTCTCAGATTGGCTAATAATAACAAAAGGTGTGAGGGTACAAGCAAAGTGGCATTTAGTTGTACTATTGTCACAGGTATGCTTCAGGGTGTTACTGGAACATAATAACCCAGTGGTACAGTGTGCAAGGCCCTTCTTGAGTTTAATTTGAAGCATCAAAAAGAAAAAAAAATCACCAAACAAAACTAATAATAACAAGATAATGAATAATTTATCAAAAAGATTTTAAAATATTAGCAAGTATATAGCTTTAATATTCTAAGCAGATGATAATCATTGGAATGTTCTTTGAAATAAAAATGAGTTAAAAACATAAATGTTTTCCTAAATAATAATTGAGCCATATAAAGGAATAACTGAGGCATAATTAAAGAGATGGTTGGAGAGTGGTTTTTCTTACATGGGAGAGAATTATGCAAGTGAAGCTAAAATTGGGTTCTCTGTAGTAGAACAAAAGAGGGCTGAGGAAGACTTTCTGTATCCCTGTGTAAGGACATCAGCAGTTTTCAAGACTTTGGGTCATAGGTTCTAATTTAGTTGGAATGCCTACTGTTTCTGATTTTTCTTTTCTTTTTTGTTCCTGATTTTTCCATTGGTAGGCCTTTAAACACTAAGCTTTTTGTTAGGCAAAAATTGTTATTTAAATCATTGTTCAGAAGGCCAACAATATGTGTGAGACAGCATGTTAAATATTTGCTAATTTTAATACTTTTTCAGTTTTCTTGCAGAATCACAATCTGATTACCAATGCTCCTTATGCTCTTACAGATTAAAACGCAACATCTGTTATATTTCCAGAATTAGTTTAAGCAAAGGTTAATTACTATTAAAACTTCATTGAAAAAAATGACAAATGTTTTTATGTACTGGGATTAATAATTTTACTTATTAACACTTCTCTGTCTCCAAAAGCGAAATTGCCCATTCTTGCTGAAGCTGCAGAACTTGAACCCCCTTTGGGAAATATGTTGGACTTTTTCTTTCCAACAAGTAAGTTCTTGATTTTTTAAAACTTAATGTCCTTGTTTTAAAATAGCAATTAAGTACTCAGGAAGGAGTGTACTTTCTCAATATTGGAGTGAAACAGTCATACATTTGAGACTCTGCCCTTTGCCTTAGGCAAGATAATCTCTCTGGAATTAGTGTTTTCATCTTATAATGAAAATATTTACCCCAAGAATTGGGAAGATAAAGTGGGACAATAATTACAAGGCAAATGTGGCAGATAAAGGCTTAAATTTGTAATTTAGCTTAAAATAGTTTTATTTTAGAAATACTTAAAGCCTTTATGAATTACCTGAGTGACATGGCCTAATTTAGTCACTGACCCAGTACTGTGAAATTGATGTCTTCTGTGGCATTAAACAGTGGCTCTGTTGTTATGGAATATACCAGATGTTTTTCCCATCTGTGTTAATGATAAAGAGTTCAGGTTTCAAGTCACATCGTTTTGTGATCTGTATATGGTGGTTTTTGTTGTTGTTTGTTTTGTTTAGTTTTCAATCAAGCATATGATGGCCTTTGAGAACTATTAACCACAAATATACATGCTTTATTTTCTGCAGCATGTGGTCCCCTTTCAAAGTGACGTTTCTCATAAATTGTCATGATTTTACTAAAACCTATGTAGAATTTATTCTAAGAAAATCCAGCGTACTTAAAGTTAAATCCATTGTTGAATTCCATATCTCACCACTCAACTTTCCTGTAGAAAAAAAATCTCTTTAAACTTCTCTAGTGGTTTCATCAAGTATAAAATAGCTATTGTAACACTTACTACCTGTGAGAATAGCAAAATAAATGATTCTTAAATTAAAGCTACTGCCATAGCCAAGTTGAATGAACAAGAAAATAAGTCTGGAAAGTGTTATTGTTGGATAGGCTAAAAGAAGGGCTTATTGAGTATAACAAAAATAAATGATAGTTTAAGCTTTAGAGCTTTGAAAACAATGAGGAATAAACTGTCAAACACTTGCCTAGGATGGTTGCAGTAGTACAAACACTGAAAAAGTGACCTTGAAAATGCTTCAAATAAAAATTATTTATTTATTTAATTTTAATTTTCCTAACCTAACACAAGAATTTTAATCAAAATCAATTGTATAAAACTTTTTTTTTTCTTTTTCGAGACAGGGTTTCTTTTTGTAGCCCTGGCTGTCCTGGAACTCACTTTGTAGACCAGGCTGACCTCAAACTCAGAAATCCGCCTGCCTCTGCCTCCCGAGTCCTGGGATTAAAGGCGTGCGCCACCATGCCTGGCATATAAAACTGTTTTTCCTCAAATCAAATAGTTTCTTCTTCTTTCCTCCTTTTTTCCCCTTCTTCCCTACATTTCTTCCTTTTACTATTTTTGACAAGGACCGACATAGCCAAAGGTAATCCTCAAATTCTTTATGTAGTCAAGGATGATATTAAACTTATGTTCCTTTTGCTTCCATCTTCCAAATTCTATAATTAGAGCCACATGTCATCAAGCCTGGGTTTTATGTGGTACTGGGGAATCCAACCCAGGGTCACATGTATATTAGGCAGGCACTTTATCAACTAAGCCACATTCCCAGTCCTGCTTCTTTTTTTTTTTTTAATAAGAAACATTTGACCTACTTTGATTTGCATGTTTGAAAATGCAGGATTAATATTTATCAATTGTACATGTTACCTGTTTTGAAAACAATAATTATGAACTATGCAATGGAAAGGATTGGAGTATTTTCAGCACAAAGAAATGATAAATGTTTAAGATTTCATATAATATATATATATATATATATATATGTATGTATATATATATGAATGATACATATATCAATTACTCTGAAATAAGCATTATGCATACACTATATACATATATAAGTATAGATTTATTACAAGGTCACCAAGCCCATAAATATATACAATTGTTGTGTGTCAGTTAAGGATACATTTTTGTGATTCTGAAATGAGTTTTACATATATGTGTTTCTTAAATTAGCCTTTTAAAAGTAGCATACAAAGGACTAGGTTTCAGTCTAGCATTTGTGTACTTCGTTTGTTTTTGCTGCTCTTTTCTGGCTGGCCTTACTCCTCTGCCTGTCTCCTCCTTGTCCTCCTCCTTCTCTCAGTAACCCGCTTTTGCTTCAGGTCATAGTATTTTTAACCATTGATTTTTATTGTTTTAATAATGTATCTGTATGTTAGTATGTGATTATGTACATGTATGTGTGTAAGGGCCCAATGAAAACAAAGGTATTAGATTCTTCTGGAGCTAGAGTTACAAGCAGTTGTGATCCACCTGACATGGACGTGAGAAATCAAACTCTGGTCATCTGGATGTGACCTACTCTTTGTCAGGGTACTCTGGTGGAGTCAGCTTGTGAGGCAAAAATGCCAAAAAGCTGCTCATGAGAAATAAATTTCTAGGACTCTCCTCCTGGATATTCTGGCGAAAGCCAACTCTCCAGTTTGGATCGGTTTGTCAGGCGAAAAGCCTGGAAGCTGTTTCACGAGGATAAGAGTCCAGGGAAATTTTCCTCCCAGAGTTATGGCATCTCTTTCCCTAACCCATTATATTCAAATTTCCACCACATTAGTCTAGTGTATAGATTCACGTGCACTCTATTAAGCATCACCTTATAGTAAATGCCTTTTAAGATTGTAGTCTAACATAGCTAAAGCCTTTTCTCAGTATTCTTAGACTCCAGATAGCAGCAAGGAGCTTAACCCATTCAGTAGCTAATAAAGCACAGTCATTAATTCAGTTGTCTGCAGAGTCTAAAATTCTCACTGAGATAGAAATTCGTATTATAGACTACATTCCATGCCAAGAGAAAATTTGTATACCATACTGAAAATGGATAGTCTTCAGATATAGATAAGAATTAACGAGGCCTAGAGAATTTTGGGGTCAGTGACACTACATTATTCTTGAGGCGTGTCAAGAGTTAACTACCCTGGGGCTATTAACTCTAAGTGTAAAACTCTTGCCTGGCAGAAAGTGCTAATCTCTAATGTAAACATTTATCTGGTCCCTACAAATTCCCTTTGTAGTCACTCCCCTTGCATCTGTGCTAATCTCTAGTGTTATACATTTATCTGGTTCCTTTTGAAGTCACTCCTTTTGCACCTGGAAAAATTCAATGTGCCTTGTTCTGCAATTTATTCTGTATTATAAAAGTCTGATGCTCGACTGGAAAATTACATTCAGATTCAACACCTCTCTTGTGTGTTTGACTGATTGTCATTTTCATCCTAATCTCTGCCCATCTACTCTAGAGACTCTTTCCTATTCGGGCACAGGGGACCAGAGGGCCTGCGGCAACTCTTAACCTCTGAGCCATCTCAGTCCCTCACATATGTTCAACTTACTTTTTCCTTCTTTTTTCCGATTCCCTTAAGACTTTTTACCCCTTGACATAAGTCTCCTTTCATACTCACCATGTACTCACACTGTTGTGTTTTATAAAAAAAGAAAGAAAGAGCCAGGATATGTTGGATAAAGTGAGATATAGTGAGGTGGAGGGGGTGCTCCTCTGCCCCATGCTGAGACATCCCTTTAATCTGAGGTACCAGTATGGAGTAGAGTTTATTTAGGACATGGGAAAAGGAGTTGAGGATGGAGTAGAGGCAGAGAAAGGTGGGGGAGGGACAGGGGAGGTAGAGAAAGAAGAGGAGAGGCAGGTCAGAAACATGTGGAGAGAGAAGGGGGACAGGAATGGAGAGAGAAGGGACAGAGGGTAAGAGACTAAGAGGATAAGAGAGTAAGAGAGTGAGGAGAGGGCAAACAGTCCCTTTTTAAAAATATTTTTTATTACGTATTTTCCTCAATTACATTTCTAATGCTATCCCAAAAGTCCCCCATACCCTCCCCCCACTCCCCAACCCACCCATTCCCACTTTTTGGCCCTGGCGTTCCCCTGTACTGGGGCATATAAAGTTTGCAAGACCAATGGGCCTCTCTTTCCAGTGATGGCCGACTAGGCCATCTTTTGATACATATGCAGCTAGAGTCAAGAGCTCCGGGGGATACTGGTTACTTCATAATGTTGTTCCACCTATAGGGTTGCAGATCCCTTTAGCTCCTTGGGTAATTTCTCTAGCTCCTCCATTGGGGGCCCTGTGATCCATCCAATAGCTGACTGTGAGCATCCACTTTTGTGTTTGCTAGGTCCCGGCCTAGTCTCACAAGAGACAGCTAGTAAGTCAGTCACACCTGCCTATTGCCAGGTAAACTGTGGGGCAGAGCCTAGAAGGAATGCTAACACACACAGATATAAAGATTAAATTATAGGATGTGTGTGTGAGAGATGACACAGATACAAAGATCAAATTATAGGATGTGTGTATGAGAGGTGACATGTATGTAGCATTTGTTTTTCTGAGTTTGAGTTGCTTTACTTAAAAGAATAATTACTAGTTCCCTCTATTTTTCTGTAAATGTGATTTCAGAATCACAGAAACTATCCTTAAGTATTATTTAGTTCCTTCTTTGTTGTTTTTTGGTCACTACCAGCCACTTTGTGGCTTATAGGTCTTTTAAAACTATCTTACCAGGCTAGGGACTTATTTCAATTCGTAAAATGTTTGCCCAGCATGCACAAAACTCTGAGTTTGAGCCACAGCACGACATGAAACTGGGCATGTGGTATACATCTGTAATCCTAGGTTGAGGCAGGAGACTCTAGAGTTCAAGGGTATTTGTGGCTGGAGACCTGGTCTCAAAAAGATATCCCATTAGTTAGCAATTTGTATATTTCAACAGTTTACCCAGGATGAAAAGTGTACTGTTAAAATAACTGTGGTAACTTTTATTTTCTAATTTTAACTTTAGCATTCATCATTATTTATATTTTTTAATATACTGTTACATGTTTGTCTTTTTTCTCCTGCTTTGTATTGATTTGTAAAACGTGCTTATTAATCAAGCTAACTATTCTTTCTTGGATTCCTATCTCTGAAAGCCTGCATCATAAGGGACAACCAGGTGGTGGTGGCATGTAATAACCAGCCGTATCTTAGCGAGAGTGAATGTTTAAAATCCAAGTGCTGTTCTTCAACATCTGGGACTATAATCAAATGCTATGCCCCAGTAAGGGACAGTAAGTAGATCCTATCTCATTTCTTTATTTGCTTTAAATAATGAAAAGAAAAACTAAGTATAAAAACATTTAAATAACTAGGTGGTGTGGTTTCAAGTATATCTTTATATATTTCCCAGCTTAACATTTCTAAGGAACCGCCAACCCAAGACCAACAGCATTAATACAAATTCTGAAGGAATTCCCTTGAAGTTTCTGTTTAGTCCCTAGACAATAACTAACCATTCAGAATTAATCTAACCTGTTCAGTTGGTTCAGTTACTCCATTTTTCCCCCAAAGCATCTTAAGCTTTTATATGAGGTGTGACCCTTTTCCTGAGAGACAGTACTATCTTGGTGTGAAAAAGAGTATAGTGTAAGCCATTTCATGACCAACTAGGAAGCAGAGGTGGAGAATGCAGGGAGAAGGTCTTGGCAAGATGTTCTACTTGGGCCCTGCTTCTAATTTTCACTAACTCCCCCCCACCATGCCATTAGTAAACTATAAATTTAGCAAGTGATTAAGCCATTCATTAGTTGCAGGAGAGCTTTCAGGATCTAATCTGTCTGGAGATTTTCTTAAAAATACACTCTGTGGTTTGAATCACTTAATCTTTCTGTTTTTTCTGAAGCTGGTCAGTTGCCAGTCAACACTTGTGTAATTCCTTCTCACTCAATGTAAAGAGTCGTAGATGCTACCTATACCTATACCAAAAGAGAGTAACAGGAGGAAAAATCTCACAAATGTATTTGATCATAATTTTATGTGACATTGAACCTTTTTTTGAGTTAAGAGTTGATGATGTAAGGCAACATTGAATATACTTAGATTCTATGACGCATGGGCACATGTGGAAATGATTGGACCAAAAGAGATTTAACTGAGGAGACATGACATTTCTGCATAGTATTCCTTCCTCTCCGGTATCTACCTCAGGGCCTTTTTGAAATAGAAGCCCCATGACCTACTAAGTCAGGAATTTCTTTCTTTCTGTTCTCTCTTCCTGTCTGTGGATTTTGCTTTTTGTTTGATTGCTTGCTTTTATTTCTTAAAGTGTGGTCTCATGAAGCTCAGGCTTGCCTCAAATTTGCTGTGTAGTTGAGGAAAATGTGGAACTTTTCATTTTCCTATATCATACCTTCAGATGTTCAAATTACAGTCCTGTGCCATAGCAGCCAGCTGGTCAGAGGATTTCTTCATCTCCAAGATTGAATTTAGGAGGAACAGTTTGGGGCTCATGGCTGGCTTTAGGGAAAAGGACTTTTGCTTTCTCTGACCTGTCATGAGGGGAGTGAGGAGATATGGAGCCAGGAGAAAATCAGAATGCTTTTTTTCTGACTTCTGGTATGACTTTGAACTTTGTTTGTAGCAGATGTGACTTTGAATCTGCAGTGAGATTATAAGCATGTACTACTACACCTAGTTTAAGCCATGGTGCTAACGATCATACCGCAGGCTTCATGTATACTAAGTAAGCACTTTACCAGCTTCTGGGCCTCCAAGGCTACATGGGAGGCCTTTCTTCTGGGCTTATCGCTTCCTGTTTAGCCCTAATAATATCAGTTTAGCATGACTTAGCGTAACCTTTTATTTTCAGGTTCTCATCCCGTGTAAAAATTTTCCCATGTATTTTGTGTTCAACAACTTGGCATGTAGTAGTAGATGTGATTGTTTCCTGTTAGGTGCCTTTATTAGCTTTTCTTTGTTCTCTTTTTTTTTTTTTTAAAGATTTATTTATTTATTTATTAAATGTAAGTACACTGTAGCTGTCTTCAGACACTCCAGAAGAGGGCATCAGATTTCGTTATGGATGGTTGTGAGCCACCATGTGGTTGCTGGGATTTGAACTCGGGACCTTCAGAAGAGCAGTCGGCGCTCTTAACCACTGAGCCATCTCGCCAGCCCCTTTGTTCTCTTTTCAAATGATCCAACATAAAATTACCCCTTAAGATTTTTATTTCTTAGGGCTGGAGAGATGGCTCAGGGGTTAAGAGCACTGACTCCTCTTCCAAAGGTCCTGAGTTCAATTCCTACCAACCACATGGTGGCTCACAACCATCTACAATGTGATCTGATACCTCTTCTGGTGTGTCTGAAGACAGCTACAGTGTACTCACATACACAAAATAAATAAATAAACCTTAAAAAGATTTTTATTTCTTTCTGAAGAAAAAGAATTATACCACCTTTTTTCCTTACCTTCATTTGCTAGTGGGGACACACTATCTGCAGGTCTGCTGGTGGATGGATTTGATGTGATAGAGCACGAAGGAATAATAACAGGATCCATGCAGAACAATATCGTAGATTTATAAATCCCTATTCAATTTAGAGCTCTTTGTTGTATATCTAATATTATAGATGAAAACTAAAGCCTGATCATGAATATACTATTGCAGTTTTAATGTGTCATATGGTACTTAGAATTCATTCATCAGTTTACTGTTTCTATTATGTGTGAAGAAACAGTTGGTTCTTTTAGTGGAAAAAATTGAGCCGTGACTTACAATTCCCCAATCACATTAGAATGCATTTCCCAGTGCATATGGGTCTAAAGTATGCCTATTTGCCTGCAAATTTTTGATGCCATGTTTAATTGAGTGCTGTGTAATTTGGAAGTAAACACTGAAGAAGCCATTTCTTCCTTAAGTTAACTGTTCATAGATTGATTTGTTCTTCAGATGCCCTAGGATTCAGAACATATGGCCTTAGAACAAGTACACTTAGGGCCATACAAAGAATCTAGTATTATGAATCATAAGTTGCCAAAGAAAGCAGCCTGATTGTTTTGTTATGATACTGTGGGGGTCATGTTTTGGAAGTAGCATTTAGTTGCATTTCAAGAACTCCTACCTGAAGCATAACGAGACTCACATTTTATTTTTCTTTATTAAGTTACAGTTTTTGACATACTTCAGATTTGCTTCTCTTGCCTGGTCATAAAAGTAACAGGATATAATTAAACCAACAGAGCCTACACAGGTGCTACGGGTGTTTGGCCTTGCTGCGATCAGCATTCTAGTCCTGGGATTTCTGCCTATGTGCTGCTGCTCCATGTGCTGGAGGAGGTAGGAAACATAACCCTTTCTTTGCTAATTGCTAACTATATGTGCATATTTATTTCAGTGCTTTAAATATGAAAGGATTATGGTTGGGTCTCTCTCTCTCTCTCTCTCTCTCTCTCTCTCTCTCTCTTTGAGAAAACCTAAAAATAAAATTACCAAATTTTTCTTTGGTTATTTTTCCCCCACAAGTACAAGATGTACCATTTAATAGGCTTTGTATATTTCATCATAAAACAAAATCCCAATTCAAAGGAAAAAGAACTCTGCAAGCTGGAGATGTATGGAGTTGGAGTAGTTATTAACTGCAAATGAAAGGGATTCCTGGAAGTGTTCAGCTGCCTTGTTCTTCTGTCCTTGGTCGTAAAACATTGGTCTGTCTTTACAAGCAGTCATGCCAGATGTTTGTCATAGACTTCTACAAAATCTCAATGGTAAACTAGCACTTGATGTTTTCAGATTTGTTCATTTTTTTGTAGATCTCCAGCCCCTGCAGCAGAATGGGTGTGAAGGTACATAGTGTAGCCAGAATGAGTATGAAAGTGTGAGGCAGGGGAATAGAGCTTAAGAGTGTAGTCCTTCCTTTGCATGGGGCTCGGATGTTCAATGCCTGGCACTGAAAAGAATCCTAGGGAGCTGGAAGCATAGTGTTTAGGGAAGTCACATATTCAGATTCAAGTACAGCGTCAGCACAGGCGTGACTGACGGCACGTATCTCCTATGTCGCCAGCCTTGCCTTTTTTCTTTTTCTCTCCAGCCAGGGTCTCATTGAGTTGTCCAGTCTGCCTTGGAATTTACCGCATAGGTCAGGCTGCCCTTGTACTTTCAGTTTTTCTTCCTCAGCTTCTGCACAGGTGCAACTTTAACACATAATTTGGAGTTTTTCTGTTAAGTCACAGCATTTCTACTATTCCTGCTTGCATTCAAGGCCATTCTTTTTCTCAGATTTCATTTAGCTTCAGATTTTGAGTGGATAATTTTGTCTGTGGTATATGTTTGTGCATATGACGTTCCATGTGCCTGTGCTTGGGACTAGGCCAGAGAATGCTAGATGTTCTGGCCTGTCACTCTATACTTTATTCATTTGAGACAGGCTGAGGTTACAGGTACACAAAGCTGTGTCTAGCTTTTTTGTTGTTGTTGTTGCTAATAACCCAATCCAAGTCCTCATGGTTGGGTACCAAGTAATCTTATTTGTGTGTATGGTTTCTATTCCATAACCTCTCTCTTCCTCTCCTTGTTTGTCTCCATCTCTTCCTCTCTCTTTCTTTTAAGCAAACTCATGTCATCTTTTTTCTTTTAAAAAAAGAAATATTTATGTGTTTAGTTGTGTGGGTGTTTTATCTGCATGCGTGCATGCCTGCACCGTGTACTTGGCAGGTCCCAAGGAGGCCAGAGGAGAGCATCAAACCTTCTAGGACCAGCATTGTAGATGGATGCAAGCCACCTTATGTGTGCTTGGAATCAAACCCATGTCCTCTGGAAAAGCAGCCAGTGCCAACACAGGTTCATCTTTCCAACCTCTTGTTTTCTTTTCTCATGCTCTGCCCCAGGTAATCTGGAGTAAGAGTGGAGATTTTTGTTCCATTCTTTCTTTCAAAGCTTGCTTATATATGAAAATACCTTATGAATAAAAGTGAAATCTTTGTTAGAATTCAATGGATAGAATTATGCCTTACAATTTAGAGATGTCTCAATAGTAAGATTGGTATAATTTCATTTGAGTCATCCATTACACATTTACCAATGAGTTTTATGAAGACATTCACACCCATTGGATTTTTCTATTTAAAATGAAATGCAAAGATTATCCTCTGATAAGAACATACTTTATTTTTTTACATAGTACAAACTATTTGAGAGACTCTGTCACTGAGAATAAGATCATGAAGTGCATATGCTTTGGTTTCCTAGCTGTTGAGGTACTATTTTGTATAAGAGGAGTATGCTCCTGTCATTCTGAGGTGCCTACTGTGGCCTCAGAACAGGTGACACTTTAGCCTAGGTATTTAGCTCAGTTTCTAGGGCCCATAGTTGAGGGTAAATGGGACACTGTCAGCTTCTCTTGGTAGACTGGATAGACTAGCACTTCCATTTATCCAGGAGATAAATGGAAGCCAAAGGTTTCAAAACTCCCCTTGAAGGGCATTCTACTTCCTTAGGATAACCCTGTTCACTCCCTGTCTCCATTTCAAATAATATGAGACATAAGATGTTAAATTAGTCAAAATAAATAACCCCATGAAATGAAAATGGATGTAACAGTAAAATCCATATATAGCTATTTAAAAATGAAAAGAGAGAGTGCAGAGAGGGTTCAGCAATTTAAAATGCCTAATGCCCTTCTTTCAACAACCTGTAATTCCAGCTCTGGAGATATCTGAGGTCTCAGGCTTCCAAAGGTACCTGAAGTCGAATGCACACACTCCCCCCTCCCACACATACATTCACACAAAGTTACATTTGAAAGTTAAATCTTTAGAAAGGAAAAGAAGCCAAACACAATTGTTTAAATCAAAGAAACTAAAAGCCAAGAACAGATCTGCAGTAACATTATCTGGGTCTCTGTTGAAAGAATCCTTCTGCCCATTTAGCATTGGAAGGTACACTTGTTCTCATTTGTTTTCAATTTTTTATTAGATATTTTCTTCATTTACATTTCAAATGCTATCCTGAAGGTCCCCCTATACCCTCCCTCCCCCCACACCCCCCCCGCCCTGCTCCCCTACCCACCCACTCCTACTTCTTGGCCCTGGTGTTCCCCTGTACTGGGGCATATAGAGTTTGTACGACCAAGGGGCCTCTCTTCCCAATGATGGCCGACTAGGCCATCTTCTGCTACATATGCAGCCAGAGACACAAGCTCTGGGGGTACTGGTTAGTTCATATTGTTGTTCTACCTATAGGGTTACAGACCCCTTCAGCTCCTTTGGGTACTTTCTCTAGCTCCTCCACTGGGGGGCCCTGTGTTCCATCTTATAGATGACTGTGAGCATCCACTTCTGTATTTGACAGGCACTGGCATAGCCTCACATGAGACAGCTATATCAGGGTCCTTTCAGCAAAATCTTGCTGGCATATACAATAGTGTCTGGGTTTGGTGGCTGATTATGGGATGGATCCCCGGGTGGGGTAGTCTCTGGATGGTCCATCCTTTCGTCTTAGCTCCAAACTTTGTCTCTGTAACTCTTTCCAAGTATATTTTGTTCCCTACTTTAAAGAGGAATGAAGTATTCACAAGGTGGTCTTCCTTCTTCTTGATTTTCTTGTGTTTTGCAAATTGTAAGCTTCTGTAAGGCAAAAGATACTGTCAATCAATAAGACAAAAAGGCCACCAACAGATTGGGTAAGGAGTTTTGCTAATCCTAAATCTGATAGGGGACTAATATCCAATATATACAAAGAGCTCAAAAAGCTGGACTCCAGAAATTCAAATAACCCCATTAAAAATGGGGTAGGGAGCTAAACAAAGAATTCTCACCCGAGGAATACCGAAGGGCTGAGAAGCACTTGAAAAAATATTCACCATCCTTAATCATCAGGGAAATGCAAATCAAACAACCCTGATATTCCATCTCACACCAGTCAGAATGGCTAAGATCAAAAATTCAGGTGACATCCTCAGAAAATTGGACATAGTACTACCGGAGGATCCCGCAATACCTCTCCTGGGCATATATCCAGAAGATGTCCCAACCGCTAAGAAGGACACATGCTCCACTATTTTCATAGCAGCCTTATTTATGATAGCCAGAAGCTGGAAAGAACCCAGATGCCCCTCAACAGAGGAATGAATACAGAAAATGTGGTACATTTACACAATGGAGTACTACTCAGCTATTAAAAGGAATGAATTTATGAAATTCCTAGGCAAATGGTTGGACCTGGAGGGCATCATCCTGAGTGAGGTAACACAATCACAAAAGAACTCAAATGATATGTACTCACTGATAAGTGGATATTAGCCCAGAAACTTAGGATACCCAAGATATAAGATACAATTTGCTAAACGCATGAAACTCAAGAAGAACGAAGACTGAAGTGTGGACACTTTGCCCCTTCTTAGAAATGGGAACAAAACACCCATGGAAGGAGTTACAGAGACAAAATTTGGAGCTGTGACGAAAGGATGGACCATCTAGTGATTGCCATATCCAGGGATCCATCCCACAATCAGCTTCCAAACGCTGACACCATCGCATACACTAGCAAGATTTTGCTGAAAGGACCCAGATATAGCTGTCTCTCGTGAGACTATTCTGGGGCCTAGCAAACACAGAAGTGGATCCTCACAGTCAGCTATTGGATGGGTCACAGGGCCCCCAATGGAGGACCTAGAGAAAGTACCCAAGGAGCTAAAGGGAACTGCAACCCTATAGGTGGAACAACAATATGAACTAACCAGTATCCCGGAGCTCTTGTCTCTAGCTGCATATGTATCAAAAGATGGCCTAGTCAGCCATCACTGGAAAGAGAGGCCCATTGGACTTGCAAACTTTATATGCCCCAGTACAGGGGAAAGCCAGGGCCAAAAAGGGGGAGTGGGTGTGTAGGGGATTGGGGGTGGGTGGGTATGGGGGACTTTTGGGATAGCATTGGAAATGTAAATGAGGAAAATACCTAATAAAAAAATATATAAAAAAATTCAGGTGACAGCAGATGTTGACGAGGATGTGGAGAAAGAGGAACACTCCTCCATTGTTGGTGGGATTGCAAGCTTGTACAACCACTCTGAAAGTCAGTCTGGCAGTTCCTCAGAAAATTGGACATAGTACTACTATAAGATCCAGCAATACCTCTCCTGGGCATATACCCAGAAGATGTTCCAACTGGTAATAAGAACACATGCCCCACTATGTTCATAGCAGCCTTATTTATAATAGTCAGAAACTGGAAAGAACCCAGATGTCCCTCAACAGAGGAATGGATACAGAAAATGAGGTACATTTACACAATGGAGTACTACTCAGCTATTAAAAACAATGAATTTATGAAATTCCTGGGCATATGAATGTATCTGGAGGATATCATCCTGAGTGAGGTAACCCAATCACAAAAGAACTCACATGATATGCACTCACTGATAAGTGGGTATTAGCCTAGAAACTTAGAATACCCTTGTTCTCATTTTTATGACATTCTTCCTTACATATGAGCCAGTAAAATGTTCCTTAGGAAGAAAACTGTTGAAACACCTCTCCAAGTCTTCAGTTGCAAACCAAAACAAGCAAGGTTTTGATATTTTCTTGGCTTTTAAATTTGAGCAGTATTTTTTATTTATATACCACCAAGAGAGCAACTGGAGCAAGGAAAATGAGAACAGGTGGGAGAGGTGAAAGCAGTGTTGAAGACTACAGCATTCTCCAGAACCAAGCATATTACTTCAGGACTTGCTTTGTTATGTAATGTACAGTGTCCAGTGATGTTGAAGATGGATGCCATTTTAAAATATAAAATATGTGTTTATATGTGTATGTCTTTGTGTGTGTGCATTTGTGTGCACATGGAGGCCAGAAGATGGCACTAAAAGTCCTCTGAGTTAACTCTCTGCTTATTCCCTTAAGTTAAGGCTTTATCTCTGAAATTGGGGTTCATGTTTTCTTGGATAGCCTGGAAACCAATGAGCCCCATGAATCTTCCTGTCTCTGCCTATCTCAGAGCTGGTGTTACAAATATTTTGAGGGACATTTGGCTTATGATGTGGGAGCTGAGTTAGGAACTCCTGTCCTCAGGATTTTAGACAAAACACAGAAGTAAGTGGGGATAGAGAGTGTGTGTGGAGGGGTGCAACTTGAACTCAGTGCTGAAGAAAAGACAAGATTTAAATGGGGAGGGTGCCTTTCCACAGAATTCCTTACATCCAGAAGGAGATTTCCTTAGTATAGGCCTTTTAACTGCCTCTTGTCACTTTTAAGCAGAGGGTGCTGAATAATTGGTATCATTGGCATTGAGTCTCTAGTTTACTTCTAGACTTGAGGTCAGATTTGATATAATCCAAGTACACAAAAATTCAAGCCTGCTTGAAGTGGTTGCAAGTGCCATAGGGAGGACAGAACAGAAATGAAAATCTTTCTAAGAATTTGCTGCTGAATAGCTTAGTTAAACTTGCATATACGATGTGTTTTGAAATTCCCTGCACCCTGAAGGTTGCATAACATCTATTCTTAGCCTCATTAATAGGGATCAGAAGCTTCAGTAGGTTTAAGTGCCATTGATAGGCTTAAGAATGCCTTACATGAAGAGGAAGGAAAAGACCAACTGGATGGGGACAGAGAGAAACAGGAGGAGAGCTCTAACGGTGGCAGGGGTAGAGGGTGTGTGTGGGGGAGGAGTGAGCAGAGGATACTTAAATCACAGCCATTAGATTAAGTGACAAATGACAGTAGTATGAAGTAACAAATTCACTTCCTAATCTTGAACTGTTTTTAGTTTAAATTTATGTGCAAAGTGCTAACTATTTCTGTTAGAAAGTATATGACACTTGTAGCTATACCTAAAGTTCATAAGGTGAACTTTCAGATACAGTACCACGCCAGGCAAATTCAGATAAAGCACATTTTCATATTTTTCTTCATGCTGGATTAGATTTGTAATTTCACATTAAAAAATTCAGTACTTAGTCTGAAAATGACATTTTCTTTTCCTGACAACTAATAAAAGTTTTTTAAAAGACTATATCTCATAAGTGATGTATGGAGTACGAATCCCAAGTAAATCCCGAAAATATTCATGTGTAGACGGATGTGCTGTGGGAGTCTCACATTCTAATGTGCTTCTCATTGTGATTATAGTCTAACTACTGCTTAATTTCTTAGAATGGTTCATAAAGAACTGGGAATAAATATACCAAAGATTGTTTTACATCATTGTATAAAGTAGACATTTATGTATTTAATCCCTGTGACTTTATGTTTCATTTTACAATACAATATTATTAGTAGTGCTTTTTTTGATAAGCTTTATGAAATAACTATGCAGCATTTGGAAGGTTTGGAGTTCTTAGCATTACATTCACATAAATTCTGAAGAAGAAATTAGATCTATACATTTTATTTTTTTAATTGGGTATTTTATTTATTTACATTTCAAATGTTACCACTTTCCCAGTTTCGTCTCAGCAAACCCCCTACCCTATTCCCCCTTACCCTGCTTCTATGAGGGTGCTCCCACACATGCACACTCCTGCCTCAAAGCCCTAGCATTCCCCTACACTGGAGGCATCAAGCCTTCACAGGACCAAGGGCCTCCCCTCCCATTGATGATAGATAAGACCCCTTCAGCTCCCTTCAGACCTTCCCCTAATTCCTCCATTGGGGTCCCTGTGCTCAGTCTGATGGTTGACTGCAAGCATCCACATCTGTATTGGTCAGGCACTGGCAGAGTCTCTCAGGAGACAGCTGCATCAGGTTCCTGTCAGTAAACTATTCTTGACATCAGCAATAGTATCTGGGTTTGGTGTCTGCATGTCGTATGGATCCTCAAGTAGGGAAGTCTCTGATGGCCTTTCCTTCAGTCTCTGTTCTACTCTTTGTCCTTGTATTTCCTTTAGACAGGAGCAATTCTGGGTTAAAATTTTGGAGATGGGTGGGTAGCCCCATCCCTTAACTGGGGGACCATGTCTGACTTCTGAATATGGTATCCACAGGTTCTCCCTTCCCTTTGTCGGGGTATTTCAGCTGATGTCATCCCTGTGGGGTCTTGGGAAGCTCTTGCTTTCTTGGCTTTCTGGGGCTTTCTGGTTGCTACGCCCCAGTTCCCTATCCCCCATTCCTCATACCTCTGTTTAGTTTCCTGACCTGTACATCTCTGTATATCTCCTCCATCTCCTTCCATACCTGACTCTGCCCCTCTTTTTCCCTTACCCCACTTCCCTTCCTTCCAAGTCCCTCCCACCGCCTGCTTCCTCTTGATTATATTGTTACCCCTTGTAAGTAGGACTGAAGCATCCACTCTTTGGTCTTCCTTCCTTTTAAGCTTCATGTGGTCCATGAGTTGTATCATGGGTATTCCATGCTCTTTGCCTAATAGTTGCTTATCAGTGAGTACATACCATGTGTGTTCTTTTGTGACTGAGTTACCTCAGTCAGGATGATATTTTCTAGATCCATTCATTTGCATGTGAATTTTGTGAAGACGTTATTTTTAAATTCATTGTTTTTAATAGCTGAGTAGTACTCCATTGTGTAAATGTACCACATATTCTGTATCCATTCCTCTGTTGAGGGACATCTGGATTGTTCTAAAAAGTCTTTACTATCTTTATTTCTTCCTTGACCAAGTTATCATTGAGTAGGGTGTTGTTCAGATTCCACGTGTATGTGGACTTTCTGTTTGTTATTGAAGACCAGCCTTAGTCCTTGGTGATCTGATAGTACGAATAGGGCTATTTCAGTCTTCTAGTATCTTTTGAGGCCTGTTTTGTGACCAATTATGTGGTCAATTTTGGAGAAGTTACCATGAGGTGATGAGAAGAAGGTATATTCTTTTGTTTTAGGATGAAATGTTCTATAGATCTGTAAAATCCATTTGGTTCATAACTTCTGTTAGTTTCATGGTGTCTCTGTATAGTTTCTGTTTCCATGATCCATCCATTGATGAGTGTGGGGTATTGAAGTCTCCCACTATTTTTGTGTCAAGTGCAATTTGTGCTTTGAAATTTAGTAATGTTTCTTTTATAAATGCGGGGACCCTTGCATTTAGAGTATAGATGTTCAGAATTGAGAGTACTTTTTGGTAGATTTTTTTCGTTTGATGAGTGTGACGTGTACTTCCATATCTTTTTTTGATAACTTTTTGGTTGAAGGTCAGTTTTATTCAACATTAGAATGGCTACTCCAGCTTGTTTCTTAGGACCATTTGCTTAGAAAATTGTTTTCTAGCCTTTTACTCTGTGTTAGCATTTGTCTTTATTACTGAGATGCATTTTCTGTGTGCAGCAACATGCTGGTTCCTGTTTACATATCCAGTCTATTAGTCTCTGTCTTTTTACTGGGGAACTGAGTCCATTGATGTGAAGAGATATTAAGGAAAAGTGATTGTTGCTTCCTGTTATTTTGTTGTTAGAGGAGGAATTATGTTTGTGTGGCTATCTTCTTTTGGATTTCTTGAAAGAAGATTGCTTTTTTGCTTTTTCTAGAGTGTAGTTTCCCTCCTTGTGTTGGAGTTTTCCACTATTATCCTTATAGGGCTGGATTTGTGGAGATACAGTGTGTAAATTTGTTTTTGTCATGGAATATCTTGTTTTTTCCATCTATGGTAATTGAGAATTTTGCTGAGTATAGTAGCCTCAGTTGGCATTTGTGTTCTCTTAGGGTGTGTATGAGATCTGCCCAGGATCTTCTGGCTTTCATAGTCTCTGGAGATAAGTCTGGTGTAATCTTGATAGGTCTCCCTTTATATGTTACTTGACCTTTTTCCCTTACTGCTTTTAATATTCTTTCTTTGTTTTGTGCATTTGGTGTTTTGATTATTATGTGATGGGAGGAATTTCTTTTCTCGTCCAATCTATTTGGGGTTCTGTAGGCCTCTTGTACATTTATAGGTATCTCTTTCTTTGGGTTAGGGAAGTTTTCTTCTATAATTTTTTTCCATGGACAGCATGGATGGAAGCTTTATTATTTTTACATACATGGTTATGATATAATACGTCGGATAGAGTTTTTATACTCACATATAATACAACGGGCAGAATGTTAACAATATAATAGGAGTTTTATACCCTGACAAGTTTAAATATAAATAAGTTGGGGCCACCTTTACTGAGACTGCTGTCTTCCTTTATGCAAGAAAATGTGGGAGGGACCTCTTGGGACTCGGGACAATTCTTTTTTTTTTAAATTAATTTTCAGTTTAATAACAGACATTGAGCTAACAGTCTTATAGGACAAAATTCAATGATGTTTGGAATACCCATCCTGTACAAATACAACATATTGCTACCTGCTTCTAGAATATTTTCTTTTTTAATATTTTTATTAGGTATTTTCCTCATTTACATTTCCAATGCTATCCCAGAAGTCCCCCATACCCTCCCCACCACTCCCCTACCCACCCACTCCCACTTTTTGGCCCTAGCATTCCCCTGTACTGGGGCATATAAAGTTTGCAAGTCCAATGGGCCTCTCTTCCCAATGATGGCCGACTAGGCCATCTTTTGATACATATGCAGCTAGAGTCAAGAGCTCCGGGGTACTGGTTAGTTCATAATGTTGTTCCACCTATAGGGTTGCAGATCCCTTTAGCTCCTTGGGTACTTTCTCTAGCTCCTCCATTGGGGGCCCTGTGATTCGGGACAATTCTTAAGGTTCTGCGGCAAGATTGTGCAGGTCAGAAGACAAGTCCCTGCAAACCCTGTCAGACTTGATATAATGGCATAAAGAAACTGAGCAGACTTTTGGATCCTTGGCAGCACTGGGGTGAGCTGTAAGCCACGTTGTGTTTGCAGAGGGGAGGAGGCTTGGTCTGGGGGGCTCACATATGCTTGATTATGATAACTCATGCTCTAGCTTTCGGCAAATTTGGGGTTCATGACCGTTGTCGTAGCACTCTTGAAGAGGGGGTTGTCATTGCACCATTGGGACTTGAGTTTCTCCTTCTTAAAGCACCTGTACTCCCTGAGGTCAGTCAGGTGGGCCAGGGCCTTCCAGATGATCAGGAGGAGGACACCAATCAGTACGACACCTACCACGGTGCCCCCTACGATGGCAGCCACATTGGGGCCCTTCACACACTCTGTATATACAGCAGAAGAGGACTGGTTTCACAGTGGGCAGAGCTCAAGTATCTTCTTCTATAATTTTATTGAAGATATTTACTGCCCCTTTAAGTTGGGAATCTTCACTGTCTTCTATACCTATTATCCTTAGGTTTGGTCTTCTCATTGTGTCCTGCATTTCCTGAGTGTTTTGGGTTAGGAGCCTTTTGCATTTTGCATGTTCTTTGACTGTTGCATCAGTTTTCTGTGGTATATTCTGCACCTGAGATTCTCTCTTCTGTCTCTTGTGTTCTGTTGGTGATGCTTGCATCTATGACTTCTGACCGCTTTTCTAGGTTTTCTACCTCCAGGGTTGTCTCCCTTTGTGATTTCTCTACTGTTTCTATTTCCATTTTTTAGATCCTAGATGGTTTTGTTCAATTCCTTCACCTGTAATTCTTCAAGGGATTTTTGTGTTTCCTCTTTAAGGGTTTCTACCTGTTTGCCTGTGTTTTCCTGTATTTCTTTAAGGGACTTATTTATGTCCTTCTTAAAGTCCTCTATGGTCATCATGAGATGTGATTTTAAATTATAGCCTTGCTTTTCCGGTGTGTTAGGGTATCCAGGGCTCACTGTGGTGAGAGAACTGGGTTCTGATGATCCCATGTAGCCTTGGTTTCTTTCTGTTGCTTGTGTTCTTGCACTTCCCTCTTGATATCTGGTTATGTCTGGTATTAGCTGGTCTTGCTGTCTCTCACTTTGGCTTGTAACTCCTGCAAGCCTGTGTGTCAGTCAGTACTCCTGGGAGACCAGTTCTCTCTGGGAGGAATTTGGGAGTTGTGGCACAGGGTCAGCTCTGAGGTACAGACAGAAACCAGAAGGATCCTGATCCTGGCTATTCCTTAGTTCCTGTGTCCTCATGGCTCTGGGCGGGTCCCTCTTGGACCAGGAATTTGAGCAGAAGTGGTGGTCTCACCTATGTTCTCACTCCTGGGAGATCAGCTCTCTCTGGGCAGAATTTGGCTATGGAGAGCTGTGGAACAGGGTTAGCTCTGGGGCACAGATAGAATCTGGGAGGCAATCTATAAATTTTAAAAGGATGATTCTTCTGTAGGAACTTTGTTAAAATATGTCAGTGTGGATGAAATGAAACTCTTGTAACACTATGGTATAGAAATTGTATAAAGTCAGTTCTTTTGCAAGGTGTTCAGAATAAATTGTTCTGAAGCAATAATATAACCTCATTATATGAGGATTACAAGGGTAAGATATTCCTATCACAAGGAATCCCAAAGCAGTATTTTTGAGAATTCTGGAGTAATAGATACTATTAAAAGAACAGTCTGATAATCTGTTGCCAAGAAACTAATAACATTTTTGTAGAATGCAGTGGCCTTTCCCCAAACTCCATGTTTCCTGACCTTCTGTTTATTTACCACTGTTGACTGCTTTGTTCTTAAAACTTTCCTCCTTTGGTTTTATTTTTATAATTTTTTCCTTCTGTTGCTGGGCATCAAATTCAGGGCCTTGCTCATGCAATGCTAGCCCTCTGTCACTGAACTACATCGCTAGTGCTCCATGATGGTGAGTTCTGTAGCTAAAAGGCATAGAATCTAATATTGTCCCTGACAGAGATAGGCTAGAGGTCAGCAGTACATATGTCATCTCCTCTAAGGATGGGATCTATTAACCAGGAGCTAAAGATAATGGTCCAGGAAGGGAAGAGTCTAGCATAAACTTCCTGAGTGAGCTCAGCTTGTACAGATAGCAAAAAGGTCACCAGGTATTAACAATATCCACTCCTGGCCATCTGAGCAGAAAACAGCTATTTCCTCCTTCAAGGAAACACTCCTTCATGATTACCATCCTGGTTTCCATTGTGATCTGGGCAAAACCACCTTTGTACTGCCAATGATTTTGTTTAATTTTCTTATGAAATCAGTGTTTTTCCTGTCTGTTTTGGGGTTACAGTGGCAGTATAGTCCAAATCTTGACTGCTCTCTTGTCATAAGCAGATAGTTTCAGAAGAGTAAAAGGGAGGCAAGGATCTCATCTAAAGGCTAAAACCAGGATTGATTCCCAGAGAGGGCATTGGAATGTATCCAACTCAAGGTGTTCTTACTAGAGACACAGTATCTAGAATGAGGCTGCAAGTAGGTTGTGGAAGATGGGTGGGGGTAGGGGTGTCCTGGTTTTTAGTGAAACACTTTGATTTTGCCCTTAGGTAAAGAGGGAGAAAGGCTGCTTGGCAAGTCAGTTTGGATTTACCTGTAATGCTCATCTACTCTTCTTTAGTCTAACCCCGAACTGTCCTTCTGATTGATCTCTTAAAAGCAGTACTATTATTTGATTTCTGTGACTATCCAATGCATTTCAATATATGTGGGAGTTAGACGCCATGTTCAATGCCGTCAGGAACAAATAGTCAAGTGTTTACAAACATGCTGATAAAGCAGTGATCACACACCATTTTTCTGAGGTTCTTGCTAAGCTACTGCACTAAAAAAGAAGGAAAGTGTGTACATTCAGAATAGCAGTACCGCGCCAGTCAAGCCACCAGAAATGTACCCACTCTTTTGAAAGGGCTGTGGCCTTCAAACTTGTCTTACTGGAAAAAAATCTGTAATGGTAATGTCTTCTAATATTCCATCTGTGTATGTTTTGTCCCAGCAAATAAGCTGTTTTTATTTTTACTTTTTACTTTTTAGGGGGCAGCTTATACCAGATTTTAAGATTGCTTATATTTTTTTATATACCTGTAGTTAATTTGCTAAGGGTTTATTAAGGTCATTGATTTTTCTCTTTGTTTCATTTTGGTGGTGGTGGTGGTGGTGGTGGTAGTTGTTTATTTCTGTTTTATTGATTTCAGCTCTGAATTTTATTATTTCTTGCCCGAAACTACTTGCATTTGAGCTTTCTGATGTGTCATTAAGTTGCCAATATGAGATATTTAATGTAGGTACTTAATGCTATGAACTTGCCTCTTAGAATCACCCTTGTTATGTTTCATAGGTTTGGGTAGGTTGTATTTCCATTTTCATTCAATTCTAAGAAATTTTTGTTTCCTTCTCAATCTGTCTTGACCCATTTTTTTATTAAGTACGAGTTGTTCAATTTCTATGAGGTTGTATACTTTCTGTTGTTTTCTATTGTTGATAGCCAGCTTTAGTTAGAATGTGGAATGTTATTTCAGTTTTCTTCTATCTGTTGGAGCTTGCTTTGTGTCTGAGTGTGCTGTCTTAGTTAACTTTCTATAAGGTGTGATAAAATACCATGACCAAAAGCAGCTTGGGTGGCAGTTATTTGGCTTACAGATCTAGGTCAGTGATGGAAATCAGAGCAGCAACTCAATAAAAAACATGGAGTTACTTTAGCAGGGGCCAAGGAAGAATGCTGGCTACTGGTTTGCTCCTCAGGGCTCATTCAGCTTGCTTTTTATTACCATCTAGGACCACCTGACGACCACCCATGTTAGCACTACCTACTTTGGAATGGGCTAACCGACATCAATCATTTATGTATTTATTTATATTTAAAGATTATTTTTATATTTTACAGTCCAGCATTACCCCCTCCCAGTCCACCATCTCATAGCTCCTCATCCCATTCCCCCTCCCACTTGTCTCTCCCCCCACCCCAAATCAAGCCTCCCTACTCCCTGGGGCCTCAAGTCTCTCTAGAGTTAGGTGCTTATTCTCTCACTGAGGACAGACCAGGCAGTCCTCTGCTGAAATGTGTCTGGGGCTTTACACCAGATAATGTGTGCTGCCGGGTTAGTGGCTCCCTGTCTGAGAGATCTCAGGGGTCTTGAGACTGCTGGTCTTACTATGAGTCACTCATCTCCTTAGCTTCTTCCAGCCTTTCCCTAATTCAGTCCCAGGGGTCTTCAACTTCAGTCCATTGTTTGGGTGTAAGTATTTGTTTCTGTCTCAGTCAGCTGCTTGTTGAGCCTCTTGGAGGACAGCCATGTTAGGCTCCTGTCTGCAAGCACATCATAGCATCAGTAATAGTGTCAGGCTTTGGAGCCTCCCCTTGAAATGAATCCCAAGTTGAGCAGGTCACTGGACTGCCTTTCCCTCGGTCTCTTCTCCATTTTTGTCCCTGCAGTTCTTTTAGACAGCAACAATTCTGGGTCAGAGGTTTTGACTGTGGGATAGCAACCCCATCTCTCCACTTGACACCCTGGCTTTTGACTGGAGGTGGACTCTACAAGTTCCCTCTCCCCACTGTTAGACATTTCATCTAAGGTCCCTCCCTCTGAGTCTTGAGAGGCTCTCACCTCCCAGGTCTCTGGTACTTTCTAGAGCCCCACCCCACCCCTCAAGGTTGCATATATCCAGTGATTCTGTTGGCCCTCAGGGCTTCTCTCCTGGCCCCTAATACCTAATCATGTTCCTTTTTTTCCCCACCCTGTCCCACCCAGGTCCTTCCCTTCCCTCTTCCTCCCATGATTGCTTTCTTCTCTCTTCTAAGTGGGATTGAAACATCCTCACTTGGGCCTTCTGTTTTGTTAACCTTCTTGAGTTCTGTGGATTGTATGTATCCTAGGTATTTCTGTACTTTCTTGGCTAATATCCACTTATCAGTGAGTACATACCATGTATGTCGTTTGGGGTCTGACTTACCTCACTCAGGATGATACTTTCTAGTTCTATCCATTTGCCTGCAAAACTCAGGATGTCCTTGTTCTGAATAGCTGAGTAGTATTCCATTGTGTAAATGAACCACATTTTCTGTATCCATTCTTCTATAGTGGGACATCTGGGTTGTTTCCAGCTTCTCGCTATCACAGATAAGGCTGCTATGAACATAGTAGAGCACGTGCCCATGTGGCATGGTGGGGCATCTTCTGGGTATATGCCCAAGAGTGGTATAGCTGGCTCTTCAGGTAGAACTATTTCCAATTTTCTGAGAAACGTCCAGATTGATTTCCAGAGTGGTTGTACCAGTTTGCAATCCCACTAGCAACAGAAGAGTGTTCCTCTTTCTCCATATTCTGGCCAACAGGTGCTATCACCTGAGATTTTGATCTTAGCCACTCTGATGGGTGTAAGGTGTAATGTCAGGGTCATTTTGATTTGCATTTCCCTGATGACTAAGGACTTTGAACTTTTAAGTGGTTCTCCACCATTCCAGATTCCTCTGTTATGAATTCTGTCTAGTTCTGTACCCCATTTTTTGATCTGCTGAAGACAGACCTCAACTGGGTCCTCGATAACCAGGAAAACGGGGTTCCGGTACTGGTGGGCAAAGAGTTGGCAAGAAATGACAAACAAATACAGGACACAAGAGAGTGTGCTGTATCTGAATGTAACTTGTCAAATCGAGCATCAAACTTTTTATACAGAAGAAAATAGGGAAGTTAGGTGACACATAGGCAGGGTACAATGAGGTCACTGGATGCTTAATGACTCTTACACAAAACAGAGGAATGCAAACACAAAGACTGGCAGGAACTGGGCAATAAAACAACTGAGACAATGTCAGCCCTATCTAAGGTCAGCTATATTCTTAGAAGCCAGTTGTGAGGTCTTTACACTCCTGGGACAAGGGCTTTCATGCCTAAGCCATGGTTCTAATTTGGGAGTTCCGCTCTAGCTAACTTCTCAAGAATAATGCAATACTCTAAAATCACAGCCTGATCTACTCTCTAAACCATTGTAAATTGCTGTATATGGGAGCAACTTGGCTTTTATTCTAAGTGATAGTATGGGGGGACTTTCTACTAATAAGTAATGTAGTGTGCCAAACATAACTATAATAAGAATTTTAAACTTATTTTGCTAAGCCATACATAACTATAATAAGAATTCTAAACTTACTTTGCTAAGCTTGCCCTGAGATTTCTAACTCTATGTAGTGGATAGTAATGCCTGATTTCTTTCACTATCTCTCTTACAATACTAGAGGCAGTTCTGTATGTCACTGAATAGGCAACATTCTTATTGAATTCAAAGCCCATGGTCGGCTCAAGGACTACCTAGGGCATTGGTGAAGGCCAGGAAGCAAAGTTCAATTTTGCCTAGGTATTTGGCAAGTCATTGCTTTTAGGCACGCATAATAAAGCAATACTGAAAGAAAGCACACAGATGTATTCGCAAGGACAAGTTTGGAACATTCGTTATATGGTATGGCACAGTTCCAGGAGACTAAGTTTCCGTGAACTTTTCACCTCAGGACTGTGTCCAGGTTTCTACTCCTGTCACACATGTCACTAATGGAGTGGATGTAGCATTGATCGGGTTGTTTGATTTTTTTTTGGGGGGGGGAGGTGTTAGCTTCTTCAGTTCTTTTTAAAGATTATTATTAGTCATTTTATTCATTTACATTTCAAATGATATGCCCCTGGTTACCACTCAACAGTCTCCCACTTCCTCCCTCTCCCCTCTCCCTCCTATGAGGGTGCTCCTCCACCTGCTTACCCACTCCCACCTCACTGCTCTAACATCCCCCTACACTGGGCATCAAACCTACACAGTACCAAGGGCTTTCCCTTCCATTGCTTTCAGATGAGGCCATCCTCTGCTACATATCTATCTGGAGACATGGATCCCTCCATGTGTACTCTCTGGTTGGTGGTTTAGTCTCTGGGAACTCTTGGTGGTCCTGTTAGTTGATATTGTTGTTCTTCATATGGGATTGCAATCTCCTTCAGCCACTTCAGTCCTTCCCTTAGCTCTTTCATTGGGGTTCCTGCTTAAGTTCTGTATACATTTTGGATATTAGCCTTCTATCAGATGTGGGGTTAATGAAGATTTTTTTTCCCCATCTGTAGGTTGCCGATTTGTCCTACTGATTATGTCCTTTGCCTTAATGAACCTTTTCAGTTTCATCAGGTCCCATTTATCAATTTTTGATCTTAGAGCCTGAGCCATGGAAGGTCTGTTTAGGAAATGTCCCCCACTCCATGCCAATGAGTTCCAGTCTCTTTCCCACTTTCTCTTCTATTGGATTTAGTGTATCTGTTTTATTTATTTTTTTTATTTTTTAGATTATTTTCTTTATTTACATTTCAAGTGTTATCCCCTTTCCTATTTCCCCTCTGAAAATCCCCTATCCCCTCCCCGCTCCCTCTACTCCCCAACCTACTCACTCCCATTCCTGGCCCTAGCATTCCCCTATACTGGGGCAGAGAGCCTTCACAGGACCAAGGGCCACTCCTCCCATTGATGACCGACTAGGCCATCGTCTGTTACATATATAGCTAAAGCCACAAGTTCCACCATGTGTTTTTTTTATTGATGGTATAGTTCCAAGGAGCTCTGGGGGTACTGGTTAGTTCATATTGATGTTTGTCCTATGGGACTTCAGACCTCTTCATCTCCCTGGGTACTTTCTCTGGCTCCTTCATTGGGGATCTTGTGCTTCGTCCAATGGATGACTGTGAGCATCCACTTCTGTATTTGCCAGGCACTGGTAGAGTCTCACAGGAGACAGCTATATCAGGCTCCTGTCAGGAGGCTCTTGTGGCATATGCCTAGTGTCTGGGTTTGTTGGTTGTTTCTGGGATAGATCCCTAAGTGGGGCAGTCTCTGGATAGTTGTTCCTTCAGGCTCTGTGCCGAACGTTGTCTCTGTAACTCCTTCCATGGGTATTTTGTTCCTCATTTTAAGAAGGAACGAAATATCCACACTTTGGTCTTCTTTCTTTTTGAGTTTCATGTGTTTTACAAATTGTATCTTGGGTATTCTAAGTTTCTGGGCTAATATCCACTTATCAGTGAGTGCATATCATGTGTGTTCTTTTGTAATTGGGTTACCTCACTCAGGATGATATCCTCCAGATACGTGCATTTGCCTAAGAATTTCATACATTCATTGTTTTTAATAGCTGAGTAGTACTCCATTGTGTAGATGTACCTCATTTTCTGTATCCATTCCTCTGTTGAAGGGCATCTGGGTTCTTTCCAGCTTCTGTCTATTATAAATAAGGCTGCTATGAACATAGTGGAGCATGTGTCCTTATTACAAGTTGGAATATTTTCTGGGTATATGCCCAGGAGAGGTATTGCAGGATCTTCCGGTAGTACTATGTCCAATTTTCTAAGGAACCGCCAGACTGACTTCCAGAGTGGTTGTACCAGCTTGCAATCCCACCAGCAATGGAGGAGAGTTCCTCTTTCTCCACATCCTCACCAGCATCTGCTGTCACCTGAGTTTTTGATTTTAGCCATTCTGACTGGTGTGAGGTGGGGTCTCAGGGTTGTTTTGAGTTCTATTTCCCTGATGATAAAGGATGTTAAACATTTTTTCAGGTTCTTCTCAGCCCTTTGGTATTCCTCAGTTGATAATTCTTTGTTTAGCTCTGTACCCCATTTTTTAATAGGGTTATTTGATTTTCTGGAGTCCAACTTCTTGAGATATATATATATATATATATTAGGATATAAGGCCACTATCGGATTTAGGACTGGTAAAGATCGTTTCCCAATCTGTTGGTGGCCTTTTTGTCTTATTGACAGTGTCTTTTGCCTTACAGAAGCTTTGTAATTTTATGAGGTCCCGTTTGTCGATTCTCCATCTTACAAAACAAGCCATTGCTGTTCTGTTCAGGAATTTTTCCCCTATGTGCATATCTTCAAGGCTCTTCCACACTTTCTTCTCTATAAGTTTCAATGTCTCTGGTTTTATGTGGAGTTCCTTGATCCACTTAGACTTCAGCTTTATACAAGGACATAGGAATGGATCAATTCTCATTCTTCTACATGATAACTGCCAGTTGAGCCAGCACCATTTGTTGAAAATGCTGTCGTTTTACCACTGGATGGTTTTAGGTCCCTTGTCAAAGAACAAGTGACCATCGGTGTGTGGGTTCATTTCTGGGTCTTCAGTTCTAGTCCATTGATCTACCTTTCTGTCATTGTACCAGTACCATGCAGTTTTTTATCATAATTGCTCTGTAGTACAGCATTTTTGACAATAGTTTTTGCTATCCTAGGTTTTTTGTTATTCCAGATGAATATGCAAATTGCCCTTTCTAACTTGGTGAAGAATTGAGTTGGGATTTTGATGGGGATTGCACTGAACCTGTAGACTGCTTTTGGCAAGATAGCCATTTTTATTATATTAATCCTAAAATAGCCATTTTTACTATATTAATCTTGCCAATCCATGAGTATGACAGAGCTTTCCGTCTTCTGAGATTTTTTTTTAAATTTCTTTCTTCAGAGACTTGAAATTCTTATCATACAGATGTTTCACTTCCTTAGAGTCACACCAAGGTATTTCATATTATTTGTAACTATTGTGAAGGGTGTTGTTTTTCTAATTTCTTTCTCAGCCTGTTTATCCTTCTCTACATAAGAAAGGCCACTGTCTTGTATATTTTATATCCAGCTACTGCACTGAAGCTGTTTATCAGGTTTAGAAGTTCTCTGGTGGAATTTTTAGGGTCACTTGTATATACTATCATATCATCTGCAAATAGTGATGTTTTGACTTCTTCCTTTCCAATTTGTATCCCCTTGATCTCCTTTTGTTGTCAAATTGCTCTGGCTAGGACTTCAAGTACAATGTTGAATAGGTAGGGTGAGAGTGGACAGCCTTGTCTAGTCCCTGATTTTGTGGGATTGCTTCAAGCTTCTCACCATTTACTTTGATGCTATTTACTATTGGTTTGCTGTAGATTGCTTTTAATATATTTAGGTATAAGCCTTGAATTACAATCTTTTCCAAGACTTTCATCATGAATTGGTGTTGGATTTTGTCAAATGCTTTCCCAGCATCTAATGAGATGTTCATGTGTTTTTTGTCTTTGAGTTTGTTTATATAGTGGATTATGTTGATGGATTTCCATATATTAAGCCATCCCTGCATCCCTGGGATGAAGTCTACTTGATCATGATGGGTGATCATTTTGATGTGTTCTTGGATTCGGTTTGCAAGTATTTTATTGAGAATTTTTGCATCAATATTCATAAGGGAAATTGGTTTGAAGTTCTCTTTCTTTGTTGGGTCTTTATGTGGTTTAGGTATCAGAGTAATTGTGGCTTCATAGAATGAATTGGGTAGAGTACTACCTTCTGTTTCTATTTTGTGAAATAGTTTGAGGAGAATTAGAATTAGGTCTTCTTTGAAGGACTGATAGAACTCTGCACTAGACCCATCTGGTCCTGGGCTTTTTTTGTTTGGGAGACTATTAATGAATGGTTGTATATCTTCAGGGGATATGGGACTGTTTAGACCATTAATCTGATCCTGATTTAACTTTGGTACTTGGTATCTATCTAGAAAATTGTCCATTTCATCCAGGTTTTCCAGTTTTTTTGAGTATAGCCTTTTGTAGTAGGATCTGATGATGTTTTGAATTTCCCCAGGTTCTGTTCTTTTGTCTCCCTTTTCATTTCTGATTTTGTTAATTAAGATACTGTCCTGGTACCCTGTAGTTAGTCTGGCTAAGGGTTTATCTATCTTGTTGATTTTCTCAAAACAAAACAAAACAAACAAAACAAAACAAATAAAACAGCTCCTAGTTTGGTTGATTTTTGTGTAGTTCTTTCTGTTTCTACTTAGTTGATTTCAGCAGTGAGTTTGATTATTTCCTGCAATCTACTCTTGGGTGAATTTGCTTCCTTTTATTCTAGAGCTTTTAAGTGTGCTGTCAAGCTGCTAGTGTGTGCTCTCTCAAGTTTCTTTTTGGTGGCACTCAGAGATATGAGTTTTCCTCTTAGGACTGCTTTCATTGTGTCCCATAAGTTTGGGTATGTTGTGGCTTCATTTTCAGTAAACTCTAAAAAGTCTTTAATTTCTTTCTTTATTTCTTCCTTTACCAAGTTATCGTTGAGTAGAGTGTTGTTCAGCTTCCTAGTCGACAGTGGCTTTCTATTATTTATATTGTTATTGAAGATCAGCCTTTGTTTGTGGTGATCTGATAGGATGCATGGGTAATTTCAATATTTTTGTATTTTTGAGGCCTGTTTTGTGACCAATTATATGGTCAATTTTGGAGAAGGTACCATGAGGTGCTGAGAAGAAGGTATATCATTTTGTTTTAGGATAAAATGATTTGTAGATATCTGTTAAATCCATTTGTTTTATAACTTCTGTTAGTTTCACTGTGTCTATGTTTATTTTTTGTTTCCAGGATCTGCCCATTGATGAGAATGTAGTATTAAAGTCTCCCACTACAATTGTGTGAGGTGCAATGTGTGCTTTGAGCTTTAATGAAGTTTCTTTAATGAATGTGGATGTCCTTGCATTTGGAGCATAGAATTGAGTTCATCTTGGATGATTTTACTTTTGAATATGAAGTGCCCCTCCTTGTCTTTTTTGAGAACTTGGGTTGGAAGTCAATTTTATTTGATACTAGAATAGCTAGTCCAGATTGGTTCTTTGGACCATTTGCTTGGAAAATTGTTTTTCAGCCTTTTACTTTGAGGTAGTGTCTGTCTTTGTCCCTGAGGTGGGTTTCCTGTATGCGGCAAAATATTGGGTCCTATTTATGTAGCCAGTCAGTTAGTCTATATCTTTTTATTGGGTATTTGAGTCCATTGATATTAAGAGATATTAAGGAAAAGTAATTGTTACTCCCTGTTATTTTTTCTGTTAGATTTGGGATTCTGTTTTTGTGGCTATCTTCTTTTAGGTTTGTTGAAGGATTACTTTCTTGCTTTTCCTAAGGTGTCATTTCCCTCCTTGTGTTGGAGTTTTCCCTGTGTTATCTTTTGAAGGGCTGGATTCGTGGAAAGATATTGCGTGAATTTGGTTTTGTCATGGAGTACTTTGCTTTCTCCATCTAGGGTAAATGAGAGTTTTGCTGGGTATAGTAGCCTGGGCTGGCATTTGTGTTCTCTTAGGGTCTGTATAACATCTGTCCAGGCTCTTCTGGCTTTCATAGTCTCTGGTGAGAAGTCTGGTGTAATTTTGATAGGCCTGCCTTTATATGTTACTTGACCTTTTTCCCTTACTGCTTTTAATATTCTATCTTTATTTAGTGCATTTGTTGTCCTGATTATTATGTGTCGGGAGGAATTTCTTTTCTGGTCCAGTCTATTTGGAGTTCTGTAGGCTTCTTGTATGTTCATGGGCATCTCTTTCTTTAGGTTAGGGAAGTTTTTTGGGTTTTTCGAGACAGGGTTTCTCTGTGTAGCCCTGGCTGTCCTGGAACTCACTTTGTAGACCAGGCTGGCCTCGAACTCAGAAATCCGCCTACCTCTGCCTCCCGAGTGCTGGGATTAAAGGCGTGCACCACCACGCCCAGCTTGGAAGTTTTTGTCTATAATTTTGTTAAAGACATTTACTGGCCCTTTAAGTTGAAAATCTTCATTCTCATTTATACATATTATCCTTAGGTTTGGTATTCTCATGGTGTTCAGGATTTCCTGAATGTTTTGAGTTAGGATCTTTTTGCATTTTGCATTTTCTTTGATTGTTGTGTCCATGTTTCCTATGGAATCTTCTGCACCTGAGATTCTCTCTTCCATCTCTTGTATTCTGTTGCTGATGCTCGCATCTATGGTTCCTGATTTCTTTCCTAGATTTCTATCTCCAGAGTTGTCTCCCTTTGTGATTTCCTTATTGTTTCTACTTCCATTTTTAGATTCTGGATAATTTTGTTCAATTCTTTCCCCTTTTTGGTAGTGTTTTCCTCTATCTATCTCTTTAAGGTATTTTTGTGTTTCCTCTTTAAGGGTTTCTAGCTGTTTACCTGTGTTTTCCTGTATTTCTTTGAGGGAGTTATTTATTTCCTTCTTAAAGTCCTCCATCATCATCATGAGAAGTGACTTTAGATCCACATCTTGCTTTTCTGGTGTGATGGTGTATCCAGGACTTGCTATAATGGGAGAGTTTGGTTCTGATGATGCCAAGTAACCTTGGTTTCTGTTGCTTGTTCTTATGTTTGCCTCCTGTCATCTGATTATCTCAAGTGCTTGCTGCCCTCAATATATCTGATTGGAGCCTGCCCTTCCTATAATCCTGGTTGATTCAGGAATCCTCAGAGTCCAGCTTGCTCTGTGATCCTGTGATTCCTGGATCCTGTGAATCTGAAATTCTAGGTATGTCAGAGACCTTGGCAGTCAAGCTTCTTCTGAGACCCTGAGATCCTGGTGTGACCTAGCTCATGGTATCCTGAAATCCTAAGATTGTGGTCATGTTACAGCTCCTGGAATTTGTGTCTCCTCTGGTGACTGTGGGGCTGTCTGGTGTGTTCGAAGCCAAGTTATACCAGCACTGATCTGAAGTAACCCAAACCGCTGGTCAGGCAGGTCTCCTGTGTCCTTGCTCCTGCTGTCACAGGCCTGTCACGATTGGCTTGGAACAGGTGTTGTGTTCCACTCACCAGTGATCCTAAGGTCCTTGGCGTGCTAGGGTGCCTGTGGTGTGGAGAGTCCTCTGGGCAGGTGGGACTGTCCACCTAGTTCACGCCCAAGGTGGTCCGGAGCTGGCGGTGACTGGAAGGGGAGTGTATTTGGTTTTATGTTGAGGTCCTTGATCCACTTGATCTTGAGCTTTGTGGAAGGTGGCAAATATGGAACTATTCTCATTTTTCTACTTACCAATTGACAGTTAGACTAGTACCATTTGTTGAAGATGCTTTCTTTTTTCCAGTGTATACTTTTGGCTTCTCTTTCAAAGATCAAATGTCCATAAGTGTATGGTTTTATTGCTGGGTATTCATCTCTATTCCATTGATTAATCTGTCTGTCTCTGTACCAATACCATTCAGTTTTTTCACTATTGCTCAGGGATGGTGATTCCCCTGGAAGTTCTTTTATTTTTATCTTTATTTTATTTGAGAATTGTTTTGGCTATCCTTGGCTTTATGTTTGTCCATATGAAGTTGAGAATTACTCTTTCCATGTCTGTGGAGAACTGTGTTGGAATTTTGATGGGGATTGTGTTGAATCTGTGGATTGCTTTTAGTAGGATGGCCATTTTTACTATATTAATCTTACCAATCCATGAACATAGGAGATCTCTCCATTTTCTGAGGTCTTCTTCAACTTCTTTCTTGAGAGACTTGAAGTTCTTGTCATATAGATCTTTCCCTTGTTTGGTTAGAGTTACCCCCCCCCAATAAATTTTACATTATTTTTGACTACTGTAAAGGGTATTGTTTCCTTATTTTCTTTCTCAGCCTGTTTATCATTTGTATACAGGAAGGCTACTGATTTGTTTGAGGTAATTTTTATATCTAGTGACTTTGCTGAAGTTGTTTATAAGCTGTACAAGTTCTCTGGTAGAGTTTTTGGGGTCAGTTATATATACAATGTAACTGATTTGCAAATAGTAATACCTTGACTTCTTCTTTGCCAATGTGTATCCCCTTGAACTAGCTAGAACTTAGAATACTATGTTAAATAGATACAGGGAGAGTGGGCAGCCTTCTCTTGTCCATGATTTCAGTGGGATTGCTTCAAGTTTCTCTCCATTTAGTTTGATGTTGGCTGTTGGATTGCTGTAGATTGCTTTTATTATATTTAGGTATGGGCCTTGAATTCCTGATCTTTCTAACACTTTGAACATGAAGGGGTGTTGATTTTGATCTTCCCTGGTAGAAGGCGGGCTGGAGGGAAGGTGGAATTTGAACTGGGAGGATGGATCCTAAGTCTACTGGGCTCCTTGGGGGGGGGGGTCCCAGCTACTTCGATTATTTGGGAGGGTCCCTTGCCTGTTGCCCTGCCTGCAGCAGATCTTCTGGAAGGCCTTCAGGCTGTGAGGTCTGTTGCCCTGGGTCCAGCAGATCTCCTGGGAGGCAGTCAGATTGTGGGGTCTTCATAGGGGCAGACAAGCTGATGAGCTGCCTTGGCAGAAGGCCTTACTTATTCATTTTATTGATTTTTTTTCTTTATTTACATTTCAAATGCTGTCCGCCTCCCCAGTCTCCTTTCTGCAAAGCCCCCATCCATCTCCCTCCCCTTTGCCTCTAAGAGGGTACTCCCACCCACCCACCCCGGTCCCACCACTACATCAATCATTAATCAAGACATTTTTCCATAGTTTGTCTACAGGCAATCAGATGGGGGCATTTTCTTAATTAAGGATATTCTTAGATGGCACTAGGCGTGCTCTGGTGACAAAACAAAAAACAACAGAAAACTAACTGGCATAGATGTGTAAGTATATTATCCCATTAAGAGGATAATTATTCCTCACATGTCGAAGACATGTTTTCAAGTATTTCAGCTTTTCTGAGAGATGTTTTCCTGATCAGGTGATTGACAGGCATAGTTGAATTGACTCTTAAGGGGGAGTACAGTAGTGTATAATGTTTTAGGCTGTTTATAGTGCCATGACTCCACCCAAGGTCAAAGGTAAACTTAGCCTTCCCTTAACGGACCTCAGGAAACCCAGCTACCTTTATTTTCTCATAAGGTGCTTTAAGTTGTTTTTTTTTTTTTTTTAGATTCATCATTTTATTTTATATATGTGAGTACATCGGATTCCGTTACAGATGGTTGTGAGGCATCATGTGGTTGCTGGGAATTGAACTCAGGACCTCTGGAAGAGCAGTCAGTGTTCTTAACTGCTGAGCCATCTCACCAGCCCCCTAAGTCTTTTTAAAAAAAGCATCACAATCACAGCCCCTCTCACTCTTACTTTTCCAGTCCCACTGTTACAAATATCCCCTCCTTCCTCCTCTACACAAATATCACTCCTTCCTCCTCTACACCCCACCTTGTGACATCCAGTCCCAGCAGGACTGGGTGCTTTAAGCCTTGAAGGACAATTACAATGCTTCCCTTTCATTGTTTTTTTTCCTTTTTAAAGGTTATTTTTATTTCTGTGTATGTGTCTGAGTAAGTGTATTTCATATGTATCCAGATGCTAATGGAGGCTAGAAAAGGGTGTTAGATTCTCTGGAGCTGGTTACTAGTTCTGGCAACTGAACTAAGGCCTTCTAGAAAAGCAAGACACAGTTTTAACTACTGGGTTACCTTTCCAACCCCTCCATCTCCTTCTTAAAATTGGTTTGTTACTAGGGAAATAAGAGGTGAGTTTCGAAGGATGTCATGAGAAGAGGAGTTGATCTCCAGTGGCATCTAAGCCTGCTAATGCCTATAGCTTCCTGTGTTAGGATTTACTAGAGGAACAAAACCAATAGAGTGTGTATTACAAAGGGAGTCTGCTAAATGTCTTAAATGTTTCAGTTTGGATAGCTGAATGGCGTTCTGCATGCTGTAGAGGCTGAGAACCTGATAGTTGCTTAGTCTGATTGGCTTGGAGGATTTCTGCAGAACTGCTGCTTTTCAATCCACAATGAAAGGGTAAGGAAGCTGTGTTCTGATGTCAGTAAAGGGTGACAGTACTAATGGCAGCCACAAGTCACTCAACCAATAAAGAGCAAAGGCAAGCAGAGAACAGCAGCAGTATTTTTTTCCTCAGAACATTTTTGTATCTTGATCACTTCCAGAAAGTACTGTCTACTCTGGGAGACATTTTTTACCCACTCAGTTAATTCTTCCAGGCAATATTCTCTCAGACTTGCTCAGAGGCTTGGCTCTTAGTTAGCTGCAGATCTAATCAAGTTAACAGCCAAAGTTTTAACCATCACACTAGCAAAGACTTGTGGTCCTTCTTAGTGATTCGAGCTACACCGCTCTACTTTGATGTTCCCAGACTATATGGCATGTCACCATTCAGTCACTGACTGACTTGTTGCTATGTTTCTCCTCGCTCTCACTCTTCCTCTCTAGCTCAACTCCGATTAGATATCACTTGTTTTAGGAAGATTAGTCCAAGTCTTTTGCCCATACTGGACTTGGTTTCTTTCTGTTATTTTCTACCATTGTCTACCTACCTCTACAGTGACTGACTTCAGTTTGTTGAAATTATCAGCTTATGAATCTGCCCCTTAGGGTATACAGAACAAATCATTTTACTCCTAATTTCTCTTTTGGGCATTTTCAATAAATATGAGATAGAATATTTAACTTTCAACATCAGAAATCAATGTAAGTTATATTGTCAGTGTTTTGGGGGTAGAGGGAAAGGAGGCATACTGATACTACTACCTTCAGCAGCCTGAAAAGTTTAACAAAAGATTTTAGAACCATAATGCAGCCAAACCAGAATATGTGGCTTCGATGCTGGAAAGAATTTCAGGACAGAATAGTTTATGCATCAGAATTATGGATTTTTATTAAAGATAATTTGAATATAGGTTTAAGCACCAGGACAAGAAGAAACAGTGCTGATAAGAAAGTAAGACATAAGATACCTGACAGCATAGCATCTCTGCATCCATTCCATAAAGGTTCTGGGGTTGGTTTGTGTTCTGTTTTTATTTATTTATTTATTTATTTATTTATTTATTTATTTATTTATTTATTGAGACAAGATCTTACTATATAGTCCTGACTTACTTGGACTTTGATAGCTTTGTAGACCAGGTTAGTTAGTCTTGAACTCACAGAGATCCACTTGTCTTTGCCCCTAGAGTGTTGGTACTAAAGGTATGGAAATGCATCATGTAGCAGCAAGGCAAGGTTTTTTTTTTTTTTTTTTTTTTTTTACAGTAGTCATATATAGTATTGTTTTGATGGGGTTCAAAGTTACTGTCTTATCACTGGGTGGTTTCTAACGGGCCTCTGGTAGGATAAAAGTTAATAAGGTAAAAGTCTAGCACACAGAGATACAGGAAGGTAAACAAGGTGAAGGATTTCAGAGTTTCAGATAATGCTTGGGAAAGTAAGGACCTATAGCCAATATGTGTGTGTAATACCTATATATGGAAAGAATATTAGCTTTATGCCAGCAGCCTTTACAGCAGATGGTAATTGTGCTGGAATTGTTTCTTAGCTTGCAAGAGGCTCCAATTACACTCTAGGATATGGCGCTCTAATCATGCAGGGCTTTAATCATGCATACTCTGTCTTTTATTCAGTCATAGTATGACAAGTTAGTGATAAGGATGAACTGAAAATCAAGTCCTTTGAAATCTAGATGAGTTAGTGCTCATGTGCTTGCTCTCTGTCTCACTCTGTCTGTCTGTCTCTTTCTCTGTGTGTGTGTGTGTGTGTGTCTCTCTTTCTGTGTACATGTTCATGTGTGTATGCACCCATGTGCATATGAGTGTATATCAAAGCACACACAGAGATCAGTGTGCTTTGATCCCTCATCAGATTATCTTTTGACCCAGTGTCTCACTGCATGTAGAAGTCTCCGGAAATCTACTTATCTCCCCTCCCCCCACTAGTGTTACACATACAAGAGACCATATTTGGCCTTAAAAATATGTTTTATCTTTATTGAGATTTTCATCCATGAGTATTGTGGTGTAATTTCCACCCTTCGTTCTCCCCTTCTGATATCACTCCTTGTTCCCCTACTCCCACCCAAATTTATGACTTCTTTTTTATTATAACTTGTTATAAGTCACACACACACACACACACACACACACACACACACACACACACACAAATAGAACCTTCTGAGTGCATTTAGTGTACTGTTGTATATTTGTGTTTAGAGCTGAACACTTGGGACTGGATAACCTATCAGGGCTTTTCTTTGGAGAAGACTGATTCACCAGGGAACAATGAATTGACCTTTGTTTGTTTGTTTATTTATTTGTGTTTTTTATTTGTGGGACCTTGCTATATTCCCTCTGTCCACTTTTGAATGCCATCTGGTGTTATCATTGTCCAGGTTTTGTTTAGACAACCATATTGTTAGGATTTCACACTTGGCTCTTTTATGTGGGTGTTGGGGATCAAAACTCAGCTCTCTTTATTTTTACGTGGTATGTATTTCAACTGACTTAGCCAACTCCTCAGCCCACAGTAGGCTTCAAAGTAATATGACTATGCCATATTTTTAATTGGTAGTAAATGTGAAATGTATACCACCAATTTTAAAATAAACCACATGAATAAAGGACACCTGGCCATTTATGATGAAAAGTAAGATATATTAATGTTACAGAATCAGGAGGCTTATACAAATAAGCCTTAACTTACTTAATTTCTTATTTATAATTTTTGATGTTTAAAAATTTTATAAACCTAAATATTTCTTCTAAATCATTTAAGCAACAGCTATTGATCTAATCTGATCTGAGTTTTTTCTAGCCTTATTTACTGCTTAAACTGAATATGCATATATTTTATTATAGAAATGTTAACATATTTTATTATGAAATGCTGCCCAAGGCTCCTTGGAAGTGTCAAAAAGTAATCAGTAAATTACATCATGCTTCTTAAAAAAAACTTTGTATTCTGATCCATAGCTGGCTCTAATAGATTGAGAACTATGTAGTTTTAGTTCTCTTCCCCCAAGACTGCAGTTAACAACATAACAACATAAAGAGGTAATAGGTAAATCATATAAATATATTTTTGGCCTTCACTCACTATTTTATTTTATGCCTGGAGATGTTTTGATGATTAATTGAGGGAAAAGTGTTTCTTCCCTTCACATCTGTCTTACCTATTGGAGCTCAGTGACAGCCCAGTAATGTAGTTTTAGCAAAGAAAAGTGAGTATTACCTGCAAAACCACCCTTTCAAAGGCAGCCTTATTTATCTCTAGCTCCCACATGCTCAGAGCCACGCTGCTCTGGACAGTTTGGGGTGGCTTGACGTTCTATTCCTTATGCTGCTTAGCACTGAGTTAAAAAGATAGGAAATCTGTTACTTTCTCTTTCTAATCTTATATGCTAACCTTCTTTCTCTCTTCTTTGGGTTTCCCTACATAATCTCTGCCATGAAAATTGCCCCCATTTCATGTATGTTTGGTTCTTTAGAAACTGAAAGTTTTATAAACCATAATCAACATTTCTTAATACAAATCAACTATTATTTCTGAGGTAATGTTCTATTCTAAAGGAATTACATGCCCAGAGGGGAGAAAGTTATAGCTTAACAGAGAGATAGGGAAAAAAATGTACTTTACATGTTCTAGGTTTGGACATGAATCCTGGCCCATTAAATAATGTGGCAACCTTAGGGCAGTTACTTTCCTTATTGGTGTCTCAGTTTCTTTATCTAAAAAATGGAAATGACAAAGCTAGTGCCTGTGCTTGTCATCAGGAAAATTAAATGAGGTTTTAGATACAAGTACTATTATATGGACTATATGATTTAAAGATCACAGATGTGAGGGGGTGGACATGGGAGAGCTTTGGAGGAAAGAAAGGGGAGATATATAATTATATTTTAATTTAAAAAGATAATAAAAGTTAAATAAGGACATTAATACACATAAAGGCATTAGTGATATACTCTGTAGCATGCCTGAGGGTAGCATGTACTAGCTGGTGTGACAGTACAGTGATACCTGGTATAAGTGCTAGTTTGATAATTTCCAAATAGGAAATCCAGTATTTCTAGGATTTTTGTGAGAATTAAGTGAGATAAACTATATGAGGTTTCTGGGCAAGATCTTGACACACAATGTCTTCGTTGCACAAATGACCCCAAAAGTAAGTTAAAATGCATTGAAAAATTGTAATAGTGATGCAGTATAAACCATTACTATTGATTTGACAGTCATAGGACGGAATTCTCTCTGGAGGAGGAGTGAAAAGGAAGCTGTCCTAGATTAGAGAATATGTAAGGAGATTTTTGAGTAGGTACCATTCATGCTACAGAGGAATTTGATGCCACACTGATTGTGGAGGATCATATGACCACAATGACTAGTGAGAATGATAGTGTGTAATGATAAATTTGAAGGAGCCAAATGAAGTATATTTCTTTTTAGAATGAAGTAAAAAAAATATCAGACAGGAAAGTTTTGTAATGTGGGCAAATAGTGTTGCTCTCTTAGTACTGTTCAAGAGTAAAGGTGCCCTTGAAGTTTACATATTGTAACATGCTTTAATCCTTTAAGGAAGAGGATGAACAGGATGTTGAAGGTTTTGAAGAAACAGAAATCAAAAGGGAAGAAGCCTAAAGGAAGGAAGGCGTCAGAAGAGAGAGGTAATAATAGGAGGAGGCAGGAGGTCGGAGTTAACTGACAGGAACATATAAGTGCTCACTGATGTTACTAACTTTTTTATGTCTATGATTAATATATTTGACTGACACTTATTTTTTATTTTATTTATTTATTTTTTTGAGACAGGGTTTCTCTATGCTATGTAGTCCTGACTGTCCTGGAACTTACACTTATTTTTACAGGCAAATATTTCAGAAAGTTTTATCACCTGAAACTGTATGACAACTAGGGATATTTGATGACAGTAAAATAGTGAATAGAAGTACCAAGTGTTTGGGTGCTGCTTTGCTAAAGAATACTTTATTCGCAGTAAATAAAGAAATGGAATTGTCTGTTTTGACTCTTAATTCTCCATGCTATTCAATAACTTATCATGGCCACAGTTACCAATATGTCTTGAGCATAATACTTACCGAAGGAAAGGCTGGCACATCTTTAAGACTTTATGTGAGTTCATGGAAAATAATTATGAGGTGAGGTCCCCTTTTTCTACTCCTTTTAATTTTGCATTGTGCATATTTAAGGAGCAGTAGTATAAAAAACAGGTAAAAGTGCAAAATAAGATCCATGTGTTTATCAGACATGTTGATCATTATATACAGTTTATTAGTTTGAAACTTGAGTTGCGGTCATTTACTTTTATAATACATTATGATATATGTGTCTATTAGTCCTTTCAAGTTGCTTAACTCTGTTCTGTTTTTCTCTCATAGCTTTACTGTCCCATTGAAAATGCAGATCTGCCATGGCAGAAGAGAGGAGACTTTGTCATCCAAATCTAATTAAATTTTGAAAGGCAACTTTTATTGTAGTTTCAAATCAAATTAAAGTTCCATTGCATGCATCAAATCAGAATCTGGATTCTTTTTGTTAAAAAAAAATGTACTCCATCTGGGACCAGAGAAATGTCTCAGTGGTTCAAACGCTTACTGTGTAAGCATGAGTGTCTGAGTTTAAATCCCCAACACTCAGAAATATGGTTGGCTGCACATGCTAACTTCAGCTCTGTTGGGGAGGGAGGAACTTGGAGACAGTCACTAGAACCCGCTGGCTGTAAGTCTAGCTCCAAGTTCACTGAGAGGCCCTGCCTAAAGAGAATAAGGCCAGAAGTGACAGAACATGACACCTGAAACTCTTTTGTTGGCCTCCTCACATTCATAGGGTGTGTTTATCCATACACCCCCAACACATATACCACACATTCACACATACACAAAATAAAACTTTAGAAGATCATTTTCTTCTTTATAAAATTAACTGTAACCTGTGGGTCTGTGATTTGCCTGGCTGCTGGGGTGTGTGTGCCCCTGGGGCAGACATGGGGCAGAGGTGCTAGGCTACATTCCATCCTTGCTGCCATCAGGATGTTGGGCTTGTGGGACATGCTAACATACCACTCAGGGGAGGCAGAACACAGCCTAGGATGGGGATTCCAGCCCCTGTCTCTCTAGATGAGTAATGTCACAGGTTGAGGCTGAGGACACCCAGATGCTAGGAACAGTGAAGAGAATGGGGGTGGGGGACTCAGGCTGGTGATGATCCCAGCGTTGGGGGAGGAGGAAATCCAGTTTAGCTCAGGGTGAGTGGGTGAGTGTCAGAGGGCCCTTCTGCTGGAGACTTAGGTAGGTGGGGGCCTCTGTCACACAAAGGCTTTCTCCCCATGGCTGTTCTTGATAAGAAAGACAGTCCTTGCTTGTCCAAACTGTTTAATCATCATGAAAAATGGGTGCATACAACTTACTCAGGGTGGACCAGAGATTAAATACCTTTTTACATGAAAGAATGTCCAGGAAGGGAAGCTTATTGGCCAAACACTGGGGCCGGGTGGGGGTGGGGGGGCATCTTCAAGATACCTCACTAGCATGGAGAACTCTGGGTTCCATGCTATGTGACCAGTTGACATGATCTTGTTAGTTAGGGTATCATGGAGCCTGGTAGGGAGCAGATTCCAAGCCTATTGTTCTCAAGTATGAGAGCTGCTGGGATTCCTTAATGTGCCTGACCTTACCAGTTTTTCTATCTGGTGACATGGTTCCACTTGCCCCACAACTCCTCATTTTTCTTTTTATAAAGGGGAGGTTTCATTGGAGTGACTATCTCATGTTATTTGTAGTACAAATTTTGAGTGGGTGGGGTGTAAAATAAAACATAACACAGGCCAGAGGGTTAGTGAGGGGTGGTGGCTGGGAAGCCAAGGGATTATTGAACCAATTAATTGCTCAGTAGATTTTGTACAGAGTTTGTGAGGTTATTAACATTGGTCTTAAACAACATTGGAATGAATAGATATAACATTTTCCCTACTATCATGGAAATTTCCTCAAGCTACTGAAGAGAGTTCATCTGTTACTGAATGGACCCAAGATTGTAATTTGTGGATCTCAGCACGTGCTTGTCTCAAAAGTCTATAGTCAGAGGATGCTTTTGGACAAAGGCAGTTTCATCCCCCAAGGCAGATCCGAGGAGATGGTGGGTCTGTCCCCTTCTGGCCTGTAGCAGTGCTATCTTTCCCCTTTTGTAGAGATAAGCATGTAGGATATTTTTGGTTGTGAGCCTAGCCTTTAAAGGCTGAACCTTATGCTCTAAGATCAAAAATTGACAAATGGGACCCATAAAATTGAAAAGATTCTGTAAGGCAAAGGAGACTGTCAATAGGACAAAACAGCAATCCACAGATTGGGAAAATATATTTACCAACCCTACATCTGATAGAGGACTAATATCCAAAACACACAAAAAACTCAAGAGTTAGATGCCGGAGAAACACATAACCCTAATTAAAAATAGGATACAGAGCTAAACAGAATTCTCAACTGAGGAAAATTGAATGGCCAAGAAGCACCTAAAGAAATGTTCAACATCCTTAGTCATCAGTGAAATACAAATGAAAACAACCCTGAGATTCCACCTCACACCAGTCAGAATGGCTAAGATCAAAAACTCAGGTGACAGCAGATGCTGGTGAGGATGTGGAGAAAGGAACACTCCTCCATTGCTGGTGTGATTCCAAGCTGGTACAAACACTGTGGAAATCAGTCTGCCAGATCCTCAGAAAATTGGAAATAATTTTACCTGAGGGCCCAGCTATACTACTCTTGGGCATATACCCAAAAGGTGCTTGAACATATAACAAGGACTCGTTCACCACTATGATGATAGCAGTCTTATTTATAATAGCCAGAAGCTGGAAAGAACCCAGATGTCCCTCAACAGAGGAATGGATACAGAAAATGTGGTACATTTGCACAATGGAGTACTACTCAGCTATTAAAAACAATGACTTCATGAAATTCTTAGGCAAATGTATGAAACTAGAAAATATCATCCTGAGTGAGGTAACCCAATCACAAACACACATGGTATGCACTCACTAAGTGGATATTAGCCAAAAAGAAGCTTGGAATACCCATGATACAACTCACAGACCATATGAAACCCAAGAAGAAAGATCACACCAAAGTGTGAATGGTACAGTCCTACTCAGTAGGGGGAAGAGACTAGTCTCTGGGAAGTAGAGGGAGAGAGGGCTCTGGGAGGGAGAAAAGAGGGAGAGGGGAAAAGGGTGCAGGGTCAGATTCAGGTGGAGAGAGGAGAAGTACAAAGGACCAGGAATTTTAGCAGAGGTGTGTAGCAGTGGGGGAGGGGGAACTGGGGCTAGCCACTAAAATGTCCTAGATGACGAAGACCCATGAGGTTCCCAGGACCAAACATGGAGGACTTTAGCTGAAATACCCAATAAAAGGGAGACAGAACCTGTAGAGACCATATTCAGTAGATAGGCACAGCCCCAGTTGAGGGATGTAGCCACCTACCCACCTCAAAAATATTAATCCAGAATTGCTCCTGTCAAAAGGAAAGTCAGAGACAAAGAGTGGAGCAGAAACTGAAGGAAAGACCATTCAGAGACTGCCCCACCTAGGGATCCATCCCATCTGCTGACACCAAACCCAGACACTATTGCAGATGCCAAGAAGAGCTGGCTGACAGGAGCACGGTATAGCTGTCCCCTGAGAGGATCTGCCAGAGCTGGACCAATACAGATGCAGATAAACACAGCCAAACATTGGACTGGGTGTGGGGACCCCAATGAAGAAGGTAGGGCAAGGACTGTAGGAGCTGAAGAAGGGGTTTGCAGCCCAATAGGAAAAATGATATTAACCAACCAACTCCCCCCACCAAAGCTCCCAGGGAGTAAACCACCAACCAAAGAACATACACGGGATGGGATGTGGCTCCAGCTGCACATGTAGCAGAGTACACAAGGGGGTACCCATGGCTTCAGCTGGATATGTAGCAGAAAATGGCCTTATCTGGCATCACTAGGAGGGGAGCCCCTTGGTCTTGTGGAGGCTTGATGACTCAGGATAGGGGAACGCTAGGCCACTGAGGCAGGAGTGGGTGGGCAGGTGGGAGAGCACCCTCAAAGAGACAGGGAGAGTGAGGAGGGGCTAGGATGTTGTGGAGGAAAAACTGGGGAGGGGGATAACATTTGAATGTAAATAAATAAAATAACCAATAAAAATGAAAAAAAAAAGAGAAAGAAGCTGAAAAGTAAAAAGCATGTAGTAGGATAATTATAACAGGGGAACAGAACCCTAGCAGGGTAATGTCTGTATATGTTGAGTCTAAAACAGTTTGATTGGGCGTCTGACTTAGTCAGAGTCAGGGTTTATTTAGCTTACACTGCCACATTGCTGTTCATCACTAAAGGATGTCAGGACTGGAACTCAAACAGGGCCGGAAGCAGGAGCTGATGCAATGGCCATGGAGTGTCCTTTACTGGCTTGCTTCCCCTGGCTTGCTCAGCCTGCTCTCTTATAGAACCAAGACTACCAGCCCAGGGATGGTCCCACCCACAAGGGGCCTTTGCCCCCTTGATCACTAATTGAGAAAATGCCTTACAGTTGGATCTCGTGGAGGCATTTCCTCAACTGAAGCTCCTTTCTCTGTGATAACTCTATCCTGTGTCAAGTTGACACAGAAAACCAGCCAGTACAGAGCCCATCAGTGGTCTCTTGCTGTGGTCCTAGAAAACAGGCAAGGGTGTTGAAGAAATTTTAGTCCTGGAAGGAATCCTTAAGTGGGGAGTTACCTGTGTTGTATTAAGTAAAGTAGAAGGAAGAGTTCAGAGTTTATCTGCTTTAGGTAGCTGAGAAAGAAAATACCATGTGTATTAGTCAGGGTTCTCTAGAGTCACAGAACTTATGGATAGTCTCTATATAGTAAAGGAATTTATTGATGACTTACAGTCGGCAGCCCAATTCCCAACAATGGTTCAGTAGTATCTGAATGGAAGTCCAAGGATCTAGCAGTTACCCAGTCTCACACAGCAAGCAGGCGAAGGAGCAAGAACAAGACTCCTGTCTTCCAATGTCCTTGTATTGTCTCCAGCAGAAGGTGTAGCCCAGATTAAAGCTGTGTTCCACCACACCTTTAATCCCAGATGACCTTGAACTCGGAGATTTAATCTTCTGGAATCCATAGCCACTGTGCCTCAAGATCTCCATACCAAGATCCAGATCATAAACTTCTATCTCCAAGCCTCCAGATAAGGGTGACTGGTAAGCATTCCAATTCTGGATTGTCCACTACACCATGCTAATTATATATCTGGGAAAGGCAATAATAGTTTTTCTGTAAAAAGAAACTGCCTTAAGTAGATAGTATTTTTTTTAATTAAGAATTAAATAATGGGCCAGGGCAGTGGTGGCACAAGCCTTTAATCCAAGCACTTGGGAGGCAGAGGCAGGCAGATTTCTGAGTTTGAGGCCAGCCTGGTCTACAGAGTGAGTTCCAGGACAGTCAGAGAAACCTTGTCTCAAAAAAAAAAAAAACAAAGGAAATAAATAAATAAAGGTTATTAACATAGTTGGTTTGACCTGTGGGAGGTAGATTAACTATGATATTTGAAGCTTAAAAGAAATTTTAAACAAATTGAAAAATCTCAACAATTTTGGGTTAAAAAGCATGAACATTGTTTCAGGTATTCCTGCCAGGGTGACAGGAATTAAAGAAGAAAAATAAGAATTTAAACAAAAGTGTGGAAAATTTGGGTTAAAAGGCATGAACATTGTTTCAGGTGTTCCTGCCAGGGTGACAAACAAGGTTTTTTTTGTTTTGTTTTGTTTTTGGTTTTGTTTTTGGGCTTTTTTTTTTTTCTTCTTCTGGTTTTTCGAGACAGGGTTTCTCTGTGTAGCCCTGGCTGTCCTGGAACTCACTTTGTAGACCAGGCTGGCTTCAAACTCAGAAATCTACCTGCCTCTGCCTCCCGAGTGCTGGGATCAAAGGCGTGCGCCAAAACTCCCAGCTAGGAACAAGGTTTTAAACAGAGAAACATGAGCAACATTTTGGTGTTAAGGATTTCAGGCGTGTTTTTTTTTTTTCCGAATTTTCAGCAGCAAGATCTCATCCAGTTTGTTTTGTTTGTGGGGTTCAGTTCACCTAGATGGAGGGGGAGGAGCTGCTACGCTCTCTGGTCGAGTCAACTGGACAAGCCGAGAGGCTTAAAAGTCACTCATGAGAGGTATTGCGGGATCCTCCGGTAGTACTATGTCCAATTTTCTGAGGAACCGCCAGACTGATTTCCAGAGTGGTTGTACAAGCTTGCAATCCCACCAACCATGGAGGAGTGTTCCCCTTTCTCCACATCCTCACCAGCATCTGCTGTCACCTGAATTTTTGATCTTAGCCATTCTGACTGGAGTGAGGTGGAATCTCAGTGTTGTTTTGATTTGCATTTCCCTGATGATTAAGGATATTGAACATTTTTTCAGGTGCTTCTCTGCCATTCGGTATTCCTCAGGTGAGAATTCTTTGTTCAGCTCTGAGCCCCATTTTTGATCCCGCAATACCTCTCCTGGGCATATATCCAGAAGATGTCCCAACCGGTAAGAAGAACACATGCTCCACTATGTTCATAGCAGCCTTGTTTATAATAGTCAGAAGCTGGAAAGAACCCAGATGCCCCTCAACAGAGGAATGGATACAGAAAATGTGGTACATTTACACAATGGAATACTACTCAGCTATTAAAAAAATGAATTTATGAAATTCCTAGGCAAATGGATGGACCTGGAGGGTATCATCCTGAGTGAAGTAACCCAATCACAAAGGAACTCGCACAATATGTACTCACTGATAAGTGGATATTAGCCCAGAAACTTAGGATACCCAAGATATAAGATACAACTTGCCAAACGCATGAAATTCAAGAAGAACGAAGACCAAAGTGTGGACACTTTACCCTTTCTTAGAAATGGGAACAAAACACCCATGGAAGGAGTTACAGAGACAAAATTTGGAGCTGTGATGAAAGGATGGACCATCTAGTGATTGCCATATGCAGGAATCCATCCCATAATCAGCTTCCAAATGCTGACACCATTGCATACACTAGCAAGATTTTGCTGAAAGGACCCAGATATAGCTGTCTCTCGTGAGACTATTCCGGGGCCTAGCAAACACAGAAGTGGATGCTCACAGTCAGCTATTGGATGGGTCACACGGCCCCCAATGGAGGAGCTAGAGAAATTACCCAAGGAGCTAAAGGGAACTGCAACCCTATAGGTGGAACAACAATATGAACTAACCAGTACCCTGGAGCTCTTGTCTTTAGCTGCATATGTATCAAAAGATGGCCTAGTCGGCCATCACTGCAACGAGAGGCCCATTGGACTTGCAAACTTTATATGCCCCAGTACAGGGGAACGCCAGGGCCAAAAAGGGGGAGTGGGTGGGTAGGGGATTGGGGGGGTGGGTATGGGGGACTTTTGGGATAGCATTGAAAATGTAAACGAGGAAAATACCTAATTAAAAAAAAAACAAAAAAACAAAAAAAAAAAGTCACTCATGAGGCAAAAGAGTTTCAAGGAAGCTCTCCTCCTGGAGTCTAGCGTTCCCTACCCATACAGTAATTTTTCATTCCCGCGTTCCATTCCCGCGTTAGTCTAGTGTATGGATCCACGTGCTCTCTTTCAATATTTTCCTATCATAAGTGCCTTTTAAGATTGAATTCTGACATAGCTAAAGCCGTCTGCCAGTGTTCCAACAGTCCGAGTTCGTCCTTAGCAAGACCTTGGGCTTGGAATTCAGTACTGCCCCTGGTATTACACTATCTCTTTGAGTAAAAGTTAGGTCACTGCCCTTCACAGGAATTTACCATCACCTAGAAAGAAAGAAGTTTCTGACCGTAGGGGAAACCAGAATAGATGCTTAGAATTATAGCTGAGTTACACCTATTTACAGGAATTTACAATGGTTTAAGAAGCAGATCGGGTTGTGGTTTTAGAGTATTGCATTATTCATGAGATGGTTAACTAGAACGGAACTCCCTAGTTAGAACCATGACTTGGGTGTGAAAGCCCTTGCCCTAGGAGTGAAAAGTTCTCACACCTGGCTTCTAAGACTACAGCTGACCTTAGATAGGGCTGACTCTGTCTCAGTTATTTTATTGCCCAGTTCCTGCCAGTCTTTGCGTTTTCATTCCTCTGTTCTGTGTAAGAGTCATTAAGCATCCGGTTACCTCATTTGTACCTTGCGGGTATGTCACCCAACTACCTTGTTGTCTTCTGCATAAAAAGTCTGATGTTCGATTTGAAAAATTACATTCAGATTCCACACGAACTCTCCTGTGTGCGTCTGTCTGTTATTCATCCACGCTTTGCCCACCCGTGTCGAGAGACCCCGTTCCAAGCAGACACAGGGACCCAGAAGGTCTGCGGCAAGGAGCCTGTTCTGCCACACAACAGCTGCTGGCCATTTGCTGTAGCAGGCAGATCTTTTCCACCGCACTCCCAACCTCTCAGTGTGTGTGTGTGTGTGTGTGTGTGTGTGTGTGTGTGTGTGCGCGCGCGCACGAGTTTTTCTTGGGTGGTATTGCTAGAAGGCAGGGATGTGCTTAAAAAGTAAACCCCAAAAGTAGAGCAGAAAGGGAAGAAGCATAGGGACTTGGTGGCACCATATCAGCAGTGCCAGGGTGGGAGCAGGGATCAAAATGCTTGTTAGTAATTCCTTTAGACCATGTGGATTTAGATGGAGGTCTTTGTAGTAACTCTGACCGAAAACAAAGTTTGGAAGAAAACAACAGAGACATATTAGACTAGGAGTTACCTGGACAATGACAACTGAAAGGGATTGACACTCAAGTTTACCAAGATTCATTGTAATCTGAGTAGATTGCATTTCTCCAGCAGATATTGATTTTTGTTAATTACAAAGGGGAAAGGCTATAATTATAGAAACTGAAGTTAATTCCATATAGATCCAGAGGTTGCTTATAAAATGATGTTAAAGAGGTCTTATAAAGTGAAGGTTTATAAAGGCACAGTATCTGGGAATAGCACCACTGGCTGAGAACCAGGTCTTCAAATATGTAAGTCTATGGTGGATATTATAAATTCAAACCACAAGAAAGTAACAAAACATAGTAAAGAGAAAAAAGCAAAACCACCACCACCACCATCACAAAAAGACAACAAAAAATACCTTTCTTACATGGCATAACAAAGTTCAAGAAAAGTAACAAGGAAAAATAGATCAGTAGCATACTGGGCTGGAGAGATGGTTAAGGGCACTTGCTTTCTTCCCGAGGGCCTAATTTCAGGTTTCTTCAGGCATCCAAGAATCAATGGGGGTGTTTTTAGTTGTGACTCATAGCGTTAGGGATATGGAACCTGAAGAGGCCACCCCTTCTAGCCAGGCAAGAAGCCCAATATGGAGAGAGGGACACCAAACCACTTAAAACTTTTGACCCAAACTTTATCCTGTCTATAAGAAATAAAGGGATTGGGGATGGAGCTGAGACTGAGGGAATGGCTAACCAAAACCTAGCCCAAGTTGAGACCCATCCTATGTACAAGCACCAATATCTGACACTATATATATTACACAATTTCAGGTATTTTTGTTTTTTTATTTTTTTAATTGGTTATTTATTTCATTTGCATTTCCAATGCTATCCCCCACACGCTCCCCCACCCACTCCCACTTCTTGGCCCTGTCGTTCCCCTGTACTGAGGCATATAAAGTTTGCACGACCAATGGGCCTCTCTTTCCACTGATGGCTGACTAGGCCATCTTTTGATACATATGCAGCTAGAGTCAAGAGCTCAGGGGTACTGGTTAGTTCATATTGTTGTTCCACCTATAGGATTGCAGATCCCTTTAGCTCCTTGGGTACTTTCTCTAGCTCCTCTATTGGGGGCCATGTGACCCATCCAATAGCTGACTGTGAGCATCCACTTCTGTGTTTGCTAGGCCCAGGCATAGTCTCACAAGAGACAGCTCTATCTGGGTCCTTTCAGCAAAATCTTGCTAGTGTATGCAATGGTGTCAGCGTTTGGAAGCTGATTATGGGATGGATCCCCAGATATGGCAGTCTCCAGATGGTCCATCCTTTAGTCACAGCTCCAAATTTTGTCTCTGTAACTCCTTCCATGGGTGTTTTGTTCCCAATTCTAAGAAGGGGCAAATTGTCCACACTTTGATCTTCGTTCTTCTTGAGTTTCATGAGTTTCACAAATTGTATCTTATATCTTGGGTATCCTAAGTTTCTGGGCTAATATCCACTTATCAGTGAGTACATATTGTGTGAGTTCCTTTGTGATTGGGTTACCTCACTCAGGATGATGCCCTCCAGGTCCATCCATTTGCCTAGGAATTTCATAAATTCATTCTTTTTAATAGCTGAGTAGTATTCCATTGTGTAAATGTAGGGGATTATTATCCAAAATATATAAAGAACTCAAGAAGGTGGACTCCAGAAAATCAAATAACCCCATTAAAAAATGGGGCTCAGAGCTGAACAAAGAATTCTCACCTGAGGAATACCGAATGGCAGAGAAGCACCTGAAAAAATGTTCAACATCCTTAATCATCAGGGAAATGCAAATCAAAACAACCCTGAGATTCCACCTCACACCAGTCAGAATGGCTAAGATCAAAAATTCAGGTGACAGCAGATGCTGGCGAGGATGTGGAGAAAGAGGAACACTCCTCCATGGTTGGTGGGATTGCAAGCTTGTACAACCACTCTGGAAATCAGTCTGGCGGTTCCTCAGAAAATTGGACATAGTACTACCAGAGGATCCCGCAATACCTCTCCTGGGCATATATCCAGAAGATGTTCCAACCGGTAAGAAGGACACATGCTCCACTATGTTCATAGCAGCCTTATTTATAATAGCCAGAAGCTGTAAAGAACCCAGATGCCCCTCAACAGAGGAATGGATACAGAAAATACTTGACACTATTAATGATACTCTGTTACAGGGGTCTAGCATGGCTGTCCTGAGAGGCTCCACCCAGCAGCCGACTCAGAATTATGCAGACACCCACATCCAAACAGTGGGTGAAGCTTGGGGACTCTTATGGAAGAATAGGAGGAAGGATTGGGGCCCCTAAAGGTATAGAAACTCCACCAACCAAAGAACACACCCGGGCTGGATCTAGGCCTCCCAGCACACATGTAGCAGATGTGCATCTTGCTCTTCATGTGGGTCCTCTTGAACACCTTTAGTGGGTGCTATCCCAAAAGTTGTTGCCTGTATGTGGGATATGTTCTTCTAGCTGGGCTGCCTTGTCTGGCCTCAGTGGGAGAGGAAGAGCATAGCCTAGCAGAGACTTGATGTGCCATGGTGGGGGGATACCAAGGGGCCCCCACCTGCTAAGAGGAGAAGGGGAGAGGGAAATGGAGGAAGGGTTGTGGGATAGGGTGACTGGGAGGGGGCTGTGAGTGGAACATAAAGTGAATAAGTAAAGCAATAATAATAATAAAAAAAAAAAACCAGACTCTGACATTGCTGCTATAAATTTTAAGAATGGCACTTATGGGAAACTACATGAAAAAGAGTAACAGAAATGTTCCTTGGCAGATTTAAGTGAAACAACTATTTTAGGAAAAGTGCTTTTTAAGACCTAAATTGTAATAGCAGTGTGATCTGAGATGATATGCATAGACTGAAATGCAGATAGAAAGAAACGAACATTTACCACTGTTCTCTGATGGATTAAAAGCTAAGTTTCTGGTTATACTCACAAAGATAACCAAGTAGTGGGCAAAAAATGTGGTCTTAGATCGAAGTTTAACTATTAGTGACATCTAACAAATGCCAGACCAGAGATGAGAGGTTGAGCATTTTAGTAACTGCACTGTTACTAAAAATTATAGCTAAATTGACTTTCAGAAAATTGGAAATGGAACAAGCTTATTCAGACTGCTGTCTCCAACCCTGACACCTAATCGTGTCTTGCATGTGATCAAGCCTTGCAAGAGATAGATGGAGAAATCCAAAGTATGTCATTAATGCAGAAACATTAACATTCATTTAGCTCATGCTGTTACTGTATCTAATCCAAGTGAAAAGACATTAGCTAAATGAGAAGTAGCTGTGATGCTGAACTTAACTGGATTAATGTAACTATATTACATTGGGAATTAGCAGTCTCCCCCTAACTGCACAAATTGAGATTTGAAACCAGAAATTACAAAATGGTCAAAAAAACCAAAGATCTTTCACTTCTGCCCCCATCCAACCAGCCTTTACTAGAAAGTCTGGGTAAATCTAACATTTAGCCCCATCATTGTGAAACTAATATACTGTAAGTATCATAATAAGCTAATGATACTTACAAGAAATATAACAAGACCTGTCTGTCTAGCATCCTCCCCACATCCACCTGGTTGTCTACTGGCAATGAGCAATTGGAGGGGTGCAGCCACTGATCCGTTGCTAGCTTCCTACCTATGCAGGCCTAAGGCATTAACTACATTTGGTGACTTAAGGAAATTTTTGTTTTTAAGTCTTGAATTTCTTGTTAACTGTTTCCTTTGTGGTTTTGAGTTTCTCTTTCCAATTACAGAGCATCCATTTTCTAGATCTTCTATTGTTTCCCTTACGTCTTCCATCTGTTCATGTGAATCCTCAATATGATTATTAATCCTTTAAGCAATAGGAGTCAGTGAATACTTTCTTTGTCATTTCAGCCGTCTCAGTGCCTTACGTTCCCGTTAGTGAGGAGCTGTGCACTTGTGGAGGTGCTGCTGCAGTGGAATCTTACCTCAGATATTTGCCTTTTCTTAGTTGTGTTTTGTGCATCTGTGTTTTGCATATTTGGGATGGACAGAACTTTGGTTATTTTGTTTTTTCTCTTATCCATTTTTTGTGTGTTTTATTTTACACGAACCCTTACAGTGAATTGTCTTCACTTGGAATTATATTCCTTATTTCTATTTAGAGCAAAGGCAGTTGTTGCTGTGGATTTGATTTAATGTTTGTACTATGTTAGTTTGGTTTCCAAAATTGCATGAGAATCGTAAAGTCCTGTCTCTGTCTCCCTACCCAGCCATTGGCCACTGGCAGCCTGTGAGCTGATTAAGACATATTAAATATAAGGCTGCAATGGGTGTCTTTCATTCGAGAATCCAGAACATTGGGGTGGGTAGTGAGGAACTTGTGCTGCTGTGGCTGGGTGGTTAGCACAAATTACTCAACTACAACTACAAGTTGTAGTTGTCATAAATAGTTTATCATTAGTCCTCTTGTTGCATTGCATTTCCAGGATTGTGCTGTTAGATACTAAGTGGAGATAATGGAGTTTGTAGATCTGTTTTAGCTTTTAATTTTAATTTTAATTTTATGTGTGTGAGTGTTTGTCTGCATATATGTATATATTCCTCGTGTATGCCTGGTGTTTGTGAAGGCCAGAAGAGGATATCAGATCCCTATAGACAGTTGTGAACTGTCACATGGGTGGTAGGAACCGAACTCAAATCTGCAAGAACAATAAGTGTTCTTAACTGCCAAAGATATTGTTCAACCTCAGTTTGTAGATTTTTTTTTTAGAACAAAGAGTAGTATTATTTACTGTTGGGCCCCATTTTGGCCCTGGTTTGGCCTGGCTCGAGTTTCTGCGCCTTGTGGGAGAGCCTAAGGCTGGCTCGAGTTTTGAGACCTGTCTCATCACTTCTGTATCCGGGTGACTCAGAAAGACCTGTTTGGCCCTGTCTCTGCCCCACCTTTGTTGATGTAGACCTTTGCCATTGGCCCTGTCAGTCACTCTGTACGCTCTGTCAGCTTTCCCCACCTCCCTACCCCACCAAAAAATCCCACCCCCCATGTTCTGAACTTACAGAAGCAAGAGGCTGATGCCATAAAGTTGAGTTCCTGCTTCGACAAGATTCCCAGCTCCACTTGTTGTGTTTCTTTTGGATCACTCAGCCTTGGAGAGACCCCTGCTCTCCTCTCGCCTGGACCTGCCAGCAAGGAGTGGGCTGAGGGAAGTATGGGAAAAGAGGGAAGCAGAGTTAAAGTGGGAAGAAGGCAGGTGTGGCTCACATGTACTAGAGGTGTCAAAGAAAGGACTTTACATGTAAAATGCAGATGTCAGAAAAGCCCAGGTTCCACACACAGGTTTGACAAGTTGTCAGAAGTGTGTAGCTATGAAAATAATGTTGGACAGTTACTGAAGGTTTTAGGTCTATTTGTGTCAGAGTCCAAGAGTGATCCAAGGCACCACAGCCCCAAATAGTTTGTGTTGAAGGTGAGGGAGAGGCTAACCTATTTTAGTGGCAGAATGAGTCTGTATCTGAATTGTGAAGATGTAATTCTACACATGATCAAATGGAGTATGACCGCAAGTACACATTGTATTGCTGACAATTTTACAGCTTTTTAAAAAATATTTTACTGTAGGTTTGTTGGGTGTAACCACTGGAAAAACTTGATTTTTTTTCTTTTTTTCTATCTTTGTAACTTATTAATGCATAATTATTTCAAAATACAGTTTTAGAAAGTATAGAAACAACATTAAAAGATTTCATTTATCATTTTTAGGAAAAGTGAAAAGGACTCCTTGAATATTTTGCTTTCTCTGTGTTAGTTCAGTACCAACCTTTGAGGAGTGGCTAGCGCTGACTGATGCCTATATGCCTTGTCTAATAATGTGTTAGACTAGGGAAAGCTAAATATAGTCTGAAGATTTTTGCTCATTTTCCTTTTCTATAGGTCACAGTATCATCTGCAGCTAGAGAACTTCCTTTGCTAAGCATTCTTACACAATGGTTTATCTAGACAGTTCAAATGACTAGTTCATTCACCAGAAGGGGAAAATACCCCATGAGAAGTTGGATAATCAGAAATGTCAAGTCCTTTACTCAGTACAAGATGCATGCTCATTGTAAGGCAGCACACTGAGCAATGTTTGCATCATTTACTTACAATTTGACTTATGACCTTTAAAACAGAATATCATCTTTCAAAGAAGCATTAAAATAATTAATGTAAAAGAATTCTAAAATTCATGTTAACCATTAAAACTAAGTTGAAATGTTACAAGACCATTTTGAATTAGAAACTACAAGAATTATACAATTATCTTGCCTACTTTTTCTAAGTGCTAAGGATCAAATCCAATGTCTCACACACACTAGACAAGTATTCCCCCACTGTTTCATTATCACAGAGTTACACTTGGGGCCATTGTTTTCTGTGTAGCAACATAATCTAGGAAAGGGGGAGGAGCTTATGCTGCTTCCCCCTGCTTCCCCCTCTTTGATGATTTCTATAGGTTAACACCTGGGCTGGGAGGGGCTCATGTGGTCGCTCATATCCCTCTCTGAGAAATTATTGGCCATTAATTACTGGCAGGGGAAAAGGAAATCTTTTTATTAGTGATACAGCTAATGATAAATTGTACATGCATCTCTAACCTCCCATCCTGCTCCTGTAAGCAAAAGACGTGGAAGTAGGAGACTAGTTAGAAAGAGGAAGGGGATCAATAGGTGAGTGGAATGCAAGAGAAGGTCTAGAGGTAAAGGTGATCAAGCTACTTATATTCGCATTCAGAAATGTCACAATGAAACTAATTCATATATATTATTAATAGACAGTAATAAAATGTCTAAGCAAAGCCTAACATTCAGATGTATGTATGTGTATATTTCCATAGGTTCACCCCCTCAGGCCTCTGGCTTACTTTCTGACTCATAGAGGAAATCCTGGTAATTTATAGGTGAGCAAAATGCCAGCTCATTTGATTGTCTTCATGGATTTTCTTTTGGAATTCTTGTTTTGTCAAAATAAAAGAAAAAATTTTAATGCTTTAATTTGTATTATACTTTATACATTTTTCTTTTTTTAATTAATCATTTTATTCATATATTACATTTCAAATGATATCCCCCTTCCCAGTTACCACAACCCCCCCTTCCCATCCTCCTCTGCCTCCTCCCCTTTGCCTCTATGAGGGTGCTTTTCCACCCACTCACCCACTCCCACATCACCCCTCTAACATCCCTCTATGCTGGGACATCAAGCCTCCCTCCCTTTCCATTGATGTCAAATAAGGCCATCTTTTGCTCCATATGTATCTGGAGTCCTTACTCCCTCCATATATACTCTTCAGTTGGTGGTTTAGCCCCTGGGAGCTCTGGGGTTATAAAGATATTTCTATTTCCATTTCTTCTCAGAACACAGTGTATGCTAGGTACACTGAAAGCTGAATGGAAGGTGTAGGTTGGTGAGCAGTGGTAACAATGACTTCAAAGAGAAAAAAGCAAATTTCCTAATTCAATGAATATATGTTTAGGACATATTAGATTGCAGACACAGATCTGAGTGCTTGCAATTCATTATTAGAAAACATAAAGACCATTTAGGTCAACACCAGCTCCAGGTCACCTTGGGCGTGAACTCAGCAGACGGTCCCACAGTTCCCAGAGGACTCTCCACTAGATCTTAGGAAAACTGGTGAGTGGAACACAACATCTGTTCCAAACCAATTGTGACAGGCCTGTCACAGCAGGAGCAAGGACACGGGAGCCCTGCCTGACCAGCAGCTCAGGTTCCTTCTGATCAGTGCTGATCTACCTTGGTTTCAAACACACCAGACAGCCCCATGGTCCCCAGAGGAGACACCAATTCCAGGAGCTGTAACACACCCACATTCTTAGGATTCCAGGATCACAGGATAACAGGAGCTCGGTCACACAAGGATCTCAGTGTCTTAGAGGATGCATGACTGACAAGAACTCTGTTATACCCAAAATCTCAGGTTCACAGGAGCCCAGAATCACAGGATCACAGAGAAATCTGGACTCTGAGGAGTCCTTAATCAACCAGGATTATAGGAAGGACAGGATTCAATCAGATATCTTGAGGGCAGCAAGCACTTGAGATAATCAGATGGCAGGAGGCAAGCATAAGAACAAAAACAACAGAAACTAAGGTTACTTTGCATCATCAGAACCAAACTCTCCCTCCATAGCAAGTCCTAGATACACCATCACACCAGAAAAGCAAGATATGGATCTAAAGTCAGATCTCATGATGATGATGGAGGACTTTAAGAAGGAAATAAATAACTCCCTTAAAGAAATACAGGAGGCCGGATCCCGGCTCTCTGAGGGGCGCGGAGACCTGCGGGAGGGACACGGCCGCAGCATGGCGGCCGGCAGCGCACCGCCCTGCCCTCCGCCTTCCTGTCACAGCCGCTTGGATCCTGTGGTCCGCGAGTGCTTGCTGTGAGCCTGCCGCGCGTCAGCCCCCCCACCGCCCGCCCGCCCTCCTTCCCTTGTCGCCTCTGCCAGCCCGGAGGGCGGCCGGGCGCACCGCGCCCACCCACCGGGGCCCTGGGACCATGGAGGACGTGAAACTGGAGTTCCCCTCGCTCCCGCAGTGCAAAGACGACGCCGAGGAGTGGACTTACCCTATGAGACGAGAGATGCAGGAAGTTTTGCCTGGATTGTTCTTAGGCCCATACTCTTCTGCTATGAAAAGCAAGCTACCTATACTTCAGAAACATGGCATAACTCATATAATTTGCATACGGCAAAATATTGAAGCAAACTTTATTAAACCAAACTTTCAACAATTATTTAGATATTTAGTTTTGGATATTGCTGATAATCCAGTTGAAAACATAATACGTTTTTTCCCTATGACTAAAGAGTTTATTGATGGAAGCTTACAAAATGGAGGAAAAGTTCTTGTCCATGGGAATGCAGGTATCTCTAGAAGTGCTGCCTTTGTCATTGCATACATCATGGAGACGTTTGGGATGAAATACAGAGATGCATTTGCTTATGTCCAAGAAAGGAGATTTTGTATTAATCCTAATGCTGGATTTGTCCACCAACTTCAGGAATATGAAGCCATCTACTTAGCAAAATTAACAATACAGATGATGTCACCACTCCAAATAGAAAGGTCCTTAGCTGTTCATTCTGGTACCACAGGTAGTGTGAAGAGAACACATGAGGAAGATGACGACTTTGGAAACATGCAAGTGGCAACCGCACAGAACGGCTGACCTGTGAGGACTGTTACATGGGTGTGAGCTTCCATCTGGAAAGGAGAGGATCCTAGTGATGATAATGTGAAATGGTAAACTCACAAATACTTTCTTTTCAATTATACATTGCTTCCAGACATGTTTCTCTGCAACACTTTAAGATGTTGGACTTATGCAGTAGATGGCACTGATGGGTGATGGGTTTACTTAAAAAAAAGAGAAAAAAAGAAACAAAAAAACCTTTATGGTTTTATTATAAACCAAGAATTTTGGACTTGCAAAGAGGTATTATTGCAATAATGCACTTTTCATACTTGAAATTTATTTGTATGATATAAAGTTATTACTTTAAACAAAATACAAGTTAGGGGGATTTGTTTATAGATTTTGGATAATTTATAACAAAAAAATTTCCTAATGTTTCCTAAAAACTCATTTTGTGTTATATATATTACATTTAAGGTAATTTTACAGTTCAATTTTATGATGAAGCCTCTTACAAAAACATTAACAAAATGTAGAACTTGTCCACATTTTTTAGTATAATTCAGTAACTTGATTACCATTTTTTTAAACTTCTTGGTCCCGTATCTTTAAATCATGACTTTAGCCAACTAGCCTACTTTACAATTTAATACAGTTAATACTTCCTTTCTAATTGCCTCCCTTATTCTAAATGAGAAAAGTTGAAATGATTAAAGAAAGAGGTCTTACTTTCTAAAACCAGATACTCCAAAAAATAAGGATAGTGTTATATTTTCCACATGACTTTTTTCTCTTTGCTGTTTAAGCCAAATGTAGACTTGGTCTTTTCAGAGTTGCTGAGCTCTTCTAACTTTTGTCCAAAATGGTTCAAAGTAGACCAAACCAATGTAGCACTGTTTCTTCAATATGAAACCCCCAAAAGAAAAGTGCCTTGCATCAACAAACAAGCAAATCCTCATGACTTCTAAATTAGTATATAAAGCAGTGAACAGCTATTAACGTTTTTCTGTAATTTCTTGTTTTAAAATCATAAATTAAATCTGATGCTTGAAGAAAGTAAATTATTTGGAATGAGACACTTCCTTCTATTTTCTGTTAATTATTTCTCTGAGGTTCAGCTGACAGCTTTGCTTTGAAGATGTATCCATTGGGGAAAGCAATTTGTGGGTGGCTTCAGTGTATTGTAGATTACTCTTTTAACTTGTTCCTAAATTAATTCAAATTTGTACCATAATTTGCATTAGCAAAATCATTTTATGGCTCTTTAGTTTTCCATGTTTTTATCTATATGTATAAAAGTTGTTCTACAAAAAACATTTTACTACTGTAAATGTGATGTGCAGAAGAGAGAAGTGTTTTTAACTTTTGTACATGATGACTTTAGGGTAGCACAAACACAGCTCCTTTATATATATATAGCTCACGTGTCTCAGCCCTCTTTCGAGGTGCTTTACGGTTGGGAATGATGCCCGCACACTCCCAGGGTACCATGAGGCACTGTGTAAGGTAACAGGTTGCACTTAAGTTCCTTGCTTTGCTCACCACCCTATGACATCAACAGTATAGAAAGGTTCTTTGTCCTTCACAGTAGGAGCCTGAATATAAACCAGAATTACTGTTACCTTGATTTCTAGCCTCTTCTGGTTTCCCATCCCATCTCCTATCTTTCAGCTCTGAAAAAAAGCATTGCTTTTAATTCTGTTGTGTCACAGGCATGGTGGTCTAGCAGAGCCAAGATTACATTGGGTATTCAAAAATCCCTGTATACATACAGGCCAACAAAGATCTCTCTTGGAGTCAACCCATAATCCATGGCTCACTGAACAGAAATTGTGATTAAAGCAATCTCTATTTTAAAAAAATTGGATTTTCAAGATGAGACATGTGAAGTAACTTTTTAAAATAAGTTTTATAAAAATACATGTTCCTCTTTAAATAGGAGTCTGTCCAAAAACAGAGGTTATTGACATTCATTTGTAGCTGGTAATTTTCCATTTTTCTATCCACTGTCATTTTTTTCTTCTCACATAAAGTGCCTATCCAGCACGATATACTGGAGACAGTCTCAGACACTAGGGACTGCCACCATGTTGAGCACAGTTGATGTGGACAGATGAAGTTTGTCCTTTCATAAGAAGCCTCCAAGTTTCTTTTCTTCCTCTGTATTTACTGTCAGTAGCTGTCTTAGGTTCCATTTCTAGTGATGTTTTGTAAGTTAACTATGATAAATTTATCCAATCATGATTTATTCTCTAGACAACTTGAATAATGTATGAATGTCCACCCAGTTTCAGTATTAAATATGAAAGCTGGGTTCATAATTAAAACTATACATTTTCTTATCAAAACTTAGGGAACTTCATTACTCCCCATTTGAAAGTTTGAGACAGCTCCTGGAAACTGGAGTGGAGAAGGGAGTCTTCTCCTAGTTTAACTGATTCATGCTAGTTTCTTGTCTATTAGATGTTATACCAACTCTATAGTAGGAATGTTCAAGTGTGATAACTTTGCTACCAACTTTCAACCGCCTGTAGAACAGAATATTCATTTGAAGGGGTGTAGGGCTGTACTTAATCTACTTAATCTGAGTCTAGAAGTAATGTCAGAAAATGCTAAGCATGTCCTTTGTAATAAAACATAAGGTTCTTAATTGTTTAACTGCTATGGAATTCACATGAATTAGAAGTATTTAAGTGCAATCTTGAATTATGAAGTTGGATGTATATATTAGGATGTCAACTTGATGTAAAGTAAATGAGCAGTTACCTGATGGATCTTTTTAAATAACCGGTTTAATTCACAATCCTAAAGCATAACTTCACGTCAGTATTTACAGTATCTTTGTCCATTCAACAACACTCCAATGAGCAAATAGTAGGAAATAGCTGAGAATTACTCAAGGATTTTGTTTATTTATTTTTATTAGGAAAATAAGTTTCTAGAGTCTTGAGTGCTGGATAATTCTTTTGTCTTTCCCATCCATGGCAGCTAAAAAAAAAAATCACTCAAAATATTCAGGTTTACATGTTCTGCTCTCTTACAGGGAGCTACCATACCTCACAGTTCAAAGTGTTTTCTCAATCAGTAACATGATACTGACATGTAATTGCAATTTACTATGCAGCAAAAATGACTCAAGAACAGTAACATATGTGTCTCTTTACCTCTGTATAGGCAATTGCTTACGTTATTCTACTTTTAACATTTGTACTCAGATAAAATGCTTATGTATGTATAGGAATGTCACAGTGCAAGATGCTGCTAGCCTGGGCACAAAGTATTAAAATTATTTTGTGAAGACTGGTGGTTGTATTAAAACTCTTGTGCCATTGTAAAAAAAAAAAAAAAATACAGGAAGACACAGGTAAACAGCTAGAAGCTCTTAAAGAGGAAACACAAAAACCCCTTAAAGAGATAGAGGAAAACACTACCAAAAAGGGGAAAGAATTGAACAAAATTATCCAGAATCTAAAAATGAAAGTAGAAACAATAAAGAAAACCCAAAGTGAGACAATGCTGGAGATAGAAACCCTAGGAAAGAAATCAGGAGCTATAGATGCGAGCATCAGGACCAGAATACAAGAGATGAAAGAGAGAATCTCAGGTGCAGAAGATTCCATAGAAAACATGGACACAACAATCAAAGAAAATGCAAAATGCAAAAAATCCTAACTCAAAACATCCAGGAAATCCAGGACACACTGAGAAAACCAAACCTAAGGATAATAGGTATAGATGAGAATGAAGATTTTCAACTTAAAGGGCCAGTAAATATCTTCACAAAATTATTGAAAAAAAAATTCCCTTACCTAAAGCAAGAGATGCCCATGAACATACAAGAAGCCTACAGAACTCCAAATAGACTAGACCAGAAAATAAATTCCTCCCGACACATGATAATCAGAACAACAACAAATGCACTAAATAAATATAGAATATTAAAAGCAGTAAAGAAAAAAGGTCTAGTAACATATAAAGGCAGACCTATCAGAATTACACCAGACTTCTCACCAGAGACGATGAAAGCCAGAAGATCCTGGACAGATGTTATACAGACCCTAAGAGAACACAAATGCCAGCTCAGGCTACTATACCCAGCAAAACTCTCAATTACCATTGATGGAGAAAGCAAAGTATTCCAGGACAAAACCAAATTCACACACTATCTTTCCATTAATCCAGCCCTTTAAAGGATAATAAAAAGAAAACACCAACACACAGAGGGAAATGACACCCCAGAAAAAGCAAGAAAGTAATCCTTCAACAAACCTAAAAGAAGATATCCACAAAAACAGAATCCCAACTCTAACAACAAAAATAACAGGGAGTAACAATTACTTTTCCTTAATATCTTTTAATATTGATGGACTCAATTCCCCAATAAAAAGACATACACTAACTGACTGGCTACATAAACTGGACCCACCATATTGCTGCATACAGGAAACCCACCGCAGGGACAAAGACAGACACTACCTCAGAGTAAAAGGCTGGAAAACAATTTTCCAAGGAAATGGTCGAAGAAACAAGCTGGAGTAGTCATTCTAATATCGAATAAAATTGACTTCCAACCCAACGTTTTCAAAAAAGACAAGGAGGGGCACACAGTAATAGTGGGAGACTTCAACACACCACTCTCACCAATGGACAGATCCTGAAAACAGAAACTAAACAAAGACACAATGAAACTAACAGAAGTTATGAAACAAATGGATTTAACAAATATCTATAGAACATTTTACCCTAAAACAAAAGGATATATCTTATTCTAAGCACCTCATGGTACCTCCTCCACAAATGACCATGTAATTGGTCACAAAACAGGCCTCAACAGATGCAAAAGTATTGAAATTATACCATGCATCCTATCAGATCACCACGGACTAAGGCTGATCTTCAATAACAACATAAATAACAACAGAAAGCTAAGATTCACGTGGAAGCTGAACAACACTCTACTCAATAATACTTTGTTAAAGAAGAAATAAAGGAAGAAATTAAAGACTTTGTACAGTTTAATGAAAATGAAGCCACAACATACCCAAATATATGGGACAAAATGAAAGCAGTCCTAAGAGGAAAGCTCATAGCTCTGAGTGCCTCCAAAAAGAAACTAGAGAGAGCACACACTAGCAGCCCAACAGCACATCTAAAATCTCTAGAACAAAAGGAAGCAAATTCACCCAAAAGGAGTAGACATCAGGAAATAATAGAACTCAGGGCTGAAATCAACCAAGTGGAAACAGAAAGAACTATACAAAGAATCAAGCTAACAAGAACCTGTTATTGTTGTTGTTGTTGTTTGAGAAAATCAACAAGATAGATAAACCCTCAGCCAGATTAACTAGAGGGCACAGGGACAGTATCCTAATTAACAAAATCAGAAATGAAAAGGGAGACATAACAACAGATCCTGAGGAAATCCAAAGCATCATCAGATGCTACTACAAAAGGCTATACTCAACAAAACTGGAAAACCTGGATGAAATGGACAATTTTCTAGACAGATACCAGGTACCAAAGTTAAATCAGGATCAGATTAATGATTTAAACAATCCCACATCCCCTAAAGAAATAGAAGCAGTCATTAATAGTCTCCCAACCAAAAAAAGAAGCCCAGAACCAGATGGGTTTAGTGCAGAGTTCTATCAGACCTTCAAAGAAGACCTAATTCCAGTTTTTCACAAACTATTCCACAAAATAGGAATAGAAGGTACTCTACCCAATTCATTCTATGAAGCCACAATTACTCTGATATCTAAATCACACAAAGACTCATCAAAGAAAGAGAACTTCAGACCAATTTCCCTTATAATATTGAGGCAAAAATACTCAATAAAATTCTCACAAACAGAATCCAAGAACACATCAAAACAATCATCCATCATCATCAAGTAGACTTCATCCCAATGATGCAGGGATGGTTTAATATACGGAAATCCATCAACGTAATCCACTATATAAACAAACTCAGAAAAAAACCACATGATCATCTAGTTAGATGCTGAGAAAGCATTTGACAAGATCCAACACCCATTCATGATAAAAGTTTTGGAAAGATCAGGAATTCAAGGGCCATACCTAAACATGATAAAAGCAATCTACAGCAAACCAGTAGCCAACATCAAACTAAATGGAGAGAGACTTGAAGCAATCCCACAAAATCAGGAACTAGATAAGGCTTTCTCCCTACCTATTCAACAAAGTACTTGAAGTCCTAGCCAGAGCAATTCGACAAAAAAAGGAGATCAAGGGGATACAAATTGGAAAGGAAGAAGTCAAAATATCACTATTTGCAGATGATATGATAGTATCTACAAGTGACCCTAAAAATTCCACCAGACAACTTCTAAACCTGATAAACAGCTTCAGTGCAGTAGCTGGATATAAAATACACAAATCAGTGGCCTTTCTTATATAGAGAAGGATAAACAGGCTGAGAAATAAATTAGGAAATCAACACCCTTCACAATAGTCAAAAATAATATAAAATACCTTGGTGTGACTCTAACTAAGGAAGTGAAAGATCTGTATGATAAGAACTTTAAGTCTCTGAAGAAAGAAAATGAAGAAGATCTCAGAAGATGTAAAGATCTCCCATGCTCATGGATTGGCAGGATTAATATAGTAAAAATGGCTATTTTGCGGAAAGCAATCTACAGATTCAGTGCAATCCCCATCAAAATTCCAACTCAATTCTTCACCGAGTTAGAAAGGGCAATTTGCAAATTCATCTGGAATAACAAAAAACCTAGGATAGCAAAAACTCTTCTCAAGGATAAAAGAACCTCTGGTGGAATCACCATGCCTGACCCAAAGCTGTACTATAGAGCAATTGTTATAAAAACAGCATGGTACTGGTACAGCGACAGATAGGTAGATCAATGGAATAGATTTGAAGACCCAGAAATGAATCCACACACCTATGGTCACTTGATCTTTGACAAGGGAGCTAAAACCAACCATCCAGTGGAAAAAAAGACAGTATTTTCAACAAATGGTGCTGGCACAAGTGGAGGTTATCATATAGAAGAATGAGAATTGATTCATGAAGTCTAAGTGGACCAAAGAACTCCACATAAAAATAGAGACTCTGAAACTTATAGAGGAGAAAGTGGGGAAAAGCCTCGAAGATATGGGCACAGGGGAGAAATTCCTGAACAGAACAGTGATGGCTTTTACTGTTAGATTGAAAATCGACAAATGAGACCTTATAAAATTGCAAAGCTTCTGTAAGGCAAAAGACATTGTCAATAAGACAAAAAGGCCACCAACAGATTGGCAAAGGATCTTTACCAATCATAAATTAGATAGGAGACTCATATCCAATGTATAAAAATAACTCAAGAAGTTAGACTCCAGAAAATCAAATAAATCTATTAAAAATTGGGGTACAGAGCCAAACAAAGAATTCTCAACTGAGGAATACTGAATGGCTGAGAAGCACCTGAAAAAAATATTCAACATCATCAGGGAAATGCAAATCAAAACAACCCTGAGATTCCACCTCACACCAGTCAGAATGGCTAAGATCAAAAATTCAGGTGACAGCAGATGTTGGTGAGGATGTGGAGAAAGAAGAATACTCTTCCATTGCTCGTGGGATTGCAAGCTGGTACAACCACTTCGGAAGTCAGTCTGGAGGTTCTCAGAAAATGTATACATAGTAATACTGATAGATCCAGCAATACCTCTCCTGGGCATTTACACAGAATTTGTTCCAACTTGTAATAAGGACACATGCTCCACTATGTTCATAGCAGCCTTATTTATAATAGCCAGAAGCTGGAAAGAACCCAGATGTCCCCCAACAGAGGAATGGATACAGAAAATGTGGTACATTTTTACACTGGAGTACTACTCAGCTATTAAAAACAATGAATTTATGAAATTCTTAGGCAAATGGATGGATCTGGAGGATATCATCCTGAGTGAGGTAACCCAATCACAAAAGAACACACATGATATGCACTCAGTGATAAGTGGATATTAACTCAGAAACTTAGACTTTCCAAGATACAATTTGCAAAGCACATGAAACTCAAGAAGAAGGAAGACCTAAGTGTGGATACTTCATTCCTTCTTAGAATGTGGAACAAAATACCCATGGAAGGAGTTACAGAGAGAATGTTCGGAGCAGAGCCAGAAGGAACGATCATCTAGAGACTGCCCCTCTTGGGGATCGACCCCATAAACAACCACCAAACCCAGACACTAGGCAGATGCCAACACGATCCTGCTGACAGGAGCCTGATATAGCTGTCTCCTGTGAGGCTTTGCCAGTGCTTGGCAAATACAGAAGTGGATGCTCACAGCCATCCATTGCATGGAGCACAAGGTCCCCAATGAAGGAGACAGAGAAATACTGAGGGAGCTGAAGGGGACTAAAGCCCCATAGAAGGAATATCAATATGAACTAACCAGTACCCTCAGAGCTCCTTGGAACTATACTACCAATCAAAGAAAACACATGGTGGAACTTGTGGCTCTAGCTATATATGTAGTAGAGAATGGCCTAGTCAGTCATCAATGGGAGGAGAGGTCCTGTGATGGCTCTATTCCCCAGTATAGGGGATTGCCAGGACTAGGAATGGGAGTAGGTGGGTTGGTGAGCAGGAGCAGGTGGGCGCGGGATAGGGGATTTTAGGAGGGGAAACTAGGAAAGGGGATAACATTTGAAATGTAAATAAAGAAAATATCTAATAAAAAAAAACACGCAAACTGTATATGCCCCAGTACAGGGGAACGCCAGGGCCAAAAAAAAATGGGAATGAGTGGGTAGGGAAGTGGGGGGGGGAGGGTATGGGGGACTTTTTGGATAGCATTGGAAATGTAATTGAGGAAAATATGTAATAAAAAAAGGAAAAAAAAAAGAAAGAAAACATAAAGAGCCTTGTCCTTTAAGAACTTACTTTATACTGTTTTGGAAGAACAAGAAAGATGGAACAATTGGCATAAGTAAGTTATATATTGTGTTTTAATGAGTTAAATTATATGGAAAATGTAAAAGTAGAGCTGAAAAGGCTTCAGAGTGAAATTGAGAAAGACACTACTGGTGTGCCTGCTGTCTGCTTAGCTCCTTATTTCTTGTGTTCTCCATCAAATGAATTCAGATGAGATGGAGAGCAAAGTATAGAAACTCAAAAGATACCAAAAGTCATAGCAACGAAAAACGAAAAATGCTGAGTGTAGCACAGTACCTGACTTCAGACTGTATTACAGAACCATCATAATCACAGCATAGTCCTGGAACAACAACAACAAAAAAAAAGATGTGTAATCCAGTCGAATTGACACAAGAGCCGTATCTTTTATCCTCTACAAGAATAATAATAATTTAAAATAAAGTTTCTCAAGGTAATATCTGAGACTTTGAACCTACTAAATGGAGACAGAAACTCATTAAAATATTGCCAATGCAATAGTTTCCAGAATAGAACTGCAAAGCTCAGAAAATTAAAATATGAATTGACAAACAGGAGTGCATTATGTCCATTAAGTCTTCTGCTAAGCCAGGCCTGCAGGTACATGATTTTAATACATGCATTCAAAGGCTGAGGACGAGGCACGTGCATCTCTGTAGCCAAGGTTACAGGGTGGGGCCCATCTGAAAAAGAAAAACAAAAAACCAAAACAAAACTAATTATAGCTATTTATCTTTCAATAGGACCAATACTTAGAATATATAAAAGAAGTTTTTAAAACTTCAACAATGAAATAACAAGGATTGGTGACTAGGCAAGTGAACTGAACAGATACTATCCAAAAGCAGAAATATAAAATTGCTCTATTTTTTTTGTTTTGTTTTATTTTGTTTTGTTTTGTAGCAATTAGAGAAACACAGTTCAAAACTACATTGAATTTTCATCTTGTAACAAATACAGTGACAATCCTCAATACACATAAATGTGTGCACACACACATTAAATATTCAGTAGTGGACAAGAGCCATTATTCACTGCTGGTAGGAATGTAAATTCGAGTAAGCACTATGGAACTCACTTTGTAGGTTTCTCAATAAAATAACAGGACTACTGTATTATTCACTTATACCCTCCTAGGGTATGTACCAAAAGGATTCAAAGTTAGCAAACAGTACAGACTCTGTGTACCCATGTTCAGCACAGCACTACTCATGATTGCTTAGTTATGGAATCAACCTAGGTGTCTAATCATGGATGAACGTATAAGAAAAATCAGATTATATATGTGTGTGTGTATATATATATATATATGAGATTATATTTCTTCTTTGAAAAAAAATTAACTTTTTTTTACATCCTGACCACCGTTTCCCCTCCTTCCTCTCCCCTAAGTTCATCCCCCAACTTCTCCTATTTCCTCTTCACTTGCTCCTCTTCTGATTCTCTTCAGAAATGGGCAGGTCCCCTATGGATATAAATTAGCCATAGCACATCAAGTTGCAGTAACACTAGGCACTTCCTCTCCTATAGATACTAGATGAGGTAACCCAGCAGGAGGAAAGGCAAGCAGCAGAGTCAGAGACCCTATTGTTGGTAGTCCCACAAGAAGATAAAGCTACACAACTGTAACATATGTGCAGAGGGCCTAGTCAGTTCCATGTAGACTCCCTGTTTGTGGTTCAGTCTCTGTGTGCCCCTATAAGCCAAGATTAGTTGATTCTGCGGATTTTCTTGTCTTCTTGACCCCTCTGGCTCCTTCAATCTTTCCTCCCAATTTCCCACAGGATTCTCCAAGCTCCACTTAATGTTTGGATGTAGGTCTCTACATAAGTTTCTATCAGTTGCTGGGTGAAGTCTCTTTGATAACAATTGGGCTAGGCACTAATCTATGAGCATAGCAGAATATCATTAGGAATCATTTCATGGGCCTTGTGGCATGGGCCTCAATTTTAAGCAGACATTACTTGGCTACTCTCAAAATTTCTGAGCCATATTTACCCCAGCATGTCTTGTAGGAGGAACAAATTGTAAGTTGAAGGTTACTGTCTGGGTGCATATCCCAAGTGCCCTAGTGGGAAGTCTTGTTTGGTTACATGAGATGGGAGGTTCAGGCTCCATATTGCTAGGAGTCTTAGCTAAGGTCACCCTCACAGATTCCTGGAAGATTCCATTGCAATAGGTTTCTAGCTTATCCCTGAGATGCCCTCTGATTCCAATAGCCTCTCCCTGTACTCTCTATCCATCCTCCCCCACCCCCATGACTGATACCTCCCTCCCTTCACCCCCAATGGCTATTTTATTTCCTCTTCTCAGTGAGATTCAAGCATCCTTTATTGGGTCCTCTGTTACTTAGCGTCTTTGGGTCTGTGAATTATAGCATGGTTATCCTGTTCTTTATAGCTACTATTCACTTATAAGTGAGTACATACCATGTTTCCCTTTCTGGGTCTGGGTTACCTCACTAAGGATGACTTTTTTCTAGTTCCATCCATTTGCCTGCAGATTTCATGATGCTATTTTTTAAATAGCCGAGTCGTTATCCATTGTGTAAATGTACCACCTTTTCTTTATCTTCAGTTGAGGGACATTTTGGTTGGTTCCAGTTTCTGGCTACTATGAATAAACCTACTATGAACATCTTTGAGCAAGTGTCCTTGTTGTAGGTGGTGTGTCTATTGGGTATATGCCCAGGATATTTTTAACCATAATAAGAATGACTTAATTTAATTTCAAGGAAAACTAGAGGTCATCATGTTAAGTAAAATAAATGACAGAGAAGGCAAACTAAATTTCCCTTCATATGTAGAAGCTAAATGTTATTTTTATAATAAAGGTTCCTGAAAGTAGTAGAGCCATCCCTGAGGAAGAAAAAGGGAACAAGAGGTTGAAAATGCTAGAGATTGCCATACCCGGGGATCCATCCCATAATCAGCCTTCAAACACTGACACCATTGCATACACTAGCAAGATTTTGCTGAAAGGACCCAGATATAGCTGTCTCTTGTGAGACTATGCCTGGGCCTAGCAAACACATAAGTGGATGCTCACAGTCAGCTATTGGATGGATCACAGGGCCCCCAATGGAGGAGCTAGAGAAAGTAACCAAGGAGCTAAAGAGGTCTGCAACCCTATAGGTGGAACAACAATATGAATTGTGTGCCTAACCAGTACCCCCCAGAGCTCGTGTTTCTAGCTGCATATGTATCAGAAGATGGCCTAGTCGGCCATCATTGGAAAGAGAGGTCCACAGGTCTTGCAAACTTTATATGCCTCAGTACAGGGGAACGCCAGGGCAAAGAAGTGGGAGTGGGTGGGTAAGAGAGTGGGGAGGAGGGTATGGGGGACTTTTGGGATAACATTGGAAATGTAAATGAAGAAAATACCTAAAAAAAAAAAAAAAAGAAAATGCAAGGCAAAGGAAAGTATTAAGGTGGATATCATCAAAGTGTTCTATACAGAAGTGCGGAAATGTCACACAAAACCCATTATTATAAACAATATGAATTGATAATTATGATTTTAAATTTTAAGTTATTTATTTATTTTGTGTGTGTGCATATGTTTACATGTACATTCATGCTTGTGTGCCTATGCATGCCAGCACATGTGCAAAAGTCATAGGAGAATTATGGGGAGTTGCTCTCTCTCCTTGTGAGGCCCAGAGATTAAACTCAGATCATTAAGCCTAGTGGCAAGCACTCTTGCCCACTGAGCCATTTCACTGGCTCAGTCATTAGAACTTTAAAAGTGAATTGGTGACGTTGGATTTGATGTGACTATTAGATGTGTAAGTACTTGTGTTTGAAGTCTTGGGTCAGGCTATAGATTAATTTAAAGTTGATTATATGCCTAACAATGAGATTTCAAGTCATTCAATTGAGTGACTGGGAAAGTTATTGAAGTAAGGACCAATACTGAGGTGGGAACAAAGGACAGCCAACATAGAAGACAGACTCAAATGAAATGGGAGGAAAATCCAGAAGTGTATGGTATTCTGAAAGCCAGGAGGAGAAAGGAGAAGGGTGTGATTCATTGTCAAATGCTGCCTATTGTTCAATTAGATGAGAGTGGAAACTTGAAGGTAGATCTCTCAATATGGAAGTCATTGTAGATTTCACTGAGCACAGTGGTGATAGAGTAGTCAGAATGAAAGCCTGACTGCAGGGAGGTTAAGTGAGACTAGAAGGATTGGAGGCTGCTGGGATAGGCCTTCCTTTGAGGAGATTTCTTTCAGAGGGAACAAAGAAACCAAGTAGTAGCTGGTGGATAGAGTGAGATCAAAAAATGTGTGTGCACGTGCGTGTGTGTTTTAAGGTAATGTATTTTGTAATCTTAAAACGGAAATAATTTCCACTTTTAAAATTGATTGACAAATGCACCCTTAATGCAGATTGTGTTCAGACTTGATGTGTTAAATGTAAAAAGCAGTAGTTTTCAAATAAGGGTCTCAGAAGTGCTACATCAAAACCACCTGGGGATATATTAGAAATGCAAATTCAGGGGAGCCTACTCCAAATGTAGTGAATTTGAAGCTCTGTGTTTTAACAAGCTCTTCACAGGCTACTAATGCACACTAAGGCTTGAGAGCCACTGGTGCAGAGCACCCTTATCAGGCACATTTCCTTCTAAATCATGGTCAGAGAACAGCTCCCGCTTTTATTGGAGAACAGAAAGTATGCTTCCCAGGTTCAAGAGTCTCCTTAGGGTTAAGTCTCTCATTCTATTGGACAACTAGAAACATGCTTGAATGCTAATAGGAGAAATCAAATAGTAAGGTAAAAGTATAATAATATACAAAGGAAGAATGGGCATAAAAATACTGGAGTCATGAATATCAGTAGATTTCTGAGGAAGGTTCCTATACCAATATTCTCAGGCAGACAGGAAGCAAAATTGTTAGCCGAGAGTGGAGGAGGTCTCATAAGCTTGAGAACATATTCTGTGGGACAAGAGGAGTTTGGAATATTGCTAATCGGAGCTTGAAATTAATAATGACTCTTAAGGAGAGAGATTTAGCAATATTTTGTACTTTGACAGAGCAATCTCATTCCTAGTAAATTAGCCAGAACATAGTTCTCCACAAATAATGAAGCAACATATGCACCAAAGTTATTTAGTGCAGCAGTATTCTTAATAAGGAAATATCATAATCTAAATGACTGTTTATATGAAACTGTTGCATGGGGTGCTATGTGGCCTTCTACAGAGGAAGTGTAGTCTCTGTGTGCTAATGGAGCATAATCTCATTGCTGTATTAACAGATGAAACATGCAAGATAAAGGACTTTCTGTGGTATGTTATTTATTGTTTTGTATAAGAAAAAGCACTGAGAGTGTTGCTTATTTTACAAAAAAAAAATACTGGAAGATAAACCAAAGTTGATGGAAAATGATTGAATAAAGGAGGTGAATAGGAATAGTGTACAGACTAGGGGCTTCTGATGTCCCTCAGGAACTGTCTGCGACAGTATTTGTAAGTACACTTCAATCCATTAAGATGGCCATTTTATTTTTTAAAATCTTTCTATTATTGGTTTGTTTTGTACATATGAGAGTGCACATGCAGCACAATGCCCAGTGGTCAGAGGACAACTTGCTGGAGGCAGTTCTCTCCTTCCACCATATGGGTTCTTGGGACGGAACTCAGATTGTCAAACTTGGTGGCAGGTGACTTTCCTCTCTAAGCCATCTTGCTGGCTAAAATATGACAATTTAAAAAGAACACAATTCAGTGGAATACTGCGTTGGATTTTCAGTTTTACATTGAGGACAACCATTGTGTTCGGTATACTTTTCTATCACTGTGACAAATATTTGACACAACTTAAAAGTGTGGGAGACTTTATCTGGGGTCAGTAATTCTGAGGTTTCAGCCAGTCATGGTAGCTCACATCATGGCTGAGAAGCAGAGAGAATGAACGCCTGTGTCAGTCAGCCACTCTCATGTTTCTCTTTTTATCCCATCTGGACCTGTCTCTCTGGTGAATGGTTCCACACACATCCAGATCAGGCTAGCAATTTTTTAGCTAATTCTCACATTTGTGGATGAGTCTGTGAGGATATTTTTATACTGCACTGATAAGTGCCTCATCCTTTTCCTCTTTTCTTAAACCCCTTTTAACCTCTATTCTGCTTCCTTTATGAATTCATCAGTTTAGACATTCCATATACAGAAAGCCATATGATATATGGTCTTTAGTACCTGGCTTCTTTCCCTTAACACAAAGTTCCAAAGCCATTCATGTTATAGAACTATTACTTCTCCATTTAAGAGTTCAGTAACATTTCCCCATATTGACATAGCACTTTTGTTAATTCATTAGATAGTTAATTGTGTTTGTTCTAATCTCAGTGAATATCACTTCTATAAGCATTCATGTACAAGACATTTTTTATGAACATGTTTTCATAGCTCTGGGCTATATATTAGTTGGAATGGACTTGCTGGATAATATGATGCTGCTATTCTTAATGTTTTGGAGATCTGAAAAATTAGCATTGTGTAAAACTTTCATTTTCTCCAAGTTCCCAACAACACTTGTTTTCCTCTTTCGATTCTAGCCATTATAATAAGTAGAGAGAGGCATTACATTTTGTTTTTTATTTGCATCTTCCTAATAGTTACTGATGTTGAACATCTTAAGTACTTTGGGCTGGAGGAAATTAAAAGCCTCTGTCTGGAGTCTGAGTTGTTTTCTCATTGTTGATTTAGAAGAATTCTTGTTTTGTGAGATAGCGATTGCTGTTTACATCAAGCTGGTTCTAAAGTTGTGATCTTTCTGTCTGAGATGTCCAAACTCTGGAATTAGAGGTATATGTCATCAAGCCTTGTTGTAAGAATTATTTATGTATTTTTTAATGAAAATCTGTTATCAGATACTGTATGAGCCAAAATTTTCTTCCTTTGTATGGGTTGTTGTTTCAGTATCTTTACACTGTTTGTAGCATTTAAAATTTTAATTTATGTGTATGAATATTTTGCCTGATTGTATATACACATACATACATACATACATACATACATACATACACACAAACATATATCACATGTGTGCCTGGTGCTTATAGAGGCCAGAAGAGGGTATCAGATCTCCTAGAACTAGAGCTATGGATGACTGGGAACTACCACATGGGTGGGTGCTGGAAACCAAACCTGCACCCTCTCCAACAGCAACACGTGTTCTTAACCACTAAACCATTTCTTCAGGCCCCATTTCAGCATCTTACTAGTGTCTTTTGAAGCACATTCTGTTCACTTTGTTAGTGCATGTCTATTTTTTTTTCATTAGTTTTCTTCTGGGTATTATATGAAGCCATTTAGACCTAGCTTTTTCATGTAGCAAGTATTTAAATAATTGATTTTATTTTTTCAAGAGTATAGGAATATTCATGTCAACATTATAGACTTATATTCCTCAAGGACTATATCTGATGCCCTGAGGGATGCTCATGCCCTGCTATCTTTTTTCTCTGAGTCCTCTTCCTACAGTTACATTTGACTTCCTCACCATTTTCATATGCCTGTCTGCTCTTTTTGGAATGCCTTCCCCTTTTCCTTTCCCACTCCATAGATATTATCTGCCAGCTGTTGTTTTGGCGTATTAACCCCATTTCCAGCTTTGCCCAATGAGTTTTTATATCCACCTATTGAGATTTTAATTTTAGCTATTTATTTTCTTTTCCAGATGTTACATGTGGCTTTGTATTATAGATTTCAGCTTCAGTGACAAAGCCTCATTTCCTATCTTTTGTTTGTACCTATTCATTACATTTTCCCCATTAATTTATTCACTTTATATCCTGATCACTGCCCCCCTTTCTGCCCCCCTCACAAAGTCCTTTCTACCTTCTCCTTCTCCTCTGAGAGGGTGGGGCCCTCTGGGTATCCCCACACCTTAGCACGTCAAGTCTCTTCGGGTCTAGGCACATAATATCACTGAGGCCAGACAAGGCAGTCCAGTTAGGGGAATGAATTAAAACCTGCACCTGATTTCTCCAGTATCACCCAGGTTTCAGGTTTTAACCTCAGGTCTCCAAGAATCCTTATTGGGCTTATATGGAAAAAAAAAAAAGAAAAGAAAAAAAGAAAATCCCTCACTCTTCCACAAGACTCCACAAGCTCTGCCTGATGTCTGTCTGTGGGTCTCTGCATCTGTTTTCATCAGCTGCTAGATGAAACCCCTCAGAAGAAAGTTATGCTAGGCTCTTGTCTGCAAGCATAGCAAGCAGAGTATCATTAATAATAGGGGTTGGCTTTTTCACATGGGATGGCTCTCAAATTGGGCCAGACATTGATTGGCTTTTCGTCTCTGCTCCATCTTTTCCCCTGAACATCTTGTAGGCAGGGAAATTTTGGGTTCAAGGTTTTGTGGGTGAGTTGATGTCACCCTCCCTCCACTGGAAGTCCTGCCTGGCAACTTCAAGGAGGTGGCCACTTCAGTCTCCATATACCCTGATGGTAGGAATCTCAGCTAGAGTCTCCAGCTAGTTACCAGCCCCGCCCCACCCTGCCCTCTGGTTTTTGTTCTCTCCCTCAGACCTCCGATGAAGTGAACTAGCAGCAGGAGACACGGACACCACAAGAAGACCTACAAAGTCAACTAACCTGGACCCATGGGGCATCAGAGACTGAGCCACCAAGCAAAGAGCATGTAGGCTCAAATGCTACACATTTGTAGCAGATGTGCAGCTTGATCTACATGTGGGTACCCTAACATTTGGAGCCGAGCCCATCTCTGACTCAGTTACCTGCCTTTGGATCACATTCCCCTAACTGGACGGTCTGGCTGAGACTCAGTGGGAGATGGTGTGCTTAGTCCTGTTAGGACTAGATGTCCCTGGGTAGGAGTGATGCTCAAGAGAGGCTTCCCTTTCTCCTCAGAGAAAGGGAGGGGGTCATGGGTCAAGGGACTTGTAAGGGTGGGATTGGGAGGAGGGGAGGTAGTGGGGCTGCGATAAGGATGTAAAGTGAACAAATAAATAAATTACTGAAAAAGAAAAGAAAGAAAATCCTTTGTGGCCTTTGATTACTGATTTTCGTTTTTTACCCAAATCCACAAGATGGCAGTAGAGGCACATTCTTTGAATGGGTTTGTGTGGCCTTTTTATACAATGACCTTATTTTCTGATTTGAAAAGGAAATGTGAAATCCAACAAAGGAATGTTTTTACTCTCCGAACACATTTCTCTGAACAGTTATGCAACTGTATGAACACACCTGCAACTTAGTCATATGGCTCAATGAACTGCTTTTATTGAAATAAGTATCATTTTGATCAGTTTGGTCTGTCTTGAAGCAGGTCCAAAATGTACTACTGAACATTTTTCTACTAAAAACACCCACAGCTTCTACCACATCTTAAGGTGTCTGGCATGATGCTAACTGGCATGTTTGAGGGGCTCAAGGAAGTGGCACATCAGACTTCCTTATTTTGAAATACATTCTTGAAACTGGTTGAGATCAATGAAGCATCCTGGCAATGATGAGTTGTTAAGTGGCTAGAAATAATAACAAATTATGCAAATTAGAGAATGATGCGAATTAGAGTTCTGCACTCTGTTTTAACCTTTTCCCAAATACACACACACACACACAAAGATATGATTAAAAAGTACTTAGCTGTATATTTATAGTTGCATAAAGCAATTCCATAACAAAAAGAATCATTGGTCTCCCTGTGTGGTTTTTGTTTGGTTGTTTGGTTGGTTGGTTTTCCTTTACAGAGGAAAAAGGGTTTTTTGTTTAGTTCATTAGATATGTGTGCAATATAAAAGTTTCTCTTTATAAACATTTGTTAAAAGAGAGAAGTTTTTAAAAATGAAAAATAGAAAGTAAGGAAGGAAAAGAAGTAATTCATTCTAGGGAAGTGACAGAAATCTTCAAGGAAGACCACAGATCATGTAAACATGAAATGTTTGTGAGAATAAAGGAAAAATGAGTTGTGGTGGTTCATTTTATGTGTTGTCTGGGCAAAGGGGTGCCCAGATAGCTGCTTGCATGTGATTGTGGGTGTGCCTATGCAGATCTCCCAGGAGAAGATTTGCATCTAAATCAGTAGGCTGAATTTAGTCTGAGGAATACTGAATGGCTGAGAAGCACCTGAAAAAATGTTCAACATCCTTAATCATCAGGGAAATGCAAATCAAAACAACCTGAGATTCCACCTCACATTAGTTAGAATGGCTAAGATCAAAAACTCAGGTGATAGTTGATGCTGACTAGGATGTGGAGAAAGAGGAACACTCCTCTATTGTTGGTGGGATTGCAAGCTGGTACAACCACTCTGGAAATCAGTCTGGCAGTTCCTCAGAAAACTGGACATAGTACTACCTGAGGACTCAGCTATACCACTCCTGGACTTATACCCAGAAGATGCTCCAACATGTAATAAAGACACATGTTCCACTATGTTCACAGCAGCTATATTTATAGTAGCCAGAAAGTGAAAACAACCCAAATGTCCCTCAACAGAAGAATACATACAGAAAATATGGTACGTTTACATATGGAATCCTACTCAGCTATTAAAAACAATGACGTCATGAAATTTGCAGGCAAATGGATGGAACTTGAGAATATCATCCTGAATAAGGTAACTCAGACTGCAAAGGACATGCATGATATGTACTCACTAATAAGTGGATATTAGTCCAAAAGCTCAGAATATCCAGGACACAATTCACAGAACTCAAGAAGGCTAACAAGCTGAAGGGCGCAACTGAGGATGCCTTAATCCCATTTGGGAAGGAGAAGAAAGCAATCACAATGTGGGGAAATGGGGGAGGGATCTGGGTGGGAAAGTGGATAGGGATGGGAAGAGGGGAACATGATCAGGTATTGGGAGGCTGGAACAGGACTGAAGCCTTGAGGGCCAGCAGAAAGAATGGAAAGATGCAACCTCAGGAGGTAGTAGATGGGAGGGATCTTCCAGAGTGTACCAGAGACCTGAGAGGTGAGAGACTCTCAGGACTCAAAGGAATGGGCCTTAGATGAAATGCCCTTCAGTGGGGAGAGGGAACTTGTAGAGTCCACCTCCAGTAGAAAGACAGGACATCAAGTGGAGGAGTGGGGTTGCCACCCCACAGTCAAAAACTCTGACCCAGAATTGTTCCTGTCTGAAAGAACTGCAGGGACAAAAATGGAGAAGAGACTGAGGGAAAGGAGATCTAGAGACCGGCCCAAATTATGATCCAGCTTAGGGGGAGACTCTAAGGCCTGATACTATTTCTGATGCTTACAAAAAGGGATCTAACATGACTGCCCTCTGAAAGACTCAACAAGCAGCTGAAAGAGTCAGATGCAGATATTTGCACCCAACCAATGGACAGAAACTGCTGACCCCTATGGTTGAATTAGGAAAAAGCTGGAAGAAGCAGAGGAGGAGGAAGAAAGAAAGTTTTAAGAGATGGCCTTAGTTTCTTTGCTAGAAAGATGTAATAAAATTAGAATCAAGAATAGAATGTGCCTAGTTCCTTATAATAGTAAGTAAAGGCTGAATAATAAGAAATACAATGAGCTTTCATAATTACAGTAAAAAGAGAAATAGGCTTAGGACAAATTTGTGTCCAAGGAAAAACATTTAGGTCCAAGGTTAAAGTCATAGTGTGCACTATGATAAGACAAGGTCATGTGAAAACTGCTTCGAACTTATAATGAGCATATAGAATGAAACACTACTTTGAACTTTATATCAACATCCTTCTGTAATTCCCATTTTATATAACATTTTAACTCTGAGGTTATTTTCTGAAGGACATTTTGTCTCAAAAGTTATAAAAAGGCCAGAGAAAAGACAAAGTTGGTTTGTTGGATGGTTTGACTTGGGGATCTCTGCCCCATCTATCTAAACACCATCCATCAATATGTATATGTCTGTTTGTCTATATGTATGTGTGTAGACTTATGTGTATATGTAAGCATGTATGAATACTTGTGGAGAGTATTCTCCCAGCAGGTGGTTGGGTCCAATGAAAATGTGAATGTGTTAATATGTGAATGAGAATGTAAATGAAAATGAAAATGTATATGTGTCTGTGCATATTTGCTTGTATAAAACATCTTAATTCTTTTACTTTCTTTCCCTTCTGGTTCACAAAGACTTTCCCAGCCTGGCCAGCGAAAGGCTTCTGGCTGCCTAGCCAGAAAAGTGAGCCCTAGCAATAAATCCTTTACCCAGGCTCCCCACTATTAGCAACGAGTGTCAATAGATCCAGAGACATGCAGCTTCTGTCCTCAGAGTAGCTTCAAGTCAAGATAGGCACACATTATTACAGAAAGCAACCTTACTCTCTTTTGCAAGAAGACTTGGCCCCATCAATGAACTACCCCCCACCTGGATGCTTCAGAGAGGATGCAGCCTGGGGCTGAGATCCCAGCAGAAGAAAAATTTCCTAACCTTAAAAAGAATATGTCCATAAAGGTATAAGAGGAGGCTTACATAAAACCAAATAAATTGGAACAGAAAAGAAATTTCCCCTGTCACATAATATTCAAAACACTTAACAGAAGAAAGGACTACTAAAAGCTGAAAGGTAAAAAGGCCAAGTAACATATAAAGGAAGACCTATCAGAATTTTATCTGATTCTCAAAGGAGATTTAAAATCCAGAAGGGCCTGAATAGGTGTCTTTTATATCACAAGAAACCATAGATGCTGGCCCAGACACCTATACCCAGCAAAACTTTCAATCTCCAAAGATGGAAAAAACCAAACCAAAACAAGATATTCCATGAAAAGTCAAATTTAAACAACATCCTTCCACAAAACCAGCCCTACAAAAGGTGCTAGAAGGAAAACTCCAATACAAGGAAGAAAATGGTAATGGAGGAGAACCAAACATGACTGGTCTAAAAAAATCAGTGAAATAATTTCTATGATATTCTGCTATACTCATAGACCAGTGCCTTGTCTAGTTGTCATCAGAAAGGCTTATTCAGGCAGCAGATGTGAACAGATGCAGAGATCCATAGTCAGACATTACGTGGAGAGAGAGAGAGGGAATCTAAATTGGAGGTTTCCATTGGGTCCCTCCCCTTGGAGCTTGGGAATTCCAGTGGAAGAGGGAAGGAAAAGAGTGTATGAGTTAGAGGTGATGGAAGACAGCAGAACAACTTGGCCTACTGAATCAACTTAGCAGGGTGCATATGGGCTTACAGAGACTGTAGTGACAAGCATGGGGTCTGCAGGAGTCTGCACCAGGTCCTCTGTGTATATGTTGTGACTGTTAGCTTACTGTTTTGTGGGACTACTAACTGTGGAAGTAGGTGCATCTTTGATTCATTTGCCTGCTCTTGGGGCTGTTTTCCTCCTCTTGGTTTGCACTGTCCAGCCTTGATATGAGGTTTTTTGCTTTGTCTTATTGTATTGTGTTTGGTTGTTGTCTCTTGGAAGCCTGCTCTTTTCTGAAGGAAGACAGAGGGGGACTGGATCCAGGAGAGAGATGAGGTGGTGGAGGGGTCTAGGAGGAGTAAAGGCAGGAGGAACTGTGCTTGGGATGTATTGTATGAAAGAAGTATCTATTTTCAATTAAAAATAGAAATTTAGATTTTATGCATCACAATGTATCTCCAGTATGTTGCTGGAGAACCTATAATTACAAATGGTCCTTTGCCTGCTCTTGGGGCTTGCATGTTCTTAAACAATGTTTAGGTTTATAAACAATAAGCATAGTCTTTTCTAGCATATGTTTTATTTGTATTTAAGTAGATTAAAACATTTTAATAAGGCCATGAATTATGAAACATGTTCCATTTACATTAAAATTTGAAATAAAATATGAGCCTTAGGGACGAAGAGATGGCTCAGTGTGTTAAAACACTTGCTTCCAAGCCTGAAGACCTGAGTTCAATCTCCAAAGACTACATGAAGCAAAGAAAGAAGTGCCTCTTTCAAGTTGTCCTCTGACCTCCACCTGCACTAGGGGTGGCACATGCACTAGGGTGGCACATGCACAACACAAAATAAATAAATTTAATAAGAATGTGAGCTCTAGGCCTCAGCCTCAGAAATGGCTGGGGTCATGCTACAATGTTGTCTAATTGTCTTTTTTCTTTTGCATTCTTTTTTTTAACTTTTTTTTAAATTAGGTATTTTCCTCGTTTACATTTTCAATGCTATCCCAAAGGTCCCCCATACCCACCCCCCCCCCAATCCCCTACCCACCCACTCCCCATTTTTGGCCCTGGCGTTCCCCTGTACTGGGGCATATAAAGTTTGCAAGTCCAATGGGCCTCTCTTTGCAGTGATGGCTGACTAGGCCATCTTTTGATACATATGCAGCTAGAGACAAGAGCTCCGGGGTACTGGTTAGTTCATATTGTTGTTCCACCTATAGGGTTGCAGTTCCCTTTAGCTCCTTGGGTAATATCTCTAGCTCCTGCATTGGGGGCCGTGTGACCCATCCAATAGCTGACTGTGATCATCCACTTCTGTATTTGTTAGGCCCCGGTATAATCTCACAAGAGAGAGCTATATCTGGGTCCTTTCAGCAAAATTTTGCTAGTGTGTGCAATGGTGTCTTTTGCATTCTTGTTCCTGCCCCGAAGAACCTGTTGACTGACTGAGCTGGCTTGGTCAGATGGCGCCTCAACATTGGAGTTCCAGGAAGCAGGGTACAGTGAAGGATGCTGCAGGAATTGGAAGCTTGTGCAAAGGAAAGTAAAAGAAGATTTGGGCCAAAGGAGAATAAACCTCATAAGAATGGGGCAAGGACAAACTTTATATGCCCCAGTACAGGGGAACACCAGGGCCAAGAAGTGGGAGTGGGTGGGTACGAGAGTGGGGGTGGGGGTAGGGTATGGGGGACTTTCGGGATAGCATTTGAAATGTAAATGAAGAAAATATCTAATAAAAAATTGGAAAAAAAAGGAATGGGGCAAGGTAATGGTAGTGTTTTTGTGTTTGTGTTTAGAGTTATGCTAAAATCTAGAGAAGAGAAGATAATTCTCATAGATGCTTTTTGTCTTTGGACCCTGACTAGAGATAGTTTACACCCTGAGACATGAGAGAGTAGGTTTGAGAAAAGCAGTCCCTGATTATCAGGGGATGCTTTAGTGAAAGAGAAGGAAAATGAATATAAGCTGTTTCAGAGCTCTACTAGGGACAGGAAAAGGTCAGGAGATGTCCTAATTCCTCTCTGGCTAATACTGGAGGATTGCTTAGTTCTGGGTCCGTTAGGTAGGATATCTGGGTCCCTCCAGGACATCTAATTCTCTTTCCTCTGTCTGTTGTCTGTCCTTAGTGTACCAATCTGTCCATGTCTGTCAGTTGATATCTGTGTTTTTATTTTGTTGCTTGAATGTTGTTCTGTGTTTCATGTTCAAAAGAAAAAAAGGTTAAGACTTTATCTGCTGGCTGTTCACTCCTTGATTTAGTTTTAACTTGTTAAAACAAAAACAAAAACAAAAACAGAAACAAAAAAGAAACAAACAAAAAACCAGTCTCAATTGGCCTTTGGAACCCTGCACCTGTAGTTAGGAGTCTAGCACAGCTGGAGAAGCCCTGCCAGGGGCTGATTGACTGTAAAAGTCACTCTTAAAGGGGCCAGCAGTTTCTCGGCTTCTATGGTAAGGGAGCTGATGGCCATTTCTCCTACACTAATCTCTGTGACTGTGATTATTGGGTTTAGCAGGTGACAAGGTGCTCCTCTCTTGAAATTACAGCGAGAAAAAGTAAGAAAACTTTGTCTGGTCTAAGTAAGTAAATGTGTAGCTACTTCGTTTTTGTTTCTGACTGATTTAAAAAATATAAGTATGTCCTTCATGTCTTGGCTATAGATTATTAGCTTATAAGTTATTGGGTATGATTACAAATTTGTAACACTGGTAACAGAAAGTTGGCTTAAAACTGGTAAATCAGGGTTGGAGTCATTCTAGACAGCAACACGTGGTGTGAGCCAACCAGGGAAATCTCTAAAGATATGTCTAAATTGGGATGATATTTTATGTAATTCTTATCATAGAAATGAGACTTATAAAAGATAGAATTTAGGGTAGTATCTCTTTGGTGAGATATTGGAGGCTGCATCATCATACGTTCGTGTGCAGGAACCAAACTTTGTAGCATGGGGCTGATGTACTTGGTGTTGATTTTGGAAAGACCGGATTGTTTGTTGGTTGAGTTTTGCTTTCCAAAGTTGTCATTGTGCTCTGGTGTTGTAAGGGAAACTTGATATTCGTGGCCTGAGGTCAGTATTTCCATCTTGGTCAAGCTTCAAGAATGGCATATATGGCTTGACCATGCTAGCTCTTCTTGTCCTGGGAATACTTTTACTCCTGCCCATTACAATAAAGATTGCTTTTAACAACATCAACATGTTGGCGGTCAAAATACATGGCTTGAAACTAAAAATGGACCCCCAGACAGTTATTAATTTAAGAGGCTGGCAGTCAGAGATGTGTAAGTTCTGCACAGAGTCTTACCAACCTAAGACAGAATTTCACGATGGGTAAGTAAGGCATTCTTGTCAGAACCACCTAAGATAGGTGCAGTCTTGTTTATGAAATAAAAAAGGGGGAGATGTGGAGAGCTTTTTGGGGCTGCTTGGCAGGAATCTGACATTGGGCAGGGAAACGGAAGTGGGCTTCAGGCAGGAATTTGGCATTGGGCCATGACAAGGAAGTAAGTTCAGGCAAGCATCTAATTTTAGGATAGAACAAAGAAGTAGGCTTCAGGCAAGAATAAGCTTTTGGGCTAGGGCAGGAAGTAGGCTCAGATATCTGATAAGCCTGATAAACCCTTAGAAACAGTGATCACAGGAGTGACCATGGGACTTTGTTTAGTGCCTTGCTTGTTCCTTGACTGTGTTTATTGTCTTGCTTATTGCTCAACCTAGACCTGACCTTATTACTTGCATGTAAGTAAAATGGTATAAAAGCAGATTGGGAAAAAATAAACCTGCCTCAGCCTCAGAACTGGCTGGGGTCATGCTACAAAAAATAGTGAGAGCTCTAGAAATTTAATGTATGCAGGAGTTAATTTAGAGCTAAATTCCTAGACTTTGAGGAGGTAGCATTTATGTTTGTTTCACTGACATTAGAGGATTTTCATGAAAGGATTTTATGTACCTAGGGAAATGTAGTATTCAGGGTTCAGTACTTATAAAGCCCCTAGAAGGGTAATAAGGTTGGTAGTTAGCAACATACTTGTAATTAAACCTATCCCACTATAGCTGTTGCTGCTGTTAGTCCTCATGTTTACAGAACTTACAGATAATCATGACTTTTGACTAAGAGGTAGCAGCAGTAGCAGCAGCAGCAGCAGCAGCAGCAGCAGCAGCAGCAAGAGCATGGCCTTCTCCTCCTGCCAGCTCCTTTCCACACTGTTCAAAGGCATGCCATGGGCCAACGAGAATTCATATTTAGAATCCTAGTTGCAGGAGAGACTGAGAAAAGGAGTTCCTTTCTTGTGTGTGAGGATAGTAGGTGATGTGTTTATAAAAAGATAGAGGGAGACATGTTCTATGGAGGTGTAGTCGGGTATGGGGAAGGGGGTGCCTCGGTGGACCCATGCTGAGGCATCCCTTGCCTGTGAGGGACCAGCCACATGTCAGTACAGTATAAAACAGAGTTTATTCAGGACATGGGGAGGGGAGTCAAGAGGGTTTTAGAGGCAGAGAAAGGGAAAGGGAAGGGGAAGGGGTAAGGAGGTAGGGAAGGGGAGGGGAGGGGAGGGAAGGGGAGAGGAGGGGAGGGGAGGGGGGAGGGAAGGGAAGGGAAGGGAAGGGGAGGGGAGGGGAGGGGAGGGAAGGGGAGGGGAGGGGAGGGGAGGGAAGGGAAGGGGAGGGGAGGTTAAGGGAGGGAAAAGGAAGAGAAGTAGAAAAGTAGAGGACAGCCATGAGCATGTGGAGAGAGAAGGGGAAGGGAATGGGGAGAAAGAAAGCAAGAGAGCAAGAGAGAGCAAGGAGGGGGCAAGCAGCCCCTTTTATAGTGGGTCAGGCCTACCTGGCTGTTGCCAGGTAACCGTGGAGCTCAGACAGAATGCTAACAGTAGGAATACCAAGGGACAAATCCTATCAAACACAATAGTGAATCCAAAGTTCTAAGCTCAGGATGGAACTGCTGAAGAAGGGCACTGAGACTCACCAGTCATTGGGATGATGGCGTCTATTTCAGAAGAGTGAAGTACTCTTCCTAGATACAGTTTCATGTGGAAAATAGAGGAAGTTCTGAGTAAACCAAGTCTTGAGTGAATGTATACTGTTGATATGGGCACTGTCATATCAAGGACCCCACTGAAAGCAGCCTTCCCCAGGTGAGACTGAGAATGACAGCAAAGCCTTCCTCAGGGGTCACAGTGAGAGTGTTGATAGTGTGTGCAGAAAGTATCCATTTTAGTTTCTTCTCTCAAATATTTGCAACATGAAAACTAGTCTCTATAGAAACCATTCTTCTGGAGATTAGTTAAGCCTGTGTCCTTGACTCAGCCCTTATATAATGAACTTCACTTCCTTGTTTGCTGTATTCAGCACTATCATCTCCCCATGTTGTTATACAACAAACATGATGACCTGGTGTGCTCTAGCTTCTTGGTGAGAGAGCAGAGTCCCCCTAAACTGTACCTGAGTCTGAGTGTCTTTTTTTTTTTTTTCATTTCCGTTCCTTCATCAGGTTGGTCCCCAGAGCTGTGCTAGACGTGGCATGTTCAGACAAATTAATTGAAGTCCTGTTATCAAAGGCATGCCCCAAATGGTATTTATTATTGGCACTTACATCCAAGACAAATATTTTCAAATAGGAACTTGTGGATCACAATTTTGCAACTAGACTCTAAATTATGGTCATTGAACACTTGACTATTCTAGGGAATTCCACAGAGCAGAACTTTTCAAAGCTGGGTGTGGTGGTACAGGCATGGATTAAGGAATACAGCGGGCAGAGGGAGGAGGATCAGGCGTTCAAGATTCTGCTATATGCTAATTTTGAGGCTTGAATGAGTTACAGAAGATCCCATTTCAAAATATAACAAAACCCAAAACCAAACTCAGCATTCCCCTGATTCTTCCCTTTTGTTATGACCCATCAATACTAGACTGTGGAGTGTGTTTATAGTACCTTATGCATATTCCTGTAGTTCTTGGAATTCATTTTTTATTGTGCAGCTATAAGATTTTAACAGAAGAAACTGGATGAGTATATGAAACTCTCCTTTCTGCTTAACTATTTTGAAACTCAAACTTCTCACAAAAATCTATAAAGATGAACCCTAATAAAACGAACCAATTAAATGAAATCATTTTCTGTAGGGCTAAGTACTGAACAAGTCCAACTTGAAGCAGCAGGTGAAACTGGAGATGGGTAGGACTCTGCACAGCACTTAGCAGGTGCATGCTGATTTGTCTGTGGGGTCTCAGACACTTGTCTCGGTAGAGATAGAAAAGATGCATATATTCTACAGATGTATGCCCTGGGATTTTAGGCTAGAAGGAATACAGAAAACTTCTTGTTGCTTTCTCCCATTTTCCTTCAGATTAGAACAATACCTTGTCATTGATTAAGGTGGCAGATTTCAGGGTAGTATATAGTAATCTCCTGCAATGTATTTCTCTTTCTTGTTACAGTTACTGATCTTACTCCATTTGACACATTCGGGGCATGGAACGGTTTGTTCTCTTCCAAGGATGGGAAAACACATGCTAGTAAGAGTAAGAGAGAAATCATTCTTGGTGTGCCAGGAGCCAGGTCTGAACTTTGTAAAGCTGCAGGTAATGGCTGTCACATCTGTAGAAGTGCTTAGCTATAGACCACACCCAACTTGACAACACAGGCTTGAAGCAAAAAGGCCTTTTTGGAACTGGGGAGTAGACAGCAATTCCCAGAGCTGGAATAAAGGAGTCTTGCAGCGATTCTTGCCCAAAATGGCCTCTTAAGCTGAGTTCCATCTTTAAGTATATTAGTCTTCTACTACACATGCTGCAACTTTCTTGAGGTTCTGACGCTTTGCCAGTTCCTCGCCTTTCTTGGAATATAGCTTCAGTTTGGCCTCACATGACGTATTAGGGCATACGTTTTGTTCACTATATGCATTTTTCTGGAGTCTCAAACCTCCATTTTCTCTCCGCTGGTACTCAAGGTAAGTTGTTGATACCAGTTCTACAGACTGTTTTGGGACACATTACTAATTAGAGGCAGGCAGAGCTAGCCGAGAAGGACAGGCTCCTTACTACTGGATATTCAATATGGTTTCATATATCCTCATGTTGTTTGAAGGTGGATTGAACTTTCAATATTTCTTGTTGAAGAAACATTTAATTCTACTAGATTTTCTGTTGTAGGTTCTCTATATGAGAATTTTTTTGGAGGGGGGTATGTTCAAATCATGTTTTCCCCATTGAACTCGTCCCTAAAGCAATTCTTATCAATGTTGTGACTTCAGTCTGACATTTTCAGGACTGCCTGGGAGAAGTCAAAGCCAGAAACGATAAGGGAATCTACAGCTCACTGCCCACTTAGAGGTTAAATAGAGAAATGTATTAAAGCAAGAAAAATATGACAGGTAAATATGTATTTATTCACTATACTTTCTGAACCTGGACTGGGTTTTAACCCAGACAAAGCTTCTTAGAAAACCAAGAAGATGGAATTATAAGAATTGTTGCCTGACATTTGGATGATGGCATCTTAGTTAGAGTGAGTACTGTTCATTTATCAAGTAGTCACCCCTCATTTTATCATTCCAGTGTTAAAGGTAGGACAGGGCCATAAATAGTCAAAATAAGTGGGGCAAAGCACAATTCCCAGTCAGTATAAAATAACCAATTCAAGAATAAGAATAACATGGTCACCTTTTCCCTTCAGACTTTGATAGAGATTTTTAAGCAAAGCATGCTTAATGTTTGGAAGGGACTGTGTGTGTGTGTCTGTGTGTGTGTGTGTGTCTGTGTGTGTCTGTGTGTGTGTGAAGGGCTAGTTGATGTTGCTTGAACAGGTTTAAGGCATTTAGGATTAGTAGCCTGGTCTCATCTGGAGAAGGGGGAAAGGCAAGGGTCCCACCCTATCTTTGGCATGATAGAATAGGAAATGATACTTTCCTTTGCCATATTTCTCCAGACAAAAAGTCTCTACAGCTCAGGCAAATAAGTTTCTCAGTGTGAATCACAAGCTGAAACACAGAGGGCCTGGCTGAATAGTAACTACTGATAAACGCTGAGCAAGTTTTATTTTTATTTTTTGTATAACTATTTTACCTTCCATTTACTGGGTATCTTTGCCTTTTATTTGTGGAAATCTGACAAAGAATCAGTGACTAGTTGAGGTGAATTAGCAGGTGAACTGCTTGTGGTAGGTTAATGGCTCATAGCCAGAACTGTTTAGTAAGACTTCAGGGCCAGCTTGCTCTTAACTGTTCTGTGTTGCGTTGCACACTTGCTGGGTAACCTACATTCATGAAAAATGTGCCTGAGAGAATGCAAAAATAAAAAGATATGACTGATATATTTTCATCATTTAAGTGATTTGCCTTTTGAATGATAACAGAAAACAGAGTAGCAGTATCTTTTCTGAGGGTTTTCTGTGTCCTTAGAGAGCAAGGAAGGTACCTGGTAGAATTAGGAATAGGAAAGGGAAGGGGAAATGATATGATTATATTATAATCTCAAAAACCATATATATGGCAAGTGCTAGTGCTACAGAGGGCATAATGTGAATACTGACTGTCTCATAGAATTGGAAGGTGCCATGAAAACTGCCAAGAGAAAAAAACAATTAATTGGAAGTAAAGCCTATGAATCACAACAAAGACTAGACCAGCAAAATACCCACAATGGTACAATAGTAGCATTTTTATCTCTCTCTGTGTGTGTGTGTATGCCCTGGCTGTCCTGGAACTTACTCTGTAGACCAGGCTGGCCTCGAACTCAGAAATCCACCTGCCTCTGCCTCCCAAGACCTGGGATTAAAGGTGTGTGCCACCACTGCCCACCTAGAAATATTTTTAAAAGGCTGAATCAGCTTATCTTCTAGAGGAATTTGACAAAGGGTTTGTTCCACTTTTCTTTCAGGAGTCCTGAAGAACTGCCCAGTAGCTTCATAGAGTGAGAGGTTAATAAGCTAGTGCAGAGAGCGTCTTACTGGGCTTCAGTTCTATTTTCACTTCTTCACTGGTTCATGGAGGGCTGATTATAAGCTTCAACTAAGTAAGTACTTATGTCAGCTAATGCGTTTCAATATTAATTAGAATGATCTAAGAGATAAGAACATAGATCATCCAAATAGCTTTCTTAAGTAAATAGCATACTTCTACAAATAAGAAGTTCATGGATTCAGCATTGAAAGGGTATATTTTGTGGGTATCCAATGTATTTGCATTGAAATGAAATGAAATGAACTTATCTTAATTGTATCGCAGGCACTAAAATGTCTCTACTATCATAATAACAAATGTCTTATCTCTTTGCAAAGGTTGTAATTTCTCTTTTTAAATTGTTTTTGAGAACTTCATATATGAGTACTATGTCTACATCACTCCCACCCTTCCCTCCATATTGCCTATTTCCTGCTTCTCTGCCTTCTTCCCAAATTCGTGAACTCTTCTTCAATATATGCACACATACACACACACACACACACACACACACACACATACATACATACATACATACACATACCACACCACAGACACACACACACACACAAAACACACACACACACAAACACGACCCACTTGGTCAATTTAATCTTGCTGGTATGTACATATATCAACACTGACTACTGGGATTAGACAAACTACAAAGGAGCCACTTGACAATGTTTTTCTAGGGGTGTCTTAGTCAGGGTTTCTATTCCTGCACAAACATCATGACCAAGAAGCAAATTGGGGAGGAAAGGGTTTATTCGGCTTATACTTCCATGCTGCTGTTCATCACCAAAGGAAGTCAGGACTGGAACTCTAGCAGGTCAGGGAGCAAGAGCTGATGCAGAGGCCATGGAGGGATGTTCTTTACTGACTTGCCTCCCCTGGCTTGCTCAGCCTGCTCTCTTATAGAACCTAAGACTACCAGCCCAGAGATGGTCCCTCCCACAAGGGGCCTTTCCCCTTTGATCACTAATTGAGAAAATGCCTTACAGTTGGATCTCATGGAGGCATTTCCTCAACTGAAGCTCCTTTCCCTGTGATAACTCCAGCTGTGTCAAGTTGACACAAAACTAGCCAGTACAAGGGGTGTGGCATTGAAGAAATTTCCTGGTTCACATTTCCATGTTAACTACTGTTGTCATAATGCTGTCCTTTTTAAAGAAATCATACTATTGAGATTTCATGGGGTCATTTCTCCTGTCCTGTGTATGGTGCATTGTCTAGCAGCAAGCATCCTGGTTCTCTGGCTTTTAAAATCCTTCTACATCCTCTCCCATCATATTCTGTGAGCCTTAGAATTAGGGGTCTCATTGCAGGTATACCAGTTGAGGTTGGGCACTCCACAATCAATTATTCTTTGCATGTGGACTAGTTGTGTATCTCTGTAATAGTCTTCTTTGATGAGGAGTATAACCACAAGTATTAAGAATAAAATTAGAAATGATAATGGTTTTAGGAAGTGACAATTGTAGGTTTCTCTCTCAGGTATATGACTTTTCCAGTTATGGGCAGTTAACTAAATTTACAGTGCCAGACATAGATCCCTTTCCACCTTAAGCACAAGTAAACAATTGTTCGTTACTACAAAGATAAAAATGCTACTATTGTTCCATTGTGGGTATCTTGCTGGTCTAGTTGTTGTTGTGATTCATAGGCTTTACTTCCAATTTTTCTCTTGGCAGTTCTCATGGCACCTTCCAATTCTATGAGACAGTCAGTATTCACATTGCTCCCTCTGTAGCACCTGCCATCTACTGTCATCTATCAAGTTCATTCTCAACCCTCCTTCCATTGTACTCTAGTCTACATTGCTGGCTTCTTTGCAGACTTCAGAATATTGGATGTGGTAACTCGTGCCAAGAAAGATAAATACTACATACCCTCTTATTTGCAGATCCTAGCATTGGGTCTTTAGGATTGAGTGAGCTTATAACCTGGAAAAGCACTTTTAACAACAAAATCTTCAGTTTGCTGTTGGTCCTTATTAATGGAATTACATTCATGAAAATGCATATGTAGCAGAAGATGGCCTCGCCGTCCGTCCATCACTGGGAAGAGAGGCCCCCTTGGTATTGCAAACTTTATATGCCCCAGTACAGGAGAATGCCAGGGCCAAGAAGCGGGAGTGGGTGGGTAGGGGAGCAGGGCGGAGGGAGGGTATAGGGAACTTCCAGGATAGCATTTAAAATGTATATAAAGAAAATATCTAATAAAAAATAATAAAAAAGAATGCCTTGCAAACTAGAAAAAGTATTTGATACAAGTATATATTAAATAGTATCATTTAAGGTAGACTGTCATTATGTAGTACATAATGGGCACTGCACTTATGTTTTTAAAGCCGCTTTTTACATTCATTTTATAATTTTCAGTTAGATTTGTACAAACTTGGCTGATTAAAGTTAGATAGGATCTGTAAATTTTATACATCATTTAAACTTTCAGTTCAGTTGAACATATAATTTTTTGTACCACTTGTCTTACTAATGCAACACTGTATTTCTAATTATTAGAGTTGGTATATGAAGGACTCTTCTATTTATCTTTTTTCTTTTTTTATGAGACATTTTCTTCATTTACATTTCAAGTGCTATCCTGAAAGTCTCCTACACCCTCCCCCTGCCCTGCTCCCCAACCCACCCACTCCCTCTTCCTGGCCCTGCCATTCCCCTGTACTGGGGCATAAGATCTTCACAAGACCAAGGGCCTTTCCTCCCCGACTAGGCCATCCTCTGCTACATATGCAACTAGAGACACAGTTCTGGGGGGTACTGGTTAGTTCATATTGTGGATCCTCCTATAAGGTTGCTGACACCTTTAGCTCCTTGGGTACTTTCCCTAGCTCCTTCATTAGGGGCCCTGTGTTCCATCCAATAGATGACTGTGAGCATCCACTTCTGTATTTGCCAGGCACTGGCATAACCTCCCAAGAGATAGCTATATCAGGGCCTTTCAGCAATATCTTGCTGGCATATGAAAGAGTGTCTGGGTTTGATGGTTGTATATGGGATGGATCCCCAGGTGGGGCAGTTTCTGGATGGTCCTTTCATCCTTCTCAGCTCCAAACTTGGCCTCTGTAACTCCTTCCATGGGTATTTTGTTCCCCATTCTAAGATGTAACGAAATATCCTCACTTTGGTCTTTCTTCTTCTGGAGTTTCATGTGTGTTGCAAATTGTATCTTGGGTAGTCTAAGTTTCTGGGCTAATATCCACTTATCAGTGAGTGTAAATCATGTGTTCTTTTGTGATTGGGTTATGACACTCAGGATGATATTCTCCAGATCCATACATTTGCCTAAGAATTTCATAAATTCATTGTTTTTAATAGCTGAGTAATACTCCATTGTGTAAATGTACACATTTTCTGCATCCATTCCTCTGTTGAAGGACATCTGGGTTCTTTACAGCTTCTGACTATTATAAATAAGGCTGCTATGAATGTAGTGGAGAATGTGTCCTTATTACCAGTTGGAACATCTTCTGGGTATATGCCCAGGAGAGGTATTGCTGGATCTTCCAGTAGTACTATGTCCAATTTTCTGAGGAACCACCAGACTGATTTCCAGAGTGGTTGTACCAGAATTGCAATCCCACCGACAATGGAGGAGAAGTGTTTCTCTTTCTCCACATCCTCACCAGCATCTGCTGTCACCTGAATTTTTGATCTTAGCCATTTTGACTGGTGTGAGGTGGAATCTCAGGGTTGTTTTGATTTGCATTTCCCTAATGATTAAGGATGTTGAACATTTTTTCAGGTGCTTCTCAGCCATTCAGTATTCCTCAGTTGAGAATTCTTTCTTTTGCTCTGTACCCCAATTGTTTTTTTGTTTTTTCATTTTTTGTTTTTGTTTTTTTGTTTTTCGAGACAGGGTTTCTCTGTGTAGCCCTGGCTGTCCTGGAACTCACTTTGTAGACCAGGCTGGCCTTGAACTCAGAAATCCACCTGCCTCTGCCTCCCATGTGCTGGGATTAAAGGTGTGGGCCACTACCACCTGGCTCTGTACACCATTTTTAATAGGGGTTTTTGATTTTCTGGAGTCCACCTTCTTGACTTCTTTATCTATATTGGATATTAGTACCCTATCTGACTTAAGATTGGTAAAGATCCTTTTCCAATCTGTTAGTAGCCTTTTTGTCTTATTGACAGTGTCTTTTGCCTTACAGAAGCTATGCAGTTTTATGAGGTCCCATTTGTCGATTCTCGATCTTGCAGCACAAGCCACTGCTATTCTGTTCAGGAATTTTTCCCACGTGCTCATGTCTTAGAGGGTTTTCCCCACTTTCTCCTCTATAAGTTTCAGTGTCTCTGATTTTATGTGGAATTCTTGGATCCACCTAGACTTGAGCTTTGTACAAGGAGATAAGAATGGATCAATTTGCATTCTTCTACATGATAACCTCCAGTTGTGACAGCACCATTTGTTGAAAATGCTGTCTTTTTTCCATGGGATGGTTTTAGCTCCTTTGTCAATGATCAAGTGACCATAGGTGTGTGGATTCATTTCTGGGTCTTCAATTCTATTCCATTGATCTACCTGTCTGTTGCTGTACCGGTACAATGTAGTTTTTATCACAATTGCTCTGTAGTACAGCTTGAGGTCAGGCATGGTGATTCCCCCAAAGGTTCTTTTATTGGTGAGAATAGTTTTGGTTCTCCTAGGTATTTTGTTATTCCAGATGAATTTGCAAATTGCCCTTTTTTTTCCCATTTTTATTAGGTATTTAGCTCATTTACATTTCCAATGCTATACCAAAAGTCCCCCATATCCACCCACCCCCACTCCCCTACCCACCCACTCCCCCTTTTTGGCCCTGGTGTTCCCCTGTACTGGGGCATATAAAGTTTGCGTGTCCAATGGGCCTCTCTTTCCAGTGATGGCCGACTAGGCCATCTTTTGATACATATGCAGCTAGAGTCAAGAGCTCCGGGGTACAAATTGCCCTTTCTAACTCGGTGAAGAATTGAGTTGGAATTTTGATGGGGATTGCACTGAATCTGTAGATTGCTTTCAACAAGATAACCATTTTTACTATATTAATCCTAAGGTAGCCATTTTTACTATATTAATCCTGCCAATCCATGAGCATGGAAGATCTTTCCATCTTCTGAGACTTTCTTCAATTTCTTTCTTCTGAGACCTGAAGTTCTTATCATACAGATATTTCTCTTCCTTAGAGTCACACCAAGGTATTTCATATTATTTGTGACTATTGTGAAAGGTGTTGTTTCCCTAATTTCTTTTCCAGCCTGTTTATCCTTTATGTAGAGAAGGCCACTGATGTGTTAATTTTATATCCAGCTACTGCACTGAAGCTGTTTATCAGGTTTAGAAGTTCTCTGGTGGAATTTTTAGGGTCACTTATATGTACGAACATATCATCTGCAAATAGTGATAATTTGACTTCTTCCTTTACAATTTGTATCCCCTTGTTCTCCTATTGCTGTCTAATTTCTCTGGTTAGCACTTCAAGTACTATATTGAATAGGTAGGGAGAAAGTGGGCAACCTTGTCTAGTCCCTGATTTTAATGGGAATGCTTTCAGCTTCTCTCCAATTCCTTTGATGTTGGCTACTGGTTTGTTGTAGATTGCTTTTATTATATTTAGATATGGGGCTTGAATGCCTGATCCTTCCACGAATTTTATCATGAATGGGTGTTGGATTTTTTCAAATGCTTTCTCAGCATCTAATGAGATGATCATGTGGTTTTTGTCTTTGAGTTTGTTTATATAGTGGATTATGTTGATGTATTTCCCTATATTAAACCATCCCTTCATCCCTGAGATGAAGCCTACTTGATCATGATAGATGATTGTTTTGATGTGTTCTTGGATTCCTTTAGCAATAATTTTATTGAATATTTTTACATTGATATTCATAAGGGAAATTGGTCTAAAGTTCTCATTCTTTGTTGGGTCTTTATGTGGTTTAGATATCAGAGTAATTGTGGCTTCATAGGATGAATTGGGTAGAGTACCTCCTGTTTCTATTTTGTGGAATAATTTGAGGAGAATTGGAATTAGATCTTCTTTGAAGGTCTGATACAACTCATCACCAAACCCAACTGGTCCTGTGCTTTTTTTTGGTTGGGAGACTATTAATGACTGCTTCTATTTATTTAGGGGATATAGGACTGTTTATATTGTTAATCTGATCCTGATTTAACTTTGTTACCTGGTATCTGTCTAGAAATTTGTCCATTTCATCCAGGTTTTCCAGTTTTGTTGAGTGTAGCCCTTTGTGGTAGGATCTGATGATGTTTTGGATTTCCTCAAGTTCTGTTGTTATGTCTCCCTTTTCATTTCTGATTTTGTTAATTAATTCCTGTCTCTGTGACCTCTAGTGGGTCTGGCAGATACAATTTGCTAAACACATGAAACTCAATAAAAATGAAGACTGAAGTGTGAACACTATGCCCCTCCTTAGAAGTGGGAACAAAACACCCTGGGAAGGAGTTACAGAGACAAAGTTTGGAGCTGAGATGAAAGGATGGTCCATGCAGAGACTGCCATATCCAGGGATCCACCCCATAATCAGCACCCAAACGCTGACACCATTGCATACACTAGCAAGATTTTATCGAAAGGACCCAGATGTAGCTGTCTCTTGTGAGACTATGCTGGGGCCTAGCAAACACAGAAGTGGATGCTCACAGTCAGCTAATGGATGAATCACAGGGCTCCCAATGGAGGAGCTAGAGAAAGTACCCAAGGAGCTAAAGGGATCTGCAACCCTATAGGTGAAACAACATTATGAACTAACCAGTACCCCGGAGCTCTTGACTCTAGCTGCATATGTATCAAAAGATGGCCTAGTCAGCCATCACTGCAAAGAGAGGCCCATTGGACTTGCAAACTTTATATGCCCCAGTACAGGGGAAAGCCAGGGCCAAAAAGGGGGAGTGGGTGGGTAGGGGAGTGGGGGTGGGTGGGTATGGGGGACTTTTGGTATAGCATTGGAAATGTAAATGAGCTAAATACCTAATAAAAAATGGAAAAGGAAAAAAAAAAGGCTTATCTATCTTGTTGATTTTCTCATAGAACCAGTTCCTTGTTTGGTAGTTTCTTTGAATAGGTTTTTGTTTCCACTTGGTTGATTTCAGCCCTGACTTTGATTATTTCCTACCATCTACTCCTCTTGTTGAATTTGCTTCCTTTTATGTGTGCTGTCAAGGTGCTAGTGTGTGCTCTCTCTCCCTAGTTTCTTTTTGGTGGCTCTCAGAGCTATGAGCTTTCCTCTTAGGACTGCTTTCATTGTGTCCCATATATTTGGGTATGTTATGGCTTCAATTTCATAAAACTGTATAAAGTCTTTAATTTCTTCCTTTATTTCTTCCTTAACCAAGGTATCATTGAGTAGAGTGTTGTTCACCTTCCACGTGAATGTTGGCCTTCTATTATTTATTTTGTTATTGAAGATCAGCCTTAGTCCATGGTGATCTGATAGGATACATGGGATGATTTCAATAGCTTTGCATCTGTTGAGGCCTGTATTGTGACCAATTATATGGTCAATTTTGGAGAAGGTACCATGAGGTTCTGAGAAAAAGTTATATCCTTTTGTTTTAGGATAAGATGTTCTGTAGATATTTGTTAAATCCATTTGTTTCATAACTTCTGTTAGTTTCACTGTGTCTACATTTAGTTTCTGTTTCCAGGATATGCCCATTGATGAAAGTGGTGTGTTGAAGTCTCCCACTATTATTTTGTGAGGTGCAGTGTGTGCTGTGAGCTTTACTAAAGTTTCTTTAATGAATGTGGCTGCCCATGCATTTGGAGCATAGATATTCAGAACTGAGAGTTCATCTTGGAAGATTTTACCTTTGATGAATATGAAGTGCCCCTCCATGTCTTTTTTGAGAACTTTGGGTTGGAAGGCAATTTTATTTGATATCAGAATGGCTACTTCAGCTTGTTTCTTTGTACCATTTGCTTGGAAAATTGTTTTACAGCCTTTTACTCCGAGGTAGTGTCTGTCTTTTTCTTTGAGGTGGGTTTCCTGTTAGCAGCCAAATGTTGGATCTTGTTTGTGTAGCCATTCTGTTAGTCTATGTCTTTTTATTTGGGAATTGAGTCCATGAATATTAAGAGATATTATGGCAAAGTAATTGTTTCTTCCTGTTTTTTTTTGTTGTTAGAGTTGGGATTCTGTTCTTGTTGCTGTCTTCTTTTAGGTTTGTTGAAGGATTACTTTCTTTTTTTTCAATCATTTTTCCTTCTTTGATTCTTTTTTTTATTAGGTATGTTCTTTATTTACATTTTAAATGCTATCCTGAAAGTTCCCTATACCATCTCCCCACCCTGCTCCACTTCCCACCCACTCCCACTTCTTGGACCTGGTGTTCCCCTGTTCTGGGGCATATAAAGTTTGCAAGAACAAGGGGCCCGTCTTCCCAATGATGGCTGACTAGGCCATCTTCTGCTACATATGCAGCTAGAGACACGATTTCTGGGGGTACTGATTAGTTCATATTGCTGTTCCACCTATAGGGTTGCAGATGCCTTCAGCTCCTTGGGTGCTTTCTCTAACTTCTCCATTGGGGGCCCTGTGTTCCATCCTATAGATGACTGTGAGCATCCACTTCTGTATTTGTCAGGCACTGGCATAGCCTCATACAAGACAACTATTATCAGGGTCCCTTCAGCAAAATCTTGCTGGCATATGCAATAGTGTCTGGCTTTGGTGGCTGATTATGGGATGGATCCCTGGGTGGGGTAGTCTCTGGATAGTCCATCCTTTCGTATTAGCTCCAAACTTTGTCTTTGTAACTCCTTTCATGGGTATTTTGTTCCCTATTCTAAGAAGGAATGAAGTATCTACAGGTTGTTCTTCCCTCTTCTTGATTTTCTTGTGTTTTGCAAATTGTATCTTGGGTATTCTAAGTTTCTGGGCTAATATCCACTTATCAGTGAGTGCATATCTAATCACTTCTTTTGTGATTGGGTTACCTTAGTAAGGATAATATCCTTTAGTTACATCCATTTGTCCAAGGATTTCATAAATTCATTGTTTTTAATAGCTGAGTAGTACTCCATTATGTAAATGTACCACATTTTCTGTATCCATTCCTCTTTTGAGGGACATCTGGGTTCTTTCCAGCTTCTGGCTATTATAAATAAGGGTGCTATGAACATAGTGGAGCATATGTTCTTATTAGAAGGATTACTTTCTTGCTTTTTCTAGGGCATAATTTCTGTCCTTGTGTTGTCCTTTTCTCTTTATTATCCTTTGAATGGCTGGATTTGTGGAAAGATATTGTGTGAATTTGGTTTTGTCATGGAATACTTTGATTTTTCCATGAGAGTTTTGCTGGGTATAGTAGCCTGGGCTGGCATTTGTTTTCTCTTAGAGTCTTTATAACATCTTTCCAGGATCTTCTGGCTTTCATAGTCTCTGGTGAGAAGTTGTTGTAATTCTAGTAGGTCTGCCTTTATATTTTACTTGACCTTTTTCCTTTACTGCTTTTAATATTCTATCTTTATTTAGTGCATTTGTTGTTCTGATTATTATGTGTCGGGAGGAATTTCTTTTCTGGTCCAGTCTATTTGGAGTTCCATAGGATTCTTGTATGTTCATGGGCATCTCTTTCTTTAGGTATGGGAAGTTTTCTTCTATAATATTGTTAAAGATATTTACTGGTCCTTTGAGTTGAAAATCTTCATTCTCATCTATACATATTATCCTTAGGTTTGGTCTTCTCATTGTGTCCTGGATTTTCTGGATGCTTTCAGTTATGATCTTTTTGCATTTTGCATCTTCTTTTATTGTTGTGTCCATGTTCTCTATAGAATCCTCTGCACCTGAGATTCTCTCTTCCATCTCTTGTATTCTGTTGCTGATGCTCGCATCTATGTTTCCTGATTTCTTTCCTAGGGTTTCTATCTCCAGACTTGTCTACTTTTGGGTTTTCTGTATTGTTTCTACTTCCTTATTTTCTTTTTTAATCTTGGGTGGTTTTGTTCAATTCCATCATGTGTTTTTTGTGTTTTTCTGTAATTCTTTAAGGTATTTTTTTGTGTGTGTCCTATTTAAGCCCTTCTACATGTTTAGCAGTGTTTTCCTGTAATTCTTTAAGGGATTTTTGTGCTTTCTCTTTAAGAACTTCTACCTGTTTAGTAGTGTTCTTCTGTATTTCTGTAAGTGAGTTATTAATGTCCTTCTTAAAATCGTCTACCACCCTCAGGAGATATGATTTTAAATCCAAATATTGCTTTTCGGTTATGTTGGAGGTATCCAGGACTTGCTGTGTTGGGAGTGTTGTGTTCTGATGATGCTGAGTGTTCTTGGTTTCTGTTAGTAAGATTCTTACATTTGCCTTTTGCCATGTGGTAATCTCTGGTGTTAGTTGTTCTAGCTTTCTCTGGCTGGAGCTTGTTTAATCCTGTGATTCTTTAGCCTCTCTCCTCACTCCTGGGAGTCCAACTCTCTCCTGAGTCTCAGTCAGAGCACTCTCTGCAGGCAAGCTCTCCTCTTGGGGGGAAGTACACAGAGGTCTGGAGCTCTGCTCTGCCTCTTGGTTGAAGATGAAGGCCAGAAAGGGATCCTGTCTAAGAAGCTATGTTGCTTCAGCAGCCAGTGTGCTTTCCTGTGTAGACTGGTGTCTGAGGGACTGGGGATACAAGATGGAGATCTCAAGATCTCACCTGGTCCTGCAGCCTGTGTGCTCTCCTGTGCCTTCATTTAAATCTCAAATGCTATCCCAAAAGTCCCCTATACCCTCCCCCCTGCCCTGCTCCCCAAGCTACCCACTCCTGCTTCCTGGCCCTGGCATTCCCCTGTACTGGGGCATATGATCTTCGCAAGACCAAGGGCTTCTCCTCCCATTGATGGCAGACTAGGCCATCCTTTGCTACATATGCAGCTAGAGACACAGCTCTGGGGGTACTGGTTAGTTCATATTGTTGTTCCTCTAGGGTTGCTCTTCTATTTATCTTAACATCTACACGCTGTTCTTGTACACAAACCAACCACACTTTTATTTACCCATTATTTATATAAATAGTCACTAATTTGGGGTATATTATAAATAGTACTACAACTAATAGTTCTGTATTGTTCATATATTATTGTGCACAAGTATGAACAACAGCACAGACATGTAGAAGTGATCAATTTCATACTAACTACAAGTACAACTACCTAGAGCAATACTATATATTGTATATAGTACATACACATAGAGAAAAAAATCAGCATTCAACATGACAGCTTCCACAGAGCAGTTACTTTAGGGAGAAGAAGGCATGAGGGAAAAGGCATGAGCTTAGAGCTTAAAGTGTATTAGGGTTTGAATGTGAAATATTTCCTACCATTTCATTTATTTGCATACTTGTTCCCTGACTCTTTTAGAAGGTCATGGATCCCTTAGGGGTTGGGACCAAGCTGTAGGAAATGGAACCAGAGATGGGCTCTGATGATAAGCTCCAGCCTCATGATAACACAATTCCTCCAGTTAGGTCCTTAAAAGAGGCTGCTGGGGAAGAGTATTTTGCCCTTGTCAAAGTCTCCAAGTGGTTGATAGTCCCGTCAAGCTATGACTGTTAGGCCCTTTGACATTTAGGTGAGGCAAATGCCTGCTCAGTTAGTCAGCAGGCCTGAAAATCAAACAATGACAAGAATTTCCTGCCAGTTCTGTAGTCCCAAACACAAGGCAGATCCATAATGAGGGGGAGATGCACAACCATATATCCATATATCCTGAGAGTAGAATTTCCTTCTGGAATTAAATGTAAGACTGTCTTAACTATTTAGCGTTACCAACTAGGAACTGTGGAATAAAGTACTAAATTCAAAAATGTAGCTGTTGACTAAAAAGGCAATAATCACAATCGAAGACAATGATAGAAACTTGGAGAAATAACTTTTCTTCCTAACCAGAAACGTTTAAATTATTCAGCATTTCGTAGTTTCTGAATATTACCTAATTACTAATTAATTAGTGTAAATCAGCAAACTGGACAGCCTTTTATTATGGTTTGCTGACCAGAGTCTAATCAATGCAGAAACCATTTTATTTGAGCTAAAACCACACTTGTGGAAACATTCTGCTTTATATCCTACTGTCACATATATTCACCCCCTCGGCTGCACCTCATGGATCAGATTAATCTACCAATATTAATAACAGAAGTTAAATTAAAAAGGATCCTAGCCAGTCATCCAAACTAATCAGCAAAGAATGAAAATGTTACTTTGCATCTTTGTCCTCAAAGCACAGCAGAGAGCTTTGTCCTGGTTGCAAATCTGACCACGTAGGAAAAATTGGATAAAGTGGCTTTTGCACATGCAGGGATATCATTGGGTCTGGCCACTGCTGTGCTTCTTTGCCAACAACTGCTATTGAACATTTGCCACCTTCCCTGCTGTTGCAGAGGCTCAGGATTAGATGCAGAGAAGCCAGCAGCCCTGCAACTTCATCTGTTGGCTCAGCAGGTCAGCAGGAAGCAAGCAGTCAGGAGAGGGAGAAACCTGGGAAATCATCAGTTTGAAGAGCCTACCTTGAACAGGCACGTCAGAAAGGTAGGGGGATAAGCCAGGCTCCAAGTCAGAGGTGAAAGAGAACATCCTTCGCGAGCAGTTTGCATTGAGAGAGACGCTCTTCCTATGGGATACTGTACGAGGCAGAAGAAGTTTGAATGTGGACATAATGGTCATTTTGGTCAGGATGATTATTTGTTTCAGAGTTCTCTGCACTGCAGGATGTTTAGCAGTGCCTCTGATTCTTTACCATTAAATGACAGTAGCAACCCTGCATTAGTTACTTTTCTTTTTGCTACCAAAAAAAAAAAAAGCCTGACAAAAGCACAAAGAACATTAAGTAGCTCATTACATTTCTTCTGCAATCAGCAATCAGAGAGAGTGGAATGCTAGTTTTCAGATCCCCTTATCTTTTTATCTCCTCTCCAATTAAGTCTAGGACCACAGCTTATGCAATGGTAATGTCTACATTTAATGTGGGCCTTCCCACCTTAACTAACCTACTCTTTCTTCATCTACATGCTTAGAGGTTTTTGTCCATAGTAAGTCTAACTCTCATCAACGTTGATTGATAATCAAAATTACTCACAACAACAACAGGTTAGACAACAAAAGTATCCCCATATATGCCTGAAATGTCCCTGGGGATACCTAGGGTCTGCAAATTAAGCCCAATTGAAAGCCATCAGTAGAGCACGTGGTGGACATTTTAATAGATTGCATTTGGGATTTTTGGTATCAACTGATCCTAATTATACTGTGTTACAGGTGAATTGTGACTTCTCATCAAGATCTGGTGAGGTCCTAGTCTGCAGCCTTTCAGAATCTGACCTTATTTGGAAGTGATGCCTTTGTTCATATCAATACATAAGGTAAGGCTGTACTAGTATAGGATGGTGCCTAACCCAGCTTGACTAGTGTTCTGATAAGAAGGTGGCTATGTGAACACATGTAGGGAGAATGCTATGTGATGACAGAGGCATATTGTACTGAATAATGCAAATGACAAACAATGCAAGACAGGAGCATGCTAAGAGAAAGTGTAGAACAACACCTTGGTTTTGTGCATTGAGCCCGCAGAACATTCCTGTTGTTTAAGCTGCACAGTCAGCTATACTTTGTTCTTGCAATCTAAACAAATTAATATAATCTCTTTGCTAAAGTTTATTTGTCACCAAACATAGGAAATGAGGTGGTTGTTAGGATTGCTTTACTGAGCCATAGCACCAGACTCTCTGGAGCAATCAGAGAGAAGCCTGCTGGCCATTTCCAGACTGAACCTCTTTTCTTATCTCTCTTTAAGTCAATTATTCCCTCAAGTGGACTATTTCTGTGAGCCATCCATTAGAGGTTGTAAACCCAGCACAATCTTATACATTATACATTCCCGTTCCTTTTTCCTCTTCTGCATCTTCTTTCATTCTTTAATTAACTCCAGTATTTAAGAATAGTGGAGAAAGCATTCTTCATTGATCTATGAGAAGCATAATGTTCAAGCACAAAGCATTGTTTTATACTTTAGAGTCGAACAGTAGCAAAGTTGGAATCTCAACTGCCTTGGATGTTTCCTTTCATTCAGTTTTCATTCCTGAACAATGTGGTTCATGGGGCCCAGTGAGATGGCTTTACTGGATGAGGACACTTGTCATCAAGCCTGGCAACCTGAGTTCAATGCCCTGAACCTACATGGTGGAACGGGAGAAATCTTACAAGTTGTCCTTCTGAAGTTCAAAAGACACAAGGAGAAAAGGAAAGATGTAAAGTTATTCAAAGAGACCAATGGCATTTTAAATTTCCTTTTTGTTAAAATTTATGCCTGAATCCTATTGTAGTTTTATATTTAGTTTTTTAAGGAAATTCCATACTGTTTCCCATAATGACTACATCACCTTACATTCCTACCTGCAGTTTTGTAGCCTTTCTCCATTTCCTCACTACTATTGTTATCTGTTGTCTTCTTGGTAGCAACCATCCTTATGGATTAAGGTGATATTCCATTGTGGTTTTGAGATAAATTTCCCCAATGATTAGTGATATTTGACATCTTATATCTTTTTGTAAGAAAGTATTAAATCCATGTTTTTAATCCTACTTCTAGGCATACATGCAGAAGATTTAAAATCACTACACTTAATAGATATTTGGACTCCTGTATTCATTGCAAGGGTTTTTAAAACCATAAACAGGGCATAGAAACAACTTAAGTGTTTATTAACTGATAAATGAACAAAGAAGACATGGGGTATATGAACTGTAGTAGTATTCACTCACATAAAGGAAGGAAATTCTGTTATCTATGACCATTTGGAAGTATCTGCAAGACTCTTCTAAAAGAAATAAGCCGGACACAGAAAGACAGACATATTACCATTTAATTTGTAGAAGGAAAGAAGATGATGTTGCCAATAAGTGGGTAAAATGGTGAATGTTTGCTGAGCAACACAGCTGAACTGTGGGAACAGTGCAACTTGGTGATGCTAGTTAATAATGCATTTTGTACATGGAATTTGTGCTAAGACAGAACTCATGTCTTTATCACACAGACACACTGAAACCTATGTGAAGAGATGAATAGGTGAATTCATATGATTAATTGTTCCACAATGTAGGCATATATCCAAACAGTACTTGATACATCTTAAGTGTGTAGAGTTGATACTAGTTATATCTCTGTTGCATAAAACACCATGACCAAAGAAACTTTAGAAGAAGAGTTTACCTTGGATTATGGTTGCAGAGTGTAAGAGGTAATCTTGTCAAGCAGCGTGGCAGCAAGCATCAGGCAAGGCTGCCGGAGCAAAAAGCTGAGAGATCACAGCTTTACCTGATAGCACCAAGCAAAATAAAGTGGAAGTGACATGAGACTATATAATCTTAAAGCCTGCCCTAGTGATGCCCTTCCTTCAGCAGGGCTGTGACACTTAAAGCTCCAGACAGTGATACCGACTTGGAACCAAGTGTTCAAATAATCAATTCTATTGGGAACATTTCTCATTCAAACCACACCACCATGTTATTTGTCAATCTCACCTAAAGAAGGCTGTATGAAATTAAAGAAATAAGACAAATGAAACTAAGAAAATGTTCACTACAGGGCTTAGACACATTTACAGTTCTCCTGCAAATTAACTTCAGTGTCCCCCACGCATTAGAATTCTCTCCAAGTACCATGTCTGGGCAAGGTAGACAGAGGAAAGCAAAATGCAGTGGGAACCAGGAGATGTTTGGCAGGAATTCATATAAAGGCTGTAGTCAGTCCTACTTCTTTATTAATTTAACTTATTCTGTTTTGGAAGAACTGCTAGTCATGCAGCCAGATTGTCTTTTGCAAACAGCATATCTTTGGGGATGGCTCAATTCAGCCTGTAATATCATGGAAAGTAGAACACACACAGGTTCTGGGCTTAGGATGTAGACTTCTGTGGTAGGGGAATTGTTTGGCCACACATATATGTATTCTGCAATGGGTCCATTCAGCATACCATGTTGCCCTTCAGGGCCATTGAGACAAGGGCTCTGGCAAGAAATTCAGTAGAAAGGAATTTTCCATTGACATTTTAGCAAGACCTGGAATCATATTGGCTCTGCTTCTTGAAGCTATTGCAAGCATTAAGAAACCCACTTTATATTTTGAGGCTTATCTATATAATCTGATTATTGACTAATATTCACTTTCCAACCTAGCTTTCCAGATTCCATGATGCAAGTCTGTGACTATCTGACATATCAATAACATATACTAGAAGATTAAGATGTAGCTCAGTTTGTATGTAGAGCATTTGGATGGAGCACAGCCATATAACTAGTCTCTATAATTGTGAAAGAATGAATTACTGTTATGTCAAAATGTATCTTTAATGAATTACTGTTATGTCACAATGTATCTTTAATGCTATTTGAAAAGAATATGCATGGTAAAAATAAAACAACAACAAAACAAAACAACATCATCAATAACAACAACAACAAAACCATGACTACCACCACCACCACCACCAACAAATAAAGGCCAACAAAACAACAACAAAAACTTTGGCTGATGTGAATCAGGGTATAAAAACCTTTGACATAGTGAAAGTTTCCTGGTTTATCAGGGAAGGCTCAGTGTAATCACAACAAACTCTATAAGAGGGAAGCAAGAGGAATGGAGTCTGACAGACTTGACAACGCTAATTCTGTTAGTTATGGTGTTCTAGAACAGAACAAACAGAATAAGTATATATTAAAAAGGGTTTTATTAGATTGCCGTACAGAATACAATCTGAGTATTGACTGTCTCACAGTGGAGAGACTGAGAATCCAGTAGTTGTTCAATACATAAAGCTGATGTCTCAGCAGTTCCATTGTGACAATGAAGGCCAGAATATTCCTGAAAAGCCACTGTTATTCAGCCTATATTGGAGCCTTAAAGAAACTGGGTTATGAGATCAGTGAAGGAATGTAGCAATGGCAAGCAGAAATTTGTCTCAGCAATGGAACATTAACTCATTCTATAAAATAGCATAAAAATATTTCCAAGATCGATGATTCTCTAATAGTAAATATAATAATATGTTGAAAGATATAGTACAAAATAAAAAAAGAAAATAGGGGCCAGAGAAGTGGATTAGCACATAAGAGCACATAATGTTCTTCTAGAGGACTTGAGTTTAGTTCCTGGCACGCATGCCAAGGAGTCTTAACTGCCTAAGACTCCAGCTCCAGGGGTGCAACATCTCTAGGCTCCAACATCAATGGCATTCACAAACATACTTATACACGGATATTCTTCCAACACAAAATAATAATAAAAATAATAAAAAATAAATATTTAAAACCAATAAAATGACTGAAAATAAACATATGATTACTACTAATACCTAATATTATAGAGAGCTTTACATTTCACAAAATAGTTTCTCCTAATGATTTTAGTTCATTTTTTAATAGAGGAATAAAGGAGAAGACAAGACAGTGACCATATCTCCTGGATAAGTTGCATTTCACAGACATTAAATTATTTGGCCGAGTCAGTTCAGAAGTCAGAAGACTACCTAAAATCCAAGCTACTTGAGAGGCTGAGGCAAATGGACTGCAGATTCAATTCCTGCCTGGACTCAAAGTTGGAGTTTCCAGTTCTAAACAGTAGCCTTTCCTACTAAATCAGCTCTTCTAGCAAATAATTTATTTAAAAATCATTATAGAGTAGGTACAAACTATCTGATAAAACAGTGTTGTATAAATTAGTCTACAATTTCTGTGAGTGTAGCTTCTTTTTAAATTTTCTTTATTTTAACTATGTTTATGTGTGCATGCACATTTGAGTGGCCCTCCCTATGGAGTCCAGAAGTGTCAGCTGCCCTTGGAGCTGAGAGTGTAGCTTCTTAAGTCCCGAGTCTCCTAGATGGTACACAACATAATCCTGGTTGTTTTCAAGCCATCTATTTCAAATAGTAGTTTATATCTAGATTCTTTTTCCCATTCTCTTCCCCAAATTATCATGCAAGCAGGCTTACCTAATGCGGTAGAATGAGCAAGGTAAAGTGATGTCACCCTTTGATGTGGCATACACCAACCTTTATAGTCTTTGTCCACCATTACTTCCTATATGGCATCCTTTGACACAGCTGTTTCCCCACTGGCTTCATGCTCCTTCATCCTCTTCTCACATCAAGAATCTTTTGGGCTGAATCCAGTAACTTTCTCTAAGTAGTAGTCAGAAATCTTCCTTGTCTTCTTCACCATTTGGGTTTATTTCAGAGTTCCACTTTGCCCATATCACCTCCAGCACCTATCTTTAAGGCGCCTGTGCTGTGGTAGCACTTCTCTATGTCTCTGTGTCAGGTGAAGGCACTGTATGTGTGTAGACATCCCCCCACCCGCTCTGTGTAAGGTACTGTTTGCCCTTGATGTATAGGGCCTGTTTGTATAGAAAAATGTGAAATGAATATTTTAGAATATTATAACACAAAGTAATCTAGATTTCATTATCAACTATGTGGAATTGAATTATACTTTGTAAAGTTTTGGAAAATTCTAATGTTCCAATAAAGTTACTTAATTTCATTAAGCCTTGGTTTCTTACTGTAAAATGCAAGTTATTAGGATAGACTCAGATTTATTTTTGTAGGGCCTACCTTTATATGGTTTGGAGATTCCTACAGAGTAAATAAATAAATAAATAAATAAATAAATAAATAAATATTTAAAAATTACAAAATGTAGTTGGGTATAAGAAGACATATTTGCCTCATTAATGCCCAGCTAATCCAATTATGGGACAATAGCAATTGTTACCCACATCAGGACTGGTAAGGAGCCCAGAGATAATTAAAATGAAAGTGCATTATTTTGCCAATACTGGGAAATGAACCCACTGCCTTGGCATTTAAGGCGAACACTCTACCTCTGAGCTGTATCTTCAACCCTTGAAAGTGATTTCTAAAGCATGGAGCATGGTATGAACTGAGACCAGTTTCAGAATGATCAATTGGATATCCTATATGGGCTTCCCAGGTCTAGATATTTATATGTAAAATATTGTAAGTTGTTTATTTTCTGAGAGACATTCCTTGATAATCTTTCAAGTTATAATTTGAGTGTTAAAAAGCAAAATCTTTTAAAAGGAGACCTTTTAAATTTTTAATTATTTTTGCTTAAATGTCACACATAAAGTAATGGGCTTTGTTATAACATGTTCACTCTTCTTGTTTATATTTATCCCCTTCTTCCACTGTCCTTCCTCACTGCTGCTGTTGGCCCCTCTTGCTTGTCCTTTTCCCTCCAAGTATCCTACCCTTCTGCTTTCATGCCATATTGTTTACTTTCCTTTTTTCTCCTTCCCTTAAAAACCCCTTCCTTCACTCTCACAGTTTACAAATGGATTCATGCTGAAGATTAGCAAGGCATAAAACTGAAGCCAACAGAAATCAGAGTGTTTTAAAACAGGTATAGCTAAAAGGAAATTGGAAGGACTGGGGGAGGAAGGATCCTGCCTTTTCTTTGTATGATAAACCTGGGCACTGTTCAGCATTGGAATGCGGTAAAGTAAACTAGGAATGGAAGGTAGGAAAACTTGTTAGAATGTAGCTTCGCCTTGACTCATTGTATAGTTTTTAGCTGGTGTCTTAGCAGGTCTGGGCTTTATTTTCTTGTTCGAAAAATGAAATACTAGATAGTTCCCAAAATTACTTCCTCACTGACTTTAAGAATGTTTCCAGTGATGGTTTGGAATTATTTTGACATAGATTCTAATTTTTACTTATGAATAATGTTAATGCCCGTCTTAATAATGTTAAAATACAAAGAAGTACAGAAAGAAGTTAGAAAGTCACATTTAAAAAGGATCATGTCAATATCAGTTGAAACAAAATGATAATGAGGGTTATGGTAGAGAAGTTGATTAATATGTATAAATCAGATGATATAAAGTGGTATAAATACTTTATTTATTTATGAATGAAAAGTGGTTCAGAAAGAAACTATTGCATAACACTATAGCATTATTGCACTAACACTTTTGAGTGTGTTCTTGATCCCTCCACTTTCTTGACTTACTAGTACAGAGAGTTCTGTTGCTGTTTGGACAAACCATAGGCAAGAGGAGACTCTCCGAAACCTTGCTGCCTTTGAACACTGGGCATAACTCCAAGATGGAAAGCTGCTCCTATGCAACAGTGAGTCTAGCCTGTCAGTCCATTTCTGGCTAAACAAAAGAATGGGTAGTGGGTAGGGCATATGTATATCTTGGCTACAGTTATATCCCTACATCTGTTTTTCTCATGTTGTAGCTCGTGAGCATGAGGCTCGGGGAGAGCATAAGGCCATTGGCAGGAAATGGTGACCTCAGTCCTTGTTCAACACCAAGAAAGAACATTTATGGTAAAGACTTAAACAAACGAGATTTTGCTGAAAACAACAAGAAATTCAGACACTAAAACAAGGTATGCTGTACACATCCATAATCTTAGTACTTGACAGATGAAGGCAGGGATATCACAAGTAAAAGGTTGACTTTTTAAGTATATACTAAGCTTGTAGCAGGCTTAGGGGTATATAAACCTTGTTTAACAAAAAGAAAAGAAAGGTACCTCAAAAGTAGGATGATGATAACGGTTATATAGTACGTTTGTCATTGATAATTTTTATTAGGGTACAAGAATTGCTCCCATTTAGATAGCATTTTAAAAGAATTTTGTTTGGATTTTGTCAAATGCTTTTTTTGTGCATTCACAGAGATGATCATGTATTTTTTCTATTTTATGGTTAAGTGATCTAGTTCTTTTTTTATTTTTTTTTACTCTTATTTTTCTTATTAGGTATTTTCGGTTTTTTTTCTATTTTTTATTAGGTATTTAGCTCATTTACATTTCCAATGCTATACCAAAAGTCCCCCATACCCACCCACCCCCAATCCCCTACCCACCCACTCCCCCTTTTTGGCCCAGGCTTTCCCCTGTACTGGGGCATATAAAGTTTGCAAGTCCAATGGGCCTCTCTTTCCAGTGATGGCCGACTAGGCTATCTTTTGATACATATGCAGCTAGAGTCAAGAGCTCCGGGGTACTGGTTAGATCATAATGTTGTTCCACCTATAGGGTTGCAGATCCCTTTAGCTTCTTGGCTACTTTCTCTAGCTCCTCCATTGGGAGCCCTGTGATTCATCCATTAGCTGACTGTGAGCATCCACTTCTGTGTTTGCTAGGCCCCGGCATAGTCTCACAAGAGACAGCTACATCTGGGTCCTATCGATAAAATCTTGCTAGTGTATGCAATGGTGTCAGCGTTTGGAAGCTGATTATGGGGTGGATCCCTGGATATGGAAGTCTCTACATGGACCATCCTTTCATCTCAGCTCCAAACTTTGTCTCTGTAACTCCTTCCAAGGGTGTTTTGTTCCCACTTCTAAGGAGGGGCATAGTGTCCACACAGTCTTCATTTTTCTTGAGTTTCATGTGTTTAGGAAATTGTATCTTATATCTTGGGTATCCTAGGTTTTGGGCTAATATCCACTTATCAGTGAGTACATATTGTGTGAGTTCCTTTGTGAATGTGTTACCTCACTCAGGATGATGCCCTCCAGGTCCATCCATTTGGCTAGGAATTTCATAAATTCATTCTTTTTAATAGCTGAGTAGTACTCCATTGTGTAGATGTACCACATTTTCTGTATCCATTCCTCTGTTGAGGGGCATCTGGGTTCTTTCCAGCTTCTGGCTATTATAAATAAGGCTGCTATGAACATAGTGGCGCATGTGTCCTTCTTACCAGCTGGCGCATCTTCTGGATATATGCCCAGGAGAGGTATTGCTGTATCCTCCGGTAGTACTATGTCCAATTTCCTGAGGAACCACCAGACTGATTTCCAGAGTGGTTGTACAAGCCTGCAATCCCACCAACAATGGAGGAGTGTTCCTCTTTCTCCACATCCACGCCAGCATCTGCTGTCACCTGAATTTTTTATCTTAGCCATTCTGACTGGTGTGAGGTGGAATCTCAGGGTTGTTTTGATTTGCATTTCCCTGATGATTAAGGGTGTTGAACATTTTTTCAGGTGCTTCTCTGCCATTCGGTATTCCTCAGGTGAGAATTCTTTGTTCAGTTCTGAGCCCCATTTTTTAATGGGGTTATTTGATTTTCTGAAGTCCACCTTCTTGAGTTCTTTATATATGTTGGATATTAGTCGCCTATCTGATTTAGGATAGGTAAAGATCCTTTCCCAATCTGTTGGTGGTCTTTTTGTCTTATTGACGGTGTCTTTTGCCTTGCAGAAACTTTGGAGTTTCATTAGGTCCCATTTGTCAATTCTCGATCTTACAGCACAAGCCATTGCTGTTCTGTTCAGGAATTTTTCCCCTGTGCCCATATCTTCAAGGCTTTCCCCCACTTTCTCCTCTATAAGTTTCAGTGTCTCTGGTTTTATGTGAAGTTCCTTGATCCACTTAGATTTGACCTTAGTACAAGGAGATAAGTATGGATCGATTCGCATTCTTCTACACGATAACAACCAGTTGTGCCAGCACCAATTGTTGAAAATGCTGTCTTTCTTCCACTGGATGGTTTTAGCTCCCTTGTCGAAGATCAAGTGACCATAGGTGTGTGGGTTCATTTCTGGGTCTTCAATTCTATTCCATTGGTCTACTGGTCTGTCTCTATACCAGTACCATGCAGTTTTTATCACAATTGCTCTGTAGTAAAGCTTTAGGTCAGGCATGGTGATTCTACCAGAGGTTCTTTTATCCTTGAGACGATGTTTTGCTATCCTAGGTTTTTTGTTATTCCAGATGAATTTGGAAATTGCTCCTTCTAATTCGTTGAAGAATTGAGTTGGAATTTTGATGGGGATTGCATTGAATCTGTAGATTGCTTTTGGCAAGATAGCCATTTTTACAATGTTGATCCTGCCAATCCATGAGCATGGGAGATCTTTCCATCTTCTGAGATCTTCTTTAATTTCTTTCTTCAGAGATTTGAAGTTTTTATCATATAGATCTTTCACTTCCTTAGTTAGAGTCACGCCAAGATATTTTATATTATTTGTGACTATTGAGAAGGGTGTTGTTTCCCTAATTTCTTTCTCAGCCTGTTTATTCTTTGTATAGAGAAAGGCCATTGACTTGTTTGAGTTTATTTTATATCCAGCTACTTCACCGAAGCTGTTTATCAGGTTTAGGAGTTCTCTGGTAGAATTTTTAGGGTCACTTATATATACTATCATATCATCTGCAAAAAGTGATATTTTGACTTCCTCTTTTCCAATTTGTATCCCCTTGATCTCCTTTTGTTGTCGAATTGCTCTGGCTAATACTTCAAGTACTATGTTGAAAAGGTAGGGAGAAAGTGGGCAGCCTTGTCTAGTCCCTGATTTTAGTGGGATTGCTTCCAGCTTCTCTCCATTTACTTTGATGTTGGCTACTGGTTTGCTGTAGATTGCTTTTATCATGTTTAGGTATGGGCCTTGAATTCCTGATCTTTCCAAAACTTTTATCATGAATGGGTGTTGGATCTTGTCAAATGCTTTTTCTGCATCTAACAAGATGATCATGTGGTTTTTGTCTTTGAGTTTGTTTATATAATGGATTACATTGATGGATTTTCGTATATTAAACCATCCCTGCATCCCTGGAATAAAACCTACTTGGTCAGATGGATGATTGCTTTAATGTGTTCTTGGATTCGGTTAGCGAGAATTTTATTGAGGATTTTTGCATCGATATTCATGAGAGAAATTGGTCTGAAGTTCTCTATCTTTGTTGGGTCTTTCTGTGGTTTAGGTATCAGAGTAATAGTGGCTTCATAAAATGAGTTGGGTAGAGTACCTTCTACTTCTATTTTGTGAAATAGTTTGTGCAGAACTGGAATTAGATCTTCTTTGAAGGTCTGATAGAACTCTGCACTAAGCCCGTCTGGTCCTGGGCTTTTTTTGGCTGGGAGACTATTGATAACTGCTTCTATTTCTTTAGGTGATATGGGACTGTTTAGATGGTCAACTTGATCCTGATTCAACTTTGGTACCTGGTATCTGTCCAGATATTTGTCCATTTCGTCCAGGTTTTCCAGTTTTGTTGAGTATAGCCTTTTGTAGAAGGATCTGATGGTGTTTTGGATTTCTTCAGGATCTGTTGTTATGTCTCCCTTTTCATTTCTGATTTTGTTAATTAGGATTTTGTCCCTGTGCCCTTTAGTGAGTCTAGCTAAGGGTTTATCTATCTTGTTGATTTTTTCAAAGAACCAACTCCTCGTTTGGTTAATTCTTTGAATAGTTCTTCTTGTTTCCACTTGGTTGATTTCACCCCTGAGTTTGATTATTTCCTGCCGTCTACTCCTCTTGGGTGAATTTGCTTCCTTTTTTCTAGAGCTTTTAGATGTGTTGTCAAGCTGCTAGTATGTGCTCTCTCCTGGTTCTTCTTTGAGGCGCTCAGAGCTATGAGTTTCCCTCTTAGAAATGCTTTCATTGTGTCCCATAGGTTTGGGTACGTTGTGGCTTCATTTTCATTAAACTAAAAAGTCTTTAATTTCTTTCTTTATTCCTTCCTTGACCAAGGTATCATTGAAAAGAGTGTTGTTCAGTTTCCATGTGAATGTTGGCTTTCCATTATTTATGTTGTTATTGAAGATCAGTCTTAGGCCATGGTGGTCTGATAGGATACATGGGACAATTTCAATATTTTTGTATCTGTTGAGGCCTGTTTTGTGACCAATTATATGGTCAATTTTGGAGAAGGTCCCGTGAGGTGCTGAGAAGAAGGTATATCCTTTTGTTTTAGGATAAAATGTTCTGTAGATATCTGTCAGGTCCATTTGTTTCACAACTTCTGTTAGTTTCACTGTGTCCCTGTTTAGTTTCTGTTTCCACGATCTGTCCATTGATGAAAGTGGTGTGTTGAAGTCTCCCACTATTATTGTGTGAGGTGCAACGTGTGCTTTGAGCTTTACTAAAGTGTCTTTAATGAATGTGGCTGCCCTTGCATTTGGAGCGTAGATATTCAGAATTGAGAGTTCCTCTTGGAGGATTTTACCTTTGATGAGTATGAAGTGTCCCTCCTTGTCTTTTTTAATAACTTTGGGTTGGAAGTCGATTTTATCCGATATTAAAATGGCTACTCCAGCTTGTTTCTTCAGACCATTTGCTTGGAAAATTGTTTTCCAGCCTTTCACTTTGAGGTAGTGTCTGTCTTTTTCCCTGAGATGGGTTTCCTGTAAGCAGCAGAATGTTGGGTCCTGTTTGTGTAGCCAGCCTGTTAGTCTTTGTCTTTTTATTGGGGAGTTGAGACCATTGATACTAAGAGATATTAAGGAAAAGTAATTGTTGCTTCCTGTTGTTTTTGTTGTTAAAGTTGGCATTCTGTTCTTGTGGCTGTCTTCTTTTAGTTTTGTTGAGGGATTATCTTCTTGTTTTTTCTAGGGCGTGGTTCCCGTCCTTGTATTGGTTTTTTTCTGTTATTATCCTTTGAAGGGCTGTATTTGTGGAGAGATAATGGGTGAATTTAGTTTTGTCATGGAATACTTTGGTTTCTCCATCTATGGTAATTGAGAGTTTGGCTAGGTATAGTAGCCTGGGCTGGAATTTGTGTTCTCTTAGTGTCTGTATAACATCTGTCCAGGCTCTTCTGGCTTTCATAGTCTCTGGTGAAAAATCTGGTGTAATTCTGATAGGCTTGCCTTTATATGTTACTTGACCTTTTTCCCTTACTGCTTTTATTATTCTATCTTTATTTAGTGCATTTGTTGTTCTGATTATTATGTGTCGGGAGGAATTTCTTTTCTGGTCCAGTCTATTTGGAGTTCTGTAGGCTTCTTGTATGTTCATGGGTATCTCTTTCTTTAGATTTGGGAAGTTTTCTTCAATAATCTTGTTGAAGATGTTTGCTGGTCCTTTGAGGTGAAAATCTTCATTCTCATCCACTCCTATTATCCGTAGGTTTGGTCTTCTCATTGTGTCCTGGATTTCCTGGATGTTTTGAGTTAGGATTTTTTTGCATTTTCCATTTTCTTTGATTGTTGTGCCGATGTTCTCTATGGAATCTTCTGCACCTGAGATTCTCTCTTCCATCTCTTGTATTTTGTTGCTGATGCTCGCATCTATGTTTCCTGATTTCTTTCCTAGGGTTTCTATCTCCAGACTTGTCTACTTTTGGGTTTTCTGTATTGTTTCTACTTCCTTATTTTCTTTTTTAATCTTGGGTGGTTTTGTTCAATTCCATCACCTGTTTGGTTATGTTTTCCTGCAATTCTTTAAGGGATTTTTGTGTTTCCTCTTTAATGTCTTCTACCTGTTTGGTTATGTTTTCGTGTAATTCTTTAAGGGATTTTTGTGTTTCCTCTTTAATGTCTTCTAGTTGTTTAGCAGTGTTCTCCTGTATTTCTTTAAGTGAGTTATTTAAGTCCTTCTTGATGTCCTCTACCATCATCATGAGATATGCTTTTAAATCCAGGTCTAGCTTTTCAGGTGTGTTGGGGTGCCCTGAACTGGGCGAAGTGGTAGTGCTGGGTTCTGATGATGGTGAGTAGTCCTGGTTTCTGTTAGTAAGATTCTTACGTTTACCTTTTGCCATCTTGTAATCTCTGGAGTTAGTTGTTATAGTTGTCTCTGTTTAGAGATTGTTCCTCTGGTGATTTTGTTACACTATATCAGCAGACCAGGGAGACTAGCTCTCTTCCCTGAGTTTCAGTGGTCAGAGCAGTCTCTGCAGGCAAGCTCTCCTCTTTCAGGGAGGTACACAGTTATCTGGTGTTTGGACCTCCTCCTGGCCGAAGATGAAGGCCCAAAACAGGATTTTTCCCAGAAGCTGTGTTGCTTTGGCCTGCAGACTGCCTGCTGCGGAGTCCCAGAATCAAGGTGGCCCCTGCGGAACGTGAGGCAGAAGCCTCCCGGGCTGTGTGGACACCTGTGCTCTGACCAGGAAGGTGGCAGGTTGTCTGGAGCCGAAAATGACGCCGCCTCAGAGGCTCTGTGGCTCTCGCCCGGTCCAGAAGCTGCTGGCTTCTGTGTTCCACACTCTCACCCACAGACCGCCGGCCGCGGGGTCTCAGGTATTTTCTTCATTTACATTTCCAGTGCTATCCCAAAAGTCCTCCATACCCCCCCTCCACTCCCCCCCACTCCCATTTCTTGACCCTGGCATTCCCCTGTACGGAGGCATATAAAGTTTGCATGACCAATGGGCTTCTCTTTACTCTGATGGCCGACTAGGCCATCTTCAGATACATATGCAGCTAGAGACACGAGCTCCGGGGGGTACTGGGTAGTTCATATTGTTGTTCTGCCTATAGGGTTGCAGATCCCTTTAGCTCCTTGGGTACTTTCTCTAGCTCCTGCATTGTGGGCCCTGTGATCCATTCAATAGCTGACTGTGAGCATCCACTTCTGTGTTTGCTAAGCCCCGGCATAGTCTCACAAGAGACAGCTATATCAGGGTCCTTTCAGCAAAATCTTGCTAGTGTATGCAATGGTGTCAGTGTTTGGAGGCTGATTATGGGATGGATCCCTGGATATGGCAGTCTCTAGATGGTCCGTCCTTTCATCTCAGCTCCAAAATTTGTCTCTGTAACTCCTTCTATGGGTGTTTTGTTCCCAATTCTAAGAAGGGGCAAAGTGTCCACACTTTGGTCTTCGTTTTTCTTGAGTTTCATGGGTTTCACAAATTGTATCTTATATCTTGGGTATTCTAACTATCTGGGTTAATATCCACCTATCAGTGAGTACATATCATCTAGTTCTTAATGTAATTCTTTCTAGATTTGTGGTGTAGTGCTTTTTCCCAAATACCAGGTAATCTCTTTGCTTTTGAAACAAAGTTACTTTCCCTGTGTTTTTGACACAGAATCTTTGGTTAGAGTAGTGAATGGATCACTCTGTCAGTTGATCCTTGTCTATAGCTACCTCAAAGACAATAACTAAAAAATATCTGAGCATATTAAACAGTAGGATATTTCATCTTCATGAATTTGAATCCCTTCTGAAGGAATTCTCTCGAGAACTGGAAACCTGTTTCCTTTTGCTCCGGAGCCATTTCTAAGTCAGCTCTCAGAGGTTTCAAGAACTATGTGTCATGATGCTTACCTGACTTTTGAGTATCATGTGACTGTAGTTTATTTAATTTTCTAGAGGAAATCCCTCTAAGTTTATTGGTCTTTTTAGGTGGCCCTAACACATTTTTTTTTAATGTAGCAAAGCAGAGGCAAATTTCTGGGTAGCCTTGAAATTATTTTTGTGCTAAATTGAAAAATGTGTATTTTAGAATATAATATAGTCGCAACAATTTTTATCTTCCCCTTCTTCGTTCCAAATCCTCCCTTATACATCTCCCTATTCTCCTTCAAATTTATGTCTTCTTATTGTACTAATTGTTTGCATGCATATATGTATGATTTCACTGTTGTTGCACACACATATGCACATATACACACATACACACACATATATATATATGCTTGAATAAACAAACACATATATATTCCCAAATATAACCAGTTCAGTATATATAATGTTACTTGTTTGTATGTGTTCAGGTATGATATATAATGTTACTTGTTTGTGTGTGTTCAGGTATGATATATAATGTTACTTGTTTGTGTGTGTTCAGGTATGATATTGGATAATCAATTGTTGTGTTCTTGAAATTTTAAAGAGGGCAATTGATACTTGATAGGATAGTTTTTATTATCTTAGATGGTCACAATAATAATCAGAGTATGGTCATTCTTACAATAGTTAACTCTGGTTTGAGGAAAGAAAGCTGTTGTATAATGTAGAAATAGACCACATGTGTATTTATTTTTAGTGATCTCAGAAAAGAGGTTCTCTAAGATACTGGGAATATGTCTTGTACAGTTTGCAATAAAAACTTGGCTAGCACTTTTTTATTTGACAGTAGCTGTTTAGAAGGAAAGGAAGACATCCCTGAAGAGCTTGAAATTCTTATAAAAGAGTTTATTTATACATCTCCACTAGACAGGGCAGGGATGCTTCCCGGTGGATCATCTGCCTCACATGTGCAATACCACAAAACTCTGGATATAATATCCAGTACTAGAAAAGAATTTTTAAAATGTTATTTAGTGTATTAAAACATTTTTATGCTGGATTTTCATCCTCATATTTTTATGCTCAGTTTAGATGATGCACTTGATAGAAATATTTATCAAAATTATCCAACTATCCAATGAGGAGATGTGACTTTGTTGTGTGTCACCACCATTACTTGCATAGAATTCCATAATATAATTTTCTGTTTACTTATTTACCTTTATCCTCAGGGCCCTGATTCTGGCAAATAACAAACTTCAGTGATTATTAACTGAATGGTAGAATGAATTACCTATAAGCAAATGTTTTTCATGGGTTTCTAGAAAAAAAATTATATCTGATTGAGTTGCAGCATATTTAATAGCTCATACAATATATGTCATTACAGAAGTTTGAAGTGCATTTAGAATTTTGTGATAGAGACAAGAGCAAGGGAAAGTGAGATGAAGAAAACATCAAAGATAAATCACAGAGGCAGAAGAGGTTAACTATAATTTTATAATTGCTAACTCAGTGGCTTTTACCCTTGAGAATTCATCGGGATTGGAATTGCATGTAAATAATGTTGAGTATAGATTAGAGCTATTTTGTAGAAGGTTGTCTTTTGAATAAGTTTAGTGTTTTGTTTTAGGGGTAGGCTAAGCAAATCTGTAATTCAATCAGAACCAGTGCCTTAGGAAAATTACTCTAAAAGTAAGTAAAAGGATGGCTTGATGGAAGTGAGGCATTGGGGGCAGGGTAGAGACAGCAGAAAGGTGACCAGTTGGGAAGTAGCTCCAATCATCTAGCTTTCAGTACTGCTTCAATACTGGTGAGCACTACCTTTTAAAATGTAAATCATTTTGGATGAAAATCTCCCTAAAACATATTACACAGTCTCTGCCTTCCTACAGAGAGATTCCTTACACATAATGCATCCCCTTGACGACTCCAGCTTATCATCCTGAACATCAGTGATTGCACTGGGTTGTAACACAGTGTGCTCTCATGGGTATGGAAGTGTAAAGAGCTTTTTGCCCAATCCTAAAGTGCACCGGAACTCCTGTGAAATTTAAGTTTTGTGTCTCCAATTGATAACATTTCTGACTCTCCCTTGGCAGCTCCTCTCTTCACTCTAATTGGCTGATTCTAATCTGCAATGGGCTGGAAAACTAGATATAATTGTGTGTAATGTGAGAGTAAATGGAGTATGGGCAAAGCACACTTCTATGAATAAAGTATATAAGCTTTGGGGACATGGGCTCTTCCCCAATTATTTTGGCTGCTTGCAGGTCTTTCAATGGACCTCATATTTTATAGCTTCATTCCAGGTAAATGAGATTTCTAAGTAGATGAGAAATCATGTGTAGTCAGTGAGGCTTTCATGTCTTTCTTTCTAAATTACAATACCTGGAAGATTTTATAAACCCTGTAATCCCAAGTAAATTTACTTCAAGAAAAGTGGAGATTGCATTTTCAGAGATAAATTGATTGTTTTCAAATTACATTACCCTGGTAGTCTCTGAAATTATACTCTGGACCACCAGTCATTTATACTATTCCTCCTGAGAAGCTACTCAGTTAAAAATGCAGAAAATTTTCTAATGTTTTAGATGATAGTGTTTTTGAAAGTGCTAAGATAGACTGTGAGAGGTGCTGGGAAGGTAGGGGAGAATCACATTTGGTAGCAGATTGAGTTTCTAAACAGCCTGTTTCTTTCGAAAGGGAGCCGAGCCACACAAAAAGTCTTCAGGCAACTGCATATGGGCCCTGTGGAGTTTATTAACTTGTTTTTCAACAAAGTGTAAATGTTGCAGATCCAAGTACAATTGGGGGATGGGGGAAGAGAGGGCACAAAGACAAAATATTTATCACCATTTTGAACCACTTAGAGAACATTGACTCATAAATTTGTGTGTGTGTGTGTGTGTGTGTATGTATATATATATATATATATATATATATATATATATATATATATGCTATAGACAGAACAAATTACATGTGAAGTCATCAAATTTTATCCCTAAAAGAAAAAGCCAGAAAACAAGACCACAAATGACAAAACATCCTAGTTAGAGCCCAGATGGCTGCATAAAATAAATAGCCATTTCTTTGATGGAAGCATAGGCAATTTGACTGTGTGAAACTGCATTTCCAGCAGAGATCCTTGAAACAGATGTTGATATTGCTTGTGCATCAAAACTTTCTCAAAAAGCAAAATGTTCAGGTAGCACTGAAACAAATAGCTGATACCTTCAGATTTTTAATGTCAGTTGCACAGAAAGATCATGCTCTCCCAAAAGGAGATATTCTGGACACCTAAAGCAAACACATTGACACAAAAATTGGAAAAGTTGGAGTTTCTTTATGGTTCAGTTACAGACTATATTATTTCCCAGACCTCCATATAACCTGTATTCATTTTGGCTTCTCCATTCCAACTCACTATGTAGCTTTGCTTTTTTGAAGTCATGTTGGAGAATATGCCATCTGTTGTTCATCTGAAGGGAGGAGGAAAGCAGCGTAGAAAGAGAGTGGAATCTTCTCGTCTCTGGAGGAGGAAAGAGGATGTTCAGAACTCTGATAAATTAATAAGTAAGAAAATGGTTCACAGACAGATGGAGTAGCTGAGGCACAGAACAGAATTGAAAAAAAAGTATGCCATTGACTGAATATGTGTGTCTTTCAAAGACTTATACTTTGAAACTTAAAAACCTATGAAGATAGATGCTGAGGTGATTAGGTTGTGAAGGTGGGCCACTCTTGAATGGGATTAAAGCTCTTTTGAAGGAGTGCTACAGACAATTACCCTTCTGACAAGTTAGGGTGCAGGTGAACGATATTCCCTATACACTAGAAGACACTAGAACTCTGAGAAACAAATTTCTGTTGTATTTCAGTTTGAGACATTCTGTATAGAAGCCCAGTCAGAATAAGAAAAATTTGACTTATAAAATTATTTGGGATGATCTCAATGTGAAAGGTACTACATTCTATGTATCAAGTAGTTAAAAAGTATTGTAGAACAAATACCCAACATGTAACCTACAAAGATGACAAGCATAGTTTCTATTATAACAAATTCATTGACATGGATAATTTACATGTAATAGACAGAAGAACTGTAGACATGGCTCAGCAGTTAACAGTACATACTTTGCTTGCAGAGGACTTGAGTTCAATTCCTAGCACCCATGTTACTCAGCTTAAAACAGTTTGTTATTCAAGCTCCAAGGAATTTAGTACCTTCTTGTTTCAACAAACACTTTCACTCACAGGCATGCATATACTCCCATACAGACACATGCATATACACATGATTAAAAATAAAAGGAAACCTTACAAAAAGTCAAATATCAGTGATTTGTACCTGAAGCCATAGTAGAAGAAGGTGTTTCCAAAGAATGGCTATTAATATGTATGGCAGTTGCTCACCTTGATGAGGTGAGGTTTATCACAGGAATGCTTGGCTTAATGTTTTAAAACTAGTCACTGCAGTTCACAACATTATAAAATTACAAAACAACAACAACAACAACAACAACAGTCACACAACAAAGCAATAGATGGAGAATGAAATTTTGATAGAGTCCAGCAGGCGCTTCTTACAGAGATTCTTCACAAGCTAGGAATACAAAGGGACTTCCTTAGCCAAGCAAAATAAGAGAAATGGGACTTTTACAAGTAATTACCAATATAAAATTTAAGACATTCTTTGCCTTATTGTTGTTAATTTTCTATTATTTAAATCTTTTTATACATTATATTTTGATATTTTTTTCTCTTTCCCCGTATCTTTCTCACCTCTCTACGCACGTGTTCATATTCTTTCTCTCTCAAAAAAAAAAACACCCAAAAATACAAAATGAAAGTTAAACCAAATAAATGATAAGCCAAAAAATATACCAAAACAAAACAGAGCAAAAATCTACAAAAATATCGAATCTGTTTTGTATTGGTCATCTATGGTTAATATCTGTAATAATGCTCCATTGGACAACAGGGAGAAATTGAGCTGGTGTCCCACTAGAAGGTTGATGCCTACTGACTTGCATTGTCATGGTGCTGAAAGTTACTTTACATGCTACAGGGTAGCAAAAGTAATCACTAATATCACCTAGCTATAAACCCTGTGATCTACAACAGTAACATGCCTGCAAGATTCATTGGTACAATACTGACACAAATGTTATGGGGGTAACCAAGTATTTTTTTTAATTAGATGAAAGGCCTACTCCATGATATGGAGCCCATACTTGGCAGGGATAACATAGCCAAGAATATGAGACTAGATAGGTCATAGGCACAGGCAAACCCTAATATTATTATCAGAGAAACTTTGTGCAGTATGTGAGAATTGGCTCAGAGACCCACAACTTGACAATATATGCAGAAAGTGAGATACATTGGATCGCTAAATCCTAAATGGGATGTCTTTATCACACCTCTCCCCTTAAGTCCTAGGGAACTACACTGAAGAGAAGGAGGAAAAAATTTTAAGAGCTGGAGATGGCAGGTGACACTAAGGAAACACTATTTTCTAGATGGGACAAAACTGATACAAATATGCATTTACAAAAACTATGACAGCGTGCACAAGACTTGCAAAGGTTGAAACCAGACAAAAGTCTCAGAACAGAGACGAGGAGATGAAGACTTCCCCTAGACAAGCAGCTATATGCAATTGATACCTGCTAGAAAAGGGAAAATCAGTTTTCTCCAAAAATATAAGCCATTGTAAGAAAATGGGAACATTTGACAAAGGTACAGTTAATTCTCTCTCTCAAACACACACACACACACACACACATAAACAAAGTGATTTTTCTTGTTTTGTTCTATAGTCTTTTTTGTTTTTATTGGCTACTTACATGTCTTTTTTCAGCTATGTAATTTTTTTATTGGTTACTTTATTTATTTACACTTCAAATATTATCCCACTTCCCAGTTTCCCCTCCACAAACCCTTTACTCCATTCCCCTCCCCCTTGCTTGTATGAAGGTGCTCCCCACCCACCTACCCATTCCTGCCTCAGCGCCCTAGCATTCCCCTATGCTGGGCCATTGAGCCTCCACATGACCAAGGGCCTCCTCTCCCATTGATGCCAGATAAGGCCATCCTCTGTTACATATGCAGCTAGAGCCATGGGTCTCCACCTCCATGTGTACTCTTTGGTTGGTGGTTTAGTCCCTGGGAGCTTTGGGGAGGGGGTCTGATTTGTTGATATTGTTGATATTGCTGTTCTTCCTTTGCAATCCTCTTCAGCTCCTTCAGTCCTTCCCCTAACTCTTCCATTGAGAACCCTGTGCTCCGCCCAATGTTTGGATATGAGTATCTGCATCTGTATTGGTCAGGTTCTGGCAGAGCCTCTCAGGAGACAGCCATATCAGGCTCCTGTCAGCAAGCACTTCTTGGCATCAGCAATAGTGTCTCAGTTTGGTGTCTGCATGTGGGATGGATCACCATGTGGGGCAGTCGCTGAATGGCCTTTCCTTCAGTCTCTGCTCCACTCTTTCTCCCTGTATTTCCTTTTGACAGGAGCAATTCTGAACTAATATTTTTCAGGTGGGTGGTTGGTCACATCCCTCAACTTGAGGGCTATGCCTATTTACTGGATATGGTCTCTACAGGTTCTATCTTCCCTCTGTTGGGTATTTTGGCTATTGTCATTTCTGTTGGTCCCTCTTTGGTCCTTGTCATCTGGGACATTTTAGTGGCTTACCCCCCAGTTCCCACTCCCCCACTGCTGCACACCTCCACTCAAATTCATGACCCTCTTTACTTCTCCTCTGTCTCCTCTTTCATCTGATCCTGTCCCCCTTTTCCCTTCCCCTCCTCTCTCCCTCCAAGATCGTTCCCTCCCTCTACCTCCTGTGATTATTTTCTTCCCCATTCTGAGCAGTAGCTTTCCTCTGTTCAGTAGTCTTAATTGAGGAAAGAGAATAAACTTAACTTTTTAAAATTAGATATTTATATTTCAAATGTTTGTCCCCTTTCCTGGTTTCCCCTCCAAAAATCCTCTATCCTCCCCCCCTTCAACCCACCCATTCCTAATTCCTGGCCCTGGCATTTCCCTACACTGGGGCATAGAGCCTTCACAGGTCCAAGGGCCTCTCCTCCCAATGATGACCAACTAGGCCATCCTATGCTACATATGCAGCTGGAGCCATGGGTCCATCCATGTGTACTCTTAGATTGGTGGGTTAGTCCCTGGGAGCTCTGGTGGTGCTGGTTAGTTCATATTGTTGTTCCTCCTATAGGGCTGCAAACCCCTTCAGCTCCTTGGGTCCTTTCTCTAGCTCCTTCATTGGGGACTCTGTGCTCAGTCCAATGGTAGGCTGTGAGGACCCACCTCTGTATTTCTCAGGCACTGGTAGAGCCTCTCAGGAGACAGCTATATCAGGCTTCTGTCAGCAAATACTTGTTGGCATCCACAAAAGTGTCTGGGTTTGGTGATTGTACATGGGATGGATCCCCAGGTGGGGCAGTCTTTGGATGGTCATTCCTTCAGTCTCTGCTCTACACTTTGTCTCTGTAAGTCCTTCCATGGGTATTTTGTTCCCTCCTCTAAGAAGAATCGAAGTATCCACACTTTCATCTTTTCTCTTCTTGAGTTTCATGTGGTTTGGGTATTCTGAACTTTTGGGCTAATATACACTTATCAGTGAGTGCATACCATGTGTGTTCTTTTGTGATTGGGATACCTCACTCAGGATGATATCCTCCAGATCCATCCATTTACCTAGGAATTTCATCAATTCATTGTTTTTAATAGTTGAGTAGTACTCCATTGTGTAAATGTACCACATTTACTGTATCCATTCATCTGTTGAGGGACATCTGGGTCCTTTCCAGATTTTGGCTATTATAAATAAGGCTGCTATGAACATAGTGGAGCATATGTCCTTATTACACGTTGGAGCATCTTCTGGGGGTATGCCCAGGAGTGGTATATCTGGGTCCTCAGGTAGTACTATATCCAATTTTCTGAGGAACCACCAAACTGATTTCCAGAGTGATTGTACCAGGTTGCAATCCTATCAGCAATGGAGGAGTGTTCCTTTTTCTCCACATCCTCGCCAGCATCTGCTGTCACCTGAGTTTTTGATCTTAGCCATTCTGACTGGTGTGAGGTGGAATCTCAGGGTTGTTTTGATTTGCATTTCCCTGATGATTAAGGATGTTGAACATTTTTAGGTGCTTCTCAGCCATTAGGTATTCCTCAGGTGAGAATTCTTTGTTTAGCTCTGTACCTCATTTTTAATAGGGTTATTGGCTTCTTTGGTGTCCAATTACTTGAGTTCTTTGTATATATTGGATATTAGTCCTCTATTGGATGTAGGATTAATAAAGATCTTTTCCAAATCTGTTGGTTGCCTCTTTTTGCCTATCAACAGTGTCATTTGCTTTATAGAAGCTTTGCAATTTTATGAGGTCCCATTTGTCGATTTTTGATCTTAGAGTATAAGCCATTGGTGTTCTGTTCAGAAAAATTTCCCCTGTGCCCATGTATTTGAATCTTTTCCTCACTTTCTCTTCTATTAGTTTCATTTTCATTGTTATTGCTGTTGTATGTGTTGTATGCATGTGTAAACACATATCTACAGGCATGGTTGTGTGTGTGTGTGTGTGTGTGTGTGTGTGTGTGTGTGTGTGTGTATGTGTGCATGTGCACGTATTTAGGCCGGACATTGACATGAAGATGTCTTCCTCATTTACCTCTCCATCTCAGTTATTGAGATAAAGTTAGCAAAATATTGGGCCTCTCAAGAAAAAACGCAAACAAACAAGCAAACAACAAACCCTTCACATGTCAGGGATCATACCACCACAGGCTGAGACATCAATATAGAAAAAAGGATCCAGCCAGGGCTGTCTTTCTCTGGGCTGTCATAGTCCTGCCATTGTTTAGAATGTGGTTTCTATGTGGGATGCCTCTGTAGCCTACCTCAACTTAAGGCCTGTAGGCTAGAAATGTGCACACAGAAGCCACCACTGGCGATTCTGAGCAGGAGGAACAATGAGGGAAGGAGGTAGTGAGTCCTATCAGCCAGGGCTGGACCACTGCACAACAGGGCACTGTGTACATGATCTCACTTCCTGAATATAACCAGTTTTTAAAAGGAAAATCACTGAAACACACAAAGGCAAAATGTACTTATTCATATATGAAATAACACAAATCACAGCAAGCATTCAGAATGTAGACCAAGGGAAGACTGGGGGTGGTATTTAATCACTAGCATCCTTTGGTGTTAAACATTGTCAGGAAGATGGGCATAATAATAACAGAGCCACTTTCTTCTGCTCTGTTCAGATCACAAAATTCTCCAGAGAGCATCTGCCAAGTGCAGTCCATGTTCACTGTTCCCATGCTCCGTAATCCATGCCCCACCCACAGCTGCTTAATGACAAAGTGGGTTAGAGCCTCACCAAACACCATCATTGTGTCTGTGTGGTAGATTTCAGTGGGTTGAGGGGGTTGCTGGTTTTAAGGGCAGTTCATTCTTTCCATCTCAGGATCAGCTGGCTGCCAGCTGAGGTCACTGTCAGCTGAGGCCACCACTGCCAGCTGAGGTCACTGTCTACCTTTTGTGCAAGAGTTGTCATTGTACATGTGATACATATCATACCTCTCTCCATCTGGGTTTCTCGACCTCCTATTGGTCCAACCTATAAGGGGAAGTTTGTATATACTGCCATGTTGTGACTAAAGCCTTATTGTTAGCCTTCCTGCTCAGATGGGAAGGTGTCTTGGGACTCAGAAGCCCAGAAACCACAGTTCTGAGGGGGAGAAGGTCTACCTGCTGTAGAAATTATTTAATCCGTACCTGGTGTTTGTACCCTGCCTTAGACCAATTATTTCCTGGATAAAAGACACACACCCCCCAACCTTTATATTTATACCAAGCCTTAAACAGCACAAGGGCTGGGCAGACGACTACCCTCTATACTGTTAGAATCAACTTTCCTATCGATAGCCTGAGTTATTACTTACTATGTTTCATCTGGGCTGATCTTAACTACAGTTGGCCAGCCCTCGGGGCCATGTTTTTATGACTCCTAATCAATGGAGCCTTCCCTTCCTCCTCCTCCAACTTCTTTGTTTTGTCATGGTTCTCCTCTGACCCCAAGCCCAGGAAACCTAAACCCCACCTGTGTCTCTTTTGTCTAGCTATTGGCTGTTGGCATCTTTATTTTCCAATCAGAAATAACTTGAGGGCAGAGTCTCTTGAGCCTATGTGCAGATGCTAGGCCTTGGCATTTCAATAGACAGTAAGACCAAACCTCAACATACCCCAATGGAAGGGCACCCTGAGACACAGCAGACCAGAAATCACACAGCTCTGAAGTGGGGCAGTGTCTCAATGGAAAAGGCATCCTGAGACACAGTGGTCCAGGAACCTTACAGCTCTGAGAGGAAGCCTCCTCAGCAGAGGCGCTGCAGCTCCCAGGGAGTGTGTTCCCAGCTGAGCTGAGCAGCTGAGGAGCTCAAGTCTGCCCCTCCTCTTTGCTTCTTCCCTTCTTCTCTTCACTGCTTCTTGTCTTCTTCAGTGAGAGAGTCACAGCAGGCAGCAAGTCTCATGAAAGAGATGTATTGGATTTATTGTTCCTGGTTGTGGAGTAATGGATCCAGGAGTGGCTGCCTATTTTCCCAAGAGGGAGCAGACAGCAGCAATTGGACAAAGGCCATTGCTCATTATGTAGGGGTTGTTGCTGCATGGCACTGTCTAGGGTAGAGATTTCCAGGGTGAGAGGGCTGGTTGGATTTCAAGTACTGAGCTTGGGGGAGCTCAGGGACTGATGGGCTTTTCTGTTCAGGGATTGGTAGGTTTCTGTGAGAAGTTCACAGATTGGTGGGTTTTAGTATTCAGGGATTGACGACTTTTGTTCAGACGTTCACCTAAAACTACCATAATCTGGGGAGGGTCCTGTTGAGGGGCTGGAGATGGACTTTGTGGCAGGTACAGAGGCTGGAAACACAGTTATGAGAGTTAGGGAGGTCTGGGAAGCAGGCTGTGCCTGCTGGAGCTCTTCAGGCCTGGCCTCTTTCCTGCCTTGAGGGTTTACAAAGTTTACAGAGTATACAACGTTTACAACGGGCATCCATTGAAGGAAAAGCCTTTCCTGCCTCTTAAGTGGCCTGAATAACCAACACTTAGCTCCTACATCTGGTTCACCTTAGACCCTCAATCTCTGAGGACCTGCCTCCTTCTCGACCTATATGTTTGCATCCTGCTCCACACTCTGCAAATGTTCCACTCTTCCCAAACACCCACCTTCCTTGTCCTCCCCATTTCCATTCCATTCCTCCTCCCACTTATACCCCCTAATCCTCCCTCCCTCCTGCTCTCATACCCTTCCTAGCCTGACCCTTCCCTATTCTCCACTCCCCTGGCTCCCATCAGAGAACACAGAGACAGGCATTCACTCCTAAGAGCTTGATTTTATTTCATCATCTGACCACCAGGGGCTGCAAAGTTGCTGTCTTCACAGTTGCATACTGGTCAGGGTGGAGACCTCTGGATGCTGATAGGTGTTTCTGAGGTCTCTGTCCTCCATCCTTCTTCACTGGCTGTCCAGCTCATAGCTTGTGGTGCTGCTGGTACTGCTGTCCTCGCTCTTGTCAAGATCATACTGTACATCCTGGTTAGGCTTCTCATTTACGCGATGGTAAAGGCATAATCTTTGTGGTTTTATTTCTTTCTTCACCTTAACCAAGGGAGTCTGAGCTCTTGGGGGGAGTGGCTTTTTCACAGTGGCTTGATTGAATATGTTCATAAACACTGGTTTCTTAGTTTCCTGGAAGGAGATCACAGGGAGGGATTGGTTTGGAGAAAGAAAGTGGAGATGGGGAGGAAACAGGAGCTCATGGGAAGGGGCGAGGTCTCGGGGTGAATGTGCTGTGAGGACAAGGTAGGTAGACTAGACAAGGAGTAGAGGTGAAGCAGCTCACCTTGACTTTATATTTGAACTTCTCATTCTTCTTCACAGCTTGGGTGGTGGCACTTTTTGATTCAGCCATGTGAAATTCTTGTAACTTTGTATTTATTAACCCCATTTCGGTGTTTTACTGGAATTTAGCCAGGACCTTCAGACCCTCTACTGAAATTTCTCTTGCTGGATAAGGAGTAGCCCTGCCCTTGCATTGTTTGGTCAGGAAGCCACGCCCCTACCTAGTCTAGCCCCGTGGGTGGGGGAAGGGCTTAAAAGGCACAGAGTACCAATTTGTTGGCCCTGTAGGAGGAGTGTGGGCTAGGTGGTCTAGTTAGAGAAGAGAGGCATTTCCTTAGCTTCCTAGGGTCTTCCATACTGTCCTGCCCACCCATTCTCATTTCCCCACGTGAATTTAGGAGGGAGACAGGGCAAAGCGAGGGTGTGCCTCTCTACATTTCCCATACACATGAGAGTCAGTGGTGTATTCCATGTTCTCCCGCTCTTCCTTATTCTGTCCCTCTTGTATGTGTGTGTGTGTGTGTGTGTGTGTGTGTGTGTGTGTGAGTGTGTGTGAGTGTGTGTGCGCGTGTGCGTGTGCGTGTGCGTGTGAGTGTGTGTGCGTGTGCGTGTGCGTGTGCGTGTGTGTGTGAGTGTGTGTGTGTGTGTGTGAGTGTGTGTGTGTGTGTGTGTGTGTGTGTGTGTGTGTGTGTGTTAAAGTGACTGTACTTCTCTGTGGAGATGCGCTTCCGTGCCTTTCCCTTGACATTCTCTCTGGAGTACCTCCATTGCCTCACGTCTTGGTTAACCACTATGTTCCATCGCTTTGCTTTGTCCTAGAGTCTGCTTATGATTCCTTGGTTTTTGTTTTCCAGTGAAAACTCGTTGCTTTTAGCATATCACTATGGGTAGACTCTCTGCATTGGGAATTCTATTCTTATTTCAAGTCTGAGGGTCATGTTAGTGCCCTACAAGATTTGGGATTTGTGGTGTGTTTGGGGAAGGTGATGGTAGTGAGCTGAAGCAAATATTCACATGCCAGAAGGTGGCCATGCTGGAAATTGTGAGTGAAGACTAATGTTCATTCATGGGGAAGAGGTTCACACAAGCAGAGGTGCATGGGCCTCAGGAGTAACAGTGTTTTCCACCTGTGCCAGTAGGAACCAGGGTCTTTTCTTGCTAAATTTTATTGCTATCTCTGTTGACATCCTACCTTCCTTAGAGCCCTTCTCACAATTGAGACACTAGTGGATTTATTTTTATGAATAGCTCTAACAGGTTTCTTTTTTTCCTCCGTAGAGAACAGTGTAATCTTATCTTACTCATGTATCACCCAGTATATAGACTCAGTCTCCCATTCACCTTTTCGTCCAGTATAAATGGGATAGCTACAGGCACTATATTACTGAATATCTAGCAAGTTCAGCTGCCTGAGGTCTTCACCTGGGCCCATAAACCTTTGCCTTTATGTTGTTACTGGATTTTCATGTGTGTATTTGCTTCCTTTGGACTAGTGGTTGCATTCTTACAGCAATGTTCTGTATATACCATCAAAATATTTAAAAGTCAGAATAAAAATTATACAAACAAATTGAAAACATAGCTCAAAACTAGAAAACAGTGGCTCCTATACCATTAATATCTATAAGAAGTCTTATTTTTTTAAAATGAGGAAACTTGACAAAAAATTGTGAAAAAGGAAAAGACATGGAGGTGCAACTGATGGGAAAGGTAAGCCCTTAAGCATCTTATTAAAGATGCTTGAGCTCATCATGGTAAGAACAGTCATATGAAAACTACCATAGAAGTCAAAGCTAACCCATAACTCTCACATTGTTTAGGATTTTACAAACAATATGACATAGTTGTAGCTATTTCATCTATTACAAAAATTAGGTAGACAATGGAAATTATAAAAGGAATTAAAAAATCTCTTGGAACTGGATCTCATAGCATGCAACTTGGTGAGTACAGTAGATGACACTAGGAACAAATTAGAGATTGAAGAAGGAGAAAAGTGTATATGCTTCAATATATAGTAATAGAAACTACTCAGAACGTGGGTACTTGGCTCTCTAGACATCTGTTTATTCATCTACTCACAGGATCTCACAACCTTGTCCTTTGGAGGTAAACATAGTCATAATTGCTTAATGTCAGAGGACTAGATGGGTAAACCCAGCACATATTTTTCAAATTTCTTTTTATCTAACGTTTGTGTGCAGTGTCCTTCCCTCTAACAGATATCATCCTTTAGAATGAAGACAGTTTTACATCTTTCAATTAGGCAAGGGTATGTTAGAAAATCTCTTTATAGCCAACTCAAAAACCTTAAAATCATGGAAACAGTGGAGTTCCTATGACACATCTTGGAGAAGAGAAATTGGAATTCCTGACTTGAGAAAGAGGATCAAGTCAGAAATTATTGAAAAAAGTATATATCATAACATCACAAACTCCAAACAAGTCAACATTTTAAGATGTTGGCAAATTGCATGAGCAATTTAAATGTAAAGGAAAGAATGTATACTAAGCAGCAGAGTCTCAGGAATATTGTTAGAGGTCTCATATTATCCAATCATAATAATACATAGAAAACATTTGTCATCAAGAAAAATTGAGTTGGTTGAAAAAATAGTTTTATAGAGCAATGTAGGAGAATGTATAATCTCAGATACAGAATTTGTAAAGGGAAGTGGTAGTTGTGAAGAAGACTGGAAAAGCTGAGTAAAAAAGTAGTGACTAGAAGAATGAGAATTCAAAACCATTTTGTCTTAAGCAATCTTTTACTAATAAGAACTACTTTATAAATTTTGCTTGTCATGCATTATCTGATAAGGAACATTTTAACGTAGTAACTCCAAATATATTCTCCTTTAAAATGAAAATAAGCAGAAAATTCAAAAGCAAAGTATATTTCAAAAAATTAGTATCAGAATCAAAACTTTTTCTAAGTAGAGAAAAATCATGTTTTAAAATTTTCTGGTAAAATTTTCATAATGAAAAATAATTGTTATAGATGATTCAAGTTAGAGATAAGAAATTATGAAGAATTTTCTCTCTAAAAATGTGAAAATTTGATAAAATGGAAATATTTTTAAAAGCCTAATATATCAAACCCATTTGATAAGAATTAGAAACCCACATAAAGAACACTTAAATGAATGAAGTCTCTAAACAGCAATCTTCTCACAATGGAAACTGTAGGGGTGGATGGTTTTACTGGTAAGTTCTAGTGAACATCCAAACAAGAAAGCATTCCAGTATTTCCTAAAACAGATAACAAGTGAACATTCCCTGATTTATTTTAGGAATCACACATAGTCTTAATGCTGATTGGAAGAAATATTGAAGGGAAGGAAAAATAACGGTCAGGCATATTCATCTCCATAGATGGCAATAGTCTAACCAAAATGAAAATGAATAGAACTCAATAATTTATAAAACACTATAATCAAAACTACTCAAGTTCTTTTTTTGCTGCTATAAAAGAATACCTCCACATGGGTGATTTATAAAAAACAGAAATTAATTTTCATACCATTATTGATACAAGAAAGACAAGGTCAAGGTGCTAATACCTAGCTAGGTACTTCTTAATGTGTCATCCTCTATGGGGAAGACAGGAGGGCATGTGACAGTAAGAGAGAAGCTTGGAATCACTCTTTTATAGCAAATCCACTCTTTTAATAAAGTGTTAATTGACTTATAAAAGCAGAGATTCTAAAATGTCCTACCCCTTACTATTTTTATAATTGCAATTGCATTTCAATATCAATTTTGGATGTACATGCATTCAAACTATAGCAGTAGTCAAATAGTATACATTCCAAGAATATAAGGTTACCTTTGTACAATTAAATGTAATTCACTGTATCAATAGATTAAAGGATTAAAATGGTATGGCCATCTCTATAGATGGAGATATACTATTTGATAAAGTTGATATTCTTCCATATTAAGAATTAAAACCATATAGGAGAAGTATAGTTGTGTTGCATGATAGATTAAGGATCATGATAAACCTGCCTGTTCATAAAAACAATGATAATTATTGGCCAAATGTCATAACCGACACTTTCAGAACTTTGGAAATTCACCAAAGACTAGCAAAAACTTGAGAAATATTTAATCAAGGAAAGCTGAAAAACCTCAAAAAGGCCAATGGGGTTGTGGTTTGGGGTTTGTAAACTTCTTTTTTTATTGGTTATTTTATTATTGATTTACATTTCAAGTGTTAGCCCCTTTCCCGGTTTCCCCTCAGCAAACCCCTATCCCATCCCCTCCCTCTGCTTATATGATGGTGCTTTCCCATCTGTTCACCCACTCCTGCCTCCCTGCCCTGGCATTCCCTACTTCTTTTCATTGGCTGCTATATACTAAAAAAGACCCTCCAGGGCTGGAGAAATGGCTCAGTGATTAAGAGTAATTACAGTTATCTTGGAACACCCAAATTTGATTCCTAGAATCCACATGGTGACTTGCAACTGTCTATAACACCAGTTCAGGAGGATATGACACCCTTCTCTAACCTCTGTGGGCACCAGACATGTATATGGTATACAGATAAATACATGGACAAAAGGCTCATGCTCATAAAATAGATATTAAAAGAAAGAAAAGAACAAGAAGCTTCTCTGACCATAGTTGAGAACAGCACAGGTCTATGGGTATAAACTTAGGTACTTTGAAGGCAAGTTGACATCTTTCACCTATGCTTCCATAGTCTGTTCATGCCATAGCCTTCATAGAGTAGACCTTGGTTTCCATCATGCCCTCATATGATCCTTGAATGTATGCTATTGATGTGTGACTTTTACAGATTTTTCAGAAATTAATGTGCCCAAGTTTCTGTAGTGGGTAGAAAAGATAGGATTCATCCATGGTCAGTCCTGACATAGAGAAAGTAAGAATTTTAAAAAGTAATGTTATTAGTGTGAAGATACATTTTTTCTCAGAATATAAGAACAATAATTATGCTAAAAACTTTCAATTGCTCCTCAATATCCCTTCGTTTTCTTACCTTATGAAAATTAAGCACATCTATACTCTGAAGTCAATTACAGCTTCAGAAAGACTAGTAAGTGGTTCTTGTCGTTATAGGCTTTTGACTGAGTAATGAGTGACATATTGTTGTCCTTTTGACTGTTCCTTCTTGGCCCTTCACTGAGCGCTGTATAGGAGTGCTGAAGAAAAGCCTAGACCTTAGTATTTTGTAGAAATGTAGAAATCATAGAAATGATGCAAAATATCATTTCTGCCTTTTATAGACTATGTCTCTTTTTGTAAGATTCTTCATTTATCAATGCTAGCACCCTTGTCTATCCAACAGAACTCAGCAGTTCCTGGATCATTTGGCTGCCTTATGGTATGAACACTAATGCATGGCAAGTGCCTGGCATCAATAAGATTACAACTATACAGTGGAACTTTCTGTAGGGATGGACATTCTCTAGAGCAGTGATTCTTAAGCTTCTTAATGCTGTCTCCCTTTAATTTAGTTCCTCACGTTGTAATGACCCCCATCCATAAGATTATTTTCCTTGCTAATTCATAACTGTAATTTTTCTATTGTTATGAATGGTAATGTAAATATGTGTTTTCTGATGATCTTAGGTGAACCCGTGAAAAGACATTTTAACCCCACAAAGGAGTCACGGTCCACAGGTCAAGAATAGAGGTATTTTCTAGAGGATATGTAGCTGCTAACAATATGGTGCTTTTAAAGTGTGGCTAGTGTAACAGCTGAACTTCATTGTTAATTTAAATTTACATTGAATTACGAGATGTAGCTACCAAATACCAAATTGTCATTATTAGTCTAGATATAGAGCTAAAGCCTAAAAAATACCTCTTATTATTATTCATATATTTCATGAAAATAATGGAACTAATAGCTAGGCTCCTTGTTTCCTTGGACTTGAGTGTCCAGCATCCCTCTGGTACTCTTGGATGTGGAGGTACCCACCGCCCTGCAGCCACGGTCTTTAAGGCTGCTGGCTTTCTTCACCTGACCCCATTCTCCTCTGCCCCTATTGGAGCTGCAACCTCAAAGTTCCTTAGGTCCTAGTGGACTATTGCGACCCTTCTTGCCCTCTTTAACTGACTTTATCCCACCAGTCTCAGAACTGCAACCTTGCAGTTCCTTAGGCCCTCTGGGCAATTGTGCTGCTACCTGTCCTTGTGTCTTCTCTTTGGAGCTTCCCATAATCCACAGCTCCTCTAGGCCCTTGTGGCTTTTGTAACCCCCTTTCCTGACTCTTTCCTGTGGATGAGACCCCCTTCTTAGATACTCAGTTTGTCTTTGGGTTTTTGCCACTCCTGTCTCTCTGCTGTGGGCTTAGGCACACTAAGCTCTGAACTCTGCTGAGTGTATGACAGACCTACTAAATAGCTTGTGTCACTCCTTCTTCCTGTTTCTCATTCATGGGAATGGTGTCTTCTATACCCTCTCATTCACCCTTGAGATGCTTGTAAGAAAGCCTCCAGCCTTTTCACCAGCATCCAATCTATAGGGCCCCAAATTTCTTTGCCTTTGCAATCAAATTTGGCCTCAATACCCTATAGACAATCAATCCAAAGGGATACATAACAGTACCCTGAATCCCAATATTATTCAGGACCTTGCAGTTACTGCGAGGGAGCAGGGAAATGGAGAGATTCCTTACTTCCAAGCCTTCTCTTATCCCTACTTCTAAGCCTGCTCTCAGTTCTTTCTGTCCTCCCACTCAGTTTCTTTTACCTATAAAGCCTGACCAAGGTAATTCCTCGACTATTTTTGATCTGGCTAATGAACTTCTCCCCTATCAGCCTAAACCCACAGCTCACCCTCCTTCTGCAACTCGTCCAGTTTCCCTTTCTTCCTCTTCAGCAACAGATTGCACAAATCAGTTCTCCCCAGCACCCCCTTTTGTAAGAGCCCCTAGTCCTCCTAGGACTTGCTCTTGCTCTGCCAAAAGACTTCCTTTACCACCAGTGCCTAGCCTAAACTGGCCACAGCTCTCTCTTTGTGGGAAGTGGCTGGAGTGGATGACTTGGTCAGAGTACATGCCCCCTTTTCATCAAGCAAGCTCTCAAATAGAGAAGAGATTGGGGCCCTATATTGTTACTCTACCTTTGTTAAGCAATTCTAATATATTACCCAATCTTATAATCTCACCTTCTGTAATATTCATTTGATCCTTATACTCTTCTTGAGGAGTGCAGGCACGTCAGGAATCAGGCCAGGGCACATGCAGATGAAATCCACCCAACTTCTGCCCACCCCACCAGGACAGAGGCAGTTCCCAGCTGGGAGCCTGGATGGGATTAAGATGCCCCAGGGACATTTTAACTAGGATCAATTCATGACCTGTCTACTGGCTCAGCTTTGTAAGGTTGCCCTTAAAGCAGTAAATTGCAATAATGTCCAAGAGATCATCCAGGACAAACATGAAAATCCACCTTAATTCTCAGATCACCACACAAAGGCACTCTTACAATATACCAATCTAGGTCCTGAGATTCCAGACGCAAGGCAACTCTTTATGAACTACTTCTTTCAGAGTTCTTTTGATATGATGGTCAAATTTAAACATCTAGAGAAAGGACCCCTGACTCTACAGGCGCATGTCTTTACTATGGCCTTTAAAGTATACCAAGGGAGAGATTTAAAAAAAAAAGCCCCAAAACAAAAATGCCTGATGCTATCTAAGGCCTTTAGGCTGGCCTCAGCAACTGACCATATTCCCAAGTCTCAAAAAGCCTGAGAAACTCTGAGTCTATGTATTAAATGTAGTCAGGAAGGACACTGGGTCCAGGCCTGTCCAAGGCCTCATAAGTCAATCAGATGATGTTCAAGATGCCACCAAGAGGGATATTAGAGTACTGACTATCCTTACATCCATCAAGGTATGAGGGCATCAGACTCAGAAGCCCCTCCAGCTGATCTCCTAGGTCTGGCTATGGACAACTGAAGGGATAGGCACCATTGGCCTGACCACCACCATCTTCAAAAGGGATCCTTGGGTGAAGGTATCAAAGAGTTCAATCTTGTTCCTTCTGTATGCTGGGGCCACCTACTCAGTACTGGCTGAGTTCTAGGCACCCACCTCTCCTTCCTGTTTTCCTATTGTCAGCTGTACCAGGATGACTAAACTCCACCACTTAGCTGTATATTTAGGTCTATCCCCCTTACCCATTCCTTCCTATTGGTACCAACCTGTCCCACCCCCATTGATGGGAAGGAACGTCCTAGTCAAAATGGAGCTTCTATTTCTTTGCTCCCCACATCTGCTTGACCCCAGCCTTGTCCTTCTCCTCCAAACCACACAACCTGGCCTGCCTTTTCACTTACCAGCTTCCCAGGAGGATCCACAGGTATGGGACATGTGAAACTCCTCTAAAGCCAACCTCCTCCTCCTCTCATTCAATTACAAAATCTCACCAAATATGTAACCCAAGCTCAATGCTCACTCTCTCTTCAAAGCCTCAGGGACATAAGCCCCTTATCTCTGGCCTGCTATCATTATCATCATCATTAATAATTTTATTTATTTACATTTCAAATGTCCCTCTTCCTGATCCCCCTCCATGTTCCACCCCACCTGTCTTAGTTAGGGTTTTACTGCTGTGAACAGACACCATGACCAAGGCAAGTCTTATAAAAAACAACATTTAATTGGGGCTGGCTTACAGGTTCAGAGGTTCAGTCCATTATCATCAAAGTGGGAGCTTGGCAGTATCCAGGCAGGCATGGCACAGGAGGAGCTGAGAGTTCTATGTCTTCATCCAAAGGCTACTAGTGGAAGACTGACTTCCAGGCAACTAGGGTGAGGCTCTTATACCCACACCCACAGTGACACACCCATTCCAACCAGGTCACACCTATTCCAACAAGGCCACACCTTCAGATGGTGCCACTCCCTGGTCCAAGGATATACAAACCATCAAACCACCCTTCTCCCCTTTGCCTCTAAGAGGGTGCTACCCCACCCATCTACCCATTCCCACATCACCTCTCTAGTATCCCCTCTTTCTGGGGCATCAAGCTCCCACAGGACCAAGTTCATCTCTTCCCACTGATATCAGATAATGCTATCATCTGCTACACATATAGCAGGAGCCATGGACTGACCGGCCCATGTATATTCTTTGGTTGGTGGCTTAGTCCCTGGGAGCTCTGAGGGGTCTGGTTAGTTGATATTGTTGTTCTTCCTATGGGGTTGCAATTCCCTTCAGATCCTTCAGTCCGTCCCCTAACTCTTATATTGAGGTCCCTGTGCTCAGTCCAATGGTTGGCTGTGAGTAGCTCCATCTGACTTAGGTGCTTCAAGAGCTGCTCAGAGGATAGCCATGCCTGACTCCCATCTATAAGCACAACATGGCATCAGCACTAGTGTCAGGGTTTGGTGAATGCACATGGGATGTATCCAAAGGTTGGGTGACTCTGGATGGCCTTTACTTCAGTTTCTGCTCCATTTCTTGTCTCTGCATTTTCTTTTTTTTTTTTTAAACTTTTCATTGCTTTAATGCTAATGCAGTAGTTTTAGGTCTTGCATGCAGAACTGTGATTTTTTTTTAAACCATGTTATTAAAAAATAGATTTTTGGGGAGTAGGGCACATAATATATTCTGATTATGTATTCTGATAATTCATTCAGATAATTCTGATAATTCCATTCAGATCCACCCCCTTTCTGTCTCTTACTGGAAAACAAACTTGCTTCTAAGGGATAAATATAAAATAAAACATAATAATGCAAAACAATAGCTAACACCTCACAGTAGGAGAAAACAAGCAAGCAGAAGGAAAAGAGCCCACAAAAAGACACAAGAAACCCACTCATCTGCACACACAGGAATTCCATAAAAACACAAACTGGCAACCATAATGTATGTGCAAAGGACCTTATTTGTCTTTCTGGGTCTCAGGATGGTTTTTCTAGTTCCATCCATTTGCCTGTCAGTTTCATTCTGTCAAGTATTTTGAATTAAAATTTTTTTATGTTAAGAGAAACCGTGTCATTTTTTTTATTCTCTATTTTTGTATTTTCTCCCCAGTAGAAATTTAGAATAGATATTCTTGATACCTTTTTTGGAAAACACCTGGTTGTAATACTGAACAGTTTCTCAGCTCTGTAATCTGCTTCTCTGATGTGTGTGCTTGCGTGCGTGTGTGTGTGTGTGTGTGTGTGTGTGTGTGAGATGCTTGTGTGCTTGTGCGTGTGAATTTTAGTCACTGCATCCTCTTCTGTTTACTGTGGTTTTGTAATGTGTTTTTCAAGTGAGGTTGTATGATGCAGCTTTGATAATTCTGGGTTAAAAAATTTTGATATGAGTGGGTGGCTCCATCCCTCAACTGGGGGCCATGTATATCTACTGAAAGTGTTCTGTTCAGGTTCTATCTCCCTGCTGTTGGGCATTTTAGCTAATGTCATCCCCATTGGAATTCCTGGAAGCCTCTAGAATCCCTGGTGTCTGGGACTTTCTAGTGGTTCCCCCCCTGTCCCTGATCTCACACTGCTGCATATTTCTCTTCTTTTTCCTGGCCTTCCTGTCTTCCCCCATACCTGATCCTGCCCCCTTTTCCCCACCCAATCCCCTCTCCCATCCAGATCCCTCCCTCCCTCTCTGCCTCCTGTGATTATTTTGTCCCCCCTTCTAAGTTGGATAAAAGGAACTGTACTTTGGCTTTCCTTCTTGTTAAGCTTCATGTGCTCTGTGAGTTGTATCGTGGGTATTCCGAGCTTGTTTGGCTAATATCCACTTATTAGTAAGAACATAACATGCATGTCCTTTTGTGGTACTGCACTCATGATGATATTTTAGATTTCTATCCATTTGCCTGTGAAGTTCATGATGTCCTCGCTTTTTTTTCTATTTTTATTAGGTATTTTCCTCATTTACATTTCCAATGCTATCCCAAAAGTCCACCATACCCTCCCCTACAATCCCCTACCCACCCACTCCCACTTTTTGGCCCTGGCATTCCCCTGTACTGGGGCATATAAACTTTGCAAGTCCAATGGGCCTCTCTTTCCAGTGATGGCCGACTAGGCCATCTTTTGATACATATGCAGCTAGAGTCAAGAGTTCCGGGGTACTGGTTAGTTCATAATGTTGTTCCACCAATAGGGTTGCAGATCCCTTTAGCTCCTTGGGTACTTTCTCTAGCTCCTCTATTGGGAGCCCTGTGATCCATCCAATAGCTGACTGTGAGCATCCAATTCTGTGTTTGCTAGGCCCTGGCATAGTCTCACAAGAGAGAGCTCTATCTGGGTCCTTTCAGCAAAATCTTGCTAGTGTGTGCAATGGTGTCAGTATTTGGAAGCTGATTATGGGATGGATCCCCGGATATGGCAGTCTCTAGATGGTCCATCCTTTCGTCACAGCTCCAAATTTTGTCTCTATAACTCCTTCCATGGGTGTTTTGTTCCCAATTCTAAGAAGGGGCAAAGTGTCCACACTTTGGTCTTCATTCTTCTTGAGTTTCATGCGTTTACCAAATTGTATCTTATATCTTGGGTATTCTAAGTTTCTGGGCTAATATCCACTTATCAGTGAGTACATATTGTGTGAGTTCCTTTGTGATTGGGTTACCTCACTCAGGATGATGCCCTCCAGGTCCATCCATTTGCCTAGGAATTTCATAAAATCATTCTTTTTAATAGCTGAGTAGTACTCCATTGTGTAAATGTACCACATTTTCTCTATCCATTCCTCTGTTGAGGGGCATCTGGGTTCTATCCAACTTCTGTCTATTATAAATAAGGCTGCTATGAAAATAGTGGAGCATGTGTGCTTCTTAGCGGTTGGGACATCTTCTGGATATATGCCCAGGAGAGGTATTGTGGGATCCTCCGGTAGTACTATGTCCAATTTTCTGAGGAACCACCAGACTGATTTCCTGATTGCAAGGTTGTACAAGCTTGCAATCCAACTAACAATGGACGAATGTTCCTCTTTCTCCACATCCTTGCCAGCATCTGCTGTCAACTGAATTTTTGATCTTAGCCATTCTGACTGGTGTGAGGTGGAGTCTCAGGGTTGTTTTGATTTGCATTTCCCTGATGATTAAGGATGTTGAACATTTTTCAGGTGCTTCTCGGCCATTCAGTATTCCTCATGTGAGAATTCTTTGTTCAGCTCTGAGCCCCATTTTTTAATGGGGTTATTTGATTTTCTGGACTCAACCTTCTTGAGTTCTTTATATATATTGGATATTAGTCCCCTATCAGATTTGGGATAGGTAAAGATTCTTTCCCAATCTGTTGGTGGCCTTTTTGTCTTGTTGACAGTGTCTTTTAAATTGCAGAAGCTTTGCAACTTTATGAGGTCCCATTTATCAATTCTCAATCTTACAGCACAAGCCATTGCTGTTCTATTCAGGAAATTTTCCCCTGTACCCATATCTTCGAGGCTTTTCCCTACTTTCTCCTCTATAAGTTTTAGTGTCTCTGGTTTTATGTGGAGTTCCTTAATCCCCTTAGATTTGACCTTAGTACAAGGAGATATGAATGGATCAATTCGCATTCTTCTAAATGATAACCACTTGTTGTGCCAGCACCATTTGTTGAAAATGCTGTCTTTTTCCCACTGGATGGTTTTAGCTCCCTTGTCAAATATCAAGTGACCATAGGTGTGTGGGTTCATGTCTGGGTCTTCAATTCTGTTCCATTGGTCTACTTGTCTGTCACTATACCAGTACCATGCAGTTTTTATCACAATTGCTCTGTAGTACAGCTTTAGGTCAGGCATGGTGATTCCACCAGAGGTTCTTTTATCCTTGAGAAGAGGTTTTGCTATCCTAGGTTTTTTGTTATCCCAGATGAATTTGCAGATTGCTCTTTCTAATTTGTTGAAGAATTGAGTTGGAATTTTGATGGGGATTTCATTGAATCTGTAGATTGCTTTTGGCAAGATAGCCATTTTTACAATGTTGATCCTGCCAATCCATGAGCTTGGGAGATCTTTCCATCTTCTGATATCTTCTTTAATTTCTTTCTTCAGAGACTTGAAGTTTTTATCATACAGATCTTTCACTTCCTTAGTTAGAGTCATGCCAAGGTATTTTATATTATTTGTGACTATTGAGAAGGGTGTTGTTTCCCTAATTTCTTTCTCAGACTGTTTATCCTTTTTGTACAGAAAGGCCATTGACTTGTTTGAGTTAATTTTATATCCAATTACTTCATTGAAGCTGTTTATCAGGCTTAGGAGTTCTCTGGTGTAATTTTTAGTGTCACTTATATATACTATCATATCATCTGCAAAAAGTGATATTTTGACTTCTTCCTTTCCAATTTGTATCCCCTTGATCTCCTTTTGTTGTCTAATTGCTCTGGCTAGGACTTCAAGTACAATGTTGAATAGGTAGGGAGAGAGTGGACAGCCTTGTCTAGTCCCTGATTTTAGTGGGATTGCTTCCAGCTTCTCACCATTTACTTTGATGTTGGCTACTGGTTTGCTGTAGATTGCTTTTATCATGTTTAGGTATGGGCCTTGAATTCCTGATCTTTCCAAGACTTTTATCATGAATGGGGGTGTTGGATTTTGTCAAATGCTTTGTCAGTATCTAATGAGATGATCATGTGGTTTTTGTCTTTGAGTTTGTTTATATACTGGATTACGTTGATGGATTTCCGTATATTGAACCATCCCTGCATCCCTGGGATGAAACCTACTTGGTCAGGATGGATGATTGTTTTGATGTGTTCTTGGATTCGGTTACCGAGAACTTTATTGAGGATTTTTGCATCGATATTTATAAGGGGAATTGGTCTGAAGTTCTCTATTTTTGTTGGGTCTTTTTGTGGTTTAGGTATCAGAGTAATTGTGGCTTCATAGAATGAGTTGGATAGAGTACCTTCTGTTTCTATTTTGTGGAATAGTTTGTGAAGGACTGGGATTAGATCTTCTTTGAAGGTCCGATAGAACTCTGCACTAGACCCATCTGGTCCTGGGTTTCCTTTTGTTGGGGACTATTAATAACTGCTTCTATTAGTTAGGTGATATAGGACTGTTTAGATCATTAACCTGATCTTGATTTAACTTTGGTACCTGGTATCTGTCTAGAAACTTGTTCATTTCTTCCAGGTTCTCCAGTTTTGTTGAGTATAGCCTTTTGTAGAAGGATCTGATGGTGTTTTGGATTTCTTCAGGATCTGTTGTTATGTCTCCCTTTTCATTTCTGATTTTGTTAATTAGGATGCTTTCCTTGTGCCCTTTAGTGATTCTGGCTAAGAGTTTATCTATCTTGTTGATTTTCTCAAAGAACCAGCTCCTCGATTGGTTGATTCTTTGAATAGTTTGTCTTGTTTCCACTTGGTTGATGTTGCCCCTGAGTTTGATTATTTCCTGTCGTCTACTCCTCTTGGGTGAATTTCCTTCCTTTTGTTCTAGAGCTTTTAGGTGTGCTGTCAAGCTGCTAATGTGTGCTCTCTATAGTTTCTTTTTGGAGGCACTCAGACCTATGAGTTTTCCTCTTATAAATGCTTTCATTGTGTCCCATAAGTTTGGGTATGTTTTGGCTTCATTTTCATTAAACTCCAAAAAGTCCTTCATTTCTTTCTGTATTCCTTCCTTGACCAAGGTATCATTGAGAAGAGTGTTGTTCAATTTCCACGTGAAGGTTGGCTTTCTATTATTTATTTTGTTGTTGAAGTTCAGCCTTAGTACATGGTGATCTGATAGGATGCATGGGACAATTTCAATATTTTTGTATCTGTTGAGGCTTGTTTTGTGACCAATTATGTTGTCAATTTTGGAGAAGGTATCATGAGGTGCTAAGAAGAAGGTATATCCTTTTGTTTTAGGATAAAATGTTCTGTAAATATCTGTCAGATCCATTTGTTTCATAACTTCTGTTATTTTCACTGTGTCCTTGTTTAGTTTCTGTTTCCATGATCTGTCCATTGGTGAAAGTGGTGTGTTGAAGTCTCCCACTATTATTGTGTGTGGTGCAATGTGTGCTTTGAGATTTACTAAAATTTCTTTAGTGAATGTGACTGCCCTTGAATTTGGAGCATAGATATTCAGAATTGATAGTTCATCTTGGAGGATTTTACCTTTGATGAGTATGAAGTGCCCCTCCTTGTCTTTTTTGATGACTTTGGGTTGGAAGTCGATTTTATTAGATATTAGAATGGCTACTCCAGCTTGTTTCTTCATACCATTTGCTTGGAAAATTGTTTTCCAGCCTTTAATTCTGAGGTAGTGTCTATCTTATTCTCTGAGATGAGTTTCCTGTAAGCAGCAAAATGTTGGGTCCTGTTTGTTTAGCCAGTCTGTTAGTCTATGCCTTTTTATTGGGGAGTTGAGCCCATTTATATTAGTAGATATTAATGAAAGGTCATTGTTGCTTCCTGTTATTTTTGTTGTTAAAGTTGGCATTTTCTTCCTGTGGCTCTCTTCTTTTAGGTTTGTTGAAGGATTACCTTCTTGAATTTTCTCAGATGTGGTTTCCGTCCTTGTATTGGTTTTTTTCTGTTATTATCCTTTGAAGGGCTGGATTCCTGGAAAGATAATGTGTGAATTTGGTTTTGTCGTGGAATACTTTGTTTTCTCCATCTATGGTAATTGAGAGTTTGGCTGGGTATAGTAGCCTGGGCTGGAATTTGTGTTCTCTTAGTGTCTGTATAACATCTGTCCAGGCTCTTCTGGCTTTCATATTCTCTGGTGAAAAACCTGGTGTAATTCTGATAGGCTTGCCTTTATATGTTACTTGACCTTTTTCCCTTACTGCTTTAAATATTATATCTTTATTTAGTGCATTTGTTGTTGTGATTATTATGTGTCGGTAGGAATTTCTTTTCTGGTCCAATCTATTTGGAGTTCTGTAGGCTTCTTGTATGTTCATGGGCATCTCTTTCTTTAGATTTGGGAAATTTTCTTCTATAATTTTGTTGAAGATATTTGCTGGTCCTTTGAGTTGAAAATCTTCATTCTCATCCACTCCTATTATCTGTAGGTTTGGTCTTCTCATTGTGTCCTGGATTTCCTGGATGTTTTGAGTTAGGATCTTTTTGCATTTTCCATTTTGTTTGATTGTTGTGCCTATGTTCTCTATGGAATCTTCTGCACTTGAGATTCTCTCTTCCATCTCTTGTATTCTGTTGCTGATGCTCACATCTATGGTTCCAGATTTCTTTCCTAGGTTTTCTATCTCCAGCATTGCCTCACTTTTTGTTTTCTTTATTGTGTCTACTTCCCTTTTTAGATCTTGGATGGTTTTATTCAATTCCGTCACCTGTTTTGTTGTGTTTTCCTGCAATTCTTTGAGGGATTTTTGTGCTTCCTCTTTAATGTCTTCTACCTGTTTAGCAGTGTTCTCCTGTATTTCTTTAAGTGAGTTATTAAAGTTTTTCTTGATGTCTTCTACCATCATCATGAGATATGCTTTTAAATCCGGGTCTAGATTTTCAGGTGTGTTGGGGTGCCCTGGACTGGGCGAAGTGGGAGTGCTGGGTTCTGATGATGGTGAGTGGTCTTGGTTTCTGTTAGTAAGATTCTGGGGATTGGGGGGTGGTTATGGGGGACTTTTGGGATAGCATTGAAAATGTAAATGAGGAAAATACCTAATAAAAAATAAATTAAAAAATAAGATTCTTACGTTTACCTTTTGCCATCTGGTAATCTCTGGAGTTAGTTGTTATAGTTGTCTCTGTTTAGTGATTGTTCCTCTGGTGTTTTTGTTACCCTCTATCAGCAGACCTGGGAGACTAGCTCTCTCCTCTGAGTTTCAGTGGTCAGAGCACTCTCTGCAGGCAAGCTCTCCTCTTACAGGGAAGGTGCACAGATATCTGGCGTTCAGACCTCCCTTCTGGCTGAAGATGAAGGCCCAAAACAGGACCTTTCCCAGAAGCTGTGTTGCTTTGGCCTGTCACAGAAGCTGTTAGCTTCTGTGTGCACACTCTCACCTGTGTAGACTCCTTTCGGCGGTGTCCCGGAACCAAGATGGGCTTTGCCTTGCCGATCCTGAGTCAAAGGCCTCCCGGGCCGGGCGGACACCTGTTCTCTGGCCGGGAAGGTGGTCGGATCTGTCCTTGCTTTTAAAAGCTGAGTAGGATTCCATTGTGTAAATGAACCACATTTTCTGTATCCATTCCTCTGTTTAGTGACATCTGAATTGTTTCCAGCTTCTGACAATTATAAATAAGGCTGCTATGAACATAGTGGAGCATGTATCCTTGTTATATAATGGAGAATCTTCTGGGTATATTCCCAAGAGTGGTATCGCTGAGTCCTCATGTGGTACTATGCCCAATTTTCTGAGGAGCTGTCAAACTGATTTCCAGAGTGTTCCAGTCTGCAATCCCACCAGCAATGGAGGAGTGTTCCTCTTTCTCCACATCCTTGCCAGCATGTGCTGTCACCTGTTTTTTATCTTAGCCATTTTGACCTGTGTAAGGTGGACTCTCAAGGTCATTTGATTTGCATTTCCCTAATGACTAAGGATGTTGAACACTTCTTTAGGTGTTTCTCAGCCATTTGAGATTCCTCAGTTGAGAATTCTCTGTTTAGTTCTATACCCCATATTTAATTAGGTTACGTGGTTTTATGGAGTCTATGTTCTTGAGTTCTTTTGATATTTTGAATATTAGCCTTCTATCGGATATAGGGTTAATAAAGATTTGTGGATGACATGATAGTATACATAAGTGACCCCCAAAAATCTGCCAGAGAACTCCTACAGCTGATAAACAACATCAGCAAGGTGGTTGGATATAAAATTAACTGAAAAAAGTAGCTTTCCTCTATCTCTGATCTTTTTTATTTATTTATTTATTTTTTTGGTGTTTTTGAGACAGGGTTTCTCTGTGTAGTCCTGGCTGTCCTGGAACTCACTTTGTAGACCAGGCTGGCCTCGAACTCAGAAATCCGCCTGCCTCTGCCTCCCTGGGATTAAAGGCGTGTGCCACCACGCCTGGCTCATCTCTGATCTTTTAAGAAAAACAAAAAAACAAACCCCCCCCCTTTAATATTCCATACTTGCAGTTACAAATCCCAACGGCATTAACCACTTGGTTCTGGATCTCTGACTTATTAACTTGGCAGTGGTCTTCCTTAACTTTTGATATCAAAGTCTTATATGCCTCTTTCTACCATCTCCTCAGAGGCTAAATAACCAAGCTGACAAGGTGGCTAGAGCTGTAGCTCTCAGAAGCCCAAGTTCCTTGCCATAAGACATGCTTGTTCTTTGGAGCTGAGACAAAAGGATGGACCATCTAAAGACTGCCATATCCAGGGATCCATCCCATAATTAGCCTCCAAACGATGACACCATTGCATACACTAACAAGCCTTTGCTGAAAGGACCCTGATATAGCTGTCTCTTGTGAGACTATGCCGGGGCCTAGCAAACACAGAAGTGGATGCTCAGTCAGCTATTGGATGGATCACAGGGTCCCCAATGGAGGAGCTAGAGAAAGTATCCAAGGAGCTGAAGAGATCTGCAACCCTGTAGGTGCAACAACATTATGAACTAACCAGTACCCCGGAGCTCTTGACTCTAGGGGCATATGTATCAAAAGATGGTCTAGTTGGCCATCACTGGAAAGAGAGGCCCATTGGACTTGCTAACTTTATATGCCCCAGTACAGGGGAATGCCAGGGCCAAAAAGTGGGAATGGGTGGGTAGGGGAGTGGTGGGGAGGGTATGGGGGACTTTTGGGATAGCATTTGAAATGTAATTGAGGAAAATACGTAATAAAAAATATTTTAAAAAACAAAACAAACAAACAAACAAACAAACAAACAAACAAGACATGCTCGTTCTACAACCCACCTCCCCACTGCCAATTCTGTCTCACTTTATTAAAACCTATCTGTGATCTATCTTTTCTAAAGTATATCACCGATGCTATTTTCACATGCCCCTTTGGAACTATTCCCCCTACTACTTGCCAAAGCTTCATCCTGAACTCCTTTCCTCCTCAGTCAACATTGGGACTTGGTCCTTCTTACTCCTCCTGGTCACAGCCCCCCTCCTCTTTCTCCTAAATGGACAGGCTCCTTCAGGGTCATCCTTATTAAGCAACTGCAGAAAAACTTGATGGTTTTCCTCACTGGATTTACCTTTCTTATCTCAAACTATTACCTGAAGATAGTCCTCCTCTTTATATCTCAACACCTTCAGGACTTCAACCACAACAGGACCTTGTTCTCTTAAGTTTCAAAGGATATCAAGATTGAACAGGTTGCTTTTAAAATATATCAAGTTTGAGCAGCTTGCCTCTCATCTCAGTGGATTGAGGCCTCATACTCCCTTTGAGACCTAAGCCCAATTCTATAGGGTTATGCCCTACCACTTCTGATTTCTCTTGCTCACTCCCATCAGTAGTGAGCACTATGTATGGAGAGTTGAGGTTCAGGAAACCTATACTCATCAGCTCAGCCCGACCATTCATGTGATAGAGTCTGAAAAGTGCTAACAAGCACATTGCCAAAAGGAGATACCAATCCCTGCACCACCTAAGTGGTTCTAAAACACCTGTTCCCTAAGTTTGTTTTCTCTACTATCACACTCAGGATTAGTGTTGACATTGAACAAAGAATTATGGAGACTGTTCTTATTGGTCCTGTAGGATACATGATTCATTTTCAGGAAAGCATGCTACTTTTAATCCAGAATGGCAAATTTTTATATCGTTATTGAGGACCCATAGCACCCCAGGTGGGAGGCAGGAGTCATTGGTAAACTTCCCTACAGCATTCATTATACTTGTCCATCAGGCATGATCAAAATAAATACAGAGGGGACACAGCCTACTCTTTCAAATCCTAGGAGTAGACACAGTAAAGGAAGTGATTCAACATTCCTCAAAGTTCCTTACATTCCTAACATCCACCTCTCTTAGACAATACCGATCTCACCTCTCTATCATACCATCTCTTATTTCAGACCGTTGCCTCTACATATGAGTTATTGAATAATACTCTGACTGACTGCTTTGGAGAATAATGGGTTAAACTCATATCTACCATGTGTGGCCTTGACAATTGGATGATTAGATTCTTTCACCTCTTTGCTCATTAATTGCTTTAAGTAAAAAATTGCTACCCCCCCCATATTGCAAGCAGCTTTAATTTCCCATAGTCACACTTTGTGCAGCACACTAGATCTTGCAGATTTCAATAATATGATTCTTAACACCACCACCCAGCCTCTATGCTGAAATATTTACAATGCTTCAATTCTCTGTGGCACTCAAGTCTATAACTGTCTACCTGCAGAGTGGCCTGGGACTTTGTGGCATGGTGTTCCTTTTTTCCAAAGCTAGGGGTGGTACCTGGTGAAGAACTTTTGTCAGTTCCCACCACAGGGTTTATAGCCTAAAGGCATAACAACAAAAAAAGAAAGCAAGAAAAAAAAAGAGCAGTTCAGATCCTGCCTTTACTTGCAATCCTGAGTGTTGCTACTGGTATTGTCCCTTGAATGACAAGACTGATAACTTCTCTAGGTATTTACCATAACTTTTCATTTCAGATTATCCAGGATCTCCCACAGGTGGGCTCAGACCATCCTCTTGCTTTTCAGGGCCAAATAGACTCATTGGCAGTTCTAGTGCTACAGAATTGATAAGGGATTTGTTAAGGGTAGAGAAAGATGGTCTTTGTCTCTTCCATGGGGAGGAATGTTGCTTTTTTACCAACCAGCCAGGCAGAGTAAAAGATAAAATCCTACAACTCCAGATGTATTTCCAAAATTGTAGAAAACAGCTTGATGCCTCTGGCCAGTGCTTTGTTAACAGTCCAGTATGGAATTGGATACTAGCCTTCCTGTCCCCACTTCTCCTTTTCTTAATCCTACGAATCAGTCACACCCTGACTCATAAACTTCCTGTCTAGATTCATTCAACAGCAGATCCAAAAGGTTTCTAGCCAGACTTTTAATCAGTTATTATTACAAGATTAATAGTACTGACCCTTATCTCTGAAACCAGAAGCCTACAACTAATGATTATATCCTAAAAGTGAAGATCGAATTTCCCCAGAACCTCTATGCTGACATTCAGCAGGAAGTGGTCTAATGATGATGTCCTTTTTCCCTAGCTATGACAGTTCATCAGTAGTAAACAAAATGGGGATGGATGTTGGATATACCACTCAAGTGGCAGGGAAGGCTTTCCCTGCATTGGACTCCCTGCATTGGATTCCCTTTGCAAACTTTGAATACTTTATAGAGAAGAGACTGAAGGAAAGTCCATCCAGAGACTGTCCCACTTGGGGATCCATCCCATATACAGTCACCAACCTCAGACACTATCGTGGATGCTGGGAAGTGCTTGCTGATGTAAACCTGATATGGCTGTCTCCTGAGAAGTTCTGTCAGAGCTTGACAAAGATGTGGATGCTTGCAGATAACCATTGGACTGAGCACAGGGTCCCTAATGGAGGTGTTAGAGAAAGGACTGAAGGAGCTGAAGGGGTTTGAAACCCATAGGAAGAACAACAATATCAACCAACCAGCCACCCCACCCCCTGAGCTCCCAGGGACTACACCACCAATCAAAGATTACCCATGGAGGGACCCAGGGCTCCAGCTGCATATGTAGCAGAGGATGGCCTTGTTAAGCATCAATGGGAGGAGAGGCCCTTGGTCCTGTGAAGGCTTGATGGATGCCCTGGTGGGAGTGGGTGGCTGGGTGGGGGAATACCCTCATAGAAGCAGGGGGAGGGAGGATGGGATAGGAGGTTTCTGGGTGGGGTGGGGGTGGGGAGACCAGAAAAGGGGATAACATTTGAAATGTAAATAAAGAAAATATCCAATTAAAAAAAGGAAAAAAAAAACCTTTGTATACTTTGTAAACTTTGACAATAGGATCTTTCACTTACTTCTAGGGGATAACCAAGAACAAGCCTGCATTGTGTTAGAAGCCTCCGAGCACTCCTCAGTCAATAACTCATAGGAAACAACTGCACCTCATGCAGAGACTATTATTTAAAAACATATGTCTTGATGACCCAGGGTAGGGGAATGCTAGGGCACTGAGGCAGGAGTGCGTGGGTAGGTGGGGGAGCCCCCCCATAGATGTAGGGGGAGGGCAGAGGGGATAGGAGGGTTGTGGAGGGGAAACTGGGAAGGGCTTTCTCCTCAGAGAATGGAAAGCCCACTTGGGCACCACCCTGCCTTGGAACATCTAGTCCCAGCAGGACTAAGCACATCCTTTCCCACTGAGGCCCAACCAGGAAGTCTACTTAGGGGAAGGGGATACAATGGCAATCGACAGAGTCAGAGACAGCCACTTCTTCAATTGTTAGAGAACCTACGTGAAGTCCAAGCTACACATCTGCTATAAATGTGTAGGGGACATAGGTCCAGCCCATACATGCTCCTTGGTTGGTGGCTCAGTCTCTGTGAGCCCTCATGGGTCCAGGTTAGTTGACTCTGTAGGTCTTCTTGTGGTGTCCTTGCCCCCTCTGGATTGCTTCTATCCCCCACTCTTCCACAAGACTCCCCATCTCCCAACTTCATGTTTTTTTCTTTTACTTTTTTTCTCACTAAATCCCCTCAGCATTGCCATCATATGAATGGGTGTAGGGTTATAAACTAAAATACATGAAACATCTCAGGGGCCACATCTGATTTATGTCGATGTGTGTTTGCCTGTATGAGTATATGTGTGTATGTGAAGTTACCTAGAGAGCAGAAGAAGAATGTGATCCCCTGGAAATGGAGTTACAGGTGAGCATGGTTATTGAAACCCAACTCTGGTATTCTGCTAGAGGAGCAAGACCGCCTGAGTGCTGAGCCAGTTTTCAGCCCCTTCTTTTTCCTTTTGTAATGACATATTAAAATTATTTTTATAGTACTAGGTTCTCCTACATACATGCCTAGCTATATACCACATTTAAGAACTCATTCTTCAGTTGATGTGTGTAGGCTTCCCCTGTTACTTGCCTATCATGAATAGTGTTGAATATCTTTTTATGTGTTTGTTTGTCATCAGTACATCATATTTGACATATCTTTTCTCATTTATATGTTGTGTTTACCATGAATAAGACATGTTGGCAGGGACGATCAGAAGGAAGAAAATGGGTAAGTTTATAAATATTAACATAATTTATTTCTATGATGGTAGAACTTTTGTATACCTTGACTATGGTGGCAGTCACATGATTATACAACCTTATACAGTGACAAGAAAACAGTGCACATGCATATGTACACACAAATGACTATATAAAAAATGGGGGAGATATTACTACGATATAGAGATGATAGCAATATCAATAACCTGAATTTATATTATATTTTTCCAAAGAATTATAAAACAAAAATGAGTAAAATGCATATGAAATGTGTCTGTATTATTTATTGTCTTCAGTTATTTCAATAAATATTTCATCAGGAATTAATTAAGGAAGTATCAGCATTAACTGCTTCTAGATCCCTTAATAAAGACTCATATATAGAATATTAAGTGTGTTGAGCACCTTATAATCTATACAGAAATGATAGGACTAAACAGAGTAGATGTGACTAGATATAATAGGAGGTCCTGTGAACCATTGATAGTTAAAGAATATTGCAATTAGTTTAAACTCTACCCATTAATATACATTTTATGTGTTTGTATTACTTTACTTTGTCACTGGCATGACAGAGTAACACAGAAAAGAAAGACTTGATTTTAATTAACTATTAGAGAAGGTGTATTTCCTCATGGAGGGGAAAGGATGATAGAAGGAGTTGGTGTTATGAATATTTTTTATTAATCAGTCCATTTGTTTACATCTCAAATGGTATCCTACTTCTTGGTTACCTTACACCAACTCCCCATCCCACATCTGCCCTCCCCTCTCCCCTTTGCCTGTATGAGAGTGCTTCCCTACCCACCCACACTTTTCCACCCCACCGCTAAAGCATCCTCCTAGGCTGGAGCATCAAACCTCCTCAGGACCAAAGACCTCTCCTCCTGTTGCTATCAGGCATGGCCATCCTCTGCTACATATGTATCTGGAGCCATGGATTCCTCCAGGTACACTCTTTGGTTGGTGGTCTAGTCTCTGGGAGAACTGGGTGGTGAGGTCAGACTATGTTGTTCTTCCCATGGGATTGCAATCCTCCTCTGCTCCTCCAGGCCTTCCGCCAGCTCCCTCACCAGGTTTCATGATTGGAGTCTGATGGTTGGCTCCAAGCATCAACATCTGCATTGGTTGGTTGCTGGCCAGACCTCCCCAGGAACTGCTACACTAGGTTCCCTGTCAGCAAGCACCTCTTGACCATAGCAACAGTGTTGGGTTTGGTGTCTGCAGACATGATGTATCCCCAGGTAGGACAGTCCCCAGTTGGCCCTTCCTTCAATCTCTGTTCCATTTTTTTGTCTCGGTTATTCCTTTGGACAGGAAGATTTCTGGGTTAAAAAGTTTGAGATGGGTGGATGGTCCAATCCCTCGACTAGGGGCCATACCTATCTACTAGAGGTGGTCTTAACAGGTTCTATCTCCCCCTTATCTGCACATTTCGGCTAAAATCATCCCTACCATGTCTTATAGTTCAAGAAGGAGGGGGACTGTTTCAAAGCAAGGCTGTCTTTTGATACTCAGAGCCCATCTCACAGCTATTCACTTCCTCCATCTATACTGTGCTTTTGAAAGGTTCTGCAACCTTCTCAAACAGCATTAGTAAGAGGCCAAGTGTTCAAACACACAAACCTAAGGAAGACACTGCACATCAAACCATAACTGGGCAAAGGTCATGCCTGCATTTTCACTTGTTCATTGCCTGGCTCTACACTAATGGTAAATATCCACATGAAGGAGGAATGAATTAGTGACTAAATTAGCAAACTAATGAATATTGAGCTAGAGGAGCTTGTGAAATGCCCTGTGATCTTCAGAACAATTGAATGCAGGGGCAAGAATTACAATGACACGGCTATCTGCAACCATGATCTAGGCCACAAAAGTTTCTTTGGATCAACATTTGTATAAAGATCAAATCCAAGTGGATCAAGTATCTCAACATAAAACCAGATACACTGAATTGAATAGAAGAGAAAGTGGTAAAGAACCTTGAACTCATTGGCACAGGGGGCAATTTCTTGAACAGAACTCCAATGGCTCAGCCTCTAAGATCAACAACTGATAAATGGGACCTCTTGAAAATGAAAAGCTTCTGTAAAACAAAAGACACTGTCACTAGGACAAATCGGCATGGTGGGGGACAGGGAAGAAGCCCAGAGAGCCAGCAGAATGAATAGAAATATGCAGTCTTTGGGGGTGGGAGGTGGGGAAATACTCTAGAAAATATCAGAGACTGGGGGGGGGGGGTTGAGAGGCTCTCAGAACTCAATGGGTAGGATTTTAGATGAAATGCCCAATATTGGGGAGAGGGAACTTGAAGAGTCCACCTCCAGTAGATAGATAGGGAATCAAGTGGAGGGATGGGGTTGCCATACCACAGTCAAAATTTTTGACCCAGAATTGTTCCTGTCTAAAAATAGACAAAAATGGAGAAGAGACTGAAGGAAAGGCAGTCAAGTGACTGGCCCAACTTGGGATTCATCCCATGTGTGGCACCAAGGCCTGACACTATTACTGATGCTATGGTGTGGTAACAGACAGGAGCCTGGCATGGCTGTCCTCTGAGAGTCCCTACCAGCAGCTCACTGAGGAAGACTCAGATATTTACACCCAACCATTGGACTGAAGTCAGGGACCCCTATGTTTGAATTAGCGGAAGGATGGAAGAAGCCAAGGAGGAAGGTGGAAGGTGACCCCATAGGAAGAACAACAATCTCAACTAATCCGGACCCCTGGGAGCTCCCAGACACTGATCCACCTACCAGACAGCATATACTAGCTGGTCTGAGGTCCCTAGAACTTATTTAGCAGAGGACTAATCCTTGAAAGACTTGAGGCTCCAAGGAGTAGGGAGGCCTGGTGAGGGGGAGCATCCTCTCAGAGATGGGTGAGGAGGAATGGATAAAGAACTGTGTGAGGGGGTGGTCAGGATGGGGAGTAATGGCTGGATTGTAAATAAACTACTACTACTACTACTACTACTACTACTACTACTACTACTACTGAAATTTGTTTTCTTTAAAAACCAAGTTCTGTTATGTGACTATGTTTGTCTTTGAATCGCAAGTATGGGGTACGGGGTGCTTCAGATTCTCCACAGCCACTAACTATGTTGCCTTGTGCTCTAGGAGTCTTAAGACTTTTGCCAGCTGCAGACAGATTATGCTTGGGACTTTGGAGAGGGTACAAATTCGAGAGACCTGAGAGGGTGATGTGGCAGGGCACTGTCCTCCCTGGCTCTCCCTGTTGCTGCTTTTCCTATTGTTGGATTGCTATTTTACTGGATTGCTGGTTGGAGATATCCTGATGACTTAGATTAGACTTGGCCCTAAAAACCCCATCCCCCTAATAAGCAGGAAGTAGTCTAAAGAGGTCTCTGCTCCCTATCTGCTCTAACCTTCTTTCTCTCTTACCTTGTGTTGGGGGACTGGAAGGGTGGTAGATAATAGAATTCAATAAATTAGCTCCAAAAGTATACCAACAGACATTTATTAGTTTTCTGGATGATATAAATAATATAGACATATTGTAGATAATGTGCAAAACAAAAATGGTATGAATTCATGAATAAATGATATATTTGTGCAACCACTAAGATATACTTGCTAATTCTTTGGTTAGTTTCCCTTGAGTCTAATATATTTACATTATACACATGCAACCATGAACATTGTATAGTATTTGGAAATCTCAGTGAAGTGTAAGGAAATGAAAGACTTCATAAAATCTAGCACAGAGATAAGTCCTTTGAAAATTATGAAATTTCCCTAGGATTTTATTCATAATTTTTATGTTTCTTTATTGTGTACAGATGCCTGTGTTTCTGGATTGTTATCTCACATTTTCATGCATTCTAAATATACAAAATTATGTTTTATTGGCTACATAGTAATCTACAGTAAGTAAAATGGTTCATTTTCTTAGTCATAACTCTATCATTACAAAGTTAGGTCATTTCCTTCACATTGGCAATACTCTGAAAAATTTTTGCACATGCGTTCAAGCAGAAATCTGATTATCACTTAAAATACATTCCCATAGGTTTACCTGATAAGAATTATTGTGGTAATATTGATATGTATAACCCAATTGTTGCAAGAACTTACTTTTCACAACTTTATAGAAACATTCTTATTATAACATTCCTTCTGATCAGGATTTTCCTGAATTCTTTACTTTGAAAATTATTATATATTTATAGCAAGATGTGGAAAGGTAATAGTAGACTATCTTGAACCAATTTTCCTAATGCTAAGATGATACATAACAGTATTATAATGTCAAAGCCAAGAAATTGATATTAATACTGTAGTGTGAGAGAACAGACCAGGTATACATATAATAGCTTGCTCATTTATTCCACTAGCAAATATTTATTAGCACAATCTAATGTACAGGTAATGATAAATAGTGTTGGAATGAAAACCTGATACACAGAGATACATACACATACATACAAATATAATTTCAGTAGTTTTCTATATGCTATGTGCATGTGTGTATATGTATAGATCTATTTAATTTTTATTTTCGCTTTTAACCAGTGTCTTATTATTGCTCATGGCTTCTAATTTACATGTGCGGAAAGAGTTGTTTTAAGCCAGGTGCAGAGAGCATAGTGCAAGCAGCTGAATCAGGAGCACATCTAAGGCCAGAAGTTCACAGCCAGCCTAAGCTACATGGTGAGGCAGAGCGGGAATGGAGGAGGCAGGAAAGAAGCCAGAAGCGAGGGGAAGGTGAGAGGGCTGAGGTCAGCAGTGCTGGCACACTTGCCCATGGCCCTGGCTCTATCCTTAACAACACAGAGACAGAAAAGAGCACTTTGGGCTGTGCTAACAGCTTTCTTGTCCTGTTTCCCTAGCTGCACAGACAGACCATGTGATGTCAGCTGCCGGTTGCCAGAGTCTTACTATGAAACACCATCTGCTAAAGGGGCCACCTTTCTAGAAGGTTAGTGTTTGATAACAAGTATATGTCTTAGGTTAGATGAGCAGTGTTAATTTCTAGCCTTTACCAACCACTCATTGTGTAGTAGTTATCAACAGCCCAGTAAGGCTGAACATTTATTAGACCTATTTCACAGATGAGAAAACTGAGGCAAGCAAAATTAAAGTCAGCCCTGGCAAGTTACACAAGCTGGAGATGGCAGAGCTAGTGGGAAGCCGAGGTAAAAAGCCTAGATATGTCCTGTTGGCCTCTGAATCTAAAGATGTGTGACCCAAGGGGCACAACAAGCCGTAGTAATCCATTCTGGTGGCTTTCTTCAACTTTCGAACCGGCAAGCATGAGGCACTGGAGTATCTCCTTCAGCAAACAGTTTGGGGGAAAAATACAGGGCGGGAGCAGCCTGGGTCAGCATTCTCAAGGTGTGTCCCACAGAACTGGGTGAGGTTGTCTAGTGTGACACCCCCACTGGCTTCCACAGACACGCTGGGTAATTTGGCTTTAAGCGTAGCTGCTGTGGGGTGCAGCTCCTCAGGCTTAAAGTTGTCCAGCATTACCAGGTCAGCCCCAGCCTCTGCTGTCCACAAGGCCTCCCTCAGGCTGCTACATTCCACCTCTACCTTCAACCCTGCCTGCCGAGCCTTCAGCACTGCCGGCTGCCACCATGTGGTTGTCTTTCACTATCACCAGCCCTCTCCCAGGTCCTAGCGGTGGCATGCTGCCCCGCCTACTAGGAGGAGCTCATACTTCTCCACCAGTCAGAAACTGGTGCCTCGTCTTCCTCGTGCCTGCCACGTGTCCAGTCCGGCTGGTGCTCCTGGCCACCTCCACAGCTGTCGCTGCTGCGCTGGTAGTCCCACTGCAGTAGGCCAGGGTATTAAGGGCCACCCGTCCTCTTTGCAGCAGGTGGTAGACACGTCCCTTGACCTCTTGCCACCTTTATTCAGCTTCGATCCCTCCGGGAGGAACCAGGACACTTAGCAGTTGAGTTGAGTGAAGATGGTGTCAAAGAAGGGTCGCCCTGCCAGAACCCCGGGAGATTTAGCCCACAGCACAGCCTACGAGGTAACCAAGGATGCAAAATTGAGGCCTGAGCAGTCCTCTTGAAGCTAGCCGTTCGCCAGGGCTGCCAGGGTTCTAGGGGATAACAGGAGCTGCAGGCCTTCAGGGTCCATGGTGACTTGGAACAGCCAGCTGGTCACTGTAGATCTATTTAATTAATATATACATTTGTGTAGTAATGTAATAATTAGGATGCAGAACTATTATATTACCAGAAAAGAACTTCCATCTGCTACTCCTTCATCCTCAGCCCCCACCTTATCCCCTGGAGATCAATATTCTCTTCTCCATCTTTATGATTTTATTTTTAAAAGTTTAAATATTTGTTTTTTATTTTATGCATATGAATGTTTTGTCTGTGTGCATATATTTGTACTACATGTATGCCCAGTGCCTGAGGATTTTAGATCCCCCCGCAACTGGGGTTAGAAATGGTTCTGAGCAACTCTGTGGATGCTGAGAGTTAAGCTCAACTCTTCTGCAAGAGCAACAAGTGCTCTAAAGCACTGTATCATCTCTCCAGTACCTCTTCATGATTCCACTATTTAAAGTATATTATATAATTGCAACAATACAGAACGCAGTCTTTCACAGTTTCCTATTAGCCATTTAGAATGATGCATTGGACATACATTTTGGTTGATGCATGTATTTAATTCATTTGTGTGGCTGAATAGTATCCCATTATCCAGGATTTGTACTAGGGAAAGTTTGGTCACTTTAAGTTGTAAATTAGTATGAAAAATGATATGAATATTCATGTGCCAGTTTTCTAATTTTTCTGGCTTGTGTGGTAGCCAAATAGAGAGTTTTATAAGAAACAACCAAACATTTCTCTAGAGTGACTATCATTTTATAGCTAATGATCAGCTATAATAGATGATCAACACTTCATTTGCATAATTTGGAATTGTCACTGTTTTTGTTTTTGTCATCCTGATAGTAGATACTGATGCTACATAACTTCTTTTTTTAAAAAAAAATTTAAAATTTTATTTTAATTAGGTATTTTCTTCATTTACATTTTCAATGTGCATTTTCATGGTGGCTGATAGTGTTGAGTCTTTTCAAATGATTATTTGTCACCTATAGCTTCTCTTTGGTGATATGTCTATTTATGTCTTTTGTTGGACTCACTGAATTTTGAAAATCTTGTATATGTGCTGTTTAGGGTTTGCAGTCTAGTTAGCAGTATTGAACCAATGTCAGTCTTCTGGCTTTTATTTTGCAGCAAAGTTACACAACATGCAAGAGTCTCAGTAAAGTATTCAAGGGACTCTATTAGGACAATAGTTATCTTTTTCAGATATGTGATATACATGTTATTTTTCCCTAGTTTGTGGCTCATTTTTCATTGAATCTAAGAAATTTTCACAGAGCCCAGGTTTTGAGATGATGTCAGAATAAGCTAACAAGTAGCAAGTGGCATATGAAGCAAGCTAAACTAGCACACGTGCTCACTAGTTCAGGCAGGTTCCCTGCAGTATCTATCTGGAAGCAGATATGCAAACATTTCTTGCCATGGACTGGGTTTCTCACTGATCTCTGCCTCCTGGCTGTGGCTTTGTTTCCTGACTACTGCTCCAGGGCATACTCTATATTGGCATTAAACTGGAAGTACACAAAAGGCTCCAGCCAGTCAGGCCTTTCATGTGTTCTTCAGTTTCATTCTTGTTGGATATTTTTCATCTCTTGGTATACAGCCTGGACACCCAGCTCCTGTCTGATTGATGGTTGGTACTAGCTGCATGGCCATTCTTCTTTCCATGTTTGTGCCTTGGCTTTTTGAACATACCCACTCTTTGGTGTTATCTAGCTAGAACTAAAATTTATTGTATAAAGGAGTTGCACCATCTGAATTTAGGCTAAATCAGATTCTCAAGAATTTGAAGTTCAAAGTTGAGGATAACACCTAATCAAAGGACTATAGTTTGTACTCTCTCTTTACTTGAGAATGTAAACTACATAAGAAGTACAAGAGGATGGCAGGATGGGGGTTGATAGTCCTATTTTCTTCTTTCAAAGTTCAATTGTCATTAACTATATCCAAATTCAATATATATGTTTTTAGGGGGCATGATTAATCTTACACATGACCATTTGTTGATCTGTTTTATCACTTTCTCTATCCATCTCCAATATATCTCTTTGGTTAGTTGTCTGGGTGTTGGATTCCTGAAGACAGAATTTTTATGTTACACTCTTTTACTTGAACATGCCCAGTCTTCCATGCCCTCAGCTTCTAAGGGATCTAAATGAGGGGCTGCTTTTCTGTTGATTCATCACTGATGGATATAGGTCATTATGCACCCTTTTTTTTTAAAATTAGGTATTTTCCTTGTTTACATTTTCAATGCTATCCCAAAGGTCCCCCATACCCACCCCCCAATCCCCTACCCACCCACTGCCCCTTTTTGGCCCTGGTGTTCCCCTGTACTGGGGCATATAAAGTTTGCAAGTCCAATGGGCCTCTCTTTGCAGTGATGACCGACTAGGCCATCTTTTGATACATATGCAGCTAAAGACAAGAGCTCCCGGGTACTGGTTAGTTCATATTGTTGTTCCACCTATAGGGTTGCAGTTCCCTTTAGCTCCTTGGGTACTTTCTCTAGCTCCTCCATAAGGGGCCGTGTGACCCATCCAATAGCTGACTGTGATCATCCACTTCTGTGTTTGCTAGGCCTGTCCTCTAAAATCCAGTTCTTCCTTCAGCTAGATATTGGGTATACAGTAGAAAATATTTGTAAGCAATCTATTTTATTTTTCATGAATCCTCTAGGATATGCACTAAAATAATTTTGAGCAACAAAATATTCCCCAACACTCTCTAGGTTCAGTTAACCAGAAAATCCCTTTCTGTTCAATTCCATCGTATTTTCAAGCTTTGTTCCTGCCCTTGTGCACTCTAACAGACTGAGTCTTTCTGTGGGAATGGTGAAAGTCACAGTCTGCACCAGGATTTGTTTTGTTTCTTCAAATGCGGGCATTTCAAATGCCAGAACCTTGTACCATAACCTAATTCAGATACTCTAGCAACTAAAGACTTGTTTGCCCAGGAACTTTCTGATAGCTTTCCTATGAAGAAAATCCTCACCTAACTTTTGTTCTTTACCTCATCATTCACATTGCTAAGTATTTGCAAGCTCTAAAAGGACAAGACTAGAACTGGATAAAGCTATTAGTTAAAGTACTTTCAATATATTCATTTACCCGCAAATATTTTCATTGATATTTTAAAAATTGTTAATCCAGATTTTATGTGCTACATTGATGATAGATCACTTTGATGAGTTACCTCACTAGCAATAAATTTACTAAGCAATCATCATAATAAACCACTTAATGTGTACCATGACAGCTTGTGGTAATGCTGGAGGAACTTCCATATTAATTTACATTTAGCAGTTTATATACATCAAACAGATAGTGCATGTAGCAACATTTGCCACAGTTAATAAAAATATTGAAGGCTATAAAACAGCTTCATTATAATGTGGAAAGGGACCCATATAGGAAGAAATAGGATTTGAAGGATTTGAAATACTTCCATATATCTGACTAATATGAATTTTTCTGGGAGAAGTATATGTCATTCATCTCTAAGTTTCATTACCTTATGCATATCTAGTGTATTAAAAATACGGACCCATTTGAGATATATAAAAAAGATACATTAAAAGCTTCTCAACTCCATAAATAAGCAGCATAAAATTCTAAATTCTTGATTTCCAGCCAGACAGTCAGTGGTACTGATGATATCAAGTAGCTATACACTCAAACAACACTAGGACTGTCATCATGGAGTCCTGAAGACAATTCACTTTAAATAATACTGAAGAGGGTGGATATAAACACAGCATTTTTTTGGGGGGGAGTCATATTTTATCTCTAACATTTCTTTCTAGGTTGTATGACAGTTGACAAATGTTAAATAAAATCCTGTAGGAAGCCATGTGTTTGTATTGAGTCCTTGTAACAGGCCCAACAAACCAAACCAACCCAGGGTGTAATTCCACTAGCTCAGCAGGCCACTGCCAGTTGCCTGATTAGGTTGTAAACATTAAGCTGTGAGTGTTTGACTGGTTGGTTGACTAGGCTGGTAAGTTGCTTCCTTTTTCTCATTTTTGTTTCCTATTTACAGTGGATTATCTTATTACTTACTTTTTGCCAATTTGCTCTGGTTCTACTAGCAGTCCAATTTAGAAGGGGTTTTGTTTAATTTTGCTCACACAAATTCTACTGAATTTAATTGGTCTAAGGAATTTTCCTCTTAACACAAGTCACTTAATTTTTCTTTGTCCCAGGTTCCTTATCTTTAACAGCAGATAAGATGGCGATAAGGGTAGCACTGTCACTCCACAGCTGAGAATGGTTAATGATTAATACTGAAGCTGCCACCTAAGCATTAGCTTACACATGGACAATTTAGCGGTCTATACTCGTTGGATAACTATCTATTGATTGATTTGTAACCCCCTAGGCTGTTGATTCATTTGTCCTTTTCTACCTGAGTAGATAGAGAGCACAAACATCACTGCTGTCCTTTAGACCCCCCATCTACTTCAAGATGAAGCTCCCTCCTAGACTCACTGCTTTAAGTTAAACAAGTCATCTTTCACCTTGATCACCCATTTCCTGTGCTTCTAATTATAAAAAGTGATTCTGTCCTTTGTAATGAAGAGTCTTATGATGTTTGATAGATCCATGAGAAATATTTTTGGTAGTGCTGCCTAGAATGTGGCGTGTACTAGAATTATTTGTGACTTTTGTAACACAGATGCATGCATCTCACCTTGAAGATTGATTCTGTGTTATTGCTCTTAGTGCTGTACTTTTTCAAAAATTATAGATATATTCTAAAGTAAAATGGGCAACGGCCTCTATACTAGGACATATATGCTTACTCCTAGTCAGGAGCGGGTGTGGGTTTGGATTATCTAGAGATTCTTGCATTGGGGCTGGAGGTTAGTATATTTATGCATTATTTTCTTATATAGTGAAAAAGACTATTGCCATATTGAACATTACAAAAAAATGTACTGGTAGTATAAGAAATTGGTATACAGGATGATGGCTGGAAAAGGGCACAGATAGATCTTTGGAAACTGGGGAGCCACTGCCAATAGCTGTGCACTCACTGATAAACAGATCCTAGTGGTGAGATCCCAAATCACTGTCACACAGATGGTTCCTGTTAATCTCATTGTGTCTCAAAAGAAGACAAAAATGAATAAGAAAAAAATGACTTCTAGAGGAAGAGAGAGGATTTATAAAGTCATGAGAAAGACAAGAGAGAGAAGGAGGCAAGAGTAATCAGAATGTATTTTATGCATGCTTGATTGAAATGTCAAAGAATAAATTTATTTAAAAACTATATGGCTAGGATTGGGATGTGGCTTAGTGGTTGAACTATGACTTGCATGAATAAGGTTATGGGTTCAATCTCCAACATGGAAAAAATATGAAAGAAAGAAAGAGAGAGAGAGAGAGAGAGAGAGAGAGAGAGTAAAAAGAAAGGAAAAAAGCGAAAAGCTAATACATATCACTTCTTGAGTGGTAGTCAATCTTTCAAATACACTGAAATCAAGGCATTTATGTAGATGTGGTGGTACATGCTTATAATCACAACACCTGAAAGGTCGAGGCAAGGGAATTACTGTGACTTCAAGGCCAACATGAATTGCATAGTGAGAGTCTATGACACTATCTCAAAAGAACCAAACAAAAAGAAAGAAAATATAAAGGAAAGAAGCCTGTGAGTTATGGGGTACCTATCAGACTGAAGACAGAAACAAAGGCACAGTGAGAACAATAGCTGAACTTAAGGACCTCTGATTTTTCAGCCTAGTCCAGGTATAAGGATTCTCACATATTCTTTGATCTCTACAAACCTTAGTGAAGATCAGGAGGCTTCAGGGAGGTAGGTTCTTTCTCAAAGTTCATTCTGCTTGTGAGGGAAAACAGCATAACACGGGCTTAGATCTTCACTGATCTTAGTTTGTGAACTTGAGCAGCCAAGGTAGGGGAAGTTTCATTTTAATAACATTTAAAGTAATAATGGCACACAATGGTATGGGCTTAGAGACACTTTCATGATAAATATGGTGAGAAAGATACGACTTTTTGAAAAACTTGTTACAGTTTTGTCTTAATAAAAATCAGAGGTATTTAACACAATATATTCTGGAGAATAAATGTGAAATTGATAGCTTAGGGTAGGAACTTCTGTCAGACTTCCTTTAATGGATTTTTTTCCTGAAATGTTCAGGAAGCTTTTTATTTTTTTCAAGTACAAAACTGTAGAGAAGGGAGTTAGTTGGATGAATTATTTATTAAGACTTTTGACTTCTTGTTACCCTTGCAAAGTTTTCTACAATGAACCTCAGAGTATAAGTCATACAGATTTCTGATCCACGTAAATGTAGAAGGCTGAACACTTTCTGAATTTTAGAAATACTAGATTACTAAATTTGATGAAATACTAAATACAAAAAAATATATGGTATATATAATTAAGAAAGCATAAAGTCCTTGAGCTTACTCAAGTATGTAAGAAATGTAAAAAACAAAACAAAAACCAAAACAACAACAACCCCCAAAACTATCTATCCAGTTTGTATTGTTTGAAGGCTTGGCCATGACGAAACATATGTTAAACTTTTTCATCAAGGAATTATATATGATCTTTCAAATAAGACAGAAATTGCTTCATATTTTGATAGTACTAGGAGTTGATCCTAGACCCTTGTGCATACCAGGCAAGTGCTGTTTCCTGAGCCATACCCCAAGCCATCTTTTGCTATTTTAATAATCTATGTTCTTTTGGATAGAATGTTTGATTGGCACAACAGTAAAGGCAACTATATTTTGTTTCTTGAAAGGATTCTATAAATGCTAAGAGGAAAAATAACTTCATCAGTGTACAGGGCATCTGTATTTTTATTAAATAGAAATAATATAAAAATCAAAGAGAATAGGAAGAAACAATAACAGACACAGAGTAGTTCATGCTAACCTGACAACCTACAATTTATAACAAGAAAAAAATAAATAGAAAAGTTAGCGAGAGAGAGAGAGAGAGAGAGAGAGAGAGAGAGAGAGAGAGAAGAAGGAGAAGGAGAAGGAGAAGGAGAAGGAGAAGGAGAAGGAGAAGGAGAAGAAGAAGAAGAAGAAGAAGAAGAAGAAGAAGAAGAAGAAGAAGAAGAAGAAGAAGAAGATGAGGAGGAGGAGGAGGAGGAGGAGGAGGAGGAGGAGGAGGAGGAGAGAGAAGAAAGAGAAATTTAGGAATGGAGTAAATAAGAGGACAAAGTCTGTATATGCTTATGGTGGGAATATGAGCTTCTTGACAAGACAGGAGACAGTAATTAGGGGGGAGAGTAAACTCCTTGCTATCCAACATATGATTCAGAATAGTCCATAGATGGCTTAGCAGGGAGACTGTTGGAAATAGAGTATACACATTTTGATATACCCAACTAAAGCTTCATTCTCACTTAAACTTCATTCTCACTTAAATGATTAGTACCAAAATCAATTTAAGATATCCCTTTTCTTGTGGCACCAAATTTTATGATTCTCTAGGTAGAAAAGTTGTGACTTTTTTGTTTTGTTTTATGTAATGTAGTATATAATAATATATAACAGATAATTATGTAATATATAATAATACTATCCATATCTATATATCTCTTTGATTGGTGAATGTGGAATTCAATGTTAAGAAACTCCTGGAAGCTTATTGCTTTCACCTTCTGTGGTCCTGGCACTGAAGGAACAGCCAAGCAATGGCTAAGTATTCCTGTCTCTAACCCTTTGTAATTTTATTTTATTTTTTTATATTTTTAATTAGGTATTTTCCTCATTTACATTTCCAATGCTATCCCAAAAGTCCCCCATACCCACCCCCTCAATCCCCTACCCACCCACTCCCACTTTTTGGTCCTGGCATTATCCTATACTGGGGCATATAAAGCCTGCATGTCCAATGGGCCTCCCTTTCCAGTGATGGCCGACAAGGCCATCTTTTGATACATATGCAGCTAGAGTCAAGAGCTCTGGGGTACTGGTTAGTTCATAATGTTGTTCCACCTATAGGGTTGCAGATCGATTTAGCACCTTGGGTACTTTCTCTAGCTCCTTCATTGGGGGCCCTGTGATCCATCCAATAGCTGACTGTGAGCATCCACTTCTGTGTTTGCTAAGCCCCGGCATAGTCTCACAAGAGACACCTATATTAGGGTCCTTTCAGCAAAATCTTGCTAGTGTATGCAATGGTGTCAGTGTTTGGAGGCTGATTATGGGATGGATCCCTGGATATGGCAGTCTCTAGGTGGTCCATCCTTATGTCTCAGCTCCAAACTTTGTCTCTGTAATTCCTTCCATGGGTGTTTTGTTCCCAATTCTAAGAAGGGCCAAAGTGTCCACACTTTGGTATTCCTTCTTCTTGAGTTTCATGTGCTTTGCAAATTGTAACATATCTTGGGTATTCTAAGTTTCTGAGCTAATATCCACTTATCAGTGAGTACATATCATTTGAGTACTTTTGTGATTAGGTTACCTCACTCAGGATAATGCCCTCCAGGTCCAACCATTTGCCTAGGAATTTCATAAATTCATTCTTTTTAATAGCTGAGTAGTACTCCATTGTGTAAATGTACCATATTTTTTGTATACATTGCTCTGTTGAGGGGCATCTGGGTTCTTTCCAGCTTCTGGCTATTATAAATAAGGCTGCTATGAACATAGTGGAGCATGTGTCTTTCTTACTAGTTGGAATATCTTCTGGATATATGCCCAAGAGAGGTATTGAGGGATCCTCTGGTAGTACTATGTCCAATTTTCTGAGGAACCACCAGACTGATTTCCAGAGTGGTTGTACAAGCTTGCAATCCCACCAACAATGGTAGAGTGTTCCTCTTTCTCCACATCCTCGCCAGCATCTGCTGTCACCTGAATTTTTGATCTAAGCCATTCTGACTGGTGTGAGATGGAATCTCAGAGTTGTTTTGATTTGCATTTCCCTGATGATTAAGAATGCTGAACATTTTTTCAGGTGCTTCTCAGACATTGGGTATACCTCAGGTGAGAATTCTTTGTTTAGCTCTGTACCCCATTTTTTAATGGGGTTATTTCATTTTCTGGAGCCCACCTTCTTGAGTTCTTTATATATATATTGGATATAAGTCCCCTATCTGATTTAGGTTAGGTAAAGATCCTTTCCCAATCTGTTGGTGGCCTTTTTGTCTTATTGACAGTGTCTTTTACCTTACAGAAGCAGTTTCATGAGGTCCCATTTGTCAATTCTTGATCTTACAGCACAAGCCATTGCTGTTCTATTCAGGAATTTTTCCCCTGTGCCCATATCTTCAAGGTTTTTCCCCACTTTCATCTCTATAAGTTTCACTGTCTCTGGTTTTATGTGAAGTTCCTTGATCCACTTGGATTTGACCTTAGTACAAGGAGATAGGTATGGATCGATTTGCATTCTTCTACATGATAACAACCATTTGTGCCAGCACCATTTGTTGAAAATGCTGTCTTTCTTCCACTGGATGGTTTTAGCTCCCTTGTCGAAGATCAAGTGACCATAGGTGTGTGGGTTCATTTCTGGGTCTTCAATTCTGTTCCATTGGTCTACTTGTCTGTCGCTATACCAGTACCATGCAGTTTTTAATCACAATTGCTCTGTAGTAAAGCTTTAGGTCAGGCATGGTGATTCCACCAGAGATTCTTTTATCCTTGAGAAGAGTTTTTGCTATCCTAGGTTTTTTGTTATTCCAGATGAATTTGCAGATTGCTCTTTCTAATTCGTTGAAGAATTGGGTTGGAATTTTGATGGGGATTGCATTGAATCTGTAGATTGCTTTTGGCAAGATAGCCATTTTTACAATGTTGATCCTGCCAATCCATGAACATGGGAGATGTTTCCATCTTCTGATATCTTCTTTAACTTCTTTCTTCAGAGACTTGAAGTTTTTATCATACAGATCTTTCACTTCCTTAGTTAGAGTCACACCAAGGTATTTTATATTATTTTTGACTATTGAGAAGGGTGTTGTTTCCCTAATTTCTTTCTCAGCCTGTTTATTCTTTGTGTAGAGAAAGGCCATTGACTTGTTTGAGTTAATTTTATATCCAGCTACTTCACTGAAGCTGTTTATCAGGTTTAGGAGTTCTCTGGTGGAACTTTTAGGGTGGGATTGCTTTAAGCTTCTCACCATTTACTTTGATGTTGGCTACTGGTTTGCTGTAGATTGCTTTTATTATGTTTAGGTATGGGCCTTGAATTCCTGATCTTTCCAAGACTTTTATCATGAATGGGTGTTGGATCTTGTCGAATGCTTTTTCCGCATCTAACGAGATGATCATGTGGTTTTTGTCTTTGATTTTGTTTATATAATGGATTACATTGATGGATTTCTGTATATTGAATTATCCCTGCATCCCTGGAATAAAACCTACTTGGTCAGGATGGATGATTGCTTTAATATGTTTTATCTTTATTTAGTACATTTGTTGTTCTGACTATTATGTGTCGGGAGGAATTTCTTTTCTGGTCCAGTCTACTTGGAGTTCTGTAGGCTTCTTTTATGTTAATGGGCATCTCTTTCTTTAGGTTTTGGAAGTTTTCATCTATAATTTTGTTGAAGATACTTGCTGGCCCTTTAAGTTGAAAATCTTCATTCTCATCTACTCCTATTATCCGTAGGTTTGGTCTTCTCATTGTGTCCTGGATTTCCTGGATGTTTTGAGTTAGGATCTTTTTGCATTTTCCATTTTCTTTGATTGTTGTGCTGATGTTCTCTATGGAATCTTCTGCACCTGAGATTCTCTCTTCCATCTCTTGTATTCTGTTGCTGATGCTTGCATCTATGGTTCCAGATTTCTTTCCTAGGTTTTCTATCTCCAGCGTTGCCTCACTTTGAGTTTTCTTTATTGTGTCTATTTCCCTTTTTAGGTCTTGGATGGTTTTATTCAATTCCATCACCTGTTTGGTCATGTTTTCCTGCAATTCTTTAAGGGATTTTTGTGCTTCCTCTTTACGGTCTTCTACCTGTTTATCAGTGTTCTCTGTATTTCTTTAAGTGAGTTATTAAAGTCCCTTCTTGCTGTACTCTACCATCATCATGAGATATGCTTTTAAATCAGGGACTATCTTTTCGGGTGTGTTGGGGTGCCCAGGACTGGGTGGGGTGGGAGTGCTGTGTTCTGATGATGGTGAGTGTTCTTGGTTTCTGTTAGTAAGATTCTTATGTTTGCCTTTTGCCATCTGGTAATCTCTGGAGTTAGTTGTAGTTGTCTCTGGTTAGAGCTTGTTCCTCAGGTGATTATATTAGCCTCTATTAGCAGGCCTGGGAGACTAACTCTCTCCTCAGTTTCAGTGTTCAGAGTACTCTCTGCAGGCAAGCTCTCCTCTTGCAGGGAAGGTGCCTAAATATCTCGTGTTCGAACCTGCCTCCTGGCAGAAGTTGTGATCCACTTACCAGAGCTCTTAAGATCCCGTGGATGGTCCTGTGGGTACCTTGAGGTTGTCCGCAGACTCTGCGTCCAAGGTACCCTGCTGCTGGAAGGGACTTGTGACCCTGATCAGGCCGGGTTTTCTGCTTCCCTAATTAATGCAGTCTCAATTCCCACACGATTGGATTGGTCTAGAAGTTGTGTTCTACTCACCAGAGGTCTTAAGATCCTGTGGAGGGTCCTGTGGGTACCTTGCAGGTGTCTGCAGACTCCGCACCCAAGGTACCCTGGTGCTGGCTGTAATTTTAAATAGGAACAACAACAAAAATCATCAGCAGCATTGTTCTTCATAAACATCTATGGGCAAATTTCTGCACATATAACTTGTTTGTAACAATGTTTTTCAAAGAGGAAAAGTTCCTAGAAGCTTAAGTAGGCTTCAAACTTGAGATAGGGAGTAAACAGCTAGAGAAATGTAAGAAAAGTTGGTACTGATTCATTCTGACAGAATAGGTATTAAGAATAAGCAGTTGTAAGATGGTGTGGTAGCCTGGAGACTAGCTGTAATTGAAAGCCTGAATCTCTTTTTCATAATACAAGTAGACATTGGAGATGTCATAGTAGAAAGTATTCAAAAACTGTTTTCAGAAATATAAGGCCTTTGTGTCAGCAAAATACTCCAATATGCAACCATTTGTTTTATTCAATAGACAATTGACAAGTAGAATCACTGTGGCACTTTCAATATAGAACTGAATGAGAAGACCAATGAACTGCTCAGTATTCTGAGTGTGACTGAATATATAGCTTACTACAATATATTTGTAGCTGCCAAAAATTCTAGTGGGTAACCACTTCTTAAATTTGAGAATGGAACTGGGCTTCCAAAGATAACACTCTTTGGGAGGGCTTCCAAGCACTAAAGGATACCACAAACCATTTATGTTTATACATTCAATTCCTAAACCATCTATGGATTTTTAGGCTAGATTTGCTAGCCAGTGAGCTCCTATGAATGTGTTTGTCTTTGCCTATTATTATGAACTTGTGCCACCATTCTCAACATTTAGTGGGTTCTGTGGATCAAACTTGTGGCAATCCTCTTGCATCAGTCTCCCAAATGGTGATGAATCAGGCATGAGGTACCATGCCTGGTCATAATCATATATTTTAACAAATACTCATCCAAATTTTATTCAGGTTCCCTGGAGCCTTTATCTGGAGTAGACTTAATCTTGGCCTATTGACTCCAGTGTAACAGAGATGTGCTAAATAAGTTGCTGGCACAACTGGCAGTTATCATGTAGAAGAATGAAAATTGATCCATTTCTATCTCCTTGTACTAAGGTCAAATCTAAGTGGATTAAGGAACTCCACATAAAACCAGAGACACTGAAACTTATAGAGGAGAAAGTAGGGAAAAGCCTCGAAGATATGGGTACAGGGGAAAAATTCGTGAATAGAACAGCAATGGCTTGTGCTGTAAGATTGAGAATTGATAAATGGGACCTCATAAAATTGCAAAGCTTCTGCAAGGCAAAAGACACCGTCAATAAGACAAAAAGACCACCAACAGATAGGGAAAGAATCTTTACCTATCCTAAATCAGATAGGGGACTAATATCCAATATATATAAAGAACTCAAGAAGGTGGACTTCAGAAAATCAAATAACCCCTTTAAAAAATGGTGCTCAGAGCTGAACAAAGAATTCTCACCTGAGGAATACCGAATGGCAGAGAAGCACCTGAAAAAAATGTTCAACATCCTTAATCATCAGGGAAATGCAAATCAAAACAACTCTGAGATTCCACCTCACACCAGTCAGAATGGCTAAGATAAAAAATTCAGGTGACAGCAGATGCTGGCGAGGAGGTGGAGAAAGAGGAACACTCCTCCATTGTTGGTGGGATTGCAAGCTTGTACAACCACTCTGGAAATCAGTCTGGCAGTTCTTCAGAAAATTGGACATAGTACTACCGGAAGATCCTGCAATACCTCTCCTGGGCATATATCCAGAAGATGTCCCAACCGGTAAGAAGGACACATGCTCCACTATGTTCATAGCAGCCTTATTTATAGTAGCCAGAAGCTGGAAAGAACCCAGATGACCCTCAACAGAGGAATGGATACAGAAAATGTGGTACATTAACACAATGGAGTACTACTCAGCTATTAAAAAGAATGAATTTATGAAATCCTTACGCAAATGGATGGACCTGGAGGGCATCATTCTGAGTGAGGTAACCCAATCACAAAGGAACTCACACAATATATACTCACTGATAAGTGGATATTAGCCCAGAAACTTAGGATACACAAGATATAAGATACAATTTGCTAAATGCATGAAACTCAAGAAGAACGAAGACCAAAGTGGGGACACTTTGCCCCTTCCTAGAAAAGGGAACAAAACACCCATGGAAGGAGTTACAGAGACAAAATTTGGAGCTGTGACGAAAGGATGGACCATCTAGTGATTGCCATATCCAGGGATCCATCCCATAATCAGCTTCCAAACGCTGACACCATTGCATACACTAGCAAGATTTTGCTGAAAGGACCCAGATATAGCTCTCTCTTGTGAGACTATGCTGGGGCCTAGCAAATACAGAAGTGGATGCTCACAGTCAGCTATTGGATGGGTCACATTGCCCCCAATGGAGGAGCTAGAGAAAGTACCCAAGGAGCTAAAGGGAACTGCAACCCTATAGGTGGAACAACATTATGAACTAACCAGTACCCTGGAGCTCTTGTCTCTAGCTGTATATGTATCAAAAGATGGCCTAGTCGGCCATCACTGGAAAGAGAGGCCCATTGGACTTGCAAACTTTATATGCCCCAGTACAGGGGAACGCCAGGGCCAAAAAGGGGGAGTGGGTCGGTAGGGGATTGGGGGGGGGTGGGTATGGGGGACTTTTGGGATAGCATTGGAAATGTAAACGAGGATTATACCTAATTAAAAATAAGAGAATCCATCTACTTGATATATCTGTTCCACTCTTGATTTTCTATATAGATCTTAACCCTCCCCATTAGTATATGAGTTTATTATTACCAAATTAAAAAAATCTTATGACACCAGTGTAGAAACTTTATCCTTGCCTTTGATATTTAATTAAATTCCACCTAATAACTTTTCATGTAGTAGTTCTCTTATTCTGATTATCAAAAAGTAATTTCTAGTTCTATTTGCCATCTTTGGGCTTCTGTACACACTCTCTTATTTTAGTCGTTTTTCACTATTAATTTATCCAGACATCTTCATTATTGCTATCAAATGTCAGAATAACTTCTTTTTAATATCCCAACCATCCTGAAAGTTATAATAACCCTAAAGTCTTATTATTAAACAAATGTCAGGATGTTCTTCTTTAATAGCCTACATGGGTCTTTGTGGTAAGGTGCCAACATAACCTTTATTTCCATTGGTTACTTTAGTGATTATGTTAAATGGCAATAATAATACTGCCACTATACTTGTGGTTTCAAAACTGTTGACTCTCAGGAGACTGTGGAATCTAACAGAACTGAATTACAAGAACCCTTTATTTTGTTGGGAGATTATTAATGACTGCTATTTACTTATGGGTTATGTGATTGTTTAGATGCTTTATCTGATCCTGATTTAACATTGGTACCTGGTATCTGTCTAGAAAGTTGTCCATTTCATCCAGGTTTTCCAGTTTTGTTGAATATAGGCTTTTGTAGTAGGATCTGTTGAAACTTAAATTTCCTCAGTTTCTGTTGTTATATCTCCATTTTCATTTCTGATTTTATTAATTTGGTTGCTGTGTCTGTGCCCTCTAGATAGTCTGGCTAATGGTTCATCTATCTTATTGATTTTTCTTAAATAACCAGCTCCTGGTTTGGCTGATTCTTCTTATTGTTCTTTATGTTTTTACTTCATTGATTTCTGCCCTAAGTTTGATTATTTCCTGCCTTCTACTCCATTTGGGTGTATTTGCTTCTTTTTGTTCTAGAGCTATTAGGTGTGTTGTCAAGCTGCTTGTGTATGCTCTCTGCAGTTTCTTTTTTGGAGGCACTCAGAACTATGAGTTTTCCTCTTAGCACTGTTTTCATTGTGCCCTGTAAGTTTGGGTATGTTGTGGCTTCATTTTCATTAAGTTCTAAAAGTCTTTAATTTCCTTATTTCTTCATTGACCAAGCTATCATTGAGTAGATCATTGTTCACCTTCCATGTGTATGTGGGATTTCTGTTGTTTTTATTGCTATTGAAGACCAGCCTTAGTATGTGGAGATCTGATAGAATGCATGGACTTATTTCAACCTTTTTATATCTGTTGAGGCCTTTTTTTGTGACTGATTATATGATCAGTTTTGGAGAAGGTACCCTGAGATGCTGAGAAGAAGGTATATTCTTTTGTTTTAGGATGAAATATTCTATAGATATCTGTTAAATCCATTTGTTTCATAACTTCTGTTAGTTTCACTGTGTTTCTGTTTAGTTTCTGCTTCCAGGATCTGTCCATTGCTGAGATGCTGAGAAGAAGGTATATTCTTTTGTTTTAGGATGAAATATTCTATAGATATCTGTTAAATCCATTTGTTTCATAACTTCTGTTAGTTTTACTGTGTTTCTGTTTAGTTTCTGCTTCCAGGATCTGTCCATTGCTGAGAATGGGGTGTTGAAGTCTCCCACTATTATTGTGTGAGGACCAATGTGTGCTTTGAGCATTAATAAAATTTCTTTAATGAATGTCTGTGCTCTAGCATTTGGAGCATAGATGTTCAGAATTGAGAGTTCATCTTGGTAGATTTTTCCTTTTACGAATATGAAGTATCTCTCCTTATCTTTTTTGATAACTGTTAGTTGAAAACCAATTTTATTCGAAATTAGAATGGCTACTCCCCACTTGTTTCTTGGGACCATTTGCTTATAATATTGCTTTCCAGTCTTTTACTCTGAGGTAGTGTCTGTCTTTGTCACTGAGGTTTGTTTTCTGTATGCAGCAAAATGCTGGGTCTCATTTATGTATCCAGTCTGTTAGTCTATGTCTTTGTATTGGAGGATTGAGTCCATTCCTTTAAAATCAGAAAATTTCTTTCACATGCTAGCAGAAGATGAAGTGAAAGAGATTGAAATAACGAATGGATCAGAAGCATTTTGGCTGGCAAAAATATGGAAGAATATCATGGAAAAGACTTAGAGGTGCTTAATGAGGCTGAGGACGATGCAGGGTCAATACCCAGCAACAAAGTAGGCACATCATTCTTACAGTTTCTAGAAACTGAGTTCTGCCAATAACCTGAGTGAGCATGGCGATGCAATCTTATTTAGTCTTACAGTAAAAACTACAATTTAGTTTACCCCACTAAGTTTTACATCTCTGACACTTTGATTTTTGCCTTGGAGTGACCTTCCTCAGATATCCCAGGTAAGTCAGCCTGAGCTTTTAACCTTATGGAACCTAAAAACATGTCTGGTTTTAAGCTCATGATAAGTTGCTATGTAGTAATAAACCACTAATACATCTTACTCATTATCAGACAGTATTGAAAGATTTAGTAATTTTTACAATGATTTCTATCTACAGTAAAACCATAGACCAGGTTTTCTGTAAAACTCATGCATTTCAACTCCCTTATTTGAAATATAGATAAACCCAACTCTAATGTTAAGCAGGATATTATAATGGAAGTCAGATAGATTTCTCATATAAATTAATTTACTCAGCAAATATTTATCAATTGCCTAGTAAGTACAAATTACTCACTGATATGTAACATTAATCAGGAAAATGTTAGGCACTTTGAATACTCATAATTGTTTCCAAGTGCTTTTTCCCAAGGGTAGAATTAGCATAAAGAGAAGATGCTTTTTGATAGATGACAATTAACCTATCTATTAGTTAGGACCTTCCAGAGAAAAGAGGCATATTGGGATATGTGCATAATAAAGAGAGACTTAACATAAGAAATGATTTAACATAGATATAAAGAGTTGGCAAATTCAAAATCTGCAAGGCAGGTTGGAGATGCAGAGTCAGTGGTTGTATTCCCCTAAAGATGTTCATTTTTGTTACTTTTTCCACTGTGACAAAATCCCTGTCAAAGGAGCTCAAGTACAGAAAGGTTTATTTAGGTTTAGAGTTTGTGGAAATCGGTCCATTATTGTGGAGTAGTCATTGGCAGGAGTTTAAGGCAGTTAGTCTGATTGCATCCACAGTCAAGAATCAAAGAGTAATGAACGTATGTGCTCAGCTGATTTTCTCTGCTTTCATTCTTTCTGGGATGACAGTCCATGGAAGGGTGCTTCCCATATTTACAACTGGTCTTCCTTCTTCAGTGAACTTAATATAAACAATCACTTATACATAAATAGTGCTTGTTGGTCTTGCCAATTTGATGGGATTGAGAATTAAAATGGGGAAGGTACCTCTGGATGTCTGTAATGGAATTTTCAGGATGGAATAACTCAAGAAGAAGCTCTACTTTCAATGTGGACTATGTCTTCTAGCTGGAGGTCTAAGGTAATGGAAAATAAACTTGGCAGCCTACTTTGTGTGTGTGTGTGTGTGTGTGTGTGTGTGTGTGTGTGTGTGTGTGTGTGTGAATGCAGGCACTGCTAATGACATTCTCTGCCAACACTAAATTTCAACTTCTTTGGCCTTCTACCATAGATTGAACACTAGTAGCTCTCTAAGGTGCTCCAGCCTTCCAGAAGTTGTTTACAATTGCTAAAACAGCCATCTTTGTGGACAGAGAACTTACCACCTTCTTTGATCTTCCAGGGTGAAGAAGACTCACTCTATCATGTATGATAGTCTCATACCTGCCTTCAAAGACACACACACACACACACACACACACACACACACACACACACACACGCACACACACATTATTTATCTGTTCGTCTAGTAAACCCTACTTAATACATCCAGAAATATGTTCCCTGGGAGACTCTAATCAAGTCAAGTTGACAGTGGACATTAGCCATCACACTACTGGCAGAATGCTCTGCTCCTTATGGTAAGGTTGGCATTTCTCTACTAAGTTCTGAAACTGATTAGATGAGGCCTATTCATATTATGGAGTGGAAATCTGACTTCTTGTTATGTTGATTTAAATTCTGGTCATTTATTAAAAAAACAAAACAAAAAACAAACAAACAAACAAACAAACCTCCACCAAATGGAAAGGAGGAACAAGAGACTTTGTTTTTAGGGTAAATTCAGAGAGATGGAGTCAAAGAATAGTGCTTAATGACTTCTGTCTCATACCTAGCAATATGATGAGCCATTTATCATTCCTTGTAGAGGAGCAAGAAAGGACTGGAGAAATGGATCGAAAGTTTCTTCAGGGGTTCAGAAAGATGGCAGACATACATTGTCTGACACAAGAACTTGGGGAGAAATATAATCATTAGTTTAACATATCAAATATATCAAAAGGTTTCCAGGGTGTCATCAAGGTTAAAGCTATTGAATATACAAACAGAATTGGAATTTGTGTATTTAGCACTGGATTTGAATGACCCAGTAATCCTCCCAAAATATGTGTAAATCATAAAAACTACAGAAGAGCATGTCCCTTTATCAAATCCAGTCTCTGTCTTTCAGGGTAGCTTTGCTGTATGTTCAAGGCCAACAGAATGTTAAGAATTAGAGCTTAGCTGTACTACAGAGCAATTGTGATAAAAACCACATAGTACTGGTACAGTGACAGACAGATAGATCAATAGAATAGAACTGAAGACCAAGAAATGAACCCACAAACCTATGGTCACTTGATCCTTGACAAAGGAGCTAAAACCATTCAGTCAAAAAAAGACAGCATTTTCTTTTTTTCCCATTTTTTATTAGATATTTTCTTCATTTACATTTCAAATGCTATCCCGAAAGTCCCCTATACTCTCTCCCCACCTACTCCCACTTCTTGGCCCTGGCATTCCTCTGTATTGGGGCATATAAAGTTTGCAAAAACAAGGGGCCTCTCTTCCCAATGATGGCCAACTAGGCCATCTTCTGCTACATATGCAGCTAGACACACGAGCTCTGGAAGTACTGGTTAGTTAATATTGTTCTTCCACCTATAGGGTTGCAGACCCCTACAGCTCCTTGGGTACTTTCTCTAGCTCCTCCATTGGGGGCCCTGTGTTTCATCCAATAGATGACTGAAAATTCACTTCTGTATTTGACAGGCACTAGCATAGCCTCACAAGAAAGAGCTATATCAGGGTTCTTTCAGCAAAATCTTTTGGCATATGCAATAGTGTTGGGGTTTGGTGGCTGATTATGGGATGGATCCCTGGGTGGGGTAGTCTCTGGATGGTCCTGACACAACTGGTGGTTATCATGTAGAAGAATGGGAATTGATCCATTCTTATCTCCTTGTACAAAGCTCAAGTCTAAGTGGATCAAAGAACTCCACATAAAACCAGAGACACTGAAACTTATAGAGGAGAAAGTGGGGAAAAGCCTCAAAGATATGAGCACCGGGGAAAAATTCCTGAGCAGAACAGGCTTGTGCTGTAAGTTCGAGAATTGACAAATGGGACCTCATAAAACTGCAAAGCTTCTGTAAGGCAAAAGACACTGTCAATAAGACAAAAAGGCCACCAACTGATTGGGAAAGGATCTTTACCAATCCAAAATCTGACAGGGGACTAATATCCAATATATATATATATCAAGAAGATGGATCCAGAAAATCAAATAACCCTATTAAAAAATGGAGTACATAGCTAAACAAAGAATTCTCAACTGAGGAATACCGAATGGCTGACAAGCACCTGAAAAAAATGTTCAACATCCTTAATCATCAGGGAAATGCAAACCAAAGCAACCCTTAGATTCCACCTCACACCAGTCAGAATGGCTAAGATCAAAAATTCAGGTGACAGCAGATGCTGGCGAGGATGTGAAGAAAGAGGAACACTCTTTCATTGCTGGTGGGATTGGAAGCTGGTACAACCACTCTGGAAATCAGTTTGGTGGTTCCTCAGAAAACTGGTCATAGTACTGCTGGCAATACTTCTCCTGGGCATATACCCAGAATATGTTCCAACTTGTAATAAGGACACATGCTCCACTATGTTCATTGCAGCCCTATTTATAATAGCCAGAAGCTGGAAAGAACCCAGATGTCCTTCAACAGAAGAATTGATACAGAAAATGTGATACATTTACATAATGGAGTACTACTTAGCTATTCAAAACAATGAATATATGAAATTCTTAGGCAAATGAATGGATCTGGAGGATATCATCCTGAGTGAGGTAACCCAGTCACAAAAGAACACACATGATATACACTCACTGATCAGTGGATATTAACCCAGAAACTTAGACTACCCAAGATACAATGTGCAAAACTCATCAAACTCAAGAAGAAGGAAGACCAATGTGTGGATAATTCGTCTCTCCTTAGAATGGGGAACAAAACACCCATGGAAGGAGTTACAGAGACAAAGTTTGGAGCTAATACAAAAGGATGGACTATCCAGAGACTACCTCACCTGGGGATCCATCCCATAATCAGCCACCAAACCCCAACACTATTGCATATGCCAAAAGATTTTGCTGAAAGAACCCTGATATAGCTCTTTCTTGTGAGGCTATGCTAGTGCCTGTCAAATACAGAAGTGAATTTTCAGTCATCTATTGGATGGAACACAGGGCCCCCAATGGAGGAGCTAGAGAAAGTACCCAAGGAGCTGGAGGGGTCTGCAACCCTACAGGTTGAACAACAATATGGCCTAACCAGTACCGCTAAACCTTGTGTGTCTAGCTGCATATGTAGCAGAAGATGGCCTAGTTGGCCATCATTGGGAAGAGAGGCCCCTTGTTCTTGCAAACTGTATATGCCCCAGTACAGGGGAATGCCTGGGTGAAGAAGTGGGAGTAGGTGGGAAGGGGAGCAGGGCGGGGGGAGGGTATGGGAACTTTTGGGATAGCATTTGAAATGTAAATAAAGAAAATATCTAATAAAAAAAAGAAGACCAAAGTGTGGATACTTTGTCCTTCTTAGAATGGGGAACAAAATATCCACGGAAGGAGTTACAGAGACAAGTTTGGAGCAGAGCCTGAAGGAATGACCATCCAGAGACTGCCCCACTTGGAGATCTATCCCATAAAAACCCACCAAACCCAGACACTAGGCAGATGCCAACAAGAGCCTGCTGACAAGAGCCTAATATAGCTGTCTCCTGCGAGGCTCTGCCAGAATCTGGCAAATACAGAAGTGGATGCTCACAGTGATCCATTGGATGGAGCACAAGGTCCCCAATGAAGGAGCTAGAGAAAGTACCCAGGGAGCTGAAGAGGTCTGAAGTCACATAGGAGGAACAACAATATCAAAGAACAGACATGGTGGGACTTGTGTCTCTAGCTGCATGTGTAGCAGAGGATGGCATAGTTGGTCATCAATGGGAGGAGAGGCTCTTGGTCCTGTGAAGGCTCTATGCCCCAGTATAGGGGAATCTCAGGACCAGGAATGAGAGTGGGTGGGTTGGGGAGGAGGGAGAGTTGGGAGGATATAGGGGATTTTCAGAGGGGAAATTAGGAAAGGGGATAACATTTGAACTGTAAATAAAGAAAATATCTTTAAAAAAAAGAATTAGAGCTTAGATTCAAGCAGATCAGAATTCAAATTGTATAGGCATAACTTCAATGTGTGTGTGTGTGTGTGTGTGTGTGTGTGTGTGTGTGTGTGTGTGCGAGAGAGAGCACAAGAGCAAGCTCGGGCATGCTCACGCATGTGCATGTGTATGCATGGTCATGCATATTAAGCTATACAATTGTACAGATATTTGACTTGGATAGATGAAAAGCACTTCACACAGTGCCTGTAAGTAGGAGGACCAAATAATTGGGAGTTGTATTACTGTGGGTATTATCATAAAAAGAGATATAGGAAGTAGAGTATGTTTGATATAATACTCCAACTTTAATACCCATACAGTGTCAACTTGTCTGTGGAGCTTTTGCTAGTAGATTGCAGGTAGAGAGAAACTGAAATTTCCCTAATCCTTCCTTTTGTGCATCATTAGTAACATTGACAAAAAATGCATACAAAAAATAAATACAAATAAAATGTATGCAATTTGTTCACTCTGAAAATTATTTGATGTCCATATTGTAACATAACTTTTGTATCAAATGCTATGATTCTGCATGGAAATAGCAAGTTGCTTTGCATTTAATTACTGTCTATAACATTTTCTGACTTAAGTTGTGATTATATATTTTTGTAGATGCAAATTTTTCTTTTGTTCTTGATGCATAAATGGATTTTTCACCTTAGTTTCATTCTCAGAATTCTGTATCATGTAACCTTTGCATTCATGGCTTGATTTAATTATTTTATTTTTTATTAGGTATTTTCTTCATTTACATTTCAAATGTTATCCTAAAAGTCCCCCATGCCCCCCCCCCGCCAATAGACAGTTGTAGACATTGTTTTTTCTTTACGTAATGCAAATTACATTAGTTTAACACATAACTCAAGTTTGCTGTTATCATTTCCTGTTATCATTGCCACCTTAAAGATGTCTTCAAATTAGTTATCTGCCCTGGATGAGATAATCAAGCCTGTGAAAAGTTTCTTTCTACAGGAACTTTTGTCTATACTAATATTTCTTTCCAACATGGATTGAGTGTAACACACCCACACCACCCACACACACACAGAGGCAGCTGGAACTTAAAAGCAATTAATTAGCTTCCTGTTTGGCTAGAAAGGCAGGGTTCTAAACTACAGAAAGCATAGCTTGGGGTGGGGATTTTTGTGCTGGTTATTGATTGGTTACTTTTGAAGCATTTCTCTTTCTGTTTCTCTACTGTATGTAAGGAAAGTGAATACCATAGTGTAACTAGGACTGTATGGATGTGTTCAGACTTAAGTGTGGAAATGCAGGCTAATGCCTGAGCACTAACAGATGGACTACATGAGGACTCACCCTCATCAGCAGGTTAAATTTTGGCAACTGAAGTTCATGAAACTTAACATGCATATGAATAAATAATGAGAAAATATGTATTATAAACTTAAATAATCTTTCCTTTCATAGGACTCTAATAAAAGCAAAATTAAAAGAAGTATTTTATTTCCTCATAAGTAATAATGGACAAAGTAAATTGGCCACACACTTGGAACTTAGCTTATAAGTCTCACTTAGAATCACCTGACCTATGAACTCTCAGCAGGCCAATTTCCTATTGCAATCCAGGGAGGATTGGTTCACATCCTTCAAGAGGAGCTGGAGCCCTTGAGAAACTTCTGCTTATAAATACATTTACTACTCTCTTTCCTTTTTCTGGTACCTAGATCATAATGAACTGTTATTATTTAAGATAGAGCTATTTGAGAGAAAAAAGGCTGATAGATGATAAAGGATGCCCATCCTCAAAGTTGAAGGGAGTGAGATTATTTCAAATATTTTGCAAAACCACTCATTTAACTTATGTATGGATTAATGGGATTTTCACATTTAATTCTTCATGTATTTGTTTCCTACAGGAGGAACAAAATATGAAAATAAAGAAGTAGAGCTGACACTAAGGGATGGGAAACATTTTCACAGCAGTATCTTGTCAGCTTTCCAGTATCCCTTGATTTAGCAAGATCCAGACATACACATCTGCTACATAGTTTGGTGCCAAAAGACTGCAATGGATAAAACTGGAAATTACCATATTTCCCTATATCAATTTAGTCACTTCAATGCCCCATGGAACATCTGAGCCTAAGTTTGGGTTTTAAGGAGAATATTTTTGAGATATGGCTTTTTCAGTTTAAGTGTTGAACAACTTGGGTATATGGTTGGCTGAGTAGTATGTGAAGTGAAAAATCCTGCTAATAATTTGCCTTACAGTTTGTCATTAATGGTTGTGTCAAAGTTGCTATCAGAAGTTTGAGCTCTTCCAAACAAGGGCATTCTGCAAGCCCAAGAGCAGAGGACAGTAAAAGAAATATGGGTGTTTTCCCCATGTTGGCCCAGAGGGTTTGAGTCTCTCCTTCTGTAGTTACTAATTGAGAGAACAGGTGCAACTTTAGGAGTTTTGAAGGCAGCACAGGATAAGAGAACAACTACAGCAATGCCAACGGAGTTGTTGAGAAACAGTTGCACAAGACTATAGGTGTATTTATCTGAGAAAGAGTGTCCAGATGTTTTATGCTTCATGCTTGAATAATGAGAATTGTGAGCAACAAATGATTTGGGAAGTTTCCAAATCACATGTGCCAGAACATGTACACATGTACAAATGTATGTTGACTGTTTGTGGATATGACTGCATTGTGATGTCTTGTTGGCCTCACTGTTTTCGAGAGAAATATCTTTGCAGCTGTCTACAGGATATAGTACAGTTAGTTGGCTTTCTGAGATGCTCCAATCTGAACAGAACCAAATTATCCCTGTAGCTGATAGATTTTGGGATTACTCTCATTTCCACTAAGTCTGAGTATTTTAATATATCATAAGTGTTCTTTATTCTTTAACAAGTTTCCCAAATGAGCTTGTCCACTTTAAGTCACTGTGTATGTCTGGGTTTCCAGTTTCTTACCAGAATTAGTTTTGTCCTGAATATTTGTCCAAGTGCCTTTGTTTTTAGCTGCAAAGTACTTAGTCCTGGCACCACAAAGGCCCTTTAAAAGTAGGACCTCAAGCACCCTGGTGCTCTTATAAGGGGACTAATCCCTTCCTGTCTGGACCTATTGTCCTCTTGTTTACCCTCCTCATTTAAACATGTTTAAGAAGCTTCCACAGGATAGTCACCTGAGATTTTCTATTTGATGACAATTACTATGTAAATATTCTAAATTGGCCAAAGGTTTTGTTTTTTTTTTTTTTAAGATTTTTGGGGTGTCAAAAGTATTTATATACATTTATACTTATATATACACTATACTAATAATTATAAATATACACTAGTATTGTGTGTGTGTGTATATTTAAAAACAATGAATCACTAGGCTAATAGAACTAAATATTCTAATTTGGTATTTCCTCTTTTAAATGTACTGCAATGTTCTTACATAGTCATTTTCACAAATACTGAAACTGAGTTATATATTTTAATTTCGTCACATTTAGTTGTATAGATATAATTAAATAGAACATGTAGTAAGCAAACTAGTTTTAAGTAAGTAAAAACTTAGATGATGTGTTTCTACGTTGGTTTTCAAAAGTACAGAGCTGGTGGAACAGGATAGAATAAAGGAGGGAAGGCTTAATTATAATGATTATTTTATTACCAGGTAATGCATCTCCCTATTGTTTCTTTGTTTTTTAATCTGCAAATATAGTGTTATTCATGTGACTAATTATAGATATACTTCCTAATGGTGTTCATACAATAAAGTACTTTTAGTACAGGGTCAATGCTAAAATATTGTATATATATTCTTCCTCCTGATTAATGTCTTTTTCTTTTTTTAACCAATACTTGCCACAATCTCATAATGGGATGTAACTATACTTTCTAAATACCTATAAGATGGGAAGGAAAAGATCTACTTCCAAAGCTGCCATGTTTGCCTCATTGAGGGGTTGTCTAGCAGGAAAGGTAACAAAGAATTTGTGATAACAGATTTTTTAGAACATAGAATTATACCCTTGAGGTTGTTATCATAACACTTGTGTACTGGGCCCAGTAATTAAATACCAGGTAGTGCTCAGCTATACACTTGTCTTCAGGTGCAAGGGCAGTTGTACAATAAGAACAGAGAATGTTACATTTATTTTTGGGTGATAAAAATACAATTTTCAGTTTGGTGCTAAGACAACTTTGGAATATTTTTGTCTGAATTTTACTATTTAGAAGGAATGTAATCTGAAAATATGTGTTTCTAATATTACTAGAACTATGGCTGTGGATTTTGACAGAAAATTAAAAATGTACAGTTGGAATCATTATGGAACATAAAATTAATATGGTTGTTTTGAAAATTCTAGAGATTATTTGACAAATAAGCATTCAGGTATCCCTTGTATTTAAAAACTAATATTGTCAGAAAAAGGTGTATTAGGAAAGTTATTTGCTTGATGTTGGTTCAACACTCTTCATTGTTGAGCTCTTAGTCTGACATATTCTACTATTCTTGGTTTCTCTCAGTTATTAATGTTCATGGTTCACTCTCCAAGGAAACATTTTTCTTTTACAAGACAAGAGCTCAAAATGGTGCCAAGCATAGAGTCTGGCACCAGATTTCAATTTCACTGTGCCACATTGAGTAAACTGCTCAATTTCCTCTTGTCTAAGTTTTCTTTTCTAAAATATAATTTCCTTATTGGGATCTTCTGAAAATAGAGGTAATATGCATGAAGTCCCTAGAGAAACAATTAGTACATAAATTATATTTATGAGCCATGTTTATTGCTATTAACATTTAGGAAAAAAGGCTCCAGGTCATTTTGGTTGGGAAAAAGATGCTGTGACTTGTGGCAACTAGAAAACTGTATTTCTAGGTAATTGTCGTATGAAACATATTTTTTCTGGTATTAAATAAGAAGTTTAAAAATTAGGTATGGAGGTAAATTTTAGTGCAGTTTACAGCCATGACCCCATATTCCTTACATGTAGAAATATATCAGTGATACATATTTTTAAATGTATTCACATGTATGTATAACATGTATATATTATACAATTAAATATTAGAGGAAGACCAAAGCCATGAATTTGCATGAAAGTTGGGCAGCAACATAGGTAAGGTTGGAGGAAGGGAAGGAGTAAAGAGGAAAATACTACAATTACATTTTAACTTTAGAAAGTATTACATATACAATAAATTAGAAGTCCCTGTGAGATTGAGGGTTTGTTTAGTAGGACATTGGACAGAGCTTCGTGAATATTAGGCCATTTTCATGAACTGACTTGTTAATAATATCAATTGAACTTACATAATAAACTTATGGCAATAAAATACATAAATTATCTAGAGTTGGGGCACTCATGAAAATTTCTCTTTTTATGTTAGCGTATCTTTTGGTACCATCCTTGTTGAGGTTTTATTTAGGCAGCATGTTCTTGAGATGGATTTCAGAGATGTAGATTCCCTGGGAGACACAATCTCATTCCACCCCTTATTTGTCCCAACACTTTCCACCCTGCTATAACTTCCAAACAAGCATTTAAAATAATTTTTATAAATGTTTATCTTATCCAAAATTTCATTTCCTTTTATCACTATATCTTTACTTTTTATGATTAATTAATTAATTAATTAATTAATTTTAAAGCCTACAACTCCAGGTATTCGCAGGCAGTCTCCCATCCAAGTCTAACAACCAGGCCTGATCCTGCTTAGCTTCTGAGATCAGACGAGATCTGGTGCATTCAGGGTGGTATGGCCATAGACTATCATTTATTTTTTAATGTATGTATATCTGCATGCCAGAAGAAGATATCAGTTCCCATTGCAGATGGTTGTGAGCCACCATGTGATTGCTGAGAATTGAACTCAGGACCTCTGGAAGAGTAGATAGTCCTTTTAACTATTGAACCGTCTCTCCAGTTCTACAATTTCATTTCTTACAAGAGCCCAAATGGTATAGGCAAGCTAGGCACCATGGTTCCTTTTTTACTGGCAGAAAAAGAAAAAAAGAAAAATGAAAAAAGGTATAAAAGAAAACTTTGTATGGTACTATATCTCGTTAATATTCACATGACTATTTTAATTTAGAGACAAGATTCTAATCCAACTCTCCATTGTTTATGTAATACTATATGTATATATATATTATACACACACATACACATATATACACACATATACACATATATACACACACATATACACATACATACATATAAACACATATATACATATACACACATATATACATATACATACATACACATATACACATATACATATATATACATAATACACATATACACATATACATATATACAATACATATATATACATAATATATATATATACATATATACACATATGCATACACACACACACACACACACACACACACACACACACATATTTGACCTTAAAGCTAGCCCAACTAGCAAACACAGAAGTGGATGATCACAGTCAGCTATTGGATGGGTCACACGGCCCCCAATGGAGGAGCTAGAGAAATTACCCAAGGAGCTAAAGGGATCTATAGGTGGAACAACAATATGAACTAAGCAGTACCCCGGAGCTCTTGTCTCTAGCTGCATATGTATCAAAAGATGGCCTAGTCGGCCATCACTGCAAAGAGAGGCCCATTGAACTTGCAAACTTTATATGCCCCAGTACAGGGGAACCCCAGGGCCAAAAAGGGGAAGTGGGTGGGTAGGGGATTAGGGGGGGTGGGTATGGGGGACTTTTGGGATAGCATTGAAAATGTAAACGAGGAAAATACCTAATAGTAATAATAATAATAATAATAATAATAATAATAATAATAATAATAAAAGCTAGCCCAAGTGTTCCTGTTGTGTAATTAAGGGCTTTTCTCTGAGTGTGCCCAATACAGTGGCTCATTGCAAAGGTGGTGTTAAGACCTCCTTAGAGGAGTGTGTTTCTTGATGTACCTCAGCTTCCCATTGCTGTGCTGTGCATTGGCGAGATGTTGTAATAAACTTGATTGCCAGCCCAGGAAGAGAAGTTAATTAGGCCTTTTCCTAGCTAAGGAGTGTTTACCTCATTTATTACCAGTAGAGGGCACTATAACATTAGAATTAATAGAAGGCTCTGCATGAAGAAAGGATGGTATCATGATTCTACTACAAAGGCAGACTTACAATGATTGATTTTAAATGAGAATGAGAAACTCTTGTAATAGTAGATCATTTTTAACAGTTGAATCTTTTTAGAGCAGTTATTCAAAACCTGCATTTAAATGAAATATCTATATTGCAAAGAAGTAGGCATTGAAACAGCTCAGTTGTGAATTAGAACCTATGTTTGTTTTCCTTTTCCTTGAATAACTTGTTTCCAAACCACTGCTGGAATATTCTTATCATAGAGATCATTCTCATATTTCACTCTTATATCTAAGTCAGTCTCCAAACATTCCAAAATACCTTTAGCATTTGGCTACATATTACCAAGCTTCTTCTTGATTCCCTTTTTTGGTCTTGGAATTTGTGGCAGTTTAATTTCCTTAAAACATTTTCCTGGTTGTAAATATAAAATCAAACTTCATTTTCTAAGTAGCCCTCAGTGTATTTAGATACTTAGGAAACATGCAGTAAGTACAAACCAGTGCCCATAGCTGAGAGAGTGAAATATTGGCTTTTAGTTGCAACCTGATTACAGTATTTTACTAGTCTAAACACTCAGATGCATCACACAATGGCTTTCATGCTGTGGAAAGCTTTGAAATGGATCTGCCTTAAAGATAGATGCATTTACACTTCATATGTTTTCCATCATTTTTCTTACCATTTTGCTGGTTTTCCAAACTAGCTATATTTAAACAAATTCATCCCCCACAGCCATTTTATGCTCTGATTTCACCCTGATGTGGAGTCATGATGCAAAATTGGTGATAGCATGATTGATCATTTTGCTGACAGCATAATCACAAGCACAGGGGAGAAACTTTGCTTTATATCCAGGAAGACGAGAAGCTGCAAATATAATAAGTGAAGCCAAGGTTGGAGGATAGCTTTAATGTTTGGCAGAGTCTCCCCTATCCACTAAGAAATGTACTTTCCCTCCTCAGTCTGTTTCCCAGTTCAAGTTTTCTTAAAATGTTATTTTAAAAGTCTCTTTCCCTTGCCCTCTCCTCAGTTAGAGAATGTAAAGAACACTCCGTCACTCTTCTTGGGGAAACACTTCTTTTCTCCATATCCTCATCACTCAGTTGCCTCAGTGAGAGACTGGAAGCAGTATCCCATGTTAGAGGAGCACCATTCTGAATGTAGGCACATCAAGGCTTCTCTTTCTGCAGCACCATTAGGTAGACTTACTGTCACAGGCAGAACACTGCTAGGCTAGAGTGCTATGTGGCTTGCAGAGGTGAGGGAATGAGGATTTTGAATGTTAAAGAGGGCAAAGATGCTAGCCATGGGTGTGATTTTGGGTCCCCTAAGCATAGAGGCTGTCATTTTCGTTCTCCCGTGGGCTCTATGCTTGTACACTGAACCATCGTTATGTCCATTGTATTGAATACCAAGTCTTATTTGTATATGTAGTTTATATGTTTATAAAACAAGACAAATATTTTGTTGCCTTCAACAAGTCAGTAATTGGAGATTTCTGTAACTTTTTTAAAAAAATAAAACTTGGCATTTTAAAATAATTTACAGACAGTGGCAGCATCCACTGAATATGAGATACTCTCATTTAGAAAATATTAGTGTACATCTCTAAGGAGAATGGGGGGTAATATGGGATAGGATTTGTAAAGATGGGACTTGGAGGAGAGGAGGGGTGGGGGGCCACGATTGAGATGTAAATGAATAAATAAATACATTATTAAAAAAGAAAAGAAAATATTAGTCTGAACATATTCATGTCAGAAAATTGTTTATTAAGAAAACTTGAAGTTATTTGTGTTCAATAACCAAAGACATGGTGGATGGAAACAATTGGTATGTGCCCTAGTAGCTCACCATCATTGAGATAGTATTTTTAATTTTATGTACTTTAATCTACTATTTGCATATATGTGAATATTGCTGAAGTCAAGGGATGTAACATATTTCTTTTTGTCTGGTGGTTTAAAACTTGCTTATTCCTTTTTATTTTATATTTGACTGATTATCACCTTTTCATAGTAGAGATTATGAATGCCAAATGCAAAGTGTGAATAGAGAAATTAGTCAGCAGCTTCATATCTAAGGAAGACTCTCAGATCTGAGGAGTGCCCCATCTTTAAATATAATTTTTACTCTTTCTACAACTCAGTCTTCTTTCTCTAATATCTTTTCAATTTATATTTTTAAGTAGTTCCTGATTTGGAGTTCCCGTGTTACATATCATAGAGCTTCAAGGAAATCATTGGGTCCCATCCTCTTAACATTCAGCTTTTAGCTCCTGAGCGTCAAGAGGAGTAGATGATTCTTAAATCAATTCAGTGTATTTCTTTTTGTTGGAGAGATCTTATATTACACAATAATAGAAGGATTGGAACAAGAACATGCCATATGGGCTTCCAAACGCCACACAACCTTCTCTAAACAGTACATAGCATGGAACTTGGCATTAAACACTCTGGAGCAGAGCCAATGTGTTCAATCACTAACAGTACTAGAAACACTTTGGTGAATCATAGATTCAGTATTACCAAGCAGGCTCATGGCTCTATCCCAAGGGTGGCATAGCAATGTAATTTATAGCAAGAAAGACAGAGGGGGAAAATCATCTAGAAATATATAGAATGGTCTTGTCTGTCACCCCTTGCAGTTTTACAAATATACTCTTTGCTCTATCTCTGACATTCATAGACTAACATTTATGTTTGCTTCATTATTATATGAATTTGATGCCCATTTAAAATTAATTTTTAGAAAATTAATTGCATCATTCTAAATATCAGAACGTCCCACATATCAGGAAATTCTCACTTTGTAATGAATTTAATGTATTTGTCAAGATGAAACTACTAATTTCTCTATTATATTAATTTTGTTGTGCTTTCACCCTTGGTACCTATGCATTGTTTTTAGAACAAAACAAATATAATTCCTTTTTAAATATATATATATATATACACATATTTTTAATTGGGTATTTATTTCATTTACATTTCCAATGCTATTCCAAAAGTCCCCCCACATGTTCCCCCACCCACTCCCCTACCCACCTACTCCCACTTCTTGGCCCTGGCATTCCCCTGTACTGAGGCACATAAAGTTTGCAGGACCAATGGGCCTTTCTTTCCACTGATGGCCGACTAGGCCATCTTCTGATTCATATGCAGCTAGAGACACGAGCTCCGGGGGGTGAGGAGTATTGGTTAGTTCATATTGTTGTTCCACCTATAGGATTGCAGATCCCTTCAGCTCCTTGGGTACTTTCTCTAGCTCCTCCATTGGGGGCCCTGTGATCCAACCAATAGCTGACTGTGAGCATCCACTTCTGTGTTTGCCAGGCCCGGACATAGTCTCACAAGAGACAGCCATATCCGGGTCCTTTCAGCAAAATCTTGCTAGTGTATGCAATGGTGTCAGCATTTGGAAGCTGATTATGGGATGGATTCCCGGATATGGCAGTCTCTAGATGGTCAATCCTTTCGTCTCAGCTCCAAACTGTGTCTCTGTAACTCCTTCCATGGGTGTTTTGTTCCCAATTCTAAGAAGGGGCAAAGTGTCCACACTTTGCAATCTGCAAATTCATCTGTACAAATATAATTCTTTGTAATTATTATCAATTGACCTTTTTGGAAGCACTATGAAACAAATATATGGCTTTGAAAGCAGTGAGCTAAGTCTTCAACTATTTCACTTCTTAAAATTGTGATAAAATGCATACAACTTTTAGCACTTAAATCGTTTTTAAATGAAACAAAAGACAATATTGATTTTTATTTTTTGTGTATGAATGTTTTCCCTGCCTCTGTGTCTGTGGGCCATGTGCATGTAGTACACATGGAGGCCAGAAGAGAGTGCTGGATTCCCTGAAGTTACAGAGCATTGTGAGCTGCCCCTGAGGCACTGGAAGTTGAACTGGGTTCTCTGGAAGAGCAGAGCCTGTGCTCATAAATACCCTCTTAAATAACTTTAAAGAACACATTCTAGCAAACTCAAGATGTGGTAGAACAATCAATGCTTTGTGCTTCCAGAATATTTGTATCACCCAATAGAAATTGGGTGGTCCTTCCCTATTCCCTTTGAAGTCTCCAAGCAGTCCACGGAAACCACTAATTTGTTGTGAATAACTAATATGAATGTAATTTTACAATATATGTTCTTTGTTACTGACTTCTTTAACTTAGGATATTGTAATTGAGATTTACTTATATTAGAACATGTATGAACACTAAGAACTTCATCCCATTTTAAAGATGAATAATATTTTGTTGTGTGGGTTTACTATATGTTGTTCTTTGGATACTGTGAATGGTGATGCTATGAATATTTGTGATGATGACTTGTATATGTCACTTTGGATGGGTTTGAGGATGCCCAGATAACTGGCCAAATGATATACGAAGACACATCATTTCTAACTAAATTTATAAAGGAGCCACTATTGTCTTTTCCATAGCTGTCCTACAATATAGGTAAGTTACAACATTATCAACATTTATTATTTTACTTTTTAAAATATTTTTGCAACCTCACTATATATATTTCTTGTTTTGGTATAAATGTTACTTTATAGTGCTGCACCAGAAGCACACCTGTGATATGCCATATACTATTAGTGATTGGTGAATGCCTGATTATGATGGAGGCATTGTTTGAGTATATGTCCAGATTTCCTTTTTGTGTCCTTCCATTTTCTATTTTCTGGGTGTTGTATCCCATCTTTTGTCAGGTGCTTATTGTCTTACAGGCTGAAGTCTTTAACAGGTGTATATAAAAGACCATTTGAGTTTTATCAACCTATTATTTGTTCTGTAACATGAATCTTTCCCCAAAGGTTTATTGAAATATAATTGAAAAATTAATTTTTGTCATGTACAATGTATTCAAGATACTTACATGTTGAGAAATGATTATCATAAGCAAGCAAATTAATATATACATCAACTCATTATTTTCCTTTTGCTTGTATGGTAAGAATATTTGCTATATGTTATCTAAGATTATTCCAAGTCTGCAATTAATTGTCATTAGTTATAATTACTACATCACACAATAGACTTCCACAACTTAATCCTCCTGCTCACATAAAATTTATACCATTTGATCAACATTTCACAATTTTCCAGCACCTTCCTCAGCCCTGCTAAGCACCTCTACTTCTCAGTTCAACATTTCTAGGTCCCACATGAGAACATGTGTTTCTTGTCTTTCAGGGTCTGGCTTGTTTCACTTAGTATAACATTCTCCAGGTTTATTTGTGTTGTCACAAATGTTAGGATTTCATACTTTGGAAAACTTGAATAATCTCCCTCCCCACAGGGCCCATATGTGTGTGATTTTTTTATTCATTCATCTAATGAGCAGGTTGGATTCAGTTTGCATAGATTATATATCTTGATTATTATGAATAATTTTATAAGATATGGAAGTGGATTTCAAGTAAAATGTTTACATTTATCCATTTATGGGACCATTGTTCTCAGATCATGCCCACTGCCAATCTTTACTTGAGTGATAAAGCTATATTATAGACAGATTCATGCTAAAATGACAGCAGCTTAATAAATTGTCTCAAGGAAAATTCCATTGTTTTATATGATTTTCTTTATTCTTGAGAATTTCATTTATGTATATTATGAAATATCTACCTCCTAGATTCCCCTGAAGCTCCTGAAACATCTCCCAATATGGCTCTTTCTTGACTTCATGTATTTATTTTGATCATCCACAGAATTAGTCCAGCCAAAATTCCAATGTAGTTGGAAGAGTTGCTGTCCACGCTCCACTCTTTGCTAAGGAGCTTTTGGAAACTGATGGCTATGAGAGTAGAGAATTATTCTTCTTGAGGGTGTGGCCACTGGTAAATTCCTTATGCCACAACAAAGCCTAGACTGTAAATCTTACCTAAAGTTTGTAGTGCTTGTTTTAGGCTTTGTTGTCTATAACAATTAACTGGAATAGTTGAATTTAAGGGTAGCTTTGTGGACACTAGTTCTTTCTAAACTTGATCTGGTTTGGGTTCCTAGTTATAAATAAAAATAAAAAAACTTCTAGCTCTTCCTCAACATTTCTTTTTCCATTCTTACCTGTTCAACTAAAAGGTAGACATTGATAGAAAAATTAAGCTTTAGGTAAATTTACTTCATATAGACAAGTATAATATTTGCAGCTAATCAGAAGACAGGACATGAACCAAATTAATATATTTTAAAATTTCTTTCTTCTAGAAATGAAGATGACAAGTAGTTTCTCTTTTAGTTGCTCTAGAGTAGGTTTTCTAGCTTGGACTGAAAACACCTAATAAGTGTTAGTCAATTTGTTTTACATCTTTTACTATGAACTCATATTAAGAAACTGCATCTATTATCACCAGAGCATAATTTGTTAGTGTGATAAATTCAGGGGCAAGTACTGATCTATTCTTTACTATTTTCAAGGGAATTTATAGGTGAAAATCCAAGAATTTGTTATAACTATATAACTTAATAAATTCTTTCTTTGTATTTTATAAGGGAATATTTATTATATGATCACAAATATAATGAATAGAAATTGTTTCTCTAGTTGTGAGGATAAATATGCAATGCGATCATAGGTGTGAATTTCTCTTAGTTTCTTCAAATCTTCTTTTGTCAGAAGACTAATGTGTTACATTTTTCTCTAAAAGTCAACACAGAATAAAATAATTTATGTTTGTGTTCTTTGGACTGAAACAAAGAGAGACCTTTGAAATGGAAAAGGATGAACTGTCTTAATAGGATTTTGTAGATATATTGTACCCCTCAGAAATACAAAAATGTGATTTTTGAATATTCCCAGAGTGTTTATTTTACCGTCCCTTTGCTAATGGAGAATTTAAGACAGACAGGGATAGGCAGTTTCCCATTGTTCCATAGTAAATTGGTAGTTGAATTGGGATTAGAATCTAGGTCTTCAAACCTTGGGGACTTCTCCATTAGCTCAGATCATGTACGGCTCAGCAGTTTCTTTCACAAGATCCTCCTGACATGACACATGCCATCAGTCTTATTTTATAACAGATGTTTTGAAGGTGGAGCAGATGGTCTCTTCCCTTCACCCTCATAGCCATGGACTCCAGAGAATCGGATCATGTCAGATACGGCACTCACAGCTCTCTTTCCCCAGGAGTCCACCACCCCTTCTGCTCGTCCTCCTTGTGCACTCATCTAGCCCATTTTCAAGAATATGCTGCTAATGTTCCCTTTTGGAGGAAACACTATTTCCTATAAAGACATTTCTGCTGAAAGTGCTTGTGTTATCTGGACTCTTGGATTTTTCTAGAGGATAATGTCCTTAATCAGTGGGAGGAACGTTGGCTTTGAAAATGGTTCTACCTTTTAATTTAATTTATTTTTTGTTCACTTTACATTCCGCTCACTGCCCCCTCCTGGCCACCCCCTTCCACAATATTTTCCCCATTTCCCCTTCTCCTCTGAATGGGTCAGGGCCCCCTGAGTATTCCCCCACTCTGGCACTTCAAATCTCTGAGAGGCTAGGCACCTCTCTTTCACTGAGGCCAGACAAGGCAACACAGCTAGAAGAACATATTCTACTTATAGTCAAGAACTTTTGGAACAGCCCCTGTTCCAGTTGTTCAGGACTCACATGAAGACCAACCTGCATATCTGCTATATGTGTGGGGAAGTCTATATCCATTCCATGTATGTTCTTTGGCTGGTGGTTTAGTCTCTGATAGCCCCAAGGGTCCAGGTTAGTTGTTCTGTTGGTCTTCTTATGGAGTTCCTATCCCCTTGAGCACCTGCAATCCTTCCTCCTATTCTTCCATAAGAGTCCTCAAGCTCATACCACTGTTTGGATGTGGGTGTCTGTATCTGTCTGAGCCAGCTGCTGGGTGGAGCCTCTCAGAGGACAGCATGCTCCTGTCTGCAAGCATAACAGAGTATCATTAATAGTGTCAGGGATTGGTACTTGCCCAACAGATGGGTCTCAAGTTGAGCCAGCTATTGGTTTGCCATTCCCTCAGTCTCTAATCTATCACCCCCTGTCCCTGAATTTCTTGTAGACAGGATGAATTGGGAGTTGAAAGTTTTGTGGATGGGTTGGTGTTCCTTTAGCTCCGCAGGCATTCCTGCCTGTCTACAGGAGGTGGCCTCTTCAGGTTCCATATCTCCAATGCTGTGAGTCACAGCTAAGGCCACTCTCTTTGATTCTTGGGTGCCTCCCTTATCCCAGGTCTCTGCCTCATCCTGGACATGCCCCCTACCTCCTCACTCCTGTCAGTTTCAGATTTCCATTCATCTTCATGGCCATCTAGCCATCTTTCCTGTCCTTCACCTCACCAGATCCTGAACTCCATTCTCTTCATTCTCCCTCCCTCCCTCCCAGTTCTCACCCTCCATTTGTCTGGTTTTTTTAAAATTTAATTTTATTTGTAATTCAGTTTTTACACTCCATATTCCACTCCATCTGCCTCTTATGACTATTTTATTCCCTTTTATAAGTGAGATTCAAGCTTCCTCGCTTGGGCCTTCCTTCTTGTTTAGCTCCTTTGGGTCTGTGGAGCAAAACATGATAGTTGTATTTCTTTCTTTTTTTATTGGATATTTTCTTTATTTACATTTCAAATATTATCCCCTTTCCCAGTCCCCTTCCTAAACTCCCTATTCCAGCCCCTCCCCCTGCTTCTATGAGGATGCTCCCCTACCTACCCACCTACCTACCCACCCATTCCTGCCTCTCCGCCCTTGCATTATCCTACAATGGGGCATTGAGCCTTCACAGGAAGAAGGTCATCTCAGCACATTGATGCCCAACAAGGTGATCCTCTGCTACATATGTGGCTAGAGCCATGGATTCAACCATGTGTACTCTTTGGTTGATGGTTTAGTCCCTGGGAGCTCTGGGGAGGGGGTCTGGTTGGTTAATATTGTTCTTCCTATGGGGCTGCAAACCTCTTCAGCTCCTTCAGTCCTTTCTCTAACTCCTCCATTGAGGACCCTGTGTTCAATTCCATGGTTGGCTGTGAACTGTCACATATGTATTTGTCAGGATCTGGCAGAGCCTCTCAGGAGACAGCTATATCAGGCTCCTGTCAGCAAGTACTTCTTGCCATCTACGATAGTGTCTGTGTTTTGGTGACTGTATATAAGATGGATCCTCAGGTGTGGCAGTCTCTGGATGACCTTCCCTTCAGTCACTGATCATACTTTGTCTTTATATTTCCTCCAGTGAGTATTTTGTTCCCCTTATAGGAAGGACCAAAGTATCTACACATTGGTCTTCCTTCTTCTTGAGCTTCATGTGGTCTGTGACTTGTATCTTGGGTATTCTGAGCTTCTGAGCTAATACCCACTTATCAGTGAGTACATATCATGTGTGTTCTTTTGTGATTTGGTTACCTCACTCAGGATGATATTTTCTAGTTCCATCCATTTGCCTGTAAATTTCATGAATTCATTTTTTTAATAGCTGAGTATTACTTCTTTGTGTAAATGTACCACATTTTTTATATCAATTCCTCTGTTGAGGGACATCTGGCTGAGTTCTTTCCAGCTTTTGGCTATTATAAATAAGGCTGCTATGAACATAGTGGAGCATGTGTCCTTGTTATATATTGGAGAATCTTCTGGCTGTATATCCAGGAGTGGTATAGCTGGGTACAATGTTCTGAGGAACCGCCAGACTGATTTCCAGAGTAGTTGTACCAGCTTACAATCCCACCAGCAATGGAAGAGTGTTCCTCTTTCTCCACATCCTCACCAGCATCTGCTCTCACCTGAGTTTTTGATCTTAGCCATTCTGACTGGTGTGGGGTGGAATCTCAGTGTTGTTCTGATTTGCATTTCCCTAATGACTAATGATGTTGGACATTCTATGTGCTTCTCAGCCATTGGATATTTCTCAGTTGAAAATTTTTTGTTTAGCTCAGTACCCCATTTTTAATAGGGTTATTTGGTTCTCTGGAGTCTACTTCTTGAGTTCTTTGTACATATTGGATATTAGCTCTCTACTGTATTTAGGATTGGTAAAGATCTTTTCCCAATCTGTTGGTTCCAATTTTGTCCTTTGCCTTACAGAAGCTTCACAATTTTATGAGGTTCCATTTGTCGATTCTTGATCTTAGAGCATAAACCATTGGTGTTCTGTTCAGGAAATTTTCCCCTGTGCCCATGTGTTCGAGTCTCTTCCTACTTTCTCTTGTATTAACTTCATTTTCATTGTTATTGCTGTTGTATGTGTTGTATGCATATATAAACACATATGTACAGGCATGGGCATGTGTGTGTGTGTGTGCATGTGCACATATTTAGGTCAGAAGTTTTCATGAAGATGTCTTCTTCATTTACCTCTCCACCTCATTTATTGAGATAGTGTCTCTCACTGAAACTGGAACATAATGTCTGGGCTGTGCTGGCTCCCAGAATTGGCTTGCCTCAGGTCTCTCATCTATTTGAGCTGCTGTTGTAGGCACATGTTGCATTCTTGACTTTTATATGATAGCTAAGGATCTGAGTGCATGTTCCCATTCTTGTGCAATAAGCACTTCACCCACTCACTGACCCACCTTCCTGGCCACTCACGGTTTTTAAAGTAAAGAATGAGCATGTTTACACTTTTTTGTCATGCACATTTTAAACTACTTCTTACTGTTTGGAGGACTGAGCCTGTTAGGTAGCATATGGGAAGGTACTATGTAAAAGTATTTTGAACTTCATAAAAAGAAAAAAAAGAAAGATGGAAACAAAGCAAGGAAGGGAGGAAGGAAGAGAGGAAGAGACAGAGAGAGAGAGAGAGAGACAGAGAGAGAGAGAGAGGGAGAGAGAGAGAGGCATTACAACAAGTTCCTGATCTGCCTTTACTGTTCACCATTTACAAGTAGCGTACTCTCTCCAATCTTGCTTGTATTCTTGAGTGCCAGTATTTCCATTTTCTTAATTGTGTGGCTTTTATAACCCAATACTCACTTCTGTCCTTCTTAAGCAATCAGGAGGCATTAGCTTATGCCTTAGTGAATCCACTATGAGCTATGTATATCTCTGTGCTCCCACACATCTGTGTTCATGATTTCTGCTCATTTGCAGAGATTGTGCTTTGTGACAGAAACAGTGACTAGAGAGTCATGGATGTTTTTTACTTTTAGCCTTAACCATTTTGAGCTGTGTAACTTCTCAGCAGGTCATTCTAATCTCTTTGTCTTGTGTAGATATGTAGAACTTTGCCACTGCTATTGAAAACAACTGCTGAAGCAAGTTGTGTTGACAAACTAGGAAAGCCAAAGATAGGAAAGAAAATAGTCCTCTGGTGAGCCAGTGCTCCCCAGGGGGGCTGACCCATCCCCCTTGCCTCAAAATGGGCAGTCCTGAGCAGCTAGATTCCTGTGAGCTGATTCCATTCCAGGAAATTCCCCAAAGGAAACCAATCAACTTTTCTTTCAATACTATAGACAAACTACCTAATTTGCATTTTAATGTAAGAAATTGATGGAAATGATAGTCATTTGCTTCTGACCATACACAGTAACATTCAGAGTTTTAGAAATTGTTACTACTACTAACAACAATAACCACATTTATATTTAATTGCAATATACTTTCCTGCATTGGGTTGAAAAGATATAATCAGAATAAAGAGGCTGAAGTTATAAACAGAAAGATTATTTTTCTCTTGAGTCTATCAGGAAGTCTTTCTTTGCCCCTTTGTCTTAAGTTATTGCAATATTTTTTGTAACTAGTAACACATTTTGTTTATGCTATCTTCTGTCCTAATGTGATATTGAGTTTCCTTTTACAATCTGCTTATCTCTGTCTGAGGAGGTGCATTATGGGAGAATGCTGATTCTCCTTGGATGTAACCTTGAAGTTGGACCTGATATAGTTCTAGGAATTTTCCAATTATTTATTCCAGTGTTAATATGTTTTATGATCTCCCTGGGCTCTTCTGTGCTCACACTGACTCTGCTTAGGAGATTGGATTTAGTGACCTCTAATTAAGTGAATACTATTGTCCTTGGATTTGTAATTTGGCCACTAGCCAATATCTAACCTTCTCTATCTTTGGATATGAAGTCTCTCACCTTTAGGCCCAAAGCTGCTTCTGGGATTATTCCAAGTTAGAAATATCTGTTTAAAATAATTGAAGGGATTAATTGACTTTACACTTCTCATCTTATGTAGCTATTGCCTCAATTCCTTTTCAATATCACAAAAACTTCCACTATAATGAAAATGAAACCAAGTTGAAATATTAGTCCTTCTCAATATACAACTATCTGGAAATGCCCCCATTTTCTTGTGATCCCAGAAGTTCAGATAATTATTTCAGGTCATTGAACAAACTTTTTTACTCTTAGGACTTTTTCTTAAGTTCTCTATAATAGATGATTCTTCATTAGAATTGAGAAATTCTATAACATTTTATAGTCTATTACAACATCTGGATAGTTTTCAACAGTAACTCCTAAGATCTTTTGGTGTCATACTGGAAATTACATCATAATATTCTTGCTTTCCTAATCTAGTTAAAAAACCAGTGGCCAATATTCTACTCTAAAAATCTCAAATGTCACCAGAGTTGATTCATATGTTTTAGAAGGACACTGTGTCGTCTCCTTCTTTACTCCACTATGTGCACCTAAGGATAACATTTACATATAGTTGCAATATCATAATAATTGATAGGTATTTTGATTGAATATACAATGTTCCCCAAAGCTCATATTTTGATAACCTAGACAAAAGATTGTATGGGAACTTGGAAAGAAGGGCGAAGAAATAGGCCAATGAAGTGGGTCCGTGAGTCTCTTTCCCCCTTTTACTGAAGAGAGATTTCCCCCTCTATTCCTCCCAGTTACTCCCCTCCTTTCTGCCCATCTGAATCCACTCCCTTTCTGTCTCTCACTGGAAAATAAACGGGCTTCTAAGGAATAATAATAAAACATAACAAATATAACATACTAAAAGAAAATATAAGATAAAACAAATACTAACACATCAGAATTGGACAAGCCAAACAAACAGAAGAAAAAAGTCGTTGAAGAAACAGAGACCCTCTTATTCACACAATCAGGAGTCCCATAAAAAGACTAAATTGGAAGCCACAATATATACACAAAGGACCTGGTACAGACCCACGTGAACCTTATGTATGCTGCCTCTGCTTCTGTGAGTTCATATGAGCTTTTGTTGGTGTCCTCCATCCCCTCTGGCTCTCAGAATCTTTATGCCTTCTGTTCTACAAGGTTCCCTGAGCTCTGAGGGGAAGAATTTAATGGAGATACTCATTTAGGGCTGAATATTCCAAGGTCTTTCACTCTCTGCACAAGGTTTGGCTCTGGGCCTCTGTATTTGTTCCCATGGATCTATGAGTATAGCAGAATAACATTAAGAGTAATTTTATTGCTACTTATTTTTAGACCAGTAGTATTTGGTTTTGCTCTAAGTCCCTGGACTATCTATGCTCAAGTTCTTGATTATCTAAGCAGTGTTGGAATGGGTCTCATCTCTTGGAGGGGGACTGAAGTCAAGTTAATCTCACAAGCTTTGTGCTACCATTACACTAACATATCTTGTAGGTAGGATAGTATTGTAGATCAAAGGCTTTGTGGCTGGTTTTGTCTTTACATTTTTCTTTTGGGAACATGCAGAGTACATTTTTGTAATAAAGATGCTAGAATGTTAGGGGTAAAGGCTCTGTGTAGCCCCCAGTTTGATTTGTAATGCTCAATGAGTTTTGTAGGTACTGTCCTCTGCAATGGGGTTTTGTTGTCATGTTGTAGAAAGAAACCTATCATCTTGGTGACAGCCTGGGTTGTTTGGGGGTCCCCATTGGATCCCTTTGGCCAGCAACTCAATTAGATGTAACTCAATACTGAGATTGGAAGCTTCATTTGGTTATAAGAGGTGTCCTATTGAGACTGTCTCCCCAGCTATCTAGCTTTTACTGTATTAATTTTCCAAACTACTCCTCAAATGACTTTTTTCTCTTTTTTATTAGATATTTCCTTTATTTACATTTCAAATGTTATCCCCTTTCCTAGTTTCCCCTCCAAAATCCCCTATCCCCTTCCTCCTCCCCCCTGCTCCCCAACCCACCCACTCCCATTCCTAGTCCTGGCATTCCCCTATACTGGGGCATAGAATCTACATGTGACTTTTATTTAACTTATTTAACTGTCTCTTCAGATATCACCCTTTTCCTTGCCCCTCTCCTCTCTCCCAACTTGGTTCTCTCCATTATGGTCTCCCATCTATCCATGACAATTTATCTTGTTTTTCTTTCCTAGGGAGATTTATCTGTCCCCTACCCACAGTTGCTTATTCTATAGGTAAACCCTGTATTTCTATGGATAATGGCTCAGTTATCATAAATGTAACAGCTAATATCCACATATAATCAACTATAGAGCATATTCATTTTCTGTGTCTGGAATACTTCATTCAGGGTGTTTTTTTTTTTTTCTCATTCCATCCATTTGCCTGCAAGTTTCATGATTTCCTTTTAAAAAAAAAAAAAACAAAACAGATGGATAATACTTCATTACATAATGTACCACACTTTCTTTATTCATTCTTCTGTTGAGGAACATGTAGGTTGTTTCCAATTTCTGTTTATGATGAAGAGATCTGCAATGATCATAGTTCAGCAGATGTCTCTATGGTAGAATATCCCTTGGATATATGCCCAAGAATAATATAGTTGGTTTTTTATGTAGATCAATTCCTTTCTTTCTTGATGTGTCACACCAATTTTCATAGTTCTGTACAGGTTTGTAGTCCACCAACAATGGACAGGTTTTCCTTCTATTCTCCACCCTCCCCAGGAGGAGCTGTCACTTATTTTTATTGATCTTAGGCATTCTGATAGGTGTAAGATGAGATCTCAAAGTAGTTTAAATTTGCATTCCCCTGATTGCTAGGGTATGTTGAGTATTTCTTCACGTATTTTTAGCCATTTGAGTTTCCTCTTTTCCAAATGTATAGACCTATTATTTCTAGCCATTTCTTTTTTTTCTTTTTTTAAATTAATATTTTTATTACATATTTTCCTCAATTACATTTCCAATGCTATCCCAAAAGTCCCCCATACCCTCCCCCCCCCACTTCCCTACCATTTCTTGTCTCATTCTTTGAATATTGGTTGGCCATGAGATGAAGGGGTCTTCTCTACCACACACTTCCACTGCCAAGATTCCTTAGCCAATTGGATCAGGCTAAGTGACCCTGGACTGGCCCATTTGATACCACAAGATAAAATAAGTAATGCTTTTAAAAGTTACTTTCTGTTCTGGTAACAGCAGTATTAACTAAGACATGAGCAGTACTAAAAATCATCTGTCTACAATCTTCAGCTCATTAAGTATCATATTATATTACCAAGAACATGTAAAATTTTGAGATTTTTGTAAATGTTACAAGGGCCACATAATGATGTTGTTGTGCCTGTATTATCTCTTGTGGTATACATTCTGTGTAATTTTGTAACAATGCTTAGGGAATTTCCATTCCATTAGTCCACAGACAACTTCTAATATATTTATTGGCTTAGTAAATCTCTCAGGTTTTCCTTTAGGAGGGATGGGAATGGGTTTTAATAAGCCAGGCTACTTGATGGGTAGTTTAATACCATAGTTTTAAAACTGATCATTTATTAATTTCTCTTTTTAAAATGTCATTGTACCTGGGGCTGGTGGTGGCAAATACTTTAATTCCAATACTCTAGAGGCAGAGGCAAGAGCGTCTCTATGAGTTCAAGACCAGGTTGTTTTACATAATGAGTTCCAGTATGGCCAGGGAGACACTGTTTTTAAAAGAGTCATTGCACACACTCATAATACACAGTATGTAGTTACATAAGGGCACTTACATATGAATATATAATGTGCATTGATAATATTCACCCATGCTCCCTTAAACTATATTTCCTTATTCTTCTCCTCTTTTTTTCCCTAGACAGTTTATTTTTTTCTTTCATGTCATATGCAGATACATGATTTTCTATAGCCATTTAAAATAAAAGAACAATATATAACAGAAAACATGTATTTGTCTTTTTGACACTGATCCAATTTGCTTAATATGATGATGATGCATGTAATTTCCTGCAAATGACGCAATTTCATTCTTTTTTTTACAGCTAAAAAGAATGTAATTATTGACATACATTACATTTCCTTCTTTCCTCTTAAATTTTAGTATCATTTCTAATTTTCTGTGTCACAAGAACAAGAAAACTCGAATGAGCCTTGTATGTCATTTTATTTCCTCTATACCCAAGCACGGTACAATATGACTTCAAATCATAGTTTCACAAATAACTTCTCAAGCCTCTATGCTCTATAATTCCAGTACCATGGCTCCCGGGGATCTGCCTACTGCTGTCTTTCATTCTTTTTTTTTTATTACATATTTTCCTCAATTACATTTCTAATGCTATCCCAAAAGTCCCCCATACTCTCCCCCCCACTCCCCTACCCACCCACTCCCACGTTTTGGCCCTGGCGTTCCCCTGTACTGGGGCATATAAAGTTTGCAAGTCCAATGGGCCTCTCTTTCCAGTGATGGCCGACTAGGCCATCTTTTGATACATATGCAGCTAGAGTCAAGAGCTGTCTTTCATTCTTGTGCGCGCCCAACTGGCCAGGAGGAACGACGCTGCAACAGGATCCTTCTGCACACGTTTATTCAGTCCTGTTTCTTCTTGTTTATATCTCCCTTGTTTATATCTCCCCCGAACCCTGGGCCTCTCACTCTTATATACTCTCAGTTCACATCCACTCACAGCAGGCCACGCCACCTCACCAGGCACGCAGCTTCAGCTAATCAGGGCAGCAGGGGCATATTTCCATCAAAATGGATTCACCAGTATCCTGGTACACCTGCGCAGCTCTCAAGATGTTTGTGGCTTATATGAGGAAGTCAGGTGCAAGTCATACGACTTAGCTGCAGTCCCTGGTGCCTTTGAGACTGCCACCACACCTGCTCCTCACATTTCATGTTTGTTTTCTTCCTGTTTTTGAAGCTCTTTACTCCTTTAATACCTAACTCCCCTTCATTTTCACAACTAGAACCACAGTCTGAATTTTAGTGTTGCCTGCTAGGGGAAGACTTTTTAAACTCTAGGGATCATGGCAGCCTTCACTATATCACATGCACTTTTGGTAGCATTGGTCAGTTCACTATCCTACATTGTAACTTCACATGGTGTGGAGCAGAGCAGTCTCTTACTGAGAAACAGAGACTGTGTTGCACAAAAAGATGTACTCTCTTGTAGCTTTTGATGTTTACACATATTTAGGGATAATTATTGGAATAATCAAACCTAGTATTAATTTCATGAATGTCACTAGTGTTTGGGTGCCTACTGAATGACTTTAATCTTGGTTACTTATTGAGAACAATTTGATCCATTTAATACAATATTAAACTAATGATTAACAGACAACAATGAATAATTATATGCTAAGTGCCTATTTTATAGTTTATAATATCTGGGAAGAGGCATTATCTACCTATTAGAAGGTAACTCCATTCACACTACTTTTACATTTGTATATATTTTAGAAACCTACATTAGAAGGTTTCCATATGGCTCTTCCAAAGTCTTGACACCTGTCCTTCACTGTATCCTCCTCTATCGTCTCTATAACTCCCTCTATCCTGATCTCCCACTTTCCATCAAATTTAATTTTTTTGCTTTATTATTTACCCCCTTCCCTCTTAACACCAGATGCTTTCTTTACCCATTCCTTTAAAATCCTCCCATACACTGTGGCCATGGCCTCTTAGTATTTTCATGACCTTTATGGCTATTTCAAATTTCAATGTTCACAAATCTGAAAAGTCAAAGCTAGCATTTCCATATAAGAGAAAACACATGGCATTTGTCTTTCTTGATCTGCATTATCTCACTCAAAATGATTATATCTAGCCCCACCCATCCTTTTGTGAATTTCATCTTTATTAATAACTGACATTCCATTGCATGTATGTGTCTTGTTTTCATTATCTATTAACCAGCTGAAGAATACCTAGGCTATTTAAATTTTGTGGGGAGCGGGTGTGGCGGCAGTCCCAAAGGCGCCAGAGACTGCAGCTAAGTCATATGACTTGCACCTGACTTCCTCATATAAGACACAAACATCTTGAGTGCTGCGCAGGTGTACCAGGATATAGGTGAATCCAATTTGGTGGAGATTTGCCCCTGCTGCCCTGATTAGCTGAAGCCTCGTGACTGGCGAGGGGGCATGGCCTGCGGTGCGTGGATGGGAACTGAGAGTATATAAGAGTGAGAGGCCCGGGTTAGAGGGAGGATTATTATTCGAGAGAGGATTGTTATTATTGGGAGATATAAAAACAAGGGAGATATAAACAAGAAGAATCAGGACTGAATAAACGTGTGCAGAAGGATCCTGTAGCAGCGTCGTTCTTCCTGGCCAGTTGAGCGCGCGCGACAAGTGGTGCCGAAACCCGGGAAGAAAAACTCGGGACGGGACGAGAAGATCTGGGACGAGAAGACCTGGGACGAGAAAACCTGGGACAAGAAACATCTTCAGGCATGAGTGAAGACCCCCTGCTACAGGGAGGATTCAGAACTGCATCACGGGGAAGGAGTGGTTAATAAAGGTTCTCGTGAAACAGACTGTTGAGAAGGATCCGGTGTGGATTCAGAACTCTTCAGCTGGGGAATGGTACTGGTAAGTCTCCCAAATTGATCCCCAGGTTAAAGGGGGATATTTTTAAGAGAAAGAAGAGAGATGAAGACTGAATAAACTGCTGTTAGAAGGACTGGTGGTAGTGTCGTTCTTGCTGGTCGAGAGCAGGCGCGACAATTGGTGGCCGTACGGGGAACCGACTCCCCCACCGAGTTCAGAACTTTCAGCAGTCAGTGGTTGCCGGCAGGGTAAGTTCACGGTAAGTGAAACTTGCGACCCCAGGAGTTTGGGAAGGACCTCGGATAAAATAGAGGCGAATATAAAGTTGCCAGGAAGTAGGCTTTGGGACAAGTTAAGGTTCCCGGTTTGGGGACAAGTTAAGGAACTATGATAACCTCAGTGTAGTGATCAATAGATCCTTGCTGTGTAGTTATGCTTTTTTCTCCCGTTGACCCTTTGTGGGTAGGTCTGATAGTTTTGGTCTTGTTTGTTCTGATATATGGACTCTGTTACTGTTTGAAACTGTGTGTAGAGGCAGTCAAGACAGGTCAGAAAATCCTTACAGAGCAACAAGATAGTATGTCCGAAGAGGAAAAGGGCTTAAAAAGAAAAAGGAAAAAGAAAGGAGACACAGTGTTATCAGGTGGACAGAAAGGACAGGACAACAGAGCTGAGGCGGAGGAGGAAGGTGAATTAGCTTCTGCTCCCCCTCCCTATGCCTCCTCGTCAGCCATCTATGGGCAGACCTTCTGTCCGGAGGTCTGGAAAGAGGATAGATTCTCCTTGCTGGGATGTCCTATTTTCACTGATCAAGCTGAATTTGCATGGGATAGAGATATGCTGCTTGATCAAGGTCGATTTGCACAACAACAGACAGGATATCCAGTGCAGGTGTTTAAGCAGGTGAATCAGATTCCTATAAGGGCGTGGAAATCATTGCCTAACAGAGGAGAAGTTAGTGAAAACTTGACTCTCGTATTGACTCCCCAGATGAACACACAGGTGATTGAGGTTATGGTCTCATCACCACGAGGTATTGTGTCCATCTCCACTGGGGATCGAGGAGATCTGGTGTTGACGTGGGCGAGAGGGTCTGTTTGTGTGTTTCCACAGGACCAGATGGAACCTCTTTGGGTGCTGGAGAGATTGGTGAGACGCTACAAGAATGAGGCTCCTGATCCAGTTGCCCCTGTGGATGTGGTGGATGATCCCACAAGCACAAAGGATGGAGCCGAGATGAGAGATCCTTTCGTTATTCCAGAAGCCGATACCAGCTCGACATGACATTCAAATTTTTCCACGCTTTTTGATCCCTGAATTCCCCCTAAAGAGATAGCCCCTCTGGCTATCTATCCCTTGCTTCAGGGAAGATGAGCAGGGATGAGAGCCCTGGGATGTATGCTTGTTATAGTGTGTGTGTGTTTTGTGTTTGGCACATGTGTTAGGTGCAGAGTGTGCGGCCCGCACTTTCGCCATGGTAGCATAGGCTTTTGCTGCAGTGGAGGCGGGACAATCTCCTCAGATTCGGTTTGCCACTCTAAAAGAAATTATGCTGCGTTATGCCGTGGGGTGCGAGGCTAAGCACTGCACAGAGGATAGCTTGCTGTTGGCATCCTGTGGAAGGCACGTCTGATTGCATGAAGGGTCAGTGTCCTAGTTCCCTTCCCCCAGGAAAAATGACACGGGAGCTGGCCAAGACCTCTCTGGGTGATGAGCCTAAGGGATGGTTTTGTGTAGGGCCCCTATGCTTGCACACTGGGGATCAGACCTCTACCTTCACCCATGAGGCTTGCTTGCAGCAATTAAGATCTGGCCATAGGTTAATTAACATCCTGGCCTTTTGATGCACCTGCCGCAAGCAAAACACAATCTCCCCAGGTGTGGCTTGGCATAATAGAGAGGTAGTCAGTGATAAGACTCCCTGGGCATGTCACCAACCTAAGACAGGGATCAAACCAATGCTGTTTGTCACCCAAGGACGGGTAAGGGGCATGGCTGCGGGGGGCTATCTACAGACATTCTCTCTGCCAAAAAAGAAAAAAGGGGGAATTGTGGGGAGCGGGTGTGGCGGCAGTCCCAAAGGCGCCAGAGACTGCAGCTAAGTCATATGACTTGCACCTGACTTCCTCATATAAGACACAAACATCTTGAGTGCTGCGCAGGTGTACCAGGATATAGGTGAATCCAATTTGGTGGAGATTTGCCCCTGCTGCCCTGATTAGCTGAAGCCTCGTGACTGGCGAGGGGGCATGGCCTGCGGTGCGTGGATGGGAACTGAGAGTATATAAGAGTGAGAGGCCCGGGTTAGAGGGAGGATTATTATTCGAGAGAGGATTGTTATTATTGGGAGATATAAAAACAAGGGAGATATAAACAAGAAGAATCAGGACTGAATAAACGTGTGCAGAAGGATCCTGTAGCAGCGTCGTTCTTCCTGGCCAGTTGAGCGCGCGCAACAAAATTTCCTGGCTATTGTGAATACAGGGGCAAAAACCATAGATAAGAATATATCTCTGTAGTAGGATGTAGGATCCTTTGTGAATATGCCAAGGAGTGGCATAGCCATGTCATTCATGTGGTATATCTAGTTTCAGGTTTTTGAGGAAACTCTTTGCTTATTGCTATATTGGTTGTACCAGGTTGCAACCCCACAAATAGTGAATAAGTAAATATTCCCAACATCAAAATCAAGTAATGCCAGAATTCTTTTCTTCTCTCTTCTCTTCTCTTCTCTTCTCTTCTCTTCTCTTCTCTTCTCTTCTCTTCTCTTCCCTTCCCTTCCCTTCCCTTCCCTTCCCTTCCCTTCCCTTCCCTTCCCTTCCCTTCCCTCCCTTCCCTTCCCTCCCCTCCCCTCCCCTCCCCTCCCCTCCCCTCCCCTCCCCTCTTCTTTTCTTTTCTTTTCTTTTCTTTTCTTTTCTTTCTTTTCATTTGGCCTTAGCTGTTGTGAATGAGTCACAATGAAATTTCAAGGCAGGTTTATCTCTCACATAACTAATGGTATCAAACATTTAAAAAATATTTGTCATATTATTGTTCCTCCTATTGGGCTACAAACCCCTTCAGCTCCTTGAGTCCTTTCACTAGCTCCTTCATTGGGGGCCCTGTTCTCCTGTGAGCATACACTTCTGTATTAACCAGTACCCCTAGAGCTCCCAGGGACTAAACCACTAGCCAAAGAGTACACATGGTGGGACTCATGACTCTAGCTGCATATGTAGCAAAGAATAGCCTAGGTGGTCATCAATGGGAGGGAAGACCCTTGGTTCTGTGAAAGCTCTATGCCCCAGTGTAGGGGAATGCAAGGGCCAGGAAGCAAGAGTGGGTGGGTGGGTGAACAGGGGGAGGGAAGAGGGGATGGGGGAGGGAGTGTTCCGAGGGGAAAACCAGGAAAGGGGATAACATTTGAAATGTAAATAAAGAAAATATCTAATAAAAAATGGAAAAACATAGTTGTCATTTTTTTTATTTCTTTCCTGAGAAGTCTGTTTAGTTCCTTGCCCCAGTTTTCATTTGTAATATTTATTTTCACGATGTTTAGTTTTTTTAGTTCTTTGTGTATAGCTAGCAAACCTTTTTAAACTATTATGAGCTGTTTGTTCACTTGAATGATGGTATCCATTTCTGTATGGAAGATTTTAAGTTATAAACGGTCTCATCTATGAGTTGTTGGTCTTAATGTCTATACTTGTTGAAATCTGCTGAGAGACTCCTTTCATTGGCCTGAAATTGAAGATTATTCCATGTTTTGTCTTCTAACAAATTCAGGGGATCAGGGCTTATGTTTAGGTTCTTGAGCTACCTGGAGTTTAGTTTTGCGCAAGGTGAGAGATTGAGATCATTTTCATTCTGCATTCTAGTTGGAACAGTGCCATTTGTTGAAGGTAACATTTTTTTCTCCACTGTGTATTTTTGACCTCTTTGTCAAAAAGCCAGTGACTATAGGAATGTGAGCTTATATTTGAACCAACAGTTATATTTCATTGATCAATGTGTCTATTTTTAATGTTAATACCATGCTGTTTTATTACATACCTCAGTATAACTTGAAATCTGGTAAGAGGACACCTCCAGTGGCATTTTTATTGTTTTTGAACATTTTAGCTTTATTTTGTATTTTCAAGTGAAATTTAATATGAGGTTCAATTTTTATGAAGAGTGGTGTTGGATTTTTTAAAATGATTACATTATTTTTTTATTAGATATTTTCTTTATTGACATTTCAAATATTATCCCCTTTCTTAGTTTCCCCTCCTAAAATCTCCTATCCCCTCCCCCTTCTATTGTTCCCCAATCCACCCACTTCTATTCCTGGCCCTGGCATTCCCCTATACTGGGGCATAGAACCTTCACAGGACCAAGGGCCTCTCCTCCCATTGATGACTGACTAGGCCATACTCTGCTACATATTCAGCTAGAGCCATGAGTCCTACCATGTGTTTTCTTTGATTGGTGGTTTAGTCCTAGGAAGCTCTGGGGTTACTGGTTAGTTCATATTATTGTTCCTCCTATGGGGCTGCAAACCCCTTCAGCTCCTTGGGTACTTTCTCTAGCTTCTTCATTGGGGACCCTGTGATCAGTCCAGTGGATGGCTGTGAGCATCCACTTCTGTATTTGTCAGACACTGGCATAGCCTTTCAGGAGACATCTTTATCAGGATCCTGTCAGCAATCACTTGTTGGCATCTGCAATAGTGTCTGGGTAGGGTGGTTGTTTATGTGATGGATCCCCAGGTGGGGCAGTCTCTGGATGGTTATTCCTTCAGTCTCATCTCTGACCTTTGTCTCTGTAACTCCTTCCATGGGCATTTTGTTTTCCATTCTAAGAAGGATCAAAGTATCCACACTTCAGTCTTCCTTCTTCTTGAGTTTCATGTGTTTGCAAATTGTTTCCTGGGTATTCTGAGTTTCTGGACTAATCCCACTAAAATCAGGGACTAGACAAAGCTGTTTACTCTCTCCTACCTATTCAATATAGTACTTGAAGCTCCTACCTATTCAATATAGTACTTGAAGTCCTAGCCAGAGCACTTAGACACCAAAAGGAGATCAAGGGATATAAATTGGAAAGGAAGAAGTCAAAATATCACTATTTGCAAATGATATGATAGTATACTTAAGTGACACCAAAAATTCCACCAACAAACTCATAAACCTGATAACTTCAGTGAAGTAGCTGAATATAAAATTAACTCAAACAAATCAGTGGCCTTTCTCTACACAAAGGATAAACAGGCTGAGAAAGAAATTCGGGAAACAACACCCTTCACAATAGTCACAAATAATATAAAATACTTTGGTGTGACTTTAACTAAGCAAGTGAGTGATTTGTATGATAAGACCTTCAAGTCTCTGAAGAAAGAAATCAAAGATCTCAGAAGATGGAAAGATCCCCCATGCTCATGGATTGGTAGGATTAATAGAGTAAAAATGGCTATCTTGCGGAAAGCAATCTACAAATTCAATGCAATCCCCATCAATTCCAACTTAATTCTTCACAGAGTTAGAAAGGGCAATTTCCAAATTCATCTGGAATAACAAAAAAACCTAGGATAGCAAAAACTATTATGAACAATAAAAGAACCTCTGGTGAAATCACCATGACTGTTTTCAAGCTGTACTACAGACCAATTGTGATGAAAACTGCATGGTACTGGTATAGTGACAGACAGGTAGATCAATGGAATAGAATTGAAGTCCCAGAAATGAACCCACACACCTATGGTTTCTTGATCTTTGACAAAGGAGCTAAAACCATCCAGTGGAAAAAACAGCATTTTCAAACTTGGTGCTGGCTCAACTAGTGGTTAGCATGTAGAAGAGTGCAAATTGATCCATTCTTACCTCCTTGTACAAAGCTCAAATTTAAGTGAATCAATGAACTCCTAATGAAACTAGAGACACTGAAAATTATAGAGGATAAAGTGGGGAAGAGTTTTGAAGTAATGGGCACAGGGGAAAAGTTCCTGAACAGAACACTAATGGCTTGTGCTTTAAGATCAAGAATTAACAAATGGGACCTCATAAAATTGCAAAGCTTCTGTAAGGCAAAGGACACTGACAATAAGACAAAACGGCAAACAACAGATTGGGAAAAGATCTTTACCAATCCTAAATACAATAGGGTTTAATATTCAATATATACAACGAACTCAAGAAGTTGGACTCCAGAAAACCAAATAACCCTATTAAAAATGGGGTAATGAACTAAACAAATTCTCAACTGAGGAATAGTGAATGGTTGAGAAGCACCTAAAAAAAATGACCAACATCCTTAGTCATCAGGGAAATGCAAATCAAAACAACCCTGAGATTCCACCTCACACTAGTCAGAATGGCTAAGATGAAAAATTCAAGTGACAGCAGATGCTGGCGAGGATGTGGAGAAAGAGGAACATTCCTCCATTGCTGGTGAGATTGCAAGCTGGTACAAGCACTCTGGGAATCAGTCTGGTGGTTCCTCAGAAAATTGGACATAGTATTACCAGGAGTTCCAGAAATACCACTCCTGGGCATATACCCAGAAGAAGTTCCAACTTGTAATAAGGGCACATGCTCTACTATGTTCATAGCATCCTTATTTATAATTGCCAGAAGCTGGAAAGAACCCAGATGTCCCTCAACAGAGGAATGGATACAGAAAATGTGGTACATTTACACAATGGAGTACTACTCAGCTCATAAAAACCATGAATTTATGAAATTCTTAGGCAAATGGATGGATCTGGAGGATATCATCCTGAGTGAGGTTACCCAATCACAAAAGAACACACATGATATGCACTCACTGTAAGTGGACATTAGCCCAGAAACTTAGAATACCCAAGATACAATTTGCAAAACACATGAAACTCAAGAAGAAGGAAGACCAAAGTTTGGATACTTCGTTCCTTCTTAGAATTGGGAACAAAATAGCCATGGAAGGAGTTACAGAGACAAAATTTTGAGCTCCTATGGAAGGAAGGGCTATCCAGAGATTGCACTACCTGGGGATCTATCCCATATACAACCACAAAACCCAGACACTATTGCATATTCCAGCAAGTTTTCGCTGAAAGGACCCTGATATAGGTATCTACTGTGAGGCTATGCAACTGCCTGGCAAATACAGAAGTGGATTTTCACAGTCATCTATTGGATGGAACACAGGGCCCCCAATGAAGGAGCTAGAGAACTACCCAAGGAGCTAAAGGGGTCTGAAACTCTATATGAGGAACAACGATATGAACTAACCTGTACCCCCAGAGCTCGTGTCTCTAGCTGCATATGTAGCAGAAGATGGCCTAGTCGGCCATCAGTGGGAGGAGAGGCCCTTGGTCTTGCAATGATCATATACCCCAGTACAAGGCAATGCCAGGACCAGGAAGTGGGAGTGGGTGGTTTGGGGTGCATGGTGGGGGTTGGGTATAGGGGACTTTCAGAGAGGAAACTAGGAAAGGGGATAGCATTTGAAATGTAAATTAAGAAAATATCTAATAAAATAATATTTAATGTTAAAAATATCAAAACAATGAATTTATGAAATTCTTAGGCAAATGGATGGATCTGGAGGATGCCATTCTGAGTGAGGTAACCCAATCACAAAAGAACACACATGACGTGCACTCACTGATAAGTGGATATTAGCCCAAAAACTTAGAATTCCAAGATACAATTTGTAAAACACATGAAACTCAAGAAGAAGAAAGACCGACATGTTGCAATTTTGATGTGAGTTGTGTTGGATATGTAGACTGCTTTTGGTAGGATGGCAGTTTTCTCACTATTAAACCTACAAACATGGGACGTCTTCTTTCCTATTCAAATATCTTCTTCCTTTTCTGTTTTCTGCATCCTAAATTTTTCATTGTTTGAGTCTGTCACTTAATTAGATTAAGATTATAGCTATTCCAAGTTTATTTTACTTTAGTTTTTGAGTTTATTATAAATGAGATTTTTTTCCTAATTTCTTTTGTATACTTATCAGTGTATATGGGAGATCCTCTGTTTTTCTATTACTTTTGCATCCTACTTGTCTGAAAATATTAACCATCTGTAGTAGTATTTTCTGATGGAATCTTTAAGGTATAGAATCATACCATCTGCAAACATAAATGCTTTTCCTTTTTCCTTTCTTTTTTATATCACTTTATCTCCTTCTTTTGTCTTGCTACTCTAGCTAGGACTTCAAGTACAATATTGAACAGCAGAGAGAGTAGAATTCTAGCTATTTCCTAGTTAAATTCACTATAAGCAATGTATTAGTTACTGTCCTAATTTTATCACAAAACACTATGACTGTGGCAACTTATAGATGGAAGAGTTTGAGTTTACAGTTACAGAGGTATAGTGTCCAATGATGGTGAAGCAGAGGCAGCAGGCTGGAGCAGCAAGTGGCGAGTGTCACACCTTGAACGATAAGCAGAAAACACGGAGAGGACTGTACAAATGGAATGGGTCTCCAAATTCATAAAGTCTGACATACTTCTCTGATATACCTCACTGACATACTTATTACATATTACAGGAAGGCCATACTTCCTATGCTTCTCCAAACAGCACCACCAACTATGAACCAAGGTGCTCATATCTCATTCAAACCACCATAAAACTGTATTCTTCATGTATGTTTGAAAGTCTTTTTGCAGATATAGGCCCTGGTATCTATCTTTCTATTCAATAATCACAGCTCTTTCTGAGCCTAGATATATATAGATGACCTTTTCATGCATGTGAATTTTGTCTGTTCTAAATGGGATTATGTGAGATTCCTTTATCTGAAAACATAGTCATTAATCAAGTCCTTTCCTAGCATTAGCAGTGAATTAATGTGAAATTTGAACACATTTCTTCTAAGCTTTTAGATTTTTAAATTTCTGCTGTGAAATGATAATGTTTCTTGGTTTCTCATTGAAACTGCAGGGTGCCACATATTAACTAAAGAGAAATTGCAGTAGCTGGCATACTGTATTTATTACCAGATATGTCTTCAACAAAAATAAATGTTAGACTTTCATTCTAATTCATCATGGTGGGTATATTGGAGAGATAGGGTGCTAGGGAGGTAATTGATGAAGGTTAATGTTGAAATATTATCTCTGCGTATGAAAAAGGGAGTGATTCACATTTCAGGATTACTTTTTGTTTTTTAACCATTGGGTAAATTACTGATTTATGGAGTAGATTTTGACAATGAAGAGACCTAAATTCTCTTCACAGCATGGTAACCAGCAGTCTGAATGGTTTTGTTACCATACTCTCAGGAACTTTGACCCAGAGAAACCATCCTATATTTTTGCAAAATGAAACATATATTTCACTCTACATGCCAGAGTATTTGAAAACTAACTAGGGTAATTTAAGATCTGCCTGGGAAAACATCCATTTGAATAAGAGCCAAATATTTCATAATGTATAGTTTTTTTAATGATTAGAAAATTTGGACTGTCTTTGGGTGTGTGTGTGGGGGATTATGCCTATAACCTTAAATTGATGGTTTTTGTAGAAACTATTCTGCCTATAAACTATCCTCATCTTTTATGCCCATCTAGTTGATTTTATCATAGTTTTTGTAAGTTGATTTCTTCATATTTCTATTCCTGAAGCCAAGTATATATGACATGTTCACTTAGATATAATGCTGTGCCTCAGTATAACATGGTCTGTTTATAAAGCATTTAAGTGGGAGCACTTTATTATACTTATTTATTTTGTGTGTATTTGTACGTACGTATGTATGTATGTATGTTTGTAGGCATATATGTGAGTAGAATCATGCCATAGAACTATGCACAAATCACAAGGCTGCAGGCAGAAGTGTTTTTTTTTTTCCTTCTACCATGTGAGTCTCAGTCATCAACTGCCTGGTCATCAAATGCTTTTAACTATTGAGCCATCTTGAGGATCCTTTATCATATTTTTAACATGATAAGTTGCCCTTAAGTACAACTGAATGAAGTGCCGCCATGTAAGCATAGGGATGTTGCTCCTAATTCTGAATAAGGAGGCCTGCATGATTACAAAGAATTTTGAGTCAAATTTTGTGAATCTGTTCCATGCAGTTTCCTCTTTTATGTAGAGTAGTAATATTCATATGCAAATTATTATTGCAATAAAGTATCTCATTATGGTTCTGGGTTCCATTTCTCTGAGGTTATCTACATTTTAAAAACAGTTCCAGTTTATTCTTAAACATTTTGAAAATACTTGCTCTAGCTTAACAATAGCCACAGGTTTCAGTAAGAAGGGTGAGAGGGTAATATAGATATTATGCTTTCAGGATATATACTAAAATAAAATCTATTTAAGAACATCCTTCTGACTTAGTTATCATGGCATTAAGAATTTTTCTTTCTATGTATTACCCAGTAATGCATTTTATATTTTCTTTTCTTGTTAAGGAACCCCTAGAATGATGCAAATTCAAGTTTGAATCTCTTATGAATAATGTCCATTAATCGGTGTTATAAACACAGCTATAAATGTAAAGACATATTTGATGAGCAAAGTTTCTAGAATAAGATGATGTTTATACTGTGAGTAATTACTAAGAGATGATTTCACTCTTCATATCTCTGTTTTGCTCATCACTATTTCTTCTGTACTCTGATCCATGCCCAATTTTAATTCTACATAATTCTCATTTTTTATTCTGCTTTTATCATTGGAGTTAGAATACCATTCTAATTCGTGATACACTCTTTTCCAAATTGTTTTAGAAAGTTTTGGTTTAATATCAACTGATCTATCTACTGTGAATAAATAGTAGTTACAGGTGTAGATATGTTGAATGTTTAAGGGCAACATTGATCTGAGAAATGGGGAAAGGAGGGCATCTTTAGAGAGAAGAGAGGTGAATACAAAAGAAGCAGGGAGTTGGGTAAAATAACAATGAAGATGTTGAAAAATACCACAAGGAATCATTTTATGAATGATTTGCCTAAATATTCTATAATGCATGTGATTCAGTTAGTCAGGCAGTCAGTCAGTCAGTCAGTCAGTCAGTCAGTCAGTCAGTTTATTGAACTTCTCACATCTAGGCTGACAATGCTCCCTCCAAGAACCAAAGAGCATTTAATAAAATACCAGTACTAGACATGAAAAAGACTTTCTTTTGAATTGTTTTCCAAGGCTTGCCTAGATACTCCTAAAACCTACAGCCTGTTGCTGTTGCCATTTGTTACCCCCCCCCCCGACCCCCCCAAACACCCAGAAGTGGAAGGTAAGCTCTGTTAGCTGAAGACATTATGTACTTCAGAAACAAGACTCAGAGACTGCTGAACTGAAGCTGACCTTAATTTTCCCTCTCTTGGGACTAGCTTTTATGATACCAGAAGGAAGAGAGGCAACGGACAGTCCTACCCAGCTCTGATGCCTATGAACCATATCAATGCCCAGCATGTCATGATAACCATACAAGTGCACTGGTTGTACATAACTTGGTGCTAACCAACAGCTCTCACATTAGACTTAAGACCTGTATAATGAGATGGATACCATGCCTAGTACTGGAAACCTAGCTAACTAATCAGTATTAGTGGGTCATGCTTATTTCAGGATCTACAACCACTAATTTTCTAAACCAACATGACAATCTATAAACATTTTTCCTTATGAACACAGAAAATTGTTATGTTTTCACCCCTTATAAAGGAAATGCCTTTTTGCTGGAGAATACTATAGAAAAACACAATCATTCAAAACGCAGAATTGTGAGGCCCAGTTTTTTTTTTAATATTTTTTATTATATATTTTCCTCAATTACATTTCCAATGCTATCCCAAAAGTCCCCCATACCCTCCCCCCCACTTCCCTACCCACCCATTCCCATTTTTTTGGCCCTGGCGTTCCCCTGTACTGGGGCATATACAGTTTGCATGTCCAATGGGCCTCTCTTTCCAGTGATGGCCGACTAGGCCATCTTTTGATACATATGCAGCTATAAAACACCCCCACACCTAAGGCTCAGGAAATATCACACAAGAAGGACCAGGGAGCTTATAAGGGACAAAATCTCTTAATAGTTTCAGATGATGCACTTATAGAGTTTCACCAACATGACTGCCAAACATAAGCTGAATAATGACAATCCAAAAATGGACTGAGAAAGCCCAAAACTACACAAAGAGCTATAGGTAACTGAGTAATGCTGAGAGTGCAAGAAATAGTCTTCTCCAGGGAGGTGTGTAGAATTGTTTATCTGGTACCAAATGGTCAGCCCTGAAAACACATCTATTCATTACATTATACAGACTGAGCAGGTTAAATTTAGGAACATACATGTATGTGCATATACACATGTGCATGTTACAGAAATTAGTGGAAAAAGAGAGCAAGGAGGGATATATTGAAGAGTTTGAAATGAGGAAAAAGTGAGAAATAATATGATTATAACCTCAAAAACAAAAGAAACATGTTAAAAAGAGAGAGAGAGTATTTTCCAAAAACTCAAATCAGACAATGTTTTTGAGAGCTGGAGAAATGGATCAGTGGTTAAGAGCACTTCCTGCTTTTGCAGAAAACTGGGGTTCAGTTCCCAACACCCATATGACAGCTCACAACTATCTTTATCTCTAGTTCTAGCAGATCTTTTACCTTTGTATTACTTCTGTGGGCAACAGGCACACACATGATATGCACAACTACATACATGAAGGTAAAATACCCATAAACATAAAAAGAAAACATTTTGATCATTTATTAACTTATGTATATTACATTAATTATATACTCAGAGTCTAAAACTTTTATTCATCTACTTTTTATAATATAAATGTTTCGAATCTAATGTATTTTGAAGACTGAACATAAATTCATAGCTACGGTTACAATAGATTTGGTTTGGAAATCAGAATCTTTTTTTTTTTTTTTTTGGTTGGTAGATCCTTGCTATGTTGCAAAAACTGTGCTAATTATGGAACACAAAACTGTGTTTCAATATGAAAGGGTGATGTTTTTACATGGAGGAACCATTCCTCTTTCACCAGTCCACCAGTGTAAATGTTGCCACATCAAACAAAATTCATGTAACTCAAACCATATTTTGAATTTTTTGCTTTCATAATTTTGGTCTTTTGGTGAGACTGGACTATAAAATGTTGAAGTTGGTATTCAAATAATGTGGTGATTTCTGAAAAAGAAACAAATCTACCATGCAATATAAAAATCCCACTTCAGGACATAAACTCAATAGGAATGAAATAAATATGTAGAACACACACACACACACACACACACACACACACAGACACACACACACACACACACAGAGGATTATTTATAATAGTCAAGAGCAGCAACAACCCAGTATCCATTCGTGACTAGATAAATATATAAATATAGTATGATTTATCTACATTAGCGGGACATTATTTAGCTGTAAAAAGGAAGGAAACTTTGGCCTACACTAGAAAACAGATGGGTCATGATGACATTATGCCACGTGAAACAAATCAGTCACAAAAAAGGTATATACTAAATGGTTTTGTGAAATCTAGTTATGTGGTCCCCTGAGTAATCAAGATCACACCAACAGAAAATAAAATTGTACTTACCAGAGGATGAAGGAGATGGAGATGTGGAGTTATTCAGCACAGAGTTCTGCTGCATAATTTTATGAATATACTCAACATTACTACACTGTACATTTGAAAGTGGCTAATATGGTAATTTTGGTGTTTTTAAAACTACAGTTAATAAACAAAAATCTTGGAACGTTATTATAAGTATGCTAAGCAGGGGGAATGAAAATGTGCTTTTTATTTTGGATACAGTTTCTCAACATGTAGCTCCAGCAGGCCTAGAACATGTGTAGAGAAGGACGGCTGTGAACTCACAGAGATCCACCTGCCTCTGCTTTAGAAAGCAGGGATTAAATGCATCTGGCTTTACAATGTACATTCTTTACCAAACTCCTATGAAGAACATATTTGGATCCTTATCATTCACAGGGCCCTTTACACACACACACACACACATACACACACACACACACACACACACTTACATAGTATGCACACCCAGCAGCATTCGAGCATTCCTATGATTGCTACTTCTGTAGAAACATAAGTTATGGCTTTCATGTTGATGATTTTCATAGATATGTTTTACTTACCCTGAGTGAGATTCTATTTCTTTCTATGTATGCTTCCATTTGCCTCATGTCTTGAGGTATAAAAGTTAAGCCTAATCTGTTGTCATCTGTCTTACATCTGTTGAATGTCTCAGTCCAGTATGTAGCTGCTCTTCTATGTTTACTGTCATTAGCAATTTTAGAAGATATTCCTTGTTTAGTGTTATCTGATTTGCCATCTACTTGGTTTGCCAAGTAGTATTCAATTGTACCTAACCAGGTTTCTGCTCTAGTTAGATCAATGCTTTGTGTGCTTTAGTTTCCCCATATATACATATATACTTTAGATATCTTACATTTTTCCTAGCTAGAGTTATCTTAAGCTTTAATAACTTTTTTCTAATTTTTAAAATTTTTTCTAACAATATTTTATTAGATATTTTCATCATTTACATTTCAAATGCTATCCTGAAAGTCCCCTATATACTACCCCCACCCTGCTCCCCAACCCACCTACTCTGGCTTCCTGGCCCTGCCATTCCCCTGTACTGAGGCATATGATCTTTGCAAGACCAAGGGCCTCTCCTCCAATTGATGGCTGACTAGGCCATTTTCTGCTACTTATGCAACTAGAAACACAGCTCTGGGGGGTACTGGTTAGTTCATATAGTTGTTCCTCCTATAGGATTGCAGACCCTTTTAGCTCCTTGGGTACTTTCTCTAGCTCCTCCATTAGGGGCCCTATATTCCATCCAATAGATGACTGTGAGCATCCACTTCTGTATTTGCCAGGCACTGGCACAGGTTTTTAATATCTTTAACTTTAGAATATGATATTGAGTTATGCTGGTATCTATCACAACTGCTTGTTTTGAAATAATTACTTTTATTGTATTCTTATAAATTTTTAGGGTCATGATGGTATAATTTTTACCAAATCACATACTGAACAATGCATAAATTCTTTAAGTTCACATAGAGAACTTGTCAGCTTCTCTTGGGGTACTTTCTAATCTCCTCCGTTGTAAATGCATAATACCATATTAAGCTGGATATCTATTATTTGTCATTCCATGAATATGACAAATTCCAGGATTCTGTCCTTCTTGCTTCTGATATTCCCACTATATAAAATGTCTTTCTTAACTGTTTTACCATCTTTTGAAGTTTGACCCAGTTCTACTTTCTTCATGACTTTCTGTGCTTTAATCCTCATTGTAAAATGTCACTTTACCTCTTTTGTGGTTTGGTTGCATTAACGTTATACTTTGCATGAACATATATTATTGATTGGTTTTTTATTATTGTAATTTAAGTGTGTACTTATTTTTCCTTTTATTGAAAATAAATTCTTTCTTACACAATAAGTCCCGATTATGGTTTTCTACTCCTCCATCTACTACTCCCTGTTCCTCTTCTCCTCTCCACCCATCTGAATCCACTTCCCTTCTGTCTCCCATTAGAAAATAAACAGACTTTTAAGGGATAATAAAATGTAACACATAATATACTAAAAGAAAATATAAGGTAAAACAAATATTAACATATCTGAATTGGAAAAACCAAACAAACAGAAGAAACAAGAAAGCTCAAGCGAAGGCACAAGAAATAGAGACCCACTCATTCACACAATCAGGAGTCTCATAAAAAGACTAGATTGGAAGCCACAATATATACACAAAGGACCTGGTACAGACCTACGTGGGTGCTCTGCATGCTGCCTCAATTTCTGTGAGGTCATATGAGCTTTGGTCAGCTGATTTAGAGTTTATTTTTATTTTTTTATTGGACATTTTATTACATTTAAAATGTTTTCCCCTCTCCAGTTGTCCCCTATTCTATCCCCCCCACCTTCCGCTATGAGGGTGCTCCTCCATGTACCTACCGACTTCTATCTTCCTGCCCTGGCATTCCCCTGAGGGCATGGAACACCCTCAGGCCCAAGGACCTCTCCTCCCACTGATGTCCAACAAGGCCATCCTCTGCCACATATTTGGCCAGAGTCATGTGTCCCTCTATGTGCATTCTTTGGTTGGTGGTTCAGTCCCTGCGAGCTCTGGGAGGTCAGGCCTGTTGACACTGTTGCTCCCTCCATGGGGCTGCAAATCCCCTCAGCTCCTTCAGTCCCTTCTCTATCTCCTCCATCGGGAACCCCTGTGCTCAGTCCAATGCTTGGCTTCAAACATCCACCTCTGTATTTGTCAGTCTCTGGCAGAGCCTCTCAGGAGACAGGCATATCAGGGTTCCATCAGCAAGCACTTCATGGCATCCACAATAACTTCCTGGTTTGGTGGCTGTAAATGGGATGGATCCCCAGGTGGGACAGTCTCTGGATGGCCTTTCCTTCAGGCTCTGCTCCACACTTTGTCTCCATATTTCCTCCTGTGAGTATTTTGTTCACCCTTCTAAAGAGCACTGAAGCATCCACATTTTGGTTTTTCTTCTTCTTAGGCTTCATATGGTCTGTAAATTGAATCATGACTATTCCAAACTTTTGGGCTAATATCCACTTATCAGTGAGTGAATACCATGTGTGTTCTTTTGTGATAGGGTTACCTCATTGAAGATGGTATTTTCTAGTTCCATCCATTTGCCTAAGAATTTCATGAATTCATTTTTTTAATAGCTGAGTAAATGTACCACATTTTCTGTATCCATTCCTCTGTTGAGGGGCATCTGGGTTCTTTCCAGCTTCTGGCTATTACAAATATGGCTGCTATGGACATAGTGTAGCATGTGTCCTTGTTAAATGTTGGAGCATATGTTGGGTATATGCCAAGGAGTGGTATAGCTGGGTCCTGAGGTAGTACTATGTCCAATTTTCTGAGGTACCACCAGACTGATTTCCAGAGTGGTTGAACCAGCTTGCAATACCACCAGCAATGGAGGAGTGTTCCTCTTTCTCTACATCCTAGCCAGCATCTACTATCACCTGAGGTTTTGATCTTAGCCATTCTGACTGGTGTGAGGTGAAATCTCAGGGTTGTTTTGATTTGCATTTCTCTGATGACTAAGGATGGTGAACTTTTCTTTAGGTGCTTCTCAGTTGAGAATTCTCTGTTTAGCTCTGTACCCCATTTTTAGTAGGGTTATTTGTTTCTCTGGAGTCTAACTTCTTGAGTTCTTTGTATATATTAGATATTAGCTCTCTATTGGATGTAGGATTGGTAAAGATCTTTTCCCAATCTGTTGGTTGCTATTTTGTCCTATAGACAGTGTCCTTTGCCTTACAGAAGCTTTTCAGTTTTATGAGGTCCCATTTATTGATTCTTGATATTAGAGCTTAAGCTGTTGGTGTTCTATTCAGGAATGTTCCCCCTGTGCCAATGTGTTCAAGACTTTTCCCCATTTTAGAGTTGGGGTTGTTTGTTTGTTTGTTTGTTTTTCGTGTCCTCCATCCCCTCTGGCTCAGAATCTTTATTCCTCCTCTTCCACAAGGTTCTCTGAGCCCTGAGGGGAAGGATTTAATGGAGACATCCATTTAGGGCTGTGTTCCAAGGACTTTCACTATCTGCATAATGTTTGGTTGTAGGTCTCTGTATTTGTCTCCTTGGATCTATGAGTATAGCAGAATAATATTAGGAGTCATTTTATTGCTTCTTTTTTTTTTTCAGACTACTAGTATTTGGTTTTCCTCTAAGTGTCTGAGCTATCTAGTCTCATGTTTTTAGTTACCTAAGCAGTAGTGGGAATGGTTCACATATCCTGGAGAGGGCTTGATGTCAAATCAGATATTGGTTGGTTACTCCCAGGAGCTTTGTGCTGCCATTGTCCTAGAATAATTTGCAGGCAGGACACCCTTGTAGATCAAAGTGTTTGTGGCTTTGTTTGTGTTTATATTTGTTTCTTGGTAGCCTGCTGAGTACCTTCTTATACTAAATGTGCTAGAACATAGGGGTGAAGGCTCTCCATAAACACCACTAGATTAAAAAGATTTCAAGGCCTAGACCCATATTCCTAAATTTAGCAATATTGTAGAACATATCAGATATCATTTTTCCCTCAAAATGTTCTGCCATTTGTAAGCGTGAAAGGCTAGTCCTGCCTTCATGGATATTGAAGAAGAAATGTAGTATTTTATATCCTTAAGAAGTAGATTTATTTGAATTTAGTCTTATAAATTCTACTTCAAACATGCTCTTTCCCTTTAACAAAGTGGTCACAATCTAATTTGTACTATTGTTGATTTTATGTTTCAATCAAATCAAAAACTATTAGCTAGGAGTGACAGAAATTTTGAGCTAAAACCAGAAACAAACTTCACATATCTAGCCTTGGATAATTTAATTACTGTTTCTAAACTTGTGTGAGACCCATTAATTCCTTTTCAATATTCAATAAACCTTTTGAATTGAAGAATAATTACATGAGAATGATTGAATGGATTTTCTTACACAGCAATAGATGGCTGTGGATTTGTGTTGACTTATTTAATAGAGTTTTCTTTTCAACATATAATTATGTTCATTTGTAACTTTGAAAAAAATCAATCTAGTACTCCATTGGCTTTGTCTGGGATGAGGTGGACTTGTGAAACTAAAATACACAGACATCCATAAATGCAGTTAATTCATGACCATGACAGTGTTGCAAAGGGAAAACACAGGGTGGTAAAAGGCATAGAGTGACATTAAAATCATTTCTATTACACAACAAAGCTTCAAAAAAAAAGCTGCTCTTAGACCTGTGGACAGAATCCAGTAGAGCATTCATGTAGGATACATGGTTAGCAAGTTGAGGTCTATCACCTTATTTTAAGTTACAGAAAGTTGATCATAAACTAGAAATATCAAGATGAGTGTAGTGTATGTGAACCCTTGCTATTGAAAACACAAGTAGTGGTTTTGGGGACTGTCCTGTTTTTTTCTTTAAAAAGAACAATGCTGTTGTTTGGGCTCCAGCTCCTCGGGAGGATATGGTTATCCCTGTTTCCATATGTTTATTTGACATTTTTTTTTCTGTCAAAGTTCCCCCTCTCTTTCTATTTTCTTCAAGGTCCTTTTGTCCCTGATGGAAGTCAGATGTGATAGAGAGATGTTTTAAGTCACAGATAATTTTATTTCCCCTCAAATACAATCAGGTTGGGTATTAAAATAATCACAAGAGTATCTTTTAAAAATTATTTAATTCATTAAATTTACATCCCAATATCAGCCCCCCTCTCTTCCTAGGCCCCTCTCACAGCTCCTCCCCCCCACATTTACCCTGATTCTCTCCTGAGAATGGGAGCCTCCCCTGCATATTCTAACAGTCTCCTTGCCTTCAGGTACCTCCAGTCCCTGCAGGACTAAGCACATCCTCTCTCAGTAAGACCAGAAAAGGCCTCTCAGTTAGGGGAATGGGATCCATAGGCAGGCAAGAAAGTCAGAGATAGCTCATGCTCCAGTTGTTAGGAGACCAGCATGAAGCCCAAGCTTTACATCTGCTACATATGTATAGAGGGTTCTAAGTCCAACTCATATTTGCTCTTTTGGTTAGTGGTTCAGTCTCTGAGAATTCACAAGGTTACTTGTCTCTGTTAGTCTTCCTGTTGAGTCCCTATCCTCTTTGGGTCCCTCAATCCTTCCCCTGACTCTTCCACAAGATTCTGGAAGCTCCACCTAATGTTTGGGTGTGAGCCTACATCTCTTTCCATTGGCTGTTTGGTGGAACTTCTTAGATGACAGTATGCTAAAATCTTGTCTGCAAGTATAACAGAGTATCATTAATAGTGTCAGGAATTGGTTCTTGCCCACGGGATGGGTCTCAATTTGGGGCAGGCATTGGTTGGCCATTCCCTCAGTCTCTGCTCTATCTTTGTCCCTGCCCATCTTGCAGTCATGACACATTTTAGATTGCAGGTTTAGTTGGTAGGTTGCTGTCCTTTTCTTTTCACTGGGAGTCCTGCATGGCTATAGGAAGTAGCTGCTTCAGGATCCATATCACCCACTCCTAGGAGTTTCAGCTAGAGTACCTATTGCCACCCTGGGTCATTCCCTTGTCCCAGGTCTCAGGCATGTCCTAGAGATACCCCCCCTCTGCCCATTGCCAATTTCCATTCTTTCTCCCCTGTTCTCCCTACACCTGATTTCCCCCACACTCCTCTCCCCTCCCCACCCCCTCTCCCACCCATATCCCTTCCTCTATCCACTTCTGATATCTATTTTGCTTTCCCCTCTGAGAAATATTCAACTAGCATCCCTTGGGTTATCCTTGTTATTTGGCTTCATTTGGTCAGTGGATTATAGCATGGTTAACCTATACTAATATCCAATTATCAGTGAGTATATGCCATACAAGTCCTTTTAGTTCTAGGTTACTTCACTCAGGATGATATTTTCTAGTTCCAACCATTTGCCTACAAAATTCATGATGTCCTTGTTTTTACTATCTGAAGAGTATTCCATTGTGTAAATGAACCTCATTTTCTTTATCCATTCTTCAATTGAGGGGCATTTGTGTTGTTTCCAGTTTCTGGCTATTATGAATAAAGCTACTATGACCATAGTTTAGCAAGTGTCCCTGTGGTATATTGAGATATCCTTTTGATATATGCCCAGGAGTGGTATATCTGTGTCTTGAGGTACAATTCCCCATTTTCTGAGTACCCACCAAATTGATTTTTGGAGTGGTTATACAAGTTTGCACTCCTACCAAATTATCTTTGGTTAATGGAGCACCTTGGCAAGCAGGCAGAAAGAAAGATGCATTTAATGATACTCCTCCTAGGAAAACTGATTATCTTCCAGGGTTTATTTTTGTCAATTTGTATTTGGCCCTTATTAATTTCTTTGTTTTATTTTATGAAGGGCTAGATAAATGGCAAATTAACATGTTTATACTTGCTAATATGTGAATTAATGTTTATGCTTGCTAATGTGCACATGAGTATATGCATTATTTATGTGCTCATGTATAAACATATATGTGTACTCTTTTGTTTGGAGTATTCTTCAAATGTAGTTCACCTTCAGGATGGGAAACTAGAAAAGTTTAAAAGAGCCGATTTTATTTATTTACATTCCAAATGTTGCCTCCCTCCAGGTCCCCCTCCCGAAGCTTTTCACACAATCTCCCCTCACCTTTGCCTATAAGAGTGTTCTCCTCTCACACCCACCCCCATCAGGGTATCCCCCTTCCCTGGGGTATCAAGTCTTTACAGGATTAGTCACATCTTTTCTCACTGAGGCCAGAAAAGGCAATCCAATGCTACTTGTGTCCTGGGGGCAACAGACTAACCCCTACATGGTTGATGGCTTAGTCTCTGGAATCTTCCAGGAGTCCAGGTTAGTTGACACTGTTGTTCTTCCTATGGGGTTGCCATCGCCTTCATCCCCTTCAATCCTTCCCCTAACTCTTCCATAGGGGTCACTGATCTCCAGTGGCTAGCTGTATCTGTCTCAGTCAGATGTTGGTAGGGCCTCTCAGAGGACAGCTATTGCAGGAAATATTTTAAAAGTGGCACCATCCTACTCTACACCCAGGTACTCTCTGCCCACCGCCTTTAGGCTAGCCCCAGTAGGAGGTCTTCCTTCTTAACCAACTGCTCCCCACCCCCTGTGGCTAGTTGTCATAAATCTCCTTAACCCAGTAAATCAAAACTCTAGAAGCATATAATTAATCATTCAGATTTACATACTGTGAGGAGCGGGTGTGGCGGCAGTCCCAAAGGCGCCAGGGACTGCAGCTAAGTTGTAAGACTTGCACCTGACTTCCTCATATAAGCCACAAACATCTTGAGAGCTGCGCAGGTGTACCAGGATACTGGTGAATCCATTTTGATGGAGATATGCCTCTGCTGCCCTGATTAGCTGAAGCTGCGTGCCTGGTGAGGTGGCGTGGCCTGCTATGCGTGGATGGGAACAGAGAGTATAAAAGAGAGGCCCAGGGTTCGGGGGAGATATAAACAAGGGAGATATAGAGAAAGAAGAAGCCGATACTGAATAAACGTGTGCAGAAGGATCCTGTTGCAGTGTCGTTCTTCCTGGCCAGTTGAGCGCGCGCAAGAAGTGGCGCTGAAACCCGGGACAAGAAACATCTTCAGGCACAAGCGAAGATCCCCTGCTACAGGGAGGATTCAAAACTGCATCACAAGGAAGAAGCGGTTAATAAAGGTTCCCATAAAACAGACTGTTGAGAAGGATCCGGCGTGGATTCAGAACTCTTCAGCTGGGGAACAGTACTGGTAAGTCTCCCAAATTGATCCCCGGGTTAAAGGGGGGATATTTTTAAGAGAAAGAAGAAAGATGAAGACTGAATAAACTGCTGTTAGAAGGACTGGTGGTCCTGTAGTTCTTGCTGGTTGAGAGCGGACGCGACAATTGGTGGCCCGTACGGGGAACCGACTCCCCCACCGAGTTCAGAACTTTCAGCAGTCAGTGGTTGTAGGCAGAGTAAGTTCACGGTGAGTGAAACTTACGACCCCAGGAGTTTGGGAAGGACCTCGGATAAAATAGAGGCAAGCATAAAGTTGCCAGGAAGCAGGCACAAAGTAAAGTTAAGGTTCCTGGCTTTGGGACAAGTTAAGGTTCACGGTTTTGGGACAAGTCAAGGAACTATGATAACCTCATTGTAGTGATCAATAGATCCTCGCTGTGTAGTTATGCTTTTTTCTCCCATTGACTCTTTGTGGGTAGGTCTGATAGTTTTGGTCTTGTTTGTTCTGATATATGGACTCTGTTACTGTTTGAAACTGTGTGTAGAGCCAGTCAAGACAGGTCAGAAAATCCTTACAGAGCAACAAGAGAGTATGTCGAAGAGGAGAAGAGCTTACAAAGAAAAAGGAAAAAGAAAGGAGACACAGTGTTATCAGGTGGACAGAAAGGACAAAATAAAAGAGCCGAGGCGGAGGAGGAAGGCAAATTAGCTTCTGCGCCTCCTCAGCAGCCACCTATAGGCGGACCTTCTGTCCGGAGGTTTGGAGAGAGGGTAGATTCTCCTTGCTGGGGTGTCCTGTTTTCATTGACCAAACAGGGCAGAGATATCATGAGCCTCTAGATTTCAAGGTAATTAGGAATTTGGCTGAGTCCGTGCGGACATACAGCCTGAGTGCTTCCTATACTGTGGCTCAAGTAGAGGCCTTGAATAGACACTGCATGACGCTGTCAGATTGGGCAGGCTTGGTGAAGGCATGCCTTCCACCTGGGCAGTATTTAGATTGGAAAGCCTTCCTTATTGAATTTGCAAATGAACAGGCAGCTGCTAATGCTGTTGCAGGAAATCCAGCATGGGATAGGGATATGCTGCTTGGTCAAGGTCGCTTTGCACAACAACAAACAGGATATCCACTGCATGTGTTTGAGCAGGTGAATCAGATTGCTATAAGGGCGTGGAAATCATTGCCTATTGGAGGGGAAGCTAGTGAAAACTTGACTCTCGTATTGACTCCCCAGATGGACACACAGGTGATTGAGGTTATGGTCTCATCACCACGAGGTATTGTGTCCATCCCCCCTGGGGATCGACCAGATCCGGTGTTGACGTGGGCGAGAGGGTCTGTTTGTGTGTTTCCACAGGACCAGACAGAACCTCTTCGGGTGCCGGAGAGGTTGGTGAGACGCTGCAAGAATGAGGCTCCTGATCCGGTTGCCCCTGTGGATGTGGTGGATGGTCCCACAAGCACAAACGATAGAGCTGAGATGGGAGATCCTTTTGGTGTTCCAGAAGCCAATACCAGCTCGACATGACGTTCAAATTTTTCCATGCCTTTTTGATCCCTGAATTCCCCTTAAAGAGATAGCCCCTCTGGCTATCTATCCCTTGCTTCAGGGAAGATGAGTGTGGATGAGAGCCCTGGGATGTATGCTTGTTATAGTGTGTGTGTGTTGTGTGTTTGGCACATGTGTTAGGTGCAGAGTGTGCGGGCCTGCACTTTTGCCATGGTAGCGTAGGCTTTTGCTGCAGTGGAGGCGGGACAATCTCCTCAGATTCGGTTTGCCGCTCTAAAAGAAATTATGCTCCCGTTATGCCGTGGGGTGCGAGGCTAAGCACTGCACAGAGGATAGCTTGCTGTTGGCATCCTGTGGAAGGCATGTCTGATTGCATGAAGGTTCAGTGTCCTAGTTCCCTTCCCCCAGGAAAAACGACACGGGAGCTGGCCAAGACCTCTCTGCGTGATGAGCCCAAGGGATGGTTTTGTGTAGGGCCCCTATGCTTGCACACTGGGGATCAGACCTCTACCTTCACCCATGAGGCTTGCTTGCAGCAATTAATATCTGGCCATAGATTAATCAACATCCTGGCCTTTTGATGCACCTGCCGCAAGCAAAACACAATCTCCCCAGGTGTGGCTTGGCATGATAGAGAGGTAGTCAGTGATAAGACTCCCTGGGCATGTCACCAACCTAAGACAGGGATCAAACCAATGCTGTTTGTCTCCCAAGGACGGGTAAGGGGCATGGCTGCGGGGGGCTATCTACAGACATTCTCTCTACCAAAAAAGAAAAAAGGGGGAGATGTGAGGAGCAGGTGTGGCAGCAGTCCCAAAGGTGCCAAGGACTGCAGCTAAGTCGTAAGACTTGCACCTGACTTCCTCATATAAGCCACAAACATCTTGAGAGCTGCGCAGGTGTACCAGGATACCGGTGAATCCATTTTAATGGAGATATGCCCCTGCTGCCCTGATTAGCTGAAGCTTCGTGCCTGGTGAGGTGGCGTGGCCTGCTGTTCGTGGATGGGAACAGAGAGTATAAAAGGCCCAGGGTTCGGGGGAGATATAAACAAGGGAGATATAGAGAAAGAAGAAGCCGATACTGAATAAACGTGTGCAGAAGGATCCTGTTGCAGCGTCGTTCTTCCTGGCCAGTTGAGCGTGTGCAACAACATACCAATAAATTCTCAATTCACAAGATGCCCACACAATAATTTCAGAGCCAATTGATAATGATGCAAGCCGTCCACCTAGATTAGGTAAGTTATCCCAATTATTTTATCCTTTTATGATATTCATAGCTACTCGTGGCTATTTAAAGCCATGTGAAATCTGGATTGTCTTCTTGCTCCATCTTCCTTTCTTCTTTCTCCTCCTCATCCTCTCTCTCCTCCCTCTCCTCCTTCTCCCCTAAACTTTTCAGCTCCACCTTCCCTTCCACTGCCCAATCACCGGCTCTAGCCTTTATTTTACAAGTTAAGGTGGGGAGAAGGTTCACAAGAAGTCACCTGTGTACATAATTTAATCCTCCTCTTGGCCCCTGCTAGGAAAGCAGAATTAGCATCAAAATAAAAACAGCACCAGGACTATCCACAACAGACAGCCATGCTAGGCCCCTGTCTGCAAGCACAACATGGCATCAGTAATGGTGTCAGGATTTGGTACCAGCCCATGGGATAGATCTCAAGTTGGGCTGGTCACTGGATAGCCTTTCCTTTAGCCTCTGATACATTTTTGTCCCTACATTTCTCTAACAATTCTAGTTTCCCCTGCTCCCACCCTCAGCAGCTGCATATTTCCATTTATCCTCCTGGTGCTCTTGTCTCCCCTCATACCTGATCTTGTCCCCTTTTTCCTTCCTCTTCCCATCTTCCACCCATGTCCCTCCCTCCTTCTGCTTTTAGTGATTATTTTGTCCCCTATTCTATGTGGAATTGCAGCATCTTCACTTGGGCCTTCCTTCTTGTTAAACTTCATTTGGTCTGCGAGTTGTATCATGGGTATTCTGTAATTTTTGGTTAATATCCACATATTAGTGAGTACATACCATGCATGTTCTTTTCAGTCTGGGTTACATGACTCAGGATATTTTAGATTTCCAATCATTTACATGCAAAATTCACATTGTCCTCATTGTTAATAGCTGAATAATAGTCCATTGTATAGAAAAACTGTATTTTCTGTATTCATTCTTCAGTTGAGAGACATCTAGCTTATTTCCAGTTTCTGGCTATTACAAATAAGGCTGCTATAAACATAGTAGAGCATGTTTCCTTGGTACCACAATTCTTTATCCATTCTTCAATTGAAGGACACCTAGGTTGTTTCCAGTTTCTGGATGTAATGAATAAAGCTGCTGTGAACATAGTTGAACAAGTGAACCTGTGGTATGTTGGGACATCTTTTGTGTATATTCCCAGTGGTATAGCTAAGTCTTGAGTCAGAGCTCTTCCCACTTTTCTGAGAAACTGCCAAATTGATTTCCAAAATTGTTGTACAAGTTTGCTTTCCCACCATCAATGGACACATGTTTCTCTTGCTCTACAACCTCTTAGGCGTTCTCTGGAAAAATTTTGATGGTCACATATGTATGCTATCATATCATTCATGAATAGTGATACTTTGACTTCTTACCTTCCAATTTGTATTTCCTTGATCATCTTTGTCTTATTGCTGTAGCTAGATCTTCAAGTATTATATTGAATAGATAGGGAGAGAGTGGAAGGCTTGCCTAGTCCTCTATTTTAGTGGGATTTCTTTACTTTTCTCTCTATTTAATTTGATGTTGGCTATCATCTTGATATATATTGCCTTTATTATGTTTTGCTTTGTGCTTTCTATCCCTGAACTTTCCAAGATTTTTATCATGAAGGAGTGTTGGAATTGGTCAACGGTCTGTTTAGCATCTAATGAGACGATCATGTGGTTTTTGTTCTTTCACTTTTTTATGTAGTGGATTATGTTGACAGATTTTTATATATTGAACAACCCGTTCATCCCTGGGATGAAGCCTACTTAATCACATTGGGTGATATTTTTGATGTGTTCTTGGATTTTGTTTACAAGTATTTTATTGAGTATTTTTAGATAAGTGTTCATAAGGGAAACTGGTCTGAAATTCTCTTTCTTTGTTGACTCTTTCTGTGGTTAAAGTATCAGGGTGACTGTGCCCTAATAGAATGAGTTTGGCAGTGTTCCTTCTGTTTCTATTTTGTGGAGTAGTTTGAGGAATATTGGTATTTGCTTGTCTGTGAAAGTCTGATAGAATTCTGTGCTAAAACCTGGTCCTGGATTTTTTTTTCTGTTAGGAGACTTTAATGACTGCTTCTCAGTGGTTATAGGACTATTTAAATAGTTTACTTGATCTTTGTTTAACTTTGGTAAGTGGTATCTATTTAGAAAATCAACTATTACATCTAGATTTTCCAAGTTTGTGGAATATATGCTTTTGAAATAAGACCAAATAATTTTTGAATTTCTTTAGTGTCTGTTGTTATGTCTCCCATTTCATTTTTTATTTCATTAGTTTGGATAGTTACTGTTTCTCTCCGCCTTAGTTTGGATAAGGGTTTGCCTTTATTTTTTATTTTCTCAGAAGATCAGATCTTGGCTTCATTTTAAAAAAATGGTCCTCTTTGTTTTTAATTTGTTGATTTTAGCCCTGAGTTTTGTTATTTCCTGCCATCTACTATTGGGTGTGTTCTTCTTTTTTTCTACAGGTATCAGCTGTGCTGTTAAATGGATAGTACGAGATCTAGGTTTACTTTGAACTGCTTTTTGTGATAGGTAAAGAACAATGTCCCCTAGAAGTGGGAGATATTTTACTTAGATCATTGGAAAGGAGGATTAGCTCCAGAACAAATGAATGAACAAATAGAATGACAAACAAACTTGTGTTTGGAGACAAAATACAAATCACAGGGATCAATGGCTCTTGTGTATGGTATCTTTGGTACCTATTTGCTCTGTAGTTCAGTGAATGGAACAAGGAGATGGCTCAGTTAAGTGCTTGCCTTGTGTGTGAAGACCTCAGTTAGATCCCCAGATCTTATGTCAAAAAAGATAATCTTGGTGGCACACACTTGGAATCTCAATCCTTGGGATATGGAAAGATATTGAATAGGGAAACAGTGCTAAAAGCTGACTCTCACATGTCCTGTGAGATCATAGTTTACTTTTGAATTCTGTGATCTTTCTGATCATCCCATTTTGTTGTTTGGAATGCAGACACTTCATTTTAAGGTAAACTCACATTGTCATTCCTGTGCCTTCCTGAAGGAAAAAGATGACCTCTATAGGAAGCGAACAGATCTAACTATGCAGCTGTGTTTGATGCCACTGAAATGCCCTTTTGAAATTTTCTGCTTTAAAAACTAGGGAAAATTGGCATATCATGATTCAAGAGTTGACATGTATTTAGTCACATAATTTCTTTTTTAATCACTTGTGTATATTAGTATGGGTACATGTATGAGTGCACGAACACATATGTGCTCATACTTTGTGGAGGTCAGAGGTCAACCTTGGAAGTATATTTTCACCATCCATCTATTTTGTTGTTGAGACAGACTTAATTGCTGGCCTGGAGCTCACTGAAGAAGCTGGACTAGGCATTCCCAGTGTTCCACATGTTTCCAATTTCCAAGTTCTTAGATTACAAGTGTGTGCCACCACACTTGGCTTTTTTTTACATGAGATATGGGCTTCAAAATCAGGTTTGCATTCACAAGGAAAGCACTTTACTGATTAAGCCATCTCCCTCCCCCTATTTGCTGAACTATCATGCATCCAATAGGTGCCAATCCCTACAGAGCCTAGGTCCCAAGGCCAAAAGATGGACCAAAGACAGTTCCTATCATCTAAGACTTTATCATTTAGTGAAACAAACAGGAATAGAAAGCTATGAGTGATTTGAAATATCATGGTAGGCATGGATGGAGAATAGTTATTCACTGGGATTATGCTGAGAAAAATGTGAGAGCAGAAAGGTCATGCTAATAGAGGGAGACAGCATGTAAAGTGAAATAGAGATCCGAAATAACTGACATTTGCCTAGTGTGAACGACACAGAGGGGAAAGCATAGGATGATTATGTCTGCTAGAAAAGCTTAGGTGATTGAGTAAGAGGGTATTTTTGGTACCAGGTACGCATAACATCTCAGAAGGGATTTTTTTAATACTGGGTGTATGGCACTGGGGTTCTGTGGCAGGTGGCTTCAGTCACAGGCACTTCAATCAAAGTAGAAGATGATAAGACATAGTCACCTCTCCTATACCTCTGTAAACTCTATTCACTAATGTCGGTAGCATGCTGCACTTGACATCAAAGGGCCCCCTGAAGAGGGTGTTTCATGCCCAGACCTTTCTCCTATAAAGTTAATCATTTAAAACCTGCAGCACTCTGAATGCTGCCTTTCTTTTTCGCACTATTTCAGTGGAAATTATGAATTCACTGAGTTCTAAATAACCAATATTGACAGATTTATAAGAATAACTGTGTGAAATCAAAAAAGCACTTTGTTTTTCTTCATTTCTTACCCAATGAAGAGTAAGACAAGTCATCATTTTTTGTTTGTAATTTCGAATGCTTTACAATATGATTTTGTTTGCTTTTACGATAATAAGAAACTATGGAATTGATACAAGACACTGATTGTTAAGCAAGTGTGATTTTGTGTTCTGACAGGTAGTTCTGATGGCAGTGCTGTGAATGAAGTCTGGTCTGTGATTTAGCTGTAGGATTCAAATGATGTTAAATCTATAAGAAGTCAGTTGCTTTGGTAGATATGTCTGCATTTACAATGGTGGGAGGTAGCTGTGAAGTGATCATGAACTCCAGATACACGGCTCTGCCATGCATACACACACACATACAAACACACACACACACACAGAGACAGACACACACACAGAGAGACAGACACACATATATATACACACACAATATTCATTTACATATGTACATATATATATCTATACCGATCTATCTCTCTATATATGTATGGATTATTTGTAGTTTTGTTTACTTAATGATTTATAATTAAAATATAACTTTACATTTTTATAAGGATGTCAGGATTTGAAACTATCCTTATCAGAATTAAAAAAATTCCATCACTCCTGGCTATGTTTATTTGTAGATTTGGGTGGATTGCATAAATGCTACAAATTTCAGATTCATCATTTCTAAAAGTGGAATGACTACACTTGTTCTGAGGTTTCTGTAGATAAATATAAAGAGAACACAGACAATTTCTAACATAGCATCAGGAGCTGAAAAGAACTAGGTATTGTAATGACAGCATGCAGAATGCTAAGAATACTGATGCTGGAGTTAGTCCTTCATTCAATAAGCATTGATTGAATTAGGCATCCTTTTAGGCTATGTATTGGGTTAGCTATTGGATGCACAATAAACAAGGTTGTGTGATTAGAAGCTGTTGGATCTTCAAAGCCTTGTGATCAAAATCCTAGCTGTTGAATATTGGAGAGCAATTTAACTTCTCTGAGCTTTTGCTTCATAACTGTAAAATCATTATAATCATATGTGCATTGCAGTGTTATTATACAGTAAAGAAAACAGTGTAGATAAATGGCAAATAGAGTAAGTATGCAGGAAACTGTGCCAATAGATAACTATCACTGTTTTCACCATCTTTATTATCATCATATTAGAATCCCATTATTTCTTTTTAAAATAAAATTTAATGTACCTATCATTATTGCATTTGGGTATCCTGTCAGTAGAATCCCACTCTTTCTTTTTTAAATAAAATTTGAATGTACCTATTATTATTGCATTCATATAACTTGTCAGTTGACAGTTGCTGCCATCTTGATATTTGGTGGAAATATTGAAAGTTTCAGAGATATTTAAAATATTTTTTTGCAGTGACAATGCTTTACTGTCATGATATACTTTGATGACATTTACGTTTCTAATTCTTTTAATGTGTTAATAAATATTTATTGAGCACCTATTCTGTGCTAGATACACATTCTACCAAGAAAAGAGATGAGTAATATTATTCTAATAATTTCACTCACTTGTTTATTATTTGCTGCACAGAGAAGCAAGGGACTACTGTATCCTAGTTAAGTGCTCTAACCTAAAGTTGTCCCTCCAGCCTCTAATGATTTCTATTTGAAGAAGGGAAAAAAGATTTGAATAATGATAGGGCAAGGGACTCTAAGCAACTCCCAAATCATTGGCTTTGGCTGTTTTCCTTGATTGCCTCCAAGAAATTGGAAGAAAGTCCTTTCATGTCATGTTTCTTGTTATTAGAGGAGGCTATTTTTTTTTTTTGCCATCTTTAACTGCCTACAATTCTTCCTCTAGTGATGGAGCCTTTTGAGATTTCTTATATCCACATTGGTACACCAACTGGCATTGTCATTGCTGAGCTCTTGTTTAGACAACCAGACTGCTGAGATTACTTGGTGCAGCTTCCCTGTCTCAGAGACAATATAATCAGACAGACTTCCTAGTCCTCTCATTCTTATAGTCTTTCTGCCCCATCTTCTTTGATGTTCCCTGAGTTTTAGGCATAGGGGTTGTATTGGAGAACACTGTCACCTGTTCTCTGAGTCATAACTAGTTGTAGCTCTCTGTAATGGTCTCTGTCTACTTGCTATAAAAGAAGCAATGGGAAATGGGTGCAGAGGTCTTTAACTAGGGAGTGGAGAGAGAAGATAATGCAGAAGGAGAGGGTGGGAGGAGTGGGAAATAACACTGTTTAAAAAAGATAGGGAGGAAACCACTGTCTCCTGTGTGAGATACGTTTCGAACCTGAGATCCGCCATTATGGCTCCACCATGTGGTCAACACCTCTGTCTCCTGCGGGAGATATGTGTTGGCCCGGAGCTCCGTCATTAAACTACCTCATGCTTTTACAACAAGATAAGGCAAAAGACACCGTCAATAAAACAAAAAGACCACCAACAGATTGGGAAAGGATCTTTACCTATCCTAAATCAGATAGGGGACTAATATCCAACATATATAAAGAACTCAAGAAGGTGGACTTCAGAAAATCAAATAACCCCATTAAAAAATGGGGCTCAGAACTGAACAAAGAATTCTCACCTGAGGAATACCGAATGGCAGAGAAGCACCTGAAAAAATGTTCAACATCCTTAATCATCAGGGAAATGCAAATCAAAACAACCCTGAGATTCCACCTCACACCAGTCAGAATGGCTAAGATCAAAAATTCAGGTGACAGCAGATGCTGGCGAGGATGTGGAGAAAGAGGAACACTCCTCCATTGTTGGTGGGAGTGCAGGCTTGTACAACCACTCTGGAAATCAGTCTGGCGGTTCCTCAGAAAACTGGACATAGTACTACCGGAGGATCCAGCAATACCTCTCCTGGGCATATATCCAGAAGATGCCCCAACTGGTAAGAAGGACACATGCTCCACTATGTTCATAGCAGCCTTATTTATAATAGCCAGAAGCTGGAAAGAACCCAGATGCCCCTCAACAGAGGAATGGATACAGAAAATGTGGTACATCTACACAATGGAGTACTACTCAGCTATTAAAAAGAATGAATTTATGAAATTCCTAGCCAAATGGATGGACCTGGAGGGCATCATCCTGAGTGAGGTAACACATTCACAAAGGAACTCACACAATATGTACTCACTGATAAGTGGATATTAGCCCAAAACCTAGGATACCCAAGATATAAGATACAATTTGCTAAACACATGAAACTCAAGAAAAATGAAGACTGAAGTGTGGGCACTATGCCCCTCCTTAGATTTGGGAACAAAACACCCTGGGAAGGAGTTACAGAGACAAAGTTTGGAGCTGAGATGAAAGGATGGTCCATGTAGAGACTGCCATATCCAGGGATCCACCCCATAATCAGCATCCAAATGCTGACACCATTGCATACACTAGCAAGATTTTATCGAAAGGACCCAGATGTAGCTGTCTCTTGTGAGACTATGCCGGGGCCTAGCAAACACAGAAGTGGATGCTCACAGTCAGCTAATGGATGGATCATAGGGCTCCCAATGGAGGAGCTAGAGAAAGTACCCAAGGAGCTAAAGGAATCTGCAACCCTATAGGCGGAACAACATAATGAACCTACCAGTATCCCGGAGCTCTTGACTCTAGCTGCATATGTATCAAAAGATGGCCTAGTCGGCCATCACTGGAAAGAGAGGCCCATTGGACTTGCAAACTTTATATGCCCCAGTACAGGGTAAGGCCAGGGCCAAAAAGGGGGAGTGGGTGGGTAGGGGAGTGGGGGTGGGTGGGTATGGGGGACTTTTGGTATAGCATCAGAAATGTAAATGAGCTAAATACCTAATAAAAAATGGAAAAAAAAAAGATGGTTGTCTGTTCGTGATTCCTGCGTGCGAGCCAAATCGAGAATTGAGTGGGGGTTTCCCTACTAGGTTCTTTCATTTGGAGGTCCCACCGAGATCTGCGTGACACCCAGGAACCCCGAAAGACCCCTTGGAGGTACGTTTGTTTGTGTGTGTCTTACATGTTGTCTGTTGTCTAAGTGTGGCACCGCTGAATTTGTGTCTTGGTTTTTTAGTTCTGAGATTGTGAATTTGTGTCTTGGTTTGTAAATTTGTGTCTCGGTTTGTGAATTTGTGCCTTGGGTTTCCAGTTACGAGATCGTGGGTTTGAGTCCCACCTCGTGCCTTGGTTTTAGGGTTGCGAGATCGTGGGTTCGAGTCCCACCTCGTGCCTTGGTTTTCTGGTTCCGAGATCGTGGGTTCGAGTCCCACCTCGTGCCTTGGTTTTCTGGTTCCGAGATCGTGGGTTCGAGTCCCACCTCGTGCCTTGGTTTTCTGGTTCCGAGATCGTGGGTTCGAGTCCCACCTCGTGCCTTGGTTTTCTGGTTCCGAGATCGTGGGTTCGAGTCCCACCTCGTGCCTTGGTTTTCTGGTTCCGAGATCGTGGGTTCGAGTCCCACCTCGTGCCTTGGTTTTCTGGTTCCGAGATCGTGGGTTCGAGTCCCACCTCGTGCCTTGGTTTTCTGGTTCCGAGATCGTGGGTTCGAGTCCCACCTCGTGCCTTGGTTTTAGGGTTCCGAGATCGTGGGTTCGAGTCCCACCCTCGTGCCTTGGTTTTACATCTGGCAGAGTGAGGAACGAGTGTGCTTAGATACTGGTGTCTTTTATTCTCTGTTGCTGTCTTGTTTTTGTGTTGCTGTCTTGTTTTTGTTTGTGGTTTTTGTCATGGGACAGACTGTGTGTGGTGCCGACTGCGGACTTGAACTGACGTTAAGACAGAATTTGTCAGTGATAGTTAAGAAAAACTGGCTGCACACAGCCGCAGGACCGGAATGAGAACTTCCGGCTTAGGCGGCAGCAGTGCGCACTGGCCACGTAGGAAACCGTGGCCCAGGGGGGAACACCAATGCAGAGGTTTCCCTGAGATGCCTGCCCCACCACCACCACCACGGATTCACTGCCTGTGGGACAGGCAAGAAAAAAAGGAGGGGCGAGGCCCACAGGGCTGCACCAGCTCCTTCTGGCTTCCTAGGGCTGACTAGAGTTCGCCGCCTTCCCCTGCTCCCTGAGTTGGCCCGGTGCAGCCAGCTGTGAGAGCTGCCTTCCCTTCCCTGCCCCACGTGTTTTCTCTTCTAGGGCGGCCCCGCCCTAAGCTGCTAACCAGCGAGGGAGACATCCGCCCACTTAAAACTTCTGTCCCAGGTAAGGAGCACCTATGAGTCTAATCACCAGGCTCTGACAAATTTGTATAGAGATCTAGAAAAAGGTGAGCTTAGACTGTAAGGAAGAGCAAAGCTTCAGCAGACTCAGGAGAGACAATAAAAAATAGAAATAAAAGAGATTAGAGAGGTCCGAGATGAGAGAGATACCCCAAATAAAAAATATTTAGAGTAAAACCAGTAAGAGGCAGAGAAGGTGTATTACGAAAAGAGAGAGAGAGAGAGAGAGAGAGAGAGAGAGAGAGAGAGGGGCAGGCAAGAGGCAAGAGGCAGAAAAAAAGGACAAGAGGCATCATAGACAAGAGAGAAATTTGACTAGAATCTTGGCCACAGTGATAGGAGAGAAAGAAAAAGACAAGATCTAGACAGGAAACCTGGGCAACTGAAGACCGAGCCGCAGCTAAAAAGACTCAGCTGTGTCAGACTCAAGTTACTTATTTGGGATACACCCTTCGAGGTGGAAAGCAGTGGCTAAAAGAAGCCAGAAAAAGACTGTAACTCAGATCCCCACCCCAACTACACCAAGGCAAGTAAGAGAATTTTTGAGTACTGCTGGCTTCTACAGACTCTAGATACCTGGGTTGGTGACCTTAGCTGCCCTGTTGTACCCCCTAACCAAGGAAGGGGAGATGTTTTGTGGACCCCATATCACCAGAAAGTCTCTATGTAAAAGAGCAGGTGTCACCAGAAGAGTCCTTTCTCAGACTTTGGGACTTTGAAAAAGGCCAGTGGCTTACTTATCCAATAAGTTACACCCTGTTGCCAGCGGGTGGTTTCCTTGCCTGATGGATGATGACCAACGCTCCTGTGATACATCAGAACTTTTTGTTGACTGAACGAGTGACCTTTGCTTCATTCCACCTGCTGTCCCACTGCGTGAGACGGAACCTCATCACTGCGTTGACATTCTGGCAGAAGAGCTGGTACACTGATGGCAGTAGCCTCACAATTAAAGGACTGAGACGACAAATGTGATAGCCAAGAAGATCCTAAAAGAAATCTTCCCGAGGTAATGAACCTGCTTTGTTGCCCAGGTAAATCAGGGACTGGCCAAGATATTAAAGATTAGTTAGAAGTTACATTGTACATACAGACTTCAAAGCTCAGGACAGGTAAAAAAGATTAATAAAATTCTAAAAGAGACTGGTACAGACTTGGTGCTCCTTCCCCATGCCCAATTTAGAACTAGAAATACTCCCTTTTGATTCAGCCTTACTCTTTTTAAGATCCTTTATGGGGCTCCCATGTTCATCACTGTCTTAAATGATGTGTTTAAACCTACATGTTGTTGTAATAATAATCTGTATGCTAAGTTAAAAGGCTTACAGGTGGTGCAAAAAGAAGGCTGGTCACAATTGGCTACAGCGAACGAGCCGGGTACCACAAAAGACATCTCACCAGTTGCAGCCAGAGATCTGATCCACGTACACCTACATCATGCCCAGACCCTCAAGCATCACTAGAAGGGTCCCTGCCTAGTTCTGTTTACCATCCCTTCTTATTCTGTTGACTTCTGTTCTCCACATAGAGATATAGATTTCTAAAATTCTAAGATTAGAATTACTTAGTAGAAGAAGAGGGGAATGAAAAAAAATAAACCTTGAGACCTGTGATTCATGTAATTTATGTCAAATAGCCCAAAGAGTTGTTTGTGAGCTTTAAAACCTGGGGCTGAGAAAATAGCAGAACAGGCTGGGACATGCCCGGGCAGGCCCATCGTCACATGTCCTGACTGGCCTAGTGCCTCCCTATCTCCCGCCCTTCTGACAGTCTGTTGATGTTTAAATGGACCAATCATGTAAAACCGCGCCAATTCCTCCCCCAGCCCCACCCCTTTTCTATAAAAACCCCTAGCTTCCAAGCCTCGGGGTCGAAACCACTGTCTCCTGTGTGAGATACATTTCGAACCGGAGCTCTGCCATTATGGCTCCACCATGTGGTCAACACCTCTGTCTCCTGCGGGAGATATGTGTCAGCCCGGAGCTCCGTCATTAAACTACCTCATGCTTTTACAAAAAAAAAAAAAAAAAAAAAAAAAAAAAAAAAAAAAAAGATAGGGAATCACATTATCTTATATCTACCTGAAGTTAAATATATGAAAATGCACACACACACACACACACACACACACAGAGGAAGAGGAAGTTCTGACACTTGAATCATAATGTTCCCCCTAAAAGCCATAGACCAAGTAATAAAAATCCCAGTATCAGGAGTAAGAATCCTCCTTTTGGGTTGCTTGTCATGGGATTTCAAGCAACTCTCCAAACAATACAGAGTATTGTTGCTACTGATTGTCTCCAAGAATTTGAAGGTAAGTTCCAAGTGCTGAGCAAAACATGAATTTTGGACACAGGTCTCTGAGAAATTGAGTTAGAACTGTCTCCTCCCTTAGGATTAGCTTTCATAGTACCAGAAGACTCTATGTAATTTGCAAAGAAAGAAAGGCAGTCAACAGTGGTGGGAGGTGGTTTTGAAGTGATCATGAACTCCAGATACATGGTTCTGCTGTGCATACACACACATACAGACACACAGACATACACACAGACACACACACATATACACAGACACATACACATGCACACACACACACATATATATATACATAATATTCATAAATATCTATACCGATCTATCTATATAAGTATGGATCATTTGTAGTTTTGTTTTCCCAGCTGTGATGTCTATGGACTACAACAATGAGCAAGGCAAGGCATCCTTAAAGGTACAGTAGTGACGCCCATGTCTTTGAGTAACCAACTGCTCTCTAATTGGACTTAAAGTCCTGTTCAACAGGAGGAGAATCTACCAATGCCTAAACCAGTATAATTTCCTGTTTCATTCTTTTTAAAAAAATGTCTTCCATATTTATTTAATTTGTTTTGGCCTAGTCGGCCATCAGTGGAAAGAGAGGCCCATTGGTCTTGTAAACTTTATATGCCTCAGTACAGGAGAACGCCAGGGCCTGTTTCATTCTTAATACTTATCCTTATACTGAAAGATAAGGGTAGCTTTCTCCCTCATCAAAGAGTCTTCTTTCACACCACTTCCATTTCTAATCCTAATCAAATTTTTAGACAGATGTCTGGGGTGAGGAGTTCAGATGAAGATTTAGATTTTAAATGACAAGACTTCATGTGGATGCCAGGAGGACTTTAGTCCCTATCAGTTTCTAGCAAGAATGTATTGTTGGCCTTGAGCAGACAACTTTAAATGTCAACCAGGGAGGAAAAGGATGAATTTCCCAGAAGGCAGTTCCAAATCTCAATTTTCTTCAATAAAATTGATCTTCATATGTCTCCATTGAAGGAAACAGTGGCTTTAAAATTTATACAATTCCTTTCCAGGCTGAAAGTTCTTCCTCATTTCTGTGCTTTCAAATCTAAGGCTGCTTGAGAATCAAAGTTAAGCATGCTGTCACAGCCCAAATTTCAGCTCTCACACTTCTCTGCAGCTCCCAGTGGAACAGCTGACAATGCTTCTGCACACTTACCTTGCCTAGTCACTCTCCCAGCTTCACTGTAAGTGGTAACAAAGCCAGCAGTCAACAGTGCAAGTCCTAGATTCTCGGTGGTGTCAGCTTCTATCCCTCCTCCCTCTGTTCCTTATAGCTTGCATTTTCCACAGCTATAGGTTGGAATTTGCTTGTCCTTCCATTTTTGTTATAGGTTTTTCCTCTTCTTTCTCTCTATTCTCTCTATATCTAGCCTGATTTTTTTTAATAGTAAGACTACCACCTATTTTCTGTTGCAGAATGACTTTGTAATCTTGCTAGGGAAAAAGAGCTCCTTTGTCTTCTTGCTAGTAATTAGTGTCAGATGATATAAACTGTGTGAATTACAAATAGATCTAGAAAGGTGAGATATGCCTTTTGGTTGGAAATGTTCACATCAAGGAATTACTGGACAACTTGAGTGGTGAGACTTTGAACACTATGTATGTATAAATATATAATTTGTAATAGGATGAGAATGGGGTACAACTTCTCATACTCCCATTTTGGAAACGAGTTTCTTCACACTGCAGTATCCGTTTTGATAACCATGCAGTGACAGATGGCATTTTGTCCTCCTTCCAAAACAGAGGAATAGTTTGCTGAGCTCTAGCTAGTATAATGAGAAGCCGTGTAAGTTGAAGATGAGGTGAAACCAGAGCATCTGTCAGCCCTCATGTGCCAGATTGGAGATGCTGCAGACAAACTAATATTTCAACAAAAAGTTGAAGCGGGTATAGATTTGTGACCAAAATGATTGCATTTGATAACAATGCTATAGCAGATGTCCTAGAGTTCATGCTTGCTTTTTATTACTGCTCTGTGAGTGCTTTTGGAAGCAAGACCTAGCGGCACAGCTTGTATGGAACATGTTCATTATAAAATTTTATTTTACAGAAAACAATGAGATGGAAAATTTTAGCTAATCTGGTACTTTTCTACCCTATCATATTTCTTTACTTATTGTTTGGAGGAGGGGAGGGGACTCCATTCTTGTTTGAGTTATGTTGATGCTTTCTAGCCTAATGAAACACCGTCAGGTAAATTTGAAGTGGAGAATGAACATAGTATTAATGTTCATCACCTAATATATTTCTAGTCTGGACCATTGAAAGATGTAGCCCAAGATACAAAGTTCTTTTCATTCATTTTATTGCTGATTTGTATTACTTCGGATAATTAAAAAATTCTTTAAGATAAATGATTAGAGAAAAAGCAGGAGATATACAGAATTTAAAACACCGGCAAATATATATTCCTTTAGTTTTTCAATATAAAAATTAATTAGCTAATTGTTAAAAACGGGAAGAAAAATGTCAACCATCATTTCCCTTGTTCAGTAGTTATTTCTTTAGGAACAGTTGTTTTAGATGCACAGGGTTTCAAGTATATACATATTGTGTGCATGATGGCTTTTCAGCTTCAGTGCTATAGAAAGCAATGCTCATCTTAAGTGTAGGAAAGGCACTGGCTCAGAACCTGGCTCACACAATGTGTGCATTATAAGAAGGACAATTACTCTGGGTTTCAGTGATATGTGAAAGAGCCATATAACCTGATTGCCTTATAACAGGCCCTTATTAGGAGAAGACAATTATTTTTTAAAGGCTAAAGAACATTAATAAAAGGTTACATGAGGTAGTCAAAATGTTATAGCAGCAAGTTTACACATAGGAAGAGAGTCCAATTACATACAAGGATATTTCCTATTGCAGGGCTGTTTCTTGCAAAGGAATTATACCCAAGGATAAGTGTTCCTCTTGCCTTAAACTCAGTGGCTCTTGTGAAACATATGGTTTCATTTTTGGCACTCATCTTCTTGCTTCCCTTGGAGTTCTTAACTTAGATTGCTTTATTCCCTGGCAGCTTCTGGTGTTGAAGTCTGTATTACACTGAAACCAGTAGCATGGGTTTGGGTTTGCCTGCATGGGTTGACGTGCAGTTGTTTTGTAGAGTGCTAAACCACACTCCCAGCAAGTCTCGCTTTGAATTGAAAATGTTGATATAGTATGATATAGTAACACACTAGTGTGTTAAAATAGATATGCATGTAATTAAATAAACATGTCTGAGTTAAATGAAGAACTAAGTTTTACTCTCATCTGTTCCAAGGCAAGCTTGCTTATATATTTTGTCCTTACATTGCCTGCTTTTTCAATGCTCTTTTCTGTAAAATAAATTTATATTTTAAAGGTGGTTGAATTTCATATTTTCTAATATTGAAGATACCATAAAGAATTAACAAGTCATGCTAATGTTATCCCACCTTATATACTAGCTTTTGGGTTTTTTGTTTTGTTTTGTTTTTTAAAGAAAACTACCTAAATGTTTAAAATATGTGTGATTCATTGTAGAAACCTTTGATATAATTTTTGCAATGGTGTGGAGATTTTCTTTTGCTCTCACTAAAAAGATCATATACTTTCTTGAAAACTTACAAAGACCCAGAGGAGAACTGTCTTTACATGACATTCAAAGTAGGTGAAATCTTACACTAGTTTAGGGTACAAATCAGGCTATATATTTCAGGTTTTCCCTCTAGTTACTTATATTCTCACATGCTTGCTGACAGGTGACAGCATCTCCCTCTTAACCCTTCTCCTCTAACCTCTACCAAATTGCTAGGAGCTATAGGTCTCCCCCACAGTTCAGAGAGGATAAATATCCTGGCTTCCATACTCAAGTAAAGAGAAAATGGAATCCAAGTTCTCGCTTGCTGTTATTATATAATGATGTTTTGGAAACTGGCATCAATCAAAGGTCTAGCAATGCACCTCTTATCCTGAAAGAAAAACAGATACTTGATTTCTATGGAACATCTCTCTGCTTTATGTTTTTATTTTATTTTTTCTTTTTTTTTATTACGTATTTTCTTCAATTACATTTCCAATGCTATCCCAAAAGTCCCCCCCCCCCCACTCCCCTACCCACCCATTCCCATTTTTTGGCCCTGGCATTCCCCTGTACTGGGGCATATAACGTTTGCCTGACCAACGGGCCTCTCTTTCCAGTGATGGCCGACTAGGTCATCTTTTGATACATATGTAGCTAGAGTCAAGAGCTCTGGGGTACTGGTTAGTTCATAATGTTGTTCCTCCGATAGGGTTTCAGATCTCTTTAGCTCCTTGGATACTTTCTCTAGCTCCTACATTGGGAGCCCTGTGATCCATCCATTAGCTGACTGTGAGCATCCACTTCTGTGTTTGCTAGGCCCCGGCCTAGTCTCACAAGGGACAGCTATATCACCGTCCTTGCAACAAAGGCTTGCTAGTGTATGCAATGGTGTCATCTCTTGGAGGATAATTATGGGATGGATCCCTGGATATGGCAGTCTCTAGATGGACCATCCTTTTGTCTCAGCTCCAAACTTTGTCTCTGTAACTCCTTCCATGGGTGATTGTTTCCAATTCTAAGAATGAACAAAGTGTCCACACTTTGGTCTTCGTTCTTCTTCAGTTTCATATTTTTTACATATTGTACCTTCTATCTCGCTATACTAAGTTTCTGGGTTAATATCCACTTATCAGTGAGTACATTTAATTTGAGTTCTTTTGTGATTGGGTTACCTCACTCAGGATGATGCCCTCCAGGTCCAACCATTTGCCTAGGAATTTCATGAATTCATTCTTTTTAATAGCTGAGTAGTACTCCATTGTGTAAATGTACCACGTTTTTTGTATCCATTCCTCTGTTGAGGGACATCTGGGTTCTTTCCAGCTTCTGGCTATTATAAATAAGGCTGCTATGAACATAGTGGAGCATGTGTCCTTCTTACCGGTTGGGACATCTTCTGGATATATGCCCAGGAGAGAGAGAGTTAAGGTAGCAAGATGTTTTTGATCTAAACAAGAGCTTATATTTGTATAATCAAAAATATAAGCATATGATATTAATAGAGTAGAGTAGCTGTATAACCAAGTACTATAACTGAAACTAGTCAAGGCTCAGAGAAGTTAAACTATGTCTAAAGTAAAAAAGAAGATCTTCAAAAAAAAAAAAGTAGATCTTCTTTAAGTTTTGTTTGGCCAACTTCTTTTTTTTTTTATTTCTTTTTTTTTTTTCCATTTTTTTATTAGGTATTTAGCTCATTTACATTTCCAATGCTATACCAAAAGTCCCCCATATCCACCCACCCCCACTCCCCTGCCCACCCACTCCCCCTTTTTGGCCCTGGTGTTCCCCTGTACTGGGGCATATAAAGTTTGCAAGTCCAATGGGCGTCTCTTTCCAGTGATGGCCGACTAGGCCATCTTTTGATATATATGCAGCTAGAGTCAAGAGCTCCAGGGTACTGGTTAGTTCATAATGTTGTTCCACCTATAGGGTTGCAGATCCCTTTAGCTCCTTGGCTACTTTCTCTAGATCCTCCATTGGGAGCCCTATGATCCATCCATTAGCTGACTGTGAGCATCCACTTCTGTGTTTGCTAGCCCCCGGCATAGTCTCACAAGAGACAGCTACATCTGGGTCCTTTCAATAAAATCTTGCTAGTGTATGCAATGGTGTCAGCGTTTGGATGCTGATTATGGGGTGGATCTCTGGATATGGCAGTCTCTACGAGGTCCATCCTTTCATCTCAGCTCCAAACTTTGTCTCTGTAACTCCTTCCATGGGTGTTTTGTTCCCAAATCTAAGGAGGGGCATAGTGCCCACACTTCAGTCTTCATTTTTCTTGAGTTTCATGTGTTTAGCAAATTGTATCTTATATCTTGGGTATCCTAGGTTTTGGGCTAATATCCACTTATCAGTGAGTACATATTGTGTGAGTTCCTTTGTGAATGTGTTACCTCACTCAGGATGATGCCCTCCAGGTCCATCCATTTGGCTAGGAATTTCATAAATTCATTCTTTTTAATAGCTGAGTAGTACTCCATTGTGTAGATGTACCACATTTTCTGTATCCATTCCTCTGTTCAGGGGCATCTGGGTTCTTTCCAGCTTCTGGCTATTATAAATAAGGCTGCTATGAAGATAGTGGAGCCATGTGTCCTTCTTACCAGTTGGGGCATCTTCTGGATATATGCCCAGGAGAGGTATTGCTGGATCCTCCGGTAGTACTATGTCCAGTTTTCTGAGGAACCGCCAGACTGATTTCCAGAGTGGTTGTACAAGCCTGCACTCCCACCAACAATGGAGGAGTGTTCCTCTTTCTCCACATCCACGCCAGCATCTGCTGTCACCTGAATTTTTTATCTTAGCCATTCTGACTGGTGTGAGGTGGAATCTCAGGGTTGTTTTGATTTGCATTTCCCTGATGATTAAGGATGTTGAACATTTTTTCAGGTGCTTCTCTGCCATTCGGTATTCCTCAGGTGAGAATTCTTTGTTCAGTTCTGAGCCCCATTTTTTAATGGGGTTATTTGATTTTCTGAAGTCCACCTTCTTGAGTTCTTTATATATGTTGGATATTAGTCCCCTATCTGATTTAGGATAGGTAAAGATCCTTTCCCAATCTGTTGGTGGTCTTTTTGTCTTATTGACGGTGTCTTTTGCCTTGCAGAAACTTTGGAGTTTCATTAGGTTCCATTTGTCAATTCTCGATCTTACAGCACAAGCCATTGCTGTTCTGTTCAGGAATTTTTCCCCTGTGCCCATATCTTCAAGGCTTTTCCCCACTTTCTCCTCTATAAGTTTCAGTGTCTCTGGTTTTATGTGAAGTTCCTTGATCCACTTAGATTTGACCTTAGTACAAGGAGATAAGTATGGATCGATTCGCATTCTTCTACACTATAACAACCAGTTGTGCCAGCACCAATTGTTGAAAATGCTGTCTTTCTTCCACTGGATGGTTTTAGCTCCCTTGTCGAAGATCAAGTGACCATAGGTGTGTGGGTTCATTTCTGGGTCTTCAATTCTATTCCATTGGTCTACTTGTCTGTCTCTATACCAGTACCATGCAGTTTTTATCACAATTGCTCTGTAGTAAAGCTTTAGGTCTGGCATGGTGATTCCGCCAGAAGTTCTTTTATCCTTGAGAAGACTTTTTGCTATCCTAGGTTTTTTGTTATTCCAGACAAATTTGCAAATTGCTTTTTCCAATTCGTTGAAGAATTGAGTTGGAATTTTGATGGGGATTGCATTGAATCTGTAGATTGCTTTTGGCAAGATAGCCATTTTTACAATGTTTATCCTGCCAATCCATGAGCATGGGAGATCTTTCCATCTTCTGAGATCTTCCTTAATTTCTTTCTTCAGAGATTTGAAGTTTTTATCATACAGATCTTTCACTTCCTTAGTTAGAGTCACGCCAAGATATTTTATATTATTTGTGACTATTGAGAAGGGTGTTGTTTCCCTAATTTCTTTCTCAGCCTGTTTATTCTTTGTATAGAGAAAGGCCATTGACTTGTTTGAGTTTATTTTATATCCAGCTACTTCACCGAAGCTGTTTATCAGGTTTAGGAGTTCTCTGGTAGAATTTTTAGGGTCACTTATATATACTATCATATCATCTGCAAAAAGTGATATTTTGACTTCCTCTTTTCCAATTTGTATCCCCTTGATCTCCTTTTGTTGTCGAATTGCTCTGGCTAATACTTCAAGTACTATGTTGAAAAGGTAGGGAGAAAGTGGGCAGCCTTGTCTAATCCCTGATTTTAGTGGGATTGCTTCCAGCTTCTCTCCATTTACTTTGATGTTGGCTACTGGTTTGCTGTAGATTGCTTTTATCATGTTTAGGTATGGGCCTTGAATTCCTGATCTTTCCAACACTTTTATCATGAATGGGTGTTGGATCTTGTCAAATGCTTTTTCTGCATCAAGATCCATCTCTGAATGCAGAGGCAGAAAGTAGAGTAGAGACTTCCTTTAAGCCAGTCTTCTAATTTTTATATAACTCGATATAAAAATCAAGGAAGCATATTTTTAGTAACTATTATGCATTTTCTATGTCTGTGTAGACAATTGCTATGCCCAGGAAATCACCTTTGGAATGACTAACATTGCACTGTTTAGTAAGTAAAATATGCTAAACTAAAATAGAAATCATAGGACAACACATAAGAGAAAGTATTGAATGTGGGAAGGAAAATGATAAACAAATATATTCTGTCAGGGTCAGTGCTCATGTATTGTCTTTTAGTAGATCAATGACTTATACAAAAATGATTCAGGAAACAATTATAGTCTCTTATTGTTTTTCCATAACTTTAAATGTTATATGTGATGTTAAACTCAGACCATGATTATGAATGTCCAGGACTGGTTTGACAAAAGGATAAGAAAGGGAAAAATATTCAAAATTGAGCAAACTTATTTAAATCAATTTCTGGTCATAATACACAGGTACATATACATGTACACACATACATGCATGCATGCTAACTCAACAGAAACAAATTTATGAAATAGTATAACTTAGCAGATTTTTATCAGTTCTATCACCAAAACTCAGAAGATTTGTATCAGTTCTTTTCTCAAAGTAACTCATCATTGTATCTTAATAGTGACTTGTGAGCAGAATTTTAGATCAATAACATACATCAATATATACGTGGCTCATTTAGATGTTGCCTACCAGGTAGGTTGAAAGTTTTCCTTATACCAAATACAGATCCTCTACATTTACTCTTTGCTAAATATTATCTTTAATGATATTTTGTATGCATTGAAATAGTCTCAGGCTTGGAACAAATTATTAAAATTGTTTCCATTGGTGATTGAATATTTATCATGCAAATCTACATTTATATGTGAATGTATAAAGTCACATAAATATATACGATTTGTGCCACTCAATTGAGTATATAAAGGATAACATACTACATATTTAATTCCATAATCTATTTTAATGCAAAAAGCTGGGAAAAAATGAAAAAAAAAAGATTATTGTGGAATCCACTTTTACATGCTCATTGCCACTGGCTTTTCTTATTTCACAACGTACCTTTTGATATTCTTCTTGGCTCAGTATTTTTTTTCTTTGAGTTTGTTTTTATGGTGTGCTAGGGATTAACCCACTATTGATCTACAGCCCCAGCTCCTCTTTGTTACGTTTTAACTTCGTACTGGATTTATTTTATTTATTTTTTTTTCAAGACAGGGTTTCTCTGTATAGCCCTGGCTGTCCTGGAACTCACTTTGTAGACCAGACTGGCCTCGAACTCAGAAATCTGCCTGTCTCTGCCTCCCGAGTGCTGGGATTAAAGGCGTGCGCCACCACGCCTGGCTAGCTTATTTTATATGTGGAATATATTTCTTTTTCCTGTCACATGTGGTTGGAAATATTTTGCTATTTGTCATTTTCATTTACATATTGTTTGAGGTATTTTTACACTATGTAAATTTTAATTATTAATTTTATATATTCAGATTTTTCTAGACTTTGTTTTGTTTCTAATGGCATACTAAGCACTTCCCAGCTCATAATATATCACATTATGAGAAAACTTAATGAATGTGTCTTTTATAACCATTGTGATCTTGCTATTATCTTTAATCTATCTAAGTGAAACTTTGTTATGAAAAGCTAAATAGAATCAGAGCTAAGAATGAAATTTTTGATGTCACCCTATAATAATTTTCAGTATCAATTGTGTTCCATTTTAAAAGGTATTTTTACTCTTTAGGAACTTCACACACACATACAAACTACTTTCCTCATCCCCCATGTCTTGGCATTGGCTCTTCCAAGATCCCCCCACCATTCTCAACTTTGTCCTCCTGGCTTTTTCCACCTTAATATTTTATTGATTATTTGGGAATTTCACATAATGAACCCTGATCACACTCATTTTTTCATTCTCCCAGTTCTGTGATACAACCTTGTGACCCTCCCACTCAAAAAAAAAAAAAAAAAAAAAAGGAAAAAAAAGAAAAAAAAGAAAAGAAAGAAAAGAAAGGAAAAAAGGGAAATAAACCCGTAAGTCTAATTTGTGTTGCCCATATACTCACCAGAGCATGGTCAAACTCTTAATGGCCAGCTCCTTTTGTTTTTGTTTTCATTTTTTTAAAATAATAACTCACTGAGTCTAATTTTTCCTGCCCATATACTCATGGTTATCAATGGGAGTATGTGGACATACTATGGGGCACACCCTTAAAGAAAATTGAATATCCCTTTCCCAGAAGCCATCAATCGCCAATAGATCCTCAGATGGGGTAAGGGCCTATGAATCCGTCCTCCTTTCATGTTAGAATATTTGTTGACTGGTTTGCTTTGTTCATATCGTTTGCAGTCAGACAGCTATAGGGAGCTCATGAGTATAGCAGCCCTGCCATACCATAAAGACACTGTTTTACTCTTGTTCTGTTGACCTCTGGCTCTTACAATCTTTCTGACCCCGTTGTCACAGTGAGAGGGAGGGACTGTGATGTGGGTGCCCCATTTGTGACAGACCACTTCACAGAAACTTATTTTCTAAAATTGGATGTGTTGTAATTTTTTGTGTTATTGGCTGTCCACTTCACAAAGAAAAATTTTGATGATGTCTGAGAATTTCACTAATCTATGGTTATAGAAATATGAATTTAGAGTGCTGTTTGATATCTTGTCTATTTAGCAGAATAATAGTAGAAGATAGGCCGAGAATGGTGGTACATACCTTTAATCCCAGAACTTGTGAGACAGAGGCAGGCTAATCTCTTATTTCAAGGCCAGCCTCTCAGCCAGTTTATCCTTTGAGAGGAAGGTCACTGATTTGTTTGAGTTAATTTTATATCCAGCCACTTTCCTGAAGTTGTTTATCACCTGTAGGAGCTCTCTGATAGAATTTTTGGGGTCACTTATGTACACATATCATCTGCAAATAGTGATGCCTTGACTTCTTCTTTGCCAAATTGTATCCCCTTGATCTCCTTTTGTTGTCTAATTGCTTTGGCTAGAACTTTGAGTACTATATTGAATAGATATGGGGAGAGTGGGAAGTCTTGTCTTGTCCCTGATTTTAGTGGGATTGCTTCAAGTATCTCTCCATTTAATTTGATATTGGCTGTTGGTTTGCTGTATATTGCTTTTTATTATATTTAGGTATGGTCCTTGAATTTCTGTTCCCTCAAATACTTTTAACATGAAGGGGTGTTGTATTTTGTCAAATGCTTCTTCAGCATCTGAGATGATCATGTGATTTTTTTCTTTGAGTTTGTTTATATAAAGGATTATGTTAATGGATTTTCATATACTGAACCAACCTTGCATCCCTGGGATGAACCCTACTTGATCATGATGAATGATGGTTTTGATGTGTTCTTGGATTCAGTTTGCTAGATTTTATTGAGTTTTTTTTCCCCTTCAATATTTATAGGGGAAATTGATTTGAAGTTCTCTTTCTTTGTTGGGTCTTTGTGTAGTATTCGGTATTAGGGTGACCATGGCTTCATAGAATGAATTAGGTAGTGTTCCTTCTGTTTTTTTTTTTTTTTTTTTTTTTTCCATTTTTTATTAGGTATTTAGCTCATTTACATTTCCAATGCTATACCAAAAGTCCCCCTTACCCACCCACCCCCACTCCCCTACCCACCCACTCCCCCCCTTTGGCCCTGGCGTTCCCCTGTACCGGGGCACACAAAGTCTGCGTGTCCAATGGGCCTCTCTTTCCAGTGATGGCCGACTAGGCCATCTTTTGATACATATGCAGCTAGAGTCAAGAGCTCCGGGGTACTGGTTAGTTCATAATGTTGTTCCACCTATAGGGTTGAAGATCCCTTTAGCTCCTTGGGTACTTTCTCTAGCTCCTCCATTGGGAGCCCTATGATCCATCCATTAGCTGACTGTGAGCATCCACTTCTGTGTTTGCTAGGCCCCGGCATAGTCTCACAAGAGACAGCTACATCTGGGTCCTTTCAGTAAAATCTTGCTAGTGTATGCAATGGTGTCAGCATTTGGAAGCTGATTATGGGGTGGATCCCTGGATATGGCAGTCTCTACATGGTCCATCCTTTCATCTCAGCTCCATACTTTGTTTCTGTAACTCCTTCCATGGGTGTTTTGTTCCCACTTCTAAGGAGGGGCATAGTGTCCACACTTCAGTCTTCATTTTTCTTGAGTTTCATGTGTTTAGGAAATTGTATCTTATATCGTGGGTATCCTAGGTTTTGGGCTAGTATCCACTTATCAGTGAGTACATATTGTGTGAGTTCCTTTGTGATTGTGTTACCTCACTCAGGATGATGCCCTCCAGGTCCATCCATTTGGCTAGGAATTTCATAAATTCATTCTTTTTAATAGCTGAGTAGTACTCCATTGTGTAGATGTACCACATTTTCTGTATCCATTCCTCTGTTGAGGGGCATCTGGGTTCTTTCCAGTTTCTGGCTATTATAAATAAGGCTGCTATGAACATAGTGGAGCATGTGTCCTTCTTACCAGTTGGGGCTTCTTCTGGATATATGCCCAGGAGAGGTATTGCTGGATCCTCCGGTAGTACTATGTCCAATTTTCTGAGGAACCGCCAGACTGATTTCCAGAGTGGTTGTACAAGCCTGCAATCCCACCAACAATGGAGGAGTGTTCCTCTTTCTCCACATCCTCGCCAGCATCTGCTGTCACCTGAATTTTTGATCTTAGCCATTCTGACTGGTGTGAGGTGGAATCTCAGGGTTGTTTTGATTTGCATTTCCCTGATGATTAAGGATGTTGAACATTTTTTCAGGTGCTTCTCTGCCATTCGGTATTCCTCAGGTGAGAATTCTTTGTTCAGTTCTGAGCCCCATTTTTTAAGGGGGTTATTTGATTTTCTGAGGTCCACCTTCTTGAGTTCTTTATATATGTTGGATATTAGTCCCCTATCTGATTTAGGATAGGTAAAGATCCTTTCCCAGTCTGTTGGTGGTCTTTTTGTCTTATAGACAGTGTCTTTTGCCTTGCAGAAACTTTGGAGTTTCATTAGGTCCCATTTGTCAATTCTCGATCTTACAGCACAAGCCATTGCTGTTCTGTTCAGGAATTTTTCCCCTGTGCCCATATCTTCAAGGCTTTTCCCCACTTTCTCCTCTATAAGTTTCAGTGTCTCTGGTTTTATGTGAAGATCCTTGATCCACTTAGATTTGACCTTAGTACAAGGAGATAAGTATGGATCGATTCGCATTCTTCTACATGATAACAACCAGTTGTGCCAGCACCAATTGTTGAAAATGCTGTCTTTCTTCCACTGGATGGTTTTGGCTCCCTTGTCGAAGATCAAGTGACCATAGGTGTGTGGGTTCATTTCTGGGTCTTCAATTCTATTCCATTGGTCCACTTGTCTGTCTCTATACCAGTACCATGCAGTTTTTATCACAATTGCTCTGTAGTAAAGCTTTAGGTCAGGCATGGTGATTCCACCAGAGGTTCTTTTATCCTTGAGAAGAGTTTTTGCTATCCTCGGTTTTTTGTTATTCCAGATGAATTTGCAAATTGCTCCTTCTAATTCGTTGAAGAATTGAGTTGGAATTTTAATGGGGATTGCATTGAATCTGTAGATTGCTTTTGGCAAGATAGCCATTTTTACAATGTTGGTCCTGCCAATCCATGAGCATGGGAGATCTTTCCATCTTCTGAGATCTTCTTTAATTTCTTTCTTCAGAGATTTGAAGTTTTTATCATACAGATCTTTCACTTCCTTCGTTAGAGTCACGCCGAGATATTTTATATTATTTGTGGCTATTGAGAAGGGTGTTGTTTCCCTAATTTCTTTCTCAGCCTGTTTATTCTTTGTGTAGAGAAAGGCCATTGACTTGTTTGAGTTAATTTTATATCCAGCTACTTCATCGAAGCTGTTTATCAGGTTTAGGAGTTCTCTGTTGGAATTTTTAGGGTGACTTATATATACTATCATATCATCTGCAAAAAGTGATATTTTGACTTCCTCTTTTCCAATTTGTATCCCCTTGATCTCCTTTTGTTGTCGAATTGCTCTGGCTAATACTTCAAGTACTATGTTGAAAAGGTAGGGAGAAAGTGGGCAGCCTTGTCTAGTCCCTGATTTTAGTGGGATTGTTTCCAGCTTCTCTCCATTTACTTTGATGTTGGCTACTGGTTTGCTGTAGATTGCTTTTATCATGTTTAGGTATTGGCCTTGAATTCCTGATCTTTCCAGAACTTTTATCATGAATGGGTGTTGGATCTTGTCAAATGCTTTTTCTGCATCTAACGAGATGATCATGTGGTTTTTGTCTTTGAGTTTGTTTATATAATGGATTACATTGATGGATTTTCGTATATTAAACCATCCCTGCATCCCTGGAATAAAACCTACTTGGTCAGGATGGATGATTGCTTTAATGTGTTCTTGGATTCGGTTAGCGAGAATTTTATTAAGAATTTTTGCATCGATGTTCATAAGAGAAATTGGTCTGAAGTTCTCTATCTTTGTTGGATCTTTCTGTGGTTTAGGTATCAGAGTAATAGTGGCTTCATAAAATGAGTTGGGTAGAATACCTTCTACTTCTATCTTGTGAAAAAGTTTGTGCAGAACTGGAGTTAGATCTTCTTTGAAGGTCTGATAGAACTCTGCACTGAACCCGTCTGGTCCTGGGCTTTTTTTGGCTGGGAGACTATTAATAACTGCTTCTATTTCTTTAGGGGATATGGGACTGTTTAGAAGGTCAACTTGATCCTGATTCAACTTTGGTACCTGGTATCTGTCCAGAAATTTGTCCATTTCGTCCAGGTTTTCCAGTTTTGTTGAGTATAGCCTTTTGTAGAAGGATCTGATGGTGTTTTGGATTTCTTCAGGATCTGTTGTTATGTCTCCCTTTTCATTTCTGATTTTGTTAATTAGGATTTTGTCCCTGTGCCCTTTAGTGAGTCTAGCTAAGGGTTTATCTATCTTGTTGATTTTCTCAAAGAACCAACTCCTCGTTTGGTTAATTCTTTGAATAGTTCTTCTTGTTTCCACTTGGTTGATTTCACCCCTGAGTTTGATTATTTCCTGCCGTCTACTCCTCTTGGGTGAATTTGCTTCCTTTTTTTCTAGAGCTTTTAGATGTGTTGTCAAGCTGCTAGTATGTGCTCTCTCCCGTTTTTTCTTGAAGGCACTCATAGCTATGAGTTTCCCTCTTAGAAATGCTTTCATTGTGTCCCAAAGGTTTGGGTACGTTGTGGCTTCATTTTCATTAAACTCTAAAAAGTCTTTAATTTCTTTCTTTATTCCTTCCTTGACCAAGGTATCATTGAGAAGAGTGCTGTTCAGTTTCCATGTGAATGTTGGCTTTCTGTTATTTATTTTGTTATTGAAGATCAACCTTAGTGCATGGTGATCTGATAGGATACATGGGACAATTTCAATATTTTTGAATCTGTTGAGGCCTGATTTGTGACCTATTATGTGGTCAATTTTGGAGAAGGTACCATGAGGTGCTGAGAAGAAGGTATATCCTTTTGTTTTAGGATAAAATGTTCTGTAGATATCTGTCAGATCCATTTGTTTCATCACTTCTGTTAGTTTCAGTGTGTCCCTGTTTAGTTTCTGTTTCCATGATCTGTCCATTGGTGAAAGTGGTGTGTTGAAGTCTCCCACTATTATTGTGTGAGGCGCAATGTGTGCTTTGAGCTTTACTAAAGTTTCTTTAGTGAATGTGGCTGCTCTTGTATTTGGAGCATAGATATTCAGAATTGAGAGTTCCTCTTGGAGGATTTTACCTTTGATGAGAATGAAGTGTCCCTCCTTGTCTTTTTTGATGACTTTGGGTTGGAAGTCAATCTTATCAGATATTAGGATGGCTACTCCTGCTTGTTTCTTCATACCATTTGCTTGGAAAATTGTTTTCCAGCCTTTCATTCTGAGGTAGTGTCTATCTTTTTCTCTGAGATGAGTTTCCTGTAAGCAGCAAAATGTTGGGTCTTGTTTGTGTAGCCAGTTTGTTAGTCTATGTCTTTTTATTGGCGAGTTGAGACCATTGATGTTAAGAGATATTAAGGAAAAGTAATTGTTGCTTCCTGTTATTTTAGTTGTTAAAGGTGGCATTCTGTTCTTGTGGCTGTCTTCTTTTAGGTTTGTTGAGGGATTACCTTCTTGTTTTTTCTAGGGCGTTGTTCCCGTTCTTGTATTGGTTTTTTTCTGTTATTATCCTTTGAAGGGCTGGATTCGTGGAGAGATAATGCGTGAATTTGGTTTTGTCGTGGAATACCTTGGTTTCTCCCTCTATGATAATTGAGAGTTTGGCTGGGTATAGTAGCCTGGGCTGCAGTTTGTGTTCTCTTAGTGTCTGTATAACATCTGTCCAGGCTCTTCTGGCTTTCATAGTCTCTGGTGAAAAATCTGGTGTAATTCTGATAGGCTTGCCTTTATATGTTACTTGACCTTTTTCCCTTACTGCTTTTAGTATTCTATCTTTATTTAGTGCATTTGATGTTCTGATTATTATGTGTCGGGAGGAATTTCTTTTCTGGTCCAGTCTATTTGGAGTTCTGTAGGCTTCTTGTATGTTCATATGCATCTCATTCTTTAGATTTGGGAAGTTTTCTTCAATAATTTTGTTGAAGATGTTTGCTGGACCTTTGAGTTGAAAATCTTCATTCTCATCCACTCCTATTATCCGTACGTTTGGTCTTCTTATTGTGTCCTGGATTTCCTGGATATTTTGAGTTAGGATCTTTTTGCATTTTCCATTTTCTTTGATTGTTGTGCCGATGTTCTCTATGGAATCTTCTGCACCTGAGATTCTCTCTTCCATCTCTTGTATTCTGTTGCTGATGCTCAAATCTATGGTTCCAGATTTCTTTCCTAGGGTTTCTATCTCTAGTGTTGCCTCGCTTTGAGTTTTCTTTATTGTGTCTACTTCCCTTTTTAGGTCTAGTATGGTTTTGTTCATTTCCATCACCTGTTTGTATGTTTTTTCCTCTTTTTCTGTAAGGACTTCTACCTGTTTGATTGTGTTTTCCTGTTTTTCTTTAAGGACTTGTAACTCTTTAGCAGTGTTCTCCTGTATTTCTTTAAGTGATTTATTAAAGTCCTTCTTGATGTCCTCTACCATCATCATGAGATATGCTTTTAAATCTAGGTCTAGGTTCTCAGGTGTGTTGGGGTTCCCTGGACTGGGCGAAGTGGGTGTGCTGGGTTCTGGTGATGGTGAGTGGTCTTGGTTCCTGTTAGTAAGATTCCTCCGTTTACCTTTCGCCATCTGGTAATCTCTGGAGTTAGTAGTTATAGTTGACTCTGTTTAGAGATTGTTCTTCTGGTGATTCTGTTACCGTCTATCAGCAGACCTGGGAGACAGATTCTCTCCTCTGAGTTTCAGTGCTCAGAGCACTCTCTGCTGGCAAGCTCTCTTACAGGGAAGGTGCACAGATATCTTGTATTTGGACCTCCTCCTGGCCGAAGAAGAAGGCCCAAAACAGGACCTTTCTCAGACACTGTGTTGCTTTGGCAGTTCCCAGGTGGTACAGACTCTCACCTAAGCAGACTAAATTCCTAAGTTCCTTGGAGTCCCGGGACCAAGATGGCGACCTCTGCTGCTGTGGCTTAGGCCGCCTCCCCAGCCGGGTGGGCACCTGTCCTCCGGTCCGGAAGGTGGCCGGCTGTCCCCGGCCCACACAGGGTGCTGCCTCAGCGCCTCTGTGCTTCTGCCTGTTCCAGAAGCTGTCAGGTTCTCTGGCGCACCCTCTCACCTGTTCAGACTAATTTCCTAAGTTCGGCGGGTCTCGGACCAAGATGGCGACCGCTGCTGCTGTGGCTTAGGCCGCCTCCCCAGCCGGGTGGGCACCTGTCCTCCGGTCCGGAAGGTGGCCGGCTGTCCCCGGCCCACACAGGGTGCTGCCTCAGCGCCTCTGTGCTTCTGCCTGTTCCAGAAGCTGTCAGGTTCTCTGGCGCACCCTCTCACCTGTTCAGACTAATTTCCTAAGTTCGGCGGGTCCCGGACCAAGATGGCGACCGCTGCTGCTGTGGCTTAGGCCGCCTCCCCAGCCGGACGGGCACCTGTCCTCCGGTCCGGAAGGTGGCCGGCTGTCCCCGGCCCACACAGGGTGCTGCCTCAGTGCCTCTGTGCTTCCGCCTGTTCCAGAAGCTGTCAGGTTCTCTGGCGCACCCTCTCACCTGTTCAGACTAATTTCCTAAGTTCGGCGGGTCCCGGACCAAGATGGCGACCGCTGCTGCTGTGGCTTAGGCCGCCTCCCCAGCCGGGCGGGCACCTGTCCTCCCGTTCCTTCTGTTTCTATTTTATGGAAGTGTTTGAGGAGTGTTGGTATTAGTTCTTCTTTGATGAACTGGTAGAATTCTGCACTAAATCCATCTGGCCCTGGGCCTTTTTGGTTGTTTTTTTTTTTTTTTTTTTAAATGACTTCTTCGATTTTCTTAGGTGATATGAACCTGTTTAGATAGTTTTACCTGCTCTTGATTTAACTTTGGTACATGGTATCTGTCTAGAAAATCATTCATCTAAATTTTCCAGTTTTGTTGAACATTTTCTTTTGTAGTAGGATCTGATGATATTTTGAATTTCCTTACTTTTTGTCATTATATATCTCTTTTCATTTCAAGGCCAGCCTTATCTACAGAGTGAGTTGCAGCACAATCAGGACTACCCAGAGAAACCCTGTCTTTAAAAAAAAACAAAAACAAACAAACAAACAAAAAAAACCAACCAAACAAACAAAACTATCCTAAGTAGTAGATTTGCCATTGGAAAATGTGAGCTTCCCAACCATGGTAAAATTTATAGTATTAGGTTTACATTTCCTCTTGGGAAATTGGCCTTGAATCCAGTCAGAAAGAAGTTGGTTACATACATAACATTCATGACACTATTGCACTGGTGGGCCTATCTTGCTATTCACGATTGGATAGGACTATTGGTGTTTTATGTTTGTTACAGCAACTTACACAGCCCTTTCCAGTACTATGAAAACTAGTGAACAAGGAGGAACCTTCCTGATCAGAAGCAAATTGTTTTCTCCATGCCCTGCAACCACAGTAAGATATGTCTTCAGCATTAGGTTCTTACCATCAAGATCTATGTGTAATGTGGTCAGTTGTGGACCAAGATGTTTTCAGACATCACCATATATTAAAGAACAACTTAAAATTTCACATTATTTTATTTCATATATTAAATTACATATATTAGATTATTTTTCTAGATTCTATTTAATGAGACAAATAAGGAGGCGATGTCATCTAGTGGCGAGAGCATAGTATTAAAGCCAAATCCAACTTTGAATAGAACTGTTTACTGCTCCAGTTGGTGGTGTGAACCTGTAAAGTCTCATAAAATAGCCAACTTTATTTATAGCATCTAGCAATTTATACTCTGAGAATTAAGAATTAGGTGCATCCCTTTAATCCTAGCACTTGGGAGGCAGAGGCAGGTGGATTTCTGAGTTCGAGGCCAGCCTGGTCTCCAGAGCAAGTTCCAGGACAGCCAGGGCTACACAGAGAAACCCTGTCTCGGAACCCCCCCCCCCAAAAAAAAAATTATATGAGTTCAATCACAAGAAGAAGCCTCACATGGCAAAAACATGTTTTTATATCGAGGCATATGAGTAACAGTACCTTGAAGTAAATATCTTCCTAGCCACTACACTTGGGAGGAACAGGAAAACACATTCCAATAACAATAATATGTTTTTAAAGAAACTGAGGTCACAAGACTCTTGTCTTGAAGTTTTCTCACAAGCTCTCAGAATTCTCTTCTCACAACTGCATTCCTGGGCTGTGTTCCAATAGAAAAATACGCTGTTCTGAGTGTCTAATACTTGTAAGATATTTTCTATACACTCCTCTTGACTGTAAATTGTGTGCCCTTTACTTATTCACTTAATCTCTCTCTTCACTGGTGAAACTTGGATACTGCCTTTCTTCCTAAGAGTTGCTTAGGTTTCTAGTGAAACAAAATGATGCTTCTGTGCTATATACACTAGCACAGTTTTAGAAAAAAAAAAATAACAATGTTACCTGAAGATGTCAAAGTGGCCCCAAAGCTTAAATGGGAAAATGCGATAGTTTTGAGGCCTTTAAAAGTTTTAGCAACATGTCACCAAACTCTCTGGTCATATCAATCAATCAAACTATAAACTAGTATTTACCTAATATTTTATTATTTGAAACAGTGTTTTGTTTCTCTAGGGCACTGAGGCAGGAGTGGGTCAGTAGGTGGGGGAGCACCCTCATAGAGGCTCAGAGAGGAGGGGCTTTATGGAGGGGAAACCAGGAAGGGGGACAACATTTGAAATATAAATAAATAAGATAACCAATAAAAATGATTATCATAGCAAGAGTTTGATAAGTGTATTTTGGAATAGATCCCATCAATATTTCTACATGATGCTGACTGTATATTTTCTTCAAAAAATGGAAAATCAATGTGAAGGTAAATTTCAAGGAGAGGAGGAGGGTTGTTTGAAGTGTTTGCCTTGACATGTGATTTTCAATATGGTTTGGGCATTGTGTTATATTGATGGCCTGTCTTACACCTTTCTACATTTGAAGTGGTTCCTAATATGTTTTTAAAAAAGTCAGAATTACATTCATTTTTCTCTTTGTTTCTCTCTGCCTGTTTGACTCTGACTCTCTCTCTCTCTCTCTCTGCCACACACATGCATGTGAATGACATGACACATATATGAAGGTTGGTGGACAAGTTGTAGGGGTCAGTTCTCTCTCTCTCTCTTTTTATTTTTTTTACCATGTAGGTTCTGGGAATTAAACTCAGGTCATCGGGCTTGGCAGCAAACATCTTTATTGGATGAGCCTTCTTTTTAGTCCCTGTGTTACACACACACACACACACACACACACACACACACACACACACACGTGTATATACACATATATTGCACTGTTACCATTATGATATATGTTTCTAAGGACTATTTTAATGTGGAGATATTTGCCAGTGACTTCTTTGGTTGGCTCTTCTCATTTTTTACAAATCCCTTCCTCATATTCTTCTTCTTTTTAATCTTCCTACTCCATGCTTGGTGGCAGGAACGAAAACACTTCAAGTTTAACACAAAATTTAAATATCTTATTTCCATTTTATGTCACCTCTTCTTCTCTCAAGCAAATGCATTTTCTAATATCTTAAGAATAATTTGTAATAACTCAAGAGAAGTGTTAACTCTCACTAAGTTAAGTTCCTTTGGTTTCTTATTTAGGGCCTCTTGGGAAGTGATGGTATCAATGTTTCCATTGGCAGATATTTCCTCTATGACTATATTTATTCGATTTAGATGTCACATTAAGAGTTAGCATTTGCAGTTTATTTGCTGCATTTGTTGGTTAATTTCTTATTTTACTTATTACTTTTGCAATGCTATGTGAATTTCTCACTGGGGGAAAAGGAGGTGACACACTATATACTTTCTGAATAACAGATGCTCAGGGACTAATCACTGATGACAGACTTCAAAGGGAGTAATTGAACTAGTCATGCTGCATATTTTTTATCACAGTAAATCTGTACACTAAAGAGCCAGTGATGAAGTTTGCCTTTCATGCAATTATTTATGGTTAACGTACTGTAATAACTAAATTTTAAACTGTTGTTGGGTAACTGGTGATGTTTAACTGCATTCTAGTGATTAAAATTTGTGTATCTTGGAATAGCACAACACAAACACTGCTTGTTAAGTTTATCTCATTATACTCAACACAGAACAGGTGATCATGGGACTTAAGTTCCCTTTTCTCTCTACTTTATATGGATCCTCATACTCACACAAGCACTAGGGTTGATTGAAGTTATTCATGGAGTCCTTTGGTTACTAATAACCTCCCTATGGTCCCTCCCATCACAATGGTTTTCATCTCTAGTTGGGAGGTTCATTGTATACAGAATCCCTCAGATAATTTCAGCTATCCATCCTCATAATGTCTGACATGACCCACATAGTCTTTTGGCTTCTTTTACAATATTTACAACTATTTTTCAATATGTGAATTATAAAGTTAACACTATCCCTCCAAAAAACACAAACAAGAGACATTTCTCAAGTAATTAAGTGGTGGTTTATGGAACAAAAGTAGTTTTTCAGTGGGAGCAGAACTAGATAGGTAACCAAACATAAAGATTATATATGATGCTTTCAAACATTACTTATAATGATGAGGGATTTGAATTATTTATTTTCTTTATAGGCTAACTGGGATGCTGAATTCATGTGACATCTTGAAGTGTGCCATTCTTTCTTTTGCTAACATGTCAGTAGCAATATGCTATTGTAATGATTCTATGTCTTCCTGTGTGGATTTTCATTGAGTCTTTAAAATGACTCGAAATTCCAATTTCAGGCATGTCAGCTTTAGGTCATAGTTTATCTTCCACAGAAAGATAGGCTGCCATTTTGCCACTCTTTTGTATATGCCAATTGTTGTTAAGTTAAACTTGCTAGAAACAATAGTAGCTATCTGGCATGGTGACACTCATGGCCATCTGTTAGAGTGGCACTGTGCCCACCCATAGGGTGGTATGCCAGTTTCAACAGGGCACAGGTGCCAGCCAAACATAGGTTCAGAAGGATAGTCTGCAAGAACTCAGCAAGGAGATCCTCCAAGTGGTTAGTGAAGCCAAATTAGACCCACATGCTTCATTACAAGGGATCACATCTGTTGATGCTAGGGGGCATTATATCATCAATTAATGTTTTTACGTTTTCTTTATTCATTCTGCTTCTGGACTGGGAATATCTAAATTCAGGAACAAAGCTAGTTCCTGGCCAGAAAAATAATATTTCCTTTGTCATCTCCTGATTTCCATCTTCTGCAATCTTAAACCTTATTATAAACTATATTAAACCCAAAAGACACACAACACTAGCTTATATAACATATTTTACTCTGTTATTAAATGTAACATTTAGAAAACCGCCATGTACGATGTTCAGCAACATGTTTACAACGTATGTATAGGAAAACAGATTGAAATTCTATTAAAGCATGTGTTTTATGCATTATCTACCTGTTATTTCTTTATTAAAGGATTATTTTCAACCAAGCATGAGACAGACCTCAATGAATCACTCATTATCTAGTGTTCTCTTTCAGGACTGTGCTGCAGTGCATGGCTTGACTCTGAAATATGGTTATTATACCTTTGTGTGTTTCAAACTACATTACAGGTTAGGTACATGAGGCATAAGGGAGACAGAACTCTCTATGACATATAGGAAAACAAGGAGAGTCTGAAAGATAGGTTTTGAAAATTTAGGAAGAAAGGCCAAGTTGACTGGCAAAGGTAAGAATTTGTCTTTTGATTAGGAAGTAACATTTAAAAATTCACATCATTTTCTTTTACATCTATGAATTGTTTATGAATTCAGATAACAGATAGCATCTTGAAAATAAGCAGTAAGAATTTAGAATATTTCTAAATTTTGTGGTCACTAAATTGACATTGAATATTGTTAGTTTTCCCCGTCAACTTGACTGGTTTTGCAGTAACCACGAAGCACATCTCTGAACATGCTTCTGAAGTTATTTCAAGCATAGGGTAGTTTACATGGGACATTGTGGGTGTCATGACCTCGTAGGCTGGGATCCCAGGTTGGATAGAGTATAAAGCAAGCTGCTCCCCCTAAACAACTAACATTTCTATTATTAAGTGTTATGATATATTTCATACATACATATAAGGGAGGGTATATACCTATAATTTTATTGGATATACAGAAAATTGTGATTTAAGAAACAAACATTACAAACAGCAGTGACGTATCCTGTGTTTCACTCTTACCATCAACTGTGTTCTTTGCATCCACCATAATTTGTCTAACACTACTTACTTGATGAAGCTTTTCCCTCTCTGCTGCTTTCAACTTTTCAGGTATCTTATGTTTAGATATATGAATTGTAACTAGCAGAGTGGCTATTGTCCAAAATTCACACTAACCATTTTTTTTATCTTTTCACAGGAACATTTAGCTTCTGTTTCCTATAACAAGTGATATATTTGGAACATAGCATTAAACCTAATATTCTTGTGCATTCTTTTTCTCTTGATTCTTTAATTTTCTCTTTAATAATTTTCATAATTCAGAAATGACTACATGCATGTTAATTCCATTCTCTTATACACACTCAGAAATTGTACACCTATTGTTGTATTTGAAAGTTCATATCAAACTGTGTTTATATTATTTTAGTTTACTATAATGAATACTTAATTTATCAAAGCCTGAGGGTGATGAACAATTTTACACTAACACATGGAGAAGAAATGAAGGTATTTTCACTTTGCTTCTATCCTTCCTGACTTACATCATTATTAAACATTTTACTTCTGTCTTGTTTTCAAGTCTATTGCATGCTGTTATTCCAGTTTTATATAATCAGTGCTTCTACTATTTGCCCACACACTTACTTCTTTTAAAAATACTTCTTGTGTCTCAGACGTTCCATCTGTGATCATTATCCTTCTGCTTGAAGTGTATCCTTTAGAATTTCCTTTATTGAGGCTCTGTTGGTGGCAAATTCTGTTTTTGGTATTTTAAACATGAGTTTTTCTTTCCATTTCCTTCTTGAAACACACTTTTTTTTCTGGGTTTAGCGTTTCTTCTTTCACTCCTCTGGTTTCTATTGTTGATGTTTTTCTGTTTTTATAACGCTTTCTCTTCCTCCTATGACATCTCTGTGTATAGATTTCTCTCTGACTTTTCATACTTAGAAGTTGTATCCTGGAAACTGTAGATTATCATGTTTAGTTCTAGAAAATCATAAGATCTTTTTTATTTATTAGATGTGTGCTTCATTTACATTTCAAATGCTGTCCCCTTTACTAGTTTCCTCTCTGAATGTCCTCTATACCCTCCTCCCTCCCACTGCTCCCCAACAAACCCACTCCTACTTCTAGCCCTAGCATTCCCCTGTACTGGGGCATATAATCTTTGAAAGATCAAGGGCCTCTCCTCCCATTGACTAGGCCATACTCTGCTACATATACAGCTAGAGACATGAGCTCTGGAGGTACTAGTTAGTTCATATTGTTGTTCCTCCTAGGAGGCTGTACATCCCTTCAGCTCCTTGGGTACTTTCTCTAGCTCCTTCATTGGGGGCACTGTGTTCCATCCAATAAATGACTGTGAGCATCCACTTCTGTATTTGCCAGGCACTGGCATAGCCTCACAAGAGACAGCTATGTCAGGGTCCTGTCAGCAAAATCTTGTTGGTATATGCAACAGTGTCTGAGTTTGGTGGTTGTTTATGGGATGGATGCCAGGGTGGGGCAGTCTCTGGATGGTCCTTCCTTCAATCGTAAGTTCTTATTTCCTCATATGTTGCTTCTCTATTCTGGCTAGCGTTTTAAAATTTGGTCTAAAATTTTACATATTATATTCTGCTTCTCTTAGGTTTTATATATATATATATATATATATATATATATATATATATAGGAATTTCTTTATACTGATATTGCTCTGTTATCTGTATACTGATATTTCAGCTGTTATTGAAAACTTTCATTAAGGTTTAGTGTTTTTGGTTGTTTTTAAAATCTGTTTCTATTTTTTTGTTTTTGTTTTTATTGGCTATTTTATTTATTTGCATTTCAAATGTTGTCCCCTTCCAGGTTTCCCCTCCTCAATCCCCCCATCCCATCCCCCTCCCCCTGCTTCTATGAGGATACTCCCTCCTGTTGTTTGAATTAAAACCTTGCTCCTTTCTGAAGCAGATTCATGAAAATGCTGGCAAGGATGTTGAAAAAGAAGAACACTCCTCCATTGCTGGTGGGATTGAAAGCTGGTACAACCACTCTGGAAATCATTCTGGCTGTTCCTCAGAAAACTGGACATAGTACTACTGGTAGATCCAGCAATACCCCTCCTGGGCATATACCCAGAATATGTCCCAACTGGTAATAAGGACACATGCTCCACTATGTTCATAGCAGCCTTATTTATAATAGCCAGAAGCTGGAAAGAACCCAGATGTTCCTCAACAGAGGAATGGATACAGATAATGTAGTACATCATTGAGAAGAGAGGCCCATTGGTCATGCAAACTTTATATGCCCCAGTACAGGGAAACACCAGGGCCAAAAAGTGGGAGTGAGTGGGTAGGGGAGCAGGGCGGCAGGGAGGGTATAGGGGACTTTTGGGATAACATTTGAGATGTAAATGAAGAAAATATCTAATAAAATAAACTAAAAAAAAAGAAAAAAAAAGAAAAAAGAAAAAAAGATGCCAGCCTATAACCAAAGAAAGAAAGGAAGGAAGGAAGAAAGAAAGTATGTATTTCCTTGATGAAAAAAATGAATTTCCCTTTTCTTCTTCACATTCTTCTTCAGTGTACCCCATGTTTTCTCAATGACATGGCCTCTCTTACTTTAATTAACACACACACACACACACACACACCCCACATACAGCTTTTGGAGTCTCCATTGAGAAGATTGGCTTCATTTCCTTTAACTGTTTTGTGTGTGTGTGTGTGTGTGTTTATAGTTTTCTTTATGGGATTTGTTAATTTCTTCTTTGAGGATTTCTATCATTTTATTTTTATATTATGTTAATTACCGTTAATTAATTAATTAATTTACATTCCAAATGTTGCTCCTCTCCTTGTCCCCCTCAAACAATTCTTCCTCCCATACAACCTCCCCTTTGCCTCTGAGAGGGTGCCCTCAGATATCCCCCCACTCTTCAGGAGTAGGCATATCCTCTCCCACTGAAGCCAGACAAGGCAACACTCTACTAAGCAAGTTCTTGAATGCTATTTTAAGGTTCTTGTTTTTTTTTGTGTGATTCAGCTAGAATAGTCAGAGCCCATTGTAGTAGGGTTGCAGGGCTATAGTATAGACATACTGTTATTGATTATGTTATTATGTTGCCGTTTAGGCATCTGGGTTTGGGATGATTGTAATTGTTGATGGAGATATTTGACTTTGTTGCACAGGTTTTTTTAAAAACACATATTTATATTTAATTATATATAGTTAAAATTAATTATGTAAATTTATATATATTTCATTTATATATTTATTTGCTTATTCACTTTACATCCTGCTCACTGCCCCCCCTCTCAGTCATCCCTCCCACAATTGTTCGCCCTCCTGGATCCCCTTCTCTGAATGGGTGAGGACCACCCTGGTTATCATCCTACCCTGGCACTTCAAGTATCCGTGAGGCTAGGTGCTCTTCCCCTCCCACTGAGGCCAGACAAGGCAGCCCAGCTAGAAGAACATAGCCTATGGACAAGCAACAGCTTTGGGATTACCCCTCCTCCAGTTGTTTGGGATCCACATGAAGACTAAGCTGCATGTCTGCTACATATGTGCAGCGAGGTGTAGGTCCAGCCCATATTTGCTCTTTGGTTGGTGGTCCAGTATCTGAGAGCCCCAAGGGTCCATTTTATCTTCAATATTTCCTATGCTCTGTATTAAAATCGCTTTAGGAATATATAAGTATATACATGTATACATGCAATCACAATTAATGAAAAAGAAGCCATGGATTTGAAAAAAAAATCAAGAGGGTTACATGAAAGTGTTTGGGAGAAGGAAAGTTAGGGATATATAAGAATTACAATATAATCTCAAAAAATGTAAAAAAAAAAAACTCCTTTAAGTCCTTTCTCTCTCAACAAAACATAGCCATGGTACTTCTCAACTTAGCATTTGGTTGCTTTTCCATCTTAGAGTAGTAATCAAGTGAGTATTAGAAATGTGCTGGATACTAGGGACAATCCTGGGTTTTAGATGCTGTCAAACACATGTCACATCCCAGGCAGAAGTAGAATTTAGGGTTGTTTGACCATGAGCTTTAAAGTTACTCTATTATAGCTTACCTCTGGATTTAACAATAGTAAGAGTGAGATTTTAAGGAGCAGACATTTAATAAATATCCACTATGCACTAGGCAGTCACAGGAAGGAAAGATGAAATACTATCTTCATTCACATGTGGTGAACAATTTAACAGATCTACACAATGGTATGAAGGATTATAATACAAGGATTTGCTTTAGTCCCAGAATCTCAGAGCCTTCCCTAAAGCCAAACTGGCCCCTCATTTTGGTTAGTCTACCCTCTCTGCTGATACTTCCTTACTCTTAATTCATCTTGCTGCTAAAAAGCTACATTATGAAGTGTAAAAAAATAAATTAAAAAATTATGAATGAGTATCAAAAGACAAATCTTATGACTTAGGATGTAGCTGTGCTCTTAAATGTCTCTGTGGAAGTCATAATATTTAATGTGTTAGACGTTTTGTCACTGTGGCAAATACTTGATGCAAAATAGGGGAAGAAAGTTGTGTGTTGAGTCTGGGTTTTGGAGGTTCCTAGCTATAGCTGGATGATTCTGTGTTTTGGCCATGAGGCAAAGTAGCACATCATGCCAACACAAAGCAGACAGTACAAGGACAAGAAGGATCACACCAATGTATACTGCACAGAGCTATGCTCCCAACAGTTGACTTCCTCCAACCAAGCCCCACTTTTCATAGTTTCATCACTGTTGGAATCCGGGCCGCAGCTAACATGAACTGGGTTTCACCTGGGAGGCAGACCTGGGCTGAAAAGAGAGGGGAAACTAGGCGGACAAGAGAAATGGAGCTAAGTCAAGGTACTGATCAAAGCTCAAATGTTTAATGGCGAATGCACTTATAAAGGAGGGGGGAGGCCCATTCCCGCCAATTCATTCTTGGAGCCCAGCTGCAGGTGACCACGTGCAGGATAGGGTGTAGTCTCAGGAATAGCTAGGCGGCCTCCCAGCAGGTAGCAGTATCTTGAAGACAAACAGCAACAGTGGCTGAACAATAGATTGATCTAGGGAGGCTCCATCATAGGTAATATCCTTAGTGGCAGCAAAGTCAAGGTCTGGCTCAGCCTGCTTCAGGCTGAGAGGAGGTTACACATCACCTCTTAATACTCTATATAAAACTGGAATCTTTCAATGCAGTAATATATTATTGATGGAAAAGTGCTCCTGATCTAATCACTTCCCCCAAACCTCAGTGCCAAGCACTAGTTGCGTTTTAGGAGGAATACCTGATGAGAAAAGCATAACAGACATAAACTACTTTCATTCAGAAAGCCTTGAAATTGTTGAATCCTCTTATTTTACATAAATAGTTGCCTTAACAACAGTATACCTGCACCTTGCTTGGCCTGGAACGTTTCTTTTCTTCCTTCCTTCCTTCCTTCCTTCCTTCCTTCCTTCCTTCCTTTCTTTCTTTCTTTCTTTCTCTCCTCCTGTCTCCTCTTCCTCCTCTTCCTCCTCTTCCTCCTCCTCCTCTTAAATATATCACTGTTACTGTCCCAAGTGACCCAAGTAAGAGCTTTAGTGTGGTCTTTATCATTTTTTTACCAAATTTCTGCAACATTCTTCTTAGCATCTGTACTCAGTTTCATCCTCACTAAAGCTGTTGTTTGGTTCGATGATATGCAACCCTCATTCTCCATGAGAATGATGTGAAGTACCTTTAAACGTGCTCATTTTTACATCCCATCCCAGTGTATCACCTATGGTAGGGGGATTGTGAATAAGGTCTTCAATTTGGTTTTGTTTACCCTACCAGATTATCATCATAATCAGTATACAGTGTGATCTATTGTTTGAGTCTTGTGTTTCTTATACATCAGGTACATCAGAATCCTTAGAGGCAGAATTCAAAAACAGGCTGAACACCATTCTCAGATTTTGTAACTTTAGGATTCCACAACGGATCCACATGGATAGCAAGTTCTTGGTTAAACATGATGATTTGGATCTGTTCACCCAGGTTAAAATTATTCAGCCACATTCAATTTTCATGAATACTAGGTTCTATGATGTCTAAAATCATTAAGACTTCACTATCATCTACTTGAAGCTCTGTGGAGCCTAGAAAATTACGAGTCTCAGAATCTTTTTTTTTATTGGGTATTTATTTCATTTACATTTCCAATGCTATACCAAAAGTCGCCCACATGCACCCCCACCCTGTCCCCTACCCACCCACTCCCACTTCTTGGCCCTGGCGTACCCATGTACTGAGGCATATAAACTTTGCACGACTAATGGGCCTCTCTTTCCACTGATGGCCGACTAGGCCATCTTTTGATACATATGCAGGTAGAGTCAAGAGCTCCGGGGTACTGATTAGTTCATATTGTTGCTCCACCTATAGGATTGGAGATCCGTTTAGATCCTTGGGTACTTTCTCTGGCTCCTCCATTGGGGGCCCTGTGATCCACCCAATAGCTGACTGTGAGCATCCACTTCTGTGTTTGCTAGGTCCAGGCATAGTCTCACAAGAGACAGCTATATCTGGGTCCTTTCAGCAAAATCTTGCTAGTGTATGCAATGGTGTCAGCATTTGGAAGCTGATTATGGGATGGATTCCCGGATATGGCAGTCTCTAGATGGTCCATCCTTTCGTCTCAGCTCCAAACTGTGTCTCTGTAACTCCTTCCATGGGTGCTTTGTTCCCAATTCTAAGAAGGAGCAAAGTGTCCACACTTTGGTCTTCGTTCTTCTTCAGTTTCATGCATTAGCAAATTGTATCTTATATCTTGGGCATCCTAAGTTTCTGGGCTAATATCCACTTATCAATGAGTACATATTGTGTGAGTTCCTTTGTGATTGGGTTACCTCAATCAGGGTGATGCCATCCAGGTCCATCCATTTGCCTAGGAATTTCAGAAATTCATTCTTATTAATAGCTGAGTAGTACTCCATTGTGTAAATGTGCCACATTTTCTGTATCCATTCCTCTGATGAGGGCATCTGGGTTCTTTCCAGCTTCTGGCTATTATAAATAAGGCTGCTATGAACACAGTGGAGCATGTGTCCTTCTTACCAGTTGGAACATCTTCTGGATATATGCCCAGGAGAGGTATTGCAGGATCTTCCAGTAGTACAATGTCCAATTTTCTGAGGAACTGCCAGACTGATTTCAGGAATCGTTGTACAAGCTTTCAATCCCACCAACAATGAGCAGTGTTCCTCTTTCTCCACATCCTCACCAGCATCTGCTGTCACCTGAATTTTGATCTTAGCTATTCTGACTGGTGTGAGGTGGAATCTCAGGGTTGTTTTGATTTGCATTTCCCTGATGATTAAGGATGTTGAACACTTTTTCAGGTGCTTCTCTACCACTAGGTATTCCTCAGGTGAGAATTCTTTGTTTAGCTCTGAGTCCCATTTTTTAATGGGGTTATTTGATTTTCTGGAGTCCACCTTCTTGAGTAGTTTATATATATTGGATATTAGTCCCCTATCTGATTTGGGATAGATAAAGATCCTTTCCCAATCTGTTGGTGGTCTTTTTGTCTTATTGACGGTGTGTTTTGCCTTGCAGAAGCTTTGGAGTTTCATGAGGTCCCATTTGTCAATTCTTGATCTTACAGCACAAGCCATTGCTGTTCTATTCAGGAATTTTTCCCCTGTGCCCATATCTTCAAGGCTTTTCCCCACTTTCATTTCTATAAGTTTCACTGTCTCTGGTTTTATGTGAAGTTCCTTGATCCACTTAGATTTGACCTTAGTACAAGGAGATAGAAATGGATCAATTCACATTCTTCTACATGATAACAACCAGTTGTGCCAGCACCATTTGTTGAAAATGCTGTCTTTCTTCCACTGGATGGTTTTAGCTCCCTTGTCGAAGATCAAGTGACCATAGGTGTGTGGGTTCATTTCTGGGTCTTCAATTCTGTTCCATTGGTCTACTTGTCTGTCTCTATACCAGTACCATGCAGGTTTTATCACAATAGCTCTGTAGTAAAGCTTTAGTTCAGGCATGGTGATTCCACCAGAGGATCTTTTATCCTTGAGAAGAGTTTTTGCTATCCTAGGTTTTTTGTTATTCCAGATGAATTGGAAGATTGCCCTTTCTAATTCGTTGAAGAATTGAGTTGGAATTTTAATGGGGATTGCATTGAATCTGTAGATTGCTTTTGGCAAGATAGCCATTTTTACTATATTGATCCTGCCAATCCATGAGCATGGGAGATCTTTCCATCTTCTGAGATCTTCTTTCGTTTCTTTCTTCAGAGACTTGAAGTTCTTATCAGACAGATCTTTTGCTTCCTTAGTTAGAGTCACGCCAAGGTATTTTATATTATTTGTTACTATTGAGAAGGGTGTTGTTTCCCTAATTTCTTTCTCAGCCTGTTTATCCTTTGTGTACAAAAAGGCCATTGACTTGTTTGAGTTAATTTTATATCTGGCTACTTCATTGAAGCTGTTTATCAGATTTAGGAGTTCTCTGGTGGAATTTTTAGGGTCACTTATATATACTATCACATCATCTACAAAAAGCGATACTTTGACTTCTTCTTTTCCAATATGTATCCCCTTGATCTCCTTTTGTTGTCTAATGGCTCTGGCTAGGACTTCAAGTACAACATTGAATAGGTAGGGAGAGAGTCGACAGCCTTGTCCCTGATTTTAGTGGGATTGCTTCCAGCTTCTCACCATTTACTTTGATGTTGGCTACTGGTTTGCTGTAGATTGCTTTTATTATGGTTAGGTATGGGCCTTGAATTCCTGATCTTTCCAAGACTTTTATCATGAATGGGTGTTGGATTTTGTCAAATGCTTTCTCCGCATCTAAAGAGATGATCATGTGGTTTTTGTCTTTGAGTTTGTTTATATAATGGATTACACTGATGGATTTCCATATATTGAACCATCCCTGCATCCCTGAGATGAAAGCTACTTGGTCAGGATGGATAATTGTTTTGATGTGTTCTTGGATTCGGTTAGCAAGAACTTTATTGAGGATTTTTGCATCGATATTCATAAGGGAAATGGTCTGAAGTTCTCTATCTTTGTGGGGTCTTTTTGTGGTTTAGGTATCAGAGTAATTGTAGCTTTATAGAATGATTTGGGTAGAGTACCTTCTACTTCTATTTTGTGGAATAGTTTGTGAAGAACTGGGATTAGATCTTCTTTGAAGGTCTGATAGAACTCTGAACTAAACCAATCTGGTCCTGGGCTCTTTTTGGTTGTGAGACTGTTAATGACTGCTTCTATTTCTTTAGGGGATATAGGACTGTTTAGATCATTATCCTGATCTTGATTTAACTTTGGTACCTGGTATCTGTCTAGAAACTTGTCCATTTCATCCAGGTTCTCCCGTTGTGTTGAGTATAGCCTTTTGTAGAAAGATCTGATGGTGTTTTGGATTTCTTCAGGATCTGTTGTTATGTCTCCCTTTTCATTTCTGATTTTGTTAATTAGGATGCTTTCCCTGTGCCCTCTAGTGAGTCTGGCTAAGGGTTTATCTATCTTGATTTTTCTCAAAGAACCAGCTCCTCGGTTGGTTGATTCTTTGAATAGTTCTTCTTGTTTCCACTTGGTTGATTTCACCCCTGAGTTTGATTATTTCCTACCTTCTACTCTTCTTGGGTGAATTTGCTTTCTTTTGTTCTAGAGCCTTTAGGTGTGTTGTCAAGCTGCTAATGTGTGCTATCTCTAGTTTCTTTTTGGAGGCACTCAGAGCTATGAGTTTTCCTCTTAGAAATGCTTTCATTGTATCCCATAAGTTTGGGTATGTTGTAGCTTCATTTTCATTAAACTCCAAATATTTCTTAATCTTTCTTTATTCCTTCCTTGACCAAGGTATCATTTAGAAGAGTGTTGTTCAGTTTCCAAGTAAATATTGGCTTTCTATTATTGATTTTGTTGTTGAAGATCAGCCTTAGTCCATTGTGATCTGATAGGATGCATGGGAAAATTTCAAATTTTTTGTATCTGTTGAGGCTTATTTTGTGACCAAATATGTGGTCAGTTTTGGAGAAGGTACCATGAGGTGCTGAGAAGAAGGTATATCCTTTTGTTTTAGGATAAAATGTTCTGTAGATATCTGTTCGATCCATTTGTTTCCTAACTTCTGTTAGTTTCACTGTGTCCTTGTTTAGTTTCTGTTTCCATGATCTGTCCATTGGTGAAAGTGTTGTGTTGAAGTCTCCCACTATTATTGTGTGAGGTGCAATGTGTGCTTTGAGCTTTACTAAAGTTTCTTTAATTAACGTGGCTGCCCTTGTATTTGGAGCATAGATATTCAGAATTGATAGTTCCTATTGGAGGATTTTACCTTTGATGAGTATGAAGTGCCCCTCCTTGTCTGTTTTTGATGACTTTGGGTTGGAAGTTGATTTTATTAGATATTAGAATGGCTACTCCAGCTTGTTTCTTCATACCATTTGCTTGGAAAATTGTTTTCCAGCCTGTCCTTCTGAGGTAATGTCTATCTTTTTCTCTGAGATGAGTTTCCTGTAAGCAGGAAAATGTTGGGTCCTGTTTGTGTATCAGTCTGTTAGTCTATGTCTTTTTATTGGGGAGTTGAGTCCATTGATATTAAGAGATATTAAGGAAAAGTAATTGTTGCTTCCTATTATTTTTGTTGCTAGAGTTGGCATTCTTTTCTTGTGGCTGTCTTCTTCTTGGTTTCTTGAAGGATTACCTTCTTGGTTTTTCTAGGGCGTGGTTTCCTTCCTTGTATTTTTTTTTTTTTACTGTTATTATCCTTTTAAGGTCTGGATTCGTGGACAGATATTGTGTGAATTTGGTTTTGTTGTGGATACTTTGGTTCCTCCATCTATGGTAATTGAGTGTTTGTCTGGGTATAGTAGCCTGGGCTGGCATTTGTGTTCTCTTAGGGTCTGTATAACATCTGTCCAGGATCCTCTGGCTTTCATAGTCTCTGGTGAAAAATCTGGTGTAATTCTCATAGGCCTGCCTTTATATGTTACTTGACCTTTTTCCCTTAATGCTTTTAATATTCTATCTTTATTTAGTGCATTTGTTGTTCTGATTATTATGTGTCAGGAGGAATTTCTTTTCTGGTCCAGTCTACTTGGAGTTCTGTAGGCTTCTTGTATGTTCATGGGCATGTCTTTCTTTTTAGGTTTTGGAAGTTTTATTCTATAATTTTGTTGAAGTTACTTGCTGGCCCTTTAAGTTGAAAATCTTCATTCCCATCTACTTCTGTTATCCATAGGTTTGGTCTTCTCATTGTGTCCTGGATTTCCTGGATGTTTTGAGTTAGGACCTTTTTGCATTTTCCATTTTCTTTGATTGTTGTGCAGATGTTCACTATGGAATCTTCTGCACCTGAGATTCTCTCTTCCATCTCTTGTATTCTGTTGCTGATGCTTGCATCTATGGTTCCAGATTTCTTTCCTATGGTTTCTATCTCCAACGTTGCCTCACTTTGGGTTTTCTTTATTGTGTCTACTTCCATTTTTAGGTCTTGGATGGTTTTATTCAATTCCATCACCTGTTTGGTCATTTTTTCCTGAAATTCTTTAAGGGATTTTTGTGCTTCCTCTTTAAGTTCTTCTACCTGTTTAGCAGTGTTCTCCTGTATTTCTTTAAGTGAGTTATTAAAGTCCTTCTTGATATCCTCTACCGTCATCATTAGATATGCGTTTAAATCCAGGTCTATCTTTTTGGGTGTGTTAGGGTGCCCAGGACTGGGTGGGGTGGGAATGCTGGGTTCTGATGATGGTGAGTGGTCTTGGTTTCTCTTAGTAAGATTCTTAATTTTGCCTTTCGCATCTGGTAATCTCTGGAGTTAGTTGTTATAATTGTCTCTGGTTAGAGCTTGTTCCTCAGGTGATTAAGTTAGCCTCTATCAGCAGACCTGGGAGACTAGCTCTCTCCTGAGTTTCAGTGTTGAGAGTACTCTCTGCAGGCGACCTCTCCTCTTGTAGGGAAGGTGCCCAGATATCTGGTGTTCGAACCTGCCTCCTGGTAGAAGTTGTGATCCACTCACCAGAGGTCCCAAGATTCAGTGGAGAGTCCTGTGGGGACCTTGGGGGTGTCCACAGACTCCTCGCACAAGGTGCCCTGGTGCTGTCGCAGACCGGAAGGGGCTTTTGACCCTGGTCATACCGTGTTTTGTGCTTCCCTAATTAATGTAGTCTCAGGTCCTGCACGATTGGATTGGAGCAGAAGTTGTGTTCCACTCACCAGAGGTCTTAAGATCCCTTGGAGGGTCCTGTGGTAGGTCTAGTATGGTTTTGTTCATTTCCATCTCCTGTTTGGATGTGTTTTCCTGTTTTTCTTTAAGGACTTGTAACTCTTTAGCAGTGTTATTTTGTATTTCTTTAAGTGAGTTATTAAAGTCCTTCTTGATGTCCTCTACCATCATCATGAGATATGCTTTTAAATCTGGGTCTAGCTTTTCAGGTGTGTTGGGGTGCCCAGGACTGGGTGAGGTGGGAGTGTTGCGTTCTGATAATGGTGAGTGTTCTTGGCTTCTGTTAGTAAGATTCTTATGTTTACCTCTCGCCATCTGGTAATCTCTGGAGTCAGTTGTTATAGTTGTTTCTGGTTAGAGCTTGTTCCTCTTGTGATTCTGTTAGTCTCTATCAGAAGACCTGGGAGACTAGATCTCTCCTGAGTTTCATTGGTCAGAGCACTCTCTTCAGGCAAGCTCTCCTCTTGCAGGGAAGGTGCCCAGATATCTGGCATTCAAACCTGCCTCCTGGCAGAAGTTGTGTTCCACTCACCAGAGGTCTTAATATCCAGTGGAGAGTGCTCTGGGGACCTTGGGGTTGTCCACAGACTCCATGCCCAAGGTGACCAGGTGCTTGGGCTGCTCAGAAGGGACTTGTGACCCTGGTCAGTCCAGGTTTTCTCCGTCCCCAATTAATGCTATCTCAGGTCCCGTGCGTTTGGATTGGAACAGAAGTTGTGTTCCACTCACCGGAGGTCCTAAGATCCCATGGAGAGTGCTCTGTGGACCTTGGGGGTGTCCACAGACTCAGGTGACCTGGTGCTGGGGCTGACAGGAAGGGGACTGTCCCTTTTGTAAACGCACATAATGCTCTCTTGTATTCAGTATTTGCTCTTATTGTTTTCTTGGCTAATATTCTTGTCCTCATGTGTTTTTCTTATTGAAATTCTATTCATTTTTCAGACTTTATGTCCTACACCTCTCATAGTGATACTTTCTTTTCCTTAGTCCCTCAGTCCCAAACTAAACACAGTCTCTCTTAGTAATTACTCAGCAGTATGTTTTTTCATATCCTGACTAAATATCAAACATTTTTGTTTTATCACAGGTTGCCCAACATGGTTTGCCTGATGTTAACTGCCCCTCTCATGTATCTAACTAAATTATACATGCCTTGGGGACATATAATTCCTTGTGTTTACCTTTTGAAATAAAATGTGGGCTAAGATCCAACTCAGTAGGTATATAAGATCTCAGATTCCATCACAGAACTGATAACTTCCAATCTATATTTAAAGGCTTACATGTGATTTGAGTTCACATTAAAGATTTAATATTGATCATTCAGAAGTAATTAAAACAGTGCTTGATATGTGTATATGAAGTAAATATTTGTTGATTTGATTTATAGAACTTTCTCATTCTAGTGCTAATAGTTTGCAACACAAATACATATGCTATCCCAAGCAAGCAGTGGTCTTGCCAGATCCACTTTTCACAACCTCTGGTATCAAGTTAATAATAGGAAGATGTTTCATTTATGGACTTAAATGTGACATAGAAGCCATTTTTTTGTGGAAATAATCAAGGCAAACTAAGCTGTTGCCTCCTATATGAAAACATGTTTATATAAACTTAATCTGCCTTGGGAATTCTAAAAGAAAGATCTTGGTATTATGTGACAGTGTATACTTTTAGAAAAAAAATTTCAGTAAAATTTTTGTTGAATGAGACTTGAGAAAAGAATGAGGTAAAGGAGAATCTTTGAATCCAGTACTCTCCAGCAAGTTTATAATGTCAGTAAGAGCTAGTGTAAGTAAATCTGAGATGCAGTAAGACTTTCACTCCCACAAGCAGGGTTAACCCCTTCCTAGGCTCTATATCCTAGCCAGCACAAGGGTGGAAGCACCCCGGAAGGCTTCTTCCCCTAGAAAGGCAGCTATGTTTGCAGGATAAGGTAGCCATGTTACAAAATATAAACTAAGGAGAGTACTTACACACTGCAGAGGAATGAAGCTTCACAATGGGAGTAGACACAGTCATTGAGCTGAGCATGTCCTGCTATTTGAGTAATGTAAGGCCACTTAGTAGATAGCCTTGGGTAGGATTGTATCTTGTAAGATTGCCATGAACATTGAAGTGCCACCCCTTTTTATCCAGTGTTTACAAAGCAACCAGAGGGTCATTCAGAAAAGTAGACCTCATGGCACCAGTCCACCTACTTAATAGCTTCTACATTTTTCCCCTGTGATTTGGTTGTTGGTAAGTACCCATAATGTGGCTTTATATTTCTTCAAAGTACAGTCCATACAAAGCTACAGTGGACATTATGGGTTTTGAGCAGGCCATATTTAGTATTCCTTCTCAGTTGCAACTTACTCTTTGTTTACAAATCAACAGGACACTTTTTTGGCATTGGAAAAGCACATCTTCAAAATAAGTCCACTAGGTGTTCTAGGAATATCAGCTTAAGGATAAAGTGTCAAAAGTATTGCTTGAAGTTATTTCAGGAGAAGGGATGGTAGACAGACTTGGTTAGAACTGTTTCCTGCCGCTTTCGGGACTTCCCACTTCTTTATCCTTTAGCACTTCCTAAATGTAAGCATTTGGAACATGTTACATTAATTCTGTCAGTCCCCCATAATTCATCCCCAATGTGTTTTTCTTCTGTAATTTATGTCACTCTAATACACATATATTAATATTTCCTAATTTTCTAAAAGGTCTCTTTTATTTTTTGGAATCTTTGTGTTTGATCTTTTAAATGTTCTCAGAGTATTCTTTCTCCAGTTTAGAGAATTCTTCAAGTGTGAAATCTCAGCTTAAAGTAATTTCCTTATAATGCTTTTTGGTTTTTCCCAGATTAGCCTAAGCCTTTATATTGGAATTCTCCCAGAGTCATAGTATTTTCTATATAGTAATCATCACAGTTACTGTACTTTTGTCTTGTAGTTTCTTTTGCCTATAGAATGTGAATTCCAAGAAGGCAAGGATTATGAGAATTTTGTTCACATGAGAACCCTAAAAGCACAGGTTAATGTCTAACGTATGCAATACCTTCAATAATACTGTTTATTAAATAGATAAAACCAAGGTTTTTATAGGAATTAAAGCCAAGTATAGCAGTTATCAATAAAGCTTCTGCCCAGTGGGGTCACAAGAAAGCACAGTTAGATTCTTTATAGCTAGGGTTACTGTAATGGAAAGATTAACACAGACTGAAATATTTGTGAGTTGCCTCAACAAGACAAATGCTTAGGAATTCCACTTATTACATCCATAGGCCTTTATTAATTAATTTACTCATTCTACTCATGTTTTAATCTGTGTAGTTAATGGAATGTATTAATAACACAGCTACTAAGACTCCAAAGATAAATAAACAAGAACAGATATACTTTGCATATAAGCTGATACTGTGCATATGTGTATATATCAATATATGTTTTTGTAATAAATACAGCAGATTAGTGCTTTGAAAAAGTTAAACCCAGTGTAGGGGAATCGAGGGCAGGAAGGTAGGAGTGGGTGGGTGGGTAGAGGAACACCCTCATAGAAGCAGGGGGAGGAAGGATGTGATAGGGGGTTTCTGGAAGGGAGGGAAACTGGGAACGGGGATAACATTTGAAATGTAAATATAGAAAATAGCCAATAAAAAACATTAACTCATTATTTGATGTAAAAAATAACTACAGTTCGATGAACAAATTTCTGTTCTTTCCCCCTGTTAAGGTTATTGGCTTCATAGAGTCACCAAAATATCAACAGAATTGCTGTTTTTAACTTTTCAAAGAAAGCTGCATTAACTATTTTCCTGATGTCATTGGATCTCTATCTCATTACTAATAGAGATATTTTCAGCTTAAATTATCTGACATATCCGTGTGTCCAATGAACTTGTCTATTACTGTGATTTTTTTTTTTAACTATGTTTGTGCTACAGTATTAGTTTCTAAAGGCTATGTCTCCTTAAGGAAGAAAAAAAAGCCTTTTCTCTCAGAAAGGAGACAAAGAGAACAGCACATAAAAAATAACAAGATAATGTTCTGTGCTCTGAAAAGATTGGAAATTACCCATCTTATCTTTTTACAGTCAGTTTCCATCTGTGATTTTTTAATGCTTCTCTTTCTAATTCTCTATTCCAGCTTAAAAAAAATCACAGCCTGACCATGTTTGTAAACAATGAATATGTTACCCTAAATTTCAGGCTGGAGAGCATTATATAAATTCTTTCTTTTTTCAATCTGTTCTAAGTTAGATTACATATAAGTATAGTTTAATGAGGTATAATTTGCCCAGTTTTCATGGAAGAATGAATTCCTCATCCTTAATGGTATGTATGTAAATACCAAATAAATTATTTTTTAACATTTTTTGAATTTCCATTTGGTTAGTTGCAAAATATAATTTATTAGAACTTACTGTTAGCTGAGACCTAAATATTAATTATTAAAACTAGAGATCTGAGAAAGGATTATACTGTTTTAAAAATAATTTAAACAAATGTCTAAATGAATAAAACTAATTTCTTATTTTGAGAACTTTATACATGAGTTTTGATCATATTCACCCTATCTTCCTCAACTCTTCCTAGATCTATGCTCCTACCTGTCCCAGTCAACATGTTTATGTTTTAGGGGATGGGGAAATCATCAAACTCAATGTATATTGTTCAAATAATCTTAAATGTGGGTAATTGGATGTAGTATAGCTGGTGAAGGTAGAGGTGTAGTATAGAGGGTTAAGAGGTGTAGTATAGAGGGTTAAGAGAGGGTATAGAGGGTTAAGAGAGGCTGACACTCTTAGATAACATTAAATCCTCCTTTCCAAGGAACTAGCAATTGTCAATAGCTCCTTGACTAAACGTGGAACTTCTTGCCCAACTTCCCTCTTCATGCTGGGTTTTGATGGGTCTTAGAGTCACACAGATTTTCTCCATGCAATCATAATTGCTGAGTTCATATGAACAGAATACACTGTGTCTTTGTATTCACTCACCATCTCTGGCTCTTAATCTCTTTCTGACCCCTTTTTCACTTCGATTTCTGAACCTTTGGAGGAGTGGATATGTCCCAGTTAGGACAGTCTCATGCTCTGCACTTTAGACAGTTGTAGGTGTCTGTGTTAGTCATAGCTACTGCAAACAGAAAGTTCTCTCATGAAGGTGGAGAGGTGCTTTAAAGTGTAAGTATGATGTTAAATCATAAGGAATTGAGTTAATATATCCATTTAGCAAAATAATTTTAGGTGGTTCCTAGATTCTATGTCTTGTCTGACCAAAGTTTCTTGGCCCAATATTTCTATGAGATATGGTTTCATGTCGTGAAGCTGTCCAACCAGAAAGTACATGGTTACACCCATGATTTTCATCCCACTATTGCACTAGTAGGGCATCTATTGCCAGGCCAAACATCATAGTTACTCACAGGGTTCCCATTTGGGTAAAATTGATGATCATTTCTTTCCTCTAGTAGCATGCATAGCACCTTCCAGCACCATGAAAATTATTATTTTTTAAAATAGGCCAATCATACTCATATTAAGATGTCTTATATAATTTTACAATCTTGAAAGCATTCTTTGGACTTTAAGCTTTAGTTTGCAGTTTCCTTTCTCTCTCTCTCCCTCCCTCCCCCCTTTCTCCCCCATTTCTTTCTCTCTTTCTTTCTCTCTCTCCCTCTTTCTTTCTTTCTTTCTTTCTTTCTTTCTTTCTTTCTTTCTTTCTTTCTTTCTTTCTTCCTTCCTTCCTTCCTTCCTTCCTTCCTTCCTTCCTTCCTTCCTTCCTTTCTTTCTTTCTTTCTTTCTTTCTTTCTTTCTTTCTTTCTTTCTTCTTAATTTTTTTTTGTTTTGTTTTTTTACAGTCCAGTTGTTATTCCCCTCCTGGTCCCTCCCTCTGACAGTTCCTCATCCCATTCCTCCTCTCCAAGAGGATGTCTCCACCCTGACTTCACCAGGCCTCCCCACTCCCCTGGGCCTTAATTCTCTCGAGGGTTAGGTGTATCTTCTCTGAGGCCAGACCAGGCAGTCCTCTGCTGTATATGTATAGGGGACTTGGTACCAGCAAGTGTATGCTGCCTTGTTGATGGCTTATTGTCTGACAAATCTCGAAGGTTCTGACTTTCCTATCTATGTCTGGATAGCTACATTTCTAAGGTTTGGATTTTCATTGTTATCAAAGTTCCCTCTTGCTTTTCATTATATTATAAAGTAGGAATTTATAAAGAGATGTCCAGATGGCACTAAATATCATGGCATGGTGAATGTGAGTATAGGAATACAGATATTAATACTGAATCCAGTTACAAGGACTCTTCAGGTTCTAATTCATTTTTTATCAGTTTTAGAATTTATTTTACAGGTTCACGTGGAATGAAACAAGACACCAGTAGTGCCGTGCCATAAACCCCAATGGTACCATTCCTGGCATGCTCTTGATAATCTAGAGCTGCAATTCTCCTTGTTAAGAACAAATTAATTTGGCTTCCTACTAGTGAGGAAGCCAGTATCTCAAATGATATTATCATATGCTCCATTTGGCTTTATACAAAGGAAAAATAGTTTCCATTCTCTTTATTGGCAATAATCACCAACAATGACAGCTAAGACATAGTGTAAATAGCAGAGGGCAGCAAGCTACCAACAACTGCACAACAAATACACCATCTGGTATTATTACAAAAAATTGTAAAAAGAGAAGGTGCAAATCACCAGATTTAATTCTTTGCTAATTCAAAACTATGCAGCAATAGTATTCTAGAGCAGGCTTTCTTCAGTTCCCCGTGCAATGAAACAGCTAATGTGTAATGATACTTTCACAGAATTTTTTTTTGTAACAGATAAGGATTGTTCAAGATTGGAAGTGACAGTCTCTGCTCTTCTAGCTACTCCAAATATCATGACCACTGAAGCGATCAATATGGAGCATACCTATGCCATATTCTATGGATTCTGTTCTAGATATTTTAAACAGAATAGGATTTTATCACTCTATTTCAAAGTTAACTTTGACAGTTATTTTACAAAACACACTTGCACAGGCAACCTCCTGGATAGTAATGCACTGTTTCTCCTTCACATTTCTCTTTTAATTGTCTATTTGTAAGACTGAGTTATGAGGTCACTTGATACAAGGCAGGAGCAGGCAATATCTGCCCTAAACTTGGTATAAGGAAGGAGCAGGCAGTATCTGCCCTAAACTAAGATGTTGTTGGTCAGATAAATCATTATCTGGAAAATCCAACATTTTATCTTTCTGATATCGTGTTTCTGGAGCCTTTTATTCTCTATTGTTGGCATTTGAAAAGAAATTTGACTTAAATCTTACTGCCACAGGAAAAAAAATGATTTGTCAGTAAATTGAGTGATCTTGAAGGTGGATGTTTCTCTAAGTCTCTGCATGACAATCCATCCCTGAACAACATCTGTAATTGTAGTCTTGTGGTACTAAATAAAGGGCCCAACTAAGCCATTCCCAGATCAGTTTTTTATTTTAATTAAGCTTAAATTAGTTTATATTCACTATTCAAAGAAATTGATTTCATTACTACATTCATATTCCTATTACCCTCTACTATTCCCCAAACTTTGGCCATATCTATCCCTGCCTTCCCAGATTCCATTTCATTATCTTGCCAGTCCCTATTTGTTCCTGAATAGTACCCTTTATTTTCAGTGTGTGTGTGTGTGTGTGTGTGTGTGTGTGTGTGTGTGTGTGTGTGTGAGAGAGAGAGAGAGAGAGAGAGAGAGAGAGAGAGAGAGAAGACATGCAATGTTGGTCTTTTTTATTTCATTTTATTTTCCCCCTTCTAAGTGGGTTTGAAGTTTTCTTAACATGATAATCTTCACTTTTAACCATTTTCCTTTAGGTGACATACTTTCGTTCTTCAAATTGATCATTGTGGTCTTTTCTATCATGATAGAAGTCAACTGTGTTTATATAATAACACACATATGTAGTATTTTCTTTCTTTATTCACTTCTTTTTACACATCTAAGCAGGTTCAATATATTGTCTATTATGAATAGCACAACAATAAGTTAGCATATATAGTTATGTAGTATTGACAGATTCCTTCAGGTATATATTCAATGGTTGTATAAATGAAATCAAATGGTAGTTTTATCTTCATTGATTTTTTTGTTTGCTTCTTTTGGGGGGATGATCTCCATGTTGATTTTTATATACCAGTAACATATAAGAATATATATGTATATGCATATATTCATGGAATAAGCATTATTGGAAACAAGAGGTCATGTGTTTGAAGAAGTAAATTAAGATCTTAAGGTATAGCACAGAAATAAAGTACTTGTTCTATCCTTGACTGCAGAAAGAATATATCTATTCCTATCTAAAACTATATCTACATCTATATCTATTTAGAGAGAACATGAAAATATAGAAGTATTGGTCTAGTTAGAAAGGATTAGTGATAAATATATGTTGAAAACACTTCAACCACAATACCATAGTTATTTTAAAATCCTCTATGGTTACAGAGTGTTCATGGATATGATACCTATTCACTGTATCCCAATATTAAATTGTAATAATCTTACAAATATCAAGGAAGGCAAAGTAAATTCCTGGTTCTTTGCACAAATTTCAGTAAAATGAAGAAAACTCAATATCTGTGGCTTTTGTTTGCACTATTTGAGCTGTTCAGTATAATAGGTCCTTATTTGGAAAATTGTATTTTCTTTTTTTTTTTATTAGGTATTTTCTTCATTTACATTTCCAATGCTATCCCAAAAGTCCCCCATCCCCCCCCTACTCTCCTCCCTCCTCCCATTCCCACTTCTTGGCCCTGGCGTTCCCCTGTAGTTAGGCATATAAAGTTTGCAAGACCAAAGGGCCTCTCTTTCCACTGATGGCCAACTAGGCCATCTTCTGATACATATGCAGCTAGAGACACAAGCTCCGGTGGGTACTGGTTAGTTCATATTGATGTTCCACCTATAGGGTTGCAGATCTCTTTAGCTCCTTGGGTACTTTCTCTAGCTCCTCCATTGGGGGCCCTGTGATCCATCCAATAGCTGACTGTGAGCATCCACTTATGTGTTTGCTAGGCCCAAGAATAGCCTCACAAGAGAGAGCTATATTAGGGTCCTTTCAGCAAAATCTTGCTAATGTATGCAATGGTGTCATTGTTTGGAGGCTGATTATGGGATGGATCCCCGGGTATGGCAGTCTCTAGATGGTCCATCCTTTCGTCTCAGCTCCAAACTTTGTCTCTGTAACTCCTTCCATGGGTGTTTTGTTCCCAATTCTAAGAAGGGGCAAAGTGTCCATACGTTGGTCTTCGTTCTTGTTGAGTTTCATGTGTTTAGCAAATTGTATCTTATATCTTGGGTATTCTAAGTATCTGGGCTAATATCCACTTATCAGTGAGTATATATCATGTGAGTTCTTTTGAGATTGGGTTACCTCACTCAGGATGATGCCCTCCAGGTCCATCCATTTGCCTAGGAATTTCATAAATTAATTCTTTTTAATAGCTGAGTAGTACTGTTTAGCATCCTTAATCATCAGGGAAATGCAAATCAAAATAACCCTGAGATTCCACCTCACACCAGTCAGAATGGCTAAAATCAAAAATTCAAGTGACAGCAGATGCTGGCGAGGATGTGGAGAAAGAGGAACACTCCTCCATTGTTGGTGGGATTTCAAGCTTATACAACCACTCTGGAAATCAGTCTGGCAGTTCCTCAGAAAATTGGACATAGTACTACTGGAGGATCCCGCAATACCTCTCCTGGGCATATATCCAGAAGATGTTCCAACCGGTAAGAAGGACACAAGCTCCACTATTTTCATAGCAGCCTTATTTGTATTTTCATTTATAAGAAACCTTACTATTAAGAGGGAACATTAAAATGACCTAGTTGATTGTGGTTGGTCAGACTTTAGATTTGTTTGTGGCAATGCATCTGGGAAACTGTGGTCAACAGCAGACAGTAACTATTCTTCAGCAGCCATGCAGCTTGTGACCACAGCAAATGCAGGCTTCCTCTCTGTCGGAGCATCTGGGATTAATCTACTGCAGAGTCAGAAGACTGTGTCCTTGGAATTCACTAACAATACTTGAGTCTCCTAAAATGGGAAGCACTGATAGATATTGTAGGATCTGGGCAAAACAAACTTGGCATTGTATGTAGCTTTGCTATCTAGCTTTTCCATAGTCAATTATTCCCGCAGAGATAGCTCATCTTTTCACAGTAGAGTAGCATTCTTGTTGGATACTGTATTCTGAGTGTCCTTGAACCCTGTGGGTAGGAATTCCTGAATACTCACCAATTTCATAATCAAAAATATACTCTCATACATACTATTACAGTGAGAGTACCAGACCCTTATAAGTAGTAGTCCAAGAAAATGTCTCTGCCAAGCCAGTTGTTTCTGTAGCTTTTAAATTTCTCATCTGGGTAAGATTGATTCCTTTTCTCTGTCCAGCATGGGAAATGCTAGCCATTATTGATGAAGCTTCTAACCCAGGACCAGATTTATAACTCCTTGTCTCAAGAATGAAGTATGTTGTGACTTCAGCAATATGGTCTTAGCATCATGGTCTCAAAAGTAACCAATAGCAGCAGCAGTAGCCAATAGTTTTGGAAGAAACTAAAGACTTTTTGATTGAATTCAAAGACCGGTCTCCTACATAAAACGTATACTTTGCATCATTATCTGGCTTAGAATGTGTTCCTAGACAGGTCATAGGCCATAGGAAAGAACTTATTGCTATTTTCTTGCTAAATGGACATAGTATTAAAATAATAATTATACCTAGAGATGAATGAATCTCTCAAAATTTATCAGAGAAGCTTCTATTTGCAATAGATGATAATTACACAGACTCACAACTGGTCAAGGTGTAGAAATTAATAGACTGTAAAACGGTCAGCTCTAAATGAGACATTTACATCAAACTCTTCTTTCCAAGGCTTAGGGATCATTACAGAAGAAGTGGCAGAAATACTTTAAGAGCCAGCTACATTGATGGCAATAAATAAAAAGTGATTTCTGGACACAATAGGGTAGCTGCATGTATCAATTCATGGAGACTGTGACAACATGCACAAGACTCTTGCAAACTCAAGGCAGATCAAATCCCAGCATGAGGTGGGAACTTGGACACAAAGCCTCACCTGTATCAGAGGAACTAGTTGAAAATGATAGCTGCTACTATAGGGAGAGTAGTTTTCTTTAAGTGTAATCTGCTAGATTGACCAGGCTCCATTAGAAGACCACACATCCAAGAATATATGGCCCTCACAAATTGGACTCAATGGGTCTAATTTTCTTTAAAGGATGTAAAGTTGGGTCAAATTAGGGGTGGATCTTGGAGTAGTTGGAGGAGGGGTGAATATGATCAAAACACGTGGGAAAAAATTTTCTTTGGCCAAGGATGGGAAACAAAAAGATGTATTCATATTCTTTCAAAGGTGAAAATGACAACAAGATAGATGGAACAAATCTTGGACAGGGAGACCTTGCTGGTGGCTGTATAAGCAGTTGGAAACCCAGTGGATTTGGAAACAACCAGTGCAGCTTCATGGCTTAAGTACAGTAGGCACAGAGTGAACAGGTAGCTGGTAAGGTGCCATGTCTTTCCAGTTCATTTTCAGAATTAATCAACTATTTATTCACCTTTTTTTCCAGATGTCTACAAGCCACTAAGAAAGAAGGCATAGAGCACAATACTTATGTCTTCAGTTATGTTCATTTCCTCTAAATTAATATCATAGAGAGAAAATCACCACTGTTGAAACATGGTAGTAGCGAGGAGTAGCTTCTTTTAATAAAGTTTAATTTACTTTGAATTGATCCTTAGGTGACTTGTTCTTTCTCATTTCTCTGACTCCAATTATTTAAATACCTCTTAAAAGGATCAATGTGCATTTCCTTGAAACAGATATTGGTATCTAGCTACTGCCATATCTCTCAGAGCTTAAGCAATCTGATTATTTCTTTTTTGTTTTTTCTTTTCCTTTATGTTTTTGGAAGAACAAATGGTGCATATACTGCTGCATGGAACTACCTGCTTCCCACTGGCTTCTTTAAAGGAAATAATAGTAAGACCTCCATTCCATACTGTACTGTTATCAAATATTTTGAACTAAAAATTTGTAATTGTGATTAATGTTGTATTAAAAGATTACTTAATGAAGCAGATCATGCTGGGAATGAGCATAATATTGGCTCCAAGCAGCCTGCCTCCTACATACCTGGAAAAAGTCCTGATACTTGTGGAAAGTGAAGATGATCACACTTGCCAGCTTCAAATAATAGGCTTCACAGAAAAACTGGCTAGACCTGTTGCTTTTTGGCACACATGCTTGTGTGTGTGTGTATGTGTGTGTGCATGTGTATATTTTTGTGTACTCACCTCAAATGAATAAAAATGACAATGGCTCATGACAATTTAAATAGAAGTTTCTAGCTTTAACTGCAATATTTAATCTAGAAACATTCACATAAATAAGGCAGCCCAGGTAGAACATATTCCATGTATAGGCAACAGCTTTGGAATAGACCCAGCTCCAGTTGTTTGGTACCCACATGAAGACCAAGCTGCACATCTGCTACATATGTGTGGGGAGGTGTAGGTCCAGCCCATGTATGTTGTTTGGTTGCTAGTTCAGACTCTGAGAGCCCCAAGGGTCCAGGTTAGTTGGCTCTGTTGGTCTTCTTGTGAAATTCCTATCCATTTCCCTATCCACAATCCTTGCTCCTATTTTTCCTTAAGAGTCCCTAAGCTTCATTCATTGTTTAGCTGTGGCTATCTGTATCTGTATGAGCCAGCTTCTGAGTGGAGCCTTTCTGAAGGTAACATGCTGTTGGGAGGTTTTTACTGACTTCTTCTATTTCCTTAGTGCTTATAGGACTATTTAAATTGTTTATTTGATCTTTATTTAAATTTGATAAGTGGTATCTATCAAGAAAACCATCCATCTCATTTAGATTTTCCAATTTTGTGAAGTATAGGCTTTTCAGCTGAGACCTAATGATTCTTTGGATTTCCTCAGTGACCTGTCCATTGTTGAGAGTGCGGTGTTGAGGTCTCCCATTTTTAATGTGTGACATTTGATGGGTGATTTAAGCTTTAGTGACATTTCTTTTATGAATGTGTTGTACTCTTACATTTGGGGCATAGATATTCAGAGTTGAGATGTTATTTTGGTAGATTTGTCCTTTGACGAGTATGAAGTGTCCTTCCCCCTCTCTTTTGATTAACTTTCAATGGAAGTCTATTTTATTAGATAGTAGAATGGCTACACCAGCTTGCTTGTCTCCATTTGCTTGGAAAACCTTTTTCTAGCCCTTTATGCTGAAGTACTATCTATCTTTGTTGCTGAGGTCTGCTTCTTGTATTTAACAGAATGATGTACCCAGCTTTGGCATGGAGGCATGGATTCTGTTAGCCTATCTTTTTATTGGAGAATTCATTGATGTTGAGAGATATAAATTACCAATGATTGTTAATTCCTATCATTTTGATGTTGGGGGTGTTATTTTCTCTCTCTGTCTCTCTGTCTCTCTCTCTCTCTCTCTTTGTCTCCCTGTCCCCCCTCTCCCTCCCTCCCTCCCTACACCACTCCCTCCCTCCCCCACCTGTGTGTGTGTGTGTGTGTTCCTTCCTTTGTTTTGCTGGTGTGAACTTATTTATTTCCTGTGTTTTCTTTGGTGTAATTAGCCCATTTGTGTTTTGTATTTGAGTTTTTCTTCCAGTGTCTTCTATAGGGCTTGATTTGTAGATAGGTATTTTAAATTTTGTTTTTGACATGGAATATCTTTGTTTCTCCATCTATGGTGATTAAAAGTTTTGCTTGGTTTACTAGTTTGAGCTGACATCTGTTGTCTCTTAGGGACTGTAAGATATCTGCTCAGGCCCTTCTGGCTTTTAGAGTCTCTGTTGAGAAGTTGAAGGTAATTCTGATACCTCTGCATTTATATGTTACTTGGCCTTTTTCTCTTTTCCCTTTTAATATTCTTTTGTTTGGTATACATATTGTGTTTTGATTACTATATGGCAGGAGAATTTTCTTTTCTGGTCCAATGTATTTGGTATTCTGTAAGCTTTTGGTGTTTTTATAGGGACAACTTTCTTTAAGTTGGGAAAATTTTATTGTATGTTTTTGTTAAAAATATTTTCTGGGCCTTGTAGTTGGGAATCTTCTTTCATTCCTATTATTCTTGTTTTTTGCATTATTTATTGTTTATTATTTCAAGAATATGATTTGTAAAATATAACATAGAGTTAACTGTATACTTTTTGAGCATAAACAGTTCATTTTTCACCAAGTAACCAAAAGAACCCCTATCTTCATTTAAACTCTAACAAGTATCAACAGATATCACATCATTTATTCTTAAAAATGTTCTTTATAAAATGAAGATATTTTCTCAAACCTTACAGTGGAAATATTTGTAAGAAGTTATTATTCCGAGGCCTGGGAGGGCTTTGCCTGAACTTCTGCGGGAGACATCTTGGCTCCCGGACTCCACCGAGGCTAGTCTGCATAGGTGAGAGTGTGGCCTACAGAAGTTAACAGCTTCTAGGACAGGTCCTATTTCGGGCCTTCATCTTCTGCAAGGAGGCAAGTCTGAATGCCAGATATATGTGCACCTTCCCTGAGAGAGGAGAGCCTGCCTGCAGAGAGTGCTCTGACCACTGAAACTCAGAAGAGAGCTAGTTTCCCAGGTCTGCTGGTAGAGAATAACAGAATCACGAGAGGAACAAGCTCTAACCAGAGACAACTATAACAACTGACTCCAGAGTTTACCAGATGGCAAAAGGCAGACATAAGAATCTTACTAACAAAAACCAAGACTACTCACCATCATCAGAACCCAGTACTCCCACCTCAGCCAGTCCAGGGCACCCCAACACACCGGAAAAACTAGACCTGGATTTAAAGGCATATCTCATGATGATGGTAGAAGACATCAAGAAGGTCTTTAATAACTCACTTAAGGAAATACAGGAGAACACTGCTAAAGAGTTGCAAGTCCTTATAGAAAAACAGGAAAACACATCCAAAAAGATGATGGAAATGAACAAAACCATACTAGACCTAAAAAGGGAAGAAGACACAGTGAAGGAAACCCAAAGTGAGGCAACGCTGGAGATAGAAACTCTAGGAAAGAAATCTGGAACCATAGATGCAAGCATCAGCAGCAGAATACAAGAGATGGAAGAGAGAATCTCAGGTGCAGAAGATTCCATAGAGAACATCGGCACAACAATCAAAGAAAATACAAAATGCAAAAAGATCCTAACTCAAAACATCCAGGAAATCCAGGACACAATGAGAAGACCAAACCTATGGATAATAGGAGTAGATGAGAATGAAGGTTTTCAACTCAAAGGGCCAGCAAGTAACTTCAACAAAATTATAGAATAAAACTTCCAAAACCTAAAAAGAAAGACATGCCCATGAACATACAAGAAGCCTACAGAACTCCAAGTAGACTGGACCAGAAAAGAAATTCCTCCTGACACATAATAATCAGAAAAATAAATGCACTAAATAAAGATTGATTAATAAAAGCAGTAAGGGAAAAAGGTCAAGTAACATATAAAGGCAGGCCTATGAGAATTACAACAGATTTTTCACCAGAGACTTTGAAAGCCAGAAGATCCTGGACAGATGTTATACGGACACTAAGAGAACACAAATCCCAGCCCAGGTTACTATTTCCAGCCAAACTTTCAATTACTCTAGATGGAGAAACCAAAGTATTCCATGACCAAACCAAATTCACACGTTATCTGTCCAGGAATCCAGCCCTTCAAAGGATATTAACAGAAAAAACAAAAAACAAAAAAACAAAACAAACAAAAAAAAACAATACGAGGACAGAAACCATGAACCATGTCCTAGAAAAAACAAGAAAGTAATCCTTCAACTAATCTAAAATAAGACAGCCCCAAGAACAGAATGCCAACTCTAACAACAAAAATAATAGGAAGCAACAATTACTTTTCTTTAATATTTCTTAATATCAATGGACTCACCTCCCGAATAAAAAGCCATAGACTAACAGACTGGCTACACAAAGAGGACCCAAAATTTGGTTGCTTACAGGAAACCCATCTCAGGGAAAAAGACAGACACTACCTCAGAATGAAAGGCTGGAAAACAATTTCCCAAGCAAAACGTCTGAAGAAACAAGCTAGAGTAGCCATTCTAATATCGAATAAAATTGACTTCCGACCCAAAGTCGTCAAAAAAGACAAGGAAGGGCACTTCATACTCATCAAAGGTAAAATCTTCCAAGAGGAACTCTCAATTCTGAATATCTATGCTCGAAATACAAAGGGAAGCAACATTAATTAAAGAAACTTTAGTAAAGCTCAAAGCACACATTGCACCTCATACAATAATAGTGGGAGACTTCAATACACCACTTTTACCAATGGACAGATCATAGAAACAGAAACTAAACAGGGACACAGTGAAACTAACAGAAGTTAGGAAACAAATGGATCTAACAGATATTTACAGAACATTTAATCCTAAAACAAAAGGATATACCTTCTTCTCAGTACCTCATGGTACCTTCTCCAAAATTGACCACATAATTCATCACAAAACAAGCCTCAACAGATACAAAAATATTTAAATTGTCCCATGCATCCTATCAGCTCACCATGGACTAAGGCTGATCTACAATAACAACATAAATAATAGAAAGCCAACATTCATGTGGAAACTGAACAACTCTCTTCTCAATGATACCTTGGTCAAGGAAGGAATAAAGACAGAAATTAAGGACATTTTAGAGTTTAATGAAAATGAAGCTACAACATACCCAAACTTATGGGACACAATGAAAGCATTTCTAAGAGGAAAATTCATAGCTCTGAGTGCCTCCAAAAAGAAGCTAGAGAGAGTACACACTAGCAGCTTGACAACACACCTAAAAGCCCTAGAAAAAAGGAAGCAAATTCACCCAAGAGGAGTAGAAGGCAGGAAATAATCAAACTCGGGTGAAATCAACCAAGTGGAAACAAGAAGAACTATTCAAAGAATCAACCAATCGAGGAGCTGGTTCTTTGAGAAAATCAAAAAGATAGATAAACCCTTAGCCAGGCTCAGTAGAGGGCACAAGGGAAAGCATCCTAATTTTAAAAAATCAGAAATGAAAAGGGAGACATAACAACAGATCCTGAAGAAATCCAGAACACCATCAGATCCTTCTACAAAAGCCTATACTCAACAAAAGTGGAGAACCTGGATGAATTGGACAAGTTTCTAGACAGATACCAGGTACCAAAGTTAAATCAAGATCAGGATAATGATCTAAACAGTCCTTTATCTCCTAAAGAAATATAAGCAGTCATTAATAGTCTCCCAACCAAAAAATGCCCAGGACCAGATGGGTTTAGTGCAAAGTTCTATCAGACCTTCAAAGAAGATGTAATCCCAGTTCTTCACAAATTATTCCACAAAAGAGAAGCAGAAGGTACTCTACCCAACTCATTCTATGAGGCCACAATTACTCTGATACCTAAACCACAAAAAGACCCAACAAAGATAGAGAACTTCAGACCATTTTCCCTTATGAATATCGATGCAAAAATACTTAATAAAGTTCTCACTAACCGAATCCAAGAACACATCAAAACAATCATCCATCTTGACCAAGTAGGTTTCATCCTAGGGATGTAGGGACAGTTCAATATATGGAAATCCATCAACATAATCCAGTATATAAACAAACTCAAAAACAAAACCACACAATTATCTCATTAGATTCGGAGAAAGCATTTGACAAAATCCAACACCCATTAAAAGTCTTGGAAAGATCAGGAATTCCAGGCCCATACCTAACCATGACAAAAGCAATATACAGCAAACCAGTAGCCAACATCAAAGTAAATGGTGAGAAGCTGGAAGCAATCCCACTAAAATCAGGGACTAAACAAGGCTGCCCACTTTCTCCCTACCTATTGAACATTGTATTTGAAGTCCTAGCCAGAGCAATTTGACAACAAAAGGAGATCAAGGGGAAAGAATTTGGAAAGGAAGAAGTCAAAATATCACTTTTTGCAGATGATATGATAGTATATATAAGTGACCCTAAAAATTCCACCAGAGAACTCCTAAGCCTGATAAACAACTTCAGTGAAATAGCTGAATATAAAATTAACTCAAACAAGTCAATGGCCTTTCTGTACACAAATGATAAACAGGCTGAGAAAGAAATTAGGGAAACAACACACTTCTCAATAGTCACAAATAATATTAAATATCTTGGTGTGACTCTAGCTAAGGAAGTGAAAGATTTGTCTGATAAGAACTTCAAGTCTCTGAAGAAAGAAATTAAAGAAGATCGTAGAAGATGAAAAGATCTCCCAAGCTCATGGATTGGCAGGATCAATATAGTAAAAATGGCTATCTTGCCAAAAGCAATCTACAGATTCAATGCAATCCCCATCAAAATTCCAACTCAATTTTTCAATGAATTAGAAAGGGCAATCTGCAAATTCATCTGGAATAACCGAAAACCTAGGATAGCAAAAACTCTTCTCAAGGATAAAAGAACCTCTGGTGGAATCACCATGCCTGACCTAAAGCTTTACTACAGAGCAATTGTTATAAAAACTGCATGGTACTGTTATAGCGACAGACAAGTAGACCAATGGAATAGAATTGAAGACCCAGAAATGAACCCACACACCTGTGGTCATTTGATCTTTGACAAGGGAGCAAAAACCATCCAGTCGAAAAAATACAGCATTTTCAACAAATGGTCCTGGCTCAACTTGTGGTTATCAGGTAGAAGAATTCAAATTGATCCATTCCTATCTCCTTGTACTAAGGTCAAATCTAAGTGAATTAAGGAACTCCACATAAAACCAGAGACACTGAAACTCATAGAGGAGAAAGTAGGGAAAAGCCTTGAATATATGGGTATAGGGGAAAAAATTCCTGAATAGAACAGCAATGGCTTGTGCTGTAAGATCGAGAATTGACAAATTGGACCACATAAATTTGCAAAGCTTCTGCAAGGCAAAAGACACTGTCAATAAGACAAAAAAACCACCAACAGATTGGGAAAGGATCTTTACCTATCCTAAATCATATAGGGGACTAATATCCAATATATATGAAGAACTCAAGAAGGTGGACTCCAGAAAATCAAATAACCCCATTAAAAAATGGGAAGGTATGGGGGGCTTTTGGGATAGCATTGGAAATGTCATTGAGGAAAATACGTAATAAATAAAAAAAAATGGGGCTCAGAGCTAAACAAATAATTCTCACCTGAGGAATACTGAATGTCTGAGAAGCACCTGAAAAAATGTTCAACATCCTTAATCATCAGAGAAATGCAAATCAAAACAACCCTGAGATTCCACCTCATACCAGTCAGAATGGCTAAGATCAAAAATTCAGGTGACAGCAGATGCAGGCAAGGATGTGGAGAAAGAGGAACACTCCTCCATTGTTGGTGGGATTGAAGCTTGTACAACCACTCTGGAAATCAGTCTGGCGGTTTCTCAGAAAATTGGACATGGTACTACCGGAGGATCCTGCAATACCTCTCCTGGGCATATATCCAGAAGATGTTCCAACTAGTAAGAAAGAAACATGCTCCACTATGTTCATAGCAGCCTTATTTATAATATCCAGAAGCTGGAAAAAACCCAGATGCCCCTAAACAGAGGAATGGATACAAAAAAAGGGTAGTTTACACAATGGATTACTACTCAGCTATTAATAAGAATGAATTTATGAAACTCCTAGGCAAATGGTTGGACCTGGAGGGCATTATCCTGAGTGAGGTAACCCAATCACAAAAGAATTCAAATGATATATACTCACTGATAAGTGGATATTAGCCCAGAAACTTAGAATACACAAGATATAAGTTACAATTTGCTAAACACATGAAACTCAAGAACAAAGACCAAAGTGTGAACACTTTGCCCCTTAGAATTGGGAACAAAACACTCATGGAAGGAGTTACAGAGACACAGTTTGAATCTGAGACGAAAGGATGGACCATCTGGAGACTGCCATATCCGGGGATCCATCCCATAACCAGCCTCCAAATGCTGACACCATTGCATACACTAGCAAGATTTTGCTGAAAGGACCCAGATATAGCTGTCTCTTGTGAGAATATGCCGGGGCCTAGCAAACACAGAAGTGGATGCTCACAGTCATCTATTGGATGGATCACAGGGCTCCCAATGGAGGAGCTAGAGAAAGTACCCAAGGAGCTAAAGGGATCTGCAACCCTATAGGTGGAACAACATTATGAACTAACCAGTACCCCGGAGCTCATGTCTCTTGCTGCATATGTATCAGAAGATGGCCTAGTTGGCCCTCAGTGGAAAGAGAGGCCCATTGGTAGTGCAAAATTCATCTGCCTCAGTACAGGGAACGCCAGGGCCAAGAAGTGGGAGAGGGTGGGTAGGGGAGTGGGTGGGGGACTTTTGGGATAACATTGGAAATGTAAATGAAATAAATACCTAATAAAAAACAAAGTAAAAAACATAAAATAAGAAGTTATTATTCATTCCTTTCTGAAAGCAGAGTGAGCATATAATTATTTATATTAATAGTGCTTAGCATAGTTTCTTTCTAATAAGAGTGCCGCATAACTGCTTACTGAACTTCTTTTTTTAAATTTTATTTTATTTTTAATTTACTTTTTACACTCCATATGCCATTCCCTTCTCCCCCATCCACCCTCAGACTGCTCCACATCCCACAACTCCTCCCCACCCAACCCTGTCTCCACATGGATGCCCCCACTGCCCAACCCACCTGACCTCTTAACTCCCTGGCCCTCCAGTCTCTATTTTTCTTAGGTTTGGTTCTTTCATAGTGATTCAGATTCCTTTGATGTTTTGTGTCATGAACTTTTAGATGTAGCATTTTCTGTGACCAATGTATCTATTTTTTTCAATCATATGTTCTATGCCTGAGAGTTGTCTATATTTTGTCTCTTGTATTCTGTTGCTGATGCTTGCATCTGTAGTTCCTGCTCTCTTTCCTAGGTATCCATCTCAAGGATTCCCTCGGTTTGTGTTTTATTTATTGCTTCTATTTCTATTTTTAGTTCTTATACAGTTTTATTCATTTACTTCACCTGTTTGGTTGTACTTTTTCTTTATTTAAAGGCTTTATTCATTTCCTCTTTAAAGGCCTCTATCATCTTTTTAAGGTTGGATTTAATATCATCTTCTCATTCTTCAGCTGTGTTATGATATGTGTCTTGCTGAAGAGGGATAGCTGGGTTTTGTTCATGCCATATTGCCCTGGCTCTTATTGATTGCATTCTTACTATGGCCTTTAGCCCTTTGTTTGTCCTTGGTGTTGGCCTGGATGTTCCTGATACTGGCAGGACTCCTCAGGGAGGGATACAAAGTCATGAGCCTGACAGTGGGTCTCAGGGAACATCATGCTCCTTACCTCTGCTGGCTTTGCAGCAGGCACTGGATTGGCTGGCAGGGTTCTTTTTTTTTTTCCATTTTTTATTAGGTATTTAGCTCATTTACATTTCCAATGCTATACCAAAAGTCCCCCATACCCACCCACCCCCACTCCCCTACCCACCCACTCTCCCTTTTTGGCCCTGGCATTCCCCTGTACTGGGGCATATAAAGTTTGCAAGTCCAATGGGCCTCTCTTTCCAGTGATGGCCGACTAGGCCATCTTTTGATACATATGCAGCTAGAGTCAAGAGCTCCGGGGTACTGGTTACTTCATAATGTTGTTCCACCTATAGGGTTGCAGATCCCTTTAGCTCCTTGGCTACTTTCTCTAGCTCCTCCATTGGGAGCCCTGTGATCCATCCATTAGCTGACTGTGAGCATCCACTTCTGTGTTTGCTAGGCCCCGGCATAGTCTCACAAGAGACAGCTACATCTGGGTCCTTTCAATAAAATCTTGCTAGTGTATGCAATGGTGTCAGCGTTTGGATGCTGATTATGGGGTGGATCCCTGGAAATGGCAGTCTCTACATGGTCCATCCTTTCATCTCAGCTCCAAACTTTGTCTCTGTAACTCCTTCCATGGGTGTTTTGTTCCCACTTCTAAGGAGGGGCATAGTGTCCACACTTCAGTCTTCATTCTTCTTGAGTTTCATGTGTTTAGCAAATTGTATCTTATATCTTGGGTATCCTAGGTTTGGGGCTAATATCCACTTATCAGTGAGTACATATTGTGTGAGTTCCTTTGTGAATGTGTTACCTCACTCAGGATGATGCCCTCCAGGTCCATCCATTTGGGCTGGCAGGGTTCTAAGATGGATGTTGCTGGGACCCTACAGCCCTCCTTGGGAAGGCAGGGAGAACAATGGGCCAGAAGATAGAGGTCATAGGACAGAGTGCAGTTCAAGTCTGATGGCTGTGCCCCATGTGGGCCTGGCATGCAGGGGATTGGCAGGGGAGTGATCTAACCTGGATGTTTCTGGGGCCTCTGCTGGCCTCCCTGCAAAGAAAGAGAGAGCACTGGGACAGAGGTTGGAAGTCAGTGGACAAAGTGCAGCCCACTTCTGATGTCTCTGTTCTAATGTGATCTTTTAATCATCCAGAATAGAGACTATTACTATTTCCATTTAATAAATGTGGAAGTTGGGTTCTGAGAATTAGGGTCTTATGTGGCACAATCTCTCCTTGGCTGATTTCTGTTACACGATGAGATCACCAGAGAAGACCCCAGCGATAGCCTTGTGTCATCTGGGAGGTGGATTAATTCACATTTGAAATCTTGAGTTTTTATCCATCAGTGTTAAATTGGGCTGGGGGAAAGAATTTGGATAGAAGTCTGAGGATTCACTCTAGGATTTGTTCTTCCTATTCAGCAGTAGCCACTATCATAGGATGAGAATTTTTTCTGGATTATGTACAATCTAGAGATAGGTCTCATTATTCCTATGGATATCTAAGGTCCAATGGACTTTAATAAGACGAGGTAAATTAGCATGAGGAGTGGGTTCTGTTTTTGTGTGACTTTGGGAACTCCTTGCCCTTCTATGCCTCTCATATGTGCATATGTGTAAGTGGAGGGTTAGATTTTGTTATCTTAGAAGGCCATTTTGGTTCTAAGATCTTGCAAAACAGCTTAGCCAAGGTTAACAGGGATAACCATTAGGTGCTGTAGAGGGAGGTACATTGAGACCCATCATAACTGGCTTAATTGTTATGATGTTTCAGGGCCTGAGTCCAATTAGTTCTGAGGGAAGGGTGCAAAGAAGAAAACTAACTGCTTGTTTTCCTAGGCTCTAAAACCCATTCAATCATCCTGAGGAAACACCACTGATTTGACATCATAAAAGAGTATAATGACGTTTGCTCACAGTATATGGCTTTTATTAGGTTGCTGGGAAGAACAGCAAAGCATTTCTTATTATATAACTTCAGGTCAGAATTTTATTGCTTTTAGCTAAAGACCATTGCAGGATTTATAGAGCAAAGTATAGATACAATATGATTTTAAAAAATAGAAAGATCAAAACTATGAGTAAGTTTCTTAGTGCAAGGATTGATTCCATTTTTATATTGTTTTCATAGAGGAAATCATCCTCACCTGATTTAACTAGAGTCTCCAGTAGTTTGTGCTTCAGTAATGAACACAATCCGAATAGACATAAGGTATATGCCTGCAAGGTGTCACTAATTGTAAGGATTAGCCCCCAAACTTTTGGGCTATTTTCAGAAACTGATGACTTTGTGTATGCATGAATTTGTCTCCCATGTACAAACCTTCCCAGGCTAGGACATTATAGGTTATCCTGCCTTCAGTCATTAATGTGAGCTTGCCTTGGGAAAGGGTACTGCACATTTTAATTCCCTAGGGGAGATTTTTGTAATGGGACCTCATGAAACTGGAAAGATTCTGTAAGGCAAAGGACATAGACAAATCGGAAACCTACAGATAGGGGAAACAAAGTCTTCACTAACCCTACATCCAATAGAGGGCTAATATCCAAATATATCCTCATGAAGTTAATCGCCAAAAAGAAAAAAGCAATCCAATCAAAAAAGGGGTATAGAATTAAACTAAGAATTCACAACAGTGGAATCTCAAATGGCTGAGAAGCACCTAAAGAAATGTTCAAAGTCCTTAGTAATCAGGGAAATGTAAATCAAAATGATCCTGAGATTACACCTCACACCAATCAGAATGGCTAAGATGAAAACCTCAGGTGACAGCAGATGTTGGTGAGGATGTGGAGAAAGAGGCACACTCCTCCATTGCTTGTGGGATTGCAAACTGGTACAAACACCCTGGAAATCAGTCTGGAGGTACCTCAGAAAATTGGAAATAGATCTACCTGAAGACCCAGCTATACACACCACTCTTGGAATATACCCAAAAGATGCACCACCATATCACAGGGATTCATGTTCCACTATGCTCATAGAGACCTTGTTTGTAATATCCAGAAGCTGGAAGCAGCCCAGATGTCCCACAGTGGAAGAATGGATACAGAAAATATGATTCATTTACATAATGGAATACTACTCAGCTATTAAGAGTGAGGACATCCTGAGTTTTGCAGGCAAATAGATGGACTAGAACATATCATCCTGAGTGAGTTAACTCAGACTCAAAAAGACATACATACTCACTCATAAGTAGATATTAGTCAAAAAGCACAGAATTCCCAGGATACAATCCACAGAACTCAAGAAGGTTAACAAGTGAAAAGTCCAAGTGATGAGGCCTCAATTCCACTTGGGAGGGAGAAGAAAGCTGTTATAAAACATTAAAAAGCGCAGAGATAGACATTTTTAGTGTTAGCTGAGCAAGGAAAAGTAAGTGGCCAAATGTTTCTTGGGATTTTGGTGTTAGGTTGTCTTGAATCATGCAGAATAAAAATATGGCATGATATTTTACAAAATATTTTCTAAGACAGTCTCATCACTGCTTATTCTGGATCTTTGCACTAAAATAGAAGAAAGTATTTTCAAGTTTTTGTTTGTTTGTTTGTTTAGAATTCCAATATAAAGTAACAAATTCCAATACTATTTGCTGCTACTCTGCCAGGAGAGGTTAAGTCTTAGACCTATCTCAAATGTTTTAATTGACAGAAAATAGTGAGAAAACAGATATTGTCAATACAGTAAATAAACTGAAGGATAAATTCGAGTCAAAACTTGTTTATTACCTGCCTATAACAGCAACTCAGAAGTGTATGGGGGTAATGGAATACTCTTTACTGATTTCAAGATTAAGAATACCATTAATGTGAAGGTTGAATAGAAACTGTTTTGAGATATGTCCTTGCTTCACCCTGTGCTCAAAGACCTGGAAATGTCTACCTTTATTTTATCTGGGGTGCCAGTGAGAACCTGCTGAAGCAGAACTGCGATGCCTATCAATGATGTTTCAAGGCCATTTGGCCAGAGCTGATTTCTGATGACAGAGCCAAAGGCTGCGACAATATCTCCAAATGCAACAGAGTAGTGTTTAATAGGGTTTCATGTGCCATGTACTACAAATGGCAGAGTTGCTTTATTATATATAAAATTCTGTGTTCATTGAGAGTAAGTCATGCTAAACTAATCTAATGCTTTATCCATTTCAAAAGACTTTTAAAAGTCTGTTGTTAGAACCGGATTTGGATATTATTGCTAGATATATGACATGTGTCATTCTTCACAGTAATATTTTCTGTTTTCATTAGGTATTTTCTTCATTTACATTTCAAATGCTATCCCCAAAGCCCCCTACACCTTCCCCTGCCCTACTCCCCAACCCACCCACTCCTGTTTCCTGGCCTTGGCATTCCCCTGTACTGGATCTTCACAAGATCAAGGGCTTTCCTCCTATTGATGGCCAACTAGGCCATCCTCTGCTACATATGCAACTAGAGACACAAGCTCTGGGGGGTACTGGTTAGTTCATATTGTTGTTCCTCCTATAGGGTTGCAGACTCCTTCAGCTCCTTGGGTACTTTCTCTAGTTCCTCCATTGGGGGCCCTGTATTCCATCCAATAGATGACTGTGAGCATCCATGTCTGTATTTGCCAGGCACTGGCATAGCCTCACAAGAGACAGCTATATCAGGGTCCTGTCAGCAAAATGTTCTGGCATATGCAATAGTGTCTGGGTTTGGTGGTTGTATATGGGATGGATCCCCAGGTGGGCCAGTCTCTGGATGGCTCTTCTTTCTATCTTAGCTCCAAACTTTGTCTCTATAACTCTTTCCATGGGTATTTTGTTCCCCATTCTAAGAAGGAACGAAGTATCCACACTTTGGTCTTCCTTCTTATTGAGTTTCATGTGTTTTGCAAATTGTATCATGGATATTCTAAGTTTCTAGTCTAATATCCGCTTATCAGTAAGTGCATATCATGTGATATTTTCTTAGGTGGCAAATATTTAATGGCTGCTACATGTTGACACAGAATTAGCCAGAACAGCCAGAGTGAATGTTTCTTGGAGCTGGTAGGAAACAACACACTTTATATAGCCAGTACAGTTTGAGATGGGATGGAATGTGAAGTCCTTCCTAATATTTTGATCAGAGGCCTAAAGCAGATATGGAGAGAATCACATGGGTAGAGTATCTTAAGTAGAAAGAGCATCAAATAGTAAAGTCCTGAGCCACATGTGTTTCAAAATATGTTGGTGTCTGAAAAATTGTAAAGACTTCAGTCTGACTAGAATGTTAGCAGGGACAGAACATCCTGTTCAAACGTCGTAACTATATTGAAATTGACTTTGAGCAGAGTGCAAATAACATATTGAAGATAGAGAAATGAAAACGGAAAATGTGATGAGTGGGTGACTTCCTAGCTAAAAGCACCATTATAGCCAAAATTATTTATGAATCAGTGCAAAGGTTGGGGAAGTTCTGTAGCCTACCATGGATTGCTGCACTTGACTGCACCATTGCTTTCAATGTCTTTGACTTGGATAAATAATCATAACCATATTTATAATGGCTAATACTTTAATAATACTTATTGCAAGCCAAGCACATTTCAAATTGTTTAACTTGTATTTACTAATTTATTTCTCATAACAGCTTTATGAATAAGAACTTTTAGTAATTGTTACTTCACTGAAATAACTATGGAAACACTAAAAGAAAAAATACAGCACCTTGGGTTACAATTCGAACTTAATGCTAACACCAATCTCGTCTAGCCTCGTAATCATCATCTATACTCTTTAGAGACAACAACCTAATTTTTAGTTGAGTAAGCATTATGAGAAGCAGTATTCATGTGTATGATATTACTACATTGGAATGAAGTAAAGACATGCACACCAGCTTTATATTATACTTCTGAGTTTCCTATATGAAATTAGTTTTATCTTCAGATATAATTTAATGTTCATTCATTTAAAAATCAGCATAAAAAACAAAGACATTGTGGCATTTTATACATTGTTTTTAATTGATCCTCATCCCTCAGTCTAATCCATTGGGCCCTTCCACATCTCCTACTGGTCCCTTTGTTTTCTCCAATTGGCCCTTTTCTGTTTTCAAGTCTTATGTATCTACTTTAGAATTTTTTTCTTTTTTCTTTCTTTTCATTAGATTTTTTCAATTTTTTATTAGATATTTTCTTCCTTTACATTTCAAATGCTATCCCAAAAGACCCCTATACCCTCCCCCTACCCTGCTCCCCTATACACCCACTCCCACTTCTTGGCCCTGGTGTTCCCTTGTACTGGGGCATATAAACTTTGCAAGGCCAAGGGGCCTCTCTTCTGAATAATGGCCGACTAGGCCATCTTCTGTTACATATGCAGCTAGAGACATGAGCTCTGGGGGCACTGCCTAGTTCATATTGTTGTTCCACCTGTAGGGTTGCAGACCCCTTCAGCTCCTTGGGTACTTTCTCTAGCTCCTCCATTGGGGGCCCTGTATTCCATCCGAATAAATGGCTGTGAGAATCCACTTCTGTATTTGCTAGGCACTGGCATACACTCACAAGAGACAGCTATTTCGGGGTCCTTTCAGCAAAATCTTTTGGCATATGCAATAGTGTCTGGGTTTGGTTGCTGATTATGGGATGGGTCCCTGGGTGTCTGGATGGTCCATCCTTTCATCTTAGCTCCAAACTTTGTCTCTGTAACTCCTTCCATGGATATTTTGTTCCCCTTTCTAAGGAGAGACAAAGTATCCACACTTTGGTCTTCCTTCCTCTTGAGTTTCATATGTTTTGAAAACTGTATCTTGGGTATTCTAAGTTCCTGGGCTAATTTCCACTTATCAGTAAGTGCATATCATGTGAATTCTTTTGTGATTGGGTTACCTCACTCAGGATTGTACCCTCCAGATCCATCCATTTGCCTAAGAATTTCATACATTCATTGTTTTTAATAGCTGAGTAGTACTTCATCGTGCAAATGTACCACATTTTCTGTATCCATTCCTCAGTTGTGGGACATCTGGGTTCTTTCCAGCTTCTGGCTATTATATATAAGGCTGCTATGAACATAGTGGAACATGTGTTCTTATTACCAGTTAGAACATATTCTGGATATATGCCCAGGAGAGGTGTTGTGGGATCCTCCAGTAGTACTATGTCCAATTTTCTGAGGAACCACCAGACTGATTTCCATAGTGGTTGTACCAGGTTGCAATCCCACCAAAAATGGAGGAGCATTCCTCTTTCTCCACAACCTTGCCCTGTTCTCCTGTATTTCTTTAAGTGAGTTATTAATGTCCTTCTTAAAATCTTTACCAGCATCATGAGATATGATTTTAAATCCAAATCTTGCTTTTCAGGTGTGTTGGGGTATCCAGGACTGGCTGTGGTGGGAGTGCTGGGTTCTGATGATGCTGAGTGGTCTTGGTTTCTGTTAGTAAGATTCTTACATTTGCCTTTTGCCACCTGGTAATCTCTGGGGTTAATTGTTATAGCTGGCACTGGCTCGAGCTTGTTCCTCCTGTGATTTTGTAAGCCTTTGTCAGCACTCTCTCCTGAGTCTCAGTTGTCAGAGTTCTCTCTGCACGCAAGTGTGCAGAGTTCTGGAGCTCAGCTTGGCTTCCTGGATGAAGATGAAGGCCCAAAAGGAATCCTGTACCAGAAGCTATATCGTTCCTGCTGTCTGAGGCTCTCCTTACAGACTGGTCTCTTTGGGACCTGGGATAAAGGATGGCATTTCCACCTTGTCCCATGAACAGAACTCTCCCTGGAGGCTGCCTCTCCTCTGGAGGGGAAAGCATGCAGAGTTCTTGGCTCTGCCCTCTGGTGGAAGATGAAGGCCCAAAGTGACCTTGTCCCAGAAGCTATGTTGCTTCTGCAGTCCGCGAGCTCTCCTGTGCAGACTGGTCTTGTTGGGACCTGGGATACAAGATCCTAGTTTAGAATTTTAAAAATTATTTATTTCAACTAAATGAATTTCATATACCTATAATATAACATTTTCTTAGAAAAAGCATTCAACTAGATTAATGTCTCAATGAAACGTGGTCCTTCTGACATTACACAGTTCTACTTACATTTATATGGTCACCCATCCAATACACATATATACACCCTACCCAGGTATTTCCTACTAATTGCATTTTTCTTTCAATGAGCACAGGAAAATAATATGAATGGGGTGTGAGAAGAACAATCTTATGATTCTATTAGAAAGTTGTCTCGTTAAATAGAGGGACACTGATCCATTTTTTTACTTTAGGGAATATTGATATAAGTGAGCTACTACAGACATAACAGGAAGGAAAAATCTGTATCCTTATATATTACAGAGTATGTCATAGAATGGGCTATGCACTCTAGTGTCAATGGTGTATACATTTTCTATGATTTTAACAAGAGATCTGTAATCAATCCTATTATTAGATATTGTGCATACATCTGTGCTTGAGTGTCTGTATTAGAACTTTAATAGAGAAAAAAAATTACATAAATGTGGGGAGCAGCACTCACATTTGCCATTACAAGATGGCGCTGACAGCTGTGTTCTAAGTAGTAAATAATCTGCACATGTGCAGGGGCAGTTTTCCCGCCATGTGCTCTGCCTTTCTCGTGATGACAACTGGGCCGATGGGCTGCAGCCAACCAGGGAGTGACACGTCCTAGGCGGAGGATAATTCTCCTTAAAAGGGACGGGGTTCTGGCACTCCCCCTCTTCGTATCTTCGTCTCTTTCTCTTCATCTTTTCCTCTGCTCTCTTCCTCTGCTCTCTGCCTCTCTCCCTCTCTGCCCCTCTCTCTGCCTCTCTTTCTCTGCTCTCTGCCTCTCTCCCTCTCTGCCCCTCTCTCTGCCTCTCTTTCTCTCTTCCTCTCTGCCTCTCTCTGCCGCGCTCTTCCTCTCTTGCTCCTGAGTAAGCAATAAAGCTTTGCCGCAGAAGATTCTGGCTTGTTGCGTCTTTCCTGGCCGGTTGCGAACGCGCGTAAGACATAAAGACCTGGATTATCTATAGGAATATGGTAGAAGATGTCTACTAAATTTTAATGTTTAGATCCCATTCCTTACTTATTTCCTTTTATAGCTTAATAGACAACTTGAATTTGGGCATTTATTATTATGCTTACTTTTACCAATGGATCAGCTTTTAAATAATAATGTGATAAAACAATAGATTTAATAACCAGAAATATAATACTAAAATAGTGTTGTGTGACTTTATTCCTGGTGATACATGTAACAACTATCTACTCATACAAGATAGGATACTGATGACAGAACAAAGTACAGATACCACCAAAGTCCAATGTGGTGAACCAATGCATTTTATTGGAATTACTTATTGTAATATGTGTAAGGAGTTTCTTACAAGAGCTGAAATGACTCAAAGACAGCTGCATTACCACCAGTCCCTAGCATGGATGACAGCTCACAAACCTGAAAACTTGGAGCACACTGCTCAGCCTGTAGCAGTCCAATAGGTTGGAGAATATACTTTCCAGGTGGCTCAGTAGGTTTGAACCTTTTCCAGGCAGCTCAGCTGGTCTTTATTTCTTCTGGGCAATTCAGCTGGTCTCTGCTTCTTCCAGGAAGCTTGGCTGCTCTCTGATTCTTTCAGGTGCCTGGGTTTGTCTGAGATTATTCCTTGCATAATGGCTTATCTAAGAGTGATTCTTAGCACTTCTCACAGTTTATGGATACTTGAGTTGGGCATGAGAATCTCAGATGCAGAAGATTCCATAGAGAACATGGACACAACAGTCAAAGAAAATGCAAAATGCAAAAAGATCCTAAGTCAAACCATCCAGGAAACCCAGGACACAATGAGAAGACCAAGCCTACAGATAAAAGAAGTAGATGAGAATGAAGATTTTCAATTAAAGGGCCAGTAAATATATTCAGCAAAATTATACAAGAAAACTTCCCTAACCCAAAGAAAGAGATGCCCATGAACATACAAGAAGCCTACAGAGCTCCAAATAGACTGGACCAGAAAAAAATTCCTCCCGACACATAATAATCAGAACAACAAATGCACTAAATAAAGATAGAATATTAAAAGCAGTAATGGAAAAAGGTCAAGTAACATATAAAGGCAGACCTACTAGAATTACACCAACTTCTCACCAGAGACTATGAAAGCCAGAAAATCCTGGACAAATGTTATACAGACCATAAGAGAACACAAATGCCAGCCCAAGCTACTATGCCCAGCAAAACTTTCAATTACCATTGATGGAGAAACCAAAAGTATCCCATGACAAAGCCAAATTCACACAGTATCTTTCCATGATTCCAGCCCTTTAATGGATAATAAAGGGAAAACACCAACACAAGGACAGAAATTATGCCCTAGAAAAAGCAAGGTAATCCTTCAACAAACCTAAAAGAAGACAGCCACAAGAACAGGATCCCAACTCTAACAACAAAAATAACAGGAAGTAACAATTACTTTTCCTTAATATCTCTTGATATCAATGGACTCAATTCCCCCAATAAAAAGACATAGACTAAAAGACTGGCTACACAAACAGGACCCAACTTTTTGCTGCTTAAAGGAAACCCATCTCAGGGAAAAAGACAGACACTACCTCAGAGTAAAAGGCTGGAAAACAATTTTCCAAGTAAATGGTCTGAAGAAACAAGCTGGAGTAGCCATTCTAATATCGAATAAAATGGACTTCCAACCCAAAGTCATCAAAAAACGACGAGGAGGGGCACTTCATACTCATCAAAGGTAAAATCTTCCAAGATGAACTCTCAATTCTGAATATCTATACTCCAAATGCAAGGGTAGCCACATTCATTAAAGAAACTTTAGTAAAGCTCAAAGCACATATTGCCCCTCACACAATAATAGTGGGCGACTTCAACACCCTGCTCTCATCAGTGGAGAGATCCTGGAAACAAACTAAACAGGGACACACTGAAACTAACAGAAGTTATGAAACAAATGGATTTAACAAATATCTACAGAACATTTTATCCTAAAACAAAAGGATATACCTTTTCTCAGGACCTCATGATACCTTCTCCAAAATTGACCATATAATTGGTCACAAAACAGGCCTCAACAGATACAAAAATATTGAAATTGTCCCATGAATCTTATCAGATCACCACGGACTAAAGCTGGTCTTCAATAACAACATAAATAATAGAAAGCCAATGTTGATGAAGCTGAACAACACTCTACTCAATGATACCTTGGACAAGGAAGAAATAAAGAAATTAAAGACTTTTAAGAGTTTAATGAAAATTAAGCTACAACATACCGAAACTTATGGAAAACAATGAAAGAAGTCCTAAGAGGAAAACTCATAGCTCTGAGTACCTCCACAAAGAAACTATAGAGATTATACACTAGCATCTTGACAGCACACCTAGAAGCTGTAGAACAAAAGGAAGCAAATATACCCAGCAGGATTAGACTGCAGGAAATAGTCAAACTCAGGGCTGAAATCAACCAAGTGGAAAGTACTATTCAGAGTCAACTAAACCAGGAGTTGGTTCTTTGTGAAAATCAACAAGATAGATAAACCCTTAGACTAACTAGAGGGCACAGGGACAGTATCCTAATTAACAAAATCAGAAATGAAAAAGGAGACATAACAACAGAACATGAGGAAATCAAAACATCATCAGACCCTACTACAAAAGGCTATACTCAACAAAACTAGAAAACCTGGATGAAATGGACAACTTCCTAGACAGATCTCAGGTACCAAAGCTAAATCAGGATCAGATTAACGAAGCCACAATTACTCTGATACCTAAACCACATAAAGACCCAGCAAAGAGAAGTTCAGACCAATTTCCCTTATGAATATCGATGCAAAAATACTCAATAAAATTCTTACTAATTGAATCAAAGAACACATCAAAACAATCATCCATCATTATCAAGTATGCTTCATTCCAGGGATGCAGGGATGGTTTAATATACAGAAATCCATCAACGTAATCCACTATATAAATGAACTCAAAAACAAAAACCACATGATCATCTCCTTAGATGCTAAGAAAGCAATTGACAAAATCCAGCACCTGTTCATGATAAAATTCTTGGAAAGATCAGGAATGCAAGGTCCATACCTAAACATGATAAAAGCAATCTACAGCAAACCAGTAGCCAACATCAAAGTAAATGGTGAGAAGCTGGAAGCAATCCCACTAAAATCAGGGATAGACAAGGCTGCCCACTTCCCCCCTACCTATTCAACATTGTACTTGAAGTCCTAGCCAGAGCAATTAGACAACAAAAGGAGATCAAGAGGATACAAATTGGAAAGGAAGAAGTCAAAATATCACTATTTGCAGATGATATAATAGTATATATAAGTGACTCTAAAAATTCCACCAGAGAACTCCTAAACCTCATAAACAGCTTCAGTGCAGTGGCTGGATCTAAAATTAACTCAAACATATCAATGGCCTTTCTCTACACAAAGGATAAATAGGCTGAGAAAGAAATTAGGGAAACAACACCCTTCTCAATAGTCACAAATAATATAAAATACCTTGGTGTGACTCTAACTAAGGAAGGGAAAGATCTGTATGATAGGAACTTCAAGTCTCTGAAGAAAGAAATCAAAGATCTCAGAAGTTGGAAAGATCTCCCATGCTCATGGATTGGCAGGATTATCATAGTCAAAATGGCTATCTTGCCAAAAGCAATCTACAGATTCAATGCAATCCCCATCAAAATTCCAACTCAATTCTTCACCGAATTAGAAAGGGCAATTTGCAAATTCATCTGGATTAACATGAAACTTAGGATAGCAAAAATTTTTCTCAACAATAAAAGAACCTTTTCAGGAATCACCATGCCTGAACTAAAGCTGTACTACAGAGCAATCGTGATAAAACCTGCAATGTACTGGTACAGCGACAGATAGGTAGATCAATGGAATAGAATTGAAGACCCAGAAATGAACCCACACACCTATGGTCACTTGATTTTGACAAGTGAGCTAAAACCATCCAGTGGAAAAAAAGACAGCATTTTCAACAAATGGTGCTGCCACAACTGGCGGTTATCATGTTGAAGAATGTGAATTGACCCATTCTTATCTCCTTGTACAAAGTTCAAGTCTAAGTGGATCAAGGAGCTCCACATAAAACCAGAGACTCTAAAACTTATATAGGAGAAAGTGGGAAAAAGCATCGAAGATATGAGCACGGGGGAAAAATTCCTGAGCAGAGCAGCAATGGCTTGTGCTGTAAGATCGAGAATCAACAAATGGGACCTCATAAAACCGCAAAGCTCCTGTAAGGCAAAAGACACTGTCATTAAGACAAACAGACCACCAAAGTTTGGTAGAGGACCTTTACCAATCCTAAATCAGATAAGGGACTAATAGCCATATATCTCAAGAAGATGGACTCCAGAAAATCAAATAACTCATCAATGGGAGGAGAGGCCCTTGGTCTTGGGAAGATCATTTGCCCCAGTACAGGGGAATACCAGGCCCAGGAATCGGGAGTGGTTGGGCTGTGGAGCAGGGTGAGGAAAGGGTATAGGGGGCTTTGGGTATAGCATTTGAAATGTAAATGAATAAAATATCTAATAAAAAATGCCTTAAAAATTCTGGTGACAACAGATGCTGGCCAGGATGTGAAGAAAGAGGAACACTCCTCCGTTGCTGGTGGGATTGCAAGTTGGTACAACCACGATGGAAATCAGTCTGGTGGTTCCTCAGAAAACTGGACATAGTACTACCAGAATATCTAGCAATACCTCTCCTGGGCATATACCCAGGAGACTTTCCAATTTGCAATAAGGACACATGCTCCACTATGTTCACAGTAGACTTATTTATAATAACCAAAAGCTTGAAAGAACCCAGATGCCCCTCAACAGAAGAATGGATACCAAAAATGTGGTACACTTACACAATGGAGAACTACTTAACAATTAAAATCAATGAATTTATGAAATTCTTAGGGAAATGGATGGATCTGGAGGATATCATCCTGAGTGAGGTTACCCAATCACAAAAGAACACACAAAATATGCACTCACTGATAAGTGGATATTAACCCAGAGATTTAGACTGCCCAAGATACAATTTGGAAAACACATGAAACTCAAGAAGAAGGAGACCAAAGTGTGGATACTTCGTTCCTTCTTAGAATAGGGAACAAAATACCCATGGAAGGAGTTACAGAGACAAAGTTCAGAGCTGAGACAGAAGAAAAGACCATCCAGTGACTGCCCCACCTGGGGATCCATCCCATATACAACCACCAAACCCAGACACTATTGCATATGCCAGCAAGATTTTGCTGACAGGACCCTGATATAGCTGTCTCTTGTGAGGCTATGCCAGTGCTTGGCAAATATAGAAGTGGATGCTCACAATCATCTATTGGATGGAACACAGGGCCCCTAAAGAATGGGATAGAGAAAATACCCAAGGAGCTAAGGGGGTTGACAACCCTAACAATATAAACTAACTATTACCCCCCCCCCCCCAGAGCTGTGTCTCTAGTTGCATATACAGCAGAGGGTGGCCTAGCAGGTCATCAATGGGAAGAGAGGCCCTTGGTCTTGTGAAGATTATGTGCCCCAGTACACGGGAATGCCAGGGCCAGGAAGCAGGAGTGGGTGGGTTGGGGAGCAGGGTGTGGGGAGGGTATAGGGGATTTTGGGGATAGCATTTGAAATGTAAATGAAGAAAATATCTAATAAAAATAACAAGAAGGGAGGGGGTATGGGAGTAAGTGGAGGAAACAGGAAGGGACAAGTAACACTAGGGACCATTTGAGGGATTATGTGCAAACTGACTACAATAGAAGCTTCTTGAAATATGTAAATATATCAAAGAAATCTAAAGTTGCCACCCAGTAACTAGGACATAATGCCCCAACAAGGCATTTTCCACCAAGTGAAATCAGTAATGGATTGCATCTAATTGCTGTTGACAAAAACAGCCCATGGGAATCCCCACACAAATCAAGATATTGCTAAGGCTATTTGCTTATTCTCCAAAAATTGATGCTATTGTCCCATTGCTGAAGACAACATTTGCATATCTTATTGAACTTGGAGACGTCATCCTGGCGCCTAACTAGAGAATTCATCTCTACTGACTAGTGTTCATGGTACGGGACAGCACTTTGTCTTTTAAGAGGGGAGAAAGTCAATTACCACTCCAGGTACAAATCCCATGAACTGTACTGATGACCTGCCTGCATTACCATGCTGGCACAGTAGTGGCAGAAACGTTGAGCAAGTAACCACCCACTATTTTATTGGATTTAAGGAACACTCCATGAGATTGAACCCATGCCTTATGCTGCTAATGTGGCCAAAAAACATGAAACTAAACAGGCTATTAGTCTAGGGGTAAACCAAATACTGTCTTACTAAAGGAACACAACAATAAAATGACTTCAAATGACATTCTCAAACTATATCCACAGGAAGTATCTCTTGCTCATCCACCATCAGAGAAAACACTTATTACAATAGATAGAAATAACACAGAGCCCCACAGCTGGAAAATACACAAAGAGTGAAACTTTGGAATACCCAATCTTAAATGGAATATCTTCATAAAACCTTTACTCTCAGGGCTATGAGGAGTAGGAGGCAGAGAGATTGAAAAAGCCAGAGAGAATTGATGACACTAAGGAAATGGTGTCTTTTTTTCTTTTCTTTTTATTAGATATTTTCTTTATTTACATTTCAAATGTTATCCACTTTCCTAGTTTCCTCTCTGGGAATCCCCATTTCCTCACCCCCTGCTCACCAACCCACCAACTCCTGCTTCCTGGCCCTGGCATTCCCCTACACTGGGGCATAGAACCTTCACAGGACCAAGGGCTTCTCTCCCATTGATGATTTACAAGGCTATTCTCTGCTACATATGTGGCTGGAGCAATGAGACCCACCATGTGTACTCTTTGGTGGGTGGTTTAGTCCCTGGGAACTCTGGGTATACTGGTAAGTTCATATTGTTGTTCCTCCTATCGAGCTGCAAACACCTTCAGCTCCTTGGTTCTTTCTCTAGCTCCTCCATTGGGGAACCCATGCTCAGTCCTATGGATGGCTGCAAGCATCAACCTCTGTATTTATCAGGCACTGGTAGAGCCTCTTAAGAGACAGCTATAACAGGCTTCTGTCAGTAAGCACTTTTTGGCATCCACAATAGTGCCTGGGTTTGGTGAGTGTATATGGGATGGATTCCTAAATGTGGCAGTCTCTGAATAGTCTTTCCTTCAGTCTCTGCTCCATGCTTTGTTTCTGTAACTCCTTCCATGGGTATTTTGTTCACCATTCTAAGAAGGACTGAAGTATCCACACTTTGGCCTTCCTCCTTCTTGAGTTTCATGTGGTTTGTGAATTTTATCTTGGGTATTCTTAGCTTATCGGACCTCATAAAATTGCAAAGCTTCTGTAAGGCAAAGGACAGGGTCAATAGGACAAAAAGGCAACCAACAGAGTGGGAAAAGATCTTTACCAATCCTATATTCGATACAGGGCTAATATCCAATATATACAAAGAACTCAAGAAGTTAGACTTCAGAGAACCAAATAACCCTATTAAAAATGGGGTACAGAGCTAAAGAAAGAATTCTCAACTGAAGAATACTGAATGGCTGAGAAGCACCTAAAGGAATGTTCAACATCCTTAGACATCAGGAAAATTCAAATCAAAACTACCCTGAGATTCTACTTCACATCAGTCAGAAGGGCTAAGATCAAAAACTTAGGTAATAACATATGCTGACGAGGTTATGGAGAAAGAGGAAGCCTCCTCCATTGCTGGTGGGATTGCAAGCTTGTACAACCACTCTGAAACTCAGTCTGGCAGTTCCTCAGAAAATTGGACATAGTACTACCAGAGGATCCAGCAATACCTCTCCTGGGCATATATCCAGAAGATATTCCAACCGGTAAGAAGGACACATACTCCACTATGTTCATAGCAGTCTTATTTATAATAGCCAGAAGCTGGAAATAACCCAGATGCCCCTCAACAGATGAATGAATACAGAAAATGTGGTACATTTACACAATGGAGTACTACTCAGCTATTAAAAAGAATGACTTCATGAAATTCACAGGCAAATGGATGGAAGTAGAAAATATCATCCTGAGAGAGGTAACCCAATCACAAAAGAATACACATGGTATGCACTCACTGATAAGTGGAAATGGTGTCTTCCAGACACAACAGTACTGATGCACAATTGAACTCACAGAGCTGTGCAGTATACACAGGGCCAACACAGATTCAAGCCAGACAGGGTTTCAGCACTAAGAAAGGGAAGTCAGCACTATTTCCCATTCCTAAACAAGATTCTATCTCCAATTGATAGCCACTTGCAAAGGAAAAATCAGTCTTCTCTAGTGGCTTCTCACTGTGTATACAGATTATACTTAAGGGTAGGACCCATGCCCAGCAGCAGATGTTCAAAACAAAATGAACTCAACGGTGTTTTTGTAGGTTCTTTTTTTTTTTTTCTTTTTGTCTCATATTGCTTTCTTTGGGCATTATCTTGCTGGTCTTTTGCTTGTATGTTATGATTTCAGATTTTGTGTTTTTATAAGGGTTATTTTTGTGTGTGCATATTTCTTGTGATTTTTCTTTTTAAAAAAGTCTCGGTTTTGTTTTGCCTGCTGATTTTCTAAAGAGAGAGAGGAAATGGATTTATGAAGTTAGATGAGTGGAGAATTAGGGAAGACTTGGGAGGATATGGCAGAGGTGACTGTAATCACAATATATTGTATGGATTTTCAATTAAAAAGGTTTAAAACATCCTGTTTTTTAAATCTTTTATTTCCTTTGTCTTAAGAAGTTTCCTTCCAAGGTTAGTCCATAAATTCAGAAGAAAAACTGCTACACAGCAAATATATCATGCCATTTAAATAGAAATGTATTTCTCTAATTGAGCAACATGATTGATTTTGCCGTATGAGATGATCTGCTTGTTATGCAGGTGAGGGTACTCTAAGTGCTAATAGAATGAGCCACTCCTATCATTTCAGTGGGTTCATCCTAATCACCTCTTGGAACTAACCTCTTTCCTCCATGATGGCAGCTGGCATTCTTGTATCTTTATGTAAGGGTTTTGGTACTGAAGGTTCTAATATGATATAATAGCACTTAGTTACAGGGTGACTGCAAGATGAAAGAGATTCTTTTAGATTATAAAACAAATTTGAATATAAAACTGAATAGTTATTACAAGATTTCAGGATCTCTGAAAATCTGCCATTTAATGAGACTGTGAGAAACACTGAATTCCAAAAGTCTAATGAAAAATGTTACTATTTCTTCAAAAGAAGCAAATTATTTCATGGTGCTTAGGAACACAGACTGCCAAGAAAATAAAAAGCACAGGCTGTATAATCACAGATCTGGATTTAAATCCTGGCTCTTCAGCAGAGAGGATCTCTGTTATTTTCTCATTAGGCTGATATACTTAAAATATTTCTTATTGGCACTAGTGTAGCTATAAACACAAAATTCAATATGGGAACCAAAATCACAAGGAAATGCCCAGCTATAGGTATTCATCTGGGTGGTTTTAAAATACACGCATTTGCATTTATTCTTTAAGGATCATGATTAATATAAAAATTCCTACTTTAGCATATTATAATGGATATTATTATTACTATTGTTATTATTTGCATATATGTGTGCATGCCATGACACAGGTGGAGAGATTAGAGTACAGCTTTGTGACATATGTCCTCCCCTTCCTTGATAATTTTTCTGTGACATATGTCCTCCCCTTCCTTGATATTTTTTTCTGTGACATATGTCCTCCCCTTCCTTGATATTTTTTCTGTGACATATGTCCTCCCCTTCCTTGATATTCCTTCTGGGCCTTGAACTTAAGTTGTCAGGCTTGAGCGCGTAGGCTTTTACCAACTGAGCCATCTTGTTTGCCCTTATAGAAGATGTTAGTTTAAAAACACTGTACTAAATCTCACTTCCTGGGACTAGAAAAGGTAAATAGTCAGAATCCTCTGTCCCAGGAATAGAAGGACATAGTAAACACCAAGTGGATGAAGGGATAACAAGAGATAACAAGTGCTTTGTTGAAATGTTTGGGTCAGATTAAACCTTGCCCTGTATAAGAATGACAATAACTGAGCATAATATCTTAGAAAGCTATACTTCTAAACATACATACTACATCTTGGCCTCTCACATTGCCACAATGATGGGACCTCCAGTACATTTTATGAATTGAATATGGTAAAACTGTGGGTTGTGAGCCTATGTTTCTAATTGAAATCTGAAGCCTGGCATGGGAGTTCAAAAGTATATATTTATACAAATTACTTTGATCATATTCCATTCCCACCATTATCTACTCTTATCCCCTTCCGTTTGCTGAACACCATCTTTCCAGTAAATCTCCTCTCCTACTTCTATGGCTTCTTTTGTGTGTGATTTCACTGAGTTTAATTAGATTTGCTTGCGTGAGCATGGATGGAGGATTACTTATTTGAGCAAGGGCAACTTTCTGGTGGTTCTCCACTGAGAAATGACTCCCTTTCCCCAGCAGTCATTAACTGTATATAGCTGGTCCGGAAGGATGGGACCTCATGAGCTTTTTCCCCATCTATGATTTTGATGGGCTTAGATTTGCATAGGTAAACATCAGTGAATTTAAGTGTGCATGGATAATAATAACCATTGTCATATCCAATTGTCTATCTTCAACTAAATCTTTCTGTCCCCTCTTCCATGATGGCCTATAAGCCTCAGAAGTGAGCTAGAAACCATAACACATGAGAAACAGATGCAAAAAAATGCTTACTATGGATTAGGAGAACAAGGGTTTTTGCTTGTTCTTTGTTTTTGGTGTGTGTGTGTGTGTGTGTGTGTGTGTGTGTGTGTGTGTGTGTGTGTGTGTGTGTGTCTGCCTGCCTGCTTGGCTGCTTGCCTGCCTGCCTGTCTGTCTGTCTGTCTGTATATGTGGCCTTACATCTGTTGTCCCAATATTCACATATTTGATGACATAGAGAAGTAGATTGAGTGTGAGTCTTGCAGAGAATTAAAATTATGTATGAAAGATGAAGCTGCAGATAAACTTGATTCTAGTTATTCAGTTTAGTATAATGTGATGTTTCTATCAAGTTGCTCAACAGAGGAACAAAGGTCCCTTGTCAGATGTTGAGCTTTCCATCATTTAGAGTATATACACAGAGGTCAAGAAGTATCTGTGCTTCAGGAAGACTCACTGCAAAAAGATGATGGTGGCAACTGACCTCTGAGTTTTTTCCTGAGTGCCAGTGCTTTCAGATCCCTTTGGACATCTATGCATGCCCATATAGGGTCATTATTCTGTTTCTTTATTCTTCAAAAGTTCTAGCAACCAGAGAATAGGTATAGCCAAAGAAACCTCATTATCTGAGTAGGGGTTTAATTATAAGATGACTTTCTTTCCTTTTAAATTTGAATAGTACATCATTTTTATGCAGTTGATTAAATAATAAACCTACCTTCTCACCCTTATTTGTGATTGTATTCATAAGCTATGAATAATTAGAAATAATATTTGAAACAAAGGCCTTCTGGGCTTATCTCATGAAAAAAATAATTAAACCATAATGAAATTTCATAAGAATAATCAGCCTCTCTTCTCCAAAAGACCACACACACACACACACACACACACACACACACACACACACACACACAGTGTATATGCATGCACACACACACATGCACACACACACACGCACACACACACACACACACACACACAATCAGGGGAATTAAAGTAAAATGTTTTCTCATCCATGAGCTTTAAATAGTGAAGTATATGAGAGAGGGCATTTCTGGGTTCCTATGTTTATCTTTGTCAGATTCTCCTTTTTGTGTCTACCAAATGACCAAATCTATGTTCTCTTGACAGATGCATTAGAGAATGTACCGAGTAAGTAGAGACAATTGGAGACAATCATGGAGCTGCCATCACTCAGTTGTCTCAGAGTCTTTGGAAAATCAGTTTGTTATAGAAACATTCTACTCTGACGAGAACTATGGCTATGATCCATCAATAACAAATAGAACAATGCTGGGTAGGTATTACTGACACACTGATGATACGGTTGAGAAGCCTCTGAACCCAAACACTTTGTACATGGATATTAGGACTGGGGATAATCCAGACCAGAGAGATTTAGCTGCCCTCCAACAAGACAAATTTCCTTATTATTTAGAACATCTGAAAGTTAACCATTGTTGAACAAATATGAGGCACTCACTTCTCAGTCCCTTTCAGTTCCTACTTTTTGAGAATGATGCTAAACATAGTCTCAGCAGTGGTAAGCACTAGGATAGTACCCATACTTAAATTTATGAAGCTGTTGTCATGTGCAAAGCATTGCTCCAAGGTTCACAAGCATTGGCTCTTCTAGTATGAAGCAACTAAGGTGGAGAAGATGAGGACACTGAGGTGGAGAAATGGTTCATGAATGCAGAAGAGATGTTATGTACACAAAGTTATGGTTAGCAACCCCTTCATTTCTTGACATATTGAAATTAAATATGGAAGAGGAGTTGGTTCTCTATTTCTACCATATATATCCAGGAATCAAGCACAGATAATCCACACCAGAAATATAAGCTGCCTACTTCTTGGATATTTCTTCTTTGTTATTCAGACAACCTGAAAATCAGACTCGAATAATATCTCATGAGAAGGATTTGTTAGCAAACTCCTTTACATATTGAGCCATCTTGCTGGCCTCCAACCTAGACTGTAAACTAGACTTTTACAAATTTCTAACATATTTATTGGGTAACAGAACAAGACCTAGCTATCCATTTAAGATGGTTTATTTATTTATTTATCCACTCATTCATTCATTCACTTCACAACATGATTGTAGCCCCCACCCGATATTTAAAATTCCTTATCCTACTTCTACTATACAAGTACCTCAACGTAAAAAATGTTACTACCTCAACTACAGGCTTCTATTCCTTCCTCCAGTATAGGTGTTTCACTATCTACAATTATGTGCTTTGAACTACTTTTCTTAGATTCAAATAATTCAAATTTCTGGACATTAAGCTGCAAGTGCCTGGGGCAAGGAATCATGATCCTTTTGTCGGAATACCCATACTTAAGTTATTTGTATATTGGCTACCACTTGTGATCTGGGTTAGTAGGCTAACAACAAAAGAACTGTCTCACTGCTTTTGGCCTGCTATGGAGCCTTAGTGGAAACTGAATGTTTGAAAATGAGTCACCAAGTTACCAAGAAACCATCATGAGCTGGGTCCTATCTGATCCACCAAGTCATAATGTATAACATGCGAAGCATCAATTTATTATCAAGTGGAAGTGGTATGTACATGATTGGATCTAAGCAGGTCCAGAAGAGGAGGTCATTAATCAAATAGACAGAATGACCTGTTGTATGGACAGTTGGCCTGTTTCCTCAGTCATTCCTGTCCTTGTCCAATGAGACTATAGACAAAGTGGTCATGGTGGCAGAGATGGGATTTATGCAACATAAGGCTCAACAATATAAATATCCACTCACTAATGGTGACTTGGTGACAGCTGCTGCTAAGTTCTAGATCTGCCAAAAGCAGAGACCAACACTGAACTCCAGATATGGCACCATTTCCTGGGGTAATGGGCCAGTGATCTGGTGGCAGATTGTTTACATTGGGCTACTTAATCTGTAGAGTCTGTGTAAAGGACAATACTATTTCCTTACTGGAATAGATACTTATTCTGGTTATAGATTTTTCTTTCATTAATATAATGCTTCTGCCAAAATAACTATCCATGGACTTACACAACTTACAGAATACCTTATCCACTATTGTGGTATTCCACAAAGTATTGCCTCTGACTGACAAACTCACTTCACAGCCAGAGAAACGTGATAGTGAGCCCATGATCATGAAATCCACTGGTCTTACCACATTCCCCATCATTCTAAGCAGCCAGTAGGAAGATGGAATGAGTTTTTGAAGATTTGATAGCACCAATTAGGTGGAAGCAGCCTGGAAGATTGTGGCAGGAATCTCCAGAAGGCAGTATATGTTTTGAATCAGCATCCAATATATGGTACAGTTTCTCCCATAGGATCAATGGATCCAGGAATCAAGGGGTGGATAAGAGAATACTTCCACTCACTATCACTGCTAGTGACACACTAGGAAAATCATTGCTTCCTGTTCCCAAAACCTTAAGTTCTATTGGCCCAGAAGTTTTGGTTCAGGGGGGCGGGCACGGGTAGGAGGAGCATTCCTACCTGGAACCTCAATAAATATCCATAAACCAACAGGTTAAGACAGGAATAAAAGTGTGAGGATGGATGATTGATCCAGAATACCATGGGGAAATTGGATTGCCTCTTCAAAATGGAGGTAAGAAGGATTATGTCTGGAAGGTAGGAGATTCTTTAGGGGATCTCTTGGTGCTACCATGTCCTGTGATTAAAGTCATGGGAAACTACAACTTAATCAAGGCAAGATGACAAAGGGCAGAGACTCTTCAGGAATGAAGGTATGGGCCATTCCTCCAGGAAAAGAATCAGGTCTGGCTGAGGGGCTTGCCCAGGATGGAAGAAATACAGAATGGGTAGTATAGAAAGGTAATTATAAATATCAGTTAAAGCCACACGAACAATTACAGAAGAGAGGATTGTAATTGGCCTTAGTGTTTCTCTTATATTTTAAGAATGAATTTTTAGAGATAGTTGTGTTTTCTTCCATCAATTTCTATATCATGTGATGTGACATCAATTAAGAGAATATCAATAGTTACCATATTTAAGTTTGAAATACTAAAAGAATGTCCCTGAAGGGACATTGCCACCTAATCAAAATTTATAGTGCATTTGCAGTTGTACAAAGGGTAGTTAGTTATGTCATGGTTGGCATAATTATGACCTGGTTAAATATATAAATAATTTGCAATTGTACATGGGATAGTCATTTCATGTTTAGGAATCTTTATGACATGCTTATTTTCTTTGAAAATTAATCACAGCATAAGGAGAGATATGACCATGTGTCAAGTTGATGCAGGCTGAATTTGTGATGGCTCTTCTTGGTTGTCAAATTGACTATATATGGAACTAATACCTAAAAATGGAGGTCACACCTAGGAGGGATTTTTGTTTGATTTGTAGTAGGAATATCCATTTCTAATCCAAATCTTTGAGATAGGAAGGCATGCCTTTTAAAAAATCCAGATCTTTAAACCAAATCTAATCTGGTTCATACCTTCTGCTGGAATCTTAGAGCTGGTGGAGGGGGGAGGGGATAGGGGGTTTTCGGAGGGGAAACTAGGAAAGGGGATAATATTTGAAATGTAAATAAAGAGAATATAATAATAATAATAATAAAAAACATGGAAGAAAAAAATCTTTCCTTCTTTCTTTGCTTTGCCCTCACCTTGTTATCAATTCCATTCCTTTATTGGCATTAGATCCTAGTTATCCAGGATTCTAGCATATATCGAAGAATTCTGGGTTCTTGGACTTGCTGTTTACAGCTAGCCATTTTTGTATTAGCTGGACTGCAGCCTGTAAGTCATTCTAATAAATCTTGTTCACAAACACACACAAACCCCCGCCTCTGAGAGAGAGAGAGAGAGAGAGAGAGAGAGAGAGAGAGAGAGAGAGAGAGAGAGTAATTCTATACATTCTGTTACTCTAGAGAACCCAAACCAATGTGTAATTGTTCTCTAAACTAGCCTCTGCTTATAAAATCCAAGGAAAAGAAAGTGTCAGAAAGCCCTGCCCTCTGTGACGTGCTGATACTATTAGAGGGATGAGCCTACTCAGATATAAAGCCAAGGCCAGGGAAAGCTAAACTGCAAAACAGCTGCAAACAACATAGTCTAATTTCCATAATTAAAGTTAAATGAGACCCCTGGGAAAGGTGAGAAGCATTTGCTTCATTCCCTAGCTCCTTGAGGTACTTTTACATTTCCCTTTCCCTTTTGCAGCTATGGTTGAAGTAGAAGCTCAGTGATGTGCAGACAGACACAGTCCCAAAGCTGTCCTTCGCATTCCCAAGGCTTCAGCTGTGTCTTGTCCAATCAACAGCTGGGGCTTGGAGATTCTTTACTACTTCAATTTCGAGTACTAAGAAAAATTGTTGCTGTAGGTCTTCACAATACACTGATGCTATCTTGTAAATGCCCTACTTTGCAGTTCTAAAGGTAGAGCTGTTTAAAGACATAGCTGAATCTTTTGAGGGAGAGAGAGACAGGGCATCAAAGAAGAGGCAGCATAGGAAAGTCACAGGCTTATCTCCCTGGTACATCAACAAACCTGTAAACATAAACAGGAAGAAGAGGAGATATTTATCCACTGTATTTGGTATTCCTGAATAAAATGGGTTCATTTTGCTTTTGTTTCTCTCTTATTTCTTCACTGCAATTTGGCACCTTTTACTTGGTTTTACAGAAGACAGGATAAAAGGGAGTTAAAACTATCAGGAAATGCAACAAAATCAGAGTTAAAATTGAATATGATTTCTTGTGGTGCAAAAAAACCCGCAAGTCAATATTTCTAGACTATTCTGGATATACTATAATTTTTAAAATATAAAGACAGCTAACTTGTATTCAGTGCTGTTCAATTGGCAGTCATAGGTCTTGGTATTTGATTCTTTTATGCCAAACAATAACTTCTTGTACTAAAACACTATTTTAAAAACAGGTTTTTAAGGTTTAATTTGTGTACCATTAAAGCCACCCATTTATTGTACACAATTCTATGTTTTTTAGTGTATTTCTAGGTGTAAGCAAAAGCTACCACAATTCAGTTCTGGATAATTCATTCCTCCCCAAGAAATCACATTACCAGTCAGTTTCCATTCTTCCTCTCCCCAGACCTTGGAAACCACTAAGCAGTTGTTTCCCGTCTCTGCAAATTTAACTGCTCTGGATAGTTTATATCAACAAACCACTAGAATATATGACCTTTTTATCCATCATCTTTCACTTGGAATCATTTTATAGGCTCATACACATTATAAGAACATCATTCTTTTATGGTTAATAAATAGTCCACTGTATGGATATATCTCAATTATTTTATCTGTCCATGCACTGAATGCATCTCAGTTGTTTCAGGTTTCATGACAATTATCAATATGCTGTCATGTGCATTCCTATACAAGACATTTTATTAACTTGTCTTTACATTTGTTTTTTATATGAATGTGGGAATTAAGGTGGTAGTATTTAATTATTCCTATTTTGATGAAATAAAAGTGAAACAATGAAAGCAAAAAGAGGTAAAGGTTTGATTAGCACAGGAAGACAGTGTAGAAGTTCATGTGCATGTTTAGCATCAGTCTTTCATCATATTTCACCATATTTTCCCAGTAGAGTAGGTTAGCATTAGTGCTATACGGATAGAGGTCCAACTTTATGTTGTCTTGTATTATGTGTGAGCCTTCCATCAGTTTAGTTAATGTCCATGAGCTTCTATTTCCTTTTGTGAAGAGTGGCAGTGTATCAGACTTGTCTCACAAGCACATGATGCTGGTAGATTTTAGGTGCTATTGTAACACTTACCTTCACTTGTAGTACTTAGACATTATTGACATAGCCTCGTTCCATGTCACGTTAATAGGGAACTCTGTGATGTATAAATTGTCATGGACTTCCAGAAGAAGGTTAGAGCCTCCCAAAATAATTGAAGGAAAGAGGGTAAGCACCTTCCAAATATGTGGCCTGCCATGTAGAAAAAGATGAATATGATTTGGAGTCACACTGACCCAGGAGCAGAACACCCCACGCTATGCTATCTGCAGTCAAGTTCTCTACCACTAAGCTTTGTGTGTGTGTGTGCTCATCTATCTGGAAACAGTCTAACAGATGGATATGGTGAACAAAAGGACCAGTAAGTCTTCCATAAACTCACTGTAAATCTTTTCTTCCCATCAAATCACAGGATCTAGGGGTTTGAGACACTCTTTAAGTATTCTATTCTATATTTTACTAGTGATGTTGTGAATACTTTGGTGACTTGCAGAGATTATGGCACAAGATTATTTGTAGCAAAGCTTGCTTTACCACTGATGTCTGTGGGAAGTTGATCAAATTACCTCTCTTTATCTCTATAGGAACCACTTATGTCACAGGGATATAGACAGGAATAAAGGAGGGCATATATACAAATAACCAGGAAAACTAGCCAGTGAGGAGTAAGACCTTTCTATGAACGCATTGATGCTGCTGCCTTTTATTTTCTGCAATACTGTACTAAAGGTCCTTCCCATGCTCATGTTGGCTCACTGAAATGATGCTAATGTGGTGACTTTTTGTTTCAATCATGGTTACTGCATAGCAACCTCAAAACTTAGTTGCTTAAAATTTGTAACCATTTAATTAGTCTCCTAGCTTCTTGGAAGTATAAGTACATGTGATTCATTACTACTTGTAGTATAGAGTAATGTCACTACTGACATGCATCTGGCATATGAGCTTGTGTGGATAATCTAATTTTACTTTATATCTTCTAGTTTCATATGGGTGAGTCAGAGACCAGGACTGCCACTAGAACATTTTTATATGGATACCCTTGTGATTTAGCTTCCTCACTACATGGTAGACTTAGGGTAGTCAAACTTTATTTTTATAGCAGAACAAAGGCTCCAAATGAGAATGTCCCCATGGATAGACAGAAAAGATCTTTACTTATTTAGGCTTAGAGCAGCATTTGTAGTATAAAACTGATAAACCGGAACTAGTCTAATTTCAGGATTTGAACTTGGATTTGTTAGGCAGCAGAGTTAATGAACCTATATATTGGAATGAGATATGTTTATATATATATATATATATATATATATATATATATATATATATGTATATATATGTATATATATGACAATTACCACTAAAATTATGTTTTTGGTAATGATCCATGGTCACAAAATACAGCTGACACATCCATTGTATGTTGTATAACTTTCTGAGAAGGAAAGTAAAACAAATGGAATTCTTAAAGACAGTTAAGTGTTCTTGTCCCCAGAGAACTCACTGTTTTTACTTAAGTCAAAAGGAGAATACCTACCATGAGCCACTAAGACATGTTTATTGGCATTACTAAATGTTATATGTAGGATGAGAATGAGTTCATTGAATATATATATATGTATGTATAAAAGGTTATATTACAATTGAGGTTTAAAGGGATCAAGGAAGGAAGTGAGTCTGAACAGTACCATCATCAATAATAGCCTTATGTTCAAAAGGTACTCAGAGTTTCAGTTTGCATTATCTGAAACACTGAGGTGAAGAATATTGACAACAATCTATTTGTTAGGCTGACTAAATGATCACAATGCAAAACAAGTCCAGAAAAGATGCTGAGGAAATATAACCTGACTGTATATATACCCACTGACTTTCCTTCAGTCTTTCGATTCTTGCTCCATCTTCAACTGTTCTACCATCTGTATTCATGGATATTCTTTGGTTTTCTGTCAGGTCAAGGTGACTTTCTCTCTCTGAGAGGCATTTCTTGCACTGCAGAGATCCTTCAGATTTTAATTCAGTGATTCCCTTTAGAGACTTCTTCCTTGGATTTTCTCCTGGCATGAGGCCTACATATCATCCTTTTATAAGCAAATGTTCTGGGCAACTCTTTGGTTAATGGCTAGTTGGATTTCCCCATTAGCACTCAAGACTAAGGAATTTTGTTTCCCTTGTGCATCATCCACATATTACACCTAGTCTATTGCCCAGTACATATAAGGTGCTCAATTAAAAGTAATTAACAGTAGATAGACGGGGTCCCCAGATAGACAAGATCACCAACCCATCTTCAAAATTTTTGACCAAGAATTGTTCCTAACAGAAATGTAGGGACAAAAATGGAGCAGAGACTGAAGGAAAGGCAATCCAGTGACCAGCCCAACTTGGGATCCATCCTATGGGCTGGTACCAAACCCTGACACTATTACTGATGCCCTGTTGTGCTTGCAGACAGGAGCCTAGCATGCCTGTCCTTTGAGAGGCTCTACCAACAGCTGACTGATACAGATGCAGATAAGGCTAACCACTGGACTGAGGTCAGGGACCCCTATGGAAGAGGTATGGGAAGGATTGAAGCAGATGAAGGGGATGGCAACCCCATAGGAAGAACAACAGTGTCAACTAACCTGGACCCTTGGGAGCTCCAAGAGACTAAGTTACCAACCAAAGAGCATACACGGGCTGGACCTAGCCCCTAGCAAGGATATAACAGATGACTGCCTTGTCTGGCTTCAGTGGGAGAGGTTGTGCCTAATTCTATAGAGAGTTGATTCCTGGAAGAGGGATTCCCAGGGACTGGGGATGGGGGGGGGGAGAAGGGGGCAACCTCTTGGAGCAAAGGGGAGAGAGAATGGGATAAATAATTTTGGAAGGGGTATTGGGAAGTCGGGCAACATCTGGAATATAAATAAATAATTAATAATGTAAAAGAAAAAATAATTCACATAACGATAAAGAGAAAATAAGTGACTGCCATATCATACAGCTGGCATCTGCAACAGGGAAGATCACTGAACCAATTCATGAGTCATCCTTCTGTTTATAATGAAATAAACAAGCTGATGATTTAAGGATTATGTTCTGTCTAAACAGAAGTAGAAGTGTAAGTAATATTGTTTGAATTGGATCCCCTATGAAATATAGGCATAAGAAATGACAATTTTTTCTTTAAAAAAGTTGTTCATAGCAGATTATTCTGCTTTTGAAGAATGGCTTTTCAGAACCAATTTTTTTAGGGTTGAAACTAGTGCTGATGGCCTGTGCGACTCCAGGCTATTTACTTAATCTCTCTGCAATCCTCACTTTCCTCATGTAGATGATGTAGCTAGTAATAATGGTATGGTTTAGTATAAGCAAAATTCTTTAAGTATAGCTTATAGATAATTAATTCTATGTGAATTACATTTAATAATGTCTCTTGAAAGTTCAACCCTACCAGAAACCCTAGAAAAGAACCTAGTTGGAAGAAGAGTTTGAGCAAAATTAGTTAAGTACATTACTTAATTTAAGGTGTGTTTTAGACCGAATGATTGTAGTCTTATCAGAAAGGAAAAGGACACGAAGAACACAAAAAGACAACCATGCATCGGGGGTTCACGTGCATGCAGAAACACAAATGCCGAAGTGGGGCTCAGGAAGAAGGGATTTCCTTCAGGCAGGGTGGTAAAAAAGAGGTTAATAGCAGGAGACCTTGATCAAGCATTATCTGTATGTATGAAATTGTGAAACCATATTACTTAAATGCATATTTTGTGAAAGGAGAAAAGTTTGGAATTACATATTTACAAACCAAGGCACAGCAAAGTTTCACAGCTAGCAATGAAAGCTACTGAGAAAATTCACTGCAACGATTAAGAAGTTGAAGAAGAGTCCTCAGTGTCCTGCGTGGATTGGAGGGCAGGTGTTCCCTGTCAATTCTGCATTCTGTCTCAGACATGTCTCTCTAGCCAAAGGTTCTTGTCATCTTCCTAGTAACCCTGCTCTGGGTTTCTTCCCTACTTCCCTTTCCCTGGAAATCTGGCCTTTCTTCAAGCATCCCCCCCCCCCACTGGGCTCTTTAAAAAGCCTTTGCCTAGGCATACATATCCTCTTTATGAAAGCAACTTCTTTTACACATAATGTTCTCTTCCTTTCACCCTAAAGTGTAGCTCCTGTGTTGATGCCAACTATCTCTGGGGGCAGGGGTACTCCTGTCCACTTCTCATTGACACTTGCTTCCTGTTCCAGCCTTAAGACAACATCATAAAAATTGTTTTCAATAACAAAAACTTATTCTTCCATAGGCCTGGTGTCAAAAGTCCAGTCAGTTTTATTATGTCCAAATCAAGATATAGTCATAGTCATGCTTGGTGTGAGGGCTCTAGTGGAGAATATTTCCTTTCCCTTATAGCTTCTGGTGGCTGATACTTTGCCTTGGTTTGCAGACATGGTAATGTCTACCTGTGTGAATGTGCAGCCTGGCCTTCTTTGTATATCTTTGGATCTCTGGATTCTCTCTTATTACAACAACCATTGGGCGTTTGACCCCCTACCAATAACACATCTTCAGTATTTAATTTGATCACATCCACAAACAGACTTCTTATCAAATGTGGCAGTTACATTGCATCACTGCAAGCAAAATACTAGGGACCTGATTAAAATGAGGCAGAGGCATGCATTTCATTGTATTTTAGAGGTCTCAGTCCCTTGAAGCAGAGAGACCATGGTGGTGGTAGTGTGCTTGTGTGTCTGTATGTGGGATTGTACTTCATATCATAGCAGGTCAGAAGACAAAGAGAGGGGGATAATTGATTGCTTTACCATTTTCTGCATTTGTTCCCTTTCATCCTCTCAATCCACTGAATTTTGGCACACTTTGAGGTGTATGTCCTGCAGGCAACAGAAAATATCATCACAGGTATACCTGAAATTGTGCTTTCCTAATCTAGATATTTCTAAAGCCACTCATACTGAGAACCAAATTAGCTCTCACACCAAAAGCATACATTGAGAAAATTTGAGATGAGAATAACTTTTTCAAAATTATAAAAATGTAGCATAACCCTCATAAGGAAGTGCAATTATTACTTTTAGGTTTCAAGAAACTCAGTGTACACAATGTCCAGTGGTGGGGAGACATGATGGCATTTGCCTACTGTCTCAGTACTTTGGAATTCAAAGGAGGAGATAAGGAGTTCCAGGAAAGCCTGGGTTCCAGAAGAACACAACTAAGAACAGAACTCAACTGAACAAACAAAAACACTGTGAAAAAGAAAAACTGTATGTGGGAAAGAAGCATGAGGAAGGAAATGTCACATGGTGATGTTCTCAGAGCCGGCAACTATCTCATTTCTGGATTAGGTCCCTATAGTCACCCGTGGTCCTGGAGTCTGTAGGCTTAGATTGTTTTTTATCTTTGATTTTTCTTCACATTCCAGTCTTTATCCTCCTCCTCCCAGTCTGTCTTCTGACTGTTCCACATTCCATACCTCCTCCCGACTCCCAATATCTAAGAGGATGTCCCCATCCTCTCATCCCCACCCCACCAGACCTCCCTGCTCCCTGGGGCCTCAAGTTTCTTGAGGGTTAGGTGCATCTTCTCTCACTGAGGTCAGAGCAGGCAGTTCTCTGCTGGACATATGTCGGGGGCTTATGTTTTTAAAACCTACTTTTTTTTTTTTTTTGGTTTTTCGATACAGGGTTTCTCTGTATAGCCCCAGCTGTCCTGGAACTCACTTTGTAGACCAGGCTGGCCTCGAACTCAGAAATCCACCTGCCTCTGCCTCTGCCTCTGCCTCTGCCTCTGCCTCTGCCTCTGCCTCTGCCTCTGCCTCTGCCTCTGCCTCTGCCTCTGCCTCTGCCTCTGCCTCTGCCTCTGCCTCTGCCTCTGCCTCTGCCTCTGCCTCTGCCTCTGCCTCTGCCTCTGCCTCTGCCTCTGCCTCCGGAGTGCTGGGATTAAAGGTACAACCTCCCTTCTAGCCTAATGTCCAAAGGTAGGGGAGAAAAGATGGTAAATAGGACAAGGAGATGTGGACCTGTTTGGAAAGTTTCTTGGGGCAAATCCAATCTGTTTGTCAGAACATCAGCAGTCCAGTTCAGTAGTGTCAGGATACCAAACATGAATCAGCATCGGTGACATAAGCTAGCAGAAAGTGCTAGACTTCCACTGCCAAATCAGCACAAATCAGTGGCACTGGTCAGGACCAGCAGAGTTGTCAAGAGATCCCTGCCACACCTCTCTCAATGAAGTGGGGATCAGCAAAAATACAAGAATGAAAATACAAGACCAACGAAGCATTATAAAACTAGTTATGCAAGCACACTGTCATTGTCCATTGAGTCCCATTTATATTCTTTCTAAACAGTACATATCTTCCCATGGGTCTTGCCTTAGCAAAACAACAGCTGAGTCAGTTAGAGCAAAACATCTCATGAATCTGCATCACCTGACTTATCCAGAAACTTCCACGTCAGAGGTCATACTTAGAGTCAGCCTCACCACAGCAAGGCAAGGAAGAACCCTGGGTAGCTGCGCTGTTTATATGTAAAGTCATCTATTTCCATGGTCTTATAGCTCTCTAACCCTTTATGTTCACATGAGCTCCACATAGCAAAAGTTCTCTATGTTTCTCACTATTTTCCCATGAAACTGGAAATCCTTAAATATAATTAAAATGCATCCCACTTTCTCACATTCTTTCTTTACTTGCTTAAAGAAAAATCTCAACGTGACGTCTGGTCCAATTACATCATCTTTAGAAGTGGCTCATTTCTACTACTCCTCTATTTGCCTATTTCTACATCTCCCCTTTATTTTATTATTTTGTAGAATAGAAGTCCAATGCTGGGAAATTTTATTAATAAGAATGCTGGATCTCACCCTTAACTTATTTCATATTATCTACACGATACAGACATTTCTAGTGGCTTTTGTTCACTCTTAACCTATTTTTATAAGACATCCTGACATTTTCCCACTAACTCTTCCATTACTCTAGAAAAGTAGTTCTCTACCTGTGGGTAGAAACTGGTTTGGAAAACTATCTACAAAGATATTTATGTTATAACTTATAATGTGATGATTCATAACAGTAGCAAACTGCAGCTATGAGGTAGCAATGAAAATAGTTTTATATGATTGGGGGTCACTCGAATAAGAGAAACTGTTTTAAAAGGTCACAGCTTTAAGAAGGCTGAGAACCAATGCCCTAGATGGTCATGAGTACTTCCCAGAAGATAGCTATATAAGTGTCCCATGGCTTGTGGGGACATTGTAGACTTGACAGTGGGAAAGGACATGAGAAAGTTCAGCTCCTTGATGCTCCCTTTGAAACTGAATGCGTGAGACTTGACATGCTGTGTATGGTTTAGCTTTATTTAGCTTATAGATTGCTTTCAGGATACTCTGGGAACTACCTCGTAAAGTGATAGTAATGAGTGTGATTAAGTGATTATGAGGGTTCTGCTGTAACAATAAGGCCTGTATTGGTGGAAAAAATGGATAATCTTCAATGTGGAAAGTAACTGTCAAGATGTGTGCTGAGGAGTTCCAGAGGAGAACAAACTTAAGCTTGAAGCTTTAGGAAAAGAACAGCATCTAATATACTTACTGCTATTGGAAAGGATTAGCCCCAGATAAGAATCTGGGAATCATGGCACCAGAATGGAATGCTCTGTGCTCAGAGTTGTGTTCTGTGACTGTCAGAGCTTACAGACAACAAACGATCTTTGAATCCCATTTCTACTGAACTCTCTGGGAACAGATGTGTTTGTAAATGTCAGTTCCCTCTGTAGTGGGTAACAACTATTTCCTCTTTGTGTTTTGTTTTTTTCCAAAGCTGACCCCAGGACCTCTCACCACATCATATTCTAACCTCCTGACCTGACCTCCTGGAGGCTGCCCTCCTGAGAGTCCTTTAAACCATCAGCTGGGTCAGAGAGGCATTTCTGAGTAGAGAAAAGCCAAGCACAAAGCACTGTGGTTTCTGTCTATGTTAAACTGGCTTTTGGAGGCTCTCTGTTCACTTCCAAGGACAACGCAATATTAACATCTTTGTCCTAGGCTTCAAAGGGAACCAAGTGACAATGTCATTTTCCCTTGAAGACAGACTTGTTGCTGCAATGCAAGATACAAGCTTCACAACTCTAAGTTCCAGAATAAGTGATCCATTCCAGTGAAAACTCTACAGCAGTATGCTCATGACTAGTCAACAATGCTTTCTTTTTGTATTTTTGTTAAGGGGTTTTATATTACTTTTTGTATTACTCAACCTATTCATCCTCATCTTTTGATATAACATTTGTATTAATTACTAGAATTCCGTACAACATATCTTGTCCATATTCACCCAGAGTCCTCCTAAGTATAACTCTTCCAGTTCATGTTCTCTAGTTTTCATTTTTCTTTCAGAAGAATCTGTCCTATAGCAGATGTCCTGATCATTTGGCTTTCACAGTATTTCCATCCCCTGCTGAGATATTCTGTGAGCAGTAAGGGTAGTGGCTGTGTTGTAGACATATTGAGGTTAGATATCCTATTTTCAGGTGATTTCTACATTTTTTTGTAGCAATTGTTAGTTGTAGCATTTTTTATTAATCATTCCATTTGTTTACATCTCAAATGATACCTCACTTCCTGGTTACCCCCCCCCATAAACCTCCATAACACATCCACCCTTTCCTCCCTCCCTTTTGCCTCTATGAGGGTGCTCTCCACCTACCCACTCTCTCTTGCCCCACCACTCCAGCATCCCCTATGCTGGGGCATCAAACCTCCACAGGACCAAGGGCCTCCCCTCCCAGTGATGTCAGGCAGGACCATCCTCTGCTACATAGTATCTGGAACCGTGGATTCCCCCTCCCTGTATACTCCTTGGTTAGTAGTCTAGTCCCAGGGAGCATTGGGTGGTCCAGCCAGCTGATATTATTCTTCATATGGTTGGCAGTCCCCATTTGCTCCTCCAGTCCTTCTTCCAGCTCCCCCACCAGGGTCCCTGAACTCAGTCTGATGGTTGGCTCTAAGCATTCACATCTGCATTGGTCAGTTGCTGGCTGAACCTCCCAAGGAACAACACATTGTTTAATGATTAAACTGCACTTTTTAAATGATTAAATCTACTGCAGAAAAGATGTTCCTTTGATGATGCACAAAAGCTACACATATATATGGATATAAGGATAAATATTTAGTATGGCATTAGAGTTTATGCCGGTTTAGAAAATTGGTTACAATAGGTTATCCAGTGGATTCTGTGGTCCTATCTCTCAAAGGTAGTTAGCAAATTTATAGTACCAGACACAGATTTCCTCTTATTGAATAGGCCTTAATATTTGATTGAGTGATTGTTGCTTACCTTTAAGATATAAACATCACTATTGTACTTTTCAGAATATCTTGCCATACTTGTCATAATGGTTCCTTGGTGTTGCAGCTGGATAGGACTATTTAATTGCTCTTCTCTGTTGGCAGCTTGAATGGCTCTTTCCAAAATTATGAGAGCTGGTCCTCAGTGAGGTGGTTTCCAGGACAGATCCATAGTGGTTCTTCCAAAGCTTATGGCTAAAGTATGTGCTATATTCAGAAAAAGGGTCTTACCTTCATTTTTTTTTTTGAGGCAAGCAAAGGCAATGACAATAGTGTATATTATTTTAGAAGTCTCTTGTACTTCCCTAACCAAAAATTTAATCAGAGGTTTCCCGTACCCAGCTCTCTGTTTATGTTAGATAGAGTATGAATTCTGGAGGAAGAAGATTGTCACCCCACTTGTCAGAGCTTCAGTTAAACTATGACACACTCACATATAAAATGTTATTTTAAATATCCAAAAATATCATAAAATAATATTTTTACAAATTGCTTTTTTAAACATCCAGGAGTCTGCATGATAATTCTTTGAACAAAAAAGCATTTAAACAATGTTTATAACACCATGATAGTCAAACAAAATATGAAATGAGCCAGCGTCACTCTAACTTTCATGTTCTATGTCTGAGCATAGTTGCTTTTTTTTGTTTGTTTGTTTTTTTTTTTCTGGAGGTAAAAGCATCACCATGAGATTGGAAAATCCTTTATTAAAGTTACCCTTTCCCATGTTGTAGTGGGTAATGGGGTGTGCTCTTGGAGCAGTGGATAAGGAGTAGTTGAGCAGTGAGAAGACAAGAAAGCAGCGTGGCAGCAGGGGAAAGTAAGTGGAGCTTGTTTCCATAGGGAAAGAAGTTGTAGGGAAGAAGAGAACCTTGGAAGAGATATTTGCTACTTGACCCTGGGACATTCCATAGCCTGGGAAACTAGCCAGGACAGCGTGGATACTCTGGCTGCATGGCCTTCTGACATAGTCCTCTTATCTATAAACACAATTAAAACGTTTTATTGCAGTATTAGTAGATAATCATAATAGACTTCTAATCGTCTTCTTTTACTGCTTTTCATTTCAGAAACCTGACACCACTGTCTAATCAGTTCCTACGCAAGCTCTTGACTCTTTTCTTTCAATCTCTACGCAGTGAATCCAGTAGCAAATCTCATGAGGTCTACATTAAAGCTGAGCCAATCTTTGTTTATGTCTCGCTTTTTCTAGCAAGGCACTGGCCAGTATCTGGTTCTCTCTTTATTGTACGTTCATTATCATTCCCTTATACCCATCGTTATCTGCCACTAATCTCTTTGGCTAAGTAAAAAATTCTTCTAAAATGCAAATCGTCTTATGTCATTGTGCTTGAGATACAGTCCACACTCTGCATTCCTATCCAGTGCTTATGAGGTCTTTACTAGTCAGTCCCTGCCAGTTTCTTTGACTATCTGTTACATTCACCAGGCTTGATAAGTTCCAGCCCCTCTAAACATAAGCTTGCATTTGTGAAAACATTACATTTCTCTAGATATTCCCTCTTCTTGGAGTATTATTTTTCATATATCTGCAAATTTGTATTTGCATGACTGGCTCCTTCCATCCATGAGGCCTGTACTCAGACTTAGTCCTCAGACCTATTGAATCATCAGAAAGGAGTGCCTGTATCCATATTCTCCCTGTGACATCTGTCCATTTCCATTTTATTTATAATTCTTGTACCTGTACAATTTTATCTGTTTTTCATGCTGATTTCCGATTACCAGAGATGAGCTGCATGAAAATAAAGACAATTGTTATCTTATTTCCACAATCTTTCTAGTACCTGGAACATTGCCTGGCACACAGTAGGTCTTCATGATTTTATTTTCTTAAAAACAAATAGATGAATGAATAAAAATATGAATGATTAGAATGAATTTCTGTGATGATTACAGGAAATAATAGGAAAGAAATGATCTGGGCAGTGTTTCTCACTGTTTTCTGCCGTATGCTCTGCCTACTCATGTGCTGCTAATTCGTTTTGTAAATTTTCAGGGGTTGATTCTTTAGTTCCTTGGCACTTACAGCATTTATTTTGGCTTAATGTTCCATCACCCCATTTCATATTTCTGAAGATGGGAAAGCCTGAATTATTAGGTGAAGGAATTAGAATTTACTTTAGGGAATGGTATGTTTATCCATTCACAGTGATTCCTCCCCCTTTGCTAGAGGATCTGGTTTGGGGGTATCCAAGGACCATAAACCACAGGTTTAAAGATGAGCTGTGTCAACAGTCTTTTATTTTTTCAGAGAAGGTGAAGTGAGAAGTCGATTCTCTTTGTTTGTGGTGCTCTGAGAGCAGCTTTAACAGAAAATACTGTCATTTGTGAATAAGTGCTGAAAATCCTAAGGATGTTTGTCTCAGTGGCGTGAGTTCCTATTTTCTCCCAACTTATCAAACTAGTTAGCTCCATTTGCTTGTTGCGTTGGCTGTTGTGAGACTTTCCAAATAACTAATCTTATGCCAACCTTATTAGTTAAACCAGTCTCTCACCTGGGGATGTTGAAGATTGTGCTTTTTGTCCAGTGAGGACATGGGGGAGACTGAGCAACCTGACCTGCAGGCTGAACCCCAGCACAGTGGCCGCAGTGGCTGCGCTGTGGTTGCCACCAGCTTCTCCAAGAGGCTCTGGCCCTTTTGACAGCTCCCCTCAGGCTGTGGATTTCCTCAAGGACACTTTAAAGAAGCTGCCTTCACAACAGAAAAATGAAGTCAATTTATGACTCTACAGTTTACAAAAAGGGACATGAATTTCATGTTTTTAAAATACAACTGACAAAACCATAAGAAAACTCTAGAAATCTTGATCTCTGCTGGCTTGAGTTTTTCTTTATATTTGTATAAATATATTTATCTTATTTGTTTGAAGTTAGATGTATCTTTCATGAACTGTGTTTTCTTTTGCCCTATTCTTTATTGTTGGATATGATATCAACTGTAAGATCGTGTTCATTTTTAATGGAATGAAAACAATTTCATGAAAGCTCAGGAAGTCTGGGGTCTGAGCTTACAGCTGCAAATTTCTCAAAGCCTCAGTTTTATTCATTTTTGTTTTTCATCTTTTATCACGTTGCAAATGACATTGACAGTGCAATTAAAATTCACATAATCTTAACCACTTACAGATATCAATATTGGTATGAAGATTCTGACAAATGGTATTATTTACTTTTAGAATGGATTTAGATTTAGTTTTTTAGTCAACAACTTTGAAGCCATTTCTTGCCTTTTCATTGTTAAGTTCATGGATTACCATAGTTACCATCATGCTTGTCTTCACGAGAGAAATAAATGTCTCTTATTTTAAAAATATGTACTAACCTGGAAACTGAGAGATAAGATTCAGAGGATCAGGGAGACAAAACAACAAATCCTCACTAAAACAAGCTCTTCTGATTTATTTACCATAAAATTATTCCTAACATTTCCTTTTAGCCCCAATCTTGTGGCATGTTACTAATCTAAATGCCTTACTGCAATGTAAAAAGAATCCTCTTTTATACTGTGCATGTTTTCTGGCAGAACTGAAGATCCTAGCCTGGCCCTAGCTGTATGTTTGGATCTCTTTTGGGATGAAGTTGGTGGGAAGATGTACTTTCTTCACAGTATCTGGAGCAAGGGAAATCAAGGAGGGTGACTGATCTCAGTATATCAAAGGATGGAGTAAACAGGACATTAGAAGAAGAAAAATGAGATCCACTCCTAAAGACAAGGAAGAAAGATGCTGCCACAGGCAAATTAGAAGCCACAGGATGATGCTAAGTGAATGGGTGGGCTGTGGAAAGTTGGTGGTAATGGTGGTAGAGAACTAGGATTTTCTCTGGCTTTTTATTTGTTTTCTAATGATGAAGGAACCAATCACATTTCCAAGGTCATAATTGGCTCTTGTCAGCTATATGCTGGATTGGCCAAGCATTTTCCATTTCCTCAGTGAATAATATTCTTTAATCTTCATACCTTCTTATTCAGAGTGAAAATTGCTATATTGTACCAGAAAGCAAGTTTTTATAACTTTGGTTACCTCTTCATTTGAATGAATGCATCTAGAACGAGAGAACTGGCACTGCTTTTTATTCACTAAATTTAGTATCAGAGCGTAAGTATCTGAGAAAGGGAAGATTGAAAGGAAATCCAGAATTTTTTCCTGAGATGAGAAAGATGGACATAAGGCCTCAAGACCTGCAATTTCTGAGTTATCTTAGCTTCTGATATGTTCAAAACGTCTGGATGCACCAGAAGAAGTTATGGGTGTACTCTGAAATGTTAGAGTATTGATACAAACTTCTAGAAAATTAGCCTTGTAGAGAAATTGACTTCCAAGAAAAGATGTACAGGGAGTAACAAAATGAGGTAAGAGGCTACATGTGGAAGGGTATCCTAAGAAAGGGAAATAAGAAGTACAACAGTTCTGAGAAAGAAGTTTGCTTGGCATGCTTGGGAAAGAGTAAAGAACTGGTATGGTATGAACTGTTGAACTTAATGTAGGTATAGGCGGTAATGAAGAAATCTTATTTATAAATATGTAAATATACTTGGTTACTACACAAACAAGTTCTCTTTGCTCTGTTTGCTAAGAGGGCCTAGAAGCAATGACTCCACAGTAGCAATGAACATTTCTAGTATTCAAATATAGTTTCCACAACCACACTTCTAGACTCTGTGAATAAGTGGTTGGTATTTAGAGTTGGGTAGGAGATTCGCATAAGCTTATAACATCTTTTAGTGCTAGAAAGTAACCCAGTATTCTTACAGTATTATAATGAATATATTCAAAGAAAAACAACTAAATTAGCCAGACGTGCCTAAATTTAGAACAATTTGACAACTATACAAAGGAAATAAAGGGTAAACTGAATGTTCACAAAGTCATGTTAATACAGGGAAATTCTTGGATAGTAAAATAGTAAATTGGGAAGAAAAGACTAACTCTACAAAAGACAATTCTAGAAGCTCTGCTGTCAAGGAGGGTAGTATAGCATTCCATTTCTTCATTCTGGACTGGAAATAGTGATAGTTTTCTAAGGGTGATAGAGGAGGAAGGAGAAATAATACTCTGGCTTTCCAGTGCAGAAACTAGAAATGTTACATTAGCCAAGTAATCCAAGTCAACATGAGCAATAATTACTCATTTTTATACTCTGTGGTATTTGTCTCGAAACTCACAACTCCAATCTACTCATAAAAAAATACAAGACAAATAAAAAATGATCTGTATCCTATAAAATACTTGACAAGTTCTCTTCAGATCTATCACATTCATTAAAACAAACAAACAAACAAACAAAACAAAAACAAAACAAACAAACAAACAAACAAACAAACAAAAACTTAAGAAATTGTCAGAGCCGCCGGGCATGGTGGTGCACGCCTTTAATCCCAGCACTTGGGAGGCAGAGGCAGGCAGATTTCTGAGTTCAAGGCCAGCCTGGTCTATAGAGTGAGTTTCAGGACAGCCAGGGCTACACAGAGAAATCCTGTCTTGAAAAACCAAAAAAGAAAGAAAGAAAGAAAGAAAGAAAGAAAGAAAGAAAGAAAGAAAGAAAGGAAGGAAGGAAGGAAGGAAGGAAGGAAGGAAGGAAGGAAGGAAGGAAGGAAGGAAGGAAGGAAGGAAGAAATTGTCAGAGCCAAGAAAAACCTCAGGAAACATGACTGCTGAATGCAGGATTGTGGTACAGAAAGGGAGCATCATTATAGGGAAAAGTAAGAAATTTGACCTTAAGTGTAGTAGGGCAACTTGTAATGCGGCTGAAATTTTTACAAATTTTGATAGAGAAAAGCATTTGAAAAAAAAAGACATTTAAAAGGACCCTGAATGTTTGCAAATGACTTTCCCATATGTAAAGTTGCACCATAGTAGAAAGCACTCAATAATTGACAAGAATTCTTGGTAGAAAAGATCAAAGAACCTTCAAAGGGAGGTGAAGCAAAGAACAGGAAGAGGGAACACTCATCAATAGCTTAAATGTGACTAGGAAATGGGAAAAACAATCGAAAGGGTTGTTCAATATGTAGCTGATCTATTGCTTAAGTGTCATTTTTAGTTTTCTCTTCATAACTTTGACAATGGGAAAGGCACCTGTGTCTAAAGGTTTGCAGGTGGAGTGAGTGATTTAAAGCAAGCCTTGGAAGCACAGAGTTCATTGTCTAAATGGGTATTTTTCTCACCTACTCCCATTTTATTCCTGTGATGTCTGGTCCAATTCAATTTCTTACTAACCTTTCCAGTAGGATGAAAATAGAGCCATGACTTAAAAATCTGCTGGTATGTCCTTATTGATGTTATTAGATAGGAAATGTCACTGACAATATATTACTCATTTCTGTCTTGGATGGGTAGGCTCTCAAAATATGTGAAGGCTGAGCTTCAAATTTGTGTGTGAAGAGTTACTTTCTGAATATGTGCTCTTCTAGGCTTTGCTTCATTAATTTTGTGGTGCTTACTTCATTAACTAATTTAGTTTTCACTTCATTAATTTTCTCGGAGTCTCTCTCACTTTTTCAATGGCAGTAACAGTTCCTCTTCTATAACTATATGCTGCGCGTGTCTACTTGCATTTCCCCTTTTCACTTGGCTTCTTGTACAGGCTCATATGCATTCCACACTTGATTTTCAACTTGCTAATTAGTCTTGGGGAATATTTGATCCCAGTGTGTATTCTCAGTACTGCAAACTCCTCTAGTTTTCACCTCCCTGCTACTCTGTCTTCAGTTTTTATACTCAAAGGCAGAGGCTAGAAAAGACCAAAAAATGTGGGCTTTAAGATCAAGTATAATCCTAGACTTTCTTGCAACTCATAATTCTTTCTTGGAAAAATTCTTAATTCTTCCAAGAAAAGAACTAAATTCACACCATGACTATCACCTATTTCATGTATAGATACTAAGTACCAGACAATATATACTAGCAGAGGAAAGTCCCATAACAATATCCAAACATGGTTAGCAATGTGAGAAAAGAGCTATATGGAAAGGTTCATAGATGCACTGCTACCTTCACTGAGTGTGGCTAAGAGAAGACAAAAAAATTGGGAGTCTTAGAAGGTTAGTACCATATATACATGTACATAGACATGTATATATGTATGTATGTATGTATGTATGCATGTATGTATGTGGAATCTCCCTTCAAAACAAATGACTACTCTTTAAAAGATATGCTGGTGTTCTTAACTATCAGGGGATTTAAGTTGCCTAGCAGCCAAAGAAATAAAGAAATCCCCCATCTTCTCATTATTGCATGCCAGATGCTGTTCTTGGACAACAGATCTGATCACAGGAGGTCTCAAGACCTTTTTTTTCATGATAGGTCTTCATAGTGTATGTGTGTATATATATGTATATATATATATATATATATATATGAAAAACCAGTTATATATTATATAATATTATAATACATTATCAGTTCTGCCTGTTTTTGAAAGTATATTTTTTGATGAAAGCCACGCTAAAGTAAAATATTTAACTCATTACCAATTTTTAATTTTTAGTTGAAACATAATCCATATATTTTAGAAAATTATTGGATAACCCCAAGTACCAGAATAGATAGATGATTTGTCTGACCCAGCACAGCTGTCCCATTTGTGTAATAACCCAAAATGATGTGTATTTCTTGGCAGGGCTGGTTTCTTACTTCTTGAACATATGGGGTTACTCAATAAACCTTCACAGAACAAAGGGAACTTTAATAGAATGAATCTCTGTGTTTATTTTATTATATATGTTAATGATATTTGAATATTTAAAATGCTTCAGGACAACTTGCATCCTTGCCAAAGATGGAGTAAAGGCAGATTAAGTGGTCTGGGCTGAGAACAGCTCCTGAGCCAATGGTAGCCATGTCTTTTGTAGGTAAATCTGATAATCACAAGTCAGGCATGTATAATAAGGGCAAGTGCATCCCAATTTTCTTGGGTTTAAGTTGGCATTTCATAAAGCAGGAGGACCTAATTAAATAATGATTGGCATTTGGGCTAAGAATATATTCATAAACTCAGTAAATTAATTAAACAGAACAAATTTGATTATTTCCTGTCATGTCTAATACATGACATATGGTACATTGATTTTTAAAATTACCAACTTCAAAATGTTAGTATGTAATAAAAAAAACCTGATTTCTTTTCCTTTTTATTTTTTAAATTAAAACACAACTTCATTGTTTCCCCCTTCCCTTTTCTTCCTCCATACCCTGCCACATCCTCCTCATCCCTCTTAAATTAAGAGGGATATGAAGAATATCAGTGTGTTCTGCCAAGTTAGTTTAATGGTGCCTATATATGTATGATTTCAAATTTAACATACTAGAAATTTTCTCTCTCTAAATAAGCATTAGCATTCAAAATAATATCAGTAAAAATATATCTAGTCCAGTGATAACACTATTGGTCAAAGTGTTTTCAGTGCTCTTCATTCATTCCATAAATCTTTAGAAAGTACCTATTTCATGCCAATTGCCACATTAGGTCATGGTGCCAGAGAGGACAACATGCCTGCCCTCTGACTAGAGTTGTCATAACATTCATAACTACCTAGAGTTTCTTATAACATTCCTTTTACAATGTTTTTTTCCTTATAATAAAACCATTTCTTTAGTTCTTTATTTTTCTTGCAAGTCCCTTTAATTAGCTTAATTATCTACCCGATTTGTTATATAAATATCCGAAGTTTACAAAAAAATAAAAGAAGAAAAAAGAAAGAAAAGTAGATTTGCTCCTGGCTGGCCCCCCTATTTGTAATCACCCCTGTTTTCCCTACCATCTATGATACCCTTCTGCCTTTAAATATCTTTGAGCGAAGTTTCCTTCAGTACAAAAGCTACCCCACCTTTTAAAAACCTATCTCATGCTCTGTTTACTTATCATCATGTGTAGTAATCAACACTGTCTCTTAGAGGGAATGTATCTGGCATCTTTAAAGTCTTTCAGGAAACATTTCTGTTGTTTTTACATATCAAAACCAACTTTAACAAAGAGAAATTCCTAGTTTACTAGTAGTAGTCTTTCTCAAACCCATGAAGTTATGGATACTTTGTCTTTTGTTGGTTAACTTCACCTGTTTTATGTCACTGTAGTAGAATATCTGAGACTATAGAATACATAATGGTGACAGATTTCTTTTGGCTCACGACTATGAATGTCCATGATCATGCTGCTATTATTTTCTCAGCCTCTTCTGTGATTTTCATGCTGTTCTGTGCTTTGTTGAAAGAAACAGGGTATGTGTAGATGAGTGGAAAAGTGACCCAATTCCTGACATAATAAACACATTCCCACAATAAAAACGTTAATCTATTCATGAAAGTTCATTTGCAATGATCCCAAATACTCTATCATCTTTAAATATTCTTGCACTGGAGACCAAGTCTCAAAAAAATTTGGTAGAGACAAATATTTGTAATATTATTTGAAAAGTCCAAACTATAGATGGATGATTTCAGTTGAGTTTTTGTTTCCTTCTTGGATATGAATAGTAATATATTTGATTTTTTGTTTCATTTTTGGGTGTGTGTACGTCCTTGTGGTGGGAACCATACAGACATTGGTACACATGAGGAAGTCAGAAGACAATGTGGAGGAGGTGGTTCTTCCTTTGGCCATGTAAGACCCTGGAATTGAACTTAAGGTTCATAGCAGGAACCTTTACCTACTGAACCTTCTCACAGCGCCAATATGAACTCCTAGGTCATAATTACTTGGTCATATCTGAATGCATATTGATTTTTAAAATAATTTTATTGGTAAGGTGAAACATAGTGAGTCTTTATAATGTACAATCTCTGGTGATTTCTCTGCAGACATTACTTCTACTATAATTTTTATTGGTGTTTCTAACCCATTTTGGTATATATACTTCCTGAATAATGTCTGGTGTTGGTTTTCAGACTGTATGACTTACCTTACAAATGTTTGTTTTATTAAATGTTTAAGTTATTTTTATTTAATTAAAATATGATAATATCATTTCTTTTTCCCTTTTGTCTTCGTAATTGCTCCCACTTCCAACCAGCCATCTTACCTTTTCTCAAATGCACTCTCTTTATTTAGTTGTTATATATGTGAATGAATATATAAATACAGTCTGTTAAGTCCATTTAATGTTGCTTATGTATATTTATGTTCAGGTATGGCCACCTCATATTGGATAGCCAAGGAAAACTAATTCTTTCTCTGCAGTTATTAATTGCATACAGCTTTTTATCAAGTAATGGGGCCCCATGGGATTTTTCCCTACCTACATTCGAATTTCAAGTGGTCTTATTCAGATCTTGTTTAGATGCTCACATTGCTGAAATTTATTGGGTGCAACTTCTCTAGCATATCAAAAGATGTTTTCTAATCACTTTCCTTGCTTGTAAGTTGCAGTACTGTAACCTTATTCTTGCCTTTGGATAAAAGAAATGTAGAGCAAAAATTCATTTATTTTCTCATCCTTTTTTGGAATTTTTATGCTATCTATTTTGTGAATTCATCACCTTTTATCAGGTTTGTTAGCAGTACAATAAAATATTACATTATAATTTGATTTTTGTTTAGTTTAATTAATTTATATTTGTTCATTCAAATGAGTACATTTTTATACTTTAATAATATTTTTCTTTCAATGTTTCAAATGTTATATTGATTATATCCAGCCACTGCTACCTTTCTCCATCTCTTCCTAGTATCTCGCTACTCAATATTATTCCTAACTTCATATCTATTTTTATTATTATTAACTTTCTGCTCAGTTACTACTGACCATGTATATATAGGTGTGTGACCAATGAAAATAATTATGTATTTCTTATCACAGAAGTTATATAAGTTCAGTAAAAACTCAGACTATGTAAGATCAGGTATTATTTTAAAAAAGAAGTGGAAATAATATAATGTAGTTTATGATGATTTTTCTTCAGCAGAAAAATTGATGCAACTTAGTTCTGCTGCCTAGAAAGAAGGGTTGTTATTCACATGGCTACTGTTTTATTCATTTTTATGAAAACCTTAATATCATGTTCAAACTGCTAGAATAAGGAAGAAATTCTTTATCTTGTTAACTCAGAAATGGTGGAATAGTTCTTCTATAACTCAGTATGTCATAATCAGGAGATATTTAATTCAGTTACATATTTAAAAATCAGATGTTATATATGTTTCTAATGAGCTGGGATGCCAGTGAGCTTATAATAGAGGGAACATTTAATGGGGTTGGACAGACCACAGTTCCAGACTTCAAAATACAGATGATGAATTGCAAATTCTTCCACTTGATCCCTATGGGTTATGGTTTCCTCCTTAAACACTGTATTCGAATGATATATAGTGTCTGGTAATAGCACCTGGCTCCAAACTTGGGGATCCCTTTGGGATTTCACAAAGCTTATGGTTTCACTCATAGTGTTTTCTTTTGAAATAGTATCTTCCAAATTCTTTTGAAAAGAACTATTATTTGAAGCGGCAAATAGTTGGATGATTAAGATGCCTTTTCAGATATGTATGTGAATATTTGCTGGTATAGAAGTAAAAATAAATATTAAATGCATTTACAAATTACATCTTCTAAAAAGTATAAACAGCCTGATTTTTTTAACTTTTAAAAGTGAACGCATAAAATTCTATTTATTATGTAAGCCATGATTTGAAGTCTGGATACATGATGTAATGGCTATCTTATCTGACTAGGAAATATATCCTTACCTCCTCTCTGTACCTTTTTTATAGTGACGACCCTTCACCCATTTCCTAGTGTTTTTTCAAGAATACAGTATGTAGAGACTGAAGGAATGACCATCCAGAAACTGCCCCACCTAGGGATCCACCAAACCTAGACACTATTGCAGATGCCAACAAGAGCTTGCAGACAGGAGATTGATATAACTGTCTCCTGAGAGGCTGTGCCAGTGCCTGGCTAATACAGAAGCAGATGCTCACAGTCATTCATTAGATGAAGCACAAGGTCTCCAATGGAGGACCTAGAGAAAGTACCCAAGGAGCTGAAGGGGTTTGCAGCCCCATAGGACGAACAATAATATGAACTAACCAGTACCCCCAGAGCTCCCTGGGACTAAACCACGAATCAAAGAAAACACATGGTGGGATTTGTGTCTCTAGCTGCATATGTAGCAGAGGATGGCCTAGTTGGTCATCAATGGGAAGAGAGGCCCTAGGTCCTGTGAAGGTTCTATGCCCCAGCATAGGGGAATACCTGGTCTAGGAAGCGGGAATGGGAAGGTTGGGGAGCAGGGGGAGGCGGGAGAGGATAGAGGATTTTCATAGGGGAAACTAGGAAAGGGGATAACACTTGAAATGTAAATACAGAAAATATCTAATAAAAAAAGAATACAGTACATTATTACCTTGTCCAAGTTGTATGATGAGTTTCTTAAGCTTATTTCTCATGTCTAGTTGAAATTTTGCGTTCGTTGAGTGAAATCTTCTAACCTTACTCCTAACTCCACAAACCCCTGCTAGCGCCATTTTATTCTCTGTTTATAGGATATCATCTTTTAGGTTTCACATATAAATTAGACCACATGGCATTTTTTGTTTGTTTCTGTGCTTGGTTTATTTCAATTACCACAGGGTCGTATGGATTCTCTTCACTGACACAATGGTATGTTTTTTTTTTCTTTCTATGTTTGGATATTATTTAATTTAATTGTGTATGTATATACTTTTCCCATCCATCTACTTATAGCTGCTTATCTTGTTTCTATTTTTTACTGTTATGTAAAATGGTGCAATGACCATGCGAGTTCAGATGTTCCTTTGATTTATTAATTTATTTTCTGTTATACAGTGAAGGATTTGTGGATAATGTGGTAGTTCTATTTTCAACATATGAAGGAACTGCCCACTGTTTTCTGAAGTGAATACAATGACTTGAATCCCCACCAACCATCAGCAATGGCTTCTTTTTCTATTGTAGTTTTGTTAGTGCCTATTTTGCCAGTTATGAGACAGTATCTTATTGTTGGTTTAATTTTAATTTTAATGACTATAAGCAATGTTGAGCACATTTAGATTTCTAGTAGCTATTTGGCAAGCTTCTTTGGGTAAATATCCATTCAGGCACTTGAACATTTTTCCTATTTAACTCAGCATACATTAATGCTGAAAAAATGGATTTTATTGCAGCATTGTGATGCCTACTCTTATGCACCTCTGTATTACCTTCACTTACCTCCTCCCCTTATGCATTGTTTATTTTTCTTCCACAGTAGAGTTCTTTTTGTATATTCTATGAGATAGTTCATTCTTCTATTCTTAACTACACTTATTAAAGAGGAAATCACTTCCTTATTTATAAAAAAGCATTTAGATGTATGAAAATTTATTTCTGGGTTGCCTATTCTCTTTCATTAGTCTCTAAACATGGAGACTAATATTAGTCCATTGTCTCTCAGTGATTGTGTGTGTGTGTGTTATCCAATGAAATTTATTTAAATTTGTTTACAGTAACACTTGTGGGACCTTGTTTACAGAAGTATGTCATTTACCATGACTATACCATTACAGAAAGTGATTTTCTTCCCCATCAATTGTTATCTTTTTTTTAATGCTCAGCAAAAGTAAAGGTATCATGAGAGCCTCCAACTGCCATGAAAAAGTGTTGACAGACCAATTTTATGTAGCTCTTCTACAGGTAATTTTAGCAGTCATGAATTCAAGAGAATAAAAGTCATGTCACACCTAGAAATTAGTGTTCCACAAAGTGGACACCTCAATATTTCTTCTGCCCCTTCTTCCATAATGTTTCTTGAGCCTTAGTGTATATGTGCGATACAGATGCCACATTTATGTCTGTGTATTTACAGTCAAACTATTTTGTGTACTTTGACCAATACTGAGTCTCTACAGTTAATTCTAACCATTACAAAGATAAACTTTTTTCACCAAAGCTGAGAGCAGTGTTATTCCTTGGGTGGATGCATAGCCATTTAGAAGGTAATTTGATAGGCATATCAAATACATTTAGCTAAACATTAGTAGTCACTTCCCAAATAGGGCCTATAATCTCCTTAGCCACAAACTTTGAGTGGATTTTATATATCAGATGTGATTTCCCTTCTGTGGAATTTTGTATATTGTGTGAAATAGGTCACTAATTTCCTTCTTCCACATTTAACAACATTTATTAAAGAGGAAATCCCTTTCCTATTTATTCTTGACACCTCACCAGTTGAGAAGTAGTTGGTTACCTCCATAAGAGACTTACCATGTCTACAAACAAAGAGGAACATTGTTCCTGGGCAGTCAGTATTGGTACACAGATAATCCATAGCTGAATAAGACTGTTTTATGGCCATTCTCCCCCAATAGCCTACATAGTTGTCTTCTGGCAAGATCAGGGGTAGCCAGCAGCTATGAAGCTTTGTGGTATATTTGATACATATGGCTGCACCATAATTTATTTTAAACCATATTATTTTATAGCAATTTTAAGTGCCATTGCCTTTTCTTTGTTTTGGTTTTACTAGTCAGTGTTTAATGCTGTTATACATGTTTATTGCATTATCTGTAATATATTTATTGCATAATTTTCAAGTTCAATAAAATGATCACTTCTAACTTTTTTGGTGGAACCTCTAGAGCTTTCTATATGATACTGGTGTGTCTAAATAAGTACACTTTAATCTATTTTATTATATGAATACATGTTATCCCTTTATTTTGTCCAGTTTGTCTTGGACCTTCAATACTCTATTCCCTTGAAGTGGGTATTGTAGTTACTCTTATTTATTTTGGATCTTCAAGAAACAGCTATCTGCCTTTCTTCATCTGGCATCATCTTACCTGTAGATAAGTTACATATGGCCTTTATCTTATTGAAGTTTCTTCTACACAAAAATTTGCTGATTTTCTTAATGATGAAAGGATATTGAATTCATCATAATTTCATCTATTGAAATGGCAATATGGCTTTTGTATTTGTCATGTTAATACATGTTCCACTATTTTTAAAACAGCCTTATTTGTGAAGCCAGAAGCTGGAAAAAACCTAGATGTCCCATGAGAAAAGAATGGATACAGAAAATGCAGTTCATTTACACAATGGAGTACTACTCAGCTATTAAGAACGAGAACATCTTGACTTTTGCAGGCAAATGGATGGAACTGTAAAATATCATCTTGAGTGAGGTAACTTAGACCCAAAAGAACATGCATGGTATTTAGCTCATTTACATTTCCAATGCTATACCAAAAGTCCCCCATATCCAACCACCCCCACTCCTCTACCCACCCACTTCCCCTTTTTGGCCCTGGCGTTCCCCTGTACTGGGGCAAATAAAGTTTGTGTGTCCAATGGGCCTCTCTTTGCAGTGATGGCCGACTAGGCAATCTTTTGATACATATGCAGCTAGAGTCAAGAGCTCCGGGGTACTGGTTAGTTCATAATGTTGTTCCACCTATAGGGTTGCAGATCCCTAAAAAATGGGAAAAAAAAAGAACATGCATGGTATGTACTCACTTTTAAGTGGATATTCACCCAAAAGAAAAAAAAAAAGAAAAAAACCCATACAGAATACACGAGATACAGTCCACAGAACTCAAAAAGGTCAACAAGCCTAAGGGCCCATGTGAGGACATCTCAGTCGCACTTGGGAGAGAGAAGAAAGCAATCACAAGTGGGGAGGGAGGGAAGGACCTGGGAGGGAAAGTGGACGGGGCTAGAGGGCAGTAGTGGTTAGAGGGGGACCTGATCTGTTATCCTGAATATTTATTGATGGTTTGTACATATATGTGCATTTTTGAAAGAACTTCTTGTTATTGATTTTCAAGGGTTATCACTTTGGTCAAAAAAGATGGTTAATAAGATTTCAGTCTTGTTAAATTTTTTAAAGTTTGTTTCCTGAGAGACCATTTGCTCCTTCCTAGACAATCTCCTATGTGCAGTGGAGGACAGTGTGTATTTTTTTCTCTTAGAAGCAATGTTCTGTAGATGTCTGATAGGTCCACTTGATCAAGAATATTTCTGTCTAATGTGTCTTTATTGATTTTTTGCCTGAATTATCTGGCTCCTTTGTTGAAAGAGGAGCCATTCTGTCTTTAGACAATTCAATCGATTTATATTCAATTAAGTGAAAATTAACTAATCACAAAAGTTCTGACACAGATTTTTTTCATTATTCCATACTACTTTGAATTTTGAAGTTGCACACTGGTATTTGTCCAGTCGATTTTGTATTGTAGATGCTTTTGTAATCATCATTAGCATGCTTTTTCCCCATCTAGAAGCAGTCAAACTTTTAGCGTTGTTATGAAAAATCTCATGGCAGTGGTCACCCTAAAGTTTTGTTTCTCTGTGAATATCTTTAATTCTCTTTTATTTATGAATGACAGCTTTGATGGGTCCATTTGTCTCCTTAACAGTTTCTTTTTCTATCTGCATATGAGGTATGTGATCCCATTCTTTTCTGATGTATAAGGTTTCTGTTAAGAATTCTGCATATGGCTATATCAGGACATCCTTATATTGTTGTTTCCTCCTTTGTTTGGGATTTAGTGTTTTCTAAAAAAATTGTCATCGATGTTATTGTCATCTGTCTGTCTATCTATCTATCTATCTATCTATCTATCTTTCAGTACGAGGGATTGAAATCATTGTTGTCAGTGTGTTAAGGAAGTACTCCACCACTGGCCTACATCACCAGCTCTACTTTTTACTTTAATTTTGTGACAAGATCTCACTATGTTTAGGTCAGACTGGCCTTGAATTCATTTTGTGGCCATGGCAACCCTTGATCTGACAATAGTCTGGTTGCTAAGATTACAGGAATGTGCCATGAAGCTTGGCTTATTTGTCTTTATTTTTGGCAATTTGCTTAGAATATATTTTGTGCACATTTTATTTTAGTTGAATATAACTAGAGACTTGACTGAAATGTACCTGGATATTAATGTCTTTTCATAAATCTGTAAAGTTTCCTTTACATTTATTTAAAAAACCTTTTATTTGATTGCTTTTTGTCTTTTGAGACTTGCTTTTGCTTCATAGCCCAGGCAAGCCTCAAATATATAATTTTTGTGCCTTTCCCACCCCAGATTTGCTGCCTTGAAGCTACCCCATAAGTCCCATAGGCTTCTTAGGTTTAAATTTTTTAGTTGAAAGAAACGTCATAGAATGTGTTTTGATGGTATTCACCTCTTCAAAATCTCCAAGTTCTTCTACCTTTTTCCTATTCATCCAGCTGTGTCCACTATTGTTGGAATTCAGTAAGTCTAATTCATGCTTCACACATATAATTATATGTGATATCCCACTGCAAAATGATTACCAGAGGCTACCTTCTTTAACTCCACCCTCAGCAGTTATCAAATATCAACATCTCCTTGGCTAGCCATGTCACTTTGTGTCCACCTCCTCTTTCCATACTTGGATTCGTCTGCCTTGATCATGCACAAGTCTAGTACATACTGTTACATGTGCAGTAAATTCACATATACAGTTGTCTTTATATATCCTGAAAAGACTGTTTCCTTGTAACTGTCAACAGTTTTTCCACCCCTCTTACATGATGGCCCCTGAGTGAAGGCAGGAAGAAGTGTTTCATAGATGCCCATTTGTTATAGATGCCCACACTATCTTATTATTCTTTGCACTTGTACTAATCTATAGGAGTCAGTTTAATACTATCTCCATTTATCAGAATAATAGTAGTAGGATTTCCCTTAGAGATGGACTATGACCTGTCTACTCAAAGTTATTTTTTCCTCCTAGAATGATGCAAGGTATGAGTTTCATCTTGTGAAGCCAGACCTAAATCCAATCAAGAAATGGCTAATAATTTCCATGATATTTGTACCACTCTTAAATGAATGGGCATATCTTGCCAGGCAGGTCATTATTGTAGTTTACATAGTTCACAACTGGATATGACTAATGATTACTTTTCTTCTCCAGCGAATCAGATGGTACTTTCCAGCATTATCTTTCAAGATAGCCAGTATGGATGAAACCTCTGTGTCAGTAACAGCTTGATATCCTATATTCAATGACTTTACTATGTAGTGTCTTCAGCAATAGGATCTTACCATCAAGTTCTTGATAGTAAGCAACAGCATTGGAAGAAACCTGTGATATTTGGCAGTCTATGGGGCCTCTCTTGACAGCAGGAGGTAAAGCATCCAGGGCATTGGGATTTTATTAGGCCACATTGTTCAATAGGATCATTGCCATCCTACTATAGGGTAACTCCATTTAAACTCTTTGCTATATATTAGAATACTAGAGAGGAACACTCCTCCATTGTTGGTGGGATTGCAAGCTTGTACAACCACTCTGGAAATCAGTCTGGTGGTTCCTCAGAAAATTGGACATAGTTCTACTGGAGGATCCCACAATACCTCTCCTGGGCATATATCCAGAAGATGTTCCAACAGGTAAGAAGGACACATGCTCCACTATGTTCATAGCAGCCTTATTTATAATAGCCAGAAGCTGGAAAGAAATAAGATGTCCCTCAACAGAGGAATGGATACAGAAAATGTGGTACATTTACACAATGGAGTACTACTCAATTATTAAAAACAATGAATTTATGAAATTCCTAGGCAAATGGATGGACCTGGAGGGCATCATTCTGAGTGAGGTAACCCAATCACAAAGAAACTCACATGATATGTACTTACTGATAAGTGGATATTAGCCCAGAAACTTAGAGTACCCAAGATATAAGATACAATTTGCAAAACACATGAAACTCAAGAAGAATGAAGACCAAAGTGTGGACACTTTGCCCCTTCTTAGAATTGAGAACAAAACACCCATGGAAGGAGTTACAGAGACACAGTTTGGAGCTGAGACGAAAGGATGGATCATCTAGAGACAGCCATACCTGGGGATCCATCCCATAATCAGCCTCCAAATGCTGACACCATTACATACACTACCAAGATTTTGCTGAAAGGACCCTGATATAGCTGTCTCTTATGAGGCTATGCTGGGGCCTAGCAAACAAAGAAGTGGATGCTCATAGCCAGCTATTGGATGGATCACAGGGCCCCCAATGGAGGAGCTAGAGAAAGTGCCCAAGGAGCTAAAGGGATCTGTAACCTTATAGGTGGAACAACAATATGAACTAACCATTACCCCCCGGAACTCATGTTTCTAGCTGCATATGAATCAGAAGATGTCCTAGTCGGCCATCAGTGGAAAGAGAGGCCCATTGGTCGTGCAAACTTTATATGCCTCAGTACAGGGGAACCCCAGGGCCAAGAAGTGGGAGTCAGGGATGATGGGCATGGGGGGGTAAGGTGGACTTTTGGGAGAGTACTGGAAATGTAAATGAAGAAAATACCTAATAAAAAGGAAATAAAACCAACAAACAAAACAAACAAACAAACAAAAAAAGAATACTAGTAGGTTTGTATATGAATTTTTGTACGGTTCTCATTGTTATGTATACCTCTCTGTAGTTTCTCCTCTACTGTGCTCTCCCCTACCAAACTCCAATGTACCAAATTTGTTCCATTATTCCGTTTTAAGCCTTTATATCACTGTGTTTTATCCTCTCCCTTGAATGACCTCCATGCTCACTTACCACTTTTTTTGACCTCTATGAGTATTTCAAATGAAACACAAATCTGAAGATTCAAAATTAACATCTGCAGATTAAATAAAATAAGCAATATTTGTCCTTCTTGGTTTGGAGCACCTCAGTGTAGATAAATATTTCTAGCTTTATTCATTACCTGCAAATTTCATCATTAAATTTATCTTAACAGCTGAACACTATCCACCCATGTAAATGTACTATGCTTTCATCATTCATTAATCTGTCAATGAAAATATATTTCATTTGTTGATGAAAGTTGACTATCTCTAGTTTCTGGCTATTATGACCATAACAGCAACAAACATCAGTGAGCAACTGTCTTCTGTAGTATGATGGAGAGTCTTTTGAGATTTTTTTACTTCTTTTAAGAACTCTGTTCAGGTCCCTAGTTTATTTTGTAATGGATCATTTATTTTTTTTTTATTCATTGTATTTTGAGTTTTTTGTATATTCTGGATATTATTTTTTGTCACATTTATAGCTGGCAAAGACTCCCACACTGTGGGGCTCCTTTTCACTGTTGATTGTTTGTTCAGCTGTACAGAAGACATTTAAATTTATGAAGACTCACTTGCTAATTGCTTGTCTTAATTCCTTGGTAAATTCAATGCAATTCCAAATAAAATTCCCATTTCATTTTTCACAGAAGTAGAAAAGAAGACCTATTTGAAAATCCATTTATAAACACAGAAAACAGAATATGGCTGAATAAATCTTGAGCAAAAGGAACGATGCTGGAGAAATTACTATTCCGGATTTCAAGATATAGGGCAGAGCCATAGTAATAAAAGCATTATGGTACTGGCACAAAAAAAATAATAAAAAGACATGTGGACCAATGAAACAAAATAGGAGACCTAAAACTGAGTACACATAACTAACTATGACTATCTGATATTTGCCAAAGTGGCAAAAAAAAGTAAACTGGAGAAAATACAGCATCTTCAACCAGCATCTTCAACAAATAGTAATGGGAAAACAAGATATTCACATGTTAAAAAAAGAAAGAAAGAAATTAGACCTGCACCCACTGTCTTGCAAACAAAAAGTCACCCTAAATGTGTCAAAGACCCCAATGTGGAGCCTGAACCACTGAAACCAATAGAAGGAAACAGTCAATGCCCTACAAGATAAAGGTGCACGGAAGGATTTGCTCACTAGCACCCGATCACATACTTTTCTTCTTTCCTCTTTTTTTCTTATACTGTATTTTCTAATGACTTGCCTTCATGTTATAGATTATTTCTTTTGCCAGATCTCTTCTAGTGATGGTATTCTCTATTGTATTTTTTCTTTTATTTTATACTTTATAGGCTAGATTTCAATTTGTTATTTTATTATTTCAAACTGTGAAATCTATCATTCTACTAAATACTTACTTTGCTGAACTTTTTTTTTTTCCTAAATTTTCTTGCTAAGCTTCCTTAAATAGCCATTTTGATTATTTTACAAACCTATATTAATAAAATTAAAATGGTACTGGAACAAAAAATAGACATGTGAACCAATGAAACAAAATGGAAGATATTATCAGATAGTTCATATCCACCATTTTTATGTATACTTTATTTTCTTACAAAGTTACAGGTTTCCATATGGCATTTTCACACATAATTCCTTTTGCTTGATTTCCCCCACCCCATTGCTTCTCCTTTCCCATCATATCATTTTCTATCTCTTTTGCTTCTGTACCTTATACACTTTTCCTTTAAGAAAAAGTCTCACTGATATTCTCAGTGTTGTAGTTTAATGAAAATGACCTCCATTGGCTCATTGTTGGAATGACTGGTCCCCACTTGGTAGAACTGTTTAAAAATGATTAGGAGAGGTGGCTTTATTGGAGGAAGTGTCAAATCCCCATGCCATATCTGCTTTGTTCTTGTAGATTAGATGTAAGCTCTCAGCTTACATCCTGTGCCATGGCTGCCTGCCTGTTGCCATACTCCCTACCATGGTAATTGTGGGCTCACCTTCTGAAACTATAATCCCTAATAAGTTTTCTTGGCCATGATGTCTCTTCAAAGCAACAAAAAAGTAAGTAAGAAACTCAGGTTGGTCTTTAATTCACTATATAGCTCAGTAAATCTTATTTCTGTCAATTGAATTTTACATTTACTACTGTGAGTATTACCACTCTTTTGACTATACTTAATATCTAATCTAACATGAAAATGTATGTAAAACTTTTATTGTTATATATGAACAATTTTACTTATAAATTTAGAGTTACAATTATAGACAACTTTTTTAAAGATTGTTTATTTTTAATGTTTGAATAAATTAAATTTTATTTTTATATTTATACATTTAATACTCTTGGTTGTATTTTATTTTTAAGAATTTCATTAAGAAGATAGTTTATTTTAATCAAATCCAACCCCCATTCTCTCTCCTCCAATTCTTTTAATATCACACTCATCATTTTTCTCTACCAAATTTATATGGTGTTTTTTTAAAGTCAATTGAGTTTGCTTAATGTTTTCTGTCAGTGCATGGATATAGAGCAACCTATAGAGTGTGGGTAGCCTCTCAATGCCTGTATCCCTGATGAAAAGTGATTGTCTCACCCCCAGCACCTGCCAATCACCAAGAACTCTTCAGGTATGGTAGTACTTCTTAAGCTTCTCCCTTTCCTATGCATGCTGAGATTTTGACAGGCCTGATCTTGTGCAGATCTCATGCATGCAGTCATAGTTGGTATGTGTTAACATATGTAACAGCCTTGTCATGTCTGAGAAATACTGTTTTGCTGCAGACACCTACCATCGTCTCTTCAATGATGATCCCTTATTTTGGGGCAAGGAGATTCATATATTACTATTTCTTTAAGGAATGCCATGGGCAACTATTTTCTTCACATTGGTGATGTCACATTCTTGATAAATGCTCATTTGAATTATGTGTATATTTTCAGGATTTTTCTGTTTAGACTGGCTTTGTCTGGCTATAGAGAAGCCAAAGGATGCTGTACCCGATTAGGTATTGTCACACTTCTGACCCAGTGATGTGATGGACTAAGATATTAGGAAAGACACATGATATGTATAACTGGAGGGATATATCTGAAGACCAGAGCCACTGAGTGCTGGATGATATTGAAGAACCTTCTAGAACCTGTTGACATTTGCCTGGTAGCTATGTGGGCCAGAGATCTAGTTTTCCATGGAGATATTAGGCAGGAAAGATGTGGTCCTACCTGATGCCAAGGCATGTCTAAAGGTTCAATCTATAGATTCATTCTTGGAATATAAAATCATAGCCCAGAACTAAACTTTAATGTAGCATGAGTAATATTGTGGTTCAATACAAATTCTCTGCTTACTTCAATTGTTTTCTCTTATGAAAAGAGTATTTCTCTATATGATATGCTGTCAAAACTTGGAAAAGTGATGAAAATAGTAAAACACAGTTTTCTCCTTACTCTTTTTGAAACATCTATTATATAATAACATTATTATTAATAATTATCACTCATATTTATGATGATGATGATGATGGTGGTGGTGGTGGTGGTGGTGGTGGTGATGCAACAGCCAGGTAGCAACTTTCCCTTTATTTCATTAAACATGGATGAAGTATTCATATTGATATTTCTATAGAAGGATGATCATTTTCAAGTCCTAGTCCAATATTACACTGTCTTACAAAACTTCACTTGTCTAGTCACATAATATCTCATATTTCAGTACCAACTAAGTGTCTCATGAAACTGTTTTAACTTTCATGTAAGTGGATAGTTTTCATTATTTGATTTAAACTCCATCACTCTGCAGAGAGCTTTAATTTTGCCTGGAGAAAATTCTTTTAACATCCTTCTTTCATTAATGCAGTCACTCAATAATTGAGAAGCTATTATGTTTTAGACACTGTGCTAGCTTCTGGGAAACAACAAGAACTGAAAGATACTTTGGTTTCTAGGTGCTAATAATAGTCTACTCGACTCTACATATAATTATTGCACATTATAATAAGTACAGAAACAACTGACTACATCATAGGAACAGTTCGTTTAAACTATGGAATAGAATGCAGAAATCACTCTTGATGTGACCTTTCTATTTAGATTCTATCACTGAGAAATTTTTAGATTGAATTATTTTTTTGCTTGTTTGTTTAAATTCCCCTATAATTATATTAATCATTATTGTGAATGTTTTGTGTGTGTAAGCATGGGGATGTAGCACAGCACATGTGTGGAGGTCAGAGGAAACTTTTCAGGAGTGAGTTATGTCTTTTGCATAGGTTTTTGAGGATTGAGCTCAGGTCATCAATCTTGTGAGGCAAGCACTTTGACCCACTGAGCCATCTAAGTTATTCTCATGATGAATTCTGAATATCAATGGTTCTAGGCTCTGAATGGGTATTAAAGATAAGGAGCATTTATATGTTTAGTTATTAAATGAACAGTGCTAATACACAGACTTCTTATGAGACAGTAGTAGAAAACATAGAGTTAATTTAGGGATACATAATGAAAAGTCCTATTACCACATGAAAAGTTCTTATAGTATGTTGTACTAGTTAGTGGGGGCAATATTAACTTTGAGAAGTGATGAAAAACTGTAGTTTATTTTCTGCTATATAATACAAGCTCAACAAAACAAGAGTCTGACCCTCTATTGCTCATCACTGCGAGCTTAAATTAACTCAGTTCTCTGTCAGCCTAAATTATAACAGTGTCTTAGGAAAATAACTCTGGCTGTTAATATGACAAACTAGAACCATGGAAACCAATATAGCTCTCTTTGAATAAAGTAATGAAGATCAGGGTTCTATTGAGTGCACTGTAACTACAATAAAGAAATTATTAAAAAGAAAAATAAAATGCTACATAGCTTTTTGGGCCTTGGAAACAACAATTAAAAATAACCTAGTACAATAACATAGTAACTCTGTTAGAAGAAATGAAGAGCCTACTAGGAAATGTAAGATTTAGAGAAAGGTTATGAAATGGGATTTTAACATAGAACACACAAGCCTTGAACATTATTTTTAATATTTTTTATTATTATGTATTTTCCTCAATTACATTTAGAATGCTATCCCAAAAGTCCCCCATACCCTCCCCCCCCACTTTCCTACCCACCCATTCCCATTTTTTGGCCTTGGCATTCCCCTGTACTGGAGCATATAAAGTTTGTGTGTCCAATGGGCCTCTCTTTCCAGTGATGGCCGACTGGGCCATCTTTCGATACATATGCAGCTAGAGTCAAGAGCTCTGGGGTACTGGTTAGTTCATAATGTTGTTGCACCTACAGGGTTGCAGATCTCTTTAGCTCCTTGGATACTTTCTCTAGCTCCTCCATTGGGGGCCCTGTGCTCCATCCAATAGCTGACTGTGAGCATCCACTTATGTGTTTGCTAGGCCCCGGCCTAGACTCAGAAGAGACAGCTATATCAGGGTCCTTTCAGCCAACGCTTGCTAGTGTATGCAATGGTGTCTAATCCAGTATACTAGACCCAGAGGTTATAGGCAGTTGTTTTTGTCTTCTGTTATACAAAATACCCGTATATTCAAACTATCAATTGCAGAGGTGTCCTAACATGAAATCCATAGTATTTTCTGTAAGCATAACAATAGGCAGAAAGATCACTATACCTTTCAAGATAGAACAAATTCATACGTGGTTTGTCTTAGACTGTTCTGAATTATTGTGATAAAATTCCTAAGATTTGGTAACATAGAAATGTATTAGCTCACAATTTTGGAGGCTAGAATGTGCAATACCAAGAAATGAACATCTTGTCTGTCCTTTGCTAACAGAAGGCAGAAGATAGAGGAGCAAAAATAATAGGGCAAACCCAGTTACATGAGCACTTTTTATATAGGCATTAATCCATGGCTTTTCTACCTTCATTATCTAAACACCTCTCATTTGGGCCCATCTCTCAACACTATTGTAATAGGATTAATTTTTCGAAACCTGAATTCTGGGAGTTATTCAAACCACTCAATGAAACAAATTACTCAATCAGCAGCATTGTTGCTGAATAATCACTTGTTAAAAATAAAGATGTTGACAAGTGAACAGGGAAAAAAAAGAAAACACAGCTGACTCACAAGATCTCTTAATAGTAGTAGTAGTAGTAATAATAATAATAATAATAATAATAATAATAATAAAGAATTTAGAAATATCTGGCCATAAAACCCCATCCTTTAGAATTCAATAGTACAATTTCAAAGTCCAGTTCCATTAACTGGCCATACAGAGGAGAAATTGCTATGTATGTCCTTACAGAGAACAGGCAGTTGAGTTGTATTTAAAAAAAATAGTAATAAAAAGACAATGGTAATTTGCTAAGCTAATATGTCATAACTTCGATTATGTGCAAAGTGAAGTGAAGTGTAGTGAATTTGAGGTCAACTTTTCAAACCAGTCATCAGGGGGAAAAATAAGAAAAGTGCCAAAGAGCCAAATATGCATGAAGCTGTGATTGCAGTTTAATAGGAAAATGGGGCTCTTGTCAGTTAGCTGAGTACCTAATAATGTTAACACCACTACAAACAAGTTGTGGTTTATTGCTTCAATTTCCTACATACTGGCAAGATATTTAAGAAGACTGATGCAGTAAAATATTTGATTTCAGTCAAATAATGTGACTAAGAGAGTGAAGAAAAAACTCTTTCTCAAAGGGAACACCACTCTACCAGGTACTTGTTACATTCTGCATCAGATCATTGGCTAAGCTGCTGATTTAATGGTTATGCTCAAAGGAAACTCCTTCATCAATAATTTTTGTTCAAAGCTATCATGTATTAGGTGATTTAAAGGAATAATATGCCTTGCCAGGACAACTCTGAACACATGTGAATTTCAGGGGGATTGACTATAATGTGACACCTTTGTGAATATGCCTGTTTCATTTAAAAGGAAAGATATGATTGAGGTACTTTCTTTTTATATGTTTTTATTAATTCTTTGAGAATTCCAAACACCATATTTTCTTCAAATTCATACTACTCTCCCAACCTTTTTAGATATTTCCTACCATCTATTCACTACTCAACTTGCTATTTGTGTTCTTTCTCTTTTTCTTTCTTTCTTTCTTTCTTTCTTTCTTTCTTTCTTTCTTTCTTTCTTTCTTTCTTTCTTTCTGTTTTGTTCTCTCTCTCTCATTCATATATATATATATATATATATATCGGTAAATCTCCAACCCAAATATGCCCCGGCAATGAAAACACAGCACAATTAATATGAATACATGCTGTGCACCTAGATTGGGCAGATCTACCACTACACTACCATCTTCCACATCTGTGAGACCCCTTATAACTTGTAGTTTCTCCAGGCCATGTGCTTTTGCTCTGCTTCCTCTTCCCCCTCCTCTGTGTCCTCTTCCTCTTCCATTTTCTCCTTCTTTTCTCCCTCTCCCCACCTTCCACTCCACCTTCCCTTTATTTGCCCAATCATCAGCTTTCCTTCATTTTACAAATTAAGGTGGGAAGCAGGTTTACAGGAAATCACCCGAGTGCTGACTCATTCCTGTTCACAGCCACTCATAGGAGAATGGAATTAACATCAAATATAACTAAACCCAGGGCTATCCACAACACTTATTTGGGGTTGGCTTACAATTTCAGAGATTTAGTCAATTATCATCATGCTGGGAAGCATGGCAGTATACAGGCAGACATGATCCTTGAGGAGTCAATAGTTCTACGTCTGTATCTGCAGGGAGCAAAGAGAGACTGCGTTACTGGATGTAGCTTGAGCATAGGTGACCTCAAAGCCCACCCACATAGTCCCACAAGTGACACACTTCCTTGAACAAGTCCACACCAACTCAAACAAGGCCACATTTCTTAATAGTACAACTTTCCCTATGGGCCAAACATTAAAACAAATGAGTCTACTTGTACCATACCAATTCAAACTCTCTCTCTCACACCCCCCCCCCCACACACACTTTTTAAAACCTACTAATTCTAGTTGTATTGACCAACTAATTATGGGCATGTGGTCTGTACTGGGTTGATATACCAGATGATAGATCACTGAAGAAAACTTACTTTTTCTTTCCCAGCAGAAATCATATTTCAATCTCTCCTCAGCTATGGGTGGTATTTCAAATATACTTCCCCTCTTCCATGCTAGGACTTTTCTCTGGCTTGAGCTTATGCAGTTCTTATCTGTGTTTTTACAAGTACTCTAAAGCTCATATCTTCCCTGTTGCATCTAGGAAACATTTTTTTCCTTGAAGTCATCCACCACCTTTTGCTCTTAAAATCTTCCTGCCCATTGTTCCATGTAGATCATTTAGTTTTGAGGGGAGGGGTACAATGTAGGCATTCCATTTCAGGATGAGTACTTCAAAGTCTCTTGGGGGCTGGTGGGATAGCTCAGTGGTTAAGAGCATTGACTGCTCTTCTAGAGGTCCTGAATTCAATTTCCAGCAACCACATGGTGGCTCACAACCTTCTGTAATGGGATCCCATACCCTGTTCTGAAGATAGCTACAATGTACTCACATACATAAAATAAATAAATAAATCTTAAAAAAAGGAGTAGAATGCTTTAAAAAACAAAACAAAACAAAACAAAACAAAAAAACAAGAACAAAGTCTTATGCTTTCCACGTTGACTTTTGATGGGTATTGGTGTTAATAACATCTACAGAGAGAAGCTTCTCTGAGGAAGATTGGGCAATGTACTGATCTCTGAGTATAGCAATATGCCATTAGTAGTCATTTTATTGCCATGTTCATTTTGTAGCCTAAAAGGAGCAGGTTTTCCTCTAGGGTCTATGACATATCTAGCCACACGTTCTAGGCCTCATTGACAGGGTCAGGTATAAATTCCATCTCATAGAAGGGGCTTGGTTACTCCCATAATATTCATGCCAATATTTTACTACTGGGTGTACCTCACCAGGCAAGTTGTTATATTAGCTCTAAGGGTTCATAACAATGAAATTGATTACTTTTACCCTTAAGTAGCATACATAGAACATTTAAACACTATGAAAGCTAGCCAGTAATAAGATTTCAGGTGAGCACCAGCTAGATTTTTCTATGTTCTATGGCTGAAGTGGGTGGTGTCTTCAGCAATTGCATCTTACCATAAAGATCTAGAGGGTAGCCAATAGTATGAGCAGCAGCCTATAATGGTTTTGGGTTTATAAGACCCCAATGACCAAGAATTCAATAAGAGGTAACTCTTATTTATGGTACTAGGAGCTTTAGTGAGTAATGTATTTTGATTGGATGGAATATTGTTCCAGCCCTATGGGCTAACTCCATTTAAAACTTTTATGTGTGTATATGTATATGCATATAAATATAAATATGTATATCATTTAGGTTGCTTCTGCAGTAGTAGGTTTGCATATGGCTTTTTAAAATTGACCTTTAGTGTTCTCTCTCCTCCTAGTCCCTTCTGTATTCTGCCTTCTCATCCCTTACTTCATTTAATGTTGCTGTTCCATTTTCTCCTTCCTCTCTTTGTAGAACTAAAGTCTATTTCCCCTTCCTTGAAAAATGCCTTCATACCCCATGGTATCTTAGTAGCTACTTAAATTTTATGGGTATTTTAAATTAAGCTCATATATCTAAAGCTTCCAATCTAATATCGACACATGAGAGAAAATATGATGTGTCTTTCTGAGTTTGGGTTATGTCTCTCAGGGTGATTTTTTCCAGGTACATCCATTTACCTCCAAATGTCATAACTTTATGCTTCTTAATGGCTGAATAATATTCAATTTTGTAAATGCACCACATTTTCCTTACCATTATAAGTTGATGGACATCTTGGTGGTTTCCATTTCCTGGCTGTTGTGAGTAGAGTGACAATGAACATGGAGGATCAAGTATCACTGTGAAAAGTAGATCTACTTTCAGATTTTTGAGGAAGTTCCACTCTTAATTCCTATCGTGGCTACAACAGTTTACAATATGACAGGTGGAAATAGTTGTTCCTTTTTTCTTTTATCCACAGTAGCATTTCTCATCATGTTTTCATTTTTTTCTGTGTTTCCTTTCTTGTCAGCTGTAGGAAGGAGTTCTCTGGTAGAATTTGGAGGTCACTTATTCATACTATTGTGTCATATGCAAATACGGATACTTTGATTTCTTTTCCAATTTGTATCCCCTTGATCTTTAAGTATTATATTGAAAAGATAGGGAGAGAATGAACAGCCTTGTTTTGTCCCCGATTTTAGTGGAATTGCTTTATTTTCTCCCCATTTAATTTGGTATTGCCTATTGGCTTGCTGTTTATTAATGTTATTGTGTTTAGGCTTGTCCATTATATTCCTGATCTCTCTGAGGCTTTTAACATGAAGGGTTGTTGGATTTTGTCAAAGGCCTTTTTAGTATCTAATGCAATGATCATGTGAGTTTTTCTTTCAGTTTGTTTATATGTTGGAGTATGTTGATATATTTTCTTTTTTTTTAAATTCAGTATTTTTTTTTTTACACTTCCAATGCTATCCCAAAAGTCCCCCCCACGCTCCCCCACCCACTCCCCCGCCCACCCACTCCCACTTCTTGGCCCTGGCGTTCCCCTGTACTGAGGCATATAAAGTTCGCACAACCAATGGGCCTCTCTTTCCACTGATGGCCGACTAGGCCATCTTCTGATTCATATGCAGCTAGAGACACGAGCTCTGGGGGGCGGAGGGCGGGTATTGGTTAGTTCATATTGTTGTTCCATCTATAGGATTGCAGATCCCTTCAGCTCCTTGGGTACTTTCTCTAGCTCCTCCACTGGGGGCCCTGTGATCCATCAAATAGCTGACTGTGAGCATCCATTTCTTTGTTTGCCAGGCCCCGGCATAGTCTCACAAGAGACAGCCATATCTGGGTCCTTTCAGCAAAATCTTGCTAGTGTATGCAATGGTGTCAGCGTTTGGAAGCTGATTATGGGATGGATCCCCGGATATGGAAGTCTCTTGCGCGCGCTCAACTGGCCAGGAAGAACGACGCTGCTACAGGATCCTTCTGCACACGTTTATTCAGTCCTTTTACTTCTTTCTCTATATCTCCCTTGTTTATATCTCCCTTGTTTATATCTCTCCTATTTATATCTCCCTTGTTTATATCTCCCCCGAACCCTGGGCCTCTCACTCTTTTATACTCTCAGTTCTCATCCACGCACAGCAGGCCACGCCACCTCACCAGGCACAGGCACGCAGCTTCAGCTAATCAGGGCAGCAGGGGCATATCTCCATTAAAATGGATTCACCGGTATCCTGGTACACCTGCGCAGCTCTCAAGATGTTTGTGGCTTATATGAGGAAGTCAGGTGCAAGTCATACCTGCACTCCCTGGCGCCTTTGGGACTGCCGCCACACCCACTCCTCACAGAAGTCTCTAGATGGTCCATCCTTTCATCTCAGCTCCAAACTTTGTCTCTGTAACTCCTTCCATGGGTGTTTTGTTCCCAATTCTATATTTTCATATACTGAACCATTTCTGCATCCCTGGGATGAAGCCTACTTAATCATAGTGAATGATGCTTTTAATGTGTTCTTAGATTCAGTTTATGAATATTTTATTGAGTATTTTTGCACCAGTAATGGAAATTGGTCTGAAAATTTATTTTTTCCTTTTTCTTTTCTGAAATGTTTTTGTTGCATATTTGTGTGGCTTACTTTTCAGAGTAACTATGACTTCATAGAAGAAGTTTGGCAATGTTCCTTTTGTTTCTGTAATGTGGAATAGTTTGGGTAGTATTGGTATTAATTCTTCTTTGAAAGTCTGGTAGAATTTTGTATCAAAACCATCTAGTCCTGTACTATCTTTGGTTGGGAAACATTTATGCTCCAAACACAAGTGCACCCACAATCATAAAAGAATCATTACTGGAGCTTAATCCACACATTGAACTGCATTGATTGACGACTCCTCCAAGTTCTGTTCCACCATTGCCCTAGCATATTTTGCAAGTAGAATAGAGTGTAGGTCAAAGGTTTTCAGGTTAGGTTGGTGTCCATATTTCTCTCTCTTTTTAAAAAATCAAATAAAGGAAAATCCTCTTTTTTTTTTCTTTTTTTTTGTAAGTTCCATTTTTTTAAATTATTGGTTATTTTATTTATTTACATTTCAAATGTTATCCCCCTTCCAGGTTTTCCCTTCAAAAACCCCTATCCCACCCTACCCTCCTGCTTCTGTCAGGGTGCTCCCCTACCACCCACCAACTCCTACCTCACCAACCTAGCATTCCTCTACACTGGGTCATCAAGCCTTTATAGACTGTCCATATTTCTCTACTCATAGCCTGAAGAGTACCTTCCCACAAAGAAGAGATTAGAACATGGGGCGAAGACTCCATGTAGGTACTCACTTGACTTTTCCATGTTCAGTGAGTTGTATAGATGTCATCTTAGGCATTGGGGCTCTGCTGTCCATTTGGAGTGAACAATCCTTTATCCTAGCACCAGCCTAGCTTGTTTAGGGATCCCCATGGAACCCCTTCAACCAAACAGGGAACCTACTAGCCCCACCACTGTAAGTTTTGCCTGGCTACAAAAAGTGGCCAATTAAGACTCCATATCCTCCATGACTAAGCTTCCTAACTACAGTTACTCTCATAGAGTCTAGGAACTTTCCACTGGACTAGGTTTTCATACCATTCCCCAAATGACCCTTAATTCCATCTGTGTCTCCTTGTCTCTCCCTCTGTCCAATCTCCTCTTCCGGTATCCCTCTTGCTCCTGATGCTACATGCTCCCAGTCTACCACCAAATTCTATTTTATGTCTTTACATTATTACATCTCCCTTTACATAATCTCTCTGGGTCTGTGGATTGTTGATTATCATTTACTTAGTGGCTAATATTCACTTATATGTAAATACATGTCATATTTGTCTTTCTGTGTCTGAGTTTACTTCACTAGGATGAGTTTTTCTAATCTCGTTCATTTGCCTGCAATTTTCACTATGTCTTTTCTGGTTGTCGTCTTGTCTTGTTTTGTTTTTGTTTTTGAACAGCTGAGTTATATTCCATTGTGTAAACATTTTGTTTACCTGTTTTTCAGTAGAAGGACATCTATATTGTTTCCATTTTTGGCTATTATGAATAAAGCCACTATGAACATCATTGAGTAAGTGTTCTTGTGGTAGGATGAAGCCCCTTTGATTATATGCCCAAGAGTGGTATAGCTGGGTCTTGAGGAAGATCAATACCCACTTTTTGAGAAACCACTGTATTAATTTAAATCATGGCTGTACAAGTTTGCACCCCCAGCAGCAATTGACGAGTGTTCTTGCTCCACAACCTCACCAACATGAGCTCTTACTTTTATTGTTGATTTTAGTTATTCTGACAGATATAAGATGGAATCTTAAAGTCATTTTAATTTGCTTTTCCATGAAGGCTTAGGATGGTGAATATTTATTTAAATGTTTCTCAGCCATTTGAGATTCCTCTATTGAGAATTTTCTGTTTATATTGACACCCCATTTTAAAAATTGTATTATTTGTTTTGGAGGTATCTATTTTATTGACATCTGTATATAATTTGGATATTAGTCTTCTAGCACATGTGGACTTGATAAACATCTTTTTACATTTTGTAGGCTGCAGCTTTGATTGATGGTGTCCTTTGCCTTACAGAAGCTTTTCAGTTTCCTCAGGCTGTAGCAACAATTTTGGAGGTTTAATTTTCCTAAAAACAAAGAAATATTATAAGACTATGTTTTCATTTTGATCTTAGGTGTGGGATATGGAGCTGCTTCACATGTCTGCAGTAGGTGACTATGATTTGCCTCATGCTTTAGCAGAGAAATAATTTGACCAGATTGCAGATTGTTTCTGCAATTTTGTGACCTTTGGAATTCTTGGGACTTCTCAGATGTTATATAAATGTCATTGACCCAAGAGGTAGGGTGGGTTGTTGGTTGTTGGTTTTTGTGGTTATTGTTGGCTGTTGTTGATTTTTGTTGGTCACAGTTTAAGTAATCATTTATAAAGAAGAAAAAAAAAAGAAATAAGATATACTGAAGGAGAAAATCAAACTTACTGCAAGGAACTAAATGCCCATAATTAGCAGGATATAGTCAACAATAATGCTACCCACTTTAGGACCCCTGATTTTATTCAGATATTTCTCTCCTCTCCATTTTATATTTTTTTCTTTCTTACATAATACTAGAGGGTTGGAAGGGCAGAAGGGCAGAATAAAAAGGTTGGAGAAGGATGGAAGGAAGAACAATTTACAAAGTAGCCAAAGAGAGCACATAAAGTCCCATTTATTAATTGTTGATCATAGTGGCTGTGCTATTGGTGTTCTGTTCAGGAAGTTGTCTCCTGTGCCAATGAGTTTAAAAGTATTCCTTGCTTTCTCTTCTATCAGGTTCAGTGTATCTGGTTTTAACTTGAGGTCTTTTATCTACTGGGACTTCAGTTTTGTGCTGGGTGATAAGTATGTATCTATTTAGATTCTTCTATATGCCAAAATATAGTTAGACCAGAACCATTTGTTGAAGATGTTGTTTTTTTTTCCCAATGTGTATTTCTGGCCTCTTTATCAGAAATCAGGTGTGCATAGTTGAGTGGCTTTATGTATTGGTCTTCAATTCAATTACATTGACCATTATATCTGTATCTGTTTTTATGCCAATGGCATGCAGCTTTTATTATTATAACTCTGTAGTACAGGTTGAATTCAGGGATGGTGATACATCCAGCATATCTTTTATTGTTCAGGATTGTTTTAGCTATCCTGGGCTTTCTGTTTTTCCATATGAAGTTGAGAATTTTTCTTCCAAGGTCTGTAAATAATTATGTCCTTTGTGGCATTTCTTGGTGTAGATATATAATCTCACTTTCGTTGGATGTTTGGCTATTTGCTGTTACCTTAATATGTCAGGCAGCAGGTCAGATGAATGATGCTTGTTTTTTCAGTCTTAGAACTACTTTGCAGTTTCACATAGGGCTCCTCATACTCTATGCTTTGTATGGTAGGTTGTGTACCCAAGAGATGGAGGAGGAGACTGGATCACAGGAGTCGTTAAGTAGGGTTCTAGAGAATTGGGCTCTATGTGGTCCAGATCCCAGTGTCAGGTAAGGTGGCTAAGTTTTGAGTAGAGAACAGTTATGTTAATTCCTATGTGGAATTCTGATATGGACTCTCAGTTTTGATTCTACACAAACCCAGGTTAGTGTAATAGATGGCATAGCTGATAGAGGTAGGTTCTTCTTAAGGTAGGTGCACTTTACTTTCCACTCAGCATTAATGGAGGATTTCCAAGCAATTAAGGGGGTCATATAGACTACTTTCAAGACCCTTTACATGAGTAGTATGGAAGTCATCATACACTTTCAAATTTCACTGATATCATCAAGTATCTACCTTTTCTGGATCCACAACAGAGAAAAGAAATCTGCCAACGAAAGCACACAGAACTGGTGTGTGCTTAAGAAATGATGCTACAATACAATATTCTCCACCATTGTGAGGAAATACCTGAGGAAATAATATGAAGAAGTAAAGTCTTATTTGATTCATGATTTCAATTTTCACTGATGGGTCATTTGAGACTATTGGTCCTGGATTCATGGTAAGACAAAATATCAAAACCAAAAAAGTATGATGAGACAAACATGTTCATTTTATGGAAACTGAAAAGAGAGAAAGAGGAGGAAGAATGGATCCTGGAATGAAGGATACCCTCCAAAAATGTATTCATAGTGATCCATTCACCACTTCCAACAAGGCCCTGATATACCAACATGCCATTTCCCAATAGGCACTCCAGCTAGAGGTCAAGCCATATATATATATTCTATTCACATTCCAGATGGAAACCATTTTAAAGAAGTGAAGATATTTGACTCATGAGTGGTCACAGAAATTACTGAGGAGTATTAAGAATTCAATTTCTTTATTGAAAAGAAACCACTTTGTGTATTTAAATACATAATATTAGTAGCATGCATACATGTGTGCCATTGTCTACAATCCAAGTTTCTCTGTGGATTATATAAGGCCTCTTCTAATTTACAAGTTGATATTTATTCTAGACTTATTTAGTTTAATTCTACTAGAGCACACATTATAGATTCTTTGCAACTTTCATATTTAGACCTTAAATAAGAGTGGCTTAAAATATTCAGCAACAAAGCTATTTTAAAAATGAAATCTTATGTGAAACCTCCTCTATCTATGGATGAAGCAAAGGTAAGTTACTGAAAGTGGAAATGGCAGTTGGATTCACCAGCTATCCTCCTGATCTCTACAGTAAACACCCCTAAGGCACCTTAGTTGCATACTGAAATAGCAGGTGTGATTAAAAAAATCAATTTCTCAGATGGTTTACCAAGGCATAGGGTAGTGCAATGATTTGGCAGAGATCCTAAAACCAGCAAAGCAGAGGTTGTGTTCAGTACTGGAACCCAGATCTTCTAAGTTAGGCTAGAGCCAAGATATTATCAGCCACCTGCTTGTTGGCAAATAGGCTCAACCCTTCATGCCTTTGAAATAATCACTTTGTGGCAATTTGAAGAAATAATTAACACAAAGGGTAGAGTTGCCTTAATTTCCCACCCATTACCTAGACAGTTGAAGAGTAAAAAACATGGCAAATTTTGTCTACTCAGTCCATGGGAGCTTTCAGTTCAAGGGAGAAATAGGAGAGATTAGATGTGTTTACCAGTGGGGCTTCTTACAAAAGATAAAGTTGCTTGATAAATTATAGAAGTATTGGCTAAAACACATCAAGTACAAAAGGAATATGCAATAATAGAAAAGTAGTTATGCACCTAAGTTCTGCAGTGTACTATTACATTCACCTTGAGGAGTAATCACTCCTGTCATTACTGATGTCTGAGATCACCCAGTCTAGCTTGATGGACAACTTCACACTCAATCCCATCACAGGCAGATCTCGCTTCAGAAACCTGGGCTCTGATAGCTCAGCTGAGGTTCAGAAAGAAGAAGAAAGAAATAGCCACACAGGCAGTTTTTCATTGACCTCTAACTATTGGTTATTGGTCTACTTAATTGAAATAAGTGATTTTTTTCATTAGTGGTTTATGGAGCCATTTAAAAGTACAATCTTTCCTGTCTGAGAATTATTTTAATATGATCCACTATGATTACTTCTAATTGGATTTAATTTAGATTGAAATGTTTGAGCTCACATAATAGAGAGGGCTCTGTTGCTGTGAGTGTGTGTGTGTGTGTGTGTGTGTGTGTGTGTGTGTGTGTTGTACTGAAATTTCAAGAGATTGATTTTTTTTCTTGCTACTGATTAGTGTACTTGTATGTTACTAAACCCTGTGCTAATAAAACACCCACAATGTTACTTTACTCCACTCCACAGATAGATTGTCCTTGTTGAAAGTTGTAGTTAGAGAACACATAGTGTGCTAAATTTCTATATTGGGAAGGGGCAAAATAGAAGTACACTGTTTTCTTTTATCCCTCTTCCCACCCACATCCCTAAGAACACACAGCAATTTTTGTACTGAAAATATTTCTATATCTATATATCATGATGAAGTTCTTAGAATTTGGCTAGCAATCCCTCTTTAATAGGCAAAATAGTGCCATAAGAATTTGATTCAGGGAAGCATTTTGTAAATAGCAGGCTAGGGCTTTAAATAGTAGATAAAATCTGCTTCCTTGCATCTAACTGTTGGCATTTTTTGAGAGCCCTTTTCCAGCACCAAGCAGTGCTGTTTGCTTTGTTCTTGCTTGTATGTCCAGAGTCGATTGTTGTTTGATGCACCACTTTCCTCCTCTATTAAGGTTTTAAAATGACTTATTTTTTGCCATAATCAAGTGACTACAGCATTTTGGTGCTTTTCCAAACACACACATATATTTTAAAACCATTTGCACAATGACACTCTACCTTCCAATCTCAGTGTCTCACCAGGGTCCTGGCACTCAGAGCTCACTAATGCACTGGCCTGGTTCCCTTTATAACAGGAGGTCTCAGTTAAAAGCTTGCTCCAACCTTGGGTTTAAAACCTGACTGACCCAGAAGAGCCTTATTTTCGTGATTAAGACTTCATATGGATTACCCTCAACTCAGATTCTGTGGATGGATTTGGTTATCACAGTGTGAAGATTTAAGACCTAGTATTGCAAGACTGAGAGATGAATTATCAGAAGTGCTCCATGTAAAATTGAAAGCATTCCATACCAACTAAACACACGCCTAGAAACAAGAAAGGAGAGAATAATCAAATCACTTTCTGAGCCCAGTGTGTAGAATGTTCCTTTCCTTTGTTTTGTTTTCCAATTTTCATAGCATTCTGGGAGGTGAAATTCAAAACCTAGGAAATCTATAAAAATTAATTTATAGGATTGGAAAAATAAGGAGAGGAGATAGGAATTTCTTTGAAAGGGTTAATATTTGTTAGATTTTCACAGATTTTGCTGTATCTACCAACATGTGGGTATAGACTTGAAAGCTCATTTGGATCATTAGGCTAAGGGAGGTAGTGATTTTCCAACTAACAAAATGATTTTGAAAACCCACAAGCAAGAATTGAATTTTGTCACTTTCTCTTTTTTCCTTCATAGGATGAGTTCCTCAAGGAAGTCTTACACTTGAGGTAAGATGTTGATTATAAGCAGTTTTCCATTTTACTAAGGGCTTCAATTTCCCTGTTGCATGACCAGCAAGAGCAAGCGTTAAGGCATTGGGGTCAATATCAATGGGCAATCCCCATTCACTGTCAAGAGAATGGAAGAAATCTACTTCTCATTGCTCTTGTAACTTGGGATATATAACAAATTTAACCACAGTCAAAAATTGGTGAGTAACCAAGGACAATATTCAATGTAAAAAGTAAAGACATCATTTTATGAGCATATGTGCATGGTGAAAAGAGCTCCCAAAATGAAATAAATGTAGGAAAATATTATGGAAATCTTTATAGGAAAAAGAAACTGGTAGCACATATAAAAAATTCCCCAATGCTCAGAACACTTATTTATTTTTGTAATTCCAATTCAGTAGATGAACACAATTCCTGCACATGGGGAACTCTGTTGCTTATTTCAAAACTTTTCTATGCCAGCTCTTCTTCTGATCAAAGCAATAAATGCTCTATACTTTTGATATTTCAGAGTAACATTTATTTATTTTTCTTGTAGAGTGAAGGATAGAATTCATAATGCTCCTTAAAAATAACTGGAGATGATCTGAGATGTCTTAAGATCAAAATAAGGAAACTGACCTAAAACCTTCCATTAAATTTAGGCTGAGCTGGTAACTTTCAAATTTTTAATGAGAATGTTTATAAATTATGAAGAAAAATGTCCTTTGGTTCCCTGCCCTCAAAGTTACCTTTTGCTGCAGCTATTCGTTGCTGTGACCATCTGCTTTGAGGTGGGGACTGATAAGTCCTATAGGAAATTTCACATTCTTATTTTCATTAATTAATTTATTTATTCCCTTTACATCCCAATATCAGCCTCCCTCTCCTCCAAGCCTCCCCTTCACACAGACCCTCCCGAATTCCTCCATTCTCCCTTTCCTTCTTATCTCTTCTTTTAGAGACATATCAGCCTGATCATAATTTTGTGGTCCAGATAGTTAAATAATGGCATTCATATAGAATGCACATTTGATAATTTTGCACAACCCAGCAAACAAAATAAAAGTCTGTGTGAGATTTTGTGGTATAGCCAGCCAAAGAAAGCACAGCCAGCAACTCACCATTTCATTTTAGACAGTGCCAAAACAGGACAGTAAAATATGCTATTGCATTTTTATATTTTCATTGTTAATTTTACAAACTAATATTAATATCTATATACAAGTTTACAAACTTATATATAGATATAATACTCATAAGAAAATTTTAGTAGTTATCATAAGATTAACAATGAATTGTTTCTCTCTCTTTTACGTCTTTACTTCCATTTCATACAGGAGCTATTGTTGATTCAAGATGTTATAACCACAATGCTAAAGACATTTATGCACTTTCTTTGATTTATCCATGGCAGAGAGTATGTACTTAATGCACTTTTGGTTGTTATGATAAATGAGGAATTGAGCAAATTGTACTATCTTTAATACTTCTTTACCTCAAATTTTTCTTATTATTAATTATATTATATTTTAACATTTTAAATTTATTTTTCATCAATTAGTTAGTGTGTGTGTGTGTGTGTGTGTGTGTGTGCGTGTGCCTGTGCCTATGTAGTGTGTATGATGTATGAGTGTCGGGACATATATGCTATGCTATAAATGTGGAGGTCAGGAGACAATTTTCTGGAGTTGGTTCTATTCTTTAGCTGTGGGTTCCAGAAACTCGACTCAGGTCACCATTTTTGTGATACAGTGATTTTAACTGGCCCTCATACTCGTATTTTTAAAAATTATCACAGAATAATTCCACATACTTACAAGGTACACCATGGTGTTTCAGTACATATAATGTGTAATGATCATACCAAATTATTTGGTTTACTCATAATCTCATATGTTTATCATATCTTTGTGGTAAGAACATTCAAAAAAGTTCTCTTATGATTATTTCATAATATACACTACTGTTAACTGTCATCATACTACTGTGAAGGAGAATACCAGAAGTACATTATTTTTAAAATATCCTTCAGTGATTTCATTTTCAAATTTGTAAAATATATATCCCAGCTCTGTTTCTTGTTTCATCAAGTTTTAACACTATTGATTTGATCTCTTCCTTGCAAATGAAGGAAACTCACACTTCCACATATAACCCTACCTTTTTTTATCTGTAACCAGATTCTTGTTTCTTTTGCTATTTCTCTTATATATTTATGGCTTAACACATCTCTTTCCTAATATATGAATGTTAGCTCCATTAGATCAGAGCATTTTTAGAACTTTTTTGTTTATACTCATTTATCCACTCAGTAACTAAGAGAATGTCAAGCATGTAATAGGTGCTCAAATATTCATTGAATGATATATTTCTTAAAGAAATATATTTGATATCATTAAGAAATGCCACATCAAAGTCATTATTTTTAATACTGATATTAAAATTATGAATACTTATTCAATGTCATATAATTGCTACATATTCAGTGAAGGGGGAATTCCTATTGACTTTCTTTACCTCATGGGTAGAGGTTCATCTCTAAGAACTTAGACTATTTTAGACATACAGAATGTGGTACGTAATTTTTCCCATGAAAATGCTTTCTATTAATCCTTCTAGTTTTATGTTTAGATTAAACCAATTACATTGCATTCTATTTTCTGAGAAACATTTTGCTGCCTATTTTGAAAGCAAATTTCTGAGTATTTTCTCCAAAAGAAGAAAATTAGAAATTACATTTTTTAGTTAATTTTGTATCAGAAAAAATAGCTTTACTTGGTTCTTTCAGTTGACAATTTTTAAAGCTATAAAATGTAAAATTCTAGGTTCAAGTAATTTTAAATGTTGAGAGCTCTGAGGCTTTGTAGTTTTAACAAGGAAAGTAACACCAATGTGATCATTGATCGATCAGAGATGTTAATTCTCTTTTTCTATCATGAAAAAAATTCTCATTTGTTCATCTGCTCTGCAAATGTTTATGAAATATCTATTATATGCAAAGAAACATTTGAGTCTATGTACTTATAGAATTGAAAAAAAAATCCATTCTTTTTACAGGCCAAACTCGTGTCCCATACAGCTTAGTTTCTAGTGGGTATAAGTGATAAGGAGCTAAATAGCTAACATGGTCTAAGGATGATGATAAATCCTGGGAGGATAAATAGAGAGGAGTTAAGAAGTACCTGGGGAGATGATTACATCATCAGATAAAGTTGTCTAGAAAGGCTTTGTTAGAAAGGTGAATTTTGAATATAGGTCTGAAGGAATCATGAGGATAAATCATCCCATCAATATGTGATAATAAATATTGTTAAGAAAAACAAAACCAAATGGAAAAAGCTGATGTTAGAGGCTGTCTAATGAGTTTAAGAAACAGTAAAATGCCCAGTTTGATCAGTCAAGTGAATGAATTGTGTAGTAAGAAAAAAGTCAAGGAGATAACGGGCAAACCATGGAAAAACCTTGAGTTTCAGAATAAAGATATGCTTTTACTCTGAATAAGACAGGAAAAAATTGTACTGATTTTAATACAATCTAACTTGAGTGCATTTTGAAACTGAGACAACAGGATTTTCTGAATGTTAGGTAACAGAGATAGGTGACAGATAAATACAAGGTTAATTCCCTGGAGAGTTGAATAAATGGTGTACTTAAGGTATGTATAGAAAGGAAATTTGCAATGGAGTCTTTCTAAGCAGTGGAGCTTATTGAGATATCTAAATTCCAGTACTATGTATTAATTTTGAAATGTCAAATATGCACTCATATATGCTAATCTGGATTCAGTAGTTAAGTCCAAGATGAAGTTGTAAAGGGGTGATTCGTGAGTATAAACATTAAAATTCATGATAATGGATGAAAAAATTACCTCTGTTATGGTCACAATGATTATTCTGCTAGGGAGATTGCAGACGTTTCCTGCTTTTGTTGCGCTCTAGATGAGGCATGGGATCTCACTGCTGCATATCTTGCTGCTTTGTCTTGCTGCAATACCCAAGGTATTGACTTCTTGGATGCAAATATTATACTGTGTTTAGAAAACTTTTTACTGTATTAAGGAATTATAGATATTATACTTTATTCACCATAATATTAGCTTACTAGGTTGCAGCTCCAAATATGCCCTGTATTGTCTGTTATGTAATTGGCAGAGACATTTTTCCTATTCTATATACCAGTGTTTCTCAACCTGCAGATTGTGACCCTTTTGGGGGGGTGTCTAATGACCCTTTCATAGGGGTTGTATACCAAATATTCCATGTATCAATATTTATATTACCATTCATAATAGTATCAAAATTAAAGTATAAAATAGCAATGAAAATAATTTTATAGTTGGAGGTCAACACAACATGAGTAACTTTGTTAAAGGGGCAAAGCACTAGAAATGTTGAAAACCACTACTTAATGCTGTCCCTTCATTCTACTGATTGTTTTTCTTTGTTGGGCAGGAAGCTTTCTATAATTCCATTTGTCAACTTTTGATTCTAGTTTACAAGCTATTGGGGTCCTTTTTAAAGAAATACTTGACAATTTGTTAAAATACTTTACATATTTGGCTTTAACCCTGTCAAATTTTCATTTTTTCATTAAGATTATCTATTTTTAATTGACCTTGGGCAAGGTGACAGAGAGAGATTAAATTACTCTTGTACAGGTAGAAATGCTGTTTGGTCATGGACATTAGATGAAGAGGCTGTCTTTTTAAAATATATATTTATGACACATTTTGTTGAAAATTAAGTACCTATATATGAGTTTATTTCTGCTATTCTCTTCTCTCCCTCCCCCCCTCTCTCTCTCTCTCTCTCTCTCTCTCTATATATATATATATATATATATATACATATATATATATATATATATATATTCTATGTATATTTGTGTTGATATCATACTGGCTTATTAACATGGATCTATATTATAATTTGATATTACATTTGTCATACCCCCAGCACAGTTATTTGTGATAAGGACTTTGTTGGCCAATTACAGTATTTTATGTCTCCATATGAATGTTAGAACTAGTTTTATATTTCTGTGTAAAAAATATAAATTGACTGTTTTCAGGGATGACCATTCAGCACTGGGCAACAAATCGGTATGTTCTGCCCTAGGGAAGACAATTGCCCCCATTCTCAGTTTTCCTTATTTTCTTGTAGTTGCTTGGAGTAGGACTTTCTTCTGTCTACTTTCCTGTGTCTATTATTGTGTTTGTTCAGGTCGTGTCTAAATAGTCATGTTGGTGAGATATAGTGGGTTTATCTTCTGACATTATTAGAAGACACAATCACACAACAAACTAGTTGATTCTTTTGCTCTTAACAAGTATTTTGAAATGTTTCCTGAGTCTTTTTTTTTAATTAGGTATTTAGCTCATTTACATTTCCAATGCTATACCAAAAGTCCCCCATACCCACCCACCCCCACTCCCCTACCCACCCACTCCCCCTTTTTGGCCCTGGCGTTCCCCTGTACTGGGGCATATAAAGTTTGCGTGTCCAATGGGCCTCTCTTTCCAGTGATGGCCGACTAGGCCATCTTTTGATACATATGCAGCTAGAGTCAAGAGCTCCGGGATACTGGTTAGTTCATTATGTTGTTCCGCCTATAGGGTTGCAGATCCCTTTAGCTCCTTGGGTACTTTCTCTAGCTCCTCCATTGGGAGCCCTGTGATCCATCCATTAGCTGACTGTGAGCTTCCACTTCTGTGTTTGCTAGGCCCCGGCTAGCTCCACTATGTTCATAGCAGCCTTATTTATAATAGCCAGAAGCTGGAAAGAACCCAGATGCCCCTCAACAGAGGAATGGATACAGAAAATGTGGTACATCTACACAATGGAGTACTACTCAGCTATTAAAAAGAATGAATTTATGAAATTCCTAGCCAAATGGATGGACCTGGAGGGCATCATCCTGAGTGAGGTAACACATTCACAAAGGAACTCACACAATATGTACTCACTGGTAAGTGGATATTAGCCCAAAACCTAGGATACCCAAGATATAAGATACAATTTCCTAAACACATGAAACTCAAGAAAAATGAAGACTGAAGTGTGGACACTATGCCCCTCCTTAGAAGTGGGAACAAAACACCCTGGGAAGGAGTTACAGAGACAAAGTTTGGAGCTGAGATGAAAGGATGGTCCATGTAGAGACTGCCATATCCAGGGATCCACCCCATAATCAGCATCCAAACGCTGACACCATTGCATACACTAGCAAGATTTTATCAAAAGGACCCAGATGTAGCTGTCTCTTGTGAGACTATGTTTCCTGAGTCTTAGGTGCAAGAGTATTTTATAGATATATCCATTGATACTGAGAGCCACAGCTCTGCATTTGATTGGTTGGTTGTTTTCTACAGTGGTCTCTTATGCAAAGAGAAATTTCCTTGATGAGAGGTGAGGACTACACTTCTCTGCTAATATTTAAAACAAATATTTAGAATGTTGTTAGGGATTATATTGGTTTACTAAATTAGTGGTTGTAGATTCTCCCCCAATAACTTATTTCATTAATACTGAATACTTAGCTGGTTTCCATTAGCAGGGATGGCATCTCTCTTGTTGAGTGAATCTGAAGTCCAATATAGGACTATTGGTTACTTCCAAGGTACTTGTGTTCCTACTACACCCTTAGGGTTATCTTGTAATGTTGTTCATTGTTGTAGTTCATGGATGTCATAGCTGGGTAGAACTATTGCTTCTTTCCTTTGGAATGTTTCCTTGGCCTTCTCATAACATGAAAGCTAGTCTCATGGAGAATTCATTCAATTCCAGCTTAGAGGCCTCTGGCCCTGTATATAAAGTGCATCATGTCTATAGGGAGTTACTTTCCTCCTCTGGGGTCAATCAAGGCCAACAGCATTGGTTTTTATATTGTGTTAGTCTCATGGATAACATTGATCAAAAACTCAAGAGAGCATTTCATGCCTTGTATTGATTTTTTTTTTTATCTTTTTCTCAGAGGGATGATTGTTAGCCCAGATGAGAAAATTTCACTGAAACATTATATGTATATTTATACGCAGACTTATGTATATTATAGGATTTAAAATAGTTAATAATATATTCATTTTGACTCTTTCAGAATCCTCACTGATATTTTACACTCCTTACAGTTCTATATTTACCCCCTCTCCCTAATTAGAACCCCCTTTTTCATTTTCTTGATTAGGATAATTTCATCCTGATATTCCCCTCTCTGTTGCTTCCCAAACCCCTACTTCCAAAACGACACCCTTTTACTTTCCTGACCTCTGAAGTTACTCCAGGTTATATACTCACATCTGAAGATATGGAGCTAGGAGCCACTGATAAGGGAGAATATGCTGTTTGCCTTCTTGGTCTATGTTACTTCACTCTGATCTTTTCTTTTTTTTTCCATTTTTATTAGGTATTTAGCTCATTTACATTTCCAATGCTATACCAAAAGTCCCCCATACCCACCCACCCCCACTCCCCTACCCACCCACTCCCCCTTTTTGGCCCTGGCGTTCCCCTGTACTGGGGCATATAAAGTTTGCGTGTCCAATGGGGCTCTCTTTCCAGTGATGGCCGACTAGGCCATCTTTTGATACATATGCAGCTGGAGTCAAGAGCTCCGGGGTACTGGTTAGTTCATAATGTTGATCCACCTATAGGGTTGCAGATCCCTTTAGCTCCTTGGGTACTTTCTCTAGCTCCTCCATTGGGAGCCCTGTGATCCATCCATTAGCTGACTGAGAGCCTCCACTTCTGTGTTTGCTAGGCCCCGGCATAGTCTCACAAGAGACAGCTACATCTGGGTCCTTTCGATAAAATCTTGCTAGTGTATGCAATGGTGTCAGCGTTTGGATGCTGATTATGGGGTGGATCCCTGGATATGGCAGTCTCTACATGGTCCATCCTTTCATCTCAGCTCCAAACTTTGTCTCTGTAACTCCTTCCAAGGGTGTTTTGTTCCCACTTCTAAGGAGGGGCATAGTGTCCACACTTCAGTCTTCATTTTTCTTGAGTTTCATGTGTTTGGGAAATTGTATCTTATATCTTGGGTATCCTAGGTTTTGGGCTAATATCCACTTATCAGTGAGTACATATTGTGTGAGTTCCTTTGTGAATGTGTTACCTCACTCAGAATGATGCCCTCCAGGTCCATCCATTTGGCTAGGAATTTCATAAATTCATTCTTTTTAATAGCTGAGTAGTACTCCATTGTGTAGATGTACCACATTTTCTGTATCCATTCCTCTGTTGAGGGGCATCTGGGTTCTTTCCAGCTTCTGGCTATTATAAATAAGGCTGCTATGAACATAGTGGAGCATGTGTCCTTCTTACCGGTTGGAATATCTTCTGGATATATGCCCAGGAGAGGTATTGCTGGATCCTCCGGTAGTACTATGTCCAATTTTCTGAGGAACCGCCAGACTGATTTCCAGAGTGGTTGTACAAGCTTGCAATCCCACTGGCTTTCATAGTCTCTGGTGAAAAATCTGGTGTAATTCTGATAGGCTTGCCTTTATATGTTACTTGACCTTTTTCCCTTACTGCTTTTAGTATTCTATCTGTATTTAGTGCATTTGATGTTCTGATTATGTGTCGGGAGGAATTTCTTTTCTGGTCCAGTCTATTTGGAGTTCTGTAGGCTTCTTGTATGTTCATAGGCATCTCTTTCTTTAGATTTGGGAGTTTTCTTCAATAATTTTGTTGAACATGTTTGCTGGTCCTTTGAGTTAAAAATCTTCATTCTCATCTACTCCTATTATCCGTAGGTTTGGTCTTCTCATTGTGTCCTGTATTTCCTGGATATTTTGAGTTAGGATCTTTTTGCATTTTCCATTTTCTTTGATTGTTGTGCCGATGTTCTCTATGGAATCTTCTGCACCTGAGATTCTCTCTTCCATCTCTTGTATTCTGTTGCTGATGCTCAAATCTATGGTTCCAGATTTCTTTCCTAGGGTTGCTATCTCCAGTGTTGCCTCACTTTGAGTTTTCTTTATTGTGTCTACTTCCCTTTTTAGGTCTAGTATGGTTTTGTTCATTTCCATCACCTGTTTGTATGTTTTTTCCTCTTTTTCTGTAAGGACTTCTACCTGTTTGATTGTGTTTTCCTGCTTTTCTTTAAGGACTTGTAACTCTTTAGCAGTGTTCTCCTGTATTTCTTTAAGTGATTTATTAAAGTCCTTCTTGATGTCCTCTACCATCATCATGAGATATGCTTTTAAATCTAGGTCTAGGTTTTCGGGTGTGTTGGGGTGCCCTGGACTGGGCGAAGTGGGAGTGCTGGGTTCTGATGATGGTGAGTGGTCTTGGTTCCTGTTAGTAGGATTCCTACGTTTACCTTTTGCCATCTGGTAATTTCTGGAGTTAGTAGTTATAGTTGACTCTGTTTAGAGATTGTTCTTCTGGTGATTCTGTTACCGTCTATCAGCAGACCTGGGAGACAGATTCTCTCCTCTGAGTTTCAGTGCTCAGAGCACTCTCTGCTGGCAAGCTCTCTTACAGGGAAGGTGTGCAGATATCTTGTTTTTGGACCTCCTCCTGGTCGAAGAAGAAGGCCCAAAACAGGGCCTTTCTCAGAAGCTGTGTTGCTTTGGCAGTTCCCAGAAGCTGTCAGCTTCTGTGGTGCAGACTCTCACCTGTGCAGACTAAATTCCTAAGTTCCAGGGAGTCCCGGAACCAAGATGGCGACCGCTGCTCCTGAGGCTGAGGCCGCCTCCAGAGCCAGGCGGACACCTGTCCTCTGGTCCGGACGGTGGCCGGCTGTCTGCGGCCCGCCAAGGGTGCTGCCTCAGCGGCTCTGTACTTCCGCCTGTCCCAGAAGCTGTCCGGTTCTCTGGCGCACCCTCTAACCTGTTCAGACTAATTTCCTAAGTTCTGCGGAGTCCCGGAACCAAGATGGCAACCGCTGCTGCTGAGGCTGAGGCCGCCTCCTGAGCCAGGAGGACACCTGTCCTCTGGTTCGGATGGTGGCCGGCTGTCTCACTCTGATCTTTTCTAGTTATATACCTTTACCCACTAAGTTTCTGATTTAATTTTCTTTATAGCTAAATTGTATTCTATAGTGTATATGCGCTACATTTACATATGGTGTCTTCTTTGCTGATTGCTAGCAGACCAGTTCTGCCTACAGGGACCCAGTGTAAGAGCACAGGGATGCACACTACAGTTGTGGCAGGGTCCACTCCTGTGTACTTTGATCTTTGGATCGTATATCTTCCCTTAACTGCTACTACTGCCACTTCCATGCTTTTTCCTACAATGCATTTATCTGTGCTGTTTGTAGCTGCAGAATTCAAGGGTTTCATTGTAATTAAATTATCTGACTGTTCATTACTCTAAAGGCCCAATATTATTGGCACAGAGTGCCTCACAACATATACTTTATAATTCTATTGGACTAACTGCCCCATAAATATTCACTCCATAGTAAATGCAATATTATCCATGGTGAACCAAATACTAAATGTTAAAGATAGAATGTAACAGGGCCAAGATTTGGAGAAAGTGAGACAAATTAACTATGCAAGTACAAGCAAGATCCTATCAAAATGTTTTTGTTAAGCTTGAAACAAGAGCAAGAAAAATTCCTGAGAATTGCTGTTCTGCTTTTCATCATTTCAAATGACAAAGAAGTGTAAAAGTGCTTGCAAAAAACTTAAGTCTGACATAAATGAAAAATATGACTCTATAACTCTTCTTATTTTTCCATTTGTCCACAGTAATGACTGACTAGATGGATTGACATTTTAAACAAATCTTTTTAATTCATTGAATCATTAATTCAGCTCTCCTTCCAAAAAGCTATATAGAAAACAATTAGGTAGAAAAAAAAGCCATCAGTGTTGCTCTAAGCAGAAAAGCAGAATGTGATCTACTAATACTAAGCATCTAATTTAGCTTTCTGTTCCTTTTTTCTTCTCTTCATTGCCAATTACTTAAAATCCAAACCTGAAAGAAACACCATGCTTAGCTCCCAGTCACATTTAGGGACATGCCCTTTATAATCCCACATTGAGAAAAAAAATAAGATGGAAATTACTTTTTACAAGCAATTGGAAGAATTTTTAGATTTCCACATACTCTATGACTTGGCACCTTAGTGGAGTCTAAAGCATTTTAATGTAAGTGCTAAAAGATGGTAAAAATCATGTCTTGTGATGTAGAAAATGGAAGTTGCTTCCAAAGCTGCATTAATGAGCCCATTTCCCTAAATTTCATTAAACCAACTATAGATGCTGTTCAGTTGCAGCCTGTCTGGCAGTTACTGGAAAATGATGCTAAAATTGTGAAGCTTTAAAATTTACAAGTTAAAACTTAATGTTCAAATCTGGCCTGTGAACTACCCTGAAGTTATCATGTAATTTAATTAAAGGTGTTTATAAATTCAATGAGATGTATATTTTATGTCAGAATATGCATGGCAGACAGTCTAGAAAGAGAAAAAAAGAAAGGAAAAAATTTCCATTTGCATGATTACAGTGTAGTACAGGTGTTCTTGCTCCTAGAGATATTGGATTCTTGTGAATGAACTAAAGTGGGAATTGTTTTATAGACCTAGAAAATGAGAGACTAGACAACAATCACATAGAAAAATGATCTAAAGTACATGTGAAGGAATTGAAACAGTGTTACACCAAGAAATGCATTCTATTGTGTTGTGAAAAGTTATACAATACAATCAAATCCTCACTGAGTTCTCCCAAGGTTGTGTTTTTCATTGCTGTTTTTGTTGGAATAACTTAGATACCTTCAGAAGATCAGAAGGAGAGTGAGTCACTTCAACTCAGTTTCTGTTTTTAAAAGAAAGGCAATTAAGGTTCTGTTTTATGTTCAGATTACAGAACAAAGTGATCACAGTTCATATTTCCATGCACAAAATGAGCACAGTTTAAATTTGTGCAAATAATACTTTGCAAATTAATTCACAATTCACAAGTTACCTTGACTTTCCTATTATTTCATGTACTGCCAGAAAAGCAGAAAGGCAGTGTAGTAGAGAAATAGAAGTCTGGAGTATCTGCATTATTGCTATGTAACTCTAGAAAAATACACACTTTCTGAGTGAGCCTCATTTCTACATGTGTCCAAAGAATATAACAATTATTATATCTTTCGTAATTAGGAAAATTCAGTAGATAATAGAGTAAGCCTCCACAAATATTATCAGGCACGTTATGAGTATAACAAACTTCCCTGTAAAGTACACATATTAGTTTTCAGTTCACAGCTAAAGAAATCAGGATTTTGTTCCTTTCCTCTTTCAGCCACTGGTAGCTGTTTGCATTCCTTGACTTGACACCATCTGGGATCCTAATACTTACCTAGGCTTCTAGCTTGCCTTTTTATGGGCCTGGAACATCAGTGTGACTCCAGCCTAATCTTCAAGATTCACAGCTGTCTTTGTGCCTAACCCTGGATCCTGATGGCTTACCATTCCATTCTGTCGTATATAACCTTTGGAAAACAGGGTAATCCTATCCCCACCCAATAAAAGTTTGTTTTCATCCTGCATTTAGGCATGAGGATATTGTCAGAATTTGCCAATTTATTAGATTTGCTTGGGTGTAAGTAAGGGGTTTCAGTGTCTACAAGCTCAGATAAACTCTTCATATGTGATATATACATACATAAACATCTATTTAAAAATATATGTCTATACATATATGTATGTACAGGTTGAATATCCTTTATATAAAATATTTGGCACCAATAGTATTTCCAAGTTTGGAGTTTAGATTTTAGAATATTTACATATATTTTACTGATTCCTAATCTCAAAATCTCAAATATAAATGTTCCAAAATCTAATGCTTTTTGGAATGTGATGGATTTATATTTTCAGATTAGAGAGATTAGAAATGCTCAATATTCATGTGTATTTGTGTTTACATATAGACAGACACATTTTTAACTTTTCTTTAAAATGTTTCCTTTACATATTCTAATCCATATGACAACTAAGAAGTTCTATTTATTCATTTAATGTATTGAACACTTCTTCCATGCCAGGCTCTTTGCTGAGTGCTAGGGATACAGTAGTGAATCTGCTGCAAATGGTGTTCTCAAGAGACACATACTGTGAGAAGACAGAATTTGAAATAAATGAGGAGTAGTGTGATACATGCTATTCACCTATGCAGAGTTTAGGCTAAGAACTGGCATGTGAGATACTTATCCCTATTGATTCTTCGACCTATTTGAGTGTTTCCAAATATAACCTTTAGGTGATATCTGTAGGATGGTTTATCTTGCCAAAATAGATACTTTTCAAGTTTGCTGAGAGTTTGTTCCTTGCCTTTCCTTGCCTTGCCTTGCCTTGCCTTGCCTTGCCTTGCCTTGCCTTGCCTTGCCTTGCCTTGCCTTGCCTTGCCTTTCCTTTCCTTTCCTTTCCTTTCCTTTCCTTTCCTTTCCTTTCCTTTCCTTTCCTTTCTTTTCCTTTCCTTTTCTATATTTTTTCTTTTTCCTTCCTTTCTCTTGCTTTTTGGCTACAATAACTCAAAGCTAGAGTTTAAATAGAAATGTTAGATCTTGACAGAGTCATAGCCAAATGCAATGTGATGGCCATCTGGAGAGAATACTAGTGATGCAGGCCCCATATGTATTTAGGAGACATTTTTTTAAATTAGTCAAATCAGTGACTACTCTCATGTCTATGAAACTTAAAAAATTGGAACTAGTCAGTAAAGCAAGGCTATTGCCTCCAGGAAGATAACCTTGTGATTTTTTTCAGCAAGTTATATAGGATAATAAAGGGCAGAGAACTCACTAAACATATCTTTCTTGCATTTCAGACAGAAGCAAGGAAGTATGAATCTTAAGTTAAAAGAGGTGGAAAACAGAAAGGGCATTAGAACCAGAAACATTGTAATAAAAAGTATGATTAGCAGAAAGGCTAGACATCCTAGATGGTATTATATCTCTTTTCTTCAGTACCCATACTTCATTGACAGAGAATCCATCATTTGTTGAATAATTTCCAAGATGCATGTTTGATCTATGAGCAATTGACTTAGGCATATAAACAACATCAGTCATATTATAGTTGTATTCTCAAGTATGGGCTATCTGATAGTCAGCTAAGAAATCCTTTAAAATAGTTTTTCAATTGAAAAAATATTGGAGCCAATCATGGTGGCTCATACCTTTAACCCTAACACTAAGAAGACTGAGGCAGGAGAATTGCAATGATAGCCTGGCCTACAAAGTGAGATCAGATTGAAAGAGCAAAAGAGAGAAAATGTAAATAAATATTCATTATAGAAAATTTGGAAAATACAGAAAAATACAAAAATAAAAGTAGAAATAATTTAAGCTCTGAAACTGGTTATTTATACTATTTGTACATATTTCTTTTTACTTGTTTTCTATGTGTATTATTATCTCTCTCTGTCTCCCTCTCTCTCTCTCTCTCTCATATATATATATATATATATATATATATATATATATATATATATATATATGTATATATGTAGTATATATGTGTATTTATAGGATATAAATATGAGTTTATACTTAACGAAATTAGGAAAATTGACAGTTTACAAACTCACTTTACTCTTTGTAATTTATCATTTTTTGTTCTCATGTCTTTCACTTCATTAATTCCAGCCTATTTCTTTCTGCATGAAATACTTACATGACATGGTATCCTTATCATCATACTTTCCTAGCTTTCCTCTGATTTATGCCTTATATTAGTTATCATTCTATTGCTGTGATAAGACACCATGACTCTGGTGGTTGGAATGAGAATATTTAGGAAATCACCTCTCACACCTTCTTGCCCTCTCAGGGCCTTCATCCAGAAACTGCCCTGACACGTATTACATGGCCTCAGCAACTTTCCTGAAACACAGAGGAAGAGTCAACAACAATTTTACTAATGTATTTTTCATGAGTCTAAAGGCAGTCTCCAGTTGGTGAAACTATTTGGGAAGAATAAGGGTGTGTCACACAAGTGTTTTGTGGTATCAAAAGTCTCCCATCATCCACATTATCTTTTATTGCCAGTTGTTTGTAGTTTTAATATATGATGCTCTTTGCTGTTCCTGTCACCATGTATTTGGTCTGCATCGTGGATTCTAACCCCGTGAAACCATAAACACAGCTAAGCACTTTCTTTTATAAGTTGCCTTGGTTACAGTGCTTTAATGGTACCAGGAAGTGGGCTATTGCAGTGACAGATCTGACCATGTAGTTTATTGGAGGAATATGGAAGATGTTGAAGCTTTAGACAAGAACACTAGTAAAAGTGATCATTGTGAGCAGAGCTTAATGGGCTGTTCTAGTAGAAGCTTCGAAGACACTGTGGATTGTGGAGACCCTGGCCAAGAGTCTTTAAAGTGAAGCAAGGACTTTAACAGCAACTTCACTAGGGACAATTATTGTGATATTTTGGCAAATAATCTGGGTACCTTCTGCCCTTGTCATAAGAATTTTTCTGAAGCTAGATTAAAAAGGAATTAATTAGTTTCTTTGGTAGTGGATATTTAAAGGAAGCCTAATATTAACTCTGATATGTGGTTATTAGCAATCAGTATTCTCTACAATTAAACAAAAGGTTATGGGGAACAAAAACAAAATACAAAATAGACGGTTTGAAGAGAAAAGGATCACCAGGAAAATTAATGTTGGAGCCAAAGATTGTGCTGAGAAAGACAAGGAAGTTGTAGAAAAGTCTGATCTAGATTGGAATAAAGAAGAGTGCCCTCAGGATAAGATCTTACCCAGCTAAACTTCCAACTTGTAAAAAGAAAAGGGCTAATGAATTTCCTATTTATAGAAAGTGACAACAAATCAAAGCAGCTGCCAGTGTGATTCAATGTGTCCAAGGTTCACCCCAAGTTAGTAGCAAAACCTCACAGTATAGTTCACATGGTTCTGCCTTTAGAGTCATGAAAAGTACATTAGTAAAATGGTTGTTGACGCTTCCTCTGTGTTTAAGAAAAGTTGCTGAGGTTATGTAATATGTGGCAGGAAGTTTCTGGATGAATTCCCTGAGAAGGCAAGAAGGCCTGAGAGGTGATTTCCTAAAGTTATGGAAGTGAAGCCTGAGTTGTGTTGGGTACACCAATTTGTTCAAGGTTCCAGAACCATGGAGTATCTGCCAAGGAAAGCTGCAAATATGGGATGGGAGCAGCCCAAGAGAGAGAAGAACCATGTAAGCCCTTTGACACTAGACATGAAACTACAAGATTTGTAATTTGCTTTACTAGGTTTTGATCTTTTTTGGCAGGGTTCCCTATTTCTCCATCCCTTTCTTTTGGAATAGTAATGTATATTTTATCTACTGTATCTGGAAGTATGTAATTTGCATTTTGGTTTTACAGGGGCTTGCAATTAAGATTTTTTTGACCCAGAGAAGAAACTTAACTTTACACGTGTTGAGACTATGAAGGACTGTGGGGATATTTGAAGTTGAACTAAATGCATTTTGTATTATGAGATGTCCACAAGCCCACAGAGACTTAGAAGTGCAATGTGGTGGCTTGAATAAGAATGGCTCCCATAGGCTCCTATATTTGAATAGTTGTTCCTATTTGGCAGAACTATTTGGGAAGGATTAGGGGTGTGTTTTTGTTGGAAAAAATATATCGCAGGGGTGGGGCATTGAGGCTTCAGAAATTTCTTATCATCTCTACTGTGCTCTTAGTTTCCTGCTTACAGTCTAAAGCTATGAGCTCTCAGCACTTCCTGCCTTCATACCTTTGCTTTACCATCATGAACTCTAACCCTCTTAAATCATAAACCTAACCAAACACTTTCTTTCAAAAGTTGCCTTGGTCATTGTCTTTGTTAAGTTTACATTGCAGTGATAAAACTCCAACTTATAAAAAAGGTGTTTCACTTGGAATTATATTTTCATTTCAGGGGGTTAGTGTCTATGGTGGAAGAACAGTCATTGAAGCAGGGGCAGGTGAGAGCTTACAACTTGATTTGTGATAGGAAGGAGGAGGAGGAAGAGGAGGAGGAGGAGGAAGAGGAGAGAAAGAAAGGGGAGAGGGGAGAGGGGAGAGGGGAGAGACTAGGAATGGCATGAGTCTTTTGAGACTTCAAAGCCCACCTCCAGTGGTGTATCTCTTCCAACAAGGCTATGCCTCTGAATCCTTCCCAAACACTTTTATCAACCGTGGACCAAGTACTCAAATATTTGAACCTGTGTAGGCCATTGTCATTCATGCTACCACACTTTTCATGTGCTTTTTGTCACTGTGTTTTACCAACATAGTTTTCTTTATCTAATTGCTAAATAATAGAATTCTTTACAACTGATGCCTGTCTGCTTCATCTTCTCCTTTGGATTTGTATATTTGAATAGTTTGTATATTTGAATAGTATTTGAGGTAGTTTCACTCATTGGCACAAGCACAATAGTGCTAAAATAAGGTAACTCCTACACTTCTATCACTAATGCTACCCTCATGTAATTTCCTAGTTCACATAACTAGATGTGTACTCGATATCTTGATTTGAATACTTCACAGGTATCTCTAAATTAAATAGATCTGCACAAAGTTCTTGAATTCCCCTTCCTAGACAAGCCTCCTCCCAACTCACTTGTTTCAGGAAATGGTATTATTCTCTACTAGTGGTCCTAATTAAAAATGATGATGTTACCTTCTTAGGCCTCCTTACCCTAATGTCTCATATCAAATTGTATTCTGCATTAGATTGTGAATTAGTTTCTAGGTTGTTATCTTCTTGGGCTTAATGAATGTTCCAACTTACCTCATTATGATAGTAGTGTTTGTCGCTCATCCTTTCAATATATTATCTACACATTCTATACTAATCTTTTAAAATAAAATATATGTGGCAATTAAACAATTGACTATTGACTTGGTTAATGAAATATGGTATAATCATACATTATAACACTATATAACATTTAAAATAAAGATCTAAGACATGAAACTAAAGTTTAAAAATCAACATAGAGAATAGTTTTGTGGCTTTTAGCATAATAAATGAAAGCTAAAATGCATACTTTGATTTGCAACAAAATTGATAGAATTTATAGGAAACTAATGAGAAAATTTCTAGGTAGGTAAATGTACTATGAGGCATTAGAGAGTCTTACTCCTTCCTGGGACACTACAGAAGGAGTTAAGCATTGTTGTTGTAAATATTAATTGTGTTTATTTATTTTGTGTGCGTGTGTATGAGTGCATGGATGTGTGCCACAGTGTTAGCATGGAGGTCAGAGAACAACGTTGGAGAATTAGTTCTCTTCTACTGCCGTATGGTTCCTGGCAATAAAATTAAAGTCAGCAGGCTTGGTGGCCAGGGATTTTACCCACTGACTATCGTCTTGCAGGTCCTGATAATGTTGAGTATAAGTTGTTATTGTAAGCTAATATTTTAACATTTAATTCCCCTTTAAATATATTTAGAGTTGTAGTTGGTTTGATCTTGTTAATTGGTAGCTGTTAGGTCTGTCTTTGAGTAGGTCTACTGTGAGTAGAGGGCTATCAGGAAGATAGCTACCAAATTACTCTCATGCCAACTAGGATCCTCTGAACATTCCCTGGATGCACTAAGCAGCTGTACTGCAACTACAGCTGCTTGGTGTCAAAGTACAACATTGTCTCCAGAAGGTACTATCCCAAACCCTGACAGATTCAAATAGCTTTTGCCAGACTTATTACCAACAGAAGCCTCAATAAACTCTAGATGCCATTGTACCTATTTACACCCAGGCCAGAAGTAGTATATGTTCCCTGATGGCACATCACAAGCAATGTGACAGGTGGAAATAAGTTCCCTTCTCTGGAGAAGAACTATGTCATTACAGATTCAAACAGTTGTGTGTGTGTGTGTGTGTGTGTGTGTGTGTATATATATATATATATATATATATATATATATATATATATATATATATATATATATACAGATCTTTCAAGGCTTATGTAAATGCCATGCTACACCCTCATTCTGGGATATAAACTAACTTTTGCCTTATGTTTCATGTCAGCCAGAAGAAATCTTCCTGTGTAGCCACTGTCAGAGCCAATCAAGGGCTTCTCATGAAGGCTGTTTACTTGCCTACTTTTAATCTTTTTTATTTGTGGATACTGAGTTAGTAACATGAAGAGAGGATAAACGCATCAGCAGAGGAGAGCCAACAGCCACAGATGTGGCAAGAGCTCCTGTGGTAATAGCAGCATGAAGAAGAGACCAGTGACAAATCTAAAGCAGCTGGAGACTGTGCTGAAAAGACCTCAAAGCTTAAAACGAGGAAAACGGAAAGATCTAGTCACTAAAAGAGTATAATGCAGTTTCCAACCCTCAAGAATCTCAACTCCCAGCTGGGCGTGGTGGCCTTTAATCCCAGCACCTGGGAGGCAGAGGCAGGCGAATTTCTGAGTTTGAGGCCAGCCTGGTCTACAGAGTTTCAGGACAGCCATGGCTACACAGAGAAACCCTGTCTCCAAAAATCAAAACAAACAAACAAACAAACAAACAAACAAACAATAAAAGAATCTCAACCCCAAAAGAAGTAACAATAAATATTGTCAGGGCCTGAAGATGCCAACACCTCAGGCCTGAGAGTTATACTTTCTGTTGTAGGGCCAAGGGCTCCAGTACCTAACCTTTCTGGAGAGCTATTGTAACACTAACAGACATAACCTGATGCTGCTCTCTATTGCTATCTGCCCTCTTCTCCTAAAAACCAGGGATTGTAATTGCTGCCAAGCACATGGTTATGGGGAAGGAGATGAACTGTTGATTTAATGCCCAGGGGAACTTGCCTGGAATCCAAGTGCCTAGAGTTATGTTTCCAGTTTCTAAAGACAGTGGCTTCCCAGTTTAAAGCAATAAGACAGTAGTTTGCTAGTTCAGATCTTAGGCCTTTGTATAGGACTGGAAATGCTGGAAATGCATAACTTTACTTAACCTATAATTCACATCTAGATAGAGAAAAAGGACACCAACCAGATAACTGTACTGTTCTGTAGGAGCTTGCAAGATACAAATGTTGACAACAATGCGGACAATGGAGGCCTGGCTTATGAATTTTCCGAGAGAAGTTTAAGGTCTATAGGGAGGTCATTTGTTATTTTGAATGAAGATTCTTTGGTTCTTGTCATCTGGGTCTGAACAATCAGCTGTGTTTAACAAGACACAAGAACTACTAAAGGGGAACCTTTGCTTTGCTGGGATACTTAATGATGATCAGTTGGCATTGCGACATTAGTGGTGATAAAAAAGAAAAAAGCCTCATTGAAGTGAAATCTTCTAGAAAGTGGTTCCTGACAGTCATCGCAAAGAAGCTATGTTCTAGAGGTGGCCAAAGTTGTACCTTGTGCTAGTAGCTGAATTTGGTAGTGTAAGAAGCACCCAGGTGGTACTGGTTTTAAAATGTTAAGGACTCATGAGAGCGGCTATGTAAAGTTGTGGGTGTAAAGTCCCTGAAGAGAGTAAGGAGAGGCTATTGGTAAAGGTGCATCCTACTTGCAACAGAAAGACCACAGTATGTTGGCCATACCAGTACCATAGGATTATCATATTGTTTAGAATTTGGAACTACATCGATGTAGTCACTGTTCAAAAAAATAAAAAATAAACTGAAATAGCTTCTCTTTGCACTTAAAATAAAATCTACACTCCCTTATAAGGTCTACAAGATATTAGACCTTTTGATCAACTCTCATCTTGCCTCCTACTATTCCTGTCCTGTTTTCAGTATGTACTTCAAAACATTTTCTGTTATCAGACACACCCCTTGTTTTTCTTTCTCAGTGCATTGACACTAATTACTCCATTGCCTTGATTGCCCTTTCTCCTAGTCTTTATTTACCTAGTGCAAGTTCTTCTGAAAAACTGTTTAAAATGCCTATCTAGAGATATGTTCCATTAGGTGTTTTGGTGTTTTCAATCTCCTTCTATATTTTATTCGTTTCCATCATTATAATTGTTCTTCATTTATTATTATTATCAAGTAAATTATTTCAATTGTAATTTATCATCTGTATCTTCCACTAGAAGTTAACTTTCATGAGGGCTGGAACAATTTGAATATTTTTCTTTTTTGTTTTTTTACTATTGGTTCTTTATCTTTTTAAACTAGTTTTGACCATATCTATACCCTTCCCCCAACTTTTTCCAAATTCATCCCAGCTTTTTTCCATTGATCAAGTCCAATCATGCTGCCTATATTTTCATGAATATGTGGCTTTCCATTGGTGAATGATTGACCTACTAGGAGCAACATCTTTAAAGAAAATTGACTCTCTTTCTCCCAGTAGCTATCAGTTACCAATACTTTCTTGGCTAGGGATGCAACTCCCTTTCGACTTCCTCTCTCCATGCTGGGATTTGAGATGGCCTAAGCTTGCAAATGTCTTATGCATGATGTCATAACTACTATACATTATTATGTACTGTAGAAAAACTCTTTGCTGAAAATTCTGTTTTGCTTGTATTCATCTACCACATCTTACTCTTAAAGTCCTTCTACCCATCTTTCACAATGATTCCTGAGCCTTGGGAAGAAGAGGTATGTTTAGAGATGCCCCATTAAGGTCTGAGCATTCCACAAACCATTCTTATTCTCTGCATTTTGACCAGGTGTGACTCAGTGTTAATTACCATCTACTGCAAATAGAAGTTTCTCTGATGATGGTTGAGAGATGCAGTAATCTGTATGTATAACCATAAGTAATTAGAAGCCAGTTAAATATATACCCATTTTACTGAATAATAATATTAGGCCGTCCCACATATGATTTCATCTTATTGAGTGGAACATAAATACAGCCAGAAGCATCCAAGATGCTAGACCAGTGGGTATTAATTGACAAAGCAGTCACTATTGTAGGTTGCATGGTTCACAGCTGGGCAAGGGTAATGAATACTTTTTCCTCTTGTAGCCTGCATTGCACCTTCGAGCATGATGAAAGTCAGCCAGTACAAATGAAGTTATCAGGGGAGTATCAACTAAATTTCTCCATGTTCCACAACTCAAAATGTGTTGTCTACAGCAAGATGGTGAGAAAAATATATACCTTTTTCATTGATGTAAAAAATAGTTACTACACTTTATTCCTAGTAACAGTAGTAGATTCATGTGTTGGCTACATGTAGGAATCTAAGCATTTACATGCATCATTATAAACTTTTCAGAGGGGTAGCATCAGTAATAAAACTATTTTCATGCAATTTGACTTATAGGTAGTGATTAAAACAATATTCAAAGTTGTTAAACCTCAATATGGACAGTATTATTTACTATTATAAAAATATTTGATTTTTGTAATAATTTGGAAAGTTACTTTGAAATGTATGCCTTTAATTATTGATAAAATTCCATGTGTTTTCAGCATTGGTCACTTGGATTTCTTTTTGTATGAGCTGTCTTCAACATCTTGTGAATTACAGCCTTCTAACTCAATGCTAATGTTTTAAATGAGTCCTATAATTCCTACCTCAAATTATTCCCTATTGTTCTTGTGACCTCCAGCCTTGTTATTCAATGTATCTTCTTTCTGAAGTCATTTTGCTTTCTAAAGTGAGTATTCCTTCACGGTATTGCTTGAATATAATTCCTAGTCTCATTTTCTGAAAAATGAGGTATAACCATATGCATAACCTAGCATGGTCTGTTTACCTTTCCTTCTCTTTCTGGAATACAGTTATATTTCATCTTCCATACAGTTGGCACATATCTACTTATCTTTCAAAACAATGCAAAACATTATTTCCATTGTTGCAATTGAGTTCCAACATCTTAATAAAATTGACCACAGCCTGTCTTGTGTCTCATTTGCGCTTCATTAAACATTCTATCACAGCAGTTATAGTAACTGTGTGTGCTTCATATTCTTGCATGTCTCACCACAGCATTCCAAGAGGTGGACCTTTTCTTTTTTCTCACATATTTCCCTACTTCATAATTCTTACCATGACCAAGGCAACTCTTATAAGGGACATTTAATTGGGGATGGATTACAGTTTTAGAGGTTCGGTCCATTATGATTATGGTAGGAAGCATACCAGTAATCAAGTCAGACTTGATGCTGGAGGAGCTGAAAGTTTTACATCTTGATGAGAAGGCAGCCAGGATGAGGCTTTCTTCCTCACTGATGGAGTGTCAGCATAGGAAGAGACCTTAAAGTCCATGCTGACAGTGACACACTTCTTCCAAAAAGGCCATACTCCCTCCGACAAGGCCATACTTCCTAATAGTGCCACTTCCCATGGGCCAAGTTTATTGAAACCATACCAACGCTTTACCTTATTTGTTGTGAAATTTTTCATTATTTTTCAGATTGCCCTTTAAGTTTGATTATGGGATGGTTGGATGATTTGGTTGTTTTATAGGGGCTTTTAATCTATATAAAGTCAAGTTTATTAATGCTTTAAATTATTTATTCCATTATTTCCAGCTTAGAAATTTCTATTCCCATTAGAGATTTGATAAATATTTACTTCTATTTTCTTCTATTTTATGGCCTACATTTCTTAAACAGTTTTCTCAATAATACATTTATAATTTATTTTATGGTGCACAATAAACGATTCAATTTATTTTCTCTAGATAACTACATGTCCCAATATCATTTGTTAGTATTCTGTTTCTCACCCTGTGATTTGAAGTACTTCTTTTATCACACAGTGGCTTCATGTACATAATACAATGAGCATGGACGATGAATGAAATTTTGTTGATCTGGGTTTATATTTGTTTCTCTGCCTTTGCATTTTAATAATGATAGATTTACAACATACATTTCAAATGCAGTGGCTATAAATAAAATATTTAAGATCTGATAGGAAATAACTCCTTTTATTATTAGTCTTTTCAAATTTTTCTATGACCGTGTTTTGCATTTTTTGTTCTAAAATCTAGGATTATTTTGTCAGTTTCTCAAAGGAGTCCAGTTAATATTTTGGTTAAAATTCAACTAAAGTTATAATTTTTCAAAGAAATGTTTTTTTCCCTTAGCACACTCAGTCTTCTAACGCAGGAACATGATACTTATCTCGAATTATTCAACTGTTCTGTCTGTATTTCTCAACAATGTTTTATAATTCTTTTTTTTTTTTTTTTGTAGATCTCATGTGGTTCTAATTACGATTACTCCTAAGATTTTGGATTTCGTTCAGAAAACTACTTCACTGTGACTGAGACTACTAATTTAGCCAACTGATAAAATGAAATCAGAATATTGCGGGCTGTATTTTCTAGGCTATATAGTTTGATGCGACTTGAGACCATATAATACAGTCGTGAAGAGTATGTCGTTTGCTCTCTATACAGATGCAGCAGTGAAATTTGCTTCTGTGCTTTTTATCTATGTGACTTTGACCACGTTATGCAAACTGCAAAATCTGGCTTGTCTGTCTCATAGGAACTGGTAAGAAAAATGCCAGATACTGAAAGGGAAGGCTTAACAGAGCACTGCAGACATAAGAAGTATTCAATAAATGTGTGTTATTCCTCCTGTGCTGCTTGCTCATAGTGCCAGTGGTTGGGTGCACCAAACAAAATAAAAAAAAATAGGCCTATCTTGGAAGTTTCAGACTGTCAATGAGCTGGAGATGTATCTTAGTGGTATATGGTGAGCAAGCATGCATCCCTAGGATTGATCTGAAGCAGCCTTTAATGCTCAGATTGCCACAATTATCAGAAAAGAAACAGTGAAAACAGGAAAATCTGGATGCAGAGAGAGAGGAAAGTGGGAAAGCTAACAGTAGTCAAGGGAAGGACTTCTAGAGAAGTCTTTCTTCTGAACTAAACAATGTCATGGAATTATTGTTGAAATCAACCACAAAGTTCATGCTGCAGAAACTCCAGAGACTGGGAGGAGGGAATCTAAAATAAACTGTGTGCCTTTATATAGCCACTCTCCTGCTTATCACTGGGAAGTGAGAGGAGAAGGGTCAAGAACTGCTCTGTTGGGGAAATCTGGTCTGGTGACAGTGAGCATGTGGGGCCAAGAGATGCTTGTTTACCATTGTGTAGTTCAAAGAATGTACCTGTTTAATTTTCTGGCTGAGGCTACAAAGGGAAGTGAAATTTCCTTGGAAAGAAATGGGGAAGAACCTGAAAATCCTAACTTTTGACATAAGAGTTGTCTTATTATTGTTTTGTTTATCATAACACAATTTTTAGGCAGTTTGTGACACTTAGCTAGACAGGTTGGTCACTCCTTGTGTGTATGTGAGTGTGTGTTGGGTGGGGGAGAGATTGGTACCTCTGCATTAATGCTTACACATATACTTACATATTCTTGCTTTTTGAGACATGGTCTCTTGTAGCCCAACCTGTCTGTGAACTTGTTGTATAGTTGAGAACATCCTTGAATTTCTGATTCCCCTGCCTCCATCTCTAGACTACTGAGATTACAGGCATGCATGGACACAGTTTATGCCATGCTATTTTTTTTATTGAATAATTTCTTTATTTACATCTCAAATATTATTCCCTTTTCAGGTCTCCCCTTCAGAAAACCCTCTATCCCATCCCCCTCCCCCTGCCTCTATGAGGGTGCTCCTCCACCCATTCACCCACTCCTGCCTTTCTGCCCTGGCATTCCCCTACACTGGGACATCGAAGCCCCTCAGGCCCAAGGGCCTCTCCTCTCACTGATGTCCAACAATCCTCTGCTACACATGTGGCTGGAGCCATGGGTCCTCCATGTGTACTCTTTGGCTGGTGGTCCAGTTCCCGGGAGCTCAGGAGGATCTGGCCAGTTGACATTGTTACTCTCCCCACGGGGATGCAAACCCCCTCAGCTCCTTCAATTCCTTCTCCAACTCCTCCACCGGGAACCCCACGTTCAGTCAGGCGAGCATTTGCCTCTGTATTTGTCAGGCTCTGGCAGGAGCTCTCAGGAGACAGCCATAAAACCAAGGGATTCATGCATGTTAGGCAAGCACTAAATCTGAGCTCTAGCCCTATCAAATAGCCCACATTCTTAATTGGTTCTTTTTTCCCCATATTTTTATTAGATATCTTCTTCATTTCAAATGCTATCCCCCAAATTCCCTATACCCTCCCCCCACCCTGCTCCCCAACCCACACACTCCTGCTTCCTGGCCCTGGCATTCCCCTGTACTGGGGCATATGATCTTCATATGACCAAGGACCTCTCCTCCCATTGATGGCCAACTAGGCCATCTTATGCTATATATGCAAATAGAGACACAAGCTCTGGGGGTACTGGTTAGTTCATATTGTTGTTCCTCCTATAGGTTGCAGACACCTTTAGCTCCTTGAGTACATTCTCTAACTCCTTCATTAGGGACCCTGTGTTCCATCCAATAGATGACTGTGAGCATCCACTTCTGTATTTGCCAGGCACTGGCACAGCCTCACAAGAGAGAGCTATATTAGGGTCCTGTCAGCAAAATCTTTCAGGCATATGCAATAGTGTCTGGGTTTGGTGGTTGTATATGGGATGGATCCCCAGGTGGGGCAGTTTCTGGATAGTCCTTCCTTCCATCTCACCCCGAACTTTGTCTCTGTAACTCCTCCCATAGGTATTTTGTTCTACATTCTAAGGAGGTATGAAGTACTCACACTTTGGTCTTCCTTCTTCTTGAGTTTCATGTGTTTTGCAAATTGTATTTTGGGTATTCTAAGTTTCTGGGCTAATATCCGCTTATCAGTGAGTGCATATCATGTGTGTTCTTTTGTGATTGGGTTACCTCACTCTAGTCTCTGGGTATTTTTATATAGGCAATAGCAAAGAAGAAATTTTATTTATTGGGTATGACATTACTTGGGGGTCAAATCAAACTGACATTATTAATCTGAAGCTTTAAGAGTAAGCTAACAGGTGAAGAACACTGTGAGGAGACTAAGTCAAAACAGCCATTGCCTAGTGGTTCTGGTTCTAATGCCTTTATAGTAACAAGAATAGCATCAAGATACAACTTAGCAACAATGTTTTTAATAAAATATCTATGATTAAGTAGCATACTTGAGGCATTCTTGAATACCATAGTTTTCTGAAGAAGCCATCAGTGACATACCAATTCATGGGTTTCATTTGACCGACACAGCCACTGGGGCTCAGAGGAGAGGAATGACTCAGGCACAGTTGTACATGGAGATGCTTAGCAGAGTCACCACAAAAACGAGGTCTCCTGACTTACAGTGCCCTTTCACTCCATGATAACATGAGCCTGTTTATTTTTGGAACACCCCATAGACCATCTGTTTCTTGGCACTTAGTCATTCTTTGCCCTGGGATCTTCTTGTGTATGTAGGACATATGTTAAAAACCCACTAGGGTAATTATTTTTCCTTTGGAAATTGGAGTGATGAGAACACAGAACAGACTGAATGAAGGGAAAGAGGAGTCATTTTCATAAGTAAAATTGTCATTTTGAATATTTTCCTTTCCTATAGAGATACTTCTAGAGAGATTTCTAATTAAATAATTTATTTTCTTAGGATCAAGACCTCCCTAACAGTGAGGGGTCTTTAAAGTGGGTGATGCTAGCTCTGCTCCTCTTCATGACACCTCATAGAATCATTCTTTTAAATTTATTTTATTTTATTTTGTTTTTTTGAGATTCTAACATAATTACATCATTTTCCTCTTCCCTTTCCTTCCTCCAAGCCTTCCCATGGATGCTCCCTTGCTGTATTTAAAATTAATTGCCTCCTTTTTCATTCATTGCTCTTACACACACACACACACACACACACACACACACACACACACACACACACGTTCAACCTATTCAGTCTTTATGTTACTTGAATGCATGTTTGCAAGGCTAACCATTTGGATTGGATAACTGATGGGACTGTTCTTCTCTAGGAAAAGCAGACAGAATAACATGGATTGGGGAAAGCTGAGGTCACCTCAACCTGCACAAAGAACTACAGGAAACTAAAAAATGCTGAAAGCATAGCCATTGTTTTATTTTTAACAAATATTATTTCCACTTGAGACTCTAATACAATGTACTTTGATTATATCCACCTCCCATTTTTCCAGTCTCTGACCTGATCCAGTCCCACCTCTCCAGTTCTAGTGTACTTCTATGCCCATTTTTGTTTAAATAACTGCCAAGTCTAATTTGTGCTATCCATATACTCCTGGGTATGTGGGCTCATCCATTGAAGACTTAGTCAACCTACCAGGTATCATATCCCTGCATAAAACTGTCTCTCTGTTCCCCAGAAGCTAGCCATCAATTTTTAATACCTGTCTCAATAATGAAAGGGACATGTGAAACCTTTCATCCTCGATAGTATGGATTTTACTGGCTATAGCATGTGCAGGTCTTGTACAGTTGATGATCTGACCCCATGAGTACAGTGGTCATGTGAAGTGGACACTTTTAGTTTCCTTGCAAAGTCATTTATGCCAAATGTTTTGCTGGGGCACACAGGTGAAAGGGATGTCTTGCTCAAGCAGACACATGAAAGAATGTTTTCCTGAAGCAGACCCAGATGAATGGATGTTTTGCTATAGCAGACATGTCCCTGGATGATGGAATATAAATATGACTCCACAGACAGTGGGTGCTGGAGCATTGGTTTGGTTTGCTCTGCCTAGCTATTCTTCAATAAGGACATTCATGGATTGGTTTGCCTTACATAGCATTGTTGGGCTCAAACTCTGGTAATACTGCTGTCTTAGTCAGGGTTTCTATTCCTGCACAAACATCATGACCAAGAAGCAAGTTGGGGAGGAAAGGGTTTATTTGGCTTACACTTCCACATTGCCTTTCATCACAGAGAAGTCAGGACTGGATCTCAAACGAGTCAGGAAGCAGGAGCTGATGTAGAAGCCATGGAGGGATGTTTCGTACTGGCTTGTTTCCCCTGGCTTGTTCAGCATGCTTTCTTCAAGAACCCAAGACTCCCACCAAAGAGATGGTCCTACCCACAAGGGGCCTTTCCCCCTTGATCACTAATTGAGAAAATGCATTACAGTTGGATCTCATGGAGGTGTTTCTCCAACTGAAGCTCCTTTCTCTGTGGTAACTCCAGCCTGTGTCAAGTTGACACACAAAACCAGACAGTACAGGTGCCATTGAGAGAAACTCACCAAGGAGTTGCTCATGAGGTTCATGCAGCTTCTTGCTGCTTCAGTGTCCTTGGGATGGTTGGTGAGCCCTGTAGTTTCTTCAGGATTGAACTACAGCTGCTGGTTTGTGCATAGCTTCTGCCTGCCAAGAGGATTGTACTTCAGTGGCTGGTTTATATTTTGTGTTTGCTAGAGGACTGAACTGCTGACAAAAAATATTGAACTAGTCCCCAAAGGACTATTGCTAAACAGGCCCATTTTCCCTATATATTAATAACTTTTCTCTTCCACTACCTTTTGTGGGTAGAGAAGTTGAACATTTATTAAAGTACTCTGCAAAAATGTATGTTTATAATCATGGTATATCTAGAAGACACTGTTTCTTCTCTGAATTCTGGTTCTTTTTTTTTTTTGGGGGGGGGGTCTGCACAGATCCTCTGTGTGTTTATTACAGCTTTCAGCTTAGTATTTTTTTTCCATTTTTTATTAGATATTTAGCTCATTTACATTTCCAATGCTATATCAAAAGTCCCCCATACCCACCCACCCTCACTCCCCTACCCACCCACTCCCCCTTTTTGGCCCTGGCGTTGCCCTGTACTGGGGCATATAAAGTTTGCGTGTCCAATGGGCCTCTCTTTCCAGTGATGGCCGACTAGGCCATCTTTTGATACATATGCAGCTAGAGTCAAGAGCTCCGGGGTACTGGTTAGTTCATAATGTTGTTCCACCTATAGGCTTGCAGATCCCTTTAGCTCCTTGGGTACTTTCTCTAGCTCCTCCATTGGGAGCCCTGTGATCCATCCATTAGCTGACTGTGAGAATCCACTTCTGTGTTTGCTAGGCCCCGGCATAGTCTCACAAGAGACAGCTACATCTGGGTCCTTTCGATAAAATCTTGCTAGTATATGCAATGGTGTCAGCGTTTGGATGCTGATTATGGGGTGGATCCCTGGATATGGCAGTCTCTACATGGTCCATCCTTTCATCCCAGCTCCAAACTTTGTCTTTGTAACTCCTTCCATGGGTGTTTTGTTCCCAATTCTAAGGAGGGGCATAGTGTCCACACTTCAGTCTTCATTCTTCTTGAGTTTCATGTGTTTAGCAAATTGTATCTTATATCTTGGGTATCCTAGGTTTGGGGCTAATATCCACTTATCAGTGAGCACATATTGTGTGAGTTCCTTTGTGAATGTGTTACCTCACTCAGGATGATGCCCTCCAGGTCCATCCATTTGCCTAGGAATTTCATAAATTCATTCTTTTTAATAGCTGAGTAGTACTCCATTGTGTAGATGTACCACATTTTCTGTATCCATTCCTCTGTTGAGGGGCATCTGGGTTCTTTCCAGCTTCTGGCTATTATAAATAAGGCTGCTATGAACATAGTGGAGCATGTGTCCTTCTTACCAGTTGGGGCATCTTCTGGATATATGCCCAGGAGAGGTATTGCTGGATCCTCCGGTAGTACTATGTCCAATTTTCTGAGGAACCTCCAGACTGATTTCCAGAGTGGTTGTACAAGTCTGCAATCCCACCAACAATGGAGGAGTGTTCCTCTTTCTCCACATCCACGCCAGCATCTGCTGTCACCTGAATTTTTGATCTTCGCCATTCTGACTGGTGTGAGGTGGAATCTCAGGGTTGTTTTGATTTGCATTTCCCTGATGATTAAGGATGTTGAACATTTTTTCAGGTGCTTCTCTGCCATTCGGTATTCCTCAGGTGAGAATTCTTTGTTCAGTTTTGAGCCCCATTTTTTAATGGGGTTATTTGATTTTCTGAAGTCCACCTTCTTGAGTTCTTTATATTTATTGGATATTAGTCCCCTATCTGATTTAGGATAGGTAAAGATCCTTTCCCAATCTGTTGGTGGTCTTTTTGTCTTATTGACAGTGTCTTTTGCCTTGCAGAAACTTTGGAGTTTCATTAGGTCCCATTTGTCAATTCTCGATCTTACAGCACAAGCCATTGCTGTTCTGTTCAGGAATTTCTCCCCTGTGCCCATATCTTCAAGGCTTTTCCCCACTTTCTCCTCTATAAGTTTCAGTGTCTCTGGTTTTATGTGAAGTTCCTTGATCCACTTAGATTTGACTTTAGTACAAGGAGATAAGTATGGATCGATTCGCATTCTTCTACACGATAACAACCAGTTGTGCCAGCACCAATTGTTGAAAATGCTGTCTTTCTTCCACTGGATGGTTTTAGCTCCCTTGTCGAAGATCAAGTGACCATAGGTGTGTGGGTTCATTTCTGGGTCTTCAATTCTATTCCATTGGTCTACTTGTCTGTCTCTATACCAGTACCATGCAGTTTTTATCACAATTGCTCTGTAGTAAAGCTTTAGGTCAGGCATGGTGATTCCACCAGAAGTTCTTTTATCCTTGAGAAAACTTTTTGCTATCCTAGGTTTTTTGTTATTCCAGACGAATTTGCAAATTGCTCCTTCCAATTCGTTGAAGAATTGAGTTGGAATTTTGATGGGGATTGCATTGAATCTGTAGATTGCTTTTGGCAAGATAGCCATTTTTACAATGTTGATCCTGCCAATCCATGAGCATGGGAGATCTTTCCATCTTCTGAGATCTTCTTTAATTTCTTCAGAGATTTGAAGTTTTTATCATACAGATCTTTCACTTCCTTAGTTAGAGTCACGCCAAGATATTTTATATTATTTGTGACTATTGAGAAGGGTGTTGTTTCCCTAATTTCTTTCTCAGCCTGTTTATTCTTTGTATAGAGAAAGGCCATTGACTTGTTTGAGTTAATTTTATATCCAGCTACTTCACCGAAGCTGTTTATCAGGTTTAGGAGTTCTCTGGTAGAATTTTTAGGGTCACTTATATATACTATCATATCATCTGCAAAAAGTGATATTTTGACTTCCTCTTTTCCAATTTGTATCCCCTTGATTTCCTTTTGTTGTCGAATTGCTCTGGCTAATACTTCAAGTACTATGTTGAAAAGGTAGGGAGAAAGTGGGCAGCCTTGTCTAGTCCCTGATTTTAGTGGGATTGCTTCCAGCTTCTCTCCATTTACTTTGATGTTGGCTACTGGTTTGCTGTAGATTGCTTTTATCATGTTTAGGTATGGGCCTTGAATTCCTGATCTTTCCAAAACTTTTATCATGAATGGGTGTTGGATCTTGTCAAATGCTTTTTCTGCATCTAACGAGATGATCATGTGGTTTTTGTCTTTGAGTTTGTTTATATAATGGATTACATTGATGGATTTTCGTATATTAAACCATCCCTGCATCCCTGGAATAAAACCTACTTGGTCAGGATGGATGATTGCTTTAATGTGTTCTTGGATTCGGTTAGCGAGAATTTTATTGAGGATTTTTGCATCGATATTCATAAGAGAAATTGGTCTGAAGTTCTCTATCTTTGTTGGATCTTTCTGTGGTTTAGGTATCAGAGTAATAGTGGCTTCATAAAATGAGTTGGGTAGAGTACCTTCTACTTCTATTTTGTGAAATAGTTTGTGCAGAACTGGAATTAGATCTTCTTTGAAGGTCTGATAGAACTCTGCACTAAACCCGTCTGGTCCTGGGCTTTTTTTGGCTGGGAGACTATTAATAACTGCTTCTATTTCTTTAGGGGATATGGGACTGTTTAGATGGTCAACTTGATCCTGATTCAACTTTGGTACCTGGTATCTGTCCAGAAATTTGTCCATTTCCTCCAGGTTTTCCAGTTTTGTTGAGTATAGCCTTTTGTAGAAGGATCTGATGGTGTTTTGGATTTCTTCAGGATCTGTTGTTATGTCTCCCTTTTCAATTCTGATTTTGTTAATTAGGATTTTGTCTCTGTGCCCTCTAGTGAGTCTAGCTAAGGGTTTATCTATCTTGTTGATTTTCTCAAAGAACCAACTCCTCGTTTGGTTAATTCTTTGAATAGTTCTTCTTGTTTCCACTTGGTTGATTTCACCCATGAGTTTGATTATTTCCTGCCGTCTACTCCTCTTGGGTGAATTTGCTTCCTTTTTTTCTAGGGCTTTTAGATGTGTTGTCAAGCTGCTAGTATGTGCTGTCTCCCGTTTCTTCTTGGAGGCACTCAGAGCTATGAGTTTCCCTCTTAGAAATGCTTTCATTGTGTCCCATAGGTTTGGGTACGTTGTGGCTTCATTTTCATTAAACTCTAAAAAGGCTTTAATTCCTTTCTTTATTCCTTCCTTGACCAAGATATCATTGAGAAGAGTGTTATTCAGTTTCCACGTGAATGTTGGCTTTCCATTATTTATGTTGTTATTGAAGATCAGTCTTAGGCCATGGTGGTCTGATAGGATACATGGGACAATTTCAATATTTTTTTATCTGTTGAGGCCTGTTTTGTGACCAATTATATGGTCAATTTTCGAGTGACTTCTGGTTCTTAAACCCTGTCTTCCACATTGGAACTTGATCCTTGTAAGGAAAGGGTGATATAAATGTCAGATTTATGGATAAATAGCCCATAGACACTCTGTATATTTTAACCATTTGTGAGTTTCTGTGTTAACCACCAGACACTGCACACACACACACACACACACACACACACACACACACACACTGAGCAAAATTGTTCTTCTGGAGGTTGCTATGCCTCCCATTTACTCTTAAATATCTACTGGGGTTTTCTCCCCAACTTTTGCCCGTGTAGCTCCCAAGAATATGACATAGAGACAATGCAATTTATTTATAAGCTGTAGGCACTATGTTGCACAGGTTCTGAGCTATACATATCACTTCACCTGTTAAAAACCTGTACAAGTGCCCCTCACTTGACAATCTGATATTTCCCAGATGCGTTTGTTCCATCAGCGTGTCCTCAGGGTACATCTCTCTTATCCATGTCTGTCTAATGGCAACTTCTTCCTCTCTGTTTTCTCTCTTCTTCCATCATGTGGTCTCTCTTGAGACCCTTCATTTGATTCAAAGTCCTTCCTTCCTATCCTCCATGCCAGGTCATAAGCTCCAGCCATTTACTGAACAATCAGGAATTAGTGTGGAACATTATTTACAACAGATTGTTTACACAACACACAAAATGAACCCCAACACACACAGACATAGACACATACACACAAACACACATTTGATGTCTGAGAGCTGCACTAATCTATCCCTATGGAAGCTTAAAGGCATCTGCTCAAATTGCTTATCCTATTGGGTGTCAATTAGCTGAGTCTGCAATGCAACAGCATTTTTTTGCAACTTCTAGATTCCTCTAAGACCAGATCAGGTCTGATTCTGATTCCTTATCCAGTGTTAAGGGTAGAGATGTAAGAGTATCTATGAGTTTAATCCAAGGAACCGAGAAAAAAATGAAGGCAGATTTCTTTGTGGTTTTCATCTTATATGTTTTCTGTGTGGCCTGGGCTCAGGATCTATCTCTTCATTTTTACCAGGAAATTTTGACCAAAAAGCTACTTCTCTTTCATGAGAGACAAATGAGGTCGTAAACTTAGGTGAATTTATGTATGTATGTATGTATGTATGTATGTATGTATGTATGTATGCATTTGTGTTTCTCTATGTGTATGCATATATGTAAGCTTTTGTATAAGCATACAAGTACACAGATGATGTGTGAAGGCTAGAAGACAGCTTGTGGGAGTATATTTGACCATCATCCTTTTGAGAACTCACATTGTGCTAGGAGGAATGTTCAGTCTGCATAACAATCTATGGGGAAAAGAATTCCCTTTTAGTGGTAATGAAACTTACATCCTAGGAGTCAATGTCATTTTTAAAAAAAATGTGTGTGTGTTGGGGTTCACACATCTCTAGAACACACATGATTAAAGTCTAGGTGCCCTGACTCCCAAGCTCAGTGCTTTTTCCTACTGAATTCAATGTATCTTATGAATAGAAACCAGCCAAGGTATCTGGTCTACAAGTGTCCTTAGGGAGTGTATTGTTGTCTGGGCATGTTCTCTCACGGGGGAGAGGGGGGGCGGGAGTATAGAATGAAAAGTTTCCTCTGGAACTTTGTAGACATTCTCCTCACCCCTCAGGCCCACCCCTAGCAGCTGCATATTTCTATTCATTCTCCTGGCCATCTGGGCCTCTCTCCTGTCTGTCCCCATTCCTGATACTGACCACTAGTCCTCTCTCCCCAGTCCCACCAAGCTCCCTCCCTTCTTCCTCCTTTGACTATTTTGTTTTCCCTTCTAAGTGGATTGATTCAAACATCCTCACTTGTGCCTTCGTTCTTGTTTGTCTTCTTTAGGTTTGAGGGTACATCATATGTATTCTTAACTTCTTGGCTAATATCCACTTATCAGTGAGTACACACCATGCATGTCCTTTTGGGTCTGGGTTACCTCACTCAGGATGTTTTCTAGTTCCATCAATTTGCTTATAAATTTCATGATGTCCTTATTTTTAATAGCTGAATAGTATTTCATTGTGTAAATGAACCACATTTTTGGACACATTGTTCAGTTGATGGACATCTGGGGTGCTTCTAGTTCCTGGCTATTATGGATAAAGCTGTTATGAATATAGTGGAGCATGTGTTCTTGTGGGATGGTAGAGCATCCTTTGGGTATATGTGCAGGATTAGTATAACTGGGTCTTCAGATAGAACTATTTATAGTTTTCTGAGAAACTACCAAATTGATTTCCAGAGTATTTGTACAAGTTTGCAATCCCACAAGAAATGGAGGAATATTTGCCTTTTTCCATATCCTCACCATGTGAATTTTTGATATTTGCCATTCTGATTAGTGTAAGAGAGACCTGGGTTGGGGAAGTTTCCCAGGAGTCAATGCATGTGACCTTAGCTGAAATGCCCAACAGTGGGACTATGGAACCTGAAGAGACCACCTCCAGTAGCCAGACAGGAAACCCAGTAGAGAGATAGGCAACCAACCCACCTATAAAATTTTGAAGCCAAAATTTTCCTGTCTAAGAGAAACACAGGGAAAAATCTGGAGGATAGACTGAAGGAATGGGCAATTGGTAGCCAACCCAACTTGAGACCCATCCCATTAGTAGGCACCAAACTCTGACACTATTACTGATTCTATATTGTGATTGCAGACAAGAGCCTTGCATAGCTGTTCCCTGAGAGGTTCTACTAGCAGCTGACTAAGGTAGATACAGATACCCACAGCCAAACATTGGACAGAGGATCTCCTATGAAAGAGCTAGGGGGAGGATTGAAGGGGCTGAAAGGTATGGCAACCCCATAGAAGGACCAACAAGTGTCAACTAACCTAAACTCCTGGAAGCTCCCAGAGACTGAACTACCAACCAAAGAGCATACACAGGCTGGTTTGAGATCCCCTGCACACATGTAGTAGAGGGTTGTGTTGTCTGGATTCAGTGAGAGAGGATGTGCCTGGTCCTGCAAAGACTTGATGCCCCATGGGAGGGGGAATACCTGAGAGGGGTCACTGTCTTACAGGCAAATTGGGGAAGGAGGAGGAACCCTGTGGTGGGGGACTGGGAGAGGGGCCAGCATTTGGGATATAAATACATAAATAAATTTAAAAGGAAAAGAAAAGTTTCCCCTGTAGGAGCAGGACTCCATATTGTGAGTTAACTTTCAAAATGAGCCAGTAAAGGGCATAGGGAAGCATCTATCCTGTCAGGTGGATTGGTGAAAATGAACAAGCCCCATTGCCCTTGGTTTAGAAATAAACACATTTCTACGTCTTCTGTGTTCCTACCATCAAACAGTCTAGATCTTTATTTTATGTATATTTTTATGTCAACTTGTTGAAAGGTTGTTTTTAAATACAATATAACATAGATGTAACTTGGGCAACAGAAAACTCCTTTGTAATGCAATCTGACATTTCTAATAAACACCTAGTGGAATGGAGTTTATTACTTGTCCTGTCTGTATGAAACTATGAACTCTAACAATTTCTAAAAACAAACTCTATGGTTCAATGCCAATCTAGAGAGTCTTTAAGCAATAGGAACTAAAGACCTAGTGGATATGTATTCCTAGGCCACCTACTTTGTTCTCTCCCTCTCTATGTGCATGTCTCTTGGTCTCTGTCTGTGTCTCTTTATCTGTCTCTCCCTCTCTGTCTCTCTGTCTCTGTCTTTCTCCACTCTTTCACTCTATCCCCTCTTATTTCTTTCTTCCTGCCCTTTCCCCTGTGTTTATCTTCATGTATATCTGTGTGTCATTTGTACATCTGTGCATGTGTGATGACGATACTTGGATGGAAAGAATGGACTGCAGCCCTTGATATCACAGAACTTAGCTAGCATCAAGAGAGAAGGACATGGTTTATATCCACAGGACACTAGTTTTCTTCAAAAACTTAAATAATAAAAGCACTTTTGTAGATCCTTATGGCTTTTAAAGCACACACATACTGTTTTAAATAGTTGTGATGCTTTTCTGATTGAACATACATGCTTGCTCTTTAAAAAAAAATCAGAATTATGGAACCATAATATAGGCTATGGCTGTCGCTCATTACTACTGCTTCCCATGCTTTTGGAGGCAGCTATCTCTCTCTGTCAATCGTTTAGTGCTTGTTTCCTGTAGACCTCTTTCTCATATATACACATATATAGTCTGTTTATATCTATACAGAGAACTTTGCACTGGCTTTCTTCACTTCTCTCTGTATGTCTTGAATGGCTTTTCATCTTTATACAAGAATCTTTCTGTTCAGTGGGTGTTTATACAATTTCATTGAATATACATTCTTTAATCCCCATAATGGGTTAGTAATCTAGGGCCCACCAGACAAATCCAGCCAACTTTCTACCATTGTAAATAAAATTTTATTGGAACATGAGTATGCCTATTTGTTTACATATTATCTGTGAACACAAAAACAATGTAACCTGTGAAAGTGAAAATGCTTACTATTCATATCTTCACAGACAAATTTTGCTGTGCATAGTTTTAAATCAGGCAGGGTTATCTGTTTCAATGTATTATTTATGTGTGGGTGTATATACATAGATATTTCTGCATACTCATACATGGATGTGTTCTATGGATCAAATGGTATGTCAGTCTGATGGCACAGGATGTGTCGGTCACACTTCATTTTGTGACCTCCACCCACACACTCAGACATGTGTTCACTTGCACAAGCACATACTTATGGACTAGGTGAGATTGTCATGCATTCATGCTCTTAGTACTGGAAGAATTACAACCTTGTGACCTCCTGATTGTGTTCATGCCAAGATGTATTCACATTTCCATGGAAAGAAAATGGGAGAGAGTGTAATTTGATGGATTCATGAGCAGGAAGTAGAGCAGAACAATATGAAGGGAATCCATGTCTCAAATGGAAAGTTTATGCGTAGAGGATCAACAGGCAAGATGCTCTTCAGAGAAGGCTACCCTAACATCTGTGGAAGTTCTTTATAAGTTACAGAGGAGACAATTAAGTTCAGACAAAGGGATAGAGAGGCCTTTAAGTAAAGGGCACATATTCTCAATGCTCTGAGTCACAGCTATAGTCATGTCCATTGATTCTTAGGAGCCTCCCCATCCCAGGTCTCTGTCACTCATGTCTTTGAGAGTCCCCCAACCTTCCCACTACTGTCAGTTGCAGATTTTCATTTATTCTCATGGCACGCTGGCTTTTTCTTCTGTTTCTCTCCACACCTTATCCTCCCCATTTTACCTCTTCCATCAAGTTACCTCCTTCTGTCTGTCTCCTATGACTATTTTATTTCCCATTGTAAGTGAGATTCAAGCACCCTTGCTTTGGCCTTCCTTCTTGTTTATCTTCTTTGTATCTGTGGAGTATGGCATGGGAACTGTCCAAGAGAAACATTAAATATGTTTTTTAGGTCATATCTATAATTTTCTTTTCAATAAAATCCAAAGTTTAAAATATCAAGGCAAATTTAATGTGGTAAAGATAAATAATATTTTGTGAAACTTTGTGTGTTTCAATTTCAAATTTTGAAAGCCACTCTCTAGTAGAAACTCTATCCTAGCTCATAACATTTAATTTGAACTCCATTAAGATTTTGGATATTATTAGCTGGGCAGTGGTGGCACATGTCTTTAATCCGAGCACTCAGGAGGCAGAGGGAGGTAAGTCTTAGAGATCCAGGCCAGCCTGGCCTATAGAGTCATTTCTAGGACAGCCAGTGCTCTACAGAGAAACATTTTCTCAAAAAATAAAACATAACAAAAAACAAAAAAACTCAGATATCCATAAATAGACCAATTCATTACAGCTGAAATGCATTTAAAAGATTTTATTTTACAAATGAAAATAGTGTAGATCATCATAAAATGTCTTCTTTTTGTAGCCAGGCATGGTGGCACACACCTCTAATCACAAGAACTTGGAAAGTTAGGGCAGACAGATTTCTGGGAATTCAAAAGTAGAATGACCTACATAGTGAATTCCAAGCCATCCAGAGCTACCTAGTAAGACACTATCAATTAACAACAACACTCAAACTGTAAAAATAAAATGTCTTAACCATGTTAACTGTTTCTACAACCCACTAAGATACAAATTTCCTTGAACTCTATATTTTAAAAACCAATTTAGGTAGCTTACATTCTAAATTTCCATGGCATTAACTTGAAATTTTCAGTCATATGAATATTTCTTTAATATACTACATTTCACCAGTTTCTTACTCAAATGATTATACTGTGTACAAATGAAGCAACAATAAATTTTAAAATTTCTGATCCTAAAATGTAAAAATAAAAACAAAACAAAACAAAACAAACAAACAAAAACAAAAAAACAACAGCACAGTCTTCTTCAGAGTGGCAATTGAAGGCCACACAAATTAAGTCTTTTTTTTTTTTTTTTTTTTTTTTTAGTATAAGCAAGTTTATTTTTAACATATCCCTCTCAGAAGTAGGAAAATACACTACATATGTGCACATTTCACTTTTCTGAGCTTAAGAGACAGCCAGTGCAAAGGGTCTAATCATGGGATTCTGCCTATTCAGTATTGGCCAGGAAGAGACTGGAGAGAGGTGAGAAAAATGCAGCTGAAGTTGAACAGTCAGAGGTGATGGGCTAAACATAACTTTAGAGGGCTCAGGAAAAATGGGGCCTTTATTCTTATGGTATGGGAGCCAGAACAGGATTTTGAGATGAGAAGTTTTGGTGCAGCAAGCAATTGGAACAGGGCAGGAATAAGACATAAGCACCAACTATTAGGCTGGAAAAGATTGACGATATTTAATAACATTAGTAGATTTTACTCATTCACAGGATACTGGGTTGAGATATAATGCAAATAATCAGCAATATGAATTAATAGCAGCTGTCACTAACTGAGGCCCTAGTGTGCTGAACACCCATAATGGCTTCAAACTCCTATGATCTCATTGGATCCTCACCACAGTCCTGTCAACAAGAACAATGATATTTTCAGAGAAGCTTAAACTTGGTAGTCACATGGCAAATCAAATGGATGACCTGACTCATATCAGAATGGGAGAGAGACACCAGTTTTGGAGGCTGGGAGGTTTTTGTCTTACAGAATTTTATGGCATAAATAGAACAGGACTGGCTTTCATTGCACAATGCAAATCTTTCATTAATCACAAGTATAATCAAAGAAATATTAAGCTTAATCTCAACTGTGTCAATTATTTTTTTCCATCCTTCATATGTGAGAAAATGATGTAAAATGACTGCTTGAGACCAGGAGTTCAAGGCCAGCCTGGGCAACACAGTGAAGCCTAGTTCAAAGGAAACGAGAGGATGTATAGTGCAATGGCACAACACTTGGCTTGCATGCATAAGTCCTTGGGTGATGTCCCTAGCAAAACATACACTACATGCACACACATATTCACACACACATGGGTACACTCATACACCACATGACCACACACATTCTGGGGGCATTATTAGGATATTTTAACTTGTAGTACTGGCTCTTGGCTGGGAAATTTGGTCCTGTTTTATAAAAGAAGGCTTTGCTCATCTGACCAGCTTTTCCAAGTTTTTGAGACAAACTCATCTTTGTTTCTTTTTCTTTCACTCAACTCTATTATCTACTTAGGTAAAGAAGACCAGGGTCAGCCTCCCTATAAATACTACTGAGTCCTTTATGCTGAATGTGTTCTTGAGAACTTGTTTAGGGTGTGTCAATGAAATGGTAGTAGGGATCAGTGGCAGACTATTGTTTATAATGGATCATTTCCTTACAGAGTTTGATGTAAATTTCTGAGGACCTTACACTGCTCAGTTCATCTTGGTGACCATCAGCTTTCACATGCTTTGCTTTGTATTTGCTCCTATATATTGCTCTGTTCTGACCTCACTGCTCCTATTTCTTCTCCTTTAGTCATACCACAGAGATCCTGATAGAATGTGTGTTAGTGTTGGGTTTAGATGAAAATATCAATTTTCTCTCTGCTGACTGTCTAAGTGGGGAACCAGCCAGGAGCACACAGGCTGCAGAAGCAGCAGAGCAGCTGAGACAGGGTCCTTCTTGCCTCCATCTGCACCCAGGAGGTGGGGATGTTCCTCAGCACACTGTGCACCTTTCCTGCCAGGGGAGAGCTTATCTCCAGGAAGTGCTCTAACCCTAAGACTCAGGTGCGATCACCATTTTCTCTCCCTATAACTCTCTAAGGTGGGACCAGCAAGGAGCCCACAGGCAACAGAAACAGCAGAGCAGCTGGGATAGGGTCCTTATTGCCTCCATCTGCACGTAGGAGGTGGGGCTGTTCTGCAGCCTTTTGCACTGGTCTTGCCAGGAGAGACTTGGTTTCCCAGGAGTGCTAACACAGGATTACAGACCCACAGGAAGAACAAGTTCCAGCCAGAGACAGCAGCAACATCTAACACTAACAGTGAAAGGCAAACACAAGAATCTTACCAACAAAAACCAAGACAACATGGCATCCTCAGAACCCAATACTCCCACCACAGCAAGTCCTGGATACCCCAACACACCTGAAAAGCAAGATTCAGATTTAAAATCATTTCTTATTGTGCTGATAGAGGATTTTAAGAAGGACATAAATATCTCCGTTAAAGAAATACAGGAGAACACAGGTAAACAGGTAGAAGCCCTTAAAGAGGGAACACAAAAATCCCTTAAAGAATTACAGGAAGACACAACCAAACACATAAAGAAATTGAACAAAACCACCCAAGATATAAAAATGGAAGTAGAAACAGTAAAGAAATCACAAAGGGAGACGACTCTGGAGATAGAAAACCTAGAAAAGAAGACAGGAGCTATAGATGCAAGCATCACCAACAGAATACAAGAGACAGAATAGAGAATCTCAGGGGCAGAAGATACCATAGAAAATATTGACACAACAATCAAAGAAAATGCAAAATGCAAAAAGCTTCTAACCTAGAATGTCCAGGAAATTCAGGACACAATGAGAAGACCAAACCTAAGGATAATAGATATAGAAGAGAATTAACATTCCCAAGTTAAAGGGCCAGCAAAAATCTTTAACAAATTATAGAAGAAAACTTCCCTAACCTAAAGAAAGAGATGCCCATAAATATACAAGAAGCCTACAGAACTCCAAATAGACTGGACCAGAAAAGAAATTCCTCCTGACACATAATAATCAGAACAACAAATGCACTAAATAAAGATAGAATATTAAAAGCAGTAAGGGAAAAGGGTGAAGTAACATATAAAGGCAGGCCTATAGGAATTACACCAGACTTTTCACCAGAGACTATGAAAGCCAGAATATCCCGGACAGATGTTATACAGAAACTAAGAGAACACAAATGCCAGCCCAGGCTACTATACCCAGCCAAACTTTCAATCACCATAGATGGAGAAACCAAAGTATTCCACAACAAAACCAAATTTACACATTATCTTTCCATGAATCCAGCCCTTCAAAGGATAATAACAGAAGAAAAAAAAAACAATACAAGGATAGAAACCACGTCCTATCCAATCGCGCGGAACTTGAGACTGCGGTACATAGGGAAGCAGGCTACCCGGGCCTGATCTGGGGCAAAAGTCCCTTCCGCTCGACTCGAGCCCCAGGCTACCTTGCCAGCAGAGTCTTGCCCAACACCCGCAAGGGCCCACACGGGACTCCCCACGGGATCCTAAGACCTCTGGTGAGTGGAACACAGCGCCTGCCCCAATCCAATCGCGCGGAACCTGAGACTGCGGTACATAGGGAAGCAGGCTACCCGGGCCTGATCTGGGGCACAAGTCCCTTCTGCTCGACTCGAGCCCCGGGCTACCTTGCCAGCAGAGTCTTGCCCAACACCCGCAAGGGCCCACACGGGACTCCCCACGGGATCCTAAGACCTCTGGTGAGTGGAACACAACTTCTGCCAGGAGTCTGGTTCGAACACCAGATATCTGGGTACCTGCCTTGCAAGAAGAGAGCTTGCCTGCAGAGAATACTCTGCCCACTGAAACTAAGGAGAGTGCTACCCTCCAGGTCTGCTTATAGAGGCTAACAGAGTCACCTGAAGAACAAGCTCTTAACAGTGACAACTAAAACAGCTAGCTTCAGAGATTACCAGATGGCGAAAGGCAAACGTAAGAATCCTACTAACAGAAATCAAGACCACTCACCATCATCAGAACGCAGCACTCCCACCCCACCTAGTCCTGGGCACCCCAACACAACCGAAAATCTACACCCAGATTTAAAAACATTTCTCATGATGATGATAGAGGACATCAAGAAGGACTTTCATAAGTCACTTAAAGAATTACAGGGGAGCACTGCTAAAGAGTTTCAGGCCCTTAAAGAAAAGCAGGAAAACACAGCCAAACAGGTAGAAATCATTAAAGAAAAACAGGAAAACACATCCAACCAGGTGATGGAAATGAACAAAACCATACTAGAACTAAAAGGGGAAGTAGACACAATAAAGAACACCCAAAGTGAGGCAACCCTGGAGATAGAAACCCTAGGAAAGAGATCTGGAACCATAGATGCGAGCATCAGCAACAGAATACAAGAAATGGAAGAGAGAATCTCAGGTGCAGAAGATTCCATAGAGAACATCGACACAACAGTCAAAGAAAATACAAAATACAAAAGGATCCTAACTCAAAACATCCAGGTAATCCAGGACACAATGAGAAGACCAAACCTACGGATAATAGGAATTGATGAGAATGAAGATTTTCAACTTAAAGGGCCAGCTAATATCTTCAACAAAATAATAGAAGAAAACTTCCCAAACATAAAAAAAGAGATGCCCATGATCATACAAGAAGCCTACAGAACTCCAAATAGACTGGACCAGAAAAGAAATTCCTCCCGACACATAATAATCAGAACAACAAATGCACTAAATAAAGATAGAATATTAAAAGCAGTAAGGGAGAAAGGTCAAGTAACATATAAAGGAAGGCCTATCAGAATTACACCAGACTTTTCACCAGAGACTATGAAAGCAAGAAGAGCCTGGACAGATGTTATACAGACACTAAGAGAACACAAATGCCAGCCCAGGCTACTATACCCGGCCAAACTCTCAATTACCATAGATGGAGAAACCAAAGTATTCCATGACAAAACCAAATTCACACAATATCTTTCCACGAATCCAGCCCTTCAAAGGATAATAACAGAAAAGAAGCAATACAAGGACGGAAATCACGCCCTAGAACAACCAAGAAAGTAGTCATTCAACAAACCAAAAAGAAGACAGCCACAAGAACAGAAGGCCAACTCTAAAAACAAAAATAAAAGAAAGCAACAATTACTTTTCCTTAATATCTCTTAATATCAATGGACTCAATTCCCCAATAAAAAGACATAGACTAACAGACTGGCTACACAAACAGGACCCAACATTCTGCTGCTTACAGGAAACCCATCTCAGGGAAAAAGACAGACACTACCTCAGAGTGAAAGGCTGGAAAACAATTTTCCAAGCAAATGGACTGAAGAAACAAGCTGGAGTAGCCATTTTAATATCGGATAAAATCGACTTCCAACCCAAAGTTATCAAAAAAGACAAGGAGGGACACTTCATACTCATCAAAGGTAAAATCCTCCAAGAGGAACTCTCAATTCTGAATATCTACGCACCAAATGCAAGGGCAGCCACATTCATTAGAGACACTTTAGTAAAGCTCAAAGCATACATTGCACCTCACACAATAATAGTGGGAGACTTCAACACACCACTTTCTTCAAAGGACAGATCGTGGAAACAGAAACTAAACAGGGACACAGTGAAACTAACAGAAGTTATGAAACAAATGAACCTGACAGATATCTACAGAACATTTTATCCTAAAACAAAAGGATATACCTTCTTCTCAGCACCTCACGGGACCTTCTCCAAAATTGACCATATAATTGGTCACAAAACAGGCCTCAATAGATACAAAATTATTGAAATTGTCCCATGTATCCTATCAGACCACCATGGCCAAGACTGATCTTCAATAACAACATAAATAATGGAAAGCCAACATTCACGTGGAAACTGAATAACACTCTTCTCAATGATACCTTGGTCAAGGAAGGAATAAAGAAGGAAATTAAAGACTTTTTAGAGTTTAATGAAAATGAAGCCACAACGTACCCAAACTTTTGGGACACAATGAAAGCATTTCTAAGAGGGAAATTCATAGCTCTGAGTGCCTCCAAGAAGAAACGGGAGACAGCACATACTAGCAGCTTGACAACACATCTAAAAGCCCTAGAAAAAAAGGAAGCAAATTCACCCAAGAGGAGTAGACGGCAGGAAATAATCAAACTCAGGGTTGAAATCAACCAAGTGGAAACAAGAAGAACTATTCAAAGAATTAACCAAACGAGGAGTTGGTTCTTTGAGAAAATCAACAAGATAGATAAACCCTTAGCTAGACTCACTAAAGGGCACAGGGACAAAATCCTAATTAACAAAATCAGAACTGAAAAGGGAGACATAACAACAGATCCTGAAGAAATCCAAAACACCATCAGATCCTTCTACAAAAGGCTATACTCAACAAAACTGGAAAACCTGGACGAAATGGACAAATTTCTGGACAGATACCAGGTACCAAAGTTGAATCAGGATCAAGTTGACCATATAAACAGTCCCATATCACCTAAAGAAATAGAAGCAGTTATTAATAGTCTCCCAACCAAAAAAAGCCCAGGACCAGATGGGTTTAGTGCAGAGTTCTATCAGACCTTCAAAGAAGATCTAATTCCAATTCTGCACAAACTATTTCACAAAATAAAAGTAGAAGGTACTCTACCCAATTCATTTTATGAAGCCACTATTACTCTGATACCTAAACCACAGAAAGATCCAACAAAGATAGAGAACTTCAGACCAATTTCTCTTATGAATATCGATGCAAAAATCCTCAATAAAATTCTCGCTAACCGAATCCAAGAACACATTAAAGCAATCATCCATCTTGACCAAGTAGGTTTTATTCCAGGGATGCAGGGATGGTTTAATATACGAAAATCCATCAATGTAATCCATTATATAAACAAACTCAAAGACAAAAACCACATGATCATCTCGTTAGATGCAGAAAAAGCATTTGACAAGATCCAACACCCATTCATGATAAAAGTTTTGGAAAGATCAGGAATTCAAGGCCCATACCTAAACATGATAAAAGCAATCTACAGCAAACCAGTAGCCAACATCAAAGTAAATGGAGAGAAGCTGGAAGCAATCCCACTAATATCAGGGACTAGACAAGGCTGCCCACTTTCTCACTACCTTTTCAACATAGTACTTGAAGTATTAGCCAGAGCAATTCGACAACAAAAGGAGATCAAGGGGATACAAATTGGAAAAGAGGAAGTCAAAATATCACTTTTTGCAGATGATATGATAGTATATATAAGTGACCCTAAAAATTCTACCAGAGAACTCCTAAACCTGATAAACAGCTTCGGTGAAGTAGCTGGATATAAAATAAACTCAAACAAGTCAATGGCCTTTCTCTATACAAAGAATAAACAGGCTGAGAGAGAAATTAGGGAAACAACACCCTTCTCAATAGTCACAAATAATATAAAATACCTTAGCATGACTCTAACTAAGGAAGTGAAAGATCTGTATGATAAAAACTTCAAATCTCTGAAGAAAGAAATTAAGGAAGATCTCAGAAGATGGAAAGATCTCCCATGCTCATGGATTGGCAGGATCAACATTGTAAAAATGGCTATCTTGCCAAAAGCAATCTACAGATTCAATGCAATCCCCATCAAAATTCCAACTCAATTCTTCAATGAATTAGAAAGGGAAATCTGCAAATTCATCTGGAACAACTAAAAACCTAGAATAACAAAAACTCTTCTCAAGGATAAAAGAACCTCTGGTAGAATCACCATGCCAGACCTAAAGCTTTACTACAGAGCAATTGTGATAAAAACTGCATGGTACTGGTATAGAGACAGACAAGTAGACCAATGGAATAGAATTGAAGACCCAGAAATGAACCCACACACCTATGGTCACTTGATCTTCGACAAGGGAGCTAAAACCATCCAGTGGGAGAAAGACAGCATTTTCAACAATTGGTGCTGGCACAACTGGTTGTTATCATGTAGAAGAATGCGAATCGATCCATACTTATCTCCTTGTACTAAAGTCAAATCTAAGTGGATCAAGGAACTTCACATAAAACCAGAGACACTGAAACTTATAGAGGAGAAAGTGGGGAAAAGCCTTGAAGATATGGGCACAGGGGAAAAATTCCTGAACAGAATAGCAATGGTTTGTGCTGTAAGATCGAGAATTGACAAATGGGACCTAATGAAACTCCAAAGTTTCTGCAAGGCAAAAGACACCGTCAATAAGACAAAAAGACCACCAACAGATTGGGAAAGGATCTTTACCTATCCTAAATCAGATAGGGGACTAATATCCAACATATATAAAGAACTCAAGAAGGTGGACTTCAGAAAATCAAATAACCCCAATAAAAAATGGGGCTCAGAACTGAACAAAGAATTCTCACCTGAGGAATACCGAATGGCAGAGAAGCACCTGAAAAAATGTTCAACATCCTTAATCATCAGGGAAATGCAAATCAAAACAACCCTGAGATTCCACCTCACACCAGTCAGAATGGCTAAGATCAAAAATTCAGGTGACAGCAGATGCTGGCGTGGATGTGGAGAAAGAGGAACACTCCTCCATTGTTGGTGGGAGTGCAGGCTTGTACAACCACTCTGGAAATCAGTCTGGCGGTTCCTCAGAAAACTGGACATAGTACTACCGGAGGATCCAGCAATACCTCTCCTGGGCATATATCTAGAAGATGCCCCAACAGGTAAGAAGGACACATGCTCCACTATGTTCATAGCAGCCTTATTTATAATAGCCAGAAGCTGGAAAGAACCTAGATGCCCCTCAACAGAGGAATGGATACAGAAAATGTGGTACATCTACACAATGGAGTACTACTCAGCTATTAAAAAGAATGAATTTATGAAATTCCTAGGCAAATGGATGGACCTGGAGGGCATCATCCTGAGTGAGGTAACACATTCACAAAGAAACTCACACAATATGTATTCACTGATAAGTGGATATTAGCCCCAAACCTAGGATACCCAAGATATAAGATATAATTTGCTAAACACATGAAACTCAAGAAGAATGAAGACTGAAGTGTGGACACTATGCCCCTCCTTAGATTTGGGAACAAAACACCCATGGAAGGAGTTACAGAGACAAAGTTTGGAGCTGAGATGAAAGGATGGACCATGTAGAGACTGCCATATCCAGGGATCCACCCCATAATCAGCATCCAAACGCTGACACCATTGCATACACTAGCAAGATTTTATTGAAAGGACCCAGATGTAGCTGTCTCTTGTGAGACTATGCCGGGGCCTAGCAAACACAGAAGTGGATGCTCACAGTCAGCTAATGGATGGATCATAGGGCTCCTAATGGAGGAGCTAGAGAAAGTAGCCAAGGAGCTAAAGGGATCTGCAACCCTATAGGTGGAACAACATTATGAACTAACCAGTACCCCGGAGCTCTTGACTCTAGCTGCATATATATCAAAAGATGGCCTAGTCGGCCATCACAGGAAAGAGAGGCCCATTGGACTTGCAAACTTTATATGCCCCAGTACAGGGGAACACCAGGGCCAAAAAGGGGGAGTGGGTGGGCAGGGGAGTGGGGGTGGGTGGATATGGGGGATTTTTGGTATAGCATTTGAAATGTAAATGAGTTAAATACCTAATAAAAAATGGAAAAAAAAAACAAACAAAAAAAACAAAACAAACAAAAAAAAAAGAAACCACGTCCTAAAAAAAGCAAGAAAGTAATCATTCAACAAACCTAAAAGAAGACAGCCATTCAATAGCTGACTGTGAGCATCCACTTCTATGTTTGCTAGTCCCCGGCATAGTCTCACAAGAAACAGCTATATCTGGGTCCTTAAAGAAAAATCTTGCTAGTGTATGCAATGGTGTCAGCGTTTGGAAGCTGATCATGGTATGGATCTCTGGATATGGCGATCACTAGATGGTCCATCCTTTCGTCACACTTCCAAATTTTGTCTCTGTAACTCCTTCCATGGGTGTTTTGTTTCCTATTCTAAGAAGGGGCAAAGTGTCCACACTTTGGTCTTCGTTCTCTTGAGTTTAATGTGTTTAGCAAATTATATCTTATATCTTGGGTATCCTAAGTTTCTGGGCGAATATCCACTTATCAGTGAGTACATATTGTGAGAGTTCCTTTGTGAATGTGTTACCTCACTCAGAATGATGCCCTCCAGGTCCATCCAGTTGGCTAGGAATTTCATAAATTCATTCTTTTTAATAGCTGAGTAGTACTCCATTGTGTAAATGTACCACATAAAATTGCAATGATTCTATAAAGCAAAGGGCCCTGTCAATAAGACAAAAAGGCAATCAACAAATTGAGAAATGATCTTCACCAATCGTATATCAGATAGAGTGCTTGTCTTAGTCAGGGTTTCTATTCCTGCACAAACATGATGACCAAGAAGCAAGTTGGGGAGGAAAGGGTTTATTCAGCTTACACTTCCACCCTGCTGTTCATCACCAAAGGAAGTCAGGACTGGAACTCAAGCAAGTCAGAAAGCAGGAGCTGATGCAGAGGCCATGGAGGGATGTTCTTTACTGGCTTGCCTCACCTGGCTTGCTCAGCCTGCTCTCTTATAGAACCCAAGACTACCAGCCCAGAGATGGTCCCACCCACAAGGGGGGCTTTCCCCCTTGATCACTAATTGAGAAAATGCCTTTACATTTGGATCTCATGGAGGCATTTCCTCAACTGAAGGTCCTTTCTCTGTGATAACTCCAGCTGTGTCAAGTTGACAGTGCTAATATCCAATCTATACAAAGAACACAAGAAGTTAGACTCCAGAGAAACAAATAACCCTATTTAAAAAATGGGGTACAGAGCTAAACAAGGAGTTTTTAACTGAGGAATACCGAATGGCTGAGAAGCACCTAAAGAAATGTTCAACATTCTTAATCATCAGGGAAATGCAAATCAGCCCTGAGATTCCACCTCACACCAGTCAGAATGGCTAAGATCAGAAACTCAGGTGACAGTAGATGCTTGCGAGGATGTGGAGAAAGAGGAACACTCTTCCATTGCTGGTGGGGATTGCAAGCTGGTACAACCACTCTGGAAATCAGTTTGATGGTTCCTCAGAAAATTGGACATAGTTGTACAGGAAGATCTAGCAATACCACTCCTGGCATATAACTAGAAGATGTTCCAACTTGTAATAAGGACACATGTTCCACTATGTTCATAGCAGCCTTATTTATAATAGTCAGAAGCTGGAAAGAACCCATATATCTCTAAACAGAGGAATGGGCACAAAAAATGTGTGATATTTACACAATTGAGTACTACTCATCTTTTTTTTTTCTTTGTGTCTGTTTATTTCAAATACAGGTATGTGTTTAAGGGAATACATGTCTTCATATGTGATCTAAGATTATATTTGACATGTGAAAGCTACATGAATTGGTGGATATTACATAATCTTACTAAACCACAATGCTTTATTTTGAATAATAGTAAAAATTTTGTAAACCCAAGTGAGGTTTAAAATAAAAACTCAGGAATATTTGAATAAATGGTACATTTTAATATTACAACTACTAAAAATAATGAATTTATGAAATTCGTAGGCAAATGGATGGATTAGGATTATATCATCCTGAGTAAGCTAACCCAGTCACAAAAGAACACACATGATAAGCACTTACTGATAAGTGGATGTTAACCCAGAAGCTCGGAATACCCAAGAAACCATTCACAAAACACAAGAAACTCAAAAAGAGGGAAGACCAAATTGTGGATACTTCGATCCTTCTTAGAAGGGGTAACAAGATACCCATGGAAGGAGTTACAGAGACAAAGTGTGGAGCAGAGACTGAAGGAAAGACCATCCAGAGACTGCCCCATCTGGGGATTCAGTCCATATTCAACTCCAAACCCAGACACTATTTTGGATGCCACCAAGTGTTTCCTGACAGGAACCTGATATAGCTGTCTCCTGAGAGGCTATGCAAATGTATAACAAATACAGAAGTGGATGCTCATAGCCATACATTGGATGGAGCACAGGGTCCCCAATGAAGGAGCTAGAAAAAGTGCCCAAGGAGCTGAAGGGGTTTGCATCCCCATAGGAGGAACAACAATATTAACTAACTTGTACCCCCAGAGCTCCCAGGGACTAAACCACCAACCAAATAGTACACATGGTGTTACTCATGGTTCTAGTTGTGTATGTAACAGAGGATGGCCTAGTCAGTTCATTAATGGGAAGAGAGGCCCTTGGTCCTGTGAAGGTTCTATGCCCCAGTGTAGGGGAATGCCAGGGCCAGGTAGCAGGAGAGGGTGGGTTGGGGAGCAGGGGGAGGGGGAGAGGATATAGGAGATTTTCAGAGGGGAAACCAGGAAAGAGGATACTAATTGAAATGTAAATAAAAACAATATCTAATAAAAAAGAAAGAAAATAGTTCCCACTGGCCCATAGGGAGTATCTCTATTAGGAGGTAACTCAAGGTTTATTGGATAATTCTCATTAGTCATGAAGTTACATGTTGCATATATTCAAATGATTAGCCAAGAAGAAAAGTTTTTGCTGTATTTAGAGAATATGTCCGTAAAGTTGGAAAATCTGAGGTCACAGCAGAGAAGAAAGAGTTAAGGTAAAACAATCTAATAAAGCTATTTCACTCAATGACAATTTATGTCCAACCCTCTTTGCTCTTTTAAGCATGTGTGCAAACACTGTGTTGTACACACATCTACACACACCTATACACAGGAAATGCTGCTAGCTCTTTTGATAAGTTTCCATTGCTTCAGACGCCACTTCCTGACCTGTGGTTTCATCTGAAATCTCACTATGACATCTTAGACCTAAATGCAGTTATTTCTCTTAGTCTCTGGCTGAGTGATAGGGAACAGGTTCATCTTTGAGTTTCATTCTGTGGGTCAGGTAGCTATGGTGTCCCTTGTATCCCCAGTCTGATACTCATTCAACATCAAAAAGAAGATGAAACACTAATGTGTAATCGTAATACTTTTTCTAATACTGAAAATCCTTTCTTTTTATTGCTTGGAAGTAAGAATCCTGCAGATTCACACATATTTTCAGGAAAATGCTCAGATACACAACCAGCTATTGTCATGAATAAAGGTCATAAGTTATCCCTGCAAGAAAAATCTGCAAAGACTTTATAAAATGGTGAACAAACAAACAAGCTCTGCTACTTGTGACCACAAGTAAGTCATCTCAGCTCAGAGCCAGAGAATGTACATTTTTAAGGGAGAAAAATAGCACTTCCTTTATCTACTTTGAACAGATCTTTAGGTTTGTTATTGAGTCTGATTTCCACCCTGTGTTATTTAGATGCTGAGTATAGATGACAGATAGTTAAGGGCAGGACACTTATAAGCTCTTTCCTTTCTAATTAAACCTCCAGGATCCCTGAGAATACTATGCATCCTTTGGTTAAAACAAAGGTCTAAATTTGCAGAAATATGAGGGATCAGTTATTGGGAATAGGATTCCACCTTAAGCAGCACAAAAGCAGCACCCCATTAGTCAAGGTAAGGTATTTGCTCTGTAGCTTGTACATCTTGGTAGCATGATATTCTGTGTTTCTAAGCAAAGATTATAAGACTTTTTTCTCATCTACAGGCTTATATTCATGCAAGGGAAGCTGCCAAGGTTTACTACCCCTGTTCTTATGGATAAAGAAAGTGAGACTCAAATTTTAAAGGACTTTATCTTTGTCACAAAAGCTGTGTCTAGTGTATTTTCCCAATGTACCTGCACCTCATTGCTAAATTCACAGATTGGAGCTGGGGGCAGGATTTCATTCAGTCATGATATCTGCAGAACAATGTAACCTAAAAGTCATCACATGTCTCATTGAGTACCTGGTGCCTTTGCTGGGATAGATAAAACTCATTTCTAGTGCAGTGGATTACAAAGAGAAAACTTGATCTTCCCTACTCAAAGCTTATTTGATAATTCTCATTGCTCATGAAGTTACACACTGCATGTCTTCACTCATACCTCATATCCACCCTGGTCACCCTGATGTCATCTCTGTCTTCTCTCCTATTACATCACATACAGATGATTTTCACGACCTGTTTGACTGTTCCTTCAAAATATGCTTCCTACTCTATCAACCCATATTTTGCTTTTACCAGTCCGGCTCATTGTCACCATCAGCTCTCAAGTGTACTGCTATGTATTTGCTCCCATACATTGCTATTTTCTGACCTTGCTGTTCCTATTTCCTCTCCTTTAGTCTTATCATAGAGATCCTGATAGTATGTGGCTAAGTTTTATGGTTTGGAGGAAAGTAGCTTGGACAGGTCTACAGGGAGTGGCACTATTAGGAGGTATGGCCTTGTTGGAGTAGGTATAGCCTCTTTGGAGGAAGTGTGTCACTGGTGGGTGGGTGTGATTTGAGGTCTCAGAAGCTAAAGCCAGACCTAGTGGATCACTTTTTCTTCCTGCTGCCTGGGGAGGCAGATATCACACTCTAAGCTCCTCCAGCACCATGTCTGCCGATATGCCACCATGTTATCAATAAAGATAATGTACTAAACCTCTAAATTGAACCAGCCCCAGTTAAATCTTTTCATTATAAGAGTTTCCATAGTCATGGCACCTACTCACAGCAAGAAAACCCAAACTAAGCCAGTCAACAATTAGAAGAGGGATTAGTAGGAAAGGGAAAGCAGACCCAAAAGAGAAAGGTAATAGGAAGATGCAAGAAGGGACAAGGGAAGGTGGACATCCAATGAAGCAGGTTGTATGCATGCCTGAAAATGACATGGAAAGAACCCATGATTCTACACAACTCCTATAACTTACGAGTGGAAAATACATGATTCTCAGTCTAATCCCTCTCTGTTTAAAAAGCCTCTATGTTCACAGTGTAAAATTCTCCACAGTAGCATGATCCAGCTACTCATTATATCTATGAACTTTTCTTGCCCCTCAGCTATTCTTGCTATTCAAACTACCCTGTCCATCTAACTGTCTCTGGACTGTAGAAGCCTTCTCCTCAGGGCTTTGGCATTGGATCTTCTCTCAGCCTCTGTTCCTTCCCCTTTCCACCTTGGTGTCATTAGTGTTGTATGGGCATTTCTTCACTCATGTCTCAAGTTCTGTGTGAGCTCCATGATGATCATGCTATTTATATAATAACTACACTCACTAACTCCTTATTATGGTTTGATTCCATTAGAATGTCTAACTTTTGAACATTAAAAAAAAACACTCTTCTATCTATACTAAAATATAAAGTCCATGAGCAAGAATTTCTGTTTTATTATGGTGTCTCCAAAGCTTAAACATTGTAAAGAAGTAGTAATAATATGTATTTTTCTGGGTAGATTTTTGTTGAACATGGTGAAGTAGAGTGGAAGGAAAGCCAGGGAATGTCACAGATGAGGAATTAGTGGCACTAATCCGTGAGATTTCTGTACCCACATTATAATTTGTAGGCTGGCATATCTCTCTAGGGAAAGAAAGAATAATGATAAAAGACAAAGTGAAGAGGTGCTTCTTAAGTGCAGGAATCTGGTAGGGATTATTTTTTAAACTCCAGCTTTCCTGTTCTTGGTGTATAGCACACTAGAGGACAGTGAGTGCTGAAGAAAATGGGCCCCGGATTCATGAAGATATGGTGGTGATCCTATAAACAGAAAGGACCATTAGTAACTATACATGAGCAAGCTAATGAGGGATGAAATATTACTGATGATGGTCACAAGCTCTATGTTTACTATATATCAGAGACAGTTACAGATATTTATACATATTAACCCACTTTATATTGCATGTAATTCTTTGTGATAAAGCATTTTTCCCAGTGTGGAAATAGAGGTAATTTTAAAACAGAGCAGATGTGAACCCAGAGAGACAGCTCCAAAACCCTGTTTCTTAATTCCCACATTGTACCAAATGTAGAGTTTAAAATTAATGTAGAAAGAATTAAAACTATTTTTGTATTCTTTGAGAATTATACACAGAAGATTAGGGGAAGGCTAATAGTATTAGGATTCAGTATTTTCCACTGTTTTGAACCTGTATTAAGAGCTAAGATTTATATTACCATTTGAAGAATATTTTAATTACTTATTCTGCTTCCTGTTTTTAAAGCTTATTGTCACCTATGGGTTTACATACATAAGAGAGTCAAAGGTTAGGGGTACTGATTGGAAGGGACAGTAAGGGGTCACTCTTCTAGAGAAGGAACCTCATGATTCATCTATGGAACTCTAGCTTCTAGCAGAGAGGAGATAGTTCTTTGGGAAGAATAAAAAACAAAATGTTTCGTGTATTGTTCTATTAAAAATATCAATCTTTGAGAATGGATTGGAATGATTTTGACCATAAGTTAAAATGCTGTCAAAGGCTGGGAACAGAAGTTATCTTTTTAACTTATTTTCACCAAAGAATACATTGTTAAGGAATTTCTCTACAGTAAAGAATCTCACTAAACAGGATGTACATATTTATGCCAACCAAGATTTTTGATATTATAATTACAACTTTCCTCCTTTTCTGTTTCTTACTTCAAACCCTCCCATATACCTCTTCACAATCTCCTTCAAGTTTATGGACTCCTTTGTTATTAACAATTATTGCATGCATATCTGTATAAGTATGCAACATATATTTCTAAATACATGGAGAATTGTCTCACAAAATTCAGGTACACCTTTCCAAATCTTTAAATATCAAACATAGAACACTTATTAGAATGACAAAGAGATACAATTATTTAATGCTGTGCTCTTTGGATTGTGCGACATAAAGTTAAAACGTAAAAACTATATCCCTATTAACCTGTCTGTTTCAGCTAAAGTGTTTTGGACACTGAGGCCCAAAGAGGCAGACCAGTTAGGAGAACTGGATAAAATGGCAGGCAACAGAGTCAGAGATAGCCCCTTCTCCAATTTTTAGGGGACCCACATGAAGACCAAACTGCACCTCTGCTATAAATGTGTAAGGGCTTAGGTCCAGCCCATATATACTCTTTGGTAGGTAGTTAAGTCTCTCTGAGCCCAATCAGCCCAAGAGAGTTGACTCTTTAGGTCTTCTTGTGTTATCCTTGACCCAGTGTCCTTGACTCCCTCCAGTTCACTCAATTCTATTCCCTACTCTATGACGAGACTCCTTCAGCCCTACCTGATGTTTGTTGTGGTCCTCTGCATATATTTCTATCTAACTCAGTATGAAGCCTCTCAGGAGACAGTTAAGCTAAGTTACTGTCTATAAGCATAGTAGAGTATTGTTAATTGTTGACAGGTATTGGCTTTCTCACATGGGATGGGTTTCAAGATGGGCCAGACATTTGTTGGCCATTCTCTCAAACTCTGGTCCTCCTTTATGGCTGCACATCTTGTAGGCAGGACAAATTTTGAGTTGAAGATTTTGTGAGTGGGTTGATGTTCCCCTCCCTCCACTGAAAGTCCCACATCATTACAGGAGGTGGCCACTTCAGTTGCCATATACTAGTTGGTAGGGTCACCCCCAGATTCTCCCTGGAGTGTCCCCCATGCTAGGTCTCCAGCTAGACCCAGAAATTCCCCAAACTGATTTTCATTCTCACTCCTAGCATTCTCCTTACCATTCTATCCTTTCACCTGATCCCCATCCCCGTTCCCCTCCTCACCTGCTCTCCCATCTAGTTCCCTTTCTCCATCCAACTCCAATGATTATTTTGTTTCCCCTTCTGAAGGAGATTCACTAATCCTCCCTTGGGACCTCTATATTACTTAGTTTATTTGTGTCTATAGATTGTAGCATGGTTATCCTATACTTTATGGATAATGTCTACTTATAAATCAGTACATACTATAAGTGTCATTTTACGTATAGGTTACCTCACTCATGATGATACTTTGCAGTTACATCCATTTGCCTGAAAATTCCATCATATCTTTGTATTTAATAGCTGAATCGTATTCCATTGTGTAGATGTACCATATTTTTTTAAAATCCATTCTTCAGTTGAGGGACATCTAGGGTTGTTCCCAGTTTCTGGCTATTATGGATAGAGCTGGTGTGAATATAGTTGAGCAAGTGTCCTTATAATGTTGTAGGGAATCATCTGGGTATATGCCCAGAAGTGGTATACCTAGGTCTTGGAATAGAACTATTTCCAATTTTCTGAGAAACCATCAAATGGATTTCCATGGTGGTTGTACAAGTTTGCACTCCAACCAGTAATGGAGGAGTGTTCCCCTTGCTCCAAATTCTCACCAGCCATGTGCTATCACATGAGTTTTTGCCATTTAGAATGATATCAGGTGGAATCTCAGAGTCATTTTGATTTGCATTTACCTGATGACAAAGGATGTTTAACATTTAAGTGTTTCTTGGCCATTACAGTTCCCCTGTTGAGAATCCTCTGTTTATCACTACTCCATCTTAAAATTCGGTTATTGGATTTGTTTGTGTCTAATTTCTTGAGTTTTTCATATATTTTGGATATTAGTCCTCTGTCAGATGTAGGATTGATGTAGACATTTTCCCAGTCTGTAGGGTGCTGTTTTGTCCTATTGATGGTGTTCTTCACCTTACAGAAGATTTTCAGTTTCATGAGACCCATTTATTAATTATTGTTTAGTACCTGAGCTATTGGTGTTCTGTTCAGGAATTCATCTCCTGGGCCAATGTGTTCAAGGAAGTTCTCCACTTTCTTGGCAATTAGATTTAATTGCCTGCTTTTATGTTGAGGTCTTTGATTCACCTGGGCTTGAGTTTTGTGCAGGGTGATATGTATGTGTCTATTTGAATTCTTTTACTTGCAAACATCAAGTTAGACCAGGACCATTTGTTGAAGATGTTTTCATTTTTCCATTGTATGGTTTTGGTTTCTTTGTCAAATAGCAAGTATAGGTGTGTGGGTTTACTTCTGGGTCTTCAATTTGATTCCATTGATCAATCTGTTTGTTTTTATGCCAACACCATACAGTTTTTATTAGTATTGCTCTGTAGTACAGCTTGAAATCAGGGATGGTGATACCTTCAGAAGTTCAATTATTTTTGCTTTTCCATATGAATTGCTTTCCATATGGAATTGATTTAATTTTCTTTCCATTTAATTTGATGTTGGCTATTGGCTTGCTGAAATGTGCTTTTCTCATGTTTAGGTATGCACCTTCTATCCCTGATCTCCTCAACACTTTTAACATGAAGGGATGTTGGATTTTGTCAAAGGATTTTCAGCATCTAATGAGAAGATCATGTGATTTTTTTCTTTCAGTTTGTTTACATGATGGATTACACTGAACTACCCCTGTATCCCTGTGATGAAGCCTACTTGATCATGGTTGGTGATATTCTTTATGTATTCTTGGATTCTGTTTCTATTTTATTGAGTATTTTTGCATCAATTTTCTTAAGGGAAATTGGTCTCAAGTTCTCTTTCTCTGTCAAGTCTCTTTGTGGTTTAGGTATCAGGATGACTGTGGCCTCATAGGATGAGTTTTGCATTTGGGGCACAGATGTTGAGAATTCAGACATAATTTTGTTTTCCTTTGATGAGTATGAAGTGTCTTTCCTGGATATCTCTTTAGATTAGTTTTAGTTTAAGATATATTTTATTAGATAATAGAATGGCTACTCCAGCTTGCTTCTTGAATCTGTTTGTTTGGGAAACTTTTTCCTAGCCTATCTCCTACAGGGAGATAATGTCTATCTTGTTGTTGAGGTGTGTTTCTGTATGCAGAAGAATGATGGATTCTGTTTTTGCATCCACTCTGTTAGCCTGTGTCTTTTCATTGGGGGAATGGAGTCCACTGAAGTAGAGAGATATTAATGACTAATGGTTGCTAATTCCTTTTATTTTGATTTTGGTTGTGCTAGTGTATATGTGTTTATTTCCTTCCACTATTTTGTTTTTGCTGACATATACTTATGTATTTCCTGGTGTGGAATTATGTATCTCTTGTGTTTTCTTGGATGTAATTAACCTCCTGTAATTTGTTGTAGTTTTCCTCTTACTATCCTATGTAGGGCTGGATTTGTGGATAGATATTGTTTAAATTTGGTTTTGTCTTGGAATATTTTGTTCTTCATCTATGGTGGCTGAGAGTTTCTCTGGATGTAGCAGTCTAGGATTGCATCTACAGCTTCTTAGGCTGCAAGACATCTGTGCAGGTCCTCCTAGCTTTTAGAGGCCCTGTTGAGGAATTGGCTGTAATTTTGTTAGCTCTGCCTTTGTGAATTATTGTGTGTTGGCTACTTTCCCTTACAGCTTTTAATAATCTTTCTTTGTTCTGTAGATTTAGTGTTTTGATTAATGATTATCTGGATGATTTTCTTTTCTTTCCCAATCTAATTGGTGTTCTGAAAACTTTTTGTATGTTTATAGGCATCTCTTTCTTTAGATTGGGGAATTTTTCTTCTATGATTTTGTTGAAAATATTTTTTCTTCCTTGGAGCTAGGACTTTTCACCAATTTTTATTCTTCTTATTCATAGGTTAAATCTTTTCATAGTATTCCAGATTTTGTGGATGTTTTATGCCAGGAATTTTTAGATTTAACATATTCTTTGATTGTTGTATCAGTTTTTTTTCTATCTTATCTTCTGTGCCTGAGATTTGCTCTTCCACCTTTTATATTCTCTTTGTGATCCTTGCATCTGTAATTCCCATTCTCTTCCACAGGTTTTCCATCTCCAGGATACCCTCAGTTTGAGTTTTCTTTATTGATCTATTTCCATTTTTAGGCCTTAATAGTTTTATTCTTTTCCTTAACCTGTTTGATTGCATTTTCCTCTATTTCTTTAAGGGATCTATTCATTTTCTCTTTAAAGGAATCTATCGTCTTTATAAGACTGGATTTAAGGTCAAATTTTCTTGTGGTTTGGTTGTGTTAGGATATCCAGGGCTTGCTGTTTTAGGATAGCTGTAATCTAAATGTGCCATACTGACCTGGCTTTTGTTTATTGTGTTCTTATGCTTGCCTTTAGACATCTGGTTGTCCCTGAATGATCCTCTGGCAGCCTTTAGGTCATATTCTTTACCTGAATGTTATAGTTGTTCTAATATACTTATGATTTACATTTAAAACAAATAAAAGAAGCTTCAATTCTTAAAGAGATTTAGTTTATTAGAAGAGATAGCAAGAGAATTTTAATTATTAATAGGTTATATAATTGAGTAAAATAATCACAAATTCAGCCTTATCCTTTTAAAAATATTTTAGCTAGTTTAGATAACATGTTGCTTGTGATTTTCTAAAAGTGTCTTTGAAGTAATTACAGAAAAATTGGTGCCTTTATCAGAGGCTGATACTACATCTCTAGTTCCATCGCTTTGATCCTGTGCACAGTAAGTTTCAGCTTCATCTTTTCCCCTTTCTCCTCCTATGAAATTCAGTGCTCTGTATTATTACCGATAAGCATGTTGCTGTTGTGTCCTCTGGTCACTTGCTCACTAATCAATCACAATCTGTCTTTCCAAGTCTCTCCCTGTCCTCCAACTCCCTCTAATTTGAAATACAATTCCTTTCAGCATGACTCTTTCCTTCCAAAACAGCTGTCCAAGACAAAAAAATAAAAAAGACATTAAATCAAGGCCAATTAAACAATTGTTATTACAAATACCAAGAACTAGGCCAACAAGAAATTAATATAAAAGGAACATCTGCATGATAGCATGGTAGAAAAATAGAAAACATAAGCAAGTTGTGGTACATGTAGTCTTTGAATCAATGGTCTGATGTCCAATACTTCAAGACATTTGGAATTTTATTTCATTGGTTTTTGCTTGACCTCACTGAGTACAAAGAACTCTGTAATGATTAGTTATTCATTTTTATTTTCTTTGTAAGAGCTCAGCATTTTATCAAGAACTCTGTCACATATGGCAACTTGGAGACTTAACTCAAGCAGTCTGGGATTCAGCACCATTGACTCATGGTAAATTACAGAGGGAAAAGGTTGATATTAATATAGCTCCACCTCCCAAGCAGGATACCCCTCTTCTTGTAATCAATAGCTTCAAATCATTGCTGAGGAGTCCTGTCCACTGTTTGAACTTTGAGGTGGAAACATACAGACTTTTCTATCTTGAGTTCAGAGAATAGAAACTTTATATTATCACACTTAATTTTAACCTTAAAATGAATTTTACTGAAATTCATCAGTCTCACCAAATGTATTTTTTTTTCTCTAGATAAAAAATTCTATTAATACTGAAGAGTGTGTAGGATCCTGGCAGGAATTCTAAGAATGGTGGAGTCTGGGGTTCATCTAATTGCTTATTGGTAAAGAATCAGCAACTTATAGAAAGTTGACAATAAAGAAATAGAGTTGGCGGGGAGGCATAATTAATAACATCAAATCCCTAATAAGTTGTAATACTCAGTTATAAAACCTATTAATAATGGAAAATTTACCCATAGTTTCACTTACCAAAGAGTTAGATTGTACAATACTGGTACAAGTGTCCTGTTAATGTCTTTGTCCTATGAATGATCTATGTTCTTATATCCTAGGGGAATGCAGGTTTACTTCTATACTGAACTGGTCATGGTCATTTAGGTTTAAAAGAGGATATCATATACTTCATCTCTACTGCTCCTAACAGTGACATACTGAAAGAAAACTGCCATGGATTCTGAAGCCAAAGTTCTTTCACCACATTATGTTGTTTATTGTTGAGCAGTGTTTCAAAAAATTGTCTTCATTATTGTAAATAGCTGGTTAACAATTTTCTCTGTACTTTGTACGTCCTGTCTGCTAGATGAATTTGTATCAGTTTCTACAAATGAAATCAATCTGAAGAAGTAGCTCTCTGGTCCCAGATGTCTAAACTGGCCCACTTCTCCCCCCGTCCACATTACTTTCATTGCTTAGTTGTCCCATCACAGACTACTTAATGTCATTTGAAATGACCCTGCTTTGCCACTTATTTGTGATCTGATTGAGTCCACTGTTAGACATTAAGATCCAAGAAAACATAAAATTTCTTTATTCTGATATTTAAAGCATATATGAAGTTCTGAGCAACCCTGATATAGGAAGTAAGCCTTGGATAAGGCTATATTAGGAGTTTTTTTAAAGAATTTAAAAACTTGTTACTTCATGAATGCCATGTAAAATAGATAACTAAACTCATTAAATTGGGTAAGAAAATCTTCATTGATTTATTATGATTGTGTGATTGTAAAATTACCATATGGGTTGTGTATTAGGGATAAATGTTTAGAAAATACAAAAAAGATGTGGCCCTGTCCCTCAGAGATCACATAGTCTAGTAAGCAAAGATGCATGCAAACTAAGATGAAGTATGGAACAAAAACTATTACATTTAAAGTCTCTGTAAATCATCCCTGTCAGTACTGGAATCATCTAGGGATATTTTAAAAATATATATGCCCAAGGGAAGCCAGAGACTAAGGCTACATATTACTACTTTAATCTACTTAGTTGAGATGTTTAAATTTTACAAATGTAGAGGCAGAGGGAAATAGCCCTCAAATGTTGAAAGGTGAGCATTAGAAAACAAGGAGAACAACTATTAATAGGTATGAGATATAATAGGCTTTGTAGCTATTCTACAAATCAGTAATGGGGGTTTTGTATAACTTTGTGTGTGTGTGTGTGTGTGTGTGTGTGCGTATGCCAGAAATTCAATGCCATACATTAAATGAGTATGTTGTATACTATGAGAATCTAATGTTAAAACCTGTCTTAAAATGTTGATGCTTATCTCCCAGTCCCAATGATTTGAAATTAATTGGCCTGAGATATAAAATATATATTGAGGTTTTAAGAGGCTTTTTAAAGACCTAGGTAACAAATCCTGGCCTAGGTCAGATGTAGCTTGGATCAACCCTGTTCTTATGGATTATAAGAGGTTTCCAATGGCTGAAGATGGGTTTAAAATATAAATACATTAATTTAAACATTCAGACTTAATTTGACATATAGTGTGTTGTTGCTAATTTCTCAAATTTTTAAATATCTAAGTATCATTGTCAATATGATTTCAATGTGGAAAAGCAATTCAGATTTCCAACCTTCACATATAGCATATGGAATTACATCCCATATCATATATGCAATCTATATGCTCCTTAAATCTTTATTAAGACTCTAATGTAGCAATATGTTTGGAGTTGCCAAGGGAATATATAAGGCCAATGTGCACATCATGTTTTGACTAGCTTTAGATCATCATTTGATTAGACTAATTACTAAATTCTATCTCATTTTCCCCTATCTCATAGCAGTGAAGAAAATATGGATACAGATCCACTATGATTTAGGAATGGAAAGGGATTAAACCCTAGCTCTTGGCTTTTTTTTGCTATTCTAAAAATTACCTTAAATTCCTAAAACAAAATGTGTCAAAGCTCTAGAATTGTGAACGTTTTTTTTTTCCAATGGAAAATGCCAATTTGCTGAGAGAAAGAATCAGGAAATCTGATCTACCGCAACTTCAGGTTTCTGGCTTGCTATTTAAATGACGAGGCTGAATCATCGAGTTCCTGCAAATCCTTATTATTTCAAATGACAATGTTGTAGTGATTTTTGACTTTATACTATTAGCACATTGCAGATAAGTCATATCTCCTTTGCAAGTGATGAATACAGAAAATGTATAAAAGAAAAATATTCAAGGATTTGAATAAAATAATTGAATAAAAATCAAAGAAGAGGGAGAAATTGTAGTGCTACAATAATGCAAAATATAAGTGAAAGTTCATATTCAACAGCAAACAGAACAGTACATATAAACCCTAACCCTTCCAAGGATAACCCAGATATTGATATAAAAATATTACTGGTCTCCTCACAATGTTCAAGTTTGGTAGAACTAAGCCCAGGTCCTTTGAATTTTCATGTGGCCCATTATAGATGCACATAGTTCTCATCCAACACTTTGAGAAATTGTGCAGTATTTATGGGCATGATTAATACTACTAGCAAAAATATTGTTTCATAAATACAAATCATTTATAATGGTTGCTTTTTTTGTGTTTGTTGTTATTCTTTGTATGAGACCTATGGTTGCTTCTCATGTGCGGTTGTTTTTCTATATGTGATCCTAAGCAACTTGGGCAGATAATATTATTTTTCTTATGCTAGAAATGAGTACACTTGAGTTCTAAGAAGAATGCTGGTTTGTGTGAGCCTGTAATCCTTGTGGGAAAGCAAAGACAGGAGGTTCTCTGGGTCTGCTTACAATCTAGTGTTGCCGAATTGTGAGGTTCATTGAGAGAACTAGTCTGAATTACAGAAAAGTGCAAGCAGTTAACTTCAGAGTTGTAGAGCCTGGTCCCTTTATCTACAAAACATGCCTACAACTAAGGTTCAGGGAACATTATAGAATTGGAATGGAAAGACTGTAAAAGCAAGAGGATAGAGGTTTGCTGTGAAATTGTTTCCTGGTAATATCAGAAATTACATCCATAATATCTCAGCAACATGAATGGCTAAACATGAACTGAACAAGAACAATAACAGTAGACACACTGAAGTGGACAAAGGGTTATGAGACCGCAACCCTACACAAAGAACTACAGTCAACTATAGAATCCTGACAGGGAGAAAAATTTTCCTCCAGGGAAGAAACCAATTGGTTATCCATACAAAATAGCCCTGAAAATATATACAAGTAACATTACACAGACTGAGCCACATATATTATATATATGCTATTCTTTTGTCAACTTGACACTAGCTAGAGTCATCTGAAAGGAGTGAACCCCAATTGAGAAAATGCCTCCGTAAGATCTAGCTGCAAGGCATTTTCTTAATTAGTGATTGATGGGGGAGGTCGAAGCGCATTGTAGGTTGGTGGTTCTGTTTTCTATGAGGAAAGCAGCACCTTTTCATGGCCTCTGCATCTGCTCCTGCCTCCAGGTTCCTGCCCTGTGTGAGCTCCTGTCCTGACTTCCTCTGGTGATGAGCAGTACTGTGGAAGTATAAGCCAAATAAACCCTTTCTTCCCCAAGTTTCTTTAATCATGGTGCTTTGTCACAGCAATAGTATATACATGTATATAATGGCAATTAATTTTTTAAAAGATTATGAATTTAAAAGAGAGCAACAAGGGTGTAAAGGAGGGTTTAGAGGGAGAAAATGAAAGGTCATAGATGTAATTATAATCTTAAAACATAAAAGAAATAGTAAAAAAAAAAGTGAATAGTGATTGAGAAATACAACCAAGGTCAACCTCTGGCCACCAGATACCTGAATATATATGAACAAGGACAACTGTGCATAGACAGAAATATGCATGCACACATACACATAAGTTGACAATAATAATGTTTAAAGAGGTTAAATGCATAATAGGTGAGAAAGTGGAGAATAAAATCCAAATTTCTACCTTTACTTGGGCATTTCGTCAATTAAACAGTGAACTATTCCCAGGAGTATTTCTGTAATCTGAAGTCAAGTGGAAGTGACAGCTGCTGTTATGCACTAAACAGGGAACTATCTTCTTAAAAGTAATATTTCAAATCACTTTCCATCTCTCTTCTTTCTCCAACTTCTTTCTTGTCACATGCACCCAACTTCTCAAATCCATGGTCTCTTTTTCTTTATTACTGTTACATATATACTTTTAAATCCAGTTAGTGCTGTGTGAACATACATACATGGGTGTACATGTGTGTACATGCATGTGTGCATGTGTGTGCTTGTGCCTGTGTTCCTGTAGCTTGTATGTATCTGTCTCTGATTGTGTGTGCATGTGTGTGTGTGCGTGCATGTGTGTGTGTGCATGTGTGTGTATGTGTATGTGTGTATTCAGAGTTGTCCACTTGGTATTTAATAACAAAGTAGAGGGGTCAACTGAATCTTCCATCTCACAAGGTCCTGCTTCATATGAAGAGCTACACTTAAACCATGCTTGATTACTCCTATAATTTTCCAATGAGAAATTCTGAAATGCTCCAAATGATACTTTTCTTTTCTGACATTTTTATTTTCATAGACTAGTTCCTTTTTAGAATCATTTTCCCCTTTAGAGAACTGTAAAAATCTTCACACCTTTGAAATTTGAATATGGGTGATCTTCTTGTTTTATGTTTTCTTTCAACCAATTTAGAATCCTACTACTTAACTTCATGTAATCCTCACAGTATATGTTAATGAGTTAATTTATGAAGATCAGAGGGACAAACCTTTAGTTCATGAACTATTGATGTGAAAGAAAGCAAACCAATGCCACCAGTACAGGCTTGGTGGATGTCTCTTCAATGTGATCTGCCAGCACTACAGTACTCTGTCCTCTGTCCATGCTCTTGAGGGAGTAAGGGAAGAGTATGTAGCTTTGCCTGTCTCTGTATCTTTATCTATTTTCATCTTTGAGGCTGTTTTGAGGATGAAACAAAGAACAAATTACCTAGAACGTGGATATTATTTCATAGGATGTCTCCTCCATGTGTAAGAAGCCATTCCTTTTCTAGCTCTACTCAACTGCAGGCCCTATCAGTAGGCCTGCAGGCAGCACATTGAGAAAATGTCTTAGTGGCTTTGACTCAGTTTTCACTCCCCACAAATTTTATTGTAACGTTTCTGGCCTTTAACATTGAACATTTATTTATGTTAACTTTAAATAAAGCCATTCTTTCAAGAAACTTTTAAGCTAGTGCTCTATGCCAGGTCCTAAACAGAGGATTAGATTTTCACCATGAAAATGGAGGTAAAAACCCTGAACTGGTGATGCTTATATCAGACATGATGTAAAGTAAAATAATAAAAGTATTCAAGCAGTGCCAGGCAACACTAAAGAGGATGGAGACTGAATGTGTCATTAAGAAAGTAACATTTGAGGATATAAGGCCCCAGGTTATAAAGAAATCTTGGGAAAGGGGAAGTTCTAAGTGGAAAGAACAGCAAGGAACAAAGCCTCAAGTTGGGTGTGTGCGTGCCACAAACTCAACCCAATAACTATGTGGAATAAATGTTATGTCCAATAATGAGAGGAGCATTCTTACACTCATGATGATGGACACCTTGATTTTATAAAGCTCATAAAGGAAAACATTAATTCTTGTCTGAGTGGAAAAGCTCCTTCAATAGCACCAGGCCTCAGATTTCCTTAAATAGTTTCCTTCCATGACACTATAATTTCACAAGCTTTATCCTTAAGATTGAGTATTGGAGGCAAATTTTTTGAATCATGACAGTTTTTCTTCTCTGTTCCGAGACCAATCTGACATCTTAGACAGCAAGGAAACACTGCCTTTACTGATCCTCTCTATTACAATACATTATATTATGCCCTCCTCTAATGGGAATTTATAGATAGTCTTTATATATCCACTATATCTTTGGAGAAATTAATTTGAATTACAGCTGTAACATACAAAACTCAATATTATTTTCACATGATTATAAATCACCTGTTATTATGACTTCTCTTGCCTGGCAATTCTGACAGTCTACCTTATTGTTTTTATAAATTTGTTTTCTCAGAAGATATTTAAAAGTAGATTTCATTTTGCTATTCTTCTATACAAGTTGGAGATATTTGGAATGTTCACTGCTTCTTTTAACAATAGCATTTTTTCATACCACACAGTTGACACTACCTGCTGATATTTCTCTTTATCAAAAAACCCTTTAAATACTTTTCTATGTATTCTAAGGATCAGGTCATGGGACATTGCTTCTTAATCTCACTCACAAGTGTGAGTACATGAACTAAAGCAATCAATACTGTATTTTATTTTTCTAACTGATAATGTCCTAAGATACCCCCCAATAAATTCAGACATAAAAATTAGCATTTTTTAGTTCTTCACAGAAGACTAGTTACAGGTTTTCAAGGATCTGACTTACCGGACTTTAGATGTTCTTCTGTCCTCAGGGAGACAAAAAGGCTTGAATTTCCAAATTTATTTTCTATTTTTACTTTCTCATGAATACATATTTGTGGTCCTTGAGATCAAATTCAGGGATTTTGGCATGCTAGATAATCACTCTACCACACAGCATCCTTAACCCTCCAAAGTTCTTTGGATATGATGAAAGACCAGTCAGACTAAATTAAGGACTTTATGGGGGAAAAACAACCAAAATGCTGACAAACATGCAGAGCTGGAACTATACTGCTGGCAGGAAGAGAAAATGGTGCAACCACATTGAAAGAGTCTTTTAGAATGAATTGGATAGTGTTCCTCTGTTTCTATTTTTTGGAATAGATTGAAGAGTATTGGTATTAGGTCTTCTGTGAAGGTCTGATATAATTCTGCACTAAACCCATCTGGTCCTGGCTGTTTTTGGTTGGGAGACTTTTAATGACTGATGCAATTAGGTGCTATGAGACTGTTCAGATAGTTCATCTGATCCTGTTTTCATGTTGGTACCTGGTATCTGTCTAGAAAATTGTCCATTTCATTCAGATATTAGAGTTTTGTTCAGTATAGGCTTTTGTAGTAGGATCTGATGATTTTTTTGGATTTGCTTGGTTTCTGTTATGTCTCCATTTTTATTTTTATTTCTGGTTTTGTTATTTTTGGAAACTGTCTCTGTGCCCTCTCGTTAGTTGGTAAGTTTGTCTAATGCTTTATCTATCTTATTGATTTTTGTCAAAGAACCAGCTCCTGCTATTTTTGTTTGTTTGTTTTGTTTTGTTTTGTTTTTATTCATTGCATAGTTCTTTTTGTTTCTATGTGGTTGATTTCAGCCATAAGGATTATTAAAATTAATTTATTTTTTCACACTCCATATTTTATTTCCCCCATCTACCCTCTGACTTTTCCACATCCCTTACCTCCTCCCCACACTCCTGTCTCCACCCCATACCCACCTGACCTCTAAACTCCCTGGGGCCTCCAGTCTCTTGAGGGTTAGATCCATCATCTCTGAATCAACACAGACCTGGAAGTCCTCTACTGTATGTGTGTTGGGGGCCTCATATCAGCTGATGTTGGCTGTCTGGTTGGTGGTCCAGTGTTTGAGAGGTCTCAGGAGTTCAGATTAATTGAGACTGCTTGTCCTCCTACAGTATCACCCTTCTCCTCATCTTCTTTCAGCCTTCCCTAATTCAACAACGGGGGTCAGCTGTTTCTGTCCATTGGTTGGGTACAAATATCTCCATCTGATTCTTTCAGCTGCTTTGTTGGGTCTTTCAGAGGGCAGTCATGATATATCCCTTTTTGTGAGTGCTTCATAGCGTCAGTAATAGTGTCAGGCCCTTCCTAAACAGAAATTCAAAGACTCATGATCAAGAATTAATAAATGGGATCTCATGAAACTGAAAAGCTACTATGAGGCAAAGGACATACTCAATAAGATAAATCATCAACCTACAGATTGGGGAAAAAAATCTTCACTAATCCCACATCCCATAGAAAGCTAATTTCCAAAATATACAAAGAACACAAGAAGTTAATCAGCAGAAAACCAAAGAATCCAATCAAAAAATGGATTATAGAACTAAACAGAGAATTCATAACTGAGGTATCTCAAATGGCTGAGAAGCAACTAAAGAAATATTCAACTTCCTTAGAGGTCAGTGGATACTAGCCCAAAACCTAGGATACCCACGATATAAGATACAATTTCCTAAACACATGAAACTCAAGAAAAATGAAGACTGAAGTGTGGACACTATGCCCCTCCTTAGAAGTGGGAACAAAACACCCATGGAAGGAGTTACAGAAACAAAGTTTGGAGCTGAGATGAAAGGATGGACCATGTAGAGACTGCCATATCCAGGGATCCACCCCATAATCAGCATCCAAACGCTGACACCATTGCATATACTAGCAAGATTTTATCGAAAGGACCCAGATGTAGCTGTCTCTTGTGAGACTATGCCGGGGCCTAGCAAACACAGAAGTGGATGCTCACAGTCAGCTAATGGATGGATCACAGGGCTCCCAATGGAGGAGCTAGAGAAAGTACCCAAGGAGCTAAAGGGATCTTCAACCCTATAGGTGGAACAACATTATGAACTAACCAGTACCCCTGAGCTCTTGACTCTAGCTGCATATGTATCAAAAGATGGCCTAGTCGGCCATCACTGGAAAGAGAGGCCCATTGGACACGCAGACTTTGTGTGCCCCGGTACAGGGGAACGCCAGGGCCAAAGGGGGGGAGTGGGTGGGTAGGGGAGTGGGGGTGGGTGGGTAAGGGGGACTTTTGGTATAGCATTGGAAATGTAAATGAGCTAAATACCTAATAAAAAAAAATGAAAAAAAAAAAAAAAAAGAGAAATACAAATCAAACAGCCCAAAGTTTGATTATTCCCTGATGTCTATTTCTCTTGGGAGTATTTGCTTCTTTTTGTTCTTGAAATTTCTGATGTGTTATCAAGCTGTTAGTGTATGCCCTCTCCAGTTTCATTTTGGAGGCACTTAGTGCTATGAGTTTTCCTCTTAGCACTGCTTTCATTGTGTCTCATAAATTTCTGTGCCTTCATTTTCATTGAATTTTAAAAAGTCTTTAATTTCTTTCTTTATTCCTTCCTTGACCAAGTTACCTTTGAGTATAGCATTGTTCAGCTTCCATGTGTATGTTGTCTATACTTATGATCTCCAATATTCCACCAGAGAACTACTAAATCTGATAAAAAAAAACCTTTAGAAAAGTAGCTGGATATAAAATTATCTCAAACAAATCAAATCAGTAGTCTTCCTCTATTCAAAGGATAAATAGGCTGAGAAAGAAATTAGGGACATGACATCCTTCGCAGTAGTCACAAGTAATCTAAAACACCTTGTTGTGACTCTACCCAAGCAAGTGAAATATCTGTATGACAAGAACTTCAAGTCTCTGAAGAAAGGAATCGAAGATCTCAGAAGATGGAAATATCTCTTATGCTCATGGATTGGCGGTATTAATATAAGAAAAATGGCCATCTTGCCAAAAGCAATCTACAGATTCAATGCAATCCACATCAAAATTCCAACTCAATTCTTCATAGAGTTAGAAAGACCAATTTATAAATTCATTTGGAATAACAAAAAACCCAGGATAGCGAAAACTATTCTCAAAAATAAAAGAACTTCTAGGGGAATAACTATCCCTGACCTCTAGCTGTATTATAGAGCAATAGTGATAAAAACTGCATGATATTGGGACACAGACAGGCAGGAAGATCGATGGATTAGAATTGAAGTTGCAGAAATGAACCCACATGCCTATGGTCACTTGATCTTTGACAAAAGAGCTAAAACCACAAAGTGGAAAAATAAGACAGTATTTTCAACACATGATGCTGGTTCAACTTGAGGTCAGCATTTAGAAGAATGCAAATTGATCCATTCTTGTCTGCTTGTACAAAGCTCAAGTCCAAGTGGATCAAGACCTCTACATAAAACCAGATATACTGAAACCAATAGAAGAGAAAGTGGGGAAGAACCTGGAACACATGGGCACAATGGAAAATTTCCTCATCAGAACACCAGTGACTTATGCTCTAAGATCAACAATAGACAAATGGATCCTCATAACATTGAAAAGCTTCTATAAGACAAAGGACAAGGTCAACAGGACAAAATGTCAACCAACAGATTAGGAAAATATTTTTACCAACTCTATATCCAATAAAGGGCTAATATCCAATATATACAAAGAACTCAAGAAGCTAGGCTCCAGAGAATTAAATAACCCTATCAAAAATTGGGTACAGAGCTAAACAAAAATTTTCAACTGAGGAACACCGAATGGCTGAGAAGTACCTAAAGAAATGTTCAACATCCTTAGTCATCAGGGAAATTCAAATCAAAACAAACCTGAGATTCCACCCTTCACAAGTCAGAATGGCTAAGATCAAAAATTCAGGTGACAGCAGATGCTGGCAAGGATATGGAGAAAGAGAAACACTCCCCCCAGTGCTGGTGGGACTGCAAGCTGTTACAACCACTCTGGAAATCAGCTTGGAGGTTTCTCAGAAAATTAGACATAGTACTACCTGAGACTCAGCTATACCACTCCTGGGCATATACCCCCAAAATACTCCAACATATAGAATGGACACATGCTCCACTATGTTCATACTAGCCTTATCTATAAAAGCCAGAATCTGGAAAGTACCTGGATGTCTTTCAACAAAGGAATGGATACAGAAAATGTGGTATATTTACAAAATGGTGTACTACTCATCTATTAAAAACAAGGAATTCATGAAATTCTTAGGCAAATGGATGGAACTAGAAAATATCATCCTGAGTGAGGTAATCCAATCACAAAAGAACACACATGGTTTGCACTCATTGATAAGTGGATATTAGCCCAAAAGCTCAGAATACCCAAGATACAATTCACAGACGACATGAAGCTCAAGAAGTAGGAAGACCAAAGTGTGGATACTTTGATCCTTCTTATAAGGGGGAACAAAATACCCATGGAAGGAGTTACAGAGACAAAGTGTGGAGCAGAAACTGAAGGAATGACCATCCAGAGGCTGCCCCACCTAGAGATCCATTCCATATACAACCACCAAACCCAGACACTATTGTGGATGCCAACAAGAGCTTGGTGACAAGAACCTGATATAGCTGTCTCCTGAGAGGCTATGCCAGTGCCTGACAAATACAGAAGTGGATGCTCACAGTCATCCATTGGACTGAGCACAGGGTATGCAATAGCTGAGTTAAAGAAAGGACTGAGGTCAGATGTGATGGCACACACCTTTAATTTCAGCACTTGGGAGGCAGAGGCAGGTGGATTTCTGAGTTCGAGGCCAGCTTGTTCTACAGAGTGAGTTTCAGGACAGCCAAGGCTATACAGAGAAATCCTGTCTAGAAAAAACAAAAAACAAAACAAAACAAAACAAAACAACAACAACAACAACAAACAAAAACAAAAGAAAGGACTGAAGGATCTGAGAGGGTTTGCAACCCCTTAGGAAGAACAGTGATATCAGTCAACTAGATCCCCCAGAGCTCCCATGGACTAAAGCACCAACCAAAGAGTACACATGGAGGGACTCATGACTCCTGCTGCATATGTAGCAGAGGATGGCCTTGTTGGACATCAGTGTGAGGAGAGGTCTTTGGTCCTGTGAAGGCTTGATGCCCCAGTGTAGGGAAATGCCAAGGCAGGGAAACAGGAGTGGGTGAATGAATGGGGGAGCACCCTCATAGAAGCAGGGATAGGGGAGATGGGATAGGGTGTTTCCAGAGGGGAAAGGGGATAACATTTGAAATGTAAATAAATGGCTGAGAAACACCTGAAAAAAATGTTCAGCATCCTTAATCATCAGGGAAATGCAAATCAAAACAACCCTGAGATTCCATCTCACACCAGTCAGAATGGCTAAGATCAAAAATTCAGGTGACAGCAGATGCTGGCAAGGATGTGAAGAAAGAGGAACACTCCTTCATTGCTGGTGGAATTGGAAGCTGGTACAACCACTCTGGAAATCAGTTTGGTGGTTTCTCAGAAAATTGGACATGGTACTACCGGAGGATCCCGCAATACCTCTCCTGGGAATATATCCAGAAGATGTTCCAACTAGTAAGAAAGAAACATGCTCCTCTATGTTCATAGCAGCCTTATTTATAATAGCCAGAAGCTGGAAAGAAGCCAGATGCCCCTCAACAGAGGAATGGATACAAAAATTGTGGTACATTTACACAATGGAGTACTACTCAGCTATTAAAAACAATTAATTTATGAAATTCCTAGGCAAATGGTTGGACCTGTAGGGCATTATCCTGAGTGAAGTAACCCAATCACAAAAGAACTCAAATGATATGTACTCACTGATAAGTGGATATTAGCCCAGAAACTTAGAATACCCAAGATATAACTTACAATTTGCAAAACACATGAAACTCAAGAAGAATGAAGACCAAAGTGTGGACACTTTGCCCCTTCTTAGAATTGGGAAAATATCCAATAAAATAGTCTTTTTACCCTAAATGTTTTTTAAACAGTAAGTGGATAAACACACACACACACACACACACACACACACACACACACACACACACACACACACTGGGTATGATTATTTGTTCACTGGGGAAACAAATTGGTCCCAGTCAAGAATTTCTCAATTCTAGTACTAAAGAATGACACATATTGTTTACAGAGCTGAGAATGCAGGATGTATTTCTGGTCCCTCTCTGTATGCATATCCCTACTCAGTCTCAACTATATCACATAGTAAGAGCAGAAAACTTGTTTTTCTGTGGTATGTAGCTATGATGCAGTGTAGGATACATGCAAGCTGTGTCTTTTCAGGCATAATGCTTTTCTTTCTTTGTAGCCAGCTTTGTTTCTCATGTGAAATGACATTCCCTTTCTTTGCTCTTTAAGTCTTATAGGCTATATGTGGAGTTTCCTTGGTTCTTTTGTTGTTTTTATTGCCTATTTAGAGACATGATTTTCTCTGTGCTTCTTTTAGCTGCTTTCTCTCTCTCTCTCTCTCTCTCTCTCTCTCTCTCTCTCTCTCTCTCTCTCTCTCTCTCTCTCTCAACTTTTCCTATCTTCCATTAGCTTCTACTCTTATTTAATTCCTTCTGTTCATATTACTTACATGGCTAGGCCCATGGCCTCAAGCTCTGTTCTGCCTTTCTTCTTAGTTGATGACCAGTCATCTCTTGGAGGCTCCTATTTTTTTTTAACCTGTTCCATCTTCACTACTGCAGAGTTATTCTGGCTTGAATTTCCCCCAGGTTTAATGTGTTGAAATAATTCCCCATTGTGAGATATTTAAGAGGTCATGTACTTAAAATGTATATGGCGTTTAGATATGAAATCTTTTGGGGGTGATTGGAATTTGAGAACTTTATTGTTATAGTCACATTATATAATCCTGCTGGCTTTTCAGGAAAAGAGAGAGACAGACAGACAGACAGACAGACAGACAGACAGACACAGAGACACAGAGACATACAGACAGAGACAGAGACAGACAGAGAGACAGAGAGAGGGAGGGGAGAGACAGATATATACAGAGAGACATAGGGAGGGAGGGAGAGAGACAGAGAGAGAGCACACAGAGAGGGTGTGGAAACACATGCACACATTCTTTATTCCTCACTATACAAAGCTGCATCACTATAAGATTCTGATGTGAGCCCCAGATCTTGGCGCAAAACCATCAGCCCGAGCTGCCTCTTTCAGCTCTCCCTCCCAGCTCATTCTTGCTCTTTTGGAACTCAATACTGATTTTAACCCTGCTTTGTACCAGGGTACCCATATCCATCACATGTAGCAGGAACATAAATTCGAGCATTTTCTTGCCCCTACTAGTTCACTCCAGGCAACATGTCACCTCCAGCCTCTGGACCTACTCTCTCTCTCTCTCTCTCTGGTTTTTCGATACAGGGTTACTCTGTATAGTCTTGACTGTCCTGGAACTCACCTTGTAGACCAGGCTGGCCTCGAACTCAGAAATCTGCCTGCCTCTGCCTCCCAAGTGCTGGGATTAAAGGCATGCACCACCACACCCGGCTCTAGACCTACTCTCGATCCCACATCCTATGCCCAGGTTCAGTCTGGTGGATTCTTAGTAAATTCCCTGTCCACTATACCCATCCCAAGTCATACAGCTTTTGGGTATTGGGTTATTATAAATAGAAAATGAGCTAAAACATCCACCTTGGTGTCTTCTGTAGATACTATCTTCTCTACAAGAAAAAAGATTCAGCCACCTATCTTATATCTTATTTTGTTTGGCCCCTCATGTTTCTGTATAGTGTTTCTTTCTCTTTCTATCAGTTTTTGTCCTCTTAGATGATGAAACTCCACTTCTTCCTTATATCTCTCACATTGTTGATGCTTGCCTGCATTTGTCACATGCTCATGGCCTTTTCTTTGTAAGCAGCTTACCAACCCCACAGAAAAGTCACCAAAAGGTTCCATAGCTTGGCATCAGGGAAGTACTCAGTGCAGAGGTCAATTATTGTGACCAAGATATGGATCTTGGATCCCACATGCAGCTCATATGTGTTAAATGAAGGGAACAGAAGCAACTATTCCTTAAGGACACCGTAGGATGTAATGAGTTTGTGTCATAAAATGTTCAGTACATTGTGGGCTATGAACTCTGATATCTAGTGGATGCATACTGATTGGCTTTCCAGTGGTTGTAACTTTGCATGACAGATAGCCTGAGGCCTGAGGCCTAGTGAATGATCAAGGAAAACATGTTCTTCAACTGACCAGAAGCAAACTCCCCTTCTCACTTAAGATTCAACAGTTCAATCTCAAAGCCAACCTTCTTCTCCTTGCTTGCTTGTCACAGTATTTGTCTGATTCAGGTTGAAATCTCACTCACATCAATGATTATATTCCTCACAAAAGCAAAGACTTCCTTTCCCTGAACTTCGTATAGTTACTACATCATTCCTGTTTTTGCTAGCATACCCTCCAAAATAATTTCACTTTTTCTCTGTTTATCTGCTTTGTGTCAAACTCTTACTTTCTGAGAGTATAATTACGATGAATATGCCCCGAGGGTTTATACCAGTTGAATTAGTGACCAAGGTCCCCTGGGGCCCAAAAGAGGAGGTGCTACTGCCGTTAAGTACTTTCTTTTTCTGTTTATATCTTCTCGGTTCACATTTTCTTTCTTCCCTCTTTACCCTACTGCTATTCTTCAGATGTTTTTCTTTACCCTGTAATCATTAAAGTCAATTGAATCCTGTTGGAGCAATTGAGCAGGTAGTATTCGCTGTATGACAAATTGCTGCCACTCTTTGTGGTATAAAAGGCCAAGACCTTAGATTAGAAGTGAAAAATCCCACCTCTTAGCCTGTGGCCTTTTCCCTTTGTCTAAACCATATTGATTTCAAATAGAGTATCAGGGATGACAGCAGTAGCTATTACCTCCTCACTGTGGAAACCTGAGAAATGTGCTTTTAGCCCTAGGAATGAATGCCCGTAGTGAGGAAGGGCTTCATGTGAGTGACCACTAGTACTTGCTTAGAGTGTAGTTTAACCTCATTTGTTTCCTCTGTGTTTCACATCTGTTTGTTCAGAATCAATTATAGACCAAAGGAGGTAACAAAGTTCTTTTATAAGCCAACATTTCATTCATACATATCTTTAAATTAATCCACCACAGAAGTCATTATTAAGCCTATTTTACAAATTGTGATTTAAGGTTTGGAAGAATTAAATAATCTGATGTAAAACACCCTGGCAGAACTTTGTCAATTCTCTTGACTCCACAGTTTGAACTCTTTTACTTGTAGCATTGTACTTCACTTGTGAAAGGGTGAAAAGTGAACCACTGTACAGATAAACATGGCACAAGCACATTGATCATAGTCACTACTAAGACAGAGAGTGGGGGAGGGAAGGGGAGATAGAAAGAGCACTGGGGAGACAAAGATTCTGCCTGAAAAGAATTATAACATAGAAAGAGCCCCAGAAGAATCTTAGCAATCATAAAATATTCTCAAATCAGTGTCATATGAATCATACATAGGTAGTCATGGTTGCTGATGACTTTGACCTTGTGTTTAATAGATGCAGCATTAGAAATTAACTCAGCAAAGTTGGAAGGGAAGCACCATATGTATATATGAACAAGTTGTTAAAGATGAAGGATCCAGTTTTCAGCAGAGTCATAGAGCTCCTGGACTCATCTCCTCAAGCTTAAGAATCAATGAAGGAGAATCATTTATACAATGTTTCTACTTCTGGAATGATAGTTCCTTTCTCTGCCTGACACCTATCATTTATACCATTTTTTCAATCTATTTTTTTATTATAAGGCTCATTTCAGGATAATACAATCAAATCTGACTGTATAAGAATTAAGAGAATCTGGGGGTCTAATTCAAGAAGATCTACTACAAACGGCTTCTTTCCAAATGCAATTTAGATGGTTTGCTGTGAACCTGAACTGGTATGCAGGAAGAAGGCTACTTGGCTAAAAGGTATGGGCAGAAGGGCTGAAGATGACCACGTAATTGAGTATCAATTTCACATGGAAGACAAGGGATTTCCCATTTGATTATGTAAGACACTATAAATAAGGAAAGGCACTGCCAGACAGAACACTTCATGAGCTATTTATCATTATAAAGTGGGCAGAATGAATTGACTGACCTGGTGGGTTAATCAGTATTCTGAGCAATAGCTTCATTATATGACAATTCCGTTCCCAAGATTTATATAGGTCCTGCCTTCATTAATAATATAAATATTTCTTTAAAATAACATTTTTGAGATTGAATGTAGAACCATAATAAGATCCCTTCCTTCCCAAAGTGCTAGCAATTGATTCTCACCCTCGTACCTTGCCAGAGACTCTAGCTTTTATAACAGAAGCTTCTTTTGACATCAGTTAGAAATCTCCAGAAAGAGACTTGGATTTGAAACAGTACTCAGAATAATCTGGACTTCAAATGATGCCCTTGAGTTTCCCAGGGAGTTCCTATCAGTATTCTGAGGCTAGTGTAGAAATGCCCTCACTTACGTAATAGGTATGCTTATAATTGTCAATTATGGACACACACACAAATAGTAGAGGTTTGAATTAACACACTATGGCCACTATTATGATTAAGTTATTGCAATGTGAGCATTCATTTTGAGATATGAATATTACCATTGCATTAACTGTAGGATTTGATATTACAAGTTTGCTTAAACTGAATCCTACTTGCATGTGAGTCCACGAAGCTGCTAATTACTGTCTTCATGTGTTCAGGTTGATTGGGTTAATATTTTCACAGGGTCTCTCTAATTTTCTAAGTTGGAAGCAGATGGTCTTGGTACATGAATGATAAACTGTGAAAATTGAGCACACACGTAAAAATTAGTATTGTATCAAATAAAACATGTTACAATGTTAAAATAAGATATGCCTAATTATGGGTGTTTTAAATTGGTCAAAAAAGTAAGTGTTCTTTGTAAGTGGCTATAATTAATATGAGTCCTTCCTGCCAAACATTTCTAAATGTTGAGGATTTTCCAGAAAGTGTTAAAGTAAATTTACAAACCATCTTATTGTACACTCCAATATCAATGCCCTCAAGAAGATTTAAGCCTTTCTTTCCTTCATCTGTGTCTGACTTAAGACCAAACCTTAAACAAGCAATTTCTAAGTATGAGCATGTATCAGAATCTGTAGGATGGTCACATAAGGAAGGAAATTTATTTATTTATTTATGCTAATTGCAAAATCGAAGGACATGGTATCATTAAAGTTAAGTTGTTGGATAGTGGAGCATGATAGGAAAAATAAAGACAGAATAATTCCAAGATTCTAACTTGATATAACTTACTGGGATGGGAAAAAAAGACTGGCAACCAAGTACATTTTAAAAATGGGGCTAATACCCAGGCTGTGGTGATGCATGCCTTTATTTCCAGAACGTGGGCAGCAGAGGCAGGTGGATCTCTCTGAGTTCGAGGCCAGTCTGGACTACAGAATGAGTTTCAAGACAGCCAAGTCTACACAAAGAAACCATGTCTCAAAAACCCAAGAAAAATAGGCTAATAAATTAGTAGAGAATGAGTTGAATTTGTGGTGCTATGAGATATTTAAGTCTAGGCCAGCAAGTGCTTGAATATATTCAAAATTCATGTGTGCAAAACATCATCATTTTGTGTCCCCTCTGATTTATTTTCCTTTATATGTAAATGATGCAGTATGTTACCAAAAGAGAAGGATAAACACCTACCCAGCTATAAACCCTTTCTATCTACAATGGTGTCCTGCTAAAGAGATACATCGATACACTGGAGGCACTAAGACTGGAGGAGTAACCAACCATATCTGATTTGATTTAAGGCTCACTGTATGAGAAGGAACCCATACCTGATGCTGTTCAGGTCATCAAGAACCTAAGCATAGATAGGTCAGGGACCTAGTGGAAAACCAAAGACTACTGTTTTGCTGAAAGAATGCAGAAGAAACACAGATCCTAATAACATTTTTCTGTACTCATAGATCAGTGTCTTGCTCAGTCATTATCAGTGAAGCTTCCTCCTGGGGTAGAGAGAGACAAATACAGAGACCTACAATCAGAAAACATGCAGCAAGTAAGAGGCCTTGGAATGCTCTGCCCTAAATGGGATGTTGCCATTAAATTCACCCCCTCCCCCACATCAAGGTTCAGGGAACTCTAAGGAAGAGTAAACAGAAAGAGTGTAAGATGAAGAAGGTAAAAAGCACACCAAAGAAACAAGACCTCCTAAACACAGTATGACAGATGTACATATGAATTCAGTGAGACTGAGGTAGCATGCACAAGGCCTGTATGTGTTTGTACCAGATGGGGTCCTAGAACTGAAAAGAGAAGTCAACACATGCCCCATCACTAACCCAATTAATAGTCACTCGCAAATGGAAAATAACTTTTCTCTAATTGAGTCTCACGGGGGAAGAAAACAACTCTTAAGGGTAGGCCCCATGCCCAGCAGTAGATGACCAACAAAAAATGAACTCAATGGCATCTTTGGAGGTTCATAGTTTCATAATATGTGTAAAGGTATGTTTGATTCACCAGACATAATTATTGCCTCAGAGGCTTATTGATGAATAAGCTCACCCTTTCTAGTTCTTTTTGACTCTGCCTCAAACTCCTCTACAAGCTGATTGATTCACTCTGGCTTCTCTAAGCTTCTCACTGAATTGCTCTCTGCTTGGCCTCAGACTTATTCTGTAAATGTATTCTAACCTTCTCACTCTTTGTTCTGAGGCTTCAGCTGCCTCTGCTGACCTGCACTGAACTGCATAAACTCACAAACGAACTCAGCTCCACTGTATTGCACTGACTCCAAACTAACTGAGCTAATCGAATTCAACTCCTCTTTAGCCCCCTTTTCCTGTCTGTTTTTGTGAGAGTTGGATATATTCCATCTCTGACTCATTCTGTCAAATCTCTGATTGGTCACTTAGTCAATTAGACATCATTTTCAATATTTTCAAACATGGCTGATTCCTTCTACAATCTAACCTTACCTTCATTGTTAGAAATTAGAGGTGTGTACTAAGAGTGTGTCTGTATTACAGCCAGATGAATTAAGCGAGCATCATCCCAGCTGGATTGCATACACCTAGAAGGTCTTTGCTGGATTAAAATTCCTCTACAGTTGTAGCAGAGCATTTATCTATCTATCTATCTATCTATCTATCTATCTATCTATCTATCTATCTACTTTACAGTTCCTTTGTCTATATATTGTGGGTCTAATGTATTTTTATGGGATTCCTGATATCTTAATATGTGTGTCTCTGTGTCTATATCTGTTTCTAGTCCTTTTTCTTTGATTTTTGTTCTGTTTACTTTGTCCTATTTCTATATGTTTGTTTTGTTTTATCATTCCTCTGGAATGATTTTTTTTCTAATCAGAGACAGAGAGATCTGTGGATCTGGATGGGAAGGGAGGTAGGAGAACCTGGGAAGATTAAGAGGAGGGAAATGTAATCAGAATATAGGTATAAAAATCTATTTTCAGTAAAAGAAAAAAAGTGCAGTAGAAATGAAAAACATGGAACTTAGAATAAAGAAACCTGAATTTTAGTGCCAAATCAGCTATTCATTTACTTGAATTATGAGATATCAATTCTTTGCTTCTTTAAATAGATTTAAATTAATAAAAATATCTCTATTTTACAGCACCAAGTCAAGAAAATGTGACTATATCCATGTGTTTATCTTGTATGTTAATGAAGAATTCATACCCTATCAAGAGAGGGCTCTTGTGCAGCTTTAGTGCTAGGCAACTTACATCCTTATATATGGTCCTGAGTTCAGTCTGTATACCAACAGAATCAAACACACATTTTATTTAATATTACTCTAGATTATTCAGTTCATTATAAAGGTGACGAGTTCGATATGGCTTTGGGTTTTGCAGTGTTTCTGAACATAGGTACACACTATATAACATTAATGATTGCCAACATATTTTCTGCTCATGTATCCTTTTACTCCAAACGTCCTGGTACATTGATGTTCCCTCTTCAGAATATATAGGAACTGGTGCAAAGAACGTACTTATTCTTCTAGGGCCAACAAACAAATCTTGCAATGGTTTTCATGAAATCCATGGTTTGATAAAGAGTCATGTCTAACAAACCAATTTTCCTTGACTTGAAGGAACTCTGGAAGAAATTTGTGGAAGTGCTGGGTAAATTCTTTGTCACCCAGTGGTATAGCATATATCCCATCAACAAGATGATGCCCTTTTACAGCCAATATTTGAGAAGCTCCTACTGACCAGGAAACCATTTTTCTTATTGTTCCAAGAATAAAGAATACATGGTAAAAACAGAGCCAACAGGAGTTGAATAAGAATTTATTTTTAAAACATCATATTTTACAAAAAAAATTGGATTAAATCTCTCCTAGCTAAGGTCATGAAAGAAATGGTTGTTTCTTTGTTGCAGTTTTTCATCTGAGAATGTGACCCTTAAAGTTTAAAACTGACTTTGTGGTAGGAACTGGTTCTTGTCAAACCTCTGGAATGAGAAAGTGGACTTTGGCTTTTCATTAATTTAGTGTGTGTCAGTGTAACTCAACATCTATTTTTCTATTCTTGCTTTTACAAGTTCAGAGTGACAGTGTCTCTTTCTAGCTAGCCCCAAAACTTTTAAATACACTAAGCTCTTAGAAGAAAGATATTATAAGCTGCAAGATATTATATATATAATTAGCCAAGGTGAATTTTAAAATCAAGGTAAATATGGTTTATAAAGCACTCATTAATAAATACAAATGGATACATATGTTATATGTGCGTATGTATGTATGTATATAAGTATTTATGTATATGTTGCCTCCCAGAAAAATTGATAGTTGATACAAAATAAACTTCCTTGAAATATTTGAGTTAAGATATAGAAATTGTGATGATTGTCATTTTTATTTTATGTATATAAGTACACAATAAACACACATAGAGTTACACACATACATATTTTCAATTCAGATATATAGGTAGAAATCAAAAATGCTCAGAATACACAAGATATAATTTGCAAAACACATGAAACTCAAGAAGAAGGAAGATCAAAGTGTGGATACTTTGATCCTTCTTAGAAGGGGGAACAAAATACCCATGGAAGAAGTTACAGAGACAAAGTGTGGAGCAGAGACTGAAGGAAAGACTATCCCGAGACTGCCCCACCTGGGGATTCATCCCATATACAACCACCAAATCCAGACACTATTTTGGATGCCACCAAGTGTTTGCTGACAGGAGCCTGATATAGCTGTCTCCTGAGAGGCTCCGCCAGTGCAGAGCAAATACAGAAGTGGTTGCTCATAGTCATTCATCGGACTGAACACAGGGTCCCCAATGAAGGAGCTAGGGAAAGTACCCAAGGAGCTGAAGGGGTCTGCAGCCTGATAGGAGGAACAACAATATGAACTAACTAGTACCCCCAGAGTTCCCAGGGAGTAAACCACCAACCAAAGAAAACACATGGTGAGATTCATGGCTCTAGCTGCATATGTAGCAGAGGATGGCCTAGTTGGTCATCAATGGGAGGAGAGGCCCTTGGTCCTGTGAGGGTTCTATGCCCCAGTATAAGGGAATGCCAGGACCAGGAAGCAGGAGTGGGTGGGTTGGTGAGCAGGGGGAGGGGTGATGGGATAGGGGGTTTCTGGAAGGGAAACCAGGAAAGGGGATAACATTTGAAATGTAAATGAAGAAAATATCTAATAAAGAAAGAAATAAAAAATGAACAAACTCCTTAATATGACAATTTTGGCAAATATTCTTTATTGTATCCAGAGTTCTGACTCATCTGGAATAATATCTCAATTGATATGGACACTAGTCACAATCAACTACATTGTGCCAGTTGCATTTTCTAAATTTAGTAATCTTCCCTGAATTTATAACAGGAAAAACTTGAACAACCACGTGTTATCATTTATTCAAGCTTGACAGGAATCAGGAGCCAAATAAACCTGAGGAGAAACATTTCTAGGCCTAATGAGGTAACCTTATATTTCTTGACGTTTTCTGTGACATTTGCTTCCGAAACATGCTTCCAGCTTCATTAAACTGTCTGAACTAGGTAGCTGCTGAGTATTTCTTGTGGTCTAGATTGTCGTGTTCTCAAATATTTGATATTAAAGTAGGAAGGATGGGGGTGCATGCAATGGTGTACAGTTGAAGGATCATGAGGCAGAATAAGGGAGCAGCTGGTAATATTGATGCAACACTGAGCTATGGAAAATTTCAGAAATATACCATGTTTCCTGAGAAGGTAGATGCTCCTTTAGGTATATGCTATTCACAAGGGCAGAGAACAACATACGTCAAGCCCATGCTTACCCTAACCATGGTGCACCAGGGAAACAGAAAGGAAGGGGCTATCTTCATAGTTAAAAGACATTTGGCTATTAGTTTTGTTGTATATCTGAATTTTCTACTAAAATGTTGTATCACAAAAGGAAAAATGTTTATTTTAATTGTCTTTATTCCTATTCTGCTGCTGCCCCACTGCATCCCAGGCACCAGACATACAGAAACAGAACCTACTGCATTTATTACATTATCTCATAAATTATATAGTATAGGATGTCCTTTACCTTTCATTATTGAAAAGTAGACATTTATTCTCTTATCATCACTTAACTAAGCAGTCAATAGTAAGATTATCAGAGCTGAATGATGGTTAGAATTCCTGAAAGACAATGCAGGAAATAGGGTGCATATTAATGATAGACCGTTTCCTGACATCTTATTCATACTATAGCTAGAAGTATTCTGAGCTTTCATCCTTGCAGGTAGCTGAGAATAAAAAAGATAACAGCAATTGTCAGGAAAAGACAGAAAGTAATCTTCATTCTGTTGTGTTCCCATCAGTTTCCTCGAAAATGAGGATTTTTATTCAGAAAAGTGAATTAACCAAATCTCAAGGTTAAATGAGTGCTTGCAATTACAAAGATTGGTTTTTGTAACCTCCAAAATGGGATCCACACTTTAAAATTGGCACTGCCTTGGAAAAATTCAGCATGTGTGATATCTCCAACAATTATCCTTCCTCTCTCTTTATGTTCCATAAAACTAAAGGAAACATTTGTCATAAAGTTCTAGAAAGATTTGTTATGTTTTTCTGTTAAGACACAATTGGCATTTTGAATTGGAGTTTTGAGACTGAGAGCACATGTGCACAATGTAAATATCTTAATTATCATTCATTATGAATCTGTGGAGGTACATTATTTAAACACAATTATGCATATGTCTGTAAAGAGATATGGCTTCTATAGTGACCACATTTCTCAAATCCCAAAATGAGAACCATAATCAGTATCATGGTCTAAGAATGATATTAGAATGTTTGTAATCTGGACTGTGCTGAAATGCTCATACGTTCTTTAGGTGTAGCTACACCCAACACACATACACTTTTTAAGTAAAGCAAAGCATAGTAAGTTGTACTTCAGAGCAAATGGGTCAAAACATTGTCATGGATGGGTGATATCAAAGCCATGGGTTTGTATATATTTTACAACTAGAATGAAGTAAGATGATAGCAGAGTCATTCTGAATTTTACTCAGAAGAGGAAATAAAATAGAGATCTGAGGTTGATGGAGGGAAGGAACTGGATGGAGAGGAAATGGGGAGGGGAACAGGCTTGAGGATCATGCATAGGGAGGCAGGGAGGCTGGAAATCAGAGGCATGCAGGCAGGGAACAGTATTTCTAGGATGTATCCAAGACTTGGGAAAGAGGGAAGCCACATTGAGTCTATGGGGGTGACTCTAGCTGACACTTTAAGCTCGGAAAATCTTGTGGAAGAGTTGGGGAAGGATTGAGGGACCTCAAGGAGAGGGGATAGAGACCTTACAGGAACACTAACAAATTCAACTAACTTGGACCCTTGAGGCTTCTGAAACACCAACTAAAGGGCAAGCATGAGTTGGACCTAAATTCTCCACATACATGTAGTGGCTGTGTGTCTTGGTCTTCATGCAGGTCCTCAACAAATGGAGTGGGGGCTGTCCCTGAGTTTGTTGCCTGCCTTTAGATCCCATTTCCCTAACTGGATCACCTTGACTGACCTCAGTGGGAGAGGATGCACCTAGTCCTTCAGTGACTTGCTGTGCTAGGGTGAGATGACAGGAAGGGACTCTGCCTTCTCAGAGGAGAAGTGGAGTGGGCAGGAGCTATGTGAGGGGGACCTTGGAGGAGGACTGCTATCCAGATGTAAAGTGAATACATAAATAAATTAATATATAAAAAGATAATCATTTTGGCAAACAGAGTAGAAAAGAAAGGAAATTACATTTTGAAGGGCAGTCTAGTATAAGCCCCACTCAGAGGGGAAGTCTAGTAAGTCCCACTCACTCTAGAGGCTGCAGCTTCAGGAATATTGCATGTGGAAATGTAAGTAACAATAGACTTGATCACTTCAACCTAATACATATAACAAAGCAGTAGCCTATAGTACTTCAGCAGATGATAGCAGAAGTACTAATGTACTTTCCCTTGTATAAAATGGCATGTTTTACTGTGACCCATAGACAACTTCCCTCTGTGCAGTTAATATTTACATGACCTATAATACAGAATGAAATGAGAATACCATGCAAATAGTTATTCTTCTGTACTCTTTCATGAGTAATAAAAGAAAAGTATGCCTGTACATTTTCAGTATTGAAATATCTTTCCTCACTATTTTCAAGACAGCAGTGTTTAAATCCACAGGTACAGAAGCCATGGATGAGAGGAATTAGGATCTTTATTAAAAGAGGTCAGTAAGAGAGAACCTAAAGCAGCCATCCAGGAGTCTTTGCAAGCAGAGCTTAGGACACAGTATGTATGTATAAAGGGAAGTCCAGTATCATGCACACAAAGTTGTCAATTTAGAATACAAGGAAGCAAGCTCTAAAAGGATCCAATCCTGCAGACTTTTGGACTGCAAAACTGAGTGAATACTACTTTTTATTGCTTAAGCAACCTTCACTGTGGTATTTTATTATGACAGTCCAATATAGCTAACATATGTGCACAGTACTGATATTGTATGGGATTTCCATTCACAAGTGGTTAAACATAATCCTATGAACAACTTATCCCTAGTGGTCTCTTTGGATTGCTACATAAAGCTCAATGAATAACTTATTCAATAATGTGACACACCCTGAGAATTATGGGTCATGGGTTTTCCAGTCTTTCTCCTAACTTTGTCTGGAGTGATGTGTGTATTATGTATCTTAGCATGGGGCCATATCAGGTTTCCAATGTTATAGTAGGTAGATAGGAATCTCAAAGAGGACTACAGGCCCTTAAAATGGTATTTTTCAACTCACATCTCAATGCTGCATGATTTTGATTATACACAAAGACACTGTTTTATTAAAATTTTATGTACCATTAATTTACCCAAATTTCTCCAAATGAATTGGGACTCATTTATCTAGATTCATGTTATCATTTGCTTCATAATTAGACACATGGTAGAGGTCTAGACTTGTACATTTCAGCCTGAAAAGACAAGGACTTAGAGGACAAGTTATTCTGGTTATTATGATAAGGATGAGAAAGAGTGGTTACTTGATACAGCTCACTCTCCTATTTATGAGTAGCTTCTCCATCAAAGTAATGTGTTGTCTTGGTGATTTTCCTGTTGCCAGGATAACATAAAGCATCCTGAGAAAAAAAGAATTTATTTGGCTCACTTGGGGAACACTATCACGCATACTGGTTAGGTCTCCCCATTTTAATTGGCCTAATCAAGACAACTGACCACAGATATACCCATATGACCATCTGTCAGGTGTTTCTGAATCTCAAGTTGACAGCTGAGATTAATCATCACATATGGGTACTACCATTACTTCACGTTGTTCCTGAGGAAACTGAGGTTCCAACACTGAAAGGGACATGTCTGGAGTCAGAGAGCCTAAGAGCAACAGGGCCATGGAGATAATATGAAGCTGTACTAACTAAATCTTATATTCCTAGCATCCCTGAAAGCCAACTCTCTTGAATGATAAAGATATATCATCTATGATTTACTCATTAATCCTGGGATGCAGAAATGAATGAACAGCTTCTCTGTATACCTTGTGTATACCCTATAGCTGAAAAGAGGAAGTTAAGATAAAGGGGCTTATCTTCTGTGTACTTGGGATAGGGTGTGAGAATGCTAATTTTTAAAGTTGTAGAGCCTGCTAATATGAGTATAGAATGGTCAGTTGACATTTAAATGTCTGTAGGGAAGAAACAGAAGCCAGGAAGCTATTCTCAAAAACAAATATAAATACCCCCAAATCAAGATAGAATTTTCATGCACTACCTACTCCGCCAAAATACCCTAAAGGCACTTAAAATTTCGTACTTAAGACTATCAATCCTGGCTCAATGCCCTAATTTATCCACATCTTTAGAGTCATCACAGCTAAGCATGTGCCATGTGCTCCACACTATTCTAGCCCATTTAACCTTCACAATAACATTGGGGTACCTACTGTTTTCTTCTCCATGTTAGAGATAAGGAGATTAATGCCATGTTATATTGGCAAAAAATTAATTGAAAGGATCAATTTACTTACAATCAACATTTCTAAAGAGAACAATTGTAAATTATTACCTCATAGATAAAATTAATAAAGGTTAATCAAGTTAAAAATTCTTTTTTGGTTATTCAGAATATTTCAAAATGTTGTATTCCCATAAAATATTTATAGAAGAATTTTCTTGAAAAAAAATGTGACCTTGATCATGAGAACTTTGGGCTTGGTGAGTGACTTAACTTATGCAATAACTACTAACTTCATACTACCCTGTCAGGAACCCAGGACGCTTTTAATAATGCCAACCCTTGAAAAATTCCTGAACAGAACAGCAATGGCTTGTGTTGTAAGATCGAGAATAGTCAAATGGGACCTCATAAAATCACATAGATTCTGTAAGGCAAAAGACACTGTCAATAAGACAAAAAGGCCACCAACAGATTGGGAAAGGATCTTTACCAATCCTAAATCTAATAGGGGACTAATATCCAATATAAAGGACTCAAGAAGCTGAACTCCAGAAAATCAAATAACCCTATTAAAAATGGGGTACAGAGCTAAACAAAGAATTCTCAACTGAGGAAATACAGAATGGCTGAGAAGCACCTGAAAAAAATGTTCAACATCCTTAATCATCAGGGAAAGGCAAATCAAAACAACCCTGAGATGCCACCTCACACCAGTCAGAATGGCTAAGATCAAAAATTCAGGACACAGCAGATGCTGGCAAGGATGTGGAGAAAGAAGAAAACTCCTCCATTGCTGGTGGGATTGCAAGCTGGTACAACGACTCTGGATATCAGTTTGGCGTTTCCTCAGAAAATTGGACATAGTACTACCAGAAGATCGAGCAATACCTCTCCTGGACATATACCCAGAATATGTTCCAACTGGTAAGAAGGACACATGCTCCACTATGTTCATAGCAGCCTTATTTATAATTGTCAGAAGCTGGAAAGAACCTAGATGTCCCTCAACAGAGGAATGGATACAGAAAATGTGGTACATTTACACAATGGAGTACTACTCAGCTATTAAAAACAATGAATTTATGAAATTTTTATGCAAATGTATGGATGTAGAGGATATCATCCTGAGTGAAGTAACCCAATCACAAAAGAACACATGTGATATGTACTCACTGATAAGTGGCTATTAACCCAGAAACTTAGAATACCCAAGATACAATTTGCAAAACACATGAAACTCAAGAAGAAGGTACACCAAAGCGTGGGTACTTCGTTCCTTCTTAGAATTGGGAACAAAATACCCATTCAAGGAGTTACAGAGACAAAGTTTGGAACAGAGCCTGAAGGAACAACCAATCAGAGACTGTCCCACTTGGGGATCTATCTCATAAACAACCACCAAACCCAGACACTAGGCAGATGCCAACAAGAGCCTGCTGACAGGAGCCTGATATAGCTGTCTCCTGAGAGGCTCTGACAGTGCCTGGCAAATACATACAGAAGTGGATGCTCACAGATATCCATTGGACAGAGCACAAGGTCCCCTTTGAAGGAGCCAGAGAAATATCCAGGGAGCTGAAGAGATTGAAGCCCCATAGGAGGAACATCAATATGAACTAAGCAGTACCCCCAGAGCTCCTTGGAACTGTACCACCAATCAAAGAAAACACATGGTGGAACTTGTGGCTCTAGCTATATATGTAGCAGAGGATGGGGATTTTCAGAGGGGAAATTGGGAAAGGGGATAACATTTGAAGTGCAAATAAAGAAAATATCTACAAAAAAAAATTCCTACCTTTTCAGTTCACTCATCAAGATGAACAGTGACCTTATTTACCTTTCCCTACAAGCCATCATACCATCTAGGTTAGGCCAATAGGATAACTCATTTTCATATAAGCATAATATAGTCAGTTACCTCATATGATTTGGGTACCTTTAAACAACAGAAACATGACAAAATCTCTCTCTCTCTCTCTCACACGCACACACACACACACACACAGACACACACACACACACACACACACACACACACACACACACACACACGGGGGGGTCTTGGGTCCCATTCCTTCATTAAATTTATCATTCTCACCTTCTACTTATCATCAGAGGCTGTGTCTTGCTTGCATGCTCAGATCCATTGAGGGTAAAAATCCCAAGCATAGCAACAGTGTCCAAGCAGAAGCAGCAGTCATGTCTTTAACTATCGGAGGAAAGGTCTGACTAGTGATAATCAAGCTCAGATGCCAAATCAGAAGTAGTTTCTATCATAAGAAACAGAACTTCAGGAGGAATGGGAAGGAGGGACAGTCAGGCCTTGTCATTTGAGCTTTTGCACAAGAGCAGGGTAAAGCTCAGTCCAGCTGAGGGCACCTTACAGGTAATACATAAGAAAATTAGTCAGACAAGGCAATCACTGATCTGCTTCACTAGTACCAAAAGTTACCATTGAAAAATACATCACCACATGCGGGGCTCCAAGCGTATGTTTGATTTTTGTGAATAACACCTTTGCTTTTTTTTCTTTTTCTTTTTTCTTTTTTACATTGTTATTAGATATTTTCTTTATTTACATTTCAAGTGGTATTCCCTTTTCCTGGTTTCCCCTCCAAAAACACCCTATTCCCTCCCCTGCCACTGTTCACCAACCCACCCACTCCTACTTCCTGGTCCTGGCATTCCCCTATACTGGGGCATAGAACCTTCACAGGACCAAGGGCCTCTCCTCCCTTTGATAATCAACTAGGCCACCCTCTGCTACATATGCATCTAGAGCCATGAGTCCCACCATGTGTACTCTTTGGTTGGTGATTTAGTCCCCAGGAGCTCTGAGGATACTGGTTAGCTCATAAAGTTGTTCCTCTTATGGGGATGCAAAACCCTTCAGCTCCTTGGCTACTTTCTCTAGTTCCTTCATTAGGGTCCCTGTTCTCAGTCCAATGGATGGCTGTGAATATCCACTTCTGTATTTGTCAGGCACTGGCATAGCCTCTCAGGAGACAGCTATATCAGGTTCTTGTCACCAAGCTCTTGTTGGCATCCACAACAGTGTCTGGGTTTGGTGGTTGTATATGGAATGGATCTCTAGGTGGGGCAGCCTCTGGATGGTCATTCCTTCAGTTTCTGCTCCACACTTTGTCTCTGTAACTCCTTCCATGGGTATTTTGTTCCCCCTTCTAAGAAGGATCAAAGTATTCACACTTTGGTCCTCCTAGTTCCTGAGTTTCATGTGTTTTGTGAATTGTATCCTGGGAATTCTGAGCTTCTGGGCTAATATCCACTTATCAGTGAGTACATACCATGTGTGTTCTATGTGATTGGGTTACTTCATTCAGGATTATATTCTCTAGATCCATCCATTTGCCTAATAATTTCGTAAATTAACTGTTTTTAATAGCTGAGTAGTGCTCCATTGTGCAAATGTACCACATTCTCTGTATCCATTCCTTGGCTGAGGGACATCTGGGTTTTTTACAGCTTCTGGCTATTATAAATAAGGCTGCTAAGAATATAGTGGAGCATGTATCCATATTACATGTTGAAGCATCTTCTGGGTATATGCCCAGGAGTGGTATTGCTGAATCCTCCAGTAGTACTATTTCCAGTATTCTGAGAAACCACCAAGCTGATTTCCAGAGTGGTTGTACCAGCTTGCATTCCCACCAGCAAATAATACCCTCTATATAGGATAAATGACACCCCTCAATATAGGATAAATAGCACCCATTTATAGCTGGCATAATTTTATTTAATTTCCATATGGGGAAACTGAGGCTCAGGAAAATGAGGTGGCTGGCTAAGGTATAGTGATTTTTAAGGAGAATGGCCCCCATACGTGCACATATTTGAATACTTGGTCTGCAGTTTGTGGAAACTGGGAAAGATTAGCAAGTGTAGCCTTGTTGAAGGTATGTCACTGGGCAGGGTTGATGGTGATCGTAAGGATTCAAAAGCCTATGCCATCCCCAGTTCTATCCCTGTCTCCGTTGTCCCTCCCTCTCTTTCTGCCTTGTAATTTAAGCTCTCAGGAACTGTTCTAGCATCATGTCCGCCTAGCTGATGTCATGTTTCCCGACATGATTTGTTATAAACTCTTAACCCTCTAAAACTGGAAGGTCCCAATAAACCCTTTCTTCCATAATTTTTGTTGGTCATAGATTCTTATCACAGCAAGAGAAAAATATGTTCCATTATCCATTCCATATAGGAAAACTGAAGCTGAGGAAGGTTAAGCAAATTTCCAAGGTAACATACTTTCAAAATTGCAGGGATAGAATTCTGATCTCAGGATGTGGAAATTCTGAATCTATGTCTTTAGCCAGAAAATAGTCAATTTTAATTCTTTGAAGAGCCAGATAAATATTGTTGAGGTTAGCAACCAAATAGTTTCTGCCATAGCAACTGTGTTGTTACAGTGTACGAACAATCAGGTATTATACATAAGTGTGTAATTATAGCTGTATTTTGATAACACTTCATTTTAAAGGGTACTTAAAAGGTCATATTTTGCAATAGTTTCCTGATATCTGACCTAGTCTATAAAAATGTTCCTGTTGCCCCCCCCCTAACAGGTAGGTGCTCTAGAATCTGTCAAAAGTGAGAAATGAAACTGAATTTTTGATCTTAGCCATTCTGACTGGTGTGAGGTGGAATCTCAGGGTTGTTTTGATTTGCATTTCCCTGATGATTAAGGATATTGAACATTTTTTTCAGGTGCTTCTCTGCCATTCAGTATTCCTCAGGTGAGAATTCTTTGTTCAGTTCTGAGCCACATTTTTTAATGGGGTCATTTGATTTTGTGGAGTCTACCTTCTTGAGTTCTTTATATATATTGGATATTAGGACACATGCTCCACTATGTTCATAGCAGCCTTATTTATAGTAGCCAGAAGCTGGAAAGAACCCAGATGCCCCTCAACAGAGGAATGGATACAGAAAATGTGGTACATTTACACAATGGAGTACTACTCAGCTATTAAAAAGAATGAATTTATGAAATTCCTAGGCAAATGGATGGACCTGGAGGGCATCATCCTGAGTGAGGTAACCCAATCACAAAAGAACTCACACAATATGTACTCACTGATAAGTGAATATTGGCCTAGAAACTTAGGATACCCAAGATATAAGATACAATTTGCTAAACGCATGAAACTCAAGAAGAACAAAGACCAAAATGTGGACACTTTGCCCCTTCTTAGAAATGGGAACAAAACACCCATGGAAGGAGTTACAGAGACAATTTTGGAGCTGTGATGAAAGAATGGACCATCTAGAGACTGCCATATCTGGGGATCCACCCCATAATCAGCTTCCAAACGCTGACACCATTGCATACACTAGCAAGATTTTGCTGAAAGGACCCAGATATAGCTGTCTCTTGTGAGACTATGCCGGGGTCTAGCAAACACAGAAGTGGATGCTCACAGTCAGCTATTATTGAATGGATCACAGGGCCCCCAATGGAGGAGCTAGAGAAAGCACCCAAGGAACTAAAGGGAACTGCAACCTTATAGGTGGAACAACAATATGAACTAACCAGTACCCTGGAGCTCTTGACTCTAGCTGCATATGTATCAAAAACTGGCCTAGTCGGCCATCACTGGAAAGAGAGGCCCATTGGACTTGCAAACTTTATATGCCCCAGTACAGGGGAACGCCAGGGCCCAAAAGGGGAATGGGTGGGTAGGGGAGTGGGGGGGATGGGTATGGGGGACTTTCGGGATAGCATTGGAAATGTAAATGAGGAAAATACCTAATAAAAAAAACAAAAAACAAAAACAAAAACAAAAAATTAGAGATGAACCTAGCTTGACTGTTGTATGTAACATACACTATATTTCCCCCTTCTTTTCAATAAATTTATTTATTTAAAAAAAAAAGGAAGTAGCAATGAAAGTAAATTTATGGTTGGGGGTCACTACAACATAAGAAACTCTATTAAAGGGCCATAGCACTAGGACGGTTGAGAACCACTGCTCAATACTATCTCTCACTTTCCATGGGAAGTTTGGTTAGTTAAAATGCCTTTATGCATTAGTTTACATGTTTATAAATAGAAATGTATATAATGCTTCTACATATTTTTACTTGAACATGGTTTCATGAAGATGGGAAGAAAAGGCATAGCCTATGCTATGAACAATTAAGTTACCAGAAAAATTTGGGTGTCCACATTTCTCTACCGCAGGGAACATCTGTGTAAGTATCTGATGCTTTTTGGAAAGAAGGATGTCCTGACAGCTTTTTTCTCACTAGAAGGTGAGTCGGTGCCACTTACATATTGATATGAAAGTTGATTCCTATGGCAACAGACAGAATCAGAAGCAGTGCCATGCTGTGTGAACTGGAAAGTGAAAATCAGAAAAGGCTTGGAATTGGAAGAAGAGTCAGCTTGTGTGGCTAATGCTGATACACAAATAAACAGCTGCTGTTGATTATGTACCATCTCCCTCAGTGATAAGAAATGTTTGCATCAAGTGAGGCAGAGCTCTTGCTTTGTCCAACATGTGTTTGTGACACTATTAAGCATTCAGATGTATATGCCTTCCTGATAAGGTGTTTCTTGGCATGCGTACATTTGGTCACTGGTAAGAATTTCTTCAATAATTTGGAGAAAGTTTTCTCACAGAAAAGTTTGCAAGAGTGGCAAGCAAACTCAAGATGAACATGATCTAATCCAATTGTACCCATTTCCAGTAGAAAAATTTAACAATAGCTTAGATGTAAATAGCAGGAATGTTCCAATTTGTTAATCTTCCACTTTTCTGTATATTAAGTTGCTTCAACCCATAGGTGTGTGTTGTAGCTGCTTCTATTGAAACACCCTAAATTAGCATGTGAGTCTGAGGCAAGCATTTTCCTATTTTTTTCTAATCTTTGCTCATTGACAATTATTTGGCTTCCTTCTTCCAAATTAGTAAAGAAAATGGCTTTCTATCCTACTCTGTTCCCCACTCAAATACTTTAAAGAATCAGATTGTAAAAACGATCTTGCTCTATTCTTCTTTCGTCCCAGACATTATTGCTTAGGGGTCAGATGGAAAATAGTTTGAATTGTTCCTGTGTAAATTTTTAAGAGAACAGGTGTTATGTACTATAAGACAATTTTTAAAAATATTCCCTTAATGATAATTTCAAAAACAATGTGATACTTTCTAACAAATATTATAAATTTGGTAGTTGAAGCTACCAAACAATAAAGGGTTTCTCTGAGCTTTTCTCATCTCAAAAGAATTCAATCAACAAAACCTCTAGATGCTTGGATGTCATGGACAGTGAGATTTATCTTTTCCTTTAATTAGCTTCTAGGTATTGTTGCCTCTTTCCACAGAACATTGGATTTTTATACTTTTTCCAAGTGAATTATTGAATCACTCTTACTCGAGTGTCTAATCATACTTTATGCATTGTTTACATGAGAATGTGGGGGCACAAGGAGGATAATATAGTGGTCAAAAATGCGATTTGGAGATAGCAGAGATTAAATCCCCCACTTTCCTACTGCTTAGTTACATGATAATGGAACAGTGTTCAAAACTTGCCATCTTTAGTTTTCTCATTAGTAAAATAGAGAAAATAATGGGATCTGCTTATTAAGACTGCATCGTGTATAAGCAAGCTAATGCAGGCAGTGCTCAGCTGAGATGTGTTCAAGCAGTGCCAGCCATTATTTCCTGAGGGAGGCTGAGAAGTCTATATTACTCATTGTCTAGGACATGAGAAATATGGGAAGTATTGGTTTTGAAGTAATGAATAATGTTAGATACAAACATAGAAATTCTAATTTTTAGAACTAGTATACACACTCCCTGTAATATACCTACTTACAGTCAATCTTTCCATCAAATTTTTTTCTCTCAGCAAAATATCTTCCCATCATCAATATCACTGGTTCATTTTATTATTTTTGTATTATTACTCGTTGAAGCATCTTTCTTCCTGAGTATGTGATGTTATCCATAGCTACTGGCATGATTTTTTAAAAAATATTTTGTCAATTAAGCATGTCATTATTTAATATTTAAAATCTCACATGACTCACTGATCTAATAGGGAAGAACAAAATGACACAGGAAGAAAATAAGAGATTTTACTTTCAGCACCATATAATTTGTGGTAAAATATGATCCTGTTGATTTCATTAGTGGATATTAACTATAATTATGAAGGTTGTAATAAACACACTGATAACTTTGGTAAGCATTTCAGAACAAATTAATATTTGAACATTTAATATCTGTAATGCAAACTTTCATAATCATGCTTGCCAGTTTTCTCATAGCAGACAAGACTTGCTTTAGGAAACAGATGGCGTGCAACATGCTGGTGGAAGGTAACACTGCTTAGTGCTAAAATGTAGATAACACAAAGGCAAACTCATTTACTTTGGAAAAATTGGTGCTAGAATATGGGCAGGGCATGGAAATCTGTTTTCATATTATCAGATCTGCTATGCTTAGAAGAGTGCCCTCTTCAAGTGCAGTGTTGAAGCCCTAACCTCTAGTTTCTTGCACATTCATTGTGCAACTTCATATAAACACAATGAAAAGGATACAGGTATAGTAAGATATGTTAAGAGGGAAAAACTACCACATTCATGTAACTTTTGTTATACTATATTGTTGGAATGGTTCCACTTCACTATTCCTAATTTATAAAAGAAAATTTCATGACTGCAGGTCTCCCTCCTGTCAATCTGATGTATCAAAATCAAAACAACCCTGAGATTCCACCTCATACCAGTCAGAATGGCTAAGATCAAAAATTCAGGTGACAGCAGATGCTGGCGAGGATGTGGAGAAAGAGCAACACTACTCCATTGTTGGTGGGATTGCAAGCTTGTACAACCACTCTGGAAATCAGTCTGGCGGTTCCTTAGAAAATTGGACATAGTACTACTGGAGGATCCAGCAATACCTCTTCTGGGCATATATCCAGATGATGTCCCAACCGGTATGAAGGACACATGCTCCACTATGTTCATAGCAGCCTTATTTATAATAGCCAGAAGCTGGAAAGAACCCAGATGCCCCTCAACAGAGGAATGGATACAGAAAATGTGGTACATTTACACAATGGAGTACTACTCAGCTATTAAAAAGAATGAATTTATGAAATTCCTAGGCAAATGGATAGACCTGGAGGGCATCATCCTGAGCAAGGTAACCCAATCACAAAGGAACTCACACAATATGTACTCACTGATAAGTGGATATTAGCCCAAAACTTAGGATACCCAAGATATAAGATACAATTTGCCAAATGCATGAAACTCTAGAAGAATGAAGACCAAAGTGTGAACACTGTGCCCCTTCTTAGAATTGGGAACAAAACACCCATGGAAGGAGTTACAGAGACAAAGTTAGGAGCTGTGACAAAAGGATGGACCATCTAGAGACTGCCATATCTAGGGATCCACCCCATAATCAGCTTCCAAACGCTGACACCATTGCATACACTAGCAAGATTTTGCTGAAAGGAACCAGATATAGCTGTCTCTTGTGAGACTAGGTGGGGGCCTAGCAAACACAGAAGTGGATGCTCACAGTCAGCTAATGGATGGATCACAGGGCCCCCAATGGAGGAGCTAGAGAAAGTATCCAAGGAGCTAAAGAGATCTGCAACCCTGTAGGTGCAACAACATTATGAACTAACCAGTACCCCGGAGCTCTTGACTAGCTGCATATGTATCAAAAGATGGCCTGGTCGGCCATCACTGGAAAGAGAGGCCCATTGGACACACAAACTTTATATGCCCAAGTACAGGGGAACGCCAGGGCCAAAAACAAAATGGGAATGGGTGGGGAGGGAAGTGAGGGGGGAGGGTATGGGGGACTTTTGGGATAGCATTGGAAATGTAATTGAGAAAAATACGTAATAAATTTAAAAAAAAAAAAGAAATTACCGCCCCCTCAGCAGCCACAAGAGAAGCATGGTTAGTAGTCACATAGGCAATGTCCCAAGCTTCTGACCTTCAGGCTAGAATCCTCCCCAGTTACCTAACAAAAGAAAAGATAGCAGTATACTTTAAGAGAGGCTGTTTGGCCCCTCCTTGCTCTCTCAATCCTCTCTCTCTCTTTGTCTTCTCCTCTCCTCTCTCAGCTCTCTTCCTCTCTCTCCCTCTTACTCTCTAGCCTTTCTTCTCTCTCTCTCCCTTTCCCCTTTGTCTCCTCTTGGCCATGGCCCGTCTCTCTCTCTCTCTCTCTCTCTCTCCCCCTCTCTCTCCACCTTCTCTCCTTTCTCTCTGCCTTTCTATAATAAAGCTGTCTCTGCTCATCTGTGCTTACTCTCACCTTCTTGGGAACCTCTCTCCCTAAACCCTCTCTCCCATAATCCTTGGGCACAGGGTGTCGCCCTAGAGCCCCTTGGTTTTGGGGCTGCCCCTTGTACACCCCCCATTGAGTGAGGTCAGTGGCTTAGATGCCCACCTGGGACCGAGTGGAAAGCGTCTGGCAGCCCTTCTGTGTCTGCCTGCCCATAGCACAGGAGGAATTCTGGCTGGACATGGGCTATCCTCCCTTCTCCCCTCCTCCCCCTGTCCACCTTTTTAGTTCCCACACATGCCTGCATTTTTTGTAGACAGGATAAATTTTGAGTCGAAAGTTTTTTTAATTAGGTATTTATTTCATTTACATTTCCAATGCTATCCCAAAAGTCCCCCACCCGCTCCCCAACCCACCCACTCCCATTTCTTGGCCCTGGCGTTCCCCTGTACTGAGGCAGATAAAGTTTGCACGACCAATGGGCCTCTTTCCACTGATGGCCAAGTAGGCCATCTTCTGCTACATATGCAGCTAGAGACACGAGCTCTGGGGGGTACTGGTTAGTTCATATTGTTGTTCCACCTATAGGGTTGCAGATCCCTTTAGCTCCTTGGTTACTTTCTCTAGCTCCTCCGTTGGGGGCCCTGTGATCCATCCAATAGCTGACTGTGAGCATCCACTTCTGTGTTTGCTAGGCCCCGGCATAGTCTCACAAGAGACAGCTATATCTGGTTCCTTCCAGCAAAATCTTGCTAGTGTATGCCATGGTGTCAGCGTTTGGAGGCTGATTATGGGATGGATCCCCCGGATATGGCAGTCTCTAGATGGTCCATCATTTTGTCTCAGCTCCAAACTGTGTCTCTGTAACTCCTTCCATGGGTGTTTTGTTCCCAATTCTAAGAAGGGGCAAAGTGTCCACACTTTGTGGGTGGATTGGTGTCTCCATCACTTCACTGAGGTTCTTGCCTGGCTATAGGAGATTGAGCCCTCAGGTTCCATATCCCCAATACTGTGAGCTTCAGTCTAGGTTACCCCCACTGATTCTTGGGTACCTCTCCTATCACAGGTCTCTGGCATGCTCCAACCCTGCTTCACCATCCCAAACATTTGCAGATTTCTATTCATGTTCATGGACTTCTGTCCATCTCTCTTGTCCCTCCCCACACATGATCCTGAAAACCCTCATTTCTCTCCCCATCCCCTCTTCCACCCAGTTCCCTCTCTTTATCTGCCTCTTATGACTACACTTTTATTCTCCCTTCTAAATGAGATTCAAGCATCCTTGCTTGGACCTTTCTTCTTATTTAGCTTCTTTTGGTTTATGGAGTGTAGCATGGGTATCCTGCATTTTATGACTAGAATCCACTTATTAGTGAGTATATACCATACATGGCCTTTTGGGTCTGAGTTTCCTCACTCAGGATGATATTCTCAAGTTTCATCCATTTGTCTGCACAGGTCATGATGTCCTTGTTTGTAATAGCTGAGTAGTATTCTATTGTGTAGATGTACCACATTTTCTTTATCCAGTCTTCTGTTGAGGCACATCTAGGTTGTTTCCAGTTTCTGGCTATTACAAATAAAGCTGCTATAAACATAGTTGCGCAAGTGTTCCTGTGTTATAATGGAGCCGCTTTTGGGTATATGACCAGGAGTGGTATAGTTGGGTCTTAAGGTAGAAGTTAGACACCAACAACTCAAATAACCCATTTAAAAGAGGAACACAGCTAAACAGAGAATTCTCAACTGAGGAATCTCAAATGGCCTAGAAGCATTTGAAGAAATGTTCACAGCCCTTAGTCATCAGGGAAATGCAAATCAAAACAAGCCCAAGATCATAACTTACACCTGTCAGAATGGCTAAAATCAAGAACTCAAGGGATAGCACATGCTGGTAAGGATGTGGAGCAAGGGGAACACTCCTATATTGCTGGTGAGATTGCAAACTTCTACAACAACTTTGGAAATCAATTTGGACTTTTCTGAGTTCTTTTTTAACTGTGAGAAATCTGATCCTTGGCATAAACCATTCTCTTGATTTGTACTATTCTTTTACCTCTATGAGAAACTGATTTACCAATTACTGTACATAATAACTTTATAATTAAAAAATTACTGCTTTTCAAAATTACTGAAGTCTACTACCTTAATCTCCTTCTCTTTCTTTCTTTTTTAACTGTGAGATTATATCACATATGTGGAAAATGGTGAGATTCATACATCAAAATCTATGTTCCTTCATATTTTTTCTGGGGTCTTGTTAGATTTGTAAAATTTGCATATAATAAAGTTTGTTCTTCATAGTTAAACTTCAAAGGACATTTAGCACACATTCCATCATTGTGTCAACCATTATACCATAGAGATAATTCTATTCCCCTAAAAATCAATTGTGTATCCTCACTTGTAGTTAATTCCTCTCCCCCATATCTTAGAACACCACTAATATTTTCTCTCTAAATGTTTTTCCCATTGAAATGGCCCATAGAAGGAATAAAGAAATGTTTGTTTCTTCTTAATCTACATAGATGGTTCTCTTTAAGAAATTGCATTTACTATTCATCCTTTTGGTCCCATAGATTAACAGCTTCTCTCTCTGTCTCTCTCTGTCTGTCTCTGTCTCTGTCTCTGTCTCTCTCTTAACCCTGAGTAATATTCCATTTAATTTTCTTTAACTGTTCAGTCATACAGTATCACTTTCAGTTCTGGGCAATTATTATACTGTAAACATGCAGATACAGGTTTTTCTGTGAACATAATTTTTCACACTACTTGAGTAAATACCTTAAAAATTGTTTCATTGGACTGTATAGCAAATGTGTGTTTAAATTTATAAGAACTAACCAAATTGCCTTTCAAAGTGACTATATCATTTGGCATTCTCACCAGCAATGAATTCTGATTAGCCATGTAGTGATTCTTAGCAAGGTTTTGATTTGCATCTGATAAATGGGTGATAAATTTAACATTTTTTCCTGTGATTATTTGCATACAGCTTTTTTGTGGAATTTCAGTTCAAGCTCATTGTACTTTTGAAAACAGGCTTATTATTTATTCTTTATTGAATTTTAATAGTTCTTTATAAATTCTGGCTACATATTTACAAATATTTGCTTACACAAACTTTTCTTCAACCTATGGGGGTTTTCTCATTTTCTTGAAAGTACAAAGTTTTTAGTTTTGTTAAAGTCCAATTTCCAATTTCTTTTATAATTAAGCTTTATTCACACCATTTTATGTTTTAATGTTTTATATTGAGGCAGTTTTCCATTTAGAGTAAATTCTATGTATGGTTTGGTTTTGTGCTGGTACGTGTACTGCTTCTCTAACCTGTGTTTGGCTGACTATCTTTACTAAGCTGCCTTTGTAACTTTGTTACAAGTCACTTGGCTATAATTGTGTAGGTCAATTTCTGAATTATTTTTTATGCTTTGCCAATCCATATACTGTAGTATATTATACATCTTAAAATCGTGTAAAATGGTTTCTTTAAATTGTCTCTCCCTTTTCTAAGTTTTTCTGATCATCCTTTACTTTTCCATATATGTGTTAGAATCAATCACTAGCTCTAAGCACAAAATGGTGTGTGTGTGTGTGGCTGTCTGTCTGTCTGTCCACAGTCTGTTCATTTTCTGTCATATTTATCATCATGTATGAAAATAGCCAAATAATGGAGGAGAGAGTTGTGTATAGGGATTTAAAGACCAGGAATAAATACATTAGGGATTTGTCATGTTTGTATCTACAAGAAGATATTTTGTACTATTGGTTTTCTAATGTGACCTTCAAGCATGGGCATTTTTCAATAATAGAGGGATTTGTAAGAAAGAATGTTAATGTGGCAAAAACAAATAAACAAACAGAAAACAATGGGAGAGTAGTAGGGAAGTCAGAGAACTGGAAGGTCAAAGGCATCTAAGACTTATAGATCTGAAATCTTAGAGCATGTTGTCTTTTATTCTGAGTGAAATGATAAGCTACTGGAGGGATCTATACACAGAAGGTCCATGGACTCATTATCATTTTAAAATCACCCCTCTGAAAGCAGTATTGAGGACATACTATAAGTATAGTAGGAGATATCAAATATAGAAAGAACATGACAAGCTTAAGGAGTTATTTCAGTAAACACAAAAATATTTGGATTCTGGAGAGTGTTCATTCAACTAATGTACAGATAGCATTGATGGAGGCTGTAGGAAGTTACCAGTGATGTCACAAAAACTCAGGCAATCATCTGGAAAGTGGCAACTGGGAAGCCAAATTTGGAAAAGAAAAAAACAAAAAACAAAAAACAAAACAAAACATTAAAGCAGCATGAACAAACCATCTAATTACAAGTGTAAGGCCTAATTAGCATTCAGTTTATAACACCAAAGGTGCAAACAGCAGTGTGTGGGAAGCCTAAGATGCTGTTAGACCATCCTCTTTGCTTGGATGAACAGCAGTGTCTCTACTGTCTACAATGGATCTCTACAGAAACACCAATGTTATAATTACTACTGATGCAAAAGTTAAAAGGATTTTGAACTAGAAATTCAGGAATTTGATTTGACTGCATATTAAATTTATTCTGTGAAATAAATAAACAATTTCAAATAAATGAAGACAGTTTTGATATTACAGAAGAGCAAAGGAATTCCATTTACTGATGATATTGCACTGTAGCTGTGTTCAAACACATCAGTAGAGGGTTTCGGATCTATGTACAGATGGTTGTGAGCCACCATGTGGTTGCTGGGAATTGAACTCAGGACCTCTTGAAGAACCAGCAGTGCTCTTAACTAGAGAGCCATCTCTCCAGGCCCCTAGTAGTCTATTGTTTAAACAGAAATGCTAAACATTATTCAATGGAAAAGTAATTGTGTTCCATAAGTTAAGCCAAGGTAGTAATGTCTATATTTACTTCTAAAGGTTTTCATTACAAAATGACTACCTATTTAGTGATTTAGAATTTATTTTTTAAATGCATTGTCTTAGTATAATTATATCTTGTTATGCAATGCTCGCTTGATATCACTGGGAAGCCTGTTCTTTTACAGAGGAGTTGTGGATCTGGGGAAGAGACAAGATGGGAGTAGACTGGAATGAGTGATGGAGGGAGAGAAAACTGCAGTGGGGATGTATTGTATGAGAAAAGGATAAATAAAAAACAGCAAATATGGACAAATGGAAAAGAAAAACTGACATAAAACACTTGACTCCTATGCATAAAACCAAAACAAACCTTCCCCCCTCATCTTCCTTCTGAGCCCAGCAGAGGACACTAAGGGCTCCAGAGTGCTTTCCACGCCTCAGAACCTCGGGATCACAGGTGAGTGGAACACAACATCAGCTCCAAAGAATCTCGGAGGGTCTTGTGCCAGCAGGAAAAGGGACGGAGGAGGCTGGGATCCATTCAGGTCGGGGCCAGCACAGCCATCTTCTGTGTGAACCCAGCAGAGGGCATCTAGGGCACCAGAGAACTCTCCATGCCACAGGACACTAGCACACCCAGGACCTCCTGATCACCTGAGAGCACGTGGGTGATAGAAGCAACAGAGCTTCTTCTTCTTTTTTTTTAATTAGGTATTTTCTTCATTTACATTTCAAATGCTATCCCAAAAGTCGCCCATAACCCCCCCCCCACTCCCCTACCCACCCACTCCCACTTCTTGGCCCTGGTGTTCCCCTGTACTGAGGCATATAAAGTTTGCACGACCAATGGGCCTCTTTCCACTGATGACTGACTAGGCCATCTTCTGCTACATATGCAGCTAGAGACACAAGCTCTGGGGGGTACTGGTTAGTTCATATTGTTGTTCCACCTATAAGGTTGCACACCCCTTCAGCTCCTTGGGTACTTTCTCTAGCTCCTCTATTGGGGGCCCTGTTATCCATCCAATAGCTGACTTCTGTGTTTGCTAGGCCCTGGCATAGCCTCACAAGAGACAGCTATATCAGGGTCCTTTCAGCAAAATCTTGTTAGTATATGCAATGGTGTCAGCGTTTGCAGGCTTCTTGGTCAGGGTTCCTTCAGGCCTTCATCCTCAGCCAGGAGGCAGACCCCTGGGCACATTCCTTGACAGAGGGGAGTTGGCCTACAGGGAGGGTTCTGACCCCAGAACTCTGGAGGTGAATCAGAGCTCCAGACTGCTGAACACTTGCCCTTCAAGAGAAGAGCTTGCCTGCAGAGAGTGCTCTGACCACTGGAACTCAGGTGAGAGTTGGACTCCCAGGGGTGTTGACAGAGCCTAACAGAATCACAGGAGGAACAAGCTCCAACCAGAGACAGATTGATCATTAACACCAGAGATTTCCAGATAGCAAAAGGCAAACATAAGAATCTTACTAACAGAAACCAAGAACACTGGGCATCATCAGAACCCAGGACGCCCACCACAACGAGTCCTGGATACCATAGCACACCTGAAAAGCAAGACTCGGATTTAAAATCATATCTCATGATGGTAGTAGAAGATTTAAAGAAGGGCATTAATAACTCACTTAAAGAAATACAGGAGAACAGTGCTAAAGAGGTAGAAGCCCTTAAAGAGAAAGAACAAAAATCCCTCAAGGAATTACAGGAGAATACTGCTAAATAAGTAGAAGCCCTTAAAGAAGAAACACAAAAATTTCTCAAGCAGTTATAGGAGAACACTGCTAAACAAGTAGAAGTCCTTAAAGAACTACAGGCAAAAACTGCTAAACAGGTAGAAGAAACACAAAAATCCCTTGAAGAATTACAGGAAAACACAACCAAACAGGCGATGGAATTGAACAAAACCATCCAATATCTAAAAATGGAAGTAGAAACAATGAATAAAACCCAAAAGGAGACAACTCAGAGATAGAAGCCCTAGGAAACTCAGGGTTGTTTTGATTTGCATTTCCTTGATGATTAAGGATGCTGAACATTTTTTCAGGCGCTTCTCAGCCATTCGGTATTCCTCAGGTGAAAATTCTTTGTTTAGCTCTGAGCCTCATTTTTTAATGGGGTTATTTGATTTTCTGGAGTCAACCTTCTTGAGTTCTTTATATATGTTGGACATTACTCCCCTATCTGATTTAGGATAGGTAAAGATCCTTTCCCAATCCGTTGGTGGCTTTTTTGTCTTATTGACAGTGTCTTTAGCCTTACAGATGATTTGCAATTTTATGAGGTCCCATTTGTCGATTCGTGGTCTTACAACACAAACCATTGCTGTTCTATTCAGGAATTTTCCCCCTGTGCCCATATCTTCAAGGCTTTTCCCCATTTTCTCCTCTACAAGTTTCACTGTCTCTGATTTTATGTGGAGTTTCTTGATCCACTTAAATTAGACCTTAGTACAAGAAGATAGGAATGGATCATTTTTCATTCTTCTACATGATAACCGCCAGTTGTGCCAGCACCATTTGTTGAAAATACTGTCTTTTTTCCACTGGATGGTTTTGCTCACTTGACAAACATCAAGTGATTCCACCTCACACCAGTCTGAATGGCTAAGATCAAAAATTCAGGTGACAGCAGATGCTGGCGAGGATGTGGAGAAAGAGGAACACTCCTCCATTGTTGGTGGGATTGCAAGCTTGTACAACACTCTGGAAATCAGTCTGGCAGTTCCTCGGAAAATTGGACATAGTACTACAGGCAGATACCTCTCTTGGTCATATACCCAGAAGTTGTTCCAACTGGTAATAAGGATACGTGCTCCACTATGTTCATAGCAGCCTTATTTATAATAGCCAGAAGCTGGAAAGAACCCAGATGTCACTCAACAGAGGACTGGATACAGAAAAAGAATCTACAGATTCAATGCAATCCCCATCAAAATTCCAACTCAATTCTTCAAGGAATTAGAAAGGGCAATCTGCAAATTCATCTGGAATAACAAAAAACCTAGGGTAGCAAAAACTCTTCTCAACAATAAAAGAACCTCTGGGGGAATCACCATGCCTGACCTCAAGCTGTACTACAGAGCAATTGTGATAAAAACTGCATTGTACGGGTACAGCGACAGACAGATAGATCAATGGAATAGAATTGAAGACCCAGAAATGAACCCACACACCTATGGTCACTTGATCTTTGACAAGGGAGCTAAAACCATCCAGTGGAAAAAAGACAGCATTTTCAACAAATGGGCTTGCACAACTGTCAGTTATCATGTAGAAGAATGCAAATTGATCCATTCTTATCTCCTTGTACAAAGCTCAAGTCTAAGTGCATCAAAGACCTCCACATAAAACCAGAGACACTGAAATTTAAAGAGGAAAAAGTGGGGGTAAGCCTTGAAGATTTGGGCACGGGGGAAATTCCTAAACAGAACAGCAATGGCCTGTGCTGTAAGATCAAAAATCAACAAATGGGACCTCATGAAATTGCAAAGTTTCTGTAGGGCATAAGATACTGTCAATAAGACAAAAAGGCCACCAACAGATTGGGAAAGAATTTTTACCAATCCTAAATCTGATAGGGGTCTAATATCCAATATATACAAAGAGCTCAAGAAGCTGAACTACAGAAATTCAAATAACCCCATTAAAAATGGGGTACAGAGCTAAACAAAGAAATCTCACCGAAGGAATACTGAAGGGCTCAGAAGCAGTTGAAAAAATGTTCAACATCCTTAATCATCAGAGAAATGCAAATCAAAATAACCCTGAGATTCCACCTCACACCAGTCACAATGGCTAAGATCAAAAATTCAGGTGACAGCAGATGCTGGCGAGGATGTGGAGAAAGAGCAACACTCCTCCATTGTTGTGGGATTGCAAGCTTGTACAACCACTCTGGAAATCAGTCTGTTGGTTCCTCAGAAAACTGGACATAGTACTACAGGCAGATACCTCTCTTGGTCATATACCCAGAATTTGTTCCAACTGGTAATAAGGATACATGCTCCACTATGTTCATAGCAGCCTTATTTATAATAGCCAGAAGCTGGAAAGAACCCAGATGTCACTTAACAGAGGACTGGATACAGAAAAAGTATACATTTACACAATGGAGTACTACTCAGCTATTAAAAAGAATGAATTTATGAAATTCCTAGGCAAATGGATGTATCTGGAGAAGATCATCCTGAGTGAGGTAACTCAATCACAAAAGAATTCATTAGATATGCACTCACTGATAAGTGGATACTAGCCCAGAAACCTGGAATACCCGAGATACAACTTCCAAAACAGAAGAAAATCAAGAAGGAAGACCAACTTGAGGATACTTCATTCCTCCCTAGAATAGGGAATAAAATATCCATGGAAGGAGTTGCAGAGACAAAGTTTAGAGCTAAGAAGAAAGGATGGACCATCCAGAGACTGCCCAACCCTGGGGTCCATCCCATAATCAGCCACCAAATGCAGACACTATTGCATACACCAGCAAGATTTTGCTGAAAGGACCCCGGTATTGCTGTCTCTTGTGAGGCTATTCCAGTGCCTGGCAAACACAGTAGTTGATGCTCACAGTCAGCTATTGGATGGAACACAGTGCCCCCAATGGAGGAGCTAGAGAAAGTACCCAAGAGCTGAAGAAGTCTGCAACCCTATAGGTGGAACAACAATATGAAAAAATCAGTACCCCCAGAACTCCTGTCTCTAGCTGCATATGTAGCAGAAGATGGCCTATCTGGCCACCATTGGGAAGAGAGGACCCTTGGTCTAGCAAACTTTATATGCCCCAGTATAGGTGAAAGCCAGGGCCAAGAAGTGGTAGTGAGTGTGTAGGGGAGCAGGGTGAGGGGGAGGGTATAGGGAACTTTTGGGATAGCATTTGAAATGTAAATGAAGAAAATATCCAATAATTAACCCCCCCCCAAAAAAAACCAAAACAAACCACACACATTGTCCCACTGGTAATTCAAGCAGCTAGAAATCTAAGATTTAGTTGTTTGCAAGAAATATGTAGAGAGGACAGGTGTCTGACTGGCTTGGGAGGCGGCCTCAGCCTCAGCAGCAGCAGTCGCCATCTGGGTTCCAGGACTCCACGGGACCTAGGAAATCAGTCTGAACAGGTTAGAGGGTGCGCCAGAGAACCGGATAGCTTCTGGGACAGGCAGAAGAACAGAGCCGCTGACGCAGCACCCTTGGCGGGCCGCAGACAGCCAGCCACCATCCGGACCAGAGGACAGGTGTCCGCCTGGCTTGGGAGGCGGCCTCAGCCTCAGCAGCAGCGGTCGCCATCTTGGTTCCGGGACTCAGCAGAACTTAGGAAATCAGTCTGAACAGGTCAGAGGGTGCGCCAGAGAACCGGACAGCTTCTGGGTCCGGCGGAAGCACAGAGCCGCTAAGGCAATACCCTTTGCAGGCTGCAGATAGCCGGCCACCGTCCGGACCAGAGGACAGGTGTCTGCCTGGCTCGGGAGGCAGCCTCAGCCTCAGGAGCAGCGGTCGCCATCTTGGTTCCAGGACTCCCTGGAACTTAGGAATTTAGTCTGCACAGGTGAGAGCCTGCACCACAGAAGCTGACAGCTTCTGGGATCTGCCAAAGCAACACAGCTTCTGAGAAAGGCCCTGTTTTGGGCCTTCCTCTTCGACCAGGAGGAGGTCCAAAAACAAGATATCTGCACACCTTCCCTGTAAGAGAGCTTGCCAGCAGAGAGTGCTCTGAGCACTGAAACTCAGAGGAGAGAATCTGTCTCCCAGGTCTGCTGATAGACGGTAACAGAATCACCAGAAGTACAATCTCTAAACAGAGTCAACTATAACTACTAACTCCAGAGATTACCAGATGGTGAAAGGTAAACGTAGGAATCCTACTAACAGGAACCAAGACCACTCACCATCATCAGAACCCAGCACTCCCACTTCGCCCAGTCCAGGGCACCCCAACACACCTGAAAACCTAGACCTAGATTTAAAAGCATATCTCATGATGATGGTAGAGGACATCAAGAAGGACTTTAATAAATCACTTAAAGAAATACAGGAGAACACTGCTAAAGAGTTACAAGTCCTTAAAGAAAAGCAGGAAAACACAATCAAACAGGTAGAAGTCCTTACAGAAAAAGAGGAAAAAACATACAAACAGGTGATGGAAATGAACAAAACCATACTAGACCTAAAAAGGGAAGTAGACACAATAAAGAAAACTCAAAGTGAGGCAACACTGGAGATAGCAACCCTAGGAAAGAAATCTGGAACCATAGATTTGAGCATCAGCAACAGAATACAAGAGATGGAAGAGAGAATCTCAGGTGCAGAAGATTCCATAGAGAACATCAGCACAACAATCAAAGAAAATGGAAAATGCAAAAAGATCCTAACTCAAAATATCCAGGAAATCCAGGACACAATGAGAAGATCAAACCTACAGATAATAGGAGTGGATGAGAATGAAGATTTTCAACTCAAAAGACCAGCAAACATCTTCAACAAAATTATTGAAGAAAACTTCCCAAATATAAAGAGATACCTATGAACATACAAGAAGCCTACAGAACTCCAAATAGACTGGACCAGAAAAGAAATTCCTCCCGACACATAATAATCAGAACAAGAAATGCACTAAATAAAGATAGAATACTAAAAGCAGTAAGGGAAAAAGGTCAAGTAACATACAAAGGCAAGCCTATCAGAATTACACCAGATTTTTCACCAGAGACTATGAAAGCCAGAAGAGCCTGGACAGATGTTATACAGACACTAAGAGAACACAAATTCCAGCCCAGGCTACTATACCCAGCCAAACTCTCAATTACCATAGATGGAGAAACCAAAGTATTCCACGACAAAACCAAATTCACACATTATCTCTCCACGAATCCAGCCCTTCAAAGGTTAATAACAGAAAAAAACCAATACAAGAACGGGAACAATGCCCTAGAAAAAACAAGAAGGTAATCCCTCAACAAACCTAAAAGAAGACAGCCACAAGAACAGAATGCCAACTTTAACAAGAAAAATAACAGGAAGCAACAATTACTTTTCCTTAATATCTCTTAACATCAATGGTCTCAACTCCCCAATAAAAAGACAGAGACTAACAAACTGGCTACACAAACAAGACCCAACATTTTGCTGTTTACAGGAGACACATCTCAGAGAAAAAGATAGACACTACCTCAGAATAAAAGGCTGGAAAACAATTTTCCAAGCAAATGGTATGAAGAAACAAGCTGGAGTAGCCATCCTAATATCTGATAAGATTGACTTCCAACCCAAAGTCATCAAAAAAGACAAGGAGGGGCACTTCATACTCATCAAAGGTAAAATCCTCCAAGAGGAACTCTCAATTCTGAATATCTATGCTCCAAATACAAGGGCAGCCACATTCATTAAAGAAACTTTAGTAAGCTCAAAGCACACATTGCACCTCACACAATAATAGTGGGAGACTTCAACACACCACTTTCACCAATGGACAGATCATGGAAACAGAAACTAAACAGGGACACACTCAAACTAACAGAAGTGATGAAACAAATGGATCTGACAGATATCTACAGAACATTTTATCCTAAAACAAAAGGATATACCTTCTTCTCAGCACCTCATGGTACCTTCTCCAAAATTGACCACATAATAGGTCACAAAACAGGCCTCAACAGTTTCAAAAATATTGAAATTGTCCCATGTATCCTATCAGATCACCATGCACTAAGGCTGATCTTCAATAACAAAAAAAAATAACAGACAGCCAACATTCACGTGGAAACTGAACAACACTCTTCTCAATGATACCTTGGTCAAGGAAGGAATAAAGAAAGAAATTAAAGACTTTTTAGAGTTTAATGAAAATGAAGCCACAACATACCCAAACCTTTGGAACACAATGAAAGCATTTCTAAGAGGGAAACTCATAGCTCTGAGTGCCTCCAAGAAGAAACACATACTAGCAGCTTGACAACACATCTAAAAGCCCTAGAAAAAAAGGAAGCAAATTCACCCAAGAGGAGTAGATGGCAGGAAATAATCAAACTCAGGGGTGAAATTAACCAAGTGGAAACAAGAAGAACTATTCAAAGAATTAACCAAATGAGGAGTTGGTTCTTTGAGAAAATCAACAAGATAGATAAACCCTTAGCTAGACTCACTAAAGGGCACAGGGACAAAATCCTAATTAACAAAATCAGAACTGAAAAGGGAGACATAACAACAGATCCTGAAGAAATCCAAAACACCATCAGATCCTTCTACAAAAGGCTATACTCAACAAAACTGGAAAACCTGGACCAAATGGACAAATTTCTGGACAGATACCAGGTACCAAAGTTGAATCAGGATCAAGTTGACCTTCTAAACAGTCCCATATCCCCTAAAGAAATAGAAGCAGTTATAAATAGTCTCACAGCCAAAAAAATCCCAGGACCAGATGGGTTTAGTGCAGAGTTCTATCAGACCTTCAAAGAAGATCTAATTCCAGTTCTGCACAAACTTTTTCACAAGATAGAAGTAGAAGGTACTCTACCCAACTCATTTTATGAAGCCACTATTACTCTGATACCTAAACCACAGAAAGATCCAACAAAGATAGAGAACTTCAGACCAATTTCTCTTATGAATATCGATGCAAAAATCCTCAATAAAATCCTCGCTAACCGAATCCAAGAACACATTAAAGCAATCATCCATCCTGACCAAGTAGGTTTTTTTTCAGGGATGCAGGGATGGTTTAATATACGAAAATCCATCAATGTAATCCACTATATAAACAAACTCAAAGACAAAAACCACATGATCATCTTGTTAGATGCAGAAAAAGCATTTGACAAGATCCAACACCCATTCATGATCAAAGTCTTGGACAGATCAGGAATTCAAGGCCCATACCTAAACATGATAAAAGCAATCTACAGCAAACCAGTAGCCAACATCAAAGTAAATGGAGAGAAGCTGGAAGCAATCCCACTAAAATCAGGGACTAGACAAGGCTTCCCACTTTCTCCCTACCTTTTCAACATAGTACTTGAAGTATTAGCCAGAGCAATTCGACAACAAAAGGAGATCAAGGGGATACAAATTGGAAAGGAAGAAGTCAAAATATCACTTTTTGCAGATGATATGATAGTATATATAAGTGACCCTAAAAATTCCACCAGAGAACTCCTAAACCTGATAAACAGCTTCGGTGAAGTAGCTGGATATAAAATTAACTCAAACAAGTCAATGGCCTTTCTCTACACAAAGAATAAACAGGCTGAGAAAGAAATTAGGGAAACAACACCCTTCTCAATAGTCACAAATAATATAAAATATCTCGGCGTGACTCTAACTAAGGAAGTGAAAGATCTATATGATAAAAACTTCAAGTCTCTGAAGAAAGAAATTAAAGAAGATCTCAGAAGATGGAAAGATCTCCCATGCTCATGGATTGGCAGGATCAACATTGTGAAAATGGCTACCTTGCCAAAAGCAATCTACAGATTCAATGCAATCCCCATCAAAATTCCAACTCAATTCTTCAACGAATTAGAAGGAGCAATTTGCAAATTCATCTGGAATAACAAAAAACCTAGGATAGCAAAAACTCTTCTCAAGGATAAAAGAACCTCTGGTGGAATCACCATGCCTGACCTAAAGCTTTACTACAGAGCAATTGTGGTAAAAACTGCAAGGTACTGGTATAGAGACAGACAAGTAGACCAATGGAATAGAATTGAAGACCCAGAAATGAACCCACACACCTATGGTCACTTGATCTTCGACAAGGGAGCTAAAACCATCCAGTGGAAGAAAGACAGCATTTTCAACAATTGGTGCTGGCACAACTGGTTGTTATCATGTAGAAGAATGCGAATCGATCCATACTTATCTCCTTGTACTAAGGTCAAATCTAAATGGATCAAAGAACTTCACATAAAACCAGAGACACTGAAACTTATAGAGGAGAAAGTGGGGAAAAGCCTTGAAGATATGGGCACAGGGGAAAAATTCCTGAACAGAACAGCAATGGCTTGTGCTGTAAGATCGAGAATTGACAAATGGGACCTAATGAAACTCCAAAGTTTCTGCAAGGCAAAAGACACCGTCAATAAGACAAAGAGACCACCAACAGATTGGGAAAGGATCTTTACCTATCCTAAATCAGATAGGGGACTAATATCCAACATATATAAAGAACTCAAGAAGGTGGACTTCAGAAAATCAAATAACCCCATTAAAAAATGTGGCTCAGAACTGAACAAAGAATTCTCACCTGAGGAATACCGAATGGCAGAGGAGCACCTGAAAAAATGTTCAACATCCTTAATCATCAGGGAAATGCAAATCAAAACAACCCTGAGATTCCACCTCACACCAGTCAGAATGGCTAAGATCAAAAATTCAGGTGACAGCAGATGCTGGCAAGGATGTGGAGAAAGAGGAACACTCCTCCATTGTTGGTGGGATTGCAGGCTTGTACAACTACTCTGGAAATCCGTCTGGCGGTTCCTCAGAAAATTGGACATAGTACTACCGGAGGATCCAGCAATACCTCTCCTGGGCATTTATCCAGAAGATGCCCCAACTGGTAAGAAGGACACATGCTCCACTATGTTCATAGCAGCCTTATTTATAATAGCCAGAAGCTGGAAAGAACCCAGATGCCCCTCAACAGAGGAATGGATACAGAAAATGTGGTACATCTACACAATGGAGTACTACTCAGCTATTAAAAAGAATGAATTTATGAAATTCCTAGCCAAATGGATGGACCTGGAGGGCATCATCCTGAGTGAGGTAACACATTCACAAAGGAACTCACACAATATGTACTCACTGATAAGTGGATATTAGCCCAAAACCTAGGATACCCAAGATATAAGATACAATTTCCTAAACACATGAAACTCAAGAAAAATGAAGACTGAAGTGTGGACACTATGCCCCTCCTTAGAAGTGGGAACAAAACACCCTTGGAAGGAGTTACAGAGACAAAGTTTGGAGCTGAGATGAAAGGATGGACCATGTAGAGACTGCCATATCCAGGGATCCACCCCATAATCAGCATCCAAACGCTGACACCATTGCATACACTAGCAAGATTTTATCGAAAGGACCCAGATGTAGCTGTCTCTTGTGAGACTATGCCGGGGTCTAGCAATCACAGAAGTGGATGCTCACAGTCAGCTAATGGATTGATCACAGGGCTCCCAATGGAGGAGCTAGAGAAAGTACCCAAGGAGCTAAAGGGATCTGCAACCCTATAGGTGGTTGAACTAACCAGTACCCCTGAGCTCTTGACTCTAGCTGCATATGTATCAAAAGATGGCCTAGTCGGCCATCACTGGAAAGAGAGGCCCATTGGACACGCAAACTTTATATGCCCCAGAACAGGGGAACGCCAGGGCCAAAAAGGGGGAGTGGGCAGGTAGGGGAGTGGGGGTGGGTGGGTATGGGGGACTTTTGGTATAGCATTGGAAATGTAAATGAGCTAAATACCTAATAAAAAATGGAAAGAAAAAAAAAAGAAATATGTAGTAAGTTTACCTTCCTTGTCTCAACCAGTGTGTGGCCAGGAATAATCTGCCTATCTTGACTTGTGGAAACATTACTCAGTTCTCAATCTAACCTAACACGGCTTAATCTTAACTTATCATCTTCAAATATCTTGTTTCCAAATAAAGTCCCATTCATTAATGCCAGGAGTTAGTGCTTTGGGGAACATAGCTCAATTTTAAAAAGTGCCTTGTAAAAATTATATACTTTTGAGAATCTCTTTATTGAAACAGAAGAAAATAACCAACAACTATTCAGTAACAGGACTATTTAGACAAATTTTAGAAGTTTTAATGAGAGCAGGCAGGAAAACCAAACCAAACAACCAAATAAACAAAAAATTCTCAGAACTTTTTTGTTATGATAAAAAGCTTTCTCCCCATCTTGGGTGGATAGGAATGGAACACTATGAGGGTGACCAGAGCTAAGACTCCTAGCAATAGAAGATGCAGACCCTGAACTAGCCATGTCCTGTAACTAGAAAAGACTTCTGATGGAGATTTTATGATACCAACCCAGCCACAAAACCTTAGACCTACAATGTGTCCTGCCTAGAAGATGTGCTGGGGTAAAGGAGAATCAGAAATTGCTGGAGGGGCCAACCAATGACTGGTCCAGCTTTAGATTTTGCCATGAGAGAGTACCCACTCCTGACACTGCCTGGAGGGCCAGGAACCAGAGGCAGGATAGCCCTGAGACATAGAATAGAACCAAACACAAACTGCAAAACAAAATAGTAAAGAAATGGTGCCTAATGATATTCTGCTATACTCATCTATTGGCATCTCACCCAGTTGTCACCAGAGAGGCTTCACTCAGCAACTGATGGAAACAGATACAAAGACCCTCAGCCAAACATTATTCAGAGTTTTGGAAGACAGGGAGGAAGGATTTTATGAGCCAGAGGGATCAAGAATAGCACAAGAAAACTTACAGAATCAACTATCCTGGGTCCATAGGGGCTCACAGAAACTGAACTGCTAACTAGGTAGCATGTGTGGGACTGATCTAGACCCTCTGTATATATGTTACAGTTGTGTAGCTTAGTCTTTGTGTGAGACCCAACAGTGGGGGCAGAGGCTGTCTCTGACTCTGTTACCTGCCGTTTTGAAACTTTCCTCCTACTGAGTTGCCTTGTCTAGCCTCAATAAATGAGTCTAGTCTTACTGAAACTTGATATTCAGTTGATATTCATGGGAGGACTGTCATTTTCTGAAGAGAAACAGAGAAGCAGATGGAAACATGTAGAAAGGAAGGGAGTTCAGGTGAGGGAGAGGAAAAGGTAGAGGAGTAACTGTGGTCCAGATGGAAAGTTAATTACCTAAACAATTGAACATGCACTTTTCTTATCTACAACTTCTGTTCCCTAATATACCCTTTTGGGGTAATGGGAGGGTGAGTGCTATCTTTCAAGAGACCACAGCTTCAAATCTGAGCTTCAAGAACATAAAATTAGACTAATGAGATGGCTTAGGAGGTAAAAGTTCTTGCTGAATAAGTATGGTGACTTTGGTTCAGTTCCTGAAACCCAAATATATGTGGAAAGAAGTAACATACTTTGCAAGATTATCCTCTGACCCCTACATGTGGGTCATGGCACAGGCACCCAAATATACATCAGGAACATATGCTTACACACACAATAATAATTAATAACAACAACAACAACAACAATAATAATAATAATAATTATTATTATTATTATTAGTAGTAGTAGTAGTAGTAGTAGTAGTAGTAGTAGTAGTTGCTGGTTGTAGTAGTAGCAGTGGCAGCAGTAGTAGAGAACCTGATTGCTTAGGTACAAATGTTAGCTCCATCCTCCATTGGCTAACAGATTTGGCTACTCCTCACTATCAATTAGTAGGGCAATTGGAAATTGTCATTGATATTATTTTTTTTTCATACAGGGATATTTTCAGAGAATTCCAACATTCAGTTTTAAATTGACTGCTGCAAACATATTACATTTGTTAATTTTTTAATAGTTTGTCAAAAGAAAAATTACACCCCTTAATGCAGTACATCTTTTCATTCATATACAGCCAGATGTCTAGGTCTTTATTCTGAACCTCATTGGGGGGTCTGCCCCATTAACCTTCTGAATCTGGTAGAAATCAGTATAACATAGTTTCTGGGTGTGCCTTTTTTCCTAAATATTATTTTTGACATGTGTTGGATATTTAAACTGATCTTTGACTTAAACCCTGACAGTCTTTTCTTTTATGTTCTCCTTTGCTCTTGTAGCTAGGTTAGGGTAATTATTCTGCAAAGAATGTCAAAACACAGTAAATGGTTTAGAACAACTCTGTTTATATCCTTTTGTTAGAGAGGAAAGGTCTTAGAAGAAAATTAATAATGTCCTATTGCAGCTTGCAAGGGACATCAAACAAATTGATAGCAATCTTGTTTTTACTGGAATACAGTTGTGAAATTAATAAAGATGAACTAGCGCTACATAAGGTAGAGCTTGAACCAGACAAATGGTGTTATGTGACAGTCTGAGTTGTTTATTAATGTAGAATTAGAACTAGAAGATAGAATTAATGGTCAATAAACTCACTGGAGAAATGTGTTTGTGGATACAATGACCGTCGTCAAGATTATATTCAGAAGTATTTATATATTTGTTTTTGTCTAAATTGTGAAAGTAATATGTGTATATATGTATCTCTCTCTCTCTCTCTCTCTCTCTCTATATATATATATATATATATATATATATATATATATATATCTTCAAAGCCACTTTGAAGAGGTGTTTCTCTCTTAATTTTCTCTTCTTTTTCAACTTCACTGTCTATAAGCAGGACAGATCATCGCTGCATGATACCAGCATGGGTTCCCAGAAGGATGAAGTGTTCCTTTAATAAAACTAGAAAGCACCACTATTTTAGAGAAAATCAGTTTTCCATTTTAGTATTCTGATACAGAATTTGCAGTTACAGAAGATGCAGATCTTTCTTTGCTTCCATCAGGTCAGTAGGGCATCGATGACCGTTATTTCTAGGTTTTCCATGGAGCCAGTTTCACTTTTGGTTCTCCATTGGCACTTAACCTATACTGGTTAGTGGTGGCACACACCTTTAATCTCAGCACTCAGGAAGCAGAGGCAGGCAGATCTCTGTGAGTTTGAGGCCAGCCTGGTCTACAGAACAAGCTATAGGACAACCAAGGCTCCCCAGAGAAAACCTAATGCCTTTAATCACAGCACTAGGGAGACAGAATCTCTGATTTCTAGGGCAGCCTGATCTACAGAGCAAGTATCAGAAAGGTCATAGTTATACAAAGAAACCCTCTCTTAAAAAACAATACAACATAAAACAAAACAAAGAACTTAACCTACAACCAGAGAAGGACAAAGGAAAATATACAATGGTCTGGTCATATTAGGTTATCTGAGATTTTGCTTCTAGATCAAAAACTGTCAGAGATAAACCTACCATTTGATGCATAAATTTTAAAAGAAGGAGTCCTCATTCTGTCCAAACTGTGCATCTACAAAATGGTAACTATTTCTAGATATTTCTTGGATAGAGAAGAAGGTGGTGAGTGTCCCTTACATACAGGAAGGTACGTTTCAGTTTCCCCATTTTAAAGATGTACAAGTTGAACATTTGAAAATGAGAACTTTCCATGTTTAATATTGATGTGTTTCCCAGAATATTTTGTGTGTTTACTTTCTTGTATCTATTTTTTGTCCAGGTTCCTTCCCTAACTTTTATAGTACACATGCATGTGTTTAGTTTTTTTCTATCTTCTTTTTTATTAGATATTTTCTTTATTTACAATTCAAATGTTATCCCCTTTCCTCATGTCCCCTCTGAACACCCCCTATCCCATCCCTCCTCCCCCTGCTCACCAACCCACCCACTCCTGCTTTCCTGTACTGGCATTCCCCTATACTGGGGCATGGAGCCTTCACAGGACCAAGGGTCTCCCCTCTCACTGATGCCCCACATTATTATAACACTCTATTCTCTAAGTAAGATAGTTTTTTTAAAAAAAACTTAAATGGCATGTGCACATGCATGCGTGAGTGCATACATGTGTGCATGCCTGTCTGCCTATCCAACATAGATTATTATTAGGAAACCTAAAGATTCTACAGTTGACCTATTTTCTATCTGACTATCCTGGACTGAGGCTGTGAACATTAGTTTAAACGTAGGCAAGTCTTACCATCCTCACTGACTATCAATCCAGGACAGTATTCCATAGCTTCAGAGATAAGCTGCTTTTCTAGGACTCTTCTCAGAAGCCCAGTCAATTGAACTCCTAAGAGTGGAATTGTTGATTGTCCAGGTAGCACTCAGGGGTACTGATAAAACAGGTTTAGGGTTACCTGTACTGGCTGGCCTTATAACTTAGTTGAGACAACAACTGTGAACAACTTGTAGTTTTCCTTTCCTCTCTCATGTATGCAAGGAACAGATAAAATTATGATTTGCTTCATAACTTGTATAGCAGATTTTTGCAACCTTTTATTTTCAACAAACACAAAATGCCCTTGTCTAGTTTGGAACACTAGGAATTGATAAAGGCTAACGTCTTTGTTACAAGCATTCCATCCCTTCTTACCACAGCTATGTGTCTAGATGCTTGGCACTGAGGTACAGAACCATACCATCATCCCTTTGTTGCAGCTGAGGAAACTGAAGGATGGAAATGTGCAGTTTACCAAAATATAGACAGCTAAACAATGAGACAAACTGAATGTGAAGCTGAGGTAGCCTGTCACTGGGGAGACTAGAAAAATTACCCAAGTTTTGCTAGAGCCAAAAACCCCTTCCGCCATCATATCCTGCTGGTACATGGTGCGGTAATAAAGTAGGCTTACCATGCTGTGTCTCCCTTTCTATGATTCCACTGCAGTGATAACTGAAGGAAGCAAAGAAATTCCACAATTACAAACAAATTTCTTAGATTTCCAGGTTTTCAGATATTACTTTTTAAAAGAGAAACCTAAACTAAATACATGCCTTCTATATTATAATACAGCCAAATTATGCAGCACTATATTGTGAAATCCAAAGCCTCAGCTTGAAAGAGAACTATTCAGAGGAAATTCTCTATAAAATAGATTTTAGCATTCACACAATGAACTATCTAATAAACTTGGCAATTGTCATAATATTTGGTTTCATTGAGAACACTGCCTGTTGGCAACAGGGAATAAGTTAATCTGTTAATTAAATTCAAAATTCAGTTCTCATAAAAATACAATAATTAGGCTTTTCTTACCTTAGGATATCTGCATCAGCAAATACTGGGGTTTCTCAAGTAGGAAAATGCAGAAGTTCTCAGAACTATATTGCCACCACTGCTGCTGCAATAGATTGGCAAAACCATCACTCAAGATATTGGTTAGCAAATTAACTGATTAGAGATAATTGTATAGAGAACACACACATCTTCATGCAGTTAGGATGGTTCCTAGTACGCACACAGGTCACCAGATGAACCTGATTTCACAACACCTCTCTTTTGTTTATTTTGTTGCAGGATTATGGGCCATTCACCCAACATCTGTCAACTTCCTTCCACTGTCTAGGGATCATTATTTGTGCCTTTCATAGTCTTATAGTTAAAAAGATTAAGCAAAATAGTATAACTGAGAGTGTTGGCTCCGATTTATCCACGCTTTGTATTTGCTTGGCTATGCTCAGATCACTGAGGTGCTTGTGGTTTCCCACAAGAGACAGTTTCTACTCTTGGTCCTTTCCAGGTCTGATGGTATTCTTCTCTCAGTCAGAAACATCAATAGCTATGCCCACTGCTTTCCTACAACTTGGCATTTAATGTCCTCTAGGCATGTGCTCAAATGGGATTTCCCTTCAGAAGACATTCCTATTATTAATTGAATCAAGTGAGATGATTGTCATGTCCATACTATTCTGTCAAGATAAAGGTGAATCCAGTACAGGGGAATGCCAGGGCCAGGAAGCAGGAATGGATGGGTTGGGGAGCAGGGTGTGGGGAGGATATAGGGGACTTTTGGGATAGGATGTGAAATGTAAATGAAGAAAATACCTAATAAAAGTGCCTTGATTAAAAATAAAAGGTGAATCATAAGTGTACAGGCTAGTTTTGTGTCAACTTGACACAGCTGGAGTTATCACAGAGAAAGGAGCTTCAGTTGAGGAAATGCCTCCATGAGATCCAACTGTAAGGCATTTTCTCAATTAGTGATCAAGGGGGAAAGCCCCCCTTGTGGGTGGGACCATCTCTGGGCTGGTAGTCTTGGGTTCTATAAGAGAGCAGGCTGAGCAAGCCAGGTGAGGCAAGCCAGTAAAGAACATCCCTCCATGGCCTCTGCATCAGCTCCTGCTCCCTGACCTGCTTGAGTTCCAGTCCTGACTTCCTTTGGTGATGAACAGCAGCATGGAAGTATAAGCCGAATAAACCCTTTCCTCCCCAACTTGCTTCTTGGTCACGATGTTTGTGCAGGAATAGAAACCCTGACTAAGACAATAAGATATAAGGTGAAATGACAAGGTGTTTGTGGTTTGATTTGAACATTTCCCCAAAACACCAATACCAGAAAAGTGGAGAAAAGGTAAATGAACTATAAAAAATTGATTTCTATAGAAAGATTGTTTAATATATGATTATCTTTATTTAGGGCTATATTTTGAATTTCTATAAAAGCCTCTTAAATTTTTTAATCCTCAGCAGATTGACAATAAAAAAAAATCCCTTTTGTTTGAATCTTGTCACTGAGCTGATTCTGGGTCTTTCCTAGATATTCTGTAGCAACACCATTATATCATCTGTAAACTGTTCCCTTAATTACGTTTCTTGAACAGTTTAGTAGGCTATGAACTTGGTGGGTATAGATACCTATGTGTTATGCATTATGTAACACTAAACCTGGAACAAGTGACATAAATGCAAGATGATCACTGTGAAGCAGTCCAGAATCGATACACTTCTAAGTCTCTTTCAGGTTTTAAAGATAGCTGCTCCAAGGGGCTCATTGTCAGGGTCTTCCTAGGGCAATCACAGGTGCCAAAAGCATTCCTTCCATTCCTGGCACTGACTTTTAGAACTAATTAAAGAGAAAATCCATATAGCACAACCCTGTGCTAAGAATCAAAAAAGCTTTCTTTCACTACCTGTCTTTAATTAGAAGGGGGTGATTTTCCACTTAGCTCAAAGAATGAAACATCTACCTCTGACACCTTTAAGCGGCAACTTTGATTTAACAGATGTGTGCATAATACTTAACAGTTCCCTATTATTTCTAAAAAATATAAAGAAATGTTAGAAAATAGATTTAAGGGATATTTATGATAATGCCGGTGCTTCCAATGTGTTTTGCCTATCACTTTTATATTAAATGTACAGGAAATATATATATTTATTTCACATGAATGATGTGTTTCTGTGAATCAAAATACTATGAACCCATCAACTTAATAGAACCCAACAACTTAATCAAAGCTCTATTGTACGACAGGGTTAAGTTAGTTTGGTTGACGTTGGTCAAAGTATTCAAAGTGCAAGCTAGATGGGAAGATGTTTGAAATCTATTACAGAACATGGCAGCTATAGTTATTATGTTGTACTCTTGAACATCAATACTAGATTTTAAGTGTGTTAATTAAAATGATATGCATATTAGATATCTATAATTTTACGTATAAAAACATCATGTGATACTACAAATATACTTTTCATCAAATTAATAAAATTAATAGTTTTTAAATAAAAAAGTGCTCTACCTGCTTTGAGACATTGGGGCTGTTTACTATCATGAGGTGGAAGTCATTTACTTTCATTCCATACATGCCATATGTTTTTACCATGTGCACCATACCCTAGTCAACATACTGAGAGTACAATGAGGGATTGTCTTAGTTACTTTTGCATTGCTGTGATAAAACAATTGATGATGCCAGTTATGGGAGAAATTTGTTTAGGCTCACAGCTCAAATATCTTCATGGGAAGGTCATGGTTGCAGGAACTTAAGGCAGATGGTCACATTGCTTCCACAGCCAAGAAGCAGTAAATGATGAATGCTTGTGCTCAGCTTTAATTTCCCTTTTTGTACAGTTCAGGATCCTAGCACTGTCCACAGTGGGTGTGTATTTGCACCTCAGTTAAACTAATCAATATGTTCTCCTGCAGGCATGCCCAAAGAATCATTTTCCAGGTGATTATAGTTGGGATTAACCTCTCATAGGAACACACCACAGAATACTCATACCTTCATGGAGTTACCATTTAGACTCTCACTGCCCATCTTAGAGATGCAATTAGCCTATATCACAGCCAAACATTTTACAATATCTCTCTAAGTATCCCCATTGATACACATATATGTTCATATAATTGTGGCCATTGCCCAAATGATATAAGTATGACCTTCCTTATGATCATTTTGAAAGTGCAACTTGCTATTCTCTACACTTCCTCTCTTTCATCCATGTCATATCTGTCCATGAAACTTACTCAATATGATATATTGTACTTTCCTCTTAATTTTCTAAACTCAGCACTCAAAAACCATTCTGAATGTGAACACTAGAAGAGTCAGGGATTTTGTCTTTTGTTCTTTATTGAATGATGTTGGGCATATGGCAAGCACTCAATAACTACTTGTTTGATACTTGGATGTAAGGATGTGGCCTTGTTCTTAGCATTTATGAGAAATATAGTGATGAATAAGACATTCTTTGGAAGTTCAAAGTGCAAATGGGGAGAAATAAACAAGGTAACAGAATTTCTATTCAATATGTTAAATTCACTATTAGCTATATAGGCCATGGATTCTGTGAGAAAACATGATAGACAATAAATGGTAACTAAAAGTTGAATGAGTGCTATCCAGTTATCTTTGTTCATAACAAAATATATTTCTCAGAAGATATTTACAATGATTTTAAATGATTTGTTCCATTTAGCCCCTAGTAAATGGTTGGAACTCCAAGAGAAACTGTTGATATAATGCTGTCCAATTTATCGTGCCCTATGAAATGCAAAGCATCAATTTTTGTTGCTGCTTAAAATAACAAAGGAAAAATAAAAATTAAATGGAAAGCAAAAGGCAAAAAATATGTCAGAATAGGTTATGTTCAAGAGAATTACAAGGAAACATATTACTTTGTATTAAGATGTAAATTGTGCAGTCCTTTGAGCAAATGTTGACTGATTGTATATTTTAGCCAAAGAGAGTCAGTTTCAGGAGAAGAGAAAATAACAAAAACATGAATGCTGAGATGGAACATTCTACCTGCTGATAAAATTTCACACTGATGCTGTGTCTGACAACAAAGCAATAGATTGAAAAATGGAAAAGCAAAGGAACCAATTGTTTTGGCCATGGGACACATATTCTTTGACTTCTTTCCCCATTGAATTGATATTGAGCATCTTTGTTTTGAAGGTAGAAAATGGGCTGTATAGGGGATAATATTACAAGAAGCTTGTGGTTCTAGATCTTTCACTCTGCCATCTGACCTGGCTCTCCACAGGGAGTTGGATAACAGGAGTGAACACAAACTGCTCTGCAGGTTTGTTCAACATGGTGTCAACTCAGGCTTCCAAATATTTCTGTTTCATATTAGTCTTACAAAATAAATGAAGGAGTCTCTGGGAGTTTAGTTAGCAATGTGTGCTGACTAAAGTAAGAAATGATAAGTAATAATGATAATAATAATAATGATGGTGATGATAATGATAATGATGATGATACAGAAGAGTAAGGATGAAACTGCTGCATTGGAGCAGTCAGAAGTGAAAGAAAAAATGGTAGCTGTCAATAGAAGAGTACTAACCATTAAAATATACTAAACTGATACAATGGAATACTATTTAGTCCTCAAAAGTAATAAAGAACAAATACTTTTACTCCACAACCTCACCAGCATCTGCTGTCACCTGAGTTTTTGATCTTAGCCATTCTGACTGGTGTGAGGTGGAATCTCAGGGTTGTTTTGATTTGCATTTCTTTGATTATTAAGGATATTGAACAATTTTTCAGATGCTTCTCAGAAATTCAGTATTCCTCCATTGAGAATTCTTTGTTTGGCTCTGTACTCCATTTTTAATAGGATTATCTGATTTTCTGGAGTCCATCTTCTTAAGTTCTTTATAGCAAGCTGGTACAACCACTCTGGAAATCAGTCTGGCGGTTCCTCAGAAAATTGGACATAGTACTACTATAAGATCCAGCAATTCCTCTCCTGGGCATATACCCAAAAGATGTTCCAACTTGTAATAAGGACACATGCTCCACTATGTTCATAGCAGCCTTATTTATAATAGCCAGAAGCTGGAAAGAACCCAGATGTCCCTCAACAGAGGAATGGATACAGAAAATGTGGTACATTTACACAATGGAGTACTACTCTGCTATTAAAAACAATGAATTTATGAAATTCTTAGGCAAATGGATGGATCTGGAGGATATCATCCTGAGTGAGGTAACACCATCACAAAAGAACTCACATGATATGTACTCACTGATAAGCAGATATTAGCCCAGAAACTTGGACTATCCAAGATACAATTTGCAAAACACTTGAAACTCAAGAAGAAGGAACACCAAAGTGTGGATACTTCGTTCCTTCTTAGAGTGGGTAACAAAATACCCATGGAAGGAATTACAGAGACAAAGTTCAGGGGTGAGATGGAAGGAAGGACCATCCAGAAACTGCCCCACCCGGGGATCCATCCCATATACAACCACCAAACCCAGACACTATTGCATATGCCAGAAAGATTTTACTGACAGGACCCTGATATAGCTCTCTCTTGTGAGCCTCTGCCAGTGCCTGGCAAATACAGAAGTGGATGCTCACAGTCATCTATTGAATGGAATACAGGACCCCTAATGAAGGAGCTAGAGAAAGTACCCAAGGAGCTGAAGGGGTCTGCAACCCTATAGGTTGAACTAACCAGTACCCCCCAGAGCTGTGTCTCTAGATGCATATGTAGGAGAGGATGGCCTAGTCAGCCATCAATGGGAGGAGAGGTCCTTGGTGTTGCCAAGATCATATGCCCCAGTACAGGGGAATGCCAGGGCCAAGAAGCAGGAGTGGGTGGCTTGGGGAGCAGGGCAGGGGGAGGGTATAGGGGATATTCGGGATAGCATTTGAAATGTAAATGAAGAAAATATCTAAGAAAAAAGAAAAAAGAAGAAAAAACAAAGCTAAAAACAAAACAACAACAACAACAAAAACAGGTACTGTAGGGCAGTGGTGGAGCATGCCTTTAATCCCAGCACTGGGGAGGCAGAGGCAGGCAGATTTCTGAGTTTGAGGCCAGCCTGGTCTACAGAGTGAGTTCCAGGACAGCCAGGGCTACATAGAGAAACCCTGCCTCGAAAAACAAAAACAAAAACAACAACAACACAAGAAAAAAACACAAAGAAAAAACAAAAACAAACAAAAAGAATGGGTACATATTACAAGGTTACAAGTTGTATGATCCTGAAATGGTATCCTTAGAGAAGCAAGCAGACAGAAAAGGTTACAGATTGTATGAGTGCATAGACACATCCACAGAGACAGAAAGTATTTTATGAGGGCTAGGAATGGGGAAGTAATGGAGAAAAACTGCTTAATGTTGTATAATGGTCATTTTTTTTTCTTAAGTTAAAGGTGATGGCTGTGTGCCTAAATGTGCTAAACACCAGAGAATTGTTTATTTTACAATGTGAGTCTTTTTTTTTAAATTTTTATTAGGTATTTTCCTCATTTACATTTCCAATGCTATCCCAAAAGTCCCCCATACCCTCCCTCCCACTCCCCTACCCACCCACTCCCACTTCTTGGCCCTGGCATTCCCCTGTACTGAGGCATATAAAGTTTGCGTGTCCAATGGGCCTCTCTTTCCAGTGATGGCCGTCTAGGCCATCTTCTGATACATATGCAACTAGAGACACTAGCTCCGGGGGGGGGGGGGGATACTGGTTAGTTCATATTGTTGTTCCATCTATAGGGTTGCAGATCCCTTTAGCTCCTTGGGTACTTTCTCTAGCTCCTCCATTGGGAGCCCTGTGATCCGTCCAATAGCTGACTGTGAGCATCCACTTCTGTGTTTGCTAGGCCCAGGCATGAGTCTTAATTTTACCTCAATTAACAAAAATAAGGCAAGAACTGAGAAATGCCTTCTGGATTACAAAGTCATCAAGACCTTCATGAGAGTAGCATCAGGATTACATTGAAAGCAAGAGCCACTTGAGCTATGATGTATTGTGAAAGAGGATACAAAGAGAGAAATCTCTCAAGGAGTAAGAAGGTAAGGATAACTTTTCTTGGATAATTAAAGGAATGCATTAGTAATTTTTCTATTTTCTAAGATCAAATATCTGGAAAGAAACTTAGGAGAGAAAGGTTAGTTTGAAAGCTCATCCTGACAGGAAGGCATAGCAGTGGGAGTGGTATACTGGCAGAAGTAAGTCTGCCTATTTTCTTCCAATGACACCAGCAAGCAAAGACCAATGTGTGAACAAGGCTAGGTAACACACAGCCTGGCCTCCAGTAATCCCCTTCCTCTAAGCTCTTCCTTCCTAAAGCTTCCAGGTAGGACCATGTGATCAAATATATGAGATGTTGAAGGGGGCATTTCATTCAGAAATCACAATGAGAAACATTTCATGTTGTCAATGACTTACTGAGAAGACCGAAACCATTGTATTGACAAAGAACAAGGAACCCGTGGATGAGGGATGGGAGGGGAAGAGGGATGGAAAAAACACAGATAGACACTGGTGCTGGAAAAAGTGACAGCTCTATGGGAAACGTGGGGATGAAAATGACGGCGAGTAGATTCACTTCAAATAGAGCTTAACCAAAAGGCTGGACTCTGCCTCCTCTTATTATCACGGCAGAAAGAAAGCATATCAATACAGATTGAGTCTGATGAGGAATTTTCCATGTATTTTGATTGTCAGCTCAGGACTTTTCCATCCATTCACACTGTGTTTGTGAGGTCAGAAAGAAGAGCAATACATAGAAGAATGATTAACGCTACCTGCTTAAAATAGCTCCATGTAGCTATCAGAAATTGACTGCTTCCTTTCCAAATGTCCCTAATGAGTGAACAAAGACAGATCCCAAGAGTCTTTAATTTCTGTTTATTTCAATTATCTATATTGCGCTTATAGGTTTTTTATTCTACAATTCTTTTCTATGAACATGAATTTAAGTTTTAAAGTATATTTTTATAATAAGTAAATGTAATAGTAATGGTAAAAAGTACAGTTAATTCAGTGTGGTCTCCAATTCTAATAATAAAGTACAGTGTCTGGGGCATCTTTAGTTCAGTACCTTTGAGAGTTAATTAAGCCAAGTTAATTGGAAAAGACCTAATCTCCAGATAGGTAACATGGTTGATTATCTTGTTTATGCCTAAACAGAGTAACAAAGGTCATTACAGTACTTTTAAGAACATTATTGATTAATATATAATTTCTTAATTAATTTTGATTGACAATATCTCTGGCTGCAAGAAACTACTCTTCCTTTGGAATGTCTTTAGTCTAATTCATCTACTAAATTTACTGTTATTTAACAATCCATTTATTTATATAATGTAGTGTTAGCAATAAAAACTTCCTGGCTTTTGGCATTTTACTGACAGTTTGTAAACCAGCACTTTCCCGTAAATATGGCATGTCGCCAATGGCCTAAGTAGAAGGATGGAAGTTTCTGCAAGCAATGGAAGTATCAAAGTGTGATTTGGATTTCATTTTGAATACCTTAAATTTTCAAGACATTCTTTTACTTTCAGGCTACCTCCAGTTTAAATATACTCAAATTTAAAAAATGTACTAAGATGCCAATTCAAGTTCTAAAATGGCTATCCATAGCTTCACCTAACAACCATTTTGCAGTCTTCTAGCTTTTGTTTTATATAAATGCCGAAATCTAACAGCTATGTAGAAGGCATGTATTTATTTTTCTTCACGTTCTTTTTTTACTGGTGTATGTTCATTCTACATAATACTTGATTTCGTAGAGTCATAGACATTTTTTCAAGTGTATCATGTACTTTGATTATATTCACCTCTTTTTCCTTTTTCCTTTTCTTTCATCCTTATACTCATCTCCTTTCCCCAAGTTTACCTTTTCCTTTTATATTATATACATATATTCACCATATTATATCATATGTATGGTATAAATATAGTATGTGGGGGCATCTATGCAAAAATCTAGGATTGGCAAATAAGAGAAAATTGAATTTATTTTTTTCAAGTCCTTATTTCACTTAATATTATAGTTTAAAACTACACTAATTTTGAACAAATGAAAGCATTTCCCTCAGATGGAGCTGAAATAAGCAATAAACTAACTCCTCTGACTAGAAGAGAGGGAATCTTCTTGGGGATCAAGTAGAATTTTTAGTTTCAGAGAGGATACAAATTAATGTGGTCTTTTGGGGGGGATTAAATTATCCAATTATTTCTATTCCACTGTCAACATTAGATAGAAAACCCACAGAAGTTCCAGAGACCTTAAACTCAATCATATATTAAATATGCATGTAGATATGTGAATGAGATTTTAGTGGTATAATATCTGTCTTAGTTAGGGTTTTACTGCTGTGAACAGACACCATGACCAAGGCAAATCTTATAGAGGACATTTAATTGGGGCTGTCTTACAGGTTCAGAGGATCAGTCCATTATCATCAAGGTGGGAGCATGGCAGCATCCAGACAGGCATGGAGCAGGCAGAGCTGCGAGTTCTACATTTTCAACTGAAGGCTGCTAGCAAAAGACTGACTTTGAGGGAGCTAGGATGAGGGTATTAAAGCCCACACCCACAGTGACACACCTACACCAACAGAGCCCACTCCCTGGGCTGAGCATATACAACTATCACAATATTCTAACAAACAAGATATTACTTACTATATATTTGTATTTTCCTCAAAATATTCAGTATGGGAAATTTATTTCTTCTTTTTCATTACAATATTAGATATTTCTAAATGTATCCCCCAAATAAATTCTGAAGAGAAATTATTTTTCTGTTCCTTGATAGTTCACATATTAAGTCTAATGATGTCAAGGTAGTTATCTGGAAAAAACAATATGGGCTTTGGAGAAAAGCACTTATATTGATTGTAAAGCACTTCAGAATGCTCATCACCTTCACCAAATGGTCTGATGCTCTGACCAGTTTAGGAGCATAAATGATAGAGTTCAAACTATCAAACTGAAAAGAATGGAGGAAGTTGACAATAACATGCAATGCAGTTGTGTTTAAAGGAAACCTTCTACTACTACTGCCCCAGCTCATCACTTACACAGCTGTAGGGGAAACTGTTACCAATGAACATTTGGACAGTATAATGGGTTTCCCATAGTAGTTAAGTAATTAAGTTTTGGGTGGTTTCACAGATTTATCATGAACCTATATATACTTAAAATAATACCTTACATGTTTACATTAGATATAGCATGGTATGATATATATCTTATCACTTTAACAAATTATCCATCAGTTTCTGTTGGTCTGACCTCTGACCTACTCTATATTTGATCTCATTTAACCTTTACAACAGGACAATGTAGTAAGCGTTGTGATCTCATTTTGTGCATGAGCTGACTTATGGTGACAAAAGTAAGTACCTTGTGTCTGTGGACTCAATTCATTATCAAATAGAAACTTTGTTTCTATTTTAAATCCAGGCAACCACAGCTCTTTACCTCAGCATTTATCGAGTCTTTTGCCTTTGGGTGGGTGTACAAAATTTAATTTTTTTTCTGTTTTATTCATTTTACATTCTAATCACAGCCCCCTCTCTTCCCAGTCCCACTCTTACAAATTCCTCCCCCAACTGCCTCCTCCCCTTCTCCTTAGGGACTAGGAGCCTTCCTTGGGTATCACCTCACCCTAGAACATCTAGTCCTACCCTTGCCTCTCATTACTATGTCTCTTTTCATTTAAAAGTAGTTTTGCTATTCATTATGGACACGCATCTATAAAAGAAACTAAATTATGTTAGTTATAAAGACAACATTTAATTATTTAGCTAAACTGACTATATCTGGCTCCAACTGTGAATTTTAGATTATTCATCTATTTAAATTCCCACACCTTGTCTGTCAAATTTGAATCTTACTCAGTCCTACAAAGCTGGAAGAACTAGTCACCATAGATAAATCCCTGAGATAAGACCACAAGTTTCTGACATTAGGTATTCTACTAGTAGGATAAATACTGGAGTCTAGGTCCCCCATTTTTCTGACAGATAATCTTGTTATACTTCACAAATACCAATGCTTGGCCACTTTATATATAAGCTGATAGTCTTTACATGTTTTTACAAATTTATTTACACAGCAGGAATGGATACTGCAGTAAAATTAATGATTGTGTCCCTCTTTAGTGCTCTTCTATTCAAATTACTTTATGCCCCAAGGATAGGCAAGCAATGGCTTCTCTGTGCCTCTGCATCTCTTTTTATATTTCATCTTATTCCTAACAACAAATTGAACCTCTGATGTGGAGAGATAAGGTCCTGACTCACTGAGCTGCAAGGCAAGAGTGACTCATTAGAATGAACGTGTTCTCACTGAAGTCTAGAGAAGTGATTTGGGGGGAAGAAAATAGCATGTACCAAGAAAATGACGTCTGTTTTTAGGATGAGTCACTAAGTCAACACCTCAAATGATCTAGTCCAGGTTCTGAGAGGTAATTTGCTATTTTCCTTCCTGTACCTAGGATGAAGTATGTTATGATGACCAAGAAAAATGTTAAAGCCAGCACTGATTCTACAGCCAGGTCTACCACTTAATATTATAGAACACTTCTCTTTTTCATTGCTTATTTTATTTATTTACATTTCAAATGTTATCCCCCTTCCCGGTTTCCCCTCCACAACCTCCCCCTTCTCCTTCCTGCTATGAGAGTTCTCCTCACTCACCCACTGACTCCTGCCTCCCTAACCTGGTGTTTTCCTACACTGGGGCATCGAGCTTTCACAGGACCAAGGGCTTTTCCTCCCACTGATACCAGATAAGGCCATCTTCTGCTACATATGCAGCTGGAGCCATGGATCCCTCCATGTTTTGGTTGGTAGTTTAGTCCTTGGGAGTTCTGGGGTATCTGGTTGGTTCATGTTGTTGTTCTTCCTCTAAGTTGCAAACCCCTTCAGCTCCTTCAGTCCTTCCCCTAACTCCTCCATTGGGGTCCCTGTGCTCAGTCCAATGGTTGGCTACAAGTATCCACATTTGTATTGGTTAGGCTCAGGCAGAGACTTAAGAGACAGCTATATCAGGCTCCTATCACCAAGTAGTTCTTGGCATCAGCAATAGTGACTGGGTTTGGTGCCTGAATATAGGATATATCACCAGGTAGGGCAGGTGTGGGAGGAGACAGAAGCGATGTACAGAGGATTTGGAAATTGAACAGAGTTGTGTAGCAATGGGGATGGGGTGCTGGGGTTAGCCACCAACTAACATAGTCCCAGATGCCAGGAAAGCAAGAGGCTCCCAGAACTTGACAGGGAAGACATTAGCTGAAATACTCAACAAAGGGGAGAGAGAACCTATAGAGACCATATCCAGAGGATAGGCACAACCCGCAGTTGAGGGATGGGGCCACCCACCCTTCTCAAAATTTTAATCCAGAATTGCTCCTGTCTAAAGGAAATACAGGACAAAGAGTGGAACAGAGACTGAAGGAAAGGCCATGCAGAGACTGCCACACCTGGGGATCCATCCCATATGCAAACACTTCCCTCTTAAAGCTTTCAGTTTACTTGCAAAACCAGGATGTTGAACTAATTCATACATAATGCCTTTATATAATGTGTACATATATATTCTGAACTATGTTTTTGAAACTTATTTATTATATTTGTCATTCATTACATGTCTGAAAAGCATGGGTGTATCATTCACCATTTTCACAATGGTAAATGGAGGACACCTGAAAACAAGACCCTCTAAAACAACTGAGCAAAATGAAAATGTACTCACAGAAACTAAAACAGAATGCACAGGGCCTACGCAGTTCTGTAGCAGTTACTCTGCGTATGAATTATAGCTTTCAGTGCTTCTGAATATATAAATGAGTGGGTCTCTGATTTTTGTGCCTAATCTTGGTCCCTTTCAGTTTTCTGTTGGTTTGTCTTGTCCAACTTTAATGCAGTTGAGGATTTTTTTCTTTTTTTTTATTAGATATTTTCTTTATAAACATTTGAAATTTCAAATGCTATCCCGAAAGTTCTCCATACGCTCCTTCCACAACCCCCCTACCCACCCACTCCCACTTCTTGGCCCTGGCGTTCCCCTGTACTGAGGCATATAAAGTTCGCACAACCAATGGGCCTCTCTTTCCACTGATGGCCGACTAGGCCATCTTCTGATTCATATGCAGCTAGAGACACGAGCTCTGGGGGTCGGAGGGCGGGTATTGGTTAGTTCATATTGTTGTTCCATCTATAGGATTGCAGATCCCTTCAGCTCCTTGGGTACTTTCTCTAGCTCCTCCACTGGGGGCCCTGTGATCCATCAAATAGCTGACTGTGAGCATCTACTTCTGTGTTTACTAGGCCCAAGAATAGCCTCACAAGAGACAACTTTCAATAAAATCTTGCTAGTGTGTGCAATGGTGTCAGAGTTTGGAGGCTGATTATGGGATGTATCCCCAGGTATTGCAGTCTCTAGATGGTCCATCCTTTCGTCTCAGCTCCAAACTTTGTCTCTGTAACTCCTTCCATGGGTGTTTTGTTCCCAATTCTAAGAGGGGGCAAAGTGCCGACACTTTGGTCTTCATTCTTCTTGAGTTTCATGTGTTTTGCAAATTGTATAGTATATCTTGGGTATTCTAAGTTTCTGGGCTAGTATCTACTTATCAGTGAGTACATATCATGGGAGTTCTTTTGTGATTGGGTTACCTCACTAAGGATGATGCCCTCCAGGTCCATCCATTTGCCTAGGAATTTCATAAATTCATTCTCTTTAATAGCTGAGTAGCACTCCATTGTGTAAATGTACCACATTTTCTGTATCCATTCCTCTGTTGAGGGGCATCTGGGTTCTTTCCAGCTTCTGGCTATTATAAATAAGGCTGCTATGAACATAGCGGAGCATGTGTCCTTATTACCAGTGGGAACATCTTCTGGATATATGCCCAGGAGAGGTATTGCAGGATCCTCTGGTAGTATTATGTCCAACTTTTGGAGGAACCACCAGACTGATTTCCAGAGTGTTGTAAAATCTTGCAATCCCACCAACAATGGAGGAGTGTTCCTTTTTCTCCACATCCTCACCAGAATCTGCTGTCACCTGAATTTTTGATCTTAGCCATTCTGACTGGTGTGAGGTTGAATCTCAGGGTTGCTTTCATTTCCATTTCCCTGATGATTAAGGATGCTGGACATTTTTTTCAGGTGCTTTTCAGCCATTCTGTATTCCTCAGGTGAGAATTCTTTCTTTAGCTCTGAGTCCCATTTTTAATGGGGTTATTTGATTTTTTGGAGACCACCTTCTTGAGTTCTTTATATATATTGGATATTAGTCCCCTATCTGATTTAAGATAGGTAAATATCCTTTCCCAATCTGTTGCTGGCCTTTTTGTCTTATGGACAGTGTCTTTTGACTTACAGAAGCTTTGTAGTTTAGTGGGGTCCCATTTGTTGATTCTCGATCTTATAGCACAAGCCATTGCTGTTCTATTCAGGAATTTTCCCCCTGTGCCCATATCTTCAAGGCTTTTCCCCACTTTCTATTCTATAAGTTTCACTGTCTTTGGTTTTATGTGGAGTTCCTTGATCCATGTAAATGTGACTTTAGTATAAGGAGATAGGAATGGATCAATTCGCATTCTTTTACATGGTAACTGCCAGTAGTGCCAGCACCATTTGTTGAAAATGCTGTCTTTTATCTACTGGATGGTTTTAGCACCCTTGTCAAAGATCAAGTGACCATAGGTGTGTGGGTTCATTTCTGGGTCTTCAATTCTACTCCATTGGTCTACTTGTCTGTCGCTATACCAGTACCATGCAGTTTTTAATCACAATTGCTCTGTAGTAAAGCTTGAGGTCAAGCATGGTGATTCCACCAGAGGTGCTTTTATACTTGAGAAGAGTTTTTGCTATCCTAGGTTTTTTGTTATTCCAGAAGAATTTGCAGATTGTCCTTTTTAATTCGTTGAAGAATTGAGTGGGAATCTGTAGATTGCTTTTGGCAAGATAGACATTTTTACTATATTGATCCTGCCTATCCATGAGCATTGGAGATCTTTCCACCTTCTGAGATCTTCTTTAATTTCTTTCTTAAGAGACTTGAAGTTCTTGTCATACGGGTCTTTCACTTCCTTAGTTAGAGTCACGCAAAGGTATTTTATATTACTTGTGAATATTGTGAAAAGTGTTGTTTCCCTAATTTCTCTCTCAGCCTGTTTATCCTTTGTGAAAAGAAAGGCCATTGACTTGTTTGAGTTAATTTTATATCCAGCTACTTCACTGAAGCTGTTTATGAGGTTTAGGAGTTCTCTCGCAGAATTTTTATGGTCACTTATATATACTATCATCTCATCTGCAAAAAATGATATTTTGACTTCTTCTTTTCCAATTTTTATCCCCTTGATATCCTTTTGTTGTCGAATTGCTCTGGCTAGAACTTCAAGTGCAGTGTTGAATAGGTAGGGAGAAATTGGGCAGCCTTGTCTAGTCCCTGATTTTAGTGGTATTCCTCCAGCTTCTCACCATTTACTTTGAAGTTGGCTACTGGTTTGCTGTAGATTGCTTTTATCATGTTTAGGTATTGGTCTTGAATTCCTGATCTTTCCAAGACTTTTATCATTAATGGGTGTTGGATTTTGTCAAATGCTTTCTCAGCATCTAACGAGATGATCATGTGCTTTTTGTCTTTGTGTTTGTTTATGTAATGGATTTCGTTGATGGATTTCCATATATTAAATGATCCCTGCATCCTGGAATGAAATATACTTGGTCAGGATGGATGATTGTTTTGATGTGTTATTGGATACTGTTAGTGAGAATTTTTTGAGTATTTTTGCATCGATATTCATAAGGGAAATTGGTCTGAAGTTCTCTATCTTTGTTGGGTCTTTCTGTGGTTTAGGTATCAGAGTAATTGTGGCTTCATAGAATGAATTGGGTAGAGTACCTTCTGCTTCTATTTTGTGGAATAGTTTGTGAAGAACTGGAATTAGATCTTCTTTGAAGGTCTCATAGAACTTTGCACTAAATGCCCCTGGTGCTGGGCTTTTTTTTTTTTTTTTTTTTTTTTTTGGTTGGGAGACTATTAATGACTGCTTTTATTTCTTTATGGGATATAGGACTGTTTACATCATTATCCTGATTTAACTTTGGTACCTGGTATCTGTCTAGAAATTTGTCCATTTCATCCAGGTTTTCCAGTTTTGTTGAGTATAGCCTTTTGTAGAAGGATCTGATGGTGCTTTGGATTTCTTCAGGATCTATTGTTATGTCTCCCTTTTCATTTCTGATTTTGTTAATTAGGATGCTTTCCCTGTGCCCTTTAGTGAGTCTGGCTAAGGGTTTATCTATCTTGTTGATTTTCTCAAAGAACCAGCTCCTCATTTGGTTAATTCTTTGAATAGTTCTTCTTGTTTCCACTTGGATGATTTTGCCCCTGAGTTTGAATATCTACTGCCTTCTATTCCTCTTTGGTGAATTTGCTTCCCTTTTTTCTAGAGCTTTTAGGTGTGTTGTCAAGCTGCTAGTGTGTGCTCTCTCTAGTTTCTTTTTGGAGGCACTCAGAGGTATGAGGTGTCCTCTTAGAAATGCTTTCATTGTGTCCCATAAGGTTGGGTATGTTGTGGCTTGATTTTCTTTAAACTCTAAAAAGTCTTTAATTTCTCTTTATTCTTTCCTTGACCAAGGTATCATTGAGAAGAGTGTTGTTTAGTTTCCACGTGAATGCTGGCTTTCTAATGTTTATGTTGTTATTGAAGATCAGCCTTAGTCCATGGTGATCTGATAGGATGCATGGGACAATTTCAATATTTTTGTATCTGTTGAGGCCTCTTTTGTGACGAATTATACGGTCAGTTTTGGAGAAGGTACCATGAGGTGCTGAGAAGAAGGTATATCCTTTTGTTTTAGGATAAAATGTTCTGTAGATATCTGTTAAATCCATTTGTTTTATAACTTCTGTTAGTTTCACTGTGTCCCTGTTTAGTTTTTGCTTCCATGATCTCTCCATTGATAAAAGTGGTATGTTGAAGTCTCCCACTATTATTGTGTGAGGTACAATGTGTGCTTTGAGCTTTCCTAAAGTCTCTTTAATGAATGTGGCTGCACTTGCATTTGGAGCATAGATATTCAGGATTGAGAGTTCCCCTTGGGAGATTTTACCTTTGATGAGTTTGAAGTGACCCTCCTTGTCTTTTTTGATAACCTTGGGTTGGAAGTCAATTTTATTCGATATTAGAATTGCTACTCCAGCTTGTTTCTTCAGACCATTTGCTTGGACAATTGTTTTCCAGCCTTTCACTCTGAGGTAGTGTCTGTCTTTTTCCCTGAGATGGGTTTCCTGTAAGCAGCAAAATGTTGGGTCCTGTTTGTGTAGCCAGACTGTTAGTCTATGTCTTTTTATTGGGGAATTGAGTACATTGATATCAAGAGATATTAAGGAAAAGTAATTGTTGTTTCCTATTGTTTTTGTTGTTAGAGTTGGCATTCTGTTCTTGTGACTTTCCTCTTTTAGGTTTGTTGAAGGTTTACTTTCTTGCTTTTTTGGGGCATGGTTTCTGTCCTTGTATTGTTTTTGTTTTTGTTTTTTTTTTTTCTGTTATTATCCTTTGAAGGGTTGGATTCGTGGAAAGGTAATGTGTGAATTTTGTTTTGTCATGGAATACTTTGGTTTCTCCATCTCTGGTAATTGAAAGTTTGGCTGGGTATAGTAGCCTGGGCTGGCATTTGTGTTCTCTTAGTTTCTGTATAACATCTCGCCAGGATCTTCTAGCTTTCATAGTCTCTGGTGAGAAGTGTGGTGTAATTCTGATAGGTCTGCCTTTATATACTACTAGACCCTTTTACTTTACTGTTTTTAATATTCTATATTTAGTTAGTACATTTTTTGTTGTTCTGATTATCATTTTTCAGGAGGAATTTCTTTTCTGGTCCAGTCTATTTGGAGTTCTGTAATCTTCTTGTATATTCATGGGCATCTCTTTCTTTAGGTAAGGGAACTTTTCTTCTATAATTTTGTGAAGATATTTATTGGCCCTTTAAGTTGAAAATCTTCATTCTTATCTACACCTATTATCCTTAGGTTTGGTTTTCTCATTGTATCCTGGATTTCCTGGATGTTTTGAGTTAGGATTTTTTTTGCATTTTGCATTTTCTTTGATTGATGTGTCAATGTTCTCTATAGAATCTTCTGCACCTGAGATTCTCTCTTCCATCTCTTGTATTCTGTTGCTGATGCTCACATCAAAGTTTCCAGATTTCTTTCCTAGGTTTTCTATCTCCAGCGTTGACTTACTTTGGGTTTCCTTTATTGTGTCTACTTCCCTTTTTAGGTCTAGTATGGTTTTGCTCATTTCCATCACCTGTTTGGATGTGTTTTTCTGTTTTTCTATAAGGACTTCTACTGGTTTGGTTGTGTTTTCCTGTTTTTCTTTAAGGACTTGTAACTCTTTAGAAGTGTTCTCCTGTATTTCTTTAAGTGAGTTATGAAAGTCCTTTGATGTCCTCTACCATCATCATGAGATATGCTTTTAACTCCGGGTCTAGCTTTTCGGGTGTGTTGGGGGTGCCCAGGACTGGCTGAGGTGGGAGTGCTGGGTTCTGATGATGGTGAGTGGTCTTGGTTTCTGTTAGTAAGATTTTTTACGTTTGCCTTTCACCATCTGATAATCTCTGGATTTAGTTGTTACAGTTGTCTCTGGTTAGAGCTTGTTCCTCTCATGATTCTGTTAGCCTCTATCAGCAGATCTGGGAGACTGGATATCTTCTGAGTTTCAGTGGTTAGAGCACTCTCTGCAGGCAAGCTCTTCTCTTGCAGCGAAGGTGGACAGATATCTGGTGTTCTGACTTGCCTCCTGGCAGAAGATGAAGGCCTGAAACAGGGCTTGTCCCAGAATCTGTGTAGCTTCTGTAGTCCCCACTCTCACCTGTGCAGACTAGTCTTGGTGGGATCCGGGAACTAAGATGGCTACCCCAGGTGCTGTGGCAAAGCCCTCCCGGGCATGGTGGACACCTTTCCCTAGTTGAGTTTTTTTTATTGTTTGCTCATCTTATTATACTTTGTTTTGTTAGGTTTTGTTGCTAACTCGTAGAACCCTGTTCTTTTCTAATGAAAGACTGAAACAGAGTAGTTCCAGATGAGAGAGGAGATGGGTAGGACCTTGGAGGAGTAGGGGAAGGGGGAACTGCATTTAGATTACTTTTATAAGAAAGAAATCTATATTTAATAAAAGGGGGAGAAATGAATGTGCACCTACAGCATAAATATTTCTGAATAACATTTCTAGGTAGTGGTGCATAGGAATGGTCCCCTTAGACTCATATGTTGGAATGCTTAGTCAACAGGGAGTGGCACTACTTGAGAAGGATTAGGCTGTGTGGCCTTGTTGGAGGAAGTGTGTCACTGGGAATGAGCTTTAGCAATTCAGAAGCCCAAGCCAGGCCCAGTGTCTATTTTCTTTTACTGCTGCCTATGGCTCCACATGTAGACTTCTCAGTTAATTTTCCTGCACCATGTCTCCCTGCATGCCACCATGCTTCCTAGCATATTGATAATGGACTAAACCTTTAAAACTGTAAAAGGGAGGGGGAAAAAGCCCAATTAAATGTTTCTTGTCATAAGAACAAAACAAAAATTGTAAAAGATTCAAAAGCTTCAGTGATAGATCCAAAGGTCATAGGGCTAGTAGTGCTAGAGCTAGAAATCAAATTATATTTCCTGACACTCAACATCTTCTTTGAGCTACATTATATCTATATTTACTTACTATGGTTACACTAAACATTGGTCTAGATATGACTGATTGACTTCCAAGGTAAAGCAAAAATGCTGTAATATTGGAGATGGATTTTTTTTGACAAGGTAAAAATAACATAATTGCATAAGTAGAAGCTAATATTAATCAACATTTCCTATATTTGTGGTGGAATTCTTGCTCAGTTCCAATAATTTCCTAAAATGTTCCTTTCCATGCAAGGGGAAGCAAGCTAGTTTGAGATAGACTCTGGTAAGTATCTAAACGACCATGTTCCATCCTGGAAACCTGGATGATGCAATTGTATCTCAGAAAAAGATCCACATAGATTTTGTCTGATTTTCTCTGGGTTAGCATTGGTAGTATTTGATATTTTCAATATCAAAACTTATTTCACTTTTTATCTTGGAAGGATCTATAGCTACAAATGATGTGGTTCAGTTAAGTTAATAAGCATGTACCACTCTTCTAGGATACAGGGTCTGTCCCAGGTGTGAAGGAGAAGTAAGGAGAGTGAAGACAGAGAGGATATCCATCCTGAAGGAGTTTGACTATAAGTAAAGAATCTTTCTGGAGAAAGTGTCATTTGAACTGTGACTTAAGGGGTGGGGGATAAGGAAGGGTATCAGGATGGTGGTTAAGTGTAGGAGGAGGGGGGCTAGACACTGCTGGGAGTAAAAATGGAAATCAGTGGGGTACATATCTGGGACTAGTTGGAGACCTGGGATATGGGAGTTTTTATTAGGATGATCCTAGCTGAGATTCCTACCAGCAGGGGATAAAATGACTGAAGTGGCCACCTCCTGTAGCGAGGCAGGATTTCCAGTGGAGAAAAAGGGACACCCCTACAAGAAATGCAAGGACAAAAATGGAGCAAAGACTGAGGGAATAGCCAACCAAGGACTGGCCCAACTTGAACTCCTCAGAGAGAGCTAACCCCTGAGTCCATTGATGTTGAGAGATGTTAATGCTCAATACCATTTTGATGTTGTTGTTGATAGTGTGTATGTGTGTGTGTGTGTGTGTGTGTGTGTGTGTGTGTGTGTTTTATCCTTTAATGTGCTGCTCCTATTCATGTGTGTGCATTCACCATTTCCTTCTTTTGGTTTTGCTGGTATAAAATTATATATTTTCTGTGTTTTCTTGCATGTCGTTAACATCCTTGGGTTGGAATTTTCCTTTTAATATCTTATGTAGGGCTGCATTTGTGAATAGATGGTGTTTAAATTTGGTTTTGTCATAGAATATCTTGTCTTTTTCTTATATGGTGATTGAAAATTTGTCTGGATATAGTTGCCTGGAATGGAATCTGTGGTCCTTTAGAGACTGCAAGATATCTGCCCAGGCCCTTCTGGCTTTTAGAGTGTCTGTTGAGAATTCCAGTGTAATTCTATTAGGTTTGCCTTTGTTACTTGACTTTATCCCTTGCAGCTTTGAATAGTCTTTCTTTGTTCTATACATCTAGTGTTTTGATTATTATGTGGCAAGATGATCTTCTTTTCTGATCAAATCTATTTGGTGTTCTGTAAGCTTCTTATATGTTTATAGGTATCTTTTTCTTTAGGTTAGGGAATTTTTTTCTATGATTTTGTTGAAAATATTTTTTGTACCTTTGAGCTATGAATCACCTCCTTCTTCTGTTCCTATTATACTTAGGTTTGGTCTTTTCATAATGTCTCAGATTCTGTGGATGTTTTTGTCTCATAAATTGTTTAAGTTTAACATTTTCTTTGACTGTTGTATAAATTTCTTCTATTATATCTTCTCTAACTAACATTTTCTCTTCCATCTCCTGTATTCTGTTGGTGATGCTCACATCTGTTATTCCTGTTCTCCTCCCTAGGTTTTCCATCTCCAAAATTTCCTCAGTTTGTGTTTTCTTTATTGATTCTATTTTCATTTTCAAATCTTGAATATTTTTATTTTTCCCTTCACCTGTTTGATTGTCTATTTTGTTAAGGAATTTATTCATTTTCTCTTTAAAGTTGTCTATCATCTTCATAAGACTGCATTAAGATCATTTTCTTGTGCTTCAGCTATGTTAATATACCCTAGGCTTGCTCTTGTTGTAGTTTGATCACTGGCTGTTGGGGGTGCCAAATTGCCCTGGCTCTTGTTGATTCTATTCTTATGATAGCCTTTATCCATCTGGGTTTTGTAGTTATGATAGGTTTAGATGATGAATTCTGAGCTTATCTTTGTTGGATATGTGGGATTTGGATGTTTTTTCCCTTGGTTTCTGTTTCATGTCTGTCTACTGGCCTAAGTGGCCTGGAGTTGTGACATATAGCTAGTTTTTAGGTCCAATAGGTTGTTTCCCCTGAGTTTTTTGTGGCCTGTGTTGGCTCTGAGGTTTTGGGTGTAATACTTGCCTCTGTGGTCCCTAGTTCTAGATTAGCTAGGGGTCCCTGATGCTGATAGAACTCTAGGAAATGAGGCTAGGTTGTGGGCTGAAAAATGGGGTCCAGTTTAAGAATGATAGGTGTATTTTAGGGAAATATGATGACCAGGGGCTTGGTGCAGTGTCTTATCTGGTTGTTCCTGGTGATTGCAGGCTCCAAGAATGCAGGCTATGTTTTGAGGGAGAAAATGGATTACAGGGTATGGGGTGCAATTTACTGCTTTTGGATGTGCTTTCAGAGAACTTGGCAGGCAGGGGCTTGGAGGTGATTGGATGAGGGCTTACCTGGTGTCCCTGGGTCTGGCAGGCCTCCAGGAAAGCAGGCAGATTTGTGAAGCAGGAAATGGAGTGCAGGGTATGGGGTGCAGTTTATCACTGTTGTGGGTGCTTTCAGGGGAGTTTCTGGTCAAGGGCCTGGAGGGGGAGGTGTTAATTTTTTAATCAGAGGAAATTTTTTAAAAGATCATGAAGTGCCTAGTGCAGGTTCTAAGATATAATGGACTGCATTAATTAGGATTATTTAGAAAACAGAGTCAGTGACAGACTATTGAGGAATTTCTGAGGATGGCCCACAGAGGTGGCTGGATGCATAGAGGCACTTGATTACAGGTCTTACACTTAAGTTTGATCCTCAGAACCAACATGGTAGAAGGAAAGAACCAACTTCTATAAGTTGTCCTCTGATCTGCGCACTCATGCCATGACATCAACATGTACACACACTTGTTCAAATAATAAATAAATAAATAAGCAAGCAATAAATAAATCAATAAAAAAAGTCCTGAGGAGTTTGTTCTTTTTTTTTAAATTACGTATTTTCCTCGTTTACATTTTCAATGCTATCCCAAAAGTCCCTCATACCCACCCCCCCATCCCCTACCCACCCACTCCCCATTTTTGGCCCTGGGGTTCCCCTGTACTGGGGCATATAAAGTTTGTAAGTCCAATGGGCCTCTCTTTGCAGTGATGGCTGACTAGGCCATCTTTTGATACATATGTAGCTAGAGTCTTTTTTTTCCATTTTTATTAGGTATTTAGTTCATTTACATCTCCAATGCTATACCAAAAGTCCCCCATACCCACCCACCCCCACTCCCCTACCCACCCACTCCCCCTTTTTGGCCCTGGAGTTCCCCTGTACTGGGGCATATAAAGTTTGCGTGTCCAATGGGCCTCTCTTTCCAGTGATGGCCGACTAGGCCATCTTTTGATACATATGCAGCTAGAGTCAAGAGCTCCGGGGTACTGGTTAGTTCATAATGTTGTTCCACCTATAGGGTTGCAGATCCCTTTAGCTCCTTGGGTACTTTCTCTAGCTCCTCCATTGGGAGCCCTGTGATCAATCCATTAGCTGACTGTGAGCATCCACTTCTGTGTTTGCTAGGCCCCGGCATAGTCTCACAAGAGACAGCTACATCTGGGTCCTTTCGATAAAATCTTGCTAGTGTATGCAATGGTGTCAGCGTTTGGATGCTGATTATGGGGTGGATCCCTGGATATGGCAGTCTCTACATGGTCCATCAAGAGCTCCGGGGTACTGGTTAGTTCATAATGTTGTTCCACCTATATGGTTACAGATCTCTTTAGCTCCTTGGTACTTTCTCTAGCTCCTCCATTGGGGGCCGTGTGACCCATCCAATAGCTGACTGTGATCATCCACTTCTGTGTTTGCTAGGCCCCGGCATAGTCTCACAAGAGACAGCTATATCTGGGTCCTTTCAGCAAAATCTTGCTAGTGTATGCAAGTTTGATCCTCAGAACCAACATGGTAGAAGGAAAGAACCAACTTCTATAAGTTGTCCTCTGATCTGCACACTCATGCCATGACATCAACATGTACACACACTTGTTCAAATAATAAATAAATAAATAAATAAATAAGCAAGCAATAAATAAATCAATAAAAAAGTCTTGAGGAGTTTGTTCTTAAAGAAATAAATATTCTTAATATTACTGTATCTGTAACCGTATCAACGGTTAATAAATATTTTTACTCTGTCTTTTAAAGAGATTTCCCATCTCTTTTATAAGCATATGTATGATGAATACAGTGGTAGATGGAACAAATCTTGATGAAAACTCACTAATCCTTTGTTTTTTTCTATTTAACAAAATTATTGAATTTTCCATTTTGGAAGTATCTAAAGATTCCTTTTAGCTAATTATGGCTCACTTTTTGGTATATTCTAAGACTATAGCACAGTAGAAGCCTTATACAATTGGGAATTTTATATAGGCATTCTTAATAGTGAAAGTGACTAACACTCACTGAAAAAATCAAAGATCTTTGTGAGAGCAGCACCTAAAATGCTAAAGAGTAGAAGCTATCTTATAGAGAATTAAAATTCACTATTGAATAACAATGCCAAAGGGCTGAAAGAATTATCTCAGGTATTTTGTAAAATATAGATAGGCTTAGTTTTTCACATCCTGAATTATTAATAAAAGAACAGTAGCAAGAAATGTTTCAGTAGATAGGCATGCATGCACACTTGGGACCAATTAACTCTTTTTCCTTTATGTTAATCAGAACAGTGGGGCTTCTCTCTTTCATGATGAGCCTACATTCAATCATTTGGAGGGTTGTTATTTTAAATGCTATTTTTAACAAGCTAACTTCACTGATATTACTGGGAGTCATATTTAAATTATATGAATGATTGATTCCAATGGTAGTGATACTATATCATATTAGATTGATTTTATAGATTTTTAAATGACATTGGGTTATACTCCAGGTTATGGTTTTGTAACATATGTTGGCTGGGTCTAATTCATATTTTAAGTAAAGATTTGAGTCTTGTATCAATTTATATTAGCAGAAAACTAGACTTAAACCATGTCATTTGTTTGCCAAATGAATGCCCTGTTCCTTTGTCATTCTTTGTTTTTTGCTCACATAAAATGTTATGTTAAATATATTAATTCCACATGACTGTTATAAATAAAACTTAGCAAAACTTGGTGATAGATGTAGATAGATAGATCATATGTGTGTAAATATATAGCCACAAAACACATAAAATATTTTAATCAGTGATATGTTGTTCAGTGACTAGGATCTATATCATAAGTGGATGGTGAGTGGGTTCTTTAGTGTGCATTTCTGGAATTTTCTAATATGTTTTCTTTTTTATTTATCATTCCATTTGTATATATCCCACTTCTCATTTACCCCCTCTACCAACTTCCCATCCCATGATATCTCACTTCTAGGTTACCCCCTCCACCAACCCCCATCCCATATCTGCCCTCCCCCCTCCCCTTTGCCTATATGAGAGTGCCCCCCGCTGACCCACACTCTCCTGATCTACTGCTCCAGCATCTCCCTACTCTGGGACAACCCACCTCCCCAGGACCAAGGGCCTACATTCCCATTGCTGTCAGGCATGGCCATCCTCTGCTGCATTAGTATCTGAAGCCATGGTTTCCTCCAGGTACACTCTTTGGTTGGTGGTCTAGACTTTGGGTGAACTAGGTGGTCAGGCCAGGCTATGTTATTCTTTCAATGGGGTTGAAATCCCCCTCCACTCCCCCAGACCTTCTGCCAGTACCCCTACCAGGTTCTCTGAGCTCAGTCTGATGGTTGGCTCCATACATCTGCATCTGCATTGGTCAGTTGCTGGCCGGACCTCCCCAGGAACTGCCACACCAGGTTTCTGTCCACAAGCACCTCTCTCTTTTTTTTATTGGATATTTTTTATTTACATTTCAAATGTTATTCCCTTTCCTAGTTTTCCCTCTGAAAAACACCCTGCCCCTATACCTTCCGCCCTCCCCCACCCCCACCCCCTCTTACCAACCCACCTACTCCTGCTTCCTGGCCCTGGCATTCCATTGGACTGAGCATAGGATCCCCAATGAAGGAGCTAGGGAAAGGACCCAAAGAGTTGAAGGGGTTTGCAGCCCCATAGGAGGAACAACAATATGAACTAGCCAGTACCCCCAGAGCTCCCAGGGACTAAACCATCAACGGAAGAGCACACATGGTGGGTCTCATGGCTCTAGCTGCATATGTAGCAGAGGATGGCCTAGTCAGCCATCAATGGGAGGAGAGGACCTTTGTCCACAAGCGCCTCTTAACTATAGCAACAGTATTGGGTTTAGTGTCTGCAGACATGATGTATCTCCAGGTAGGACCATTTTGGGTTGGCCGTTCCTTCAGTCTCTGTTCTATTTTTTGTCCCTGTTCTTCCGTTGGACAGGAATATTTCTGGGTTAAGAAACTTTGAGATGGGTGAGTGGCCTCATCCCTCGACCTGGCCATGCCTATCTACTGGGGTTGGTCTCCACAGGTTCTATCTCCCCGTTCTCTGCGCGTTACTAAAGTCAGTTCCCTTGGGTCCTGGGAGCCTCAAGTTTCTTTGGCATCTGGGACTCTCCAGCGGCTACCCCCAGTTCCTCATTCTGCATGCAACCTATTTTTAATTTCTTGACCCTCTGTACCTCTCTCACATCTCCTCCAGTTTCTGATACTGCCACAGTTATTTCCTTCTCCTCCTTTCTCCCTCCTTTGTTCTCCTCTCCTTCTACCTGCCACAATCATCCTGTTCCCCACTCAATGCAGGACTGAAGCATCCACACCCTGATCTTCCTTCTATGCTCCATATGGTCTATAGGTTATATAGTAGACATTGTGGGCTTTTGGGCTAGTATCTACTTATCAGTGAGTATATACCATGTGTGCTCTTTTGTGTCTGAGTTAGCTCACTCAGGATGATATTTTCTAGTTCTATCCATTTGCCTGCGAGTTTCATGAAGGCATTGTTTTTATCAATAATTTACCACTGTCTTTAAAGAACACCAAACTATTAGGTCCAAGGATAAAGTGTGGCTATTAAAACAGGAAAATTGAGAAATTATCTTCAAGAAAATGCTTTCATGTTACATAATATGGCTCTGGTTGTCACAAATACTGAACTAAGTAGAACTGTAAGAGATTCTTTGGAGAATTTGCTTCTGGAGGGCACATTGAGAGATTATGATTTGAGGGGAATTGTCATAGCCATTTCTTTTCAATGTGGAAAGGACTAAACTTTAATTCTAGGGAGTGTGCTAGCAAGGCTAGTAAATAGATCTTTGGATTTCTTATTGGACCCTTCTATAATGTATTTTCCATCTAGCAGATAAAATTACTCTTTTAAAGCATGGAAAAAATAATTTTAACCCAACCAACAGTGCCTGATTTATGTATTTTTACATGGATGAACTCAGTATACAAGGCTTGAAGATGGGCCAGTGTCAGTTTTCAGGTTTAAGTTAATTTCATCTGACTCATACATTTTATTTTCTCTCTCTGGCCAAATTGCCATTTCAAACACACATACAAAAAAGTCTTACTTACCCCAACACACAGACAGTAGAGAACTTCCAGGTCTGTGTTCATTCAGAGATGATGCACCTAACCCTCAAGAGGCTGGTGGCCCCAGGGAATTTAGAGGTCAGGTTTGGGTGGGGGATGTGGACATCCTCATAGAGACAGGGGGTGAGGAGGAGGTATGGGATGTGGAACAGTCAGAGTGGACAAGGGATAGTAAAATATGGAGTGTAAAAATAAATAAATAAAACATTCAAGAAAAAAAATCTTACCTATTTTAAGACCTTGGTATAGCTCTTCCCACTGCTTGGGAAATCTTTTCCCCTGGATCATATTGTTTCCCTAATATTTCAGATCTTTGATAACTGCTTACATTATCATATTATCTGAAACATTTTCCTTATTATCCCATCTCCTTTTTCCATGTGGTAGAGATTACAGATTGCTTATGTAGTATAAATCTTGCCTTCAAGCACTTACACCTGAGCCATTCAGGTCTATATACTAAAGGAACATTTTGATGACACTATTCTAAAAGTAGGTGTGCCTGGACAGGGAGATGATTCAGTTGGTTAAAATGTCTGATATGCAATCATAAGAAGCTGTGTTGGGGTTCCCAACACCCATGTAAAAGCTGGCATGGCAGTGAGTGCTAATTGTAATAGCAGTGGCATGTGTTTGTAGTGAGATCAGAAACAGTGGGTCTCCAGAGCTTGCTAGCCAATGGATAAACTAAGGAAATAGTGATAATCTCTGTATCAAAAGATAAGGTGTGGGATCTTGAGATGGATTAGGAGGTAACAGTGATTGCTGGTCAGGTTGACAACAGTCACATGACTCTTCAAGCTTGCATGGCAGAAGGAGAAAACTGGCTCCTGGCTCCTGAAATTTGTCTTTTAATTTCAAAATGCATGCCTTGGCATGTATAGCACACACACACACACACACACACACACACACACACACACACACACAGAGAGAGAGAGAGAGAGAGAGAGAGAGACAGAGAGACAGAGACAGAGACAGAGAGACAGAGAGACAGAGAGACAGAGACAGAGAGAGAGACACACACATAGAGACAGAGAACACACATTTCCTAACCATAAACAAACCCATTTAAAAAAATGGATGTCTAACCTATTTCACATACAAATTTTTAAAGAATGGGCATAAAACTAAACTCATTTTTTTAGCTTAAGAGATGTTTTACACACTTTCTGTGTTAGCCTGCAATGTGTTAACAAACTGTCACAAGCTGAGTAATTTATAAACAATATAAAATTATTTCTCATGGTTTTGGAAGCTTAGATATCTAAGAACAAAGCATCAGGCTCAATTGTTTGATGAGGATCTTGACACAGTTTTAAATATGCCTCTTTGAATACTGCAGGACACATAATCCTATTCATAATGGCAGAGTGTGATAGAACAGCCTAATCATTTCTTAAAGGATAATACTCAATACTATAATATTAGCAGCTGCTGAATATCGAATTGGAATTTTGAATTTTCTGCATTGTACCTTCTATATATCAGTTACTCTTCTACAGTCTGGTGATGCAACAGTGAACAAAACAAAGACTGCCTCTAATGGAGCATACATTCTAGTAAGAGGTTGCAATGGAGCTAGGGAATAAATAAGAAGATCCACATTGCATCAATGATCACCATGAAAGATGATAGCTATAGAGGCACTGACATGATTGTAAGCTATACGATTTTGGACATATTTTGAAGTGTTTTTAATTGAATTTTCTGATAAAATGAATGAGAATTAAAACAGAAAAAAAGAATGGATACTATAGAGACTATTTTCAGAGACTGGAAATTGAAATTGCTCTAAATGAGGTAAACAAATACTGGATAAACCAGAGGTTGGGAGGAATATTGAATGAAAAAAAGGGTGTCAGGAATTCAGTTGGGAATGTTTGACAAGCTAATGAGAAGTAGAGATAGTGGTATCAAACAGGCAGTTGGTTATGGAGGTTCAAAGCATATGTTTATATTAAAGGCAAAAATGAAGTCATAAGTATATGTATATAAGTATAGATCATTTTTTATATCTTAGAACTACAAAATATGAGCTGATACTATATGCAGTTGGAGGAAAACAGAGTGCTTACATATGGATGTGTAAGTGATTTTTTTTTTAAATTTAAAAAGTCCTAGTTTATATACTTAGGATTAAAGAAAAACATGCATACATATATATATGAAGATATATATATATATGTGTGTGTGTGTATATATGTATATATATATATTCATTCTTATCATCTGTCTCTCTGATACACATATATATAATCTTATGTAATATTATATATAATCTTATATATATTTATAATCTTATATAATCTAATATATATTCTTATATATAATTATATATATAATCTTATGCATATGAAATATATACTATACACTTACGCATACACACACACACACACACACACACACACACACACACACACACAAACACACACGTTTTTCTTTCAACCAGATGAGGACTATGAGGACTAGCTAGAAAGGTAAAAGCAAAACTCTCCAATAAGATTTTATGCAAGTCAAATGATGTGTTTGTTTACAGGAGAATAATCGACTTTGTCAATGACTTTGGAAATACTGAGTGAGGTACAAATGGAAAAATACACTAGAATTGGTCACTTGGAAGCCATAAGCATTTAGGTCATGGGAAGTGTAAGTTTGTTTCAAATGTTCATAAAAGAGAACTAAGTAGGAATAAATGAAGATAGTAGACACAGCTATTCGTTTGGGAGTGTTTTCTTTTAATAAAAGACGAATAGAATTTAGGAAGTAGCTGGAGGGAGAAAATAAAAGGTGAGTTGTTTAAGTCTTTATGGTGAGAGAAACAGTAGTTTATATATGAGAATGTAAAAGTTAAAAAGTAATTTATTAAGACTTCGGTGGCATGAGACAGGAGCTGCAGCCTAATGAAGCACTGCTTTGGATAGGAGTAGGAACCAAAAGTTTTTAATAAGTTGAGGGACATACTCCTTTAGGAAAAACAATTCAGTGTTTATAAAACTGTGTCTAATACCTTATATCTAAAATGAGAAGTTAAGCCAAAAGTTATCACTTATAAATCTGTTTGTCAAAAGTCATTTTTTCTATTAATGCCTACCAAATTTTTTTCCCTAGAATTTTTTGACTAACATTCTTTGACCATTCCTTATACTGGTCACAATTTCATAATATTTTCTATAGAGTGACACATCAAATTTTAGGAATATTATTTTCATCATCCCAAATTATCATTAGTAACATTAAATTTTTAGGATTGTTGTCTAATTTGGGGGAAACCATATGAAACTTATTGTATATATGAAGATACAAAGGCTTGTTAGATTTTCATGTGCAGATATAACTGTTTGAATTGACAACACTTATAAAGAAATTAAAGAAATAGACTCACAGTACTAGTAAATTCAGTTTTTTACTGTTTTTATCAATTTTATCAATTTATAGCATATAGTTTTTACCAGACAAATCTTCCTTCATCAAATGGACCATCAAACAATCCATGGTTTTCTACTGGATTTTGTAATATAACTATTATGTAATGAGAAAAGATTTTACGATTAATATAAATGAAAACTAAAACATGCCATATATGTTTATATATTCTTCTAACCATATTCAGATGAACTCTGAATATCTCAAGCATTTCTTCTACAATATTGTATATATCTGGTATTTCCATAGTAGATCACATAACATACTATGATATGATCTATGTCTAGTGCCTTCATTTTGTAATATTTCCAGTGCTACCTGGTACACAGGGCAGTATGAGGGTAAAGAACTCAAGCATGATAAGAGAATGTGGCTTTAGCTGAAGGTAGTTTAAATATTTATTTTATATTTTCACAAATATCTTGGTTTGGGCAAATAATGTAATAGGTAAGAACACTTGCTATCAAAGTATGAGAATCTGTCTGAATTGCCAGTATTCATGTTAAAAATTGGATTTAGATGTGTATACCTAAACTCCAACATTGTAGAGTGGCAGTGGCCAGACAGATCACAGAATGTTGTTGGCTAGTCAGCTTAGTTAAAATGGCAAGCTTTAAACACTATGGGAGACCCTAACTCAAGTAAATAAGACAGAGATACAGGGACTCACAGGATGTCCTTTTCTTCTGGCCTTGGTATGTACATGCATGAACTGACATCTCATGTGTATGTACCACGGACAGACAGACAGACAGACAGACAGACAGAGGCAGGCACACACGTAGAGAGGAGGGGGACAGAGGAAAGGAAGGAGGGAGGGAGGAAGAAAGAGAGTGAGATAGACAGACTGAGTCAGACAGATAGACAGACAGACAAACAATGATTTGCAAACCAATTGTTAATCCCTTCTAGAGATTTCATAAATTGAGAGACCCTAAAGCTAATGAATTCTCATTTATATCAAAGCAAATACTTCCTCTGTCTTTATGAAAGATGCAGGAGATTTTCTCTCCAGTTTTCTCTGGCTTTTGTTGTATCTTCCATGACATAGCATATTGCTGAAATATCTTGTTCCATGAAAAATACTGACCTTAAAGATTGAATCAAAGTTGAAGACTGCTTGGAATTTTGAGGATGCTGTTGAGATATTTATGAACCAACCCTGAAGCCTACCTAACTTCCATTTTTTTATGTGAGACAATAAATTCTTATTTTTAGAAAACTTTTGAATTAAAAGTTTCACTATATTCTAGAGAAAATATTTTAATATCATTTGTTCATACAAAAAATTCTCTAAATGTGTACTACTCTCTATACTTTTTACTTGATTTTTATCTGATTGAATTAAAATTCTATATGAAATATTCTTCTTTGATATCTTATCTCCCAAATAAAAAATGTCATCTCAAAGGAGTTCCATAAGTATTATATTAATTAAATTAATAAAGTATGGTGTTGATAGTAAGTGAATCAGGCTGAGTCTTTGAGTCTTCATTTTACATTTACAATCCTAACTATTCATGCTCACTGGTGGGACCCTACTGAAGTAAAAACATCCATCAGATATTTTGTGATCATCCTGCATTTTTATTAGTTATTTTCTTCATTTATTTTTCCAATGCTATCCCAAAATTCCCCATACCCTTCTGCCCACTCCCCTACACACACAGTCCCACTTCTTGGACCTGGAGTTCCCCTGTACTGAGACATATAAAGTTTGCAAGACCAATGGGTCTCTCTTTCAATTGATGGCCAACTAAGCCCTCTTCTGATACATATGCAGCTAGAGACACAGGCTCTGGGGGTACTGGTTAGTTCATATTGTTGTTCCACCTATAGGAATGCAGACCCCTTTAGCTCCTTAGGTACTTTCTCTAGCTCCTCCATTGGGGGCTCTGTGATCCATCCAATAGCTGACTGTGAGCATCCACTTCTGTGTTTACTAGGTCCCTGCATAGAGACCTATGTCTCACAAGAGTCAGCTATATCAGGGTCATGTCAGCGAAATCTTGCTAGTGTGTGCAATGGTGTCAGAGTTTGGAGGCTGATTATGGGATGTATCCCCAGGTATGGCAGTCTCTAGATGGTCCATCCTTTCTTCTCAGCTCCGAACTTTGTCTCTGTAACTCCTTCCATGGGTGTTTTGTTCCCAATTCTAAGAGGGGGCAAAGTGCCGACACTTTGGTCTTCATTCTTCTTGAGTTTCATGTGTTTTGCAAATTGTATCTTATATCTTGGGTATTCTAAGTTTCTGGGCTAATATCTACTTATCAGTGAGTACATATCATGGGAGTTCTTTTGTGATTGGGTCACCTCACTCAGGATGATGGCCTCCAGGTCCATCCATTTGCCTAGGAATTTGATAAATTCATTCTCTTTAATAGCTGAGTAGTATTCCATTGTGTACATGTACCATATTTTCTGTATCCATTGCTCTGTTGAGGGGCATCTGGGTTCTTTCCAGCTTCTGGCTATTATAAATAAGGCTGCTATGAACATAGTGGAGCATGTGTCCTTATTACCAGTGGGAACATCTTCTGGATATATGCCCAGGAGAGGTATTGCAGGATCCTCTGGTAGTATTATGTCCAACTTTTGGGGGAACCACCAGACTGATTTCCAGAGTGTTGTACAAGCTTGCAATCCCACCAACAGTGGAGGAGTGTTTTTTTTCTCCACATCCTCACCAGCATCTGCTGTCACCTGAATTTTTGATCTTAGCCATTCTGACTGGTGTGAGGTTGAATCTCAGGGTTGCTTTCATTTCCATTTCCCTGATGATTAAGGATGCTGGACAATTTTTCAGGTGCTTCACAGCCATTCTGTATTCCTCAGGTGAGAATTCTTTGTTTAGCTCTGAGCCCCATTTTTAATAGGGTTATTTGATATTTTTTGGAGTCCACCTTCTCGAGTTCTTTATATATATTGGATATTAGTCCCCTGTCTGATTTAGGATAGGTAAATATCCTTTCCCAATCTGTTGCTGGCCTTTTTGTCTTATTGACAGTGCCTTTGTCTTACAGAAGCTTTGCAATTTTATGAGGTCCCATTTATCGATTCTCGATCTTACAGCACAAGCCATTGCTGTTCTATTCAGGAATATTTCACCTGTGCCCATATCTTCGAGGCTTTTCCCCACTTTCTCCTCTATAAGTTTCACTGTCTCTGGTTTTATGTGGAGTTCCTTGATCCACTTAGATTTGACCTTAGTATAAGGAGATAGGAATGGATCATTTCCCATTCTTCTACATGATATCCGCCAGTTGTGCCAGCACCAATTGTTGAAAATGCTGTCTTTTTTCCACTGGATGGTTTTAGCTCCCTCGTCAAAGATCAAGTGACCATAGGTGTGTGGGTTCATTTCTGGGTCTTCAATTCTATTCCATTGGTCTACTTGTCTGTCAGTATACCAATACCATGCAGTTTTTATCACAATTTCTCTGTAGTACAGCTTTAGATCAGGCATGGTGATTCCACCAGACTTTCTTTTGTCATTGAGAAGAATTTTTACTATCCTAGTTGTCTTAGTCAGAGTTTCTATTCCTACACAAACATCATGACCAAGAAGCAAGTTGGGGAGGAAAGGGTTTATTTGGCTTACACTTCCATACTGCTGTTCATCACCAAGGATGTCAGTACTGGAACTCAAGCAGGTCAGGAAGCAGGAGCTGATGCAGAGGCCATGGAGGGATGTTCTTTACTGGCTTGCCTCACCTGGCTTGCTCAGCCTGCTTTCTTATAGAACCAAGACTACCAGCCCTGAGATGGTCCCACCCACAAGGGACCTTTCCCCCTTGATCACTAATTGAGAAAATGCCTTACAGTTGGATCTCATGGAGGCATTTCCTCAACTGAAGCTCCTTTCTCTGTGATAACTCCAGCTGTGTCAAGTTGACACAAAACTAGCCAGTACACTAGGTTTTATGTTATTCCAGATGAATTTGCAGATTGCCTTTTCTAATTCGTTGAAGAATTGAGTTGGAATTTTGATGGGGATTGCATTGAATCTATAGATTGCCTTTGGCAAGATAGACATTTTTACTATATTGATCCTGTCAATCCATGAGCATGGGAGATCTTTCCATCTTCTGAGATCTTCTTTAATTTCTTTCTTCAGAGATATGAAGTTCTTATCATACAGATCTTTCACTTCCTTAGTTAGAGTAATGCCAAGGTATTTTATATTATTTGTGTCTAATGTGAAGGGTGTTATTCCCTAATTTCTTTCTTGGCCTGTTTATCCTTCATGTAGAGAAATGTCATTGACTTGTTTGAGTTAATTTCATATCCAGCTACTTCACTGAAGCTGTTAATCAGGGTTAGGAGGTCTCTGGTGGAATTTTTAGGGTCACTTATATATACTATCATATCATCTGCAAAAAATGATATTTTGACTTCTTCCTTTCTAATTTGAACCCCCTTGATCTCCATTTTTGTCTAATTGTTCTGGCTAGGACTTCAAATACTATGTTGAATAGGTATGGAAAAAGTGGGCAGCCTTGTCTTGTCCCTGATTTTAGTGGTATTGCTTCCATCTTCTCACCATTTACTTTGATGCTGGCTACTGATTTGCTGTAGATTGCTTTTATTGTGTTTAGGTATGGGCCTCAAATTACTGATCTTTCCAAGACTTTTATCATGAATAGGTTTTGGATTTTGTCAATTGCATTTTTGGGCTCTAAGGAGATGATCATGTGGTTTTTGTCTTTGAGTTTGTTTATATAGTGTATTACGTTGATGAATTTCCATATATTAAGCCATCCCTACATCCCTGGAATGAAACCTACTTGGTGAGTATGGATGATTGTTTTGATGTGTTTTTGGATTCGGTTAGCGAAGATTTTATCGAATAATTTTGCATTGATATTCATAAGGGAAATTGGTCTGAAGTTCTCTATCTTTGTTGGGTCTTTCTGTGGTTTAGGTATCAGAGTAATTGTGGCTTCATAGAATGAATTGGGTAGAGTACCTTCTGCTTCTATTTTGTGGAATAGTTTGTGAAGAACTGGAATTAGATCTTCTTTGAAGGTCTCATAGAACTTTGCACTAAACGCCCCTGGTGCTGGGCTTTTTTTTTTTTTTTTTTGGTTGGGAGACTATTAATGACTGCTTTTATTTCTTTATGGGATATAGGACTGTTTACATCATTATCCTGATTTAACTTTGGTACCTGGTATCTGTCTAGAAATTTGTCCATTTCATGCAGGTTTTGCAGTTTTGTTGAGTATAGCCTTTTGTAGAAGGATCTGATGGCGTTTTGGATTTCTTCAGGATCCGTTGTTATGTCTCCCTTTTCATTTCTGATTTTGTTAATTAGGATGCAGTACCTTTGCCCTTTAGTGAGTCTGGCTAAAGGTTTATCTATCTTGTCGATGTTCTCAAAGAACCAGCTTTTTGTTTGGTTGATTCTTTGAATAGTTCTTCTTGTTTCCACTTGGTTGATTTTGCCCCTAAGTTTGATTATTTCCTGCCTTCTACTCCTCTTGGGTGAATTTGCTTCATTTTGTTCTAGAGCTTTTAGGTGTATTGTCAAGCTGCTAGTGTCTGCTCTGTCTAGTTTCTTTTTGGAGGCACTCAGAGCTATGAGTTTCCTCTTAGAAATGCTTTCATTGTGTTCCATAAGTTTGGGTATGTTGTGATTTCATTTTCATTAAACTCTAAAAAGTCTTTAATTTCTTTCTTTATTCCTTCCTTGACCAAGGTATCGTTGAGAAGAGTGTTGTTCAGTTCCCACCTGAATGTTGGCTTTCTATTATTTCTGTTGTTATTGAAGATCAGCCCTAGTCCATGGTGATCTGATAGGATGCATGGGATAATTTCAATATTTTTGTATCTTTTGAGGCCTGTTTTGTGACCAATTATATGGTCAATTTTTGAGAATGTACCATGAGGTGGTGAGAAGAAGGTATATCCTTTTGTTTTAGGATAAAATGTTCTGTAGATATCTGTTAAGTCCATTTGTTTCATACCTTCTGTTAGTTTCACTGTGTCCCTGTTGGAAAGATAATGTGTGAATTTGTTTTGTCATGGAATACTTTGGTTTCTCCATCTATGGGAATTGAAAGTTTGGCTGGGTATAGTAGCCTGGGCTGGCATTTGTCTTCTCTTTGTCTGTATAACATCTGTCCACGCTCTTCTGGCTTTCATAGTCCCTGGTGAAAAGTCTGGTGCAATTCTGATAGGCCTTCATTTATATGTTACTTGACCTTTTTTCTTTAGTGCTTTTAATATTCTATCTTTATTTAGCGTGTTTATTCTTCTGATTATTATGTGTCAGGGGGTATTTCTTTTCTGGTCCAGTCTATTTGGAGTTCTGTAGGCTTCTTGTGTGTTCATGGGCATCTCTTTCTTTAGGTTTGGTAAGTTTCCTTCTATTATTTTGTTGAAGATATTTGCTGGCTCTTTAAGTTGAAAATCTTCATTCTCATCTACACCTATTATCCATAGGTTTGGTCTTCTCATTGTGTCCTGGATTTCCTGGATGTTTTGAGTCAGGATCATTTGCCTTTTGTATTTTCTTTGATTGTTGTGCTGATGTTCTTTATGGAATCTTCTGCACCTGAGATTCTCTCTTCCATCTCTGTATTCTGTTGCTGATGCTCACATCTCTGGTTCCAGATCTCATTCCTAGGGTTTCTATCTCCAGCATTGCCTCACTTTGGGTTTTCTTTATTGTGTCTACTTCCCTTTTTAGGTCTCATATGTTTTTCCATTTTCATCACTTGTCTGGATGTGTTTTCCTGTTTTTCTTTAAGGACTTGTAACTCTTTAGCAGTGTTCTCCTGTATTTCTTTAAGTGAGTTATTAAAGTCCTTTGTGATGTCCTCTACCATCATCATGAGATATGCTTTTAAATCCGGGTCTAGCTTTTTGGGTGTGTTGGGTTACCCAGGACCTGGTGAGGTGGGAGTGCTGCTTTCTGATGATGGTGAGTGGTCTTGGTTACTGTTAGTAAGATTCTTAAGTTTGCCTTTTGCCATCTGGTAATCTCTGGAGTTATTTGTTATAGTTTTCTTGGGTTAGAGCTTTCTCTTCTCGTGATTCTGTTAGCCTCTATTAGCAGACCTGGGAGACTAGATCTCTCCTGAGTTTCAGTGGTCAGAGCACTCTCTGCAGGCAAGCTCTCCTCTTGCAGGGAAGTTGGACAGATATCTGGAGTTTGGACCTGCCTCCTGGCAGAAGATGAATGCCTGAAACAAGGCCTGTCCCAGAAGCTCTTAGCTTCTGTAGTGCACACTCTCACCTGTGCAAACTATTCTCGGAGGGATCCAGGAACCAAGATGAGTTCCCCTGGTGCTCCTTCAAAGCCCTCCTGGGTGGGGCGGACACCTCTTTTCTGGCAGGGAAGGTTCCCAGATGTCTGGACCCGAAATGGGGTCTGCCTCAGAAGCTGTCCTCTAGGGACCTTGGGGGTGTCTGCCGACTCTGGGCCCAAGGTGACCTGGTGCTGTTGTAGACCTGAAGGGACTTGTGACCCTTGTCAGGCCGGGTTTTCTGCTTCCCTAATGCTGTCTCATGTCCTGTGTGATTGGAATGGAACAGAAGTTGTGTTCCATTCACTGGTGGTCCTAAGATCGTGTGGAGAGTCCTCTAGGGACCTTGGGAGTGTCCGCAGACCCAGCACCCAAGGTGACCCAGTGCTGGAGCAGACAAGAAGGGCCATCCTGCATTTTAATGCACTTCAATGGTCCTGAATCATATCCAATGATCCAGTGATTCCATTATCCCAGTAGATGCCTGGACATTCTGGAGACTGATTGTACAATGCTAAAGGTTGTATTGTCTTTTTCTCAATATAGTGATAAATTGTGGGCTAACAGTTAAGGGAGGTAGACCTATTGGATGAAGAGAGTAACTTTTGGCACCTCAGTGTGCTTCATTCTTTACATCCCATCTGTCAACATGTTCTGACATTTTCATGAATGCAACATCATGTGTGTTTGCCCTCTTCTCTTTATTCCTTGAGTAAGTAACTTCCTAGAGTTATCTCAGAAATGTTCTTCAACAAGCAGTACTTTCTTCAATGGGTCTTGCTGGCTCCTTGAACTGTTAGAGTTTAAAGCTATGTTGCTTTTATTTCAGCTTTGTGAAATATATTACAAAATTCTTTGGAGAAAATTGCGACTATAGTCTTAGTCAGTGACAAGAGTCAGTTCTTTTCAGCATCATAATTCCATTCTGCAAAATAGTAGAAATATCCCTGAATATGATTTCATTCACTTATTCATGCATTGTTCCTTACTTTATTTGCTTGTTGGATACTTGCCATATATCAGGTATTGTGGTGAAAGCTGAGGATACAAATTAAGATACAGGCTTTGCCTGCAAGATGCTAATGGTTACTCAGAGGAAACAGAATCCTAAATGAGTATTTACAATACAGGGAAATAGAAGCATACATTTGGTGTCATGAGAGCACTTAGAAGAGTCATTCAGCTTACTCATGATGATTCAAGGGAATGCACACAGGAGGTGAGTCATAGTAAATGATTAAAGATGAATATGAATTAGCACAGTTTAGAAATAGTACTGGTGAAAGGTAATCAGGAAACAGAGAATGCATGCATAAAAACCTAAATGGAAGAAAGCATACAGCCCATTCAAGGAACTAAGAAAATTAGTGTGGCTGATTGAAGAATTTGGAAAATAGACTTGGTGGAAGAGAAAGTAATAGCTGTAATGAGGAACCAGATTACAAAAGACTTCAAGTATTTCAAAAGTATGTTTAAAAATTAAACTTTCTACCATGAAAAATAGAAAAGTATTGATGTATATTGTCAACAGAAAATTGACATGTTCAAATTCCATTTAGAAAATATCAGTGTGGTCTCTGTATGGAAAATTAATTAGAAAAGGATTCTAATAGTAAAGAAGCAACTTCAGAGGATGTTACATTACCTTGGACAGGAGACAACTTTGGCCTGAGCTACAACATTAAGGTGGGCGTAGAAAGAGGGAACACATTTAGGATAGAACTTCGGTGTATGTGATACATGAGTTGGTCACCAATTGCTTGCCACAGAGCTATAAGTATTGAGAAAAGAAAACAGAGTATAGGGGACTTTTCAGGTATTTATTAAGTAGTAAAGCTGTTACACTTTTTTGGATGTTCATGAGGCATGCATCTTCACGCATGGGTTATAATTTTATCAATAGACTAGGTTAGCTCTGAGAGGCCTATATTAGTACCTGTGAGAGTTGTTGTAAAGTGAATTTAGCCTTTTTGAGGGCAGTTTCTTGCTACCTGTGTTTGTTTGTGATTTCTCTTGTATGTGTTCCTGCCATTTGATTCTGTCACCAACACTAAATGCAGGTGAAAGACTAAATGCAGGTCAACAGACACTGAGCCTAAGTTTCAACTCACTTAGAATTGCTGCCATCAAAGTTTCATAACAAATAAAGCATTGTTCTTTATAAAGTTACCATCTTGTATATTTTAGTATAGCAACGCAAGTATTATGACAACACACTAATTTAAATTTGGGGAAAAAACTTAAGTATTCATTTTATAAGAAGACTAAAAAAAGGTTACAAACACGTGAAAAGGGTTCAAGAGAAGATATTATTATCATTAGTTATCATTAGTGACTTGCACATTAAAAGCACAATGTAATATTACTACATTCTCAGAAGAATGGTTGGAATTATGAAGGCTGACATTATTAAGAATAGACAAAGTTGTAGAACAATTAGACCTTTTGTGCAATGCTGGAAGGATTATAAGTAATTACTAAAAGTTTGAAAAACTGATTGACAGTGTCTGGTAAAGTTAACCAAATTCATAGTCTATGACTCAAAAGAACTCAGATGTTTTACTTCGAAAGTCAATTAATTCTGAATTGTAAGTGAACAGAAATACAATAGTCTACGCTTGGGAGAAAGATATAAACTTAATTCTTCTAGAGTTTCTTTGGTTCCACACATTTAAAAGCCACGCAATAAACTTGTGGAACCCATTAGATTCAGAATTATGAGTGATCTCTGCTTTACTAAAAAAAAATGTTTGCTTTACTCAAAAATTATGAGTGATCTATACTCAAAAGAATCATTGTGATAATATTGATGTAGAATAGTGAAACTAGTTAATAAAGTATTCTAAATATTGTAAACTCTTTACTACACTATTCATTTGTTAATTTGTTAGGTTTTGTGTGTGCATGTGCTTGTGCATGTGTGTGTGTGTGCATGTGAGCACACACACACATGCCATTGTGCATGTTTGGAGATCAGAGGATGATTGCAGTTGTTGATTTTTCCTTACACCACATGGGTCATGGCTGTTGAAAGCAGGTCATCAGCCTTGGTGAGAAGAGCCTTTATTTACTCAGTGTTTCTGTTAGCCTGGGTTCTGAATCTTAATGTGAAAACTTGGTAATTGATTAAAGATGTACTAAGAAGCCATTATATATATTTGAACCTAAGAGCAATGAAATCATAGTGCTTTTTCAAACCAATAATTCTCTTTTTATAACTTTATTTGGTTTTTAGTAATAGTCTTAACTAAAATCTAGTCATATAACTTGCATAGGGACCTTGACTATCAATACAAACTTCTTGAATTTTGTCATTATAAAGAAATTGACGACACATTTAGATAGATATATTATTTTTCTCTTTACTTTTGACAGTTTAATACATGTTTTCAATGTGCTGTAATTATATCTACACAAATTATCCACTGTTATCCTCCTTCCTTTCCTTCTGAACTACTTCTTTGTATACGATCTCCCTATGGTTATACTATGAAAAATTCTACCCCTCAACCTAGCATAGCTTCAGAGCCATCACCTCGATGCACAATGGATAGTTTGTGGATTCATTCTTGAACAGATGTCTACAGTTGCTTCGTGTTCCTGGTTGAAATATCTGCATGACAATGCTTCATGAAGCTCTTCCTCATGCCCCATCGTTTAAATTTTTTCTGCCCTCTCCTCTGATGTTCTCTGGGACCCTCCTTGGGGAATATGGTAATATAGATGTGCCATCTAAGAATTGCTACTGAGAAGTCGCATATTGTCAGTGCACTGAACAGATATTAGCGTCCATAGAACAGATGACTCTAGTGGCTGTGTGAAAAAGGCACTGGAGCAGGGCAGTGCTGGAGATGAAAGACTAACTAGGAGAGGAGCTTCGCTTGTCTAGGCTTGGGGTCAGAAAGACTGACCAGAAATGTATCTCTGGGAATGAGGAGAAGGTACCAATCCAAAAAGTGTTAGAAAAGGGCCAGTGGGACTTTCTGATAGAGGTTATGACAGGAAAAGAAAATCCCAGCTTTATTTGAAATAATATGAGTTAAAAGCCTTCTTCAAGCCAGCACTTGAATGTTTTTCATAGCTATTGAGCACATTTAATGAGATAACACATGCAAAGTACTTAGCACAATGCCTCACACATGCTAACTATTCAATTAAGTTAGGTGCTATTATTCCATCCACAGCTGCTCACTGTTGGGAAAATTCACACAACCCAGTCTGTTGGTTCTACTTTAAATTCATGGGTACCATGCTTAAGTGGGCTCTCAACAGCGTTTGTTCCTTTGATTATTGTGCCTACTGTTTGGAGACTTTTTCATTTTCCTTTGGTGCCTTACCATAGTCCATCCTTTCACATTCAGCCTAAAATCAGGCGTTATATTACACCAAGATACAGACCATCATAAAATGTCTCCCTCAACAGTTCACCAGAGAGTCCATATGTTTGAATGTCTATGCCTCAAGTGTTGCTCCTTACCTGCTGTTAGCACTGAGAAGTGGGCTGTCGAAGACTAGTACTGTGGAGAGCATCACCACTTCTGGGGCATTTGAAAATTTGTGGTCAACCCTACACTTGTCTTTTTAGCCTCTTTATCTCTTGCTTCCTGGGCTTGTAGTCTAGCTCTGTCACTTATCATCTGTGAGACACTGGGCAGGCCTTTCAAACCTCTGCTCCCCCATGCCTTCAACTGTGAAATAGGGATAATAAAAGCACCATCTTACAGGGATGCTGTGAGGCTTCAATGAGATTACGCATGAAAAGTGCTTAGCCAGTGCCCAGCATGTGTTAGCTAATCACATTGTCTATTATTTCTCCACTATTTCTATTAGCATTTCTATATTCTCAAGTGTCTTCTATCAAAAAAAAAATGGAAAAGAAAATGCCCTTGTGAATCCCACATGCTCTCTAAAGCACTGTCTTGCTTATTTGCTGCAACATACCAAATGAACAAATGGGCTGCATGCCTGATACTGTTCCTTTTGAATTCCAGTTTTATCAAGATCACCAATTATTAGGATGTTTCAGGATCCAACAAGACTTCCACCTTCCTATTATTTACCTCTTTAGCATAATTTCTATGGCTTTGAGTACACTACTTGCATAGATCCTACACTTCTGGTATTTTTAGAACCCTATTATCTAGACTTTTTCCTTTCTCATTCTGGAAGATGGTTGTCCCAGTTCTCCATTACTGAACCTTGGATATTGTTATCAAGATTGTGTCTTGATAGCATGGCTTTGATTACTGTCTGTCACTAATACTCCAAGGGCACAAATTAGGCCCAACATTTTATAAATTGAATGTAAAACAATTGTTCTTTTTCTTTAAGGTGTTCTGCATGTCATTTTCTAGTGTCATCATATCAAGTCACAGGCTTAGTGTCAACCACTCAAAGGGATATGGGACATGGAAAACTTTTTATATCACTTTAACTGGCCCATAACTCCATTGGCATGAGCATGAGTTACCAAAAAAAAAAAAAAACAAAAAAACAAAAACAAAAAAACAAAAAAACAGATACACTGTCCAAAATAACTGCAGAGAACACTAGGAAGCCACCCCATCTACCCTTCTTAACTTATATCTATTCGGTGGAATTCACCACTATACCCAAGACTGTGCCTGTGAAAACTTACACATTATGTAATGTTTTCATTCTTCATACACAAATACTTAATCTCCAAGTCATAGTTTGTTGCAAAAATAATTTCAACAGTGTCACCACATTTTTACAGAAAATATTGTAAACCTACAAAAACTACCCACATGTTTCTCTTTTCTTGAAATGATATCCAAACTTTTCCTATAATTTTCACGGTGCTGAGTGCTAAAGTCAATGTGTTTCTCTTGGACTTTATTTCATGTTTCATATTTTTCTTCCTTAATGTACTCTCTTTTCTGTCATGATAACACTCTTCTAGTTCTTTGCATATACTACAAATTTCAGTGAGGACTTTGGTTTTAGTTCCTGAAATGTTAATTCTCTATTTCTGACACTCTTTCATTTCAAAGCTATGATGACACTCAAAGTTAATGGTAGCAAGGCAGGTTTGACATCATCAGAGTCTTGAAGAGCTCCCCAGTGGTGACAAGGCAGGGTTGACATTGCTAGAGTCTTGAAGAGCTCCCCAATGGTGACAAGGCAGGGTTGACATTGCTAGAGTCTTGAAGAGCTCCCCAATGGTGACAAGGCAGGGTTGACATTGCTAGAGTCTTGAAGAGCTCCCCAATGGTGACAAGGCAGGTTTGACATCATTAGAGTCTTGAAGAGCTCCCCACCTGTACTGGATGATTCCACTTCTCTGTTTGTACAATGGTGTCAAATAGCTTTTGTGAAGAAAGTGGATTTTATCATGTAAAACTCTTCAAATACTATGTGACACAGGGTACATGCTGATAAAAAGATCACCTTAAGATATAAATTTTTCCAGGTTCCGTATTTCATCCTCAGGAAGTTTTCTTTTGAGATTAGTGAATCTTCTTGTGTCTACTTACAGATCCTTTCCTCCCTGATCATGCTTGTTTCAGTAACCCTGGTTAGAGACAATCCATTCCTTGGGTAATATCCTCTGCCAGTTAAACACAATGTATCAGAATATATAAGGAAAAAAAATACTATGTGTGCCACAAAGTGTTAAATACACTGCACTCAGAAACACAATTACCAATTACATACACTACACTATACACGCACACACACACATCTCTGTTAACAAATCTTGAGATTCTTCATTTATTAAAGTAGTATTTTTTAAATAAAAGCCAATAACATTCTGTTTAATACTATGTGATACAAATATTACTATCATGAATCATTTGTATATCTGGTTTTTATTAAATGGTTCAAGCATATAATCTCTAAAAATGTATACATACAGTATGAATTGTTTAATGGTGTTGCTCACACAGCTATCAGTCTAGTAATATTTATATGCACATACTTGAGAAAAGCAACTTTAACATACACTATTAAGAGAGTGGTACATGTATCACATTATACTAAAGATACCTTTCAAAAACCATAAGCTATGTAGACCAAATATCTTTTGAGAGGTTAAGAAAATCTACTTCTGAGGCTGCTTTTCTGTTTGCTTACACTTTCTTTATACTCCCATGTTTATATCTTTTCATGCCTTGCAATTCCTATGGGTTTATTGTCTATGTAGTAGGTTACAGAATCGTTTGGTAATACACATGGGAGCACAATAAATAGCTGGGTCATATGATAGAACTATTTTTAATTTTTTGAGAAACTTCCATACGTATTTACAAAGTGTCTACATTTGTTTGCACCTTTGCCTATACCATGTGAAGGCTCTTTGCCCCTCACACCCATGTCAACATGTTTTATCATTTGATTATAGCCATTCTGTTTGGCATGCTGTAGAAACTTAGAGTAGTTTCTAGTTTAATTTCTTTGATGTTTAAGGATGTTAAACACTTTTTTATCTTTTCATGCCTGAGTACTTTAATGTCACATAAACTTCTGACTTTACATTGTTCTTTTTAAGACCAACTCAAAAATGGTGTCTTCCTTTACATTGTTCTTTTTAAGACCAACTCAAAAATGGTGTCTTCTAATGTTTTTATGACCCTATCCTCATCCTCATATTTTAATGTTTCCTGTTGTTTGTGAATACATATTTTGTATTTGTCTAGCTCATTACCATGCGGTCACTACTGTCACTTTGAAAAATTTGTAGAATTTGGCTTATGCTCATTGCCAGCTTTCCAGAATATATTCTATTTCCTTCTTTAGCTTCATTATCAGTTCATCCATTCAAACTGCTTGTTGATTGCGTAGTTTGTACTTGACATTTGCTTAATTGATCAATTAATTTCAGAGGCAAATGTTACTGATTAGCACAGAAAAAATATTTATTATTAGTGTCTTACTGCATTTTGACCACCATAACAAAAACCACAAAAGGGTAGATTTTAATACTCGTTAGGAAAGGGTCCTGCTATGTGGCCCAGACTGGCCTTGAACTTCTTATCGTCTTCCCTTGTTCTCCAGAATGATGGACTACAGAATTTTGACATGTAAATCTTAACCAGATAGATTTCTAAAAGGCCCAAAATTATTTCTTACAGATTTGTAGGCTGGGGAGTCCACAATCAATCTGGCATATCAAATGTTTAATGAAAGTTTGTTTACTGCCACCTTCTAGCCTAGCCTCACAAGGGATCTGGGGTCCTTTTTGAAAAAAAAAAATAAAGGTACCAATTAAACTTATGAGAACTCTGCTGTTATGTCATAGTCACCTTCTAAAAGTGTGTAATTTTTAATTCTAACCTTGAGAAGTTACAATTTCAACATATTAACTGAGGAAACAGACGATAGGAATTGGATAGTTTTCATAAGAATGGAAAAAAGTACTTACCTTGAGTGCTGATTAAACAACTAATTGGTTTTCTAACTAATAGTTGGTGTAGCCTAACTGTATTGGCATTTTGCCCGATCTTTTTGCATGACCTCAAAGATAGTCTTCTGATACTTTTCCACTGACAGGGAAGCTGACTGTTCTTGCTAAAGGTCATCATCATTGCAGGCTGCTGCAGTTTATTGCTACTAGCCTGGGAGAGATCCCTTTAACGGGTTCAATTTTCATAAAGACTTTTCTGCTCTTTGGAGCAGCCATAATTTAATGCCCCCAATTAATTGAGAGAGCTAAAATTTCATACATAGTTAACTAAGCTTTCAATCAGTACTTGGTACCTAGAAAATAAGTCCCCAATGGACATTTGCCCCTGCAAGTAAGTCATGCTGCACCAAAGAAATTGGTGCCTTAGCTCAGGCTGTTTCTCCTTCAAGTGTTCAAGTTCAGAAATGATAGCAGTCGGTGGAATGGAGAGAATTTCCAAGAAAAAGAGTGCTCAATGCTTCTCTGGGGTATCTGACAGAAATGGAAGCAACTTAACTTCCTCTAGGTAGAAGAGTCAATGGTTATATTGTCTACTTTTCAACCTATGCTAAATGAGTGAGGGTCCCTAAGGAACTATACATTCACTTCCAATAGGTTGTTACTGTTAGGTAGGTGCAGTTATTCAACCAGTTGCTGACAGGCCCTCATCAACCGTAGACTATTCAGATATGACAGCTTACCCTATATACTCTTTCTAATTCCCTGGGAAGAAATATTTTTAAAATGCTCACACAGATTTCTCAATAAGATGACTGTGATGAGAAAGGGCACAGTCATGGCTGGGAAGTCTGCCTCTGTCAGTGACTTCTTGTGTGAGCTTGTTCTTCCCCTAAATCCTGTCTCCCCTGTTCAATGGCTACAATTAATTCCTGCTCTGGATACACACTAAAGAGAGAATAGAAATCAGGTGTCCATATAACAAATGCTTGTATTATCATGATCCATAATGGTCCACCAAATTCAAACAACCCAAATTCCAACAATAGGCATGTTTGATATCACAGGATAAATGAATGAAGTGTGTCTATTCAGTATATATGTCTATACATAACAAGGCATGAAATACTACTCCACCTGACAGTATAAATGAATATTGAAACTATTATGTCACATGAAGAGTAAGACATAAGAGGCCACATGGTGCATAATTATGTTTTTATTAAATGTCTATAACAGACAAATCCTTCAACATAAGATCAATTATCATGTAGGAAACAATGAATAATACTGAAAATTTCCTTAGTAAGTAACAAGGTTTCCTTTTCTAGGCAATGAAAATATTCTTGAATTGAGTAGTACTGAGGAATATAATTAAGTCCACTGAATGATGGGCTTTAAAATTTTAAAAATCACCAAAGTTGCACATTTAAAGGACAAATTACTCTCATTTTGCTCATAGATGATACAGCAATTACAAAATCAAGAGAGGGGGTCAGATCATCTACATTTTGTCTTATTGGTGGTGACCCTAGCCTTTAATGGATTCACTTGTCCAGGCCTCAGAGATTTTGGAACAATGATCCAGATGACTAATGGATAGCTACACTGATACAATACTGATAAAATACTTTGCCTTAGGCTTTTTCTATGTTTCTTCTGCTTGATTCTTTGTTGCTTGAGTTATTCTTTTGTCTATATGCTGTGATTCAGATATACAAAACAGAAACTTCCAAGATTAGGTAAAGATGGGTGAGACAGAAGGCTCTTGCTTTGTGGAGCTTATATCTAGTGCTCTGGATACAGTTAACATTTCTAAATGCATTTTGAACATTAATTTATATTCTCTTAAACAATAAAAATCTACTACAAAAGCCCTGCACATCTACATTGTAAAATCTTTTTAAAATGGAGAAAAGAGTCAGGATACAAAGTGTAGTTTCCAATCAAATTATCCCCATTGGATCTCTTCCTCTGGGTCTATGACTGGCTTTCACAGTCACTTTGCTTAGATTAATAACCAAGAGCTTTGATGGTTTTTCAGAGTGCAATAACATGGGAAGATTCCATGCTGAGACATCATTTCTGAGGCAGTGCTAGTCCATGGCAACGCGGAACACTGAATACATTTGAGGTTTTGGGGTAAAGCCTTCCTAACTTGTGACTGGGCCAGGGGTGGGGGGAACTCACAGCAGATGCTTCTGTTGGCACTTGGAAAGAACTGCTTTTCACACTATCACTTGCTGTCAGGAAGCCTTGAAGATTCTGAGGTTAGCCTTGAAAAAAAGAGAGAAAGGAAACCACTATACAAAGGTACAACTCAAATTTTATTTTATAGTTTATCATTTATTTATTTATTTATTTACAATCCAGATTTTAATCCCTCCAACCCCTGTCCACCCCCCGTCTGCTTCACATTCCCCACCTCCTTGCCACCCCACCCTGTCTTCACATGGATGCCCCCCCCACACCACCTCCACTCCACCTGACCTCTAAACTCCCTGGGCCCTCCAGTCTTTTGAGGGTTAGGTGCATTATCTCTGAATAAACACAGACCTTGAAGTCCTCTACTGCATGTGTGTTGGGGGCCTCATGTCAGCTGGTGTATGCTACCTGTTTGGTGGTCCAGTGTTTGAGAGATCTCAGGGGTTCAAAAGGATGCTATGCCAATTAATGTGTATGTTTAGAGACACGTTGCATGAAATGATGCTGGTGGCTTTGAATGCAACAAAAAATGTGTATTCTCAGTCAGGCTCTTGGAAAGTCTTTATTTCCATTGAATTGGAGAAAATAGTGGGGCCGAAAAAGAGTGAAAATTCTTATACAGGCCTTCTGAATCATAGTGGATATTTTTTTGCTGCCCATCTTCCCTACATTTGGGGAGCTCTGATGGCCTTTGACTGCATCCTCTCATTCCAAGGGAAAAAATAAGGAGAGGGAAACGATACAACTAAGTAACTCATATACAGTATAGCACTTTGCATTGAGGATGATTCTCTTTTCACAGGAAATTTCATGAGGCTGTTTTGGTGCAAATCTTGAAGTCTCTTAGCTGAATTAGCATGACATACGTGGAAGTAGCATGTTGAAACATCCATACATCTGGATGACCACGTCACAGACTCTCACTTATTGTGCCCATCCCAATCTTCTGCCCTCTTCCCCTTGTCTATACTATCTCAGAGCTTGTTTTAGTTTGTAAGGAACTTGAGATGTGTTAGCTTTGTCCCTGTCCTCAGGGAGCTTGCAGACTATCGAGATATAAAATTTAAAGACATATGCACAGTAACAAGGGCAAGCATATGAAGGGAGAACATAGTTAGCTTTGCTTGGTAGAAACTGGTCAGAGCAGTAGCGATGTGTGAGAAAGTCTTCCCTATGAAGAGGAGTACATATGGGTGTGCCTCATTATTGTACACAGGAGAGAATGTTAGCACTACTGTCTTTTGTGCTGGAAGCATAGCAGTGCTAGAGAACTTACTTAATGTCCATGAACAATTAGCATGTTACAGTTATAAATGCCCAGGCTAATGTGTAGGGCAGGAGCCAATATTTAACAGCTTACCTGAAGGGGACTGCAATTTTTGACTGTTGTTGTTCACATCTTATCTACTGGAATCCAGATACTAGCCTTCCCATTGCATGGTGGTGCAGACCTGTAATACCAGCTCTCAGGAGGCTAAGCTATAATTTTAAAAAGAGACTTTTGTATCTAATTTAATTTAACCATGTGTTGTTTGGATATATATCATGATTCTTCTCTATAGAAAATAAAAGCCGAAGAAAGTGTAATACCACTGTGAAGTACTGTAAGAAATCTGGTGATGAGAAACAGGGACATATTGCTTATTTCTCACTTTTTTCTCATGTTACTGAATGCCGTTTTCTCCCATAGTTGTTTCATTGTGATTTTGTGTCACACTCTAATGCTGCACATGTCCTAATTCTTCAATACATTTTGATGAATATCTTTAAACATGGAGAATGGAACTTAAATTAGATGTATTTTTTACCCCATGTTTAAGTCTTGCTTGCCCATGCAGAAATGCAGTGGGGCATAGGACATGGCCTTTGGACAGGATAGAAATCATACAAGAGAGCTGTCTTGTCCCTCAGACAAATGCACAAGCTGATTGAATAGCTATACTTATTCAAAGCATATACTAGTGTCCATATTTAATCTTTCTAAACAATAATTTTACCATGGTATGAATGAGTATAAGAATCACCATTTACTTTGTCCCAAGAAGCTTTTTGAGTCCTTCACACATAACAGTCCCCTTTATTGTAAAACCAGCCATATGCTGGCAATGTTATTATTTTTCAAGAGAAGAAACAGAAGGTCACACACACAGAAAAACTGTCAAATCTATAAATAGTTTAATCTACATGGACCTCAATTTCTTAATCTCTAAAATTTGATAACCATGTCAAATATATATGGTTATTTTAAAAGTGATGTGGACTGAACATATAAAATAAAAGTTTAGAATATGTCCTCAGGATTCTGTTTTATCATTTAACAAACTGTATACATTTCTGAACTGCACTTGTACATGTGCTTACTCCTTCACTTATTCCATCTTCCCTTGCTGGCCTGCAAATTTGATCATATCAGGGTTCTTCCCCACCTCATCCGTAACTCTTACAATTGCTACTGTATGTTGAAGGTAGTTGATAATTATTTCAAAATGACTGTATGGTCAAGTTAATGACTTCTACATTCTTCCATCACACAAAGTGAAGTTTGGCATGTTTCTACTTACCTTTTTCGTGATATTTCATTCATAAAGAGCAGTGTCTTGGTTTCCTGTTAATTTAATAGCCTTATGGTATACAAAGAAAACTTTTGTACCTTTTAAATGAAGTTCAAACTAAGAAATCTCTATTTCTGATTAGGTTTGATCTCTTCTAAAAACATGGCACACAGGGCAGAACAAACAAAAATTTACACCACACCAGAGCTCTCCTAGACTGGTACTGTGAGTTAAGCAATTCTTGGGCAGAAGAGGAAGTGAAATGCATAAAAGAATAGCTAGATATTAATTTATACTAGGGCCTTAGTTACATTGAGGATTTTACAAACTATCCCCAAGAGAAAATCTGCCAGAGTTTAAGTTTCTCCTCTGTGCCATCTTTTCTTTTCTTCCAACCCTTAATTCCTTCCCTGCTGTGAATATTTTCATTCCCGGCTCAGTATCAATCTCCGAAATAATATTCCTGTAGTGATTATTGGTGGATGGCTCTTTTAACACTCTGGCCTCTTCTGTTCTTTGACTTCTTCTTCTGAGGTTATGTTCCCTCAAACCACCTTCATGGCACTTATTACTTCCATTAAGCCCAAACCCTACAATGGGTCAGTTTCATTTTTCTTCTCTTTCTTTCACTTGCTATTGAGATGCTTCAATCTCTCTATAGCCTGTCTCCAACCATTTTTCAGCTTTAGCGCCCCTGTTTCTTGCTCATCTGACGTTTCCCTCTTTCTTCCTCAATGCCACAAATAAGCACTGCTGTAACTGCTTCCTCTATATATTGTTAACTTGCTGTCCTCCTCCTACTCCATTGAGAAAAGCTACAATCTAAGCTCGATTTCTATCTATGCTGTTTGGGACTGTACTCAGACTACTATGCATGACTTGGGGAAACCCTGCAACTATGCTTGCCAGACTCACTTTAAAAGTCCTGACCGCGAACTTCAAGTGGATTTTTAATGCAGCTTGCCTGTCATACAATATTTTCCAGGTCCTTGCAACTCTTACATTTTCGAAGTTGATTATCCATACCTATTCTTACACACTAAGCTTCCATCTCCTTCCCAGCTTTAGTTTCAACTCAAACCAGCTTCCTATTATTCACAGAGAAATTGAAGCAATTGGACAAGAGCTTCCTCAAACTCTTGCTATTATGAGACCTACATATCTTCCTGCCTGTCATCTTGATGAACTATTTGTGCTAAAGCTAATGGTCACGTTTTAGTCATCATCTTACTTGACCTAGCAACAGCTTGTTGACACAGCTGGCATTCTCATCTCCTGGAAATATGTTCTTTACTTAATAACCAGGGTACTGAAAAGCCTGGCTTTCTCTTCTCATTCACTGGCTGCTACCATTTGGTCTTCTTTGCTGGTTCCTGCTCATCTTCACAGTACTGTTTGGACTTCTCAGTCTATGTTCATTCATCTGATGATCTAAGCCAATTACACCACATCACATTAATCACCCACCATCTGCCTACTAACAAATCAAAAATGTGTATGTCCAACCAGAACTGATGCAGCCAAACTGCATCCTTGTTATTTCCAATCCTGCCTATGAGGTTACAATTTCTTTCTCCTTTAGCATGTGTCAATATCTAATGTACTATATCATTTTCAAAGACACCTATTTTTATCTTTGACTATAAGAAGATAAGCCCCATTGATCTATTTTTTGTCTGTTTTGATACTTGTTATATCTCTAGTACCTTAAGGAACATGTTTTATTTAATGAATATTAACCAATATGAATTTCTAAAGGAAAAGTCCTAGCAATTTGTATGTTTATATGGGCCCAAAAATATCTTTACTCTATCAGGGATTATGGAGGCAAAGTTGACCCATAGTCAAACTCTGTATCAGGAGACTTTTTCTCTGATTTAATTGATTTTATCCATTCTCTTTACTTCACATATTACTGTATCACACTAATATTTTATGGTTCTTATAACATGTCAAATATTTTCCCAATACCAAGTCCAGTCCTCTTTCCTCTGCCTAAAGTAATCTTTACTTAACTTCCTCCTTCAGTTCGTTTATAACCGTAATGCAATTTGTCCAATTTAATTGAATTTGTTCTTGACTAATAAATATTCTAGACTGTGTTTGATAGCCCCCTTTAAAGCTCTTTCCTGTTCTTGTCATTTTCAGTCTGCCACATGCATTATAGTTTTCACAGCACTCATGACTATGTCGAATTAGTTAATGCGTTTATCTTTGTTCATCTGGGCCAGAACTGAAATAATAAGAGTTAAGGATTTCTAATTTTCCACATACTATTGTATTTTATACATTAAAATACTTTTATTCATAGCAAGTTCAAAATGTGTTACTACAATACACCTTTTTGTAGATATATAAAATAGAAGCACAAGAAAGATAGGTTGATAACCTAAGATTATATCAGTAAGGAGCAAAATCTAGCTGATTTCATTCCTTTGTCCTCCTTTTAAGATAAGGATGCTTTTTTTTTCTTTTTTTTTTTTTGCTTTACTTACTATTTTACATACAGATGATGAAAGTACTAGACCACTAGAAGGTGTTTGCTAAATTCTGTATTGTGTTCAGGTGTTTCTCAGGCAGCCATTTCTAGCAGACACTGTCTCACAGCAGATTTCTTGGTCTATGGGCTCTTATAATCTTGTCACTTCCCTCTTATGTAGGAGTTATGTTTTAAGAATTGTGTTGAAGATGTGTCTGTTGACCCTGGACTCCTCATGATGCCTTGATCTTTGCATTGTATCCAGCTGTCGTTTCCTGTAATGGTTTCCATTTGCTATAAAGAGATGATTCTTTAATGAGAGGTGAAAGCAACATTTTTTTCTCTGTGTAAAATTATGGTTTTTATTTATTGGATATTTTCTTTATTTACATTTCAAATGTTTCTCCTTTCCAGATCTCCCTTTTGGAATACCCTATCCCATCCCCCCCCCTGCCTCTATGAGGGTGCTCCCCCACTCACCCACTCCTATCCTCCCCAACCTGGCATTACCCTACACTGAGGCATTGAACACCCGCAGGCCTAAGGGCCTCTCCTCCCACAGATATCCAAGGCAATACTCTGCCACATATGTGGCCAGCGCCATGGGTCCCTCCATGTGTATTTTTTTGGTTGGTGGTCCACTCCCCGGGAGGTCCAAGAGGTCTGGCTTGTTGACACTGTTGCTCCCTCCATGGGACTGCAAGTCCTCTCAGCTCCTTCAGTTCCTTCCCCAACTCTTCCATCAAGTCCAACAGTTGGCCGTGAGCTTCTTCCTCTGTATTTGTAAGGCTCTGGCAGAGCTGAAGCATGAAATTATAATTTTTAGACTGTAGTTAGGAGTTATGCTGGTTTAGTAAAGTGCCTTTAATAGGTTCTCTTCTTAAGATACATTACCTCCCAAGTCCTGGATAGCTGGCTAGGTTTCTAGTATTAGACATAAATTCCCTCTTACTAAATGGGCTTTAGTTCCAACTGAACTGCCACTGTTTACTCCCATCATGTGAGTGTTACTATTGGAGCTTACTTGTATCTTGTCAGGCTTATCATTGTTGAGATAGAACTATCTGCTGCATCCCTCCCTTGACAGCTTACATAATATGTTTTGGTACTTTGAAACATATTTCATAGAAAGGAGGCTTTCAAATCAGATCCATCTCAAATTATCCAAAGTTTATGGTATTTTTAGCAAGAGGAATTAATTACCTTCAACCTCTGACAGTCAACCAAGCACCACAGCAATACCCTTTATTGTTCTAAGAATCATGTTGATTACCTTAGCCAACAACTCAAATCAAAGTTTCTCATGACTGGTACTGGGGTTTGTTAGGTAGTCTATAGCTATTGTGAAAATGAAAACATTGTCAACCCAAGTAGCATATCAATATCAAAAGACATGATAATGTGGAAAGGAGAAAAATCTCACAGAGCCCCACCCATAGACAAAGAACTAATAACTACTGAGAGAATACAAATTAGCTTCTCACAGGGATGAACCTCTAATTACTCATCTAATACAAGTAGTAAGCTTTGAAATCATGTAAAACAAACAGCAAAACTGATTCACCAGTTTGTGTTTTTATATTTATGCATCTATCAACATATACCTACATGTATGTAGCAATAATAATGAAAAAGAGGGCATTGATTTGGGAGAAAGAGAGAGAGAGAGAGAGAGAGAGAGAGAGAGAGAGAGAGAGAGAGAGAGCATAGAAGAGGTTAGAGAGAGGAAAGGCAAAGGCAAGGTGGACAATGATATAATTATATTTCAATGAAAAACTTATTTTAAAACCTTTCCTTAACTAAAAAAGTAAATGAAAACTACATAGCCAATCACTGGAATAAATATCAGTGCTCCAAACCTGCTCCAACAAAATGGCACAAAAAGTTATATTCTCATAACTCTGTTGGCTAGAAATCTATAATCAACATGTCTAGCAGGTCTCACTTCTCTCAAGGGCTATTGATTTTGATTATGCATAGCCACCTTCTCATGGTCTTCAAATGATCTTCCTTCTATGCATATCTTTACCCTAATCCTTTCTTGTAAGGATATTAGACAGCTTTCTTGAACTAGGAAATTACTCTCATTACTTAAATTAATATGAATAAAATCTTTACTATTCCTTTCTTTGATTAGAGCCATTTGGGAGGTTTGAACAGACACTATATAAATTGAGAGTATATATCCCATTCTATAATAGGGCTGAATTATATTTGCCAGAGAATTAAGATACTAGTGTTAAGGTTGTTACCAAAGATGAGTCATACCAGGGTAAAAAGAAATTCACCTAACAGGTAAACTATTATCTATGAAAGATTTTCGGCTGGCCCTCGTTTTTTTTTTTTTTTTTAAGGATATACTTTTTCTTATTAGTTTTTATTTTTACACTTATTTTCTATTTATTTATTATGGGGTTTGTGTGTATGTGTGTGTATGTGTGATTGTATGATCTCATGATCTCAACTGTGCATGCTACAACATGGCTTTGCAGGTTAATTAATGTTTCTCCTTCCACCATGTAGGTCCTTGGGTTTGAACTCATGTCTTTGGGCTTCATAGCAAACACTATTACCTGTTGAGACACCTAGCCAGCCCTATAGTAGACTTGCTTTTGAAAGTAAATATTCCATAAAAGCTTTCCACATCAAACATGTAAGCATGGGCTGCACAGTAAGAGTTGATCTAAAAAGTAATAGAGGCCCCAATCAGTCATTACCTATGGGGTACTTTGGCCAAATCTCAGTAACTGGGCTTATTAGAAAGTCTTCAATGCACAAAATAGCTCTAATAATTTCTTTATTTCTCATGTGTAGCACCAGGCTTGTTCTCATCTCTGAGAGGAAGCGTGAATGTTTAGCTCACTGTTTATTGGCTCCAGAGCTGGAAGCTTGAAGTCCTTGGCATCAGGAAATGATGCTAGGAAATTAGTGAAACATCAAAGTTCCACTGTGTGTACATTATCAGTAACTTGTTATTTTTTATTCATAATGTGTTTATTGGATTCATTTAAATTATTTAAAAGTGATATTGCATAACTCATCCACTTCTTTATAAATATTCAGTGTCCTTCTATGAAGAGGCATGCTCTCAGAGAGGGCTCTAAACATCATTGCTTAATTTTTTTTATTAGATATTTTCTTTACATTTCAAATGTTATCCCCTTTCCTGGTTTCCCCTGTGGAAACCCCTATCCCATCTGTCTCCCTCCTGCTCATCAACCTACCCACTCCCACTTCCCTGCCCTGGCATTCCCCTACACTGGGACATAGAGCCTTCTCAGGACCAAGGGCCTCTCCTCCCATCAATGACCTACTAGGACATCCTCTGCTACATATGCAGCTGGAATCATGGGTCCCTCCATGTGTCCTTGTTATTTTTAATGAATTGTTTAAACTGAGTTTGAACAAAACAGTATTATGCAGTTAAAGTTCACTGATGGCATAGATCTCTACAGCCTTAATTCTAAACATAATAAATGTTAACAATACAACTCAAATGTCATTTTAGTATGAAAAATTACAGTCATAAAGCATAATGAAACACAGTTGAATACTGAGTATAAAATACATTACCTAAGTATGAAACAAGAGTGAATGAATGAATGAATGCAGTTTCCCTCTCAGTAATTTTGAAGAGATTCTGACCACAATTTGGAGGATACAACTGATTTCTACATCCTGGAATTTTAGTGCTCTAATTATGGAAAAGGTAAGAATATAAATAAATAAATATATAGTTATATAATAACCTTATCTCATTTTACATATTTCCTCATGTTGATCTGATTCTTTATACCTTATCTGGCTTGGCCATTTCTTTCCTTGGGGGTGTACATGTTGCAAGCTAAACATATTTCTATACTGTTGAGAACATTGGAGAGCTTGGAAGTACATAACTATAACTGGCACATAGAAGAGATTTCTTGTTGAAGGTTCAACATAGAAAAGCAATAGTGTGAAGGGCTACTGAAGGCTAGGATAATATTTATACCAGAAAGAAAGTCTCATGAAAGAAAGTCCCCTCAGTATTTTGGTACTATATAAATCCTTTGGATTTTGTATAATCTTAGGTGGTAGAGTCAACAAACATAACTGAGTTTGAATATCCCATCATAAAATCTTCTAAGCTTAAAATTTCAGAATTGGAATGAAGAGGTTTAATGAAAATTCAGAAACTACACTATAAATAATTCGCTTCTGGACCTTAAGCCAAACAGAAGAGAAGTGCAAGTGAAGTCTTCATCCCTGGCAGCGGCTTTACCTTTGCTTTCTCTTTCTTTTCTTATTTTTATTGCATCTATTATACCATTTAAATACTGTATAAGATTCCTTCGCAGATAAAATTCTAGTTTTTCTGAAGTCTTGGGTCAAGATATATATTCTAGAATTTTTTTCTAACATTGACCCTTGTCTAATATCATAATTTTTACTTCATTGGAGTTCCAAATAGTTTGTCTCTCATTATTAATAGCCATTACCTACCATTTTGATAATATTCTGTAGTTTTATTTGTGTATATTTCTTTCTCAGTTTTATATCTTTGAGCAGATTATCATCTTATTTAGGAACATAGTTAAAATATAAAGACATTTGTTTCTTTTTAAAAATCCCTGTCCTCAGTTTAATAATTCAAAGTCCTCACAGAGCAATTTCTCAGTACAAAAATATTCCAAGAGCTTATAAAATTAATGAACAAATTAATTACATTTATATGGAGATATTTCTAGCCAGATTTCTAAAAGAATGCCTTCAAAGATGTAAACATTCAAGCTATATTAACCGTAAGTGACTTTGTATTTGACCTAAAAGAGTCTGTGATTCAGGAAAGCTACTTTTGTCTCTGGATTAGTCTCTCCTTTTCTGATTGTCTAAAACGAAATCTCTGGCTATTGCTAAAGGCAATGCTAGCCATTCCAAACTCTATCTTCGCTCTTTGTCCTAGATTATTGTTTGAGTCCATCTCTGTAATGTGGATTTTCTCAAAGTGCAGCTCAGTCATATAGGGAACTTGAAACAATGCAAATTTATGAGTCCATTCTTGTCTGACAAACAGATCTATGTAACATGTGTAAAGCCATGTATCCATAGAGAAGCTATTTTTCCATATACTCACTATCCTTCATAGTTTATCAATTTTAATACTACCTATTGAAAGTATTTTATGTACTAGATACCTTACCAAAACATCATGGTACCAAAACAAGCATTAAGTACTAAGTTATATCTCTGTATAGCAATGACATGAATGCTGAGGTTTTTTATTAAGTTATTTGTATGTCTTCACAATATAGGGCAACAGGTCAAGCAACCCTCTAGCTATTTATTGGTGCATGACTATCATCCCATAGAGCGAAGTAAAAATAAAAGACATTTTTTATGATGTAATATTTAATGAATACCTGTACTGGATCTGGAGATCAAATAGTAATCAAGACAGACATGGTTGTTGCTTCTTGTAAATAATAACCTGGGAGAGGATCCAGGCAAGTCCTAAAGCAGTAAGCAGATGGATAAATTCTATATTACTAATAGGTAAACTCAATGCAATTAATATCACAGTATATTGTGAGAGTAGGAATAGGGATAAATAAAAAGGGATACATTTTACAAATAAAGGCATTGTGGCTTACTGGTAGATGAAATAAAGGGAAATGAAAGCTGCCTTTGACCCTAAATAAAAGTTGTTCTTAGCTTTCTGACTTGAGAGACTATGTGGATATTAGTATTGTTTGCTGGTATTAGAAAACAAGTGATTTTTGAGAAATTCTAGAGCAGACTTTCATGTGTGTGCATAGAATTAAGGAGATGGTCAGAGCTGGACATAAAATGCTGTATATCATCAGCTAGTTTCTCTGGTTAGATAATATTACTAGAGGAGAAGAAAAATATTCAAAGATTAGAAAAACTTTGAAAGGATACACAAATTTATTAGTTATTTGAAGAACACAGAATAAAGTAATAATGAGATACTTAATATACAGGTAGACTCAGAAGAATGAACAGTGGTAAATTCTCATGGATGCATGGGGTCAGGAAGTTTATTGCAGTGGCAACCATATTGGAATGTGGTAGGTAGTTTTGGACACGTTAAACATACTCTACCTAGCCTAGGATTTAGTTCCTGCACTTGCTGCTTCAAAAATAATCCATATAGGTTAACAAGTAACTGGCAAAAAGATGTTAATAGCCATATTGACAAGAACTATATGATAGGGAGTTAGGGATGCTCTGGGTAATGTTAGTGGAGGAGTGGATTGGCGCATTTTGGAAAAGTAAATATAAAGTAGGATACTACACAATGGTAAGTAATAAGCCAGATGGATCTACCAAGTGCTCAGCAAAATGCAGAAAATTGCAAGCTACATATAATACCACATCATTTACATAAATGAAAATATGTGCATGTGAGACGCTCAGAGAAATGATGAATACATTAATTTGCATAATTATGGTAATCATTTTACAATGTATACATATATCAAACATTATGTTGTACACTAGAAATATATGTGATTTTATTACTCATTATACTTCAGTAAAGCTGGTAAAAATATATGTGTAGAATGACTCTATACCTTATAAGTTTATAAACAAAAAGATGCCATTTAATGCATTATAAAAATTATCCTTGAGTTTAAAGTGGCATAAGAATAGAAAATCATGCAGAAATAAAAGGGAATAAATTCATAAATAAAACAGGGAAAGGACTTGTTTATGCTAATGATAATGGGCTATAGTTTCAACATTTATAAACCCTTCTTCCCTAAGTTCAGACCAGGGAAAGGATAATAAAGGAGGCTCTAGATTGAAGAGTACAAAAATTTATAAAATGTAAATATGAGTTCAAGCCTTTTCATATCTACCACGCCCTAAATCCAAGTGCAAAGTACGCTACTTGTATGCTATTTCCTTTTTATTAGATATTTTCTTCATTTGTATTTCAAATGCTATCCCAACAGTCCCCTATACCTTCCCCCCATCCTGCTCCCCAACCCACCCACTCCTGCTTCCTGGCCCTGGCGTTCCCCTGTACTGGGGCATATAATCTTCACAAGACCAAGGGCTTCCCCTCCCATTGATGACCAACTAGGACATCTTCTGCTACATATGCATCTAGAGCCATGAATCTCACTATGTGTTTTCTTTGGTTGGTGGTTTAGTCCCATGAAGCTCTTGAGATACTGGTTAGTTCATATTGTTGTTCCTCCTATGGGGCTGCAAACCCCTTCAGCTCCTTGATACTTTCTCTAGTTCCTTTATTGGGGACCCTGTGCTCAGGCCAATGGATGGCTGTGAGCATCCACTTCTGTATGTGTCAGGCACCAGCAAAACCTCTCAGGACACAGCTATATCAGGCTCCTGTCAGCAACCTCTTGTTGGCATCCAAAATAGTGTCTGGGTTTGGTGGTTGTGGGATGGATACCCAGGTGGGGCAGTCTCTGGATGGTTGTTCCTTCAGTCTCTGTTTCACACTTTGTCTCTGTAACTCCCTCCATGCGTATTTTGTTCCCCCTCCTATGAAGGACCAAAGTATCCACAATTTGGTCTTAGTCATCAGGGAAATGCAAATCAAAACAACCCTGAGATTTCACCTCACACAGTCAGAATGGCTAAGATCAAAAACTCAGGTGACAGCAGATGCTAGCAAGGATGTGGAGAAAGAGGAACACTCCTCTGTTGTGGGTGGGATTGCAAGCTGGTACAATCACTCTGGAAATCAGTTTGGTGGTTCCTCAGAAATTTGGACATAGTACTACCAGAGGATCCAGCAATACCTCTCCCAGAAGATATTCCAACATGAAATAAGGACACATGCACTACTATGTTCATAACAGTGTTATTTATAATAGCCAGGAGCTGTAAACAACCCAGACGTCTCTCAACAGAGGAATGGATACAGAAAATGTGGTATATTTACACAATGGAGTACTACACAGCAATTAAAAACAATAAATTTATGAAATTATTAAGCAAATGGATGAGTCTGGAGGATATCATCCTGAGTGAGGTAACCCAATCACAAAAGAAAACACATGATATGAACTCACCGATAAGTGGATATTAGCCCAGAAACTAGGAATACCCAAGATACAATTCACAGACCACACAAAGCTCAAGAAAAAAAGAAGCAACAACAGTTTCTTAAATTTTCTGATTTAGAAATCATCCACAATATTAAAGGTCAAACTTCCAAAATTGGCTCTTGAATGGGATGTGCAAGGAATTTTGCATCTAACCAGTCTTCCAGCCCACTCCAATACAACACTGAAACTTGTCAAAGATTCAGCAATTTATCTTGAGACCAAATGATATGGTTTGCTTTTTAATAATCATAGATGTCTTTTTTCAATAAGAAAAACAATTGGGAAGTTTCATAAGTTTCAGCTGTGTGTTTCCACTGCTTGACCATGCCAAAATGGCTGAGTCTTATGTACAAAACCAAACCAAAACAAAACCTTCATGTAACATTCATGACACAAAAAATCAGTGGATCCATTACTTTATATGAAAGGAATCGTATGCAGAGCTACCAAACCAAAATGTAGGCAATAAGGTGCCATATTTCTTGGCTCTGAGGAAGTTTCATAACCATGTTTAGAACATACTTTATTTACATGTTATTTTCATGTTTCATGGCTTTCCAGTTCTAAAAACAGAAGCCAAGTATTTAATAAAGCCTGGGACTCATAGGGCCAACTCATTTAAAATCCTCACATATCATGCTTTTAAGAATATTATCATTTATAATTTTTATATTAAAGAAGACCCAAATGTGGATATATATTCTGTACTTAGTAAAGTCACAAATGACAACACTTGTGTTCTCTCATTCACTGATTCAAAAAGTAGACAAACTTCAAGGGCTTCTCACTGTTACCTAAATTATACAAATATCCCAGTCTACTCTTTAAACTGTCCTGGCAACATCCTATAAAATTATTTAATTCATTTTTATTATTAATAGCATCATGATTAATAAAGAGTCCTATCTATCTATCTATCTATCTATCTATCTATCTATCTATCTATCTATCTATCTATCTATCTATTGCTAAATTGTAAATTGATCATATAGGAAAGAATATAGGAAAGTCACAGCATGTTCATCACAGACTCAGGGAATTCAGCCTTTAATTTGTATTCAGCAAGAGAAATCAGTGGTAACAGGTATGAAGGACAAAGTCTCAAGGGGATAACATTTGGCACATTAAATGAACCACAAACACAATTTTCTGGCTAAAAAACTTGGGATGCAAATGTCAGACAACTGAGACAGGTTGTATGTACACTAGATATATGTCACAAAGAGTTTCATAGACCGTATGAGAACATAAGATCACAGAGAGGACAGCTACTAGATTTTTATAATTTTTATAATCTCTCTACTTTTGTGTCTCTTTTCTTTTGTATCATGAGACAGACAGGATCTCATTTTCCTGGGTTTGTCTCAATAACTCAAGCACCTTAGCTTCCCAAATAGAGGCAACATAGCCATGCACCATTGTTCATAACTACTGACAAGTTTTAAATGGGAGATATATGTGGCTATATGTTGTTTTTGCGGGGAGGGGTATATTGAGGGAATCCTTTTGAAAATGCCAATGGTAGAGTTAGTTCTAGATGGTAGGCTTTTCTCCTCAGTATAGGTGGGGAGTTATTTACTTTTTCATGTGTCAGATATTTATTTTTAATTTTAGAGGGACGTGCAAGTTTGTATTTTCCTGTACGTGTATTATTGTGATGTGATTGTACTTCAAGTTTTTTAGAGTAATTAAATTTGTTTGTAACGATCAAGCCACATCATTTGAACTATTTTCTAAAAATGTAGGTACTTTGACAGAAATTATTCCATCAAGTCTATCTTACAAAGTTTGTGAAAGTGACCTCTAATTCTTAATTAGTAAGGTTAAGGGCCTGTGTAGATTGAAACTCCATGATAGTGAGAATAGATACTTGATATCTCTTAATGGTCAAAGAACATTAGGAGTGCCTGTTACAGTTAGAAATTTTAAGGCATAATTAAACAAACAACTTGATGTGAACATGTTAATTAAGAGTATATGGATATAAGCAGAATTTTTCAAATTTCTAGAGAAAATCTGTTACTTTTCCTTCTGATCCAATTTTAATAAGGCATGATTAGTACATTAACAAAGATTTTGTTACAAAAGAGTGGTGGTAAACAGAATTTGATGAGACCCTTCCTGAATACATACTATTGACATCTGATGTAAAGGGGAAAGAATTAGGGAGCACAAGTATATTTTCTTTTGAGACCTTTTCATTGTATAATTTTTTTAGAGGATAGAAAAAAATGACAGATGACACCTAATACTTTCCTTGTAAGTGACAACACAGTATCTGGGGTCTAGCTGAAGAGAAGTTGTCTATGAAGATCATATTTCTGAATACAAAGAGGATTTCCATGGTGGTTAGATTCAATAAAGATTATACTAAAATGTTATCAACTCATAAATACACATTTATTTGATGTGAAACTTTAGATACAATAATGAAAACACTTTTTTCCCTTGGGGGAGGGCCAAGTTTATTGGGTAGTGCCATCCCTGGGCTGGTAGTCATGGGTCCTATAAGAAAGCAAGCTGAGCAAGCCATGTGAAGCTAGCTAGTAAGCAGTACCCTCTGTATCAGCTCCTGCCTCTGGGTTCCAACACTGCTTTAATTCCTGTCCTGACTTTTTCCAGTGTTGGACATGTAAGCCAATTAAAAAAAACAAAAAACAAAAAACAAAAACAAACAAACGAACAAAAAAACCTTTTCTTTCCAACTTGCCTTTGGTCATGGTATTTTGTTGCAGTAATAGAATTCCTAACCAAGACACCATCTGTCAGAAATTGTGATTATTAAGTCAAATGATTTGGAAAAATCCATATTTATCGAAGAAGGATCCTTATCAGAGCATAGGATGTTTGCCTATATAGATGAAGAGGGCAGGTTGAGCGCTAGCAGGCATGCATTTATTTTATTTTATTTTATTTTATTTTATTTTATTTTATTTTATTTTATTTTATATTAGTTTAGTTTAGTTTAGTTTAGTTTAGTTTAGTTTTATTGTGGATGTAATATGATTAGATTCAAGTTTCTGTCATCCGGATTTCCTCTGATATTCTTTTTTTTATATTTTTTATTAGGTATTTTCCTCATTTACATTTCCAATGCGATCCCAAATGTCCCCCATACCCTCTCCCCCACTCCCCTACCCACCCACTCCCACTTTTTGGCCCTGGCGTTCCCTGTACTGGGGCATACAAAGTTTGCAAGTCCAATGGGCCTCTCTTTCCAGTGATGGCCGACTAGGCCATCTTTTGATACATATGCAGCTAGAGTCAAGAGCTCTGGGGTACTGGTTAGTTCGTAATGTTGTTCCACCTATAGGATTGCAGATCCCTTTAGCTCCTTGGGTACTTTCTCTAGCTCCTCCATTGGGGGCCCTGTGATACATCCAATAGCTGATTGTGAGCATACACTTCTGTGTTTCCTAGGCCCTGGCATAGTCTCACAAGAGACAGCTCTATCTGAGTCCTTTCGGCAAAATCTCGCTAGTGTATGCAATGGTGTCAACGTTTGGAAGCTGATAAAGGGATGGATCCCCGGATATGGCAGTCTCTAGATGGTCCATCCTTTCCTCTCAGCTCCAAACTTTGTCTCTGTAACTCCTTCCATGGGTGTTTTGTTCCCAATTCTAAGAAGGGGCAAAGTGTCCACACATTGGTCTTCGTTCTTCTTGAGTTTCATGTGTTTAGCAAATTGTATCTTATATCTTGGGTATTCTAAGTTTCTAGGCTAATATCCACTTATCAGTGAGTACATATCATTTGAGTTCTTTTGTGATTGGGTTACCTCACTCAGGATAATTCCCTCCAGGTCCATCCATTTGCCTAGGAATTTCATAAATTCATTTTTTTAATAGCTGAGTAGTACTCCATTGTATAAATGTACCACATTTTCTGTATCCATTCCTCTGTTGAGGGGCATTTGGGTTCTTTCCAGCTTCTGGCTATTATAAATAAGGCTGCTATGAACATAGTGGAGCATGTGTCCTTCTTACCAGTTGGAACATCTTCTGGATATATGCCCAGGAGAGGTATTGTGGGATCCTCCAGTAGTACTATGTCCAATTTTCTGAGGAACCGCCAGACTGATTTCCAGAGTGGTTGTAAAATCTTGCAATCCCACCAACATTGAAGGAGTGTTCCTCTTTCTCCACATCCTTGCCAGCATCTGCTGTCACCTGAATTTTTGATCTTAGCCATTCTGACTGTTTTGAGGTGGAATCTCAGGGTTGTTTTGATTTGCATTTCCCTGATGTTTAAGGATGTTGAACATTTTTTCAGGTGCTTCTCTGCCATTCGGTATTCCTCAGGTGAGAATTCTTTTTCAGCTCTGAGCCCCATTTTTTAATGGGGTTATTTGATTTTCTGGAGTCCACCTTCTTGAGTTCTTTATATATATTGGCTATTAGTCTCCTATCGGATTTAGGATAGGTAAAGATCCTTTCCCAATCTGTTGGTGGTCTTTTAGCAACACACAAGTAGACCAATGGAATAGAATTGAAGAACCAGAGATGAACCCACAGACCTATGGTCACTTGATCTTTGACAAGGGAGCTAAAACCATCTAGTGGAAATAAGACAGCATTTTCAACAAATGGTACTGGCACAACTGGCGGTTATCATGTAGAAGAATGAGAATTGATCCATTTCTATCTCCTTGTACTAAGGTCAAATCTAAGTGGATTAAGGAACTCCACATAAAACCAGAGACACTGAACCTTATAGAGGAGAAAGTAGGGAAAAACCTCAAAGATATGGGTACAGGCGAAAAATTCCTGAATAGAACAGCAATGGCTTGTGCTGTAAGATCAAGAATTGATAAATGGGACCTCATAAAGTTGCAAAGCTTCTGCAAGGAATATAATTAATTTTTATCACATATACTGATCCTGATTTCAAAATGCTAAAGCCCATGACCCCTCTTAGTAATTATCCTGTATAAGTATAACACACTTTTTACTTTATCTGACATGTTTTTACATCACTAAATCATCACAAAGGATTATTTCCTTTCCATTGTCCAGATATGAATAGTAATGTTCAGTGTCCTTGACACACTACTTATATTTGTCACATCTCATGCAGACATTTTGTGGGCACTTCCTAGCTTCTCTATGTTTTCATAGAGCCAGAAAAATCACTACTGATCATTGAGGGTTTAGTGCAAATGACAAAATGCCCTTTAGGCTCAAAATTTAATCAGTGTCATACATTCCATAGCTTTTACTAGACCTCATCACAGTGTTTGACAATGGTTGTGACTATATCTGATCATAACTATAATGGACATGGAATAGAAGTTACACTGAAGTTTTCCAAAATCACTTCCAGTTAATAGAGTTCAAATGTTCTTTTTACTGTCTCATGATCACTATGAATCTCCAAGAGACCAGTAACACGTTAAATTTTTGCAAAATTGTTTGAATCATTTAATTTTCTTTCAATATTTATCTCTATTATTGTGTCCATAGAGAACAAGAGCCATAAGTCATAAAATTTGTAACTAAAACAACTGTGATTCATCTAGAACTTGATGAGTCAGTGTATTGATTATCTATATTGACTACTGACACATTTCCCTTTCATTTCTAGTTATCCAGACACAAACACTTTTCCTCTTATTTTTGTTTTTGTAATAAAGTTCTTGCTTTGTAGTCCAGGTTGGCCACCATTCTAAATACAGAAGACTTTCTGATACTCAAATGTTTTTGCTGTGGTTTGGTTACCTTGTTATCTTGCTAGTATTGTTCTTGGTTATCTCTAAAGGATGGAAAACTAAGCTATATAGAAAAACATTGACTGATCGGTGAGTTGAATCACTTGATGTTTAATTATGAACTACTTGGAGATTGTTAAAAATTCATGCAGTCTTGTATTCATGGTGGTACAGGTTTAAAAGTCATTAAGAAGCAGCATGACTAGCTTGGATAATTAATATTTGGCTTGAAAAAGAAAAACATTGCAATTATGAACAGCATGACCCATGGTCAATTATCTATCACATTTTTTCAAGTGAACTCTATGATCCAAGTATATTTGTTGTAAAATTACCCATTTATTCATTTATTCAACAAATAGTTTATTATTGTTAGCTACTCAGTGTCAAGAGTTCTGCCAGAAACTGTCAAGAGTATAGAAATGAAACAATTTCCATGTCCTCAAAGAGCTTATTATCTATCAGAGGAGTTATTATCACTGCCAAAAAAAAGTCTTTTAATTCAAGGTGCATGTACTTATGGTTGTATTTAATTATTTAAATAACTCAAAGAAGACTAAATTTGCTTTTACTGGGAGGAATATAGTGGGAATACAGTGTGTGTGTGTGTGTGTGTGTGTGTGTGTGTGTGTGTGTGTATTCTAAAAAAGCCATAATGGATTTTTTAAAAATCCTATCACACAAAATGACTTTAAAATACCTTAAATGTACCTTCAGAGACTGATACTTATAATTTTTAACAACTAAAAATACACAATATAGTTGTTTCTTCCCAAATCTAATGCTCATGATATTGATCTTGTTAGCATGCAGATTAGTTTAGTAGGTCTAATTTTGTGGGACTTTGCATTTCTTTTTTTTTATTACATATTTTCTTCAATTACATTTCCAATGCTATCCCAAAAGTGCCCCCCCCCCACTCCCCTACCCACCCATTCCCATTTTTTGGCCCTGGCATCCCCCTGTACTGGGGCATATAACCTTTGCCTGACCAATGGGCCTCTCTTTCCAGTGATGGCCGACTAGGTCATCTTTTGATATATATGCAGCTAGAGTCAAGAGCTCTGGGGTACTGGTTAGTTCATAATGTTGTTCCTCCGATAGGGTTGCAGATCTCTTTAGCTCCTTGGATACTTTCTCTAGCTCCTCCATTGGGGGCCCTGTGATCCATCCAATAGTTGACTGTGAGCATTCACTTCTGTGTTTGCTAGGCCCCGGCCTAGTCTCACAAGGGACAGCTATATCACCTTCCTTGCAACAAAGGCTTGCTAGTGTATGCAATGGTGTCATCGCTTGGAGGCTAATTATGGGATGGATCCCTGGATATGGCAGTCTCTAGATGGTCCATCCTTTTGTCTCAGCTCCAAACTTTGTCTCTGTAACTCCTTCCATGGGTGATTGTTTCCAATTCTAAGAATGAGCAAAGTGTCCACACTTTGGTCTTCCTTCTTCTTCAGTTTCATATGTTTTACATATTGTACCTTATATCTCGCTATACTAAGTTTCTGGGTTAATATCCACTTATCAGTGAGTACATTTCATTTGAGTTCTTTTGAGATTGGGTTACCTCACTCAGGATGATGCCCTCCAGGTCCAACCATTTGCCTAGGAATTTCGTGAATTCATTCTTTTTAATAGCTGAGTAGTACTCCATTGTGTAAATCTACCACATTTTTTGTATCCATCCCTCTCTTGAGGGGCATTTGGGTTCTTTCCAGCTTCTGGCTATTATAAATAAGGCTGCTATGAACATAGTGGAGCATGTGTCCTTCTTACCGGTTGGGACATCTTCTGGATATATGCCCAGGAGAGGTATTGCGGGATCCTACAGTAGTACTATGTCCAATTTTTGGAGGAACTGCCAGACTGATTTCCAGAGTGGTTGTACAAGCTTGCAATCCCACCAACAATGGAGGAGTGTTCCTCTTTCTCCACATCCTTGCCAGCATCTGCTGTCACCTGAATTTTTGATCTTAGCCATTCTGACTGGTGTGAGATGGAATCTCAGGGTTGTTTTGATTTGCATTTCTCTGATGATTAAGGATGTTGAACATTTTTTCAGGTGTTTCTCAGCCTTTCGGAATTCCTCGGGTGAGAATTCTTTGTTCAGCTCTGAGCCCCATCTTTTAAGGGGGCTATTTGATTTTCTGGAGTCCCCCCTCTTGAGTTCTTTATATGTATTGGATATTAGTCCCCTATCTGATTTAAGATAGGTAAAGATCCTTTCCCAATCTGTTGGTGGTCTTTTTGCATTTCTATTAAGCTCTCAAGTAACTGACTATGTGCTTGGTCCATGAGACATATTTTGAGGAATAAAATATTAGGGCATGATTCTAAAAGTAATTTACTTATACTCAGAGACAACAGTGTAATACAAATAATGAGGAATGTAGTCCCCCATAAGAATGTAGTATCAATATGTGAACACTAGAGTGGTTAGACAACGCCAGGCAGAATTAATGTAGTCAGAACTTGCAAGTGAAATATGTAGAGGAGACTTTGTGAAGGAGGTCAATAATAGGTCATAATGTTGAAAGCATATTTTGGATAATGCCATGGAAAACCTAATGGTAAAACAAAGAAGCTTCAAGATCAGTTTGCCCTTTGGCATGGTAGGGATGCAGCCTGAAAATCCAATAACAATACCCCAGGGGACAAATAAAAAAACACTACCATCATATGCCATGTGCTTACAGCACTGAGTTTTTCTGTAGGGAATACTTGTACAATTTTGAATAAAGCTACCATATGTGTACCTGGCAAGGAAAGCATGTATAGTCAGTCTCTCGTTGGTTTTGGAATCTATACAGGGTATGCAAACTAGTATTCAGTAATATAGTATAACATGAGGTACAATTAAAAACTAAAGATTGGGAGGACATCAAGTGAAGGATTGGTATTTGGTACACAATTAGGTACTCAGTTTTGGAAGATGATGAAATTGCCCACAGGAAAAAAAATGTAGAGTGAACTTCTTAGGCCTCTTTGAGTGCTAATGGATAAGATGACTCCTTTTACACAAACAAAGGCACAGATGCACAATATGGCATAAACTTCTAAAGGTTTCCTGGAGTTTTCTGAAGTTAAGTTTATTTCTTCTTAAATTTATAATCCTAATAAAGAACATAAAATTGTGGCACTACAAAGTATTGTGATAGGAAGAAAGGCATGTATGGAAAAATAAAACAAGAAGCCTTCTGGAGGTAAGAGAGGCAAATTTCCGAATGAGATTGCCCAAATGAAAGGAAAAGAAATCCTCAAAAGGAAAGTCAACTTATCAGAAGTTGAGGAAGAGTCAATGCTGATAAGAACTGAAAATCCTAGGATATAGAGAACATGTATACACTACTCAATGATAGAATAGAAATGAGAAGCAGATGAAAGGAAGATCAGACTATAAAGATGGTAGAGAAGATAGATAAGGGGAAGAGGAGTTCTAAGAAAAATTAGAGGAAACTTGAAGAAGTTCATGTAAGTGGAAAATTTTCCTAAGAGGGTAAGAGTCACATCTTGAGAAAATGTTGGAATTGGATATCATAAACAGAAGGGATCTAGAAAGGATGAAGTCAAGATCTGAAATCAATGTATGACATATTGTTATGATGAAATGAATACATTTTCTCTTTTGAAATTTTTACCTATTCTTTGATGTGTGTGTGTGTGTGTGTGTGTGTGTGTGTGTGTAACACACACAAATACAACACCCATTGACTTTTTCCAACTTATGGACACCCATCCTACAATGTTCCCCTTTCCATACTTTATATCCTCTTGGTTTCCTTTTTTTCCAATTTTTTATTAGATATTTTCTTTATTTACATTTCAAATGCTATCCTGAAAGTCCCTTATACCCTCCCCCTCCCTGCTCCCCTACCCACTCACTCTAATTTCATGGCCCTGGCATTCCCCTGTATTGGGGCATATACAGTTTGCAAGACCAAGGGGTCTCTCTTCCCAATGATGGCCGTCTAGGCCATCTTATGCTATATTCCTCTTGGTTTTCTTATATACAATTAATATTGCCCATATATGCATGTTATGGGGCTACCCACTGGAGCATGGAATCCTACCAAGAGATATATCCCTGAAGAAAACTGACTCTTCCTCCCCCAGCAGCACCATCATTAGCATAAGAACTAGCTAAACCAAGAGGAATACACACACACACGTCAAAGAATAAGTAAAAATTTCTCATGAGGCTCTCCCTTCCACATGCTGGAATGGCTTGATCACAGATAAACACAGCTGCAGTTAAGTTATAGGTTCTGAAGCCCTGTCATGTCCAGAAGATACGTGCCCCAGTTTCTTCTTCCAATATTTCTACACCTTCTTCTGTGATGTTTGTTAGTTCTTATGGAGAAAATTTAGGATATAGATGGCCCATTTAGGGCTGAGCCCTGTGCAGTTACTTGCTCATTACACTTTGAGCAGTTGTTTTTCTTTGTAATGCCTTTGTTCACAGTGAAAAGAGGCTTCCTTGGTAAGGGGTAAAGTGCACACTATTCTAGACATATAAGGATAAGTATTTAGAAGACATTTTGATATTATGTTCATTTATTAAAAATAATAGGAGTATGCCCCTGCAGACTATGAAATTCATAGCCATGAGTTCTTGACTAGATTTACAGTATCAGTCAAGAGTCTAATTGTGGAGGTTTTCAGTCCAATGATATGGCTCTTAGCTAACCCCAAAGACATTAGTTTCTAAATGCACTATTAGGCATATCTTACTGTGTAGTTATTATTGTAGTATTCAGTATTTATGGCTCAATGTGACTATTGTATTTTTAACTAATTAATTTATTTATTTATATCCCAAACACTGCCCTCTTCTGGTTCCCCCTCACAAATCCCTCCCCTCAAACCCCTTACTGTTCTCCTCTAAGATGGTGGTGCCCCACTAGGTATCCCCCATCCTGAAGCATCAAGTCTCTGCAGAATTAGGTGCCTCTTCTCCCGCTGAGGCTAGGCAAAACAGCCATGGAGACTGAGTTACACATCTGCCACGTATGTGCTGAACAACTCAGTCCATCCCATGTATGTTCTATGATGAGTGACTTAGTTTCAGAGCTCTCAGGGGTCCAGGTTATTTGACTCTGTTGCTCTTCCTGTGGGGTTCCTATCTCCTCAAGTGCCTTCAATCCTCCCACCCTGCAACTCTTTCATAAAAGTTGCTGACCTTCATCCAGTGTTTGGCTGTGGGTATCTGCATCTGTTTCAGTCAGTTGTTGGGTCCAGCCTCTCAGAGGAATGTTATTCTAGACTCCTGTCTGCAAGCATAACATAGTGTCAGGGATTCGTGTTTGCCTATAGGATGGGTCTCAGTTTGGGCCAGTTACAGGTTGGCCAGGCCTTCAGTCTCTGTTCAATGTTTGTCCCTGAATTTCTTTTAGACAGGGCATATTTTGGGTTAAAAGTTTTGTGGGTGGATTGCTGTTCTTATCCCTCCAGTAGGGGTCCTGCCTGGCTATAGGCAATGGTCTCTTCTGATTCCATGTCCCAACTGTTAGGCATCTCAGCTAAGGTCATTCGCATTGACTCCTGGGAACCCCCATCCCCATCCCAGATTACTGAGACTTCTTAGAGATGCCCCCACCTTCCCACCCCCTTGAGCTGCAGATTTTCATTTATTCTCCTGGCTCTCTGGGTTACTCTACTGTCCCCTGTATACCGGATCCTGTCACCCCCCCTTCCCCCTTTCACCCCCCACCCACTTTCCTTCATCCCTCTGCCTCCCATGATTATTGTGTTCCCCCCTTCTAAGTGGGACTTAAACCTCCTTACTTGGGCCTCCCTTGTTTTGCTTGTTTGGCTCTGTGGGGAGTATCATGGGCATTCTCTACTTTATGACTAACATCCACTTATCAGTGAGTACATACCATGCATACTCTTGTAAGTCTGGGTTACTTGTCTCATTTCCCCTGCCATACTTCCAACTGTGAAAGCTAGGGGGAAGTTTACAACTCAGTACCAGCTTGATTTCTACCAAACTTATAAATAAAGTGAATTATGTCTTCATCAAAGGATTTTGCCCTCCTGTTCTTGAAAACAACTAAGCAATGGCAATAGCCTGTATTATTTGGGTGGCAGGGGGTCTCTTGTATTACCCTGATCAACAACTTGAAGGGAGATAGCCCAAACCTGGCATCAGGTAATTATTTTTTATTGTTCCTGACTTCATTGTCAATTTTATATGTGTATATAATGCATTCTGTTCATTTCCACAAGTTGTTACCCTCTTTTTGTCTCCTCTGTCTTCTGCCAAGACCCTTCTTCATTTAGTGAGTAGGTGTTAGAACTAGGGACCAGGAAGGATATGTTAAAGTGCTGAGCTATATGTGCAGCTGAAATTGCTCTTTTCCAGAGGCATTGATATCACCTATGAGAACAGAGTTTGCATAGCCTAATTGCTTCTCATAGACTTTACTTCTTAATATAGACACTGTGATGTTCAGTTTGAACATAGAGTTTAGAGGGGACAAGTCATCTAGGTGCAGCATGTTCAGACAAGTTGCCGCTGTTCTTCCCTTCCCTTTTTCCTCTGTCCTCTCCTCACCTTGGCTGTTTCTTAGCTTTAGGTTTTACTTGTGGTGAATGGGAAAGTACCCAATTACTCTTTCCTGATGGTTGGGCTGAGGGTGACTATGAGGCTGCCTTTGTATTTTCAACCTTAGGGCTACTCATGATTTGTAATCTATTGCCCCTGAACAACAAAGAGCTTACTGGGAGATCACTGTGAAACTCACTATTGCCTAATCTATCTTCTGAAAATTACAAGTCAAAGCCCATCAGTTACTAGAATCCCAGCATCTGCCTGCATTTCTTATCATCCTAACTTCCTCTTACTTAGCATGAGGCTCCAGAGATCTTTTTCTTGTGCATTTACAGCCACTTTAACCTTTTCTTTCCTCCACTCATGACTAACGTTTATGCAATGAATAGGATCTCATATTACCAGTACTCTAAAACATTACAAGCTTCTCAGAATATCCCAGTGATATGGCTACTGCAATTTATAGCATTTGCAGATGAAGAAACTGAGGTAAAATAGGGGTGATGAACCTTATTAGAAGCCACACAGTATGTGTGTGGTGGAGGTGGGATTTGCATATGCAGCTTGTTTGATATGCTCATATTCTGATAAGGACATCACAGTGTCCCTCAGAAGGCATGCACTGAGCGACTTGGTGAAGGGGTTCTCTGGGCTGGTCCCATGCTTAGAGTTCCTAAATCTCAGCTCTTGAAATTCAAAAGCCATGGATTTGGCTCTCATTTCTTTCTATTTCAGTAATGTCATCCTTTGCTCGTTCCAATGAAGAGGGCAGGAGTGCAGTATAACATGTATGCCCCAGGGTGTAAGGTAGCACAATCAGTATCCTGCCCTACTTTTCAAGCATCACTACAGGGTAGAAAGTAATTAAATGTTAATTCCCATCCCTCCTCTTCAAATGTTCTATCGTGATGTCTGCTTTCAGAAAAAAACTTACTCCACACAAAAGTAACTTGATTCTATACAAAATGTTTTAATGCCAGTGTTCAGTCCCTTAATGGAAAGATTTTCATTACCTTATATGCATATCTTTCAATTAAAGCAAATAGTGAGCCTATGGCCATTATCACAATCCTTTAATATTTTGTAACAAAACAAAACAGAACCAAAACAAAACAAATTAACAAAAAAAAAAAAAAAAACCTGGTGTGAGGAGACCAGTTCACAGTAAAAACTTTACTTATGTAAGCATGAACCCCAACACAGTTGTCCCATAAAATAATGGTTGACTATGTGATGACCATAAAGAGGACAGCCCTCACATGAGGACGAGATTTCTGCCCTATGCTTGACTGAACATTTCCATGTGGCTAAACTTAGGTCTTCTGCTCTTTGTGAGTATTCTCAACTGACTCCCTATTGTGATTTCTAATGGCTGAAAACTCATGCCTAATTCCTTCAAAGATTAGATTTACAACTATCCCCTTGTTAAAATAAGCCAAGAATGACAATTAGGCTTTTAGGAAAGCACTTTTTTTGAGGGGTTACTAGACCCCTCAAAAAACCATAGGAGGTTGTTAGCCTCCTATGTTACAGCTTAGTAATTTTGTTACAGTGCCACATGTAACTGACCAGTATACTCTTGGGTCCTGAAGAAACTGGCAATGGAAAACCATCAGCCTCATAGAAAGTCAGACCATTTTCTCACAGCCTAGGAGAAGTGATGTCTTTGAGAGCTCCAAAGATGAACAAAATGATACAATGGGTAGAAACACAGACATACGCCTCTGCCAAGTCCCCATTACAATTTTCTGTTTCTCAAATGGAGATTAAATGCGGTGCCAAAATGCGTCATCTGGTGTTGCATTTTGGTAATGTGGACAAATGTCGACAAAATTCCTGTGGAGGCTCAAAAAATCCGATTATTTATGAATTAAAATAAAATGAAATTTTACTATCTGAAGAAGTCTCAACTAAGGCTGGACTCACTGTGCTATTAGCAATACATAACTCCTTACTCCTTAAATTCAGAAACTCAAACACACCACACACACAAACACACATACACACACATAGACACACACACACACACACACACACGCACACGGAGGCAGAGAGGGGGGGAGAAAGAGGGACAGAAAGAGAAAAAGAGGGAGGAAAGAGATAGAGTGAGAGACAGAGAGACAGACAGAGATAGAGACAGAGACAGACACAATGTTTTATGTGCTATCTGTATTAAGGTGGCTGTTACATTTCAACATAACTGTAAGAAACCCATTTCCAATTACATTGGGCATAAAACAAACCGTGTATTTTGTCTCTGATAATATATTTGTGTTGATTCATGTTAGCTTGGATCAGCCTCTCTCCCTTCTGATCTATATAACTTCTCTTAGAACCTTTAGACCATTAGCCAGTAAGCTAAAGAAACAAAACTGGCCTATTTTTAAATGTTCCATATTGGAATGTTTTATTTTATTTTATTTTATTTTATTTTATTTTATTTTATTTGTTATTTTATTTATTTACATTTAAAATGTTATCCTTCTTCACAGTTAAACCCCCTATCCCCTCCCCTGTCCCTCTGCTTCTATGAGGGTATTCACCCACCCACTCCCTCCCAACTCAGTGCCCTAGCATTCCCCTATGCTGAGTCATCCAGCCTACACAGGACCAAAAGGCTCCCATTGATGTCAGATAAGGTAATCCTCTGCTACATATGCAGCTGGAGCCATGGGTCTCTCCATATATACTCTTTGGTTGGTGGTTTAGTCCCTGGGAGTTCTGGGTGGAGGGATCTGGTTGGTTGATATTATTGTTCTTCCTGTAGTGTTGCAAACCCTTTAAGCTCCTTCAGTCCTTCCAATAACTCCTCAATTGGGGTACCTATCTGATGGTTGGCTGAGAGCCATCTGTATCGGTCAGGCTCTGACATAGCCTTTCAGGTGACAGCTATACCAGGCTCCTGTCAGCAAGTGTTTCTTTGCATCAACAATAGTGGTTTGGTGTCTGCTTGTGGGATGGATCCCCAGGTGGGGCAGTCTCTGGATGCCCTTTCCTTCAATCTTTGCTCTATTCTTTGTCCCTGCATTTCCGTTTGACAGGAGCAATTCTGCATTAATATTTTTGAGATGACTGGGTGACCCCATACCTCAAAATTGTGTCTATCCACTAGATTGGTCTCTACAGGTTCTGTCTTCACTTTGTTGGGTATTTCAGTTAATGTCATTCCTGTTGTGTCCCAGGAACCTCTTGGGTCCCTAGCATCTGAGGCTTTCTTGTGGCTATCCCAGTTCACTATCCTCCACTGATACACACCTCCATTTGATTTCCTGACCCTCTGTACTTTTCATGTATCCTCCCACACCTGATCCTATCCCCCCTCTTGCCTCTCATTCCTCTCTCCCTCCTAGATCCCTCCCTCCATCTACTTTCCCTATTATTTTCTTCCCCCTTCTTAGTAGGACTGAAGTATCCTCACTTTGGTTTTCCTTCTTAGGTTTCATATGGTCTGGGACTTACATCGTGGATATTCTGATTTTTTTTTTTTTTACTGCATTAAAGTATAGTGTGTGTGTGTGTGTGTGTGTGTGTGTGTGTGTGTGTGTGTGTGTTACTAATTCCTGAGAACTGGGTGGTTTCGCTTGCATTTGCATTTTAATATAAACTTTTATCACATATGTTTGTGGGTACAATAGCTTCAGTTAAGTGAACTCAGTGGAATAGTACCATAGTACGTAGCTCTTTACATATTAATGGTAGTCTTTCCAGTGAATGAGCTCTATGAATAATATTGCATCTCCATAGAGTTTGGTTTGATGGGCAACGTAACTGCTTTTGGTAAGTTTTTTTTTTTTGTTTTTTTTTTTTTTTTTTTAGTGAAAAGGGATTTATAGTGAAATAGCAAGGTGATAGACTGAAACAAATATCCCTAGAATTTGGTCCTTCAGGAACACTTGGTACACTGAGAAATCCAGCAAACTCAAATACACCATTTAACCTCCCCCTCATGCTCATGTAGGTAATTCTAAATAAAATCAGGTTAGGAAGGCAGGAGGAGACCTGTTAGGAAAAAGAAGGGTCTTGGCAGAAGACAGAAGAGACAAAGAGAGGCTAACAAAATGTGGAAATGACCAGATTACATTATACAAACATGTAAAATTGACAATGAAGCCAGAAATTATAAAAACAAAGTAGCTTACTGTGAGAAAATAAATTTCTACTCTTAATAAACGAATGAGCCTCATATATTCAGTTATAGTAGTGCAAAACAAGCTAAGTAAAGGAACCAATTTTAAGTGAAGATACTTATTGATAATCAGACACACTTGATGCTGGAATGTCAGTGCTAAGTGGAAAAGGTCCTATTATCTGTTGGAAAAGATGAGCCTGTTACCTAGCCAAACAAGAAACAATAAAAAGATAATGTAATTGTTTATAATAAAATAAGTCATATATTTTACATACATATACTTAAATCTCATACAATTGCTTCTTTTAAAATCTATGCAATAGTTGGTGCTATGATCACTTTGTAAATTAGACACTCTGAAACTGATGAAGGCTAAGTAACTTACTTAAGCTCACAATACTAGCAAGTGATAAAGGAAGAATTCCAATCAGGTTTTTTTCATCAAAAGACAATACTTGATCTTTCTGCACAGGTACTCTGTTTTCTGAGAATTTGGAGGGAGTGCACAAATCTGGATTTCAATAAAGCAGGACCAAGTTGGTCCCCATTGAATGAAGGGACATACATTGTACACCTTGTATCCAGATCTTTTTTTTTTTTTTTTTTTTTTTCTTATGAATGCCCCATTCCCAAGACAACTGCTTGTTCCTTCCCCACACTCCTGTCCTTTCTACTTTCTTTTTTTTTTTTTTTTTTCCATTTTTTATTAGGTATTTAGCTCATTTACATTTCCAATGCTATACCAAAAGTCCCCCTTACCCACCCACCCCCACTCCCCTACCCACCCACTCCCCCCCTTTGGCCCTGGCGTTCCCCTGTACCGGGGCACACAAAGTCTGCGTGTCCAATGGGCCTCTCTTTCCAGTGATGGCCGACTAGGCCATCTTTTGATACATATGCAGCTAGAGTCAAGAGCTCAGGGGTACTGGTTAGTTCATAATGTTGTTCCACCTATAGGGTTGAAGATCCCTTTAGCTCCTTGGGTACTTTCTCTAGCTCCTCCATTGGGAGCCCTGTGATCCATCCATTAGCAGATCTTAAACAAGTCACTTCTATGTGTCAGAAGCAACTTCACTGCCAGAGCAATCACCTCAGCCAGGCTAGCCTTTCAGTGCTCACCTGGCAGGTTTCCCAGAAAAAAACAAGGCAGAGTCATTTCATTGCCAGGAATGGAGCTAGATAACACTCATTTTAGCTCTTTTCACATGGTGTTAGTTCTCACTGTATGAAATAAATATGTCAGGCATCAAACCCTCAGTGACAAGAAATCTCTAAGAACATCTTGGATACTGTTTTTGAGAGAAAGCTTAATCCAAAGATTGGTGTGTCCTTGGAACAAAGATACCTTAAACCCTTAATCCTGGAATTGTTTGGGCAGCTAAGCCATGCACTGCCTTCTGATTTAAACAGACAGTTCCTTAATTGATTTACATCTTCATTGGTGACTGCACCTTTAATGCTGTACTGCCTCAAATCTATCCACTATTGATAATTTTTTACAGTAAAGCATATAAAAATGGTAGGTTAAAATAATTTTAAAAGATATTGGGTTACTCAGAAGAAAATTAAAGTGAATGCACTTATGTGAAGGAAAAAAAAAGAAGAAGAAGAAGTAAGTCCCAGTTCTAAGAGTCAATTTACTAATTAGAGACAAGGTAAATGTGAACTCCAAGAGATGCAGTGCAGGAATTGGAGACCATAACTACACTGGAGTTTGATATGTGATAGTGAAAAGGTGCCTGATAAAGAGCCTTTAAGGTTTTCTTTGCCTTATGGTCATCAAGCTTTATTTAGTAGCTAAACCTCTGGATTCACAGCTTTGTAGAATCAGGGTGTGCTATTTATTTATTTATTTATTTATTTATTTATATTAAATCTCAATATCTCATTTGAGTGTCCTCAATAACTAATACTAAAATGACAGTTTTTCTTGATGTTTTGTTGTTATAGTTTTTTTAATCCAAACAATGCTTATGCTTTGGAGAACTAAGGAGGACAAAATACAAATTAGTACAGTAGAGTATATTTACTTTGGTTTCTTGACTTTATGTAGATACATGACTGTAATCTCAAAGATCTTCTCATTATCTGTTGACATTTCCTGTAAGAACAAATAGTTTTAAGATTGTGCAGTTGGGAAATCAGCTATAGGCTTTGGTCATGATATCAGTGAACTGTCCATGTCCATATTGTAGTGAAAAAGAATGGGATCTTCAAAAGAATGACAAAGTGTCTTTACTGACAAGAATAGTTAGACAGTACATTTAATGCTGATTAATTCCTTTGAAAGAGAAGTTGCAGTTAAATCACAGTTTTTCATCTTCAAGTTTATTAAGCACAGTGGGAATGCATCCTAGTAAGGGCATTCTATTCCAGAAACCTAGACTTAAAAGTAGTCACAGAAATACCTTGAAAGGAGAGAAAGCAGTAGAGCAAGACTTTGGAAACTTAAGGACAAGCCTTGATACTTTCAGGAAATATCCAGGTGACTTTAGATAAGTCCTTCCCCTCAACCATTCTGAGCCCACATTTCTCATATTAAATTTGAGAATAGCTTTTTTTTCTTGTGAGGAGCCAATGAAATAGCTTTCTAAACTATAAAATTCCAGATAAATGTTGAGAAAGGTTATTGCGAGTCTCCAAAGAGAATGAAGAAATTTCTCTATGTTATGAGTAAAATATGATTTGTTGTTGTTTAATAACTATAGAATGTTTATAGTTTATGAGGTTGCCAGCTGGCATACTTTATACTGAAGTCAAAACAGATAAACAAGGAGATAGCTCTTTTGTAATGAGTAATGGGAGGATTAGTGATGTTGTAAGCTCATAGTTCTTCCAGAATCAGTTTCCATATAAACATTTTTCAGTTAGAAATTTATGAAAAGGCCTTTGGAGAACTGAGTTCCATAATTCTATTTAGATACATTGTAGTTCTTCAGCCAAAATTCTGGTTAAAAAAAAAAACAGCAACATAAAAAAAAACAACAACAATAAAATGAACTTCAAAACCACATATGTCTCAGTAGCCTTAGAGTTCTGTGACTAGACTATGCCTTGTGTAGAACTCTGAACACTTTCAGTGACCATCCCATGCTACCTTTCAAAACACCCATGTATGTGAACATAGCTTTGTAAGCCTTCCTTAAGCCATATGTAAGGTAAGTATGACCAAGAATAAGAATGAGGAAACCTTTGAAACTCACTATCTTAGTTATAGCAAGGTGTCATAAAGTGCTAACAACTGCCATTATTTTGGAAGTCCTCAATATCTTGCTAAAGTTTTCAATGACAACTATACAGGAACCATTGGCAGCCATTGATGGCTGACAAATTTAACAGCTGTTTTCAATTTCCCTTTTCACTGTTGTGTTTAAATATTGAAAAGCTAGGTATTTGTAACTAGATTTGATCAAAATCTGTTGCTAACTCAGAAAAATGTGTATGGATTCCCTGGTGGCAGGATACATGTGCTTTATTCTCCCCTAGTAGAGAGTATACATAATATATTAAGGTACAGCAACCATATTGTGATCATAAGATGACATAATCTAAACATTTCCATCAGAAATATAAAAGATAACAAAAAGTCGGAGTTTAGTATAGTAGAAATTGAAACTGTGAATCCTTGAGAATATAAAAATACCCACTGAACTATGAGACAAACGATACAGATATATTGTTATTAACAGTAAATATTCTTGTACTTTCAAATAATACTCATTAGTGATTAGATACATCTATCTGAAAAGAATCTGAATCACATACAATACAAGATTATTGAAAAGGTGGAGAATAGTTTTTTTTTGTATTAGATATTTTCTTTATTTACATTTCAAATGTTATCCACTTTCCTGCTTTCCCCTCTGAAACTCCTTATCCCCTCCCTGTCCCACTGCTCATAAACCCACCCACTCCTGCTTCCTGGCCCTGGACTTACCCCACACTGGGGCCAGTGCCTTTGAGGAAAGCAAAGGCTTTAAAACACTATAATTAAAGGAGGGATCTGTGGAATCCTTTGCTAGACATTATTTTCATGTCTAAATTTTGAAGTTTCTATGATTAATGGTCAGTCCTTCTACCTCAATTTTATATATATGTGTGTGTGTGTGTGTGTGTATATGCATATATATATATGCATATATATATATACGATTACAGTAACAATTTGTTGTTTATTACCTCTCATTTAACATAACAGAGTTAGTGCAAGTTGTAAGCAAAAGCGTACTTAAGCCTTTCCTAAAACAATAAACACAAACAGATATCAGGTTTCTGACAAAATTTGCCACATAATTGCCTGCTTCTTAATACAGCCTATTAATGGAAAAAAGAGAAATGAAAGATTCCTCCACATGAAAACAATACCCTTAGCATAGGCACAGAAGTCTAAATTTTAAATTAGTTGTAAGTGAAAATTCAATTCCCAGAGTGTGATCACCCCCGATCCTCATCCACACATGTCTTTTTGAAGTGTCTGTGGTAGACAATGGCAGATCAGGAAATAAATCTGGAAGGGAGAATCAAAATCAATCAAACAAACAAAAGACACAACAAGAAAACAAAGCAAAAGATACTAAGTCTATTTTAAATCTCTTACCAGAAAGACAGTATATCCTAAATCTGAAAATCTATAAAGAAATATTTTAGCATAATAGTATAAGCATTACAGAGAAATTAAAGTTGTATAAGATTTAAAGGGAAGCACACATGGTTTAAAGAGGTTGAATCCTATTTAAACAAAGGAACAATATAGAAAGGCATGTATGGCAAAAAAGAAACCACCTTCAAAATGTGTAACTTGTAGGATGGAGAGAAAAGAGTTGAAAAGAAGCAGAATGACTACTTGGCAATTGAATAGTCAGAAAGAACACCAACCAAGAAAAAAGGAGAATTGTAATCCCAATATTGGAGGAAAACCCAAAAATCTAAGCAATGACCACTTTAGTTATTACAGTCAAGAAGCAGGTGGCATTCAATTATATTGCTTAGTACCATAAACATAAAACAAAGAAGAGAGAAATTAAAGGTTATAACTGAAAAATGTGACAACATTTTATATTGAGGAACATTCCTCAAATTTATTCACAAAGCATTAAGAAAATGAAAAAGATGATTAAATATATACAAACAACTCTTAAAGCTAGAAAATTTTAAGACATAAATTTAAAAACAAACAGCAAAGTTGAATTAAATACTGTAACACAAAGAACATCAAATAGACTTTGTAAATGTTAATAAATGAGTGAAAATAACAAATGATGCCAGTATAGAATATTACAAGAGATGCAAGAAATGACTAAAATGAAAATTAATAATTGTCATTGAGAAAGGTAGAGATGGGAAAGGCAAAGAAAGAATATCCTTATATTACTGGAAGCTATGGGAAAAAAAACAGCACAGTGAGAAAACTTAATTATCTATCAGAGAAAATAGTTTCTACCCTTGAGAATGCTCTGTGTACAATTCTGTTATTAGATAGAACATAGTAATATCATTAAATACTTAAAGTGGCTTGACAGTCTTGTTCAGGTCAGCTGTATACTTTCTCATTATCTGCGTACTTTTTTTTTATCAGTTCTTAAGAGTATTGAAGTCCCCAATTCTAATATGGACATGTTTCATTTTTCTTTCAAGTTAATATTTTTCTTATGCATTTTCAAGTCTCATTATAAAGTCCATGCTTAAGAGGATTTTTCTCATAAAGAATTGAGTATTTATTATTATATAATATCCATTTTCTCTAATCATGTTATGTTTTTGTACTAATATGTATCTTCATGTCTAAAATCAATCTACTTAAATCCAAATAAATGGACATGTTAAAAAGAAGTGATAGAAAATGGAACACCATGCATATTAGTACAAAGAGCCATAACTCACAATGAAGATGTATCACTTATAGGTATTTATGTACTGAAGAACATAGCAACCACATTTATGAAGCAAAAACTTCAGATAATGACTCTAATGAAGAGTTCCATTCCCTCTACCACAGTTCCTCATCCCATTACTCCTTCCCCTTGCCTCCAAGAGGGTAGCCCCCTGCCATTAGGGCTCCACTTTTTCTGGGGCCTCAAGTCTCTCTAGGAGTAAGCACATCTTCTCTCACTGAAGCCTGACCAGGTAGACCTCTGCTATAATTGTGCCAGGGACCTCAGATGAGCCCATGTAAGCTCTTGGTTGATGGCTCAGTCTCTTAGTGCTCTCTGGGGTCTGGGTTAGTTGAGACTGTTGGTCTTCCTATGGGGTCAACCTCCCCTTCAGCTTCTTCAATGCTTCCCTTAACTCAACCATAGGGGTCTCCCACTTCAGTCCTACGTTTGAGTGTAAGTATCTGCTTCTGTCTCAGTCAGCTACTGGTAGGGCCTCTCAGAGGACAATCATGCTAGGCTCCTGTCTGTAAACACATCATAGCATCTGTAATAGTGTCAGGCCTTTGTGGTGCCTGACCCCACCACACACATGCACACACACACATGCACACAGGAGATAGAACTCAAGTTGGGCCGATCACTGGACCTCCTTTCTTTCAGTCTCTTCTCCATTTTTGTCCCTGCAATTCTTTTTTTTTTAATTTTATTTTAATTAGGTATTTTCTTCATTTACATTTCCAATGCTATCCCAAAAGTCCCCCATACCCCCCCCACACACACACACTCCCCTACCCTTCCACACCCACTTCTTGGCCCTGCAATTCTTTTAGACAGGAACAGGTATGGGTCAGAAATTTTGACTGTAGGTTAGTAACTCTTTCCCTCAACTAGAGGCCCTGTCTATCTACTGGAGCTGGATGCTTCAAGTTTACTTTCCCCAACGTTGGGCATTTTGGCTAAGGTCACACCCAATAAGTCCTCAGAGTCTTTCACTTCCTGGGTCTCTGGTACATTCTAGAGGGTCCCTCCCCATCCCACCACATTCTGCTTATATCCATTCATTACCTTAGCCCTCAAGGTTTCTCTCCCCTCCCCTCCCCCACATATCTGACCCTGACCCCCTTTTCCTCTTCTTCTCCCCTTTCCCTTCCAGGTCCCTCCCTCCACCTCCTGTGATTATTTCCTTCCCACTTCTAAGTGGCGTTGAAACTTCCTCACTCAGGCATTTCTGTTTGTTACACTTCTTATGGTCTGTAGGTTGTATCCTAGCTATTCTCTACTTTTTGGTTAACATTCACTTATCAGTGAGTACATACCTTGCATGTCCTTTTGGGTCTGACTTACCTCACTCAAGATCTGTTTCCATCCATTTGCCTGCAAATTCATGATGTCCTCATTTTTTAATAGCTGAAAAGTATTCCATTGTGTAAATGAACCACATTTTCTATATCCTTTCTTTGGTTGAGGGATATCTGGTTGTTTCAGCTTACAAATAAGGCTGCTATGAACATAGTGGAACATGTTTCCCTGTGGTATGGTAGGTCATATTTTGGGTATATGCCCAAGAGTTTTGTAGCTCGGTCTTCAGGTAGAACTGTTTTCTGAGGAACCACCAGATTAATTTCCAGAGTGGTTGTACCAATTTGTAATCCCACCAGCAATTGAAGAGTGTTCCTCTTTCTCCACATTCTTGTCAACATGTGCTGTCACTTGAGTTTTTGATCTTAGCCATTCTGATTTGTGTGAGGTGAAGTCTCAGAGTCATTTTGATTTGTGTTTCCCTGATGACAAAAGACTTTGAACATTTCTTTAAGTGTTTCTCAGCCATCCAAGATTCTTCTGCTGTGAATTCTCTGTTTAACTCTGTATCCCATTTTTAAACTTGGTTGTTTGGTTTTTTGGAGGTTAACTTGAGTTCTTCATATATTTTGGATACTAGCACACTGTCTTATTTAGTGTTAGTGAAGATTTCTTTTCCCAATTTGTAGGTTGCTGATTTATCCTACTGATGGTTTCTTTTGCGGTATAGAAGCTTTTCATGAGGTCTCACTTACCAATTGTTGATGTTAGAGCCTGAGTCCTTGGAGTTCTGTTTAGGAAAATGTCCCTGGTGCCCATGAGTTTGAGACTCTTTCCCTCTTTCTATTCTATTAGATTCAGTGTGTCTGGAGTTATGTTGAGGTCCTTGATCCACTTGGACTTGAACTCTGTGCAGGGTGATAAGTATGGGTCTATTTTCATTCTCCTGCATACAAACCACCAGTAAGACCAGTACCATTTATAGAAGATGCTTTCATTTTCTGACATATGGTTTTAACTTCTTTGTCAAAGATCAAGTGTCCATAGGTATGTGGGTTCATGTTTGGGTCTCCAATTCTATTCCATTGATAGACCTGCCTGTTTCTGTACCAATGCCATGCAGTTTTTATCACAATTGCTCTGTAGTACAGCATGAGGTCAAGGATGGTGATTTCCCCCAGAAGTTCTTTTATTGTTGAAATTTGTTTTGGCTAACCTGGGTTTTTTGTTTTTCCATATGAAGTTGAGAATCTCTCTTTCCACACCTTTGAAGAACTGTGTTGGAATTTTGATGGGGATTGCACTGAATCTGTAGATTGTTTTTGGTAAGATGGCCATTTCCACTATGTTAATCCTACCAATCCATGAGCATGAGACATCTTTCCATCTTCTAAGGTCTTAGAATTCTTTTTCCATGGATGTATAGTTCTTGTCATACAGATCTTTCACTTGCTTGGTAAGAGTTACACCAAGATATTTTATAATATTTATAGTTATGGTGAAGGGTGTCATTTCTCTAATTTCTTTCTCAGCTTGTTTATCATTTGTGTAAAGGAAGGCTACTGATTTGTTTGAATTAATTTTATATCCTGTCACTTTGCTAAAGTTGATTATCAAGTGTAAGTGTTCTCTGGTGGAATTTGGGGGATCGCTTATGTATACTATCATATCATCTGCAAATAGTGATACCTTAATTTCTTCTTTGCCAATGTGTATCCCAATGATCTCCTTTTGTTGTTTTATTTCTCTAGCTAGAACTTCAAGTAGTATATTGGATAGATATGGCAAGAGTGGGCAGCCTTGTCTTATCCCTGATTTTAGTAAGATTGCATCAAGTTTCTCTCCATTTGATTTGATATTGGCTGTTGGTTTGATATATAGTGCTTTTACTATGTTTAAGATATCGGCTTTGAATTTTTGATCTCTCCAATACAATGAACATTTGGGGTGTTGTATTTTGTCAAAGGCTTTTTCAGCATCTAATGAGATGATCATGTGGCTTTTTTTTCCTTGAGTTTGTTTATATAGTATATTATGTTGATGGATTTTTGTATATTGAATCACCCCTACAACCCTAGGATGACACCTGCTTGATCATGGTGAATGATGGTTTTGATGTGTTCTTGGATTTGGTTTTCCAGAAATTTATTGAATAGTTTTGCATCAATATTCATAACTGGGATTGGTCTGAGGGTCTCTTCTTCTTCTTTTTCTTCTTCTTCTTCTTCTTCTTCTTCTTCTTCTTCTTCTTCTTCTTCTTCTTCTTCTTCTTCTTCTTCTTCTTCTTCTTCTTCTTCCTCTTCTTCTTCTTCTTCTTCTTCTTCTTCTTCTTCTTCTTCTTCTTCTTCTTCTTCTTTCTCTCTCTCTCTCTCTCTCTCTCTCTCTCTGTCTTTCTGCTAAAGGGGTTTTATTTAGTTCATCCATCCATTCAGCAATATATGAAGTCTGTCTTATGACATACCAACCCCATGTTCAAGACTAATTTCTTAATATCTTTTTTAATTAATTTTTTACACTCCGTATTCCATTTCCTGCCGCCTATTTACCCTCCAATTGCTCCACATCCAACACCTCCTCCCCTCACCCCTGTCTCCATGTGGGTTCCCCACCACTAACCCACCTGACCTCTAAACCCTCTGGGGCCTCCAGTCACTTGAGGGTTAGGTGCATCATCTCTGAATGAACACAGACCTGTCAGTCCTCTACTGCACGTGTGTTTGGTCCCTCATATCAGCTGGTATATGCTGTCTGTTTGGTGGTCCAGTGTTTGAGAGATCTTGGGGGTCCAGAATAATTGAGACTGCTGGTCCTTCTACAGGATCGCCCTTCTCCTCAGCTTCTTTCAGCCTTCCCTAATTAAAAAGCAGGGGTCAGCTGCTTCTGTCCATTGGTTGGGTGCAAATATCTGCCTAACGCTTTCAGGTGCTTGTTGGGTCTTTTGGAGGGCAGTCATAATAGGTCCCTTTTTTGTGAGCACTTCATAGCTTCAGTAATAGTGTGTGGCCTTGGGACTTCCCCTTGAGCTGGATCACACTTTGAGTCTATAGCTGCACCTTCTTTCCTCAGGCTTCTCTCCATTTCCATCCCTGTAAATCTTTCAGACAGAAACAATCATGGGCCAGAGTTGTGACTGTAGGATGGCAACCCCATCCCTCACTTGATGTCCTATCTTCCTGTTGGAGGTGGACTCTATAAGTTCCCTCTCCCTACTGTCAGGCATTTCATCTAAGATCCCTCCCCATGAGTCCTGGGAGTCTCTCACCTCCCAGGTCTCTGGTACATTCTGGGGGGGGGTCCCCCAACCTCCTATTTCCTGAGGTTGCCTGTTTCCATTCTTTCTGCTGATCCTCAGGGCTTCAGTCCTTTTCCCTCACCCAATACCAGATCAGGTTCTCCTTTCCTCCCCATTACCCCACCCCCATCCCATCTACTTTCGTTTCCAGGTCCCTCTCTCCTAACCACTTGTGATTGGTTTCTTCTGTCTCCCAAGTGGGACTGAGTCATCCTCACTTGGGCACTTCAGCTTGTTGACCTTTTTGAGTTCTGTGGACTGTATCTTGGGTATTTTGTCCTTTTTTTCCCCCTGTTTTTCTCATATCGACTTATTAGTGAGTACATACCATGCATGTCCTTTTGGGTATGAGTTACCTCACTCAGGATGATATTTTCTAGTTCCATCCATTTGCAAAACTCAGGATGTTCTCATTCTTAATAGCTGAGTAGTATTCCATTTTGTAAATAAACCACATTTTCTGTATCAATTCTTCTGTCTTGGGACATCTACATTGTTTCCAGCTTCTGGCTATCACAGATAAGGTCGCTATGAACATAGTGCAACACATGCCCCTGTGGCATGGTGGGGCATGTTTTGGGTATATTGCCAAGAGTGGTATTGCTGGGTCTTCAGATTGATCTATTTCCAATTTTCTGAGGAATCTCCAGAGTGATTTCCAGAGTGGTTGTACTAGTTTAAAATCTCACCAGCAATGGAAGAGTGTTCCTCTTTCTCCACATCCTCTCCAACATGTGTTGTCACCTGAGGTTTTGATCTTAGCCATTCTGATTGGTATAAGGTAGAATCTCAGGGTCATTTTGATTTGCATTTCTCAGACCACTAAGGATTTTGTACATTTCTTTAGGTCCTTCTCAGCTTCAGTTGTGAATTCTTGGTTTAGTTCTATACCCTATTTTTTAATTGGGTTGATTGTTTGTTTGTTTGTTTGTTTTGATGATTAACTTCTTGTGTTCTTTATATATTTTGGATATTAACCCAGTATTGGATGTGGGGTTAGTGAAGTTTTTTTTTTCCCAATGTGTAGGTTCCAGATTTGTCTTATTGTCTTATTGTCCTTTGCCTTACGAAGCTTTTCAGTTTAATGAGGTCCCATTTATTAATTCTTGATCTTAGAGCATGAGCCATTGGAGTTCTGTTTAGGAAATTTTTCCCCTGTGCCAATGAGTTCAAGAGTCTTTCCCACTTTCCCTTCTATTTGATTCAGTGTATCAGGTTTTATGTTGAGGTCCTTGATCCACTTGGACTTGAGCTCTGTACATGGTGACAAATACAGATCTATTTTCATTCTTCTACATACAAACTGCTAGTTAGACCAGAACCATTTATTGAAGATGCTTTCTTTTTTCCATTGTATATTTTTGGCATCTTTGTCAAAGATCAAGTGATGGTTAGTGTGTGGTTTCATTTCTGGGTCTTCAATTCTATTCCATTGGTCTACTTCTCTGTCACTATACCAGTACATATCTGTCTCTGTATCAACATCATGCAGTTGTTATCACTATTGCTCTGTAGTAAAGCTTGAGGTCAGGAATGGGGATTCCCAAGTTTTTATTTTACTGTTAAGAATTGTTTTCACTTTTCTTGGTTTTGGCCTTTCCAGATGAATTTGAGAATTGTTCTTTTCATATCTATGATCAATTGTGTTGGTATTTTGATGGGGATTGCATTGAATCTATATATTGCCTTTGGTAGGATGGACATTTTTCCTATGTTAATTCTGCCAATCCATGAGCATTGTAGATATCTCCATTTTCTGAGATCTTCTTTGATTTCTTTCTTGAGAGACTTGAAATTATTGTCATGCAGGTCTTTCACTTGTTTGGTTAGAGTTACCCCAAGATATTTTATATAATTTGTGGCTATTGTGAAAGGAGTTGTTTCCCTAATTTCTTTCTCAGCCTGTTTATCCTTTGTATAAAGGAAAGCTACTGATTTATTTGAGTTTAGTTTATATCTTGCCACCTTGCTAAATTTGTTTATCAGCTGGAGGAGTTCTCTGGAAGAATTTTTGGTGTCACTTATGTATGCTATCATATCATCTGCAAATAGTGATACCCTTATTTTTTGTTTACCAATTTGTATCCTCTTGATCTCTTTTTGTTGTCTTATTATTCTAGCTAATACTTCAAGTACTATATTGAATAGATATGGGGCAAGTGGGCATCCTTGTCTTGTCCCCAATTTTAAATTTCATCTGTTTCTGTTGTTATATCTCCCTTTTCATTTCTGATTTCATTAATTTGGATACTGACTCTTGGCCCTTTATTTAGTTTTGTTAGGGTTTTATCTATCTTGTTGATTCTCTCAAGTAACTAGCTTTTGGTTTTGCTGATTCTTTGTATTGTTTTCTTTGTTTCTATTTGGCTGGTTTCTGAGTTTGACTATTTTCTGTCCTCTAATCCTCTTGGGTGAGTTTGCATCTTTTTGTTCTAGAGCTCTCAGGTGTGTTGTTAAGTTGTTAGTGTAAGATATTTCCAGTTTCTTTACCAAGGCACTTAGTGCTATGAATTTTCTTCTTAGCACTACTTTCATTGTGTTCCATAAGTTTGGGTATGGTGTATCAACATTTTCATTAAATTCCAGGAAGTCTTTAATTTCTTTATTTCTTCCCTGATCAAGTTGTCATTGAGTAGAGAATTGTTTAGTTTTCACATGTATGTGAGCTTTCTGTAGTTTGTGCTGTTATTGAAGACCAGCCTTAGGCCATGGTTATCTGATAGGTTGCATGGTATTATTCAGTTTTCTTGTATCTGTTGAGGGTTGATTTGTGCCCAATTATATGGTCTTTTCTGGAGAAGGTACCATGATGTTCTGAGAAGAAGGTGTATTCTTTTGTTTTAGGGTGAAATGTTCTGTTGATATCTGTCAAATCCATTTGGGTCATAACCTCTCTTAGTTTCACTGTGTCTCTGTTTAGTTTCTGTTTCAATGACCAGTTCATTGGTGAGAGTGGGGTATTGAAATCTCACACTATTATTGTGTGGGGTTCAGTGTGCTTTTTGAGTTTTAGTTAATTTTCTTTGAAGAAGTACGAAGACCAAAGTGTGGACACTTTGCCCCTTCTTAGAATTGGAAACAATCACCCATGGAAGGAGTTACAGAGACAAAGTTTGGAGCTGAGACAAAAGGATGGACCATCTAGAGACTGCCATATCCAGGGATCCATCCCATAATTAGCCTCCAAACGATGACACCATTGCATACACTAGCAAGTGTTGGCTGAAAGGACCCTGATATAGCTGTCTATTGTGAGACTAGGCCGGGGCCTAGCAAACACATAAGTGGATGCTCACAGTCAGCTATTGGATGAAGCACAGGGCCCCCAATGGAGAAGCTAGAGAAAGTATTCAAGGAGCTAAAGAGATCTGCAACCCTGTAGGTGCAACAACATTATGAACTAACCAGTACCCCGGAGCTCTTGACTCTAGCTGCATATGTATCAAAAGATGGCCTAGTCGGCCATCACTGGAAAGAGAGGCCCATTGGACTTGCAAACTTTATATGCCCCAGTACAGGGGAATGCCAGGGCCAAAAAATGGGAATGGGTGGGTAGGGAAATGGGGGGGGGAGGGTATGGGGGACTTTTGGGAAAGCATTCTAAATATAATTGAGGAAAATATGTAATAATAAAAAATATTTTTAAAAAAGTTTATTTTATGAATTTTGGTGCTCTTTCGTTTAAGCATAGAAGTTCAGGATGGAGATTTTTCTCTTGGTGGATTATCCCCTTCATGAATATGAAATGTCCTTCTTCGTTATGCTTAATAACTTTTGGTTAAAAGCCTATTTTATTGGATATTGTGATGTTAACTTCTGCTTGTTTCCTGGGATCATTTGCTTGGAAGACCTTTGTCCATCCTTTTATTCTGAGACAGTGCCTGTCTGTTATTGAGGTATGTTTCTTGTATGCAGGAAAATGTTGGATCTTGTTTGTGTATCCACTCTGTTAGCTTATGTGTTTTTATAGATGAGTTGAGTCCGTTAATATTGAGAGATATTAAATAGAGTTGACTGTTAGTCCCTGATATGTTTGTTTTTGTAGGTGGCTTTATGTGCTTGTGGCTCTCTGCTTTTGACTTTCTTGTGAGATGCTTAATATCTTGTCCTTTCTTTGGTGCAGGTATCTTCTTGGTGTTGGAGTTTTCCTTCCAGGATCCTCTGTAGGGCTGAGTTGGTAGATAGGCAGTATTTAAATTTGGTTTTGTCCTGGGATATTTTGATCTCTCCACCTATGTTGATTAATAGTTTTGCTGGGTATAGTAACCTGGGCTGGCATTTGTGTTCTCTTAGAGTCTGCATGACATCTGCCCAGGCTCTTCTGGCTTTCATAGTCTCTGTTGAGAAGTCTGTGTAATTCTGATAGATCTACCTTTGTATGTTACTTGGCTTTTTTCCCTTGCAGCTTTTGATATTCTTTCTTTGCTCTGTGCATTTAGTGCTTTGATAATGATGTGACAAGAAAATCTCCTTGTCTGGTCCCATTTATTTGGTGTGCTATAAGCAGTAACCCCAGAAGTCAGGACGGGGTGTTTCTTACAAACTGCTCTGAGTGCAGAGGGTCCTCTAGCATGGATCAGAATATGGAGTCTTCATGGGAGTAGAACAACTAGGGGTCTTCCCCAGCAACAAGTAAGTTCTCTTTCTTTGTTGGGTCTTTGTGTGGATTAGATTTTGAAACTTCAATGCTTACTACTCCCAGGGACACACTTCCTCCAACAAGGCCACACTTCCTCCAACAAGACTACATCTTCTAATCCTTCTCAAACAGTACAACTCCCTTGTCACTAAGCTTTCAAATTTATGATTCTAAGGGGCCATATTTATTCAATCACCACAACCTTGCTGACATCATCTACTGGTGCCTTTTTCAGAGAGGAAGTTTAATAGAGTAGTAGAGAGGCCCTATGCTTGTGACATATGTTTGAAATCTTATTCTGTTCCTTATAAAGATTATTTGTGTGAGGGTGTTTTGTCTGTATTCTGTGCATGCCTGTACTTTCAGAAGTCATAAGAAGGTGTCAGATCCCCTGGAACTAGACTTACATGCTGGAAATCAAACCAGGGTCCTTTGCAAAAACATCAAATGTCCTTAACCTCTGAGTTATCTCTCCAGTCACAGATTCCAAAGCTTTTAAACTTTATAATGCTTATTTTTCTTTTCACTTCTGACATTTTCAGTTGAAAAATACCCCAACTGATATCAGAATCCTCAAGGATATTTAAGTTCTAAATGTCTATGATACATATATATATATATTACTGTTAAAAATTAGAAGTTTTCCAACAATGTCCAGTATTGTATAAGCCACTCAATATTATTACTATTTATGTGCTGATGCATCATCTTTTATATATGTTTTATTTCTATAGTTCAAAATGCTGCATATATACCCAATAGGTATACAATTTATCAGTTGAAAACTCTAATGCAATCTATTTGAAAAGTTTTATATCTTATGTGCATTTGTATAGAAAGATCATTTAAACAGCACAAGTGTCTTGTGTACTTTTAATTATATTGTTTACTGATTTAAGTTCAGCTAATGGTTCAGAGGAACACAAGGCCCTTGACTAATAGCCTCAAAAAGATGTTACTCACTTTACATTCTCCTTACAAAGCTCATGGAACCTATGCACTTTTTGTTCCTATAAATGGTCTTGATGCTTGGTCAACCTTAAAAATGTTAAGTATAGACACAAATCTAGCAGAAAGTTTTTGTCATGTTTGTTTCATTGAATTTCTGGAAACTACATTAGTGAGTACGTGGCAAAGCTTCCAACTAGCTACTTGAAAGCCTATTAATAGTGGTTAATGAGTTGAAATAACTGCTTATTTACATGTGCTTTTCATAAAAAACCAATTCAGTGACTAGAAGTGAAGCACATGAAAATTGCAGGAAGAGAGAGGTACATGTTTTATATTTTTCCTTCCCCTTTCAGATCAAAAGATTCTCATCTGTGACAGTTTTGGCTATGGTGAATTGAAAATGAATGAGTAAAATAGGCAAGTTTTTGCCTGCTTCATATATAGAATATAGTTTCCATCTGGCCTATGTGAAACACTTGTATTACCAAAATCCAGAAAGTTAGGATAAACATAGTATTTTCTCCTGGTGGAAATAGAAAAATGGGGGTTGGAGACATGGGTTGGTGGTAGAATGTTTGGTTAGTGTGACCAAGGGCTTGGCATTGAGCCCAATCAGAATGGACAAAAAATAGAAAAGGAAATAATACTGGAGAGAGGATTGGAGAAGATGGCTTGAAAACTGAAAGAAGACCTCATGTTAGTTGTTCAAATGATACCATTTTGGTCAAAACACATTATTAATGGAACTAATGGAAAATCAAAATAGGGAAAGAATATTTCTCTCTATAAAGATGTGGCTTTTTATTTTGATTTTATTGTTTTAACTAAATACTCTCTTGGCACTTATACTTAGTTGAACTAAAATAATTCGTTCTAAGAATGCTCAAATTCTTAGGAGCTTATACTATGCTATCATATGCCTTAACAGGCATGAACCGAAAAAAAAAATCCTGGCTTTAAATAAGTTGACTATGTTTTTCCACATAGTGCTTAGTAGTTTCTTAAATGAGGTTGGTTACATGCTTTTCTATTTAGAGCCTACATATTTTCAAGCAGTAGTATGAGACAAAGGTTTCCTTAGTCTGAAGCTTGTTGGAGATTAAAGGACATTTGCTGATAATAATTTACTAAGGGTATTATTATTATGTTTTTTTTTCTTTTTTAAGACAAGTTTCTGTATAACAGCTCTGGCTGGACTGGAACTTGCTTTGTAGACTAGACTGGCTTTGTACAAACAGAAATCTCCTTGCCTCTGCCTGCCAAATTATGGTATAAAAGGCATAGACCACCCTACCACCACCTGGCCTAGACAGATTATTAATCCTCAAATAAATCAACTTGGATCTCACAGACTCTTAAGTTAAATTTATGTTTTTCTCAAAGAATAAAGCTTTTCATAAAGGTTTGAGTAACAACTATTTAATGATATAAAGTGGTAGAGGGCACAATGGCTTATGATCTCAAGGTGGAATGATTTTGAAAATAAGAGGACTGGATCTGATAAAACTTCCCAAAGGTCTTAATGAGTCATTTAGGTCTCCATTAGTATATGGACAATCAAAAAATTCCTGATGGAGCTGCGATTTTGATATATAACACTGGACAGTGGCAGAAAAAAAGAGCTTGTAGAAATCATTCTGTTGTTCAATTTGAGGGTAAGAAATAAGAAATCACGATCTAGCAGGTAAAGTTATAAAAGATGGCCAAGTAACATCAGAAAATGTTACTTCTATGCAAACCAAATATGACAACATGAAGTACAGGTTTGTAACTGATATGAACCTATTGTAGAATATAGTTCCTCAGGTTAGGAAGGAACTTGGACTTGAGTCAACCTTTAGATGTCTCACAACATATAAAGAAGATGGCCAGATTCGACATGGGTAGGCAACCACAAGAACAATCACAGCAAGGACCCAGTACCAATTGTCATGGAATACCAAGGCAGTGGATTCATTAAGATTGTTTCAGGCTTAAGGCAGAAGGATCCTATATGGGGTCATTGGGCAAGAGACAGAAGGCCTGCTCAGTCATGTCACTGCTGCATTTGAGGTTGACTACTCTTCTTATTCTGATATGGTTCAATTTCTGGGAAAGGAGAAGGAATCAACTCTCTTGTAACAAGACAGCCAGGTCTCTTAGGGACAGCAATGACCAGGAGGTCAGTTGATTAGACAACAGTTCCCATGGCTGAGGATCACTGCCATGCCGTGAAGCACCACAGACTACTTGAATATTTGACAATCACCCCTAAGCCCAGCATCAAAGCTTTCTAGACTAATTCAAAACTTCAATAGTTTAATAAATTCTGCTTCCTAAAAATGAAACAAGGCAGAAATGGTTATGTGGTCACTTTAGGAACTCATTTTACTTCTACTATGGCTACTCCTAAGGTTTACACCATCAGTAACTTATTAGACAAATAAATATTTCTAATTATATTTAGAACCAAGATCACTCAAACAAAAACACTGAATTAAAACTGTTTATCTTAATGTGAAAACTAACCATCGGCATCCCCTTTAAATGTGGTTATCAAATGTAGAGAAGCTTACAGTCCTTAATAAATTACTAGTTTAAAATATCAAACTTCCAGATTGTCAGATACTGGAACTCCTACTTTGTAAACCCTTTTACAAACAGGCAAATATTCTTAGGAAAGCCCTGCAAACACAGCTCGTACAGTGAACACTGCTGATCTCACCTGCAGAGAAGCCTCTGAGATGCACACTGTAAAAGTGATAAGAACACACATTGATTTGGGGCTTTTGCTGTTTGCAAAGCACTTTCATATACAATAGTTTTCCTCACTGACAACTATGAAAATGACATGCCTCCAAAACCAGTCCTGCCACCCTGTGGAGTATAATCAGTAAAAGGACTTCTGGTAGCCATACTGTTGAAAGGATTGAGCAGGGCAGCCAAGGATCATTGATCAGAGAGCTCCAGGACAGAGAGAAGTCATACATGGCCAGGAATGAAAATCACTGATCTGGTCACAGAGGTGACTGACTCTTCATAATGCCTGCATAATCATTATAGTGTGTAATCTATTTTAGGGCAGGGACATCCTCAAATCTACATGCCATAGAACACCAGACTTGAATCACTACCAGCCCTCTCTATAAGGAAATAGATTCTCTAGTAAGTTCAGAGAGAGATACCTATGGATTTTTACTTAAGATATATTGTGATCTTATGTAGAAGATAATTCCCCATGGATGTGGCTTATAGAGCACCAACCACCAAGTGTTCCTCAAAAGTTTACCAAAAAGCTTTTCTAGCTCCAGGTTTCTAATCTTGAAGAAAAAGACATGCTTTGCTCTCCTTATATGGTGAAGCAAGAATTGCTTCACTATATTCTTGCTTCCTGTTACCTTTTACACCAACTTTCTTTAACACAGCAATTAGCTCAACCAACTGATTCCTGCGATTTAGCCACAGTTGAGATCCAGGAAATTGCATCATGAGAATTTTTTTAATGTAACAGCTAACTGATGACACAACTATACTCCCAAACTCTTAGGCTTTAAGACTATAAAAATAAAGCAAATAGAATTAGCACTAGGCTTGGCTAGTAGAGAATCATATCCGAGACTCAGCTACTCAACTGTGCAACTATGTGACCTTAGTGGAGGCACTTAGCCTGGGTTTTCTTGGCTGTCAAATGAAAATAATGCCTTGCATGCCTTCCATAATTATAGTGATAGAAATCCTCCATTAAGTCGGTATTAGTACAAGGATTTGGTAGCCAGTAAATCTGAGTATAAAGCCTGGTTCTAGCACTTGTGAAGTCTGTGAGTTTGAGTAAATACTCTCTGCAAGAGACTTAACAGCAATACTTACATTAGAGAATCACATTGAGGAGTAAATGAAGGAAAAAAAATATGTTTAGACCAGTGTCTGGATAGACAATCAAGTTTAATCTGTTTTACTGCTATGCTAAATATGATCAAGGAATTACAAAAATTTGAATTTTAAATCACAATGGTATCACCTCTCAACTATCATTAAGGGGATGATTGTATCTGATATTTAAGACCCAGCAGGAACCCAGAGCCAGAAACTTTGGAAAAGCTGTGAAATCAGGTCATTCTCTGTGATAACCAAAAAGCCCAAGGGTAAAGACTTTCAATTATAATACATGATTGAGATCCAAAGTACAAAGTAGAATGGTGGGAAAAGCCCACATGTATATTTATTAGGTGCATCATCGCAGTTTTAGAGAATTGCCCTGAGCAGAGTTGAAATCAACTCATGAACCACCATCACTGGCTGAATGAACCCTGGGAGGCCCACTAGATCCCAACACTGTTTCATTGCACAGTCTCTGTCTCTGTCCTTGAAGTGTGTAGTTCCTAAACACACAGATTTGAACAAGTACAGAAATCTGGAAGTTAAACAAAACAAAACAAAACAAAAAACAAAAACAAAACAACCAACCAAACAAAAATCATGGAAGTGCTCCTTTAACATGGATTATTCTGGAAGTTGCTACATATTTGAGGAAATTGCCCCAGCATCAGTTATGTTGACCCATTCTAAACTCAAGGTAGCACCAAGTTTCTCCTTCATAGAGGTCCTTGATGTTCCCAGTGTAATTCATGGAATTACATTCAACAGGTTCACTAATATGAACTAACACAAATTGTAATTTCTTCCTAGGAAATAAGTCAGCCTTACTACATGCCATGTCAAAAGCAAATGTGGAAATCCGAGTTACAACACAATAACATATATCACACTATGTCGATTTGTTCCTTTCCGGAAACTGACATGCATGGTTAAACTATTTTAAATTAATTTTAGTTTTAGACACTATCAGAATCTGTGTGACAATGCCTTTAGTAATACTGTAGGAATGGACGGTTTCAGGTTCTTTGAAATGAAGATTAGTACTTGGAGACTTTGAATTAAACTCCTATAAAAGTAATTCAAGGGGAAAATTTCCTTCTGAAGATCTTAGAATCAGCATTTCTCTCAAGTCACACCTGTGAAAAATAATTTCTGCTTTACTTCCATGGATTGAGATCTGGAGTCTCACTTTTGATCTTGTGCTGCCTGCAGAGGCTGTTCAGTGGCCATCCTAGCAGGCCCCCTTTGACTGATGATTTGGTCAATGGGGAAGGTTAGTGAGGTACAATGTACAGGGTAGTCGAGATGACAGATGTTAATAGAGAGGAGGATAAGGCAGAACAGAAGGAATGTGCAGATTCCAAATACTGAATGAACTGACAACTGTGAATCTGTGGCCTAACATAGGCTCTGCTAGGTCAGGAAAGCAGAAAGAACTAAGGCGATTTACCTATCAAATCCAGGACAACAGCTGAGGACCCTTTTTACCTTGGGGAAGATGGCCCAATAAGTGGAATGGGACAAAGTAACTTGTCCTCCTAGAGACTAGATGGTCTTGCTGTTAGCATGATAGTTGCAGGCAGCCCTGACTCCAGGGAGCATCTATCAGAGTCAGGGTTGTGCAAGTCTAGTACTAAGGGAGAAAACTAGCCTTAGATCTAAGATAACAAAGCTTCCCCCACTTAGTGTGTGCTGGACCTGAGCTGCTGGCATCAGGGACAGCCTGGCCTCTTCTGTGTTGCCTCTTTTAGTCTCCTCTCTGTTAGGAGGCGGTGGGGAGGGGAGCTGCTTCCATGCCTTCTAACTTGGTTTTGATCTCAGGAAGGGAAAGCCCCTGCCCCTCTTTGAAGCAGCAGCCAGCACCACTTGTCTCTTCTCTCCTTCCCGCAGGCACTTCTGTTCAGAGTGGTGCCTCTTGCTGGCTCCTTCTGCTTCTGCTCTGTCCCCCTGCTGATTGGGAAGAAAGTACACCGGTGGGGTGATGGTTTCTGAAACTCTTAAAGGAGCAGCTTTATTTCTGTTGAGAATTTATTTAGAATATTGCTTGTATGTCTTTCCCCAGTGAACAGATCCCTCCCTCTAATGAAAATAAAATAGGTAACAACTGATCATAATCCCCATTTAAATGTTAACTGTAGATGTTCTGGATTTGCATAAGTGTTTTTTAAACAGATCAAGCATTAACCCATGGTGACAATCATTATTAGCAATCAAATAGAATTGGAGCATCACTTACTGAGGGCATAATGTATGAAGGCCACAAGTCGGAATGGGACATTTCTTGTCACAGGAAAGACTCACAATCTAGAACAGAAGATAAACAAGAACACAGATAATGTGTAACCCCACTCACACTACTTTTAAATGTTGTAACTCCCATTTCTAAATCCTGTAGTAGCAGCCATATCCTATTGGACTTAACACAACCTGTACCAGTTAACAACCTGATTTGAAACATGGTCTCCCTTTGGCTGTCCATTGGTTGATTTTCTGTCAGTTCACTAGTATCTGTAGAAGACTTGGGTTCGTGCAAAATACACATTGGGTAAAGTCCCACCGAATACAGAAATTGTAGCATCTTGGAGCTTTACTTCTCCATGTCAACAATGTGCTTTCTTCCCCTTACCTAAATAAATAAATAAATAAATAAGCCCTGGGTGTAAGCAATCCAAAGATAGAGCTGTGGTTCTTTCTGTTATATGGTGTACAGCTTCTCTCGTTTAAGGTTGCAATCTGACTTTTTTTTTCCCTCCCCTCCAGGAGAGATGTTAGATCTTGAGCAAATGACCTAGTGGGGACTCCTAGTTCGTCAAGATCAAAAAGCAAGGCTATCTAGATGGTTTTGAGTGTGTGAGGTGATTAAAAACAAATATTCAAATAGGAAAAGGAAAGAGATCAGGATAAGCCTGATGGCCACTAGGGTAATACTTTAGTTGTACAGATGGGAAAACTGAGGCTAGGAGGTTTTGTCAATGTTGTCTACCGCTCTGCTCACTTCTGGCCCTAGGATTTCAGCACAGTGCCAATACTGTACCTTCCCGGTAAGGACAGTAGGAAAGTAATTCAGATGTCTGGGACTCCAAATTGAACAAGCCTTTATAATCCTGTATATCCTTTTTCTCTTGAGTAGATGAGGAAACTTTTCCTTTGAGGAACTCGCTAAAGGAATGGATTCATCCTTTCCTGGACTAGAAGGACAAGCTGGAAGGAGGAGAGGGGTGTGGTTAAGCCCTCCACGTGCAGAGAGACTGTTCTCAAGCCAGAAGGGAGAAAAGCAGCTGGTGCGTGGGATAGTGGGCACACACCCAGCGGTTTTCCTGTTTCTCAGAGAAGGAAAATGCAGGAGGTTTTTGCCCAAAGCTTAAGGTTGGAAGAAACTAGTACTATAACCACTTATCCCAAGGACCACTCAAGGGGACGCCCTTTATCCCTCCCATTGCAGCTTACTAAATCCAGGGCCCAGAGCTTGCTGACCTACTGAGGGACCAGTACTACTTCAGCCTAAGAGGATATTGCAGCGTGAACTCGGCTGGGATGCGCAGCACCGCAGAAATGGTGAAGGTGACCGCCCTGTCCTCCCTGAACACACATGCCCCGTGATGCAGCCCAGAGGGATGCTGGGGACGCAAAAGTTTGATCCAGTGGTCTGAAAAGAATGTCTGGGCAGGGACTACAGGCAATGGCAGCAGGGCGCTAGCCCTTCCTTGCAGCAGTTTGTGCACTCTTTTCTGATGGCAAATACTACATCCCAGTGGTAGGTTGGGGTGAGGGTGTCCCATTCTGCTAGTCTACACTCTGGTACAGTGAGACCACCTTCTGTGTTCCCCTGTCTGGGTCCCAGGACCTCCTCTGGGTCCTGGGCTAGGTCTGAGTCTTCAGCTCTGCAACTGCCCCCATCAGCTGATTTTGACAGGGGGTGGGGGGCATCCAGGAGCAAGGGCGGGCGGGGCTAGCCCCTGCCAGATCCAAGGATGATAACGTGTCTGCTCCATGTCGCGGCTTCGAGCTGTCCAGGCTCCGCCCCCTGTGAGTGTGTAAGTGTGTGATGCTGTCTCGGCCGCCGCCGCCTGTGCAGCCGCCGCCGCCGCTGCTGCCGCCCCGGCTGCCGCGCCGCGCCACTGCCACTGCCTCGCTCGCCCCCGCCTCTGCCGTCGCCACCCGCCAGCAGCCTGCCAGGCGGGCGGCCCAGGCGACCCCAGCTCTAAGCGGCCGCCACCGCAGCCCGGACGCGCTGGGCAAGCGGGCAGCCGCGGAGCGAGTGGACCAGAGCGGGAGGTCAGGCTCTTGCCTGCCCGGTGCCATCGCTTCCGCTGCCGCCACTGCTCCGGAGCGCAGGACTAGGTACCCCGGGCGCCCGCCGCTGCCGCTGATGCGGCCCCAGCACTTTTAACCGGGTAGGAGGGCCAGAGAGCCGCGCCGCCGACCGCAGCCAGAGAGCCGCGCAGCTCAGAGCCGCGCCGACACGCAGCGAGCAGGGACAGACGGCCGCCAGCCGCCGCCGCCCCGCCGCTATGGATCTATTCGACTTTTTCAGGGATTGGGACTTGGAGCAGCAGTGGTAGGTGTTAAAATTCCCCTTCTCTTTTGATGAGCGGGATCCCCGGTCTGGTCTGGGCTTTTCGCCTTTGTTAAGAGGAGCCAGAGCTGTTGTGGGGGGCGCCCCGGACACTCTCCCACTTGCTCCCAGACACCTCTAGCTTTGGCTTCAGTGACTCCTTGGTCGGGTGCTGGGATGGGGGAGGTGCGGGGACAGGGAAAGATGTGGGCAAGAGCATCCCTTTGCACTCCAAGTCTAAAGAGTTGCAGCCGGCCCATAGCAGCTTCAGTGCCACCCACCCGCACAACAACCTCCTGGGGTCTTTTCTCACCAGTGGCTGATTGGGTAGGATCCAGTCTTAAATGCTTTAACTTTCCAGTTGCCAGTGCCTGCAGCCAGTGGCGGGAGAAAAAGCGACAGCCAGGTACCCAGAGGCCACCCTCAGCTTGCTCAGCGGCCACCGCCCACGCTGTTGCCACCTCAATCCCCACCCAGAAAGGCATGGGTCCAAAACCTAATGCCTATCCAGCCTAAGTTCCTCTTCTCAGAGCAGCGTCTTCAGGGGCCACTGCACTAGGGACCTCCAGTCCAGTTGCCTTTAGCGCTTGACTTTCAAGTGGAAGGGTGTTTGAAGTTGGCCCCTAAAGTCTTCAGCTCCGAAGTCAATGAACATTTAATTAGCCTCTGAACCCCCATTGGCTTCCCAGTGGGAGGCAGCCTTAGGTTTGTGTATTGGACACACAGCTAGAATCCCCAGGTTTAGCCTGCTTTAAACAAAATACCGTAAAGTTGCGGAGAGATCCTGAAACATGGTGCAAAGGTGACTGTGGTGGGGGTGGGGGAGCAGAAAGTTCTTTCTCTCTGTGTTGATGTACAGGCGCACATGCATAGTGCTCCTCAGATCTATTAACTTTAGAAAAACTTCACCATTTACTATAAACATTATCGTTCTTTATAAGTCACAATATTTTAATGTACCAGTCCCCCCGCCCATGCCCAAGTGTTTAGATGAGGAAGGAGGCAGCCACAGGAGCAGAGACTTCAAGTGGCACTCTTGCCCTTTAAATGTAGTGAGGATAATCTGTAGTGCCCACCAACAGTTTGAAATCTTTTGCAATGTTCAGACTACTAGCTACTGGCCATGAATGCTGTGCCTTTTTTTGCAGGGATTTCCATTGTCAATGTCATGTTTTAGGCAATTTCCTTCTTTAAAAAAGGGTCAGATGCTTGGCCAATAGCTTCATTATGCCACTCGTGACTGCTTGGCTGCAAACCCAAGATACCTTACATTTTGTTATAGACATTCCAAATAAATTATCAAATATATCAGTATTTATCTATAGACATTTTAAAAACTATGTGGGATTTTATTAGTTGTGAGGAAAACATTATAGTTAAAGAATCTGTTCTTGCTAAAATTTTAAAAATTCCTGAATTTACTGCTCAATTTAATGCTGTATTTCTGAATGCAACATTTACTCTGATATAGTAATCTATTTTGCTGACAATTGATAACCACATCATTATTATCTGCATGCAATTTGTCTAATATATGCTTTAGGTAACACTGCTAATTTAATAGACATTGCTATAATTGATTTAAAGGCTTAGCTGAAAATTTAGGCATATACTAGGAATTACGTTTCTGCACACACACATTCACATATATTACTGTTTTAATTCTAGTTTAATGTTATACATGTGTAGTTGAATATTTAAAGGGGATGTGAACCTTTCTGCTTAATTTCTGTTTTTTAGGAACATGTGTGCCTGTTTCCCTTTAGAAATTCCTATTCTTAAGAAAAATACAAAACCATTTTCCTCCTGATCTGTAACTATGACACATCCATTTTAGAGCATGCTGACCGATTTGGTAGATGTGATAGAAAATACTGATGGAATGGTATAACATATCTGCATAAAAAAGAAAAGCCTGCCTTTCCTTTCTGTATACATGAACCACGCAATTTTCCTTCTTATTGCTTGGTTGTGAAGGGAAAGGTTTCTTATGAATCTGCATCTATATTTTAAATATTTGTAATGTGGTTGTGCTTCTGTATTTTAAGTACCTCCATAGAGAAAAGAAACACAAATACAACCATGGTGCATAAACTGAAAAGCTTGACATCATTCTTAATGATAACCTATACATCCTTCAAACCATAACGCTTGTTATATGTTTACTTCCATTTCATGAAAATAACTAGAGGGCTAAAGCGATGATATGCACTACCTCATGTATGTAGAAAGACAAATGAGGGGTAAGGCATAAAAGTTAAAGAGCTCATTTGCATTGACCCTATTCACTTGTGGAACAACAAGCTTGAAACTATTTCTATGTTAACTCTACCTAGATACCTATCAATAAAATCATCAGGAGAGCTGAAAAAAAAATTAAACCCCAACTCAATTTTCTAACCTTAATGAAGAATGGCTTCACATACACAGGAATATGTATTATTTACAAACACTTGGCTATAGTAAATTTAAAACAAACTGAATGCACATTGATAAACATGCTTAGGACAAATATGCACTCCAAAGAAGGGTTATGAATGCTGCTGCATTGTGCAAGTCTGTGCAGTGTCTGGGAGTGCTCATATGCCTTACAGAATGTATCACTGGGTTTTGCAAACTGCAATGGTAGCTTAATGGGTCATGCTCTGGACCCCATTAAAGGGCAAAGCTCAAGTTCCTTAGGATTTCTGGATGCATGAATAGTGTTCACCTGAGTTAGAATTTAATATGAACCATTCTGTGAAAGAAAAGGAAGGCACAGATGCTTATGTCTGCCAAATACATCATTTTATCTTTTTAAAAGAAGGGAAAAATATGGAGGAAGGAAGAGGAAAGCATAGTTCCTGCTTTTTAAATCATCCCATAGATTTGTCCTTGTTAAACAAGTAAACGAATTCTTGAGGAATCTGGAGATCATGTGGCTAGATTTGGACGTCTTTATCAGCAATGGCAAAGTCATTAATATAAATGTAAAAGCTTACAAATTGTACAGGTTTTCTATCCTGTAAGCACCTACCTCCATAACATTAAAGTACCTCTTTGTAGTATGCCAAATTTCTTTTTGTGAGGCAGTTACCTTTTAATTAAAAAATACAGTGTGTGTGTGTGTGTGTGTGTGTGTGTGTGTGTGTGTGTGTGTGTGTTCACTGGGTAAAAACATAAAGAGATAATTTTTAAGAACAAAAATGTAAAAACTCCCATGATAGCAAACCCCAAATATTAAAAGTAGGTTTTTTTTAAAAGAAATTGTGATACTGGCCTGATTCTCATGGCAAAGGACTGCATCAGTTGTTTGTAGATTTTATATGTTGTCTCACAAGTAGCCTAATTAGAGGCAAGCTTGCAAACGGGCAGTTATACAGGAAGAGACTTAAACTCACTAAACTGTTATATAAATAGAAAGTTCAAAGGTCTATGTGAGGCTGTCAAGGCTGAGAAGGGGCCATGTGCCAGCCAGGCTTCTTCTATTTGGGATGAAGGCAACCCCCAGGGCCTGCTCCAGCAGCTAACACTTTCCCAAGTTTTCTGGACCTCGTGGGGGCTGGAGGAGGGGACCTGCTTTCCAGACAAAAGTGAACTGTTCCAGCTCCAGCCAGGCATGGCTTGTACCACAGCAGCCCATCTGCCTCCACCCACTCCTGTGTTCCACACAGGTCCTCTGGGGCTCCCTTAGCTACAGTCGACCAGAAGAGTAGAGCAGGACTGGTTGTGGATGGGAAAATGTGGGAAATAGAGGGGGTGAAACTTTTCTCATGCTGGGGCTACCAGGACAACACTATGAGGGGGAGGAGTCTCATTTTCTTTAAGGTCTGTAGGTTGTCAGAACTTCTGTTCTCTGCTGTCAGCCATTGATCTTTTCCCCTTTATACTCAGTGGTGCATTAAAAAGAAACTCTCTATAGTTCATGTTTTTGCCTAGTGTGGTATGTCTTCTTTAGAATGCTTGAGTATTTGCTCAGTAGACCATTTTGTATACAGTGTTTTAAAGAAATGTATGGGGAAGAGAGATTGAAAGCGGTAATACTTGCTCTTGATAAGATCCCCTCTACAACCTCCAGATATCCCTGCAAAGAATCAAGGTTGTCTGAGATAATCTTAAAAATTACAGCTATTGGACAAAGAAGAAAATTATCTCATGTTAGAAATCAGTTTAATGATACATGAATTGTTTTGTTTAGGGTTCAGTCAAGCATTTAACAACTTTAAAATACACAAATCAAGATAGAAAATGACTGCCTTAAAATGTGTCAGTCGTTATAAGCATTTATGACATCCCAAATATTTAAATATTCTATAGATGGATAAAGATTATATTGTATTAAAACATGTTAATTAATGTTGGATAGAAATGATTCAAATATGTTGAACCTTTATCTCCATTATTCTTAGCTGTGACTATTTCTTGTGTGCAATATTTACACGTGTTTAAAAATTCTAAAAGTCCAATGAAATTATCATCTGTAGAACAATCTCAAAGCTGTTTGTCTAAGAGCTTGTAACTCTAGGTCATACTTCAAAGGGGTCAATCGCCATACACTAGATTAATTTCTCATGTAGACAAAACAACTCAGTGATTACATTTTTCTTTTAATTTTATCTTTCTGTAGTGCCTATGAGATAGAGGAAGAGTAACTTAAAAAAACATACTTACTGGTAAATGCATAAAGAATGTGTGGTGAAGATTAATGAAATCAAGAATTGAACTTGAAGAAAATATCTTGAGGGCATATACATGTGCCTGTGTTTCAGCTGCAGTAGAACTCAGGTTAATTGTCCCTATTGCAGTTTGAGAGTTCATTCATTTGGGGGAGCTCTATACTTCATACATTCAGTACTCCACCTCACTTAATCTTTCCAACAACTTTCTGCAACATAATGGCCTAAGATGATAGTTATTTTCAGGGATGTCAGCTATTTAGTAATGCAGGTCAGGTTTCATCCTAGATTGAGTGAACCTCAAGGACATTTTGACAGAGTATTTCCAACAAGTTCATTGCTATTCCACAAGACAGATCCTTTTATCATTGTGAGTTGGAAATTGCCAGAGTTGTTCCCATTTTTCTGATGAGCAGACTTGATTCTAGACAGGGTGGATATACACCTTATCCAAGTACACACAGCCTGGTGGATATGATCAGAAATCCATTTCTATGAAATATATATATCAGGTGCCCTTCCACAAAACCTCATTGACTTAATTTATTGTGTGTTTTGAGGACATGTAGCTCACTAAATCAAATGGGTTGAATTGTGTAGATTACACTTACATAAGAAAAATACATTTGTGCACTCACCATGTACTTGACCACTATGGAACACTGATTTTTTTCTGTTAGTTAAAAAAAGAACAATTTATGTATTGATACAATCTCTTCACATGCTTTTCTTTTTTCTTAGCATATATTAGTTGTAGAAAATAATGGATTTTATTTTGACAATTTTATGTATGTATATAATATTCTTACCATAATCAATCATTTCATTTCTAGTACTTTCATAAATGCATTCATGGACATTTATGAGTATTAGCATATCAACACATTTTCAGGAAGTATGGACTACTTAAATTATAGTTGTTGTATGCATATAGGTACGCCATATATAACAGTGAATGCTGAAGTTTAAAAGCTGAAATCATTGAACATTGGCCACATGTTTTGAATGTCAAATTTCTTAAATTTGATATTGATCATAAAGATGACTACAGTACATTTCTCTGGTTTATTTGCAGCTCCCAAATGGGGGTAGGAAGTTCATAATAATTCTTGTCAAAGCTTTGTAATCTATCACATCTGTTCTTTGTTTTGATCCTTGCAGTAACCTTGAGGCTTTATAAGAATTGATATAATTAACTCCATTTTCAAGGGAAGAAAATTGAAGTTCGGGGGGTTAGTTAGGTGACTTGCTGAAGTTTTCCCAGCAAATGAATGGTTAAATGAAATGTGCTCCTTGTACTTTCCACTGCCTCACAACTGCTACATTAAGGAATTTATGTTTAAGATCATTGCTTCCTAAATGATTGTATATCACCCGTCTGCATCATTTAGCACTGCCCCTTCCCATCGGAGGTATTGAAGAACCGTCTGTTGATTTACACCAGAGCCATACTTGGCTCAAAGACTGATCCATGCAAATGTGCATCTTTCAAAAATACTTGCTTATATATTAAGTCCACGAGATAATACTAGCCTCAGCCTGCATCATAGTGTTTTAATTATTCTTACTTCTGTCAGGTCTGTTAGCAGTCTGATCCCTTTTGCAAAAAATAATGAGACAAAGTAATGGTTACACAAAAACTTAATAGGAAATACAAAAATAGAAGCTGTGCTATAGGTGCAATTTCAAACATATAATTTCTATGAAATATAAGATATGTTTAGTACTGAAAAAATATGAAGGAATAATTTTTAAAGCACAAAGTTAAAGGAGTCAGTGTTACTGTTTCTCAATCTGTATGGAGAAAGTTAAAGAATGTGTGACAAAAATCTGAAGAAGGGATGAGTGATCGGAGGGTTGGGATTCCTTCAGCTTTCCTTGAGTTTCACCTTTTATGACTTGTATTTCATCATGAGAAAGCTGTTTTTCTACTTAACTGTCGCAGATCTACACCATAAATTATCATGACTGCTAAACAAAGGTCCAGCACTGGCTTCATATTATGCTAAACTTTTATGTTGTGCTTCAATGAAATTTTATATGCTTGTTCAAAGCAAGGCACACCACACTGTAGAGAAGGTGATGCTCTGAATTGTTCGATTTGTTTAAAGTAAATCTTTTCAATGACTTTAGCTACTAATACCTACCAACTTTACTGAGCTGAGAAAAATTATCCATGAGTTTAAATAAAATTGTGTGGTTTAAGCAGAGTTGATAATAGTGATATAGACAGAGCCTGATTTTAATTACAAATTGCTTGGGTTAAGGAATTTTAAAAAATATGCTTATTCATTATGTTTTGTTTGAAAAAGAATATGAACTAGTGTTTTAATGTAGTCTTTGATTCTGCTTTTCAGTAGGCAAGTGATGGTATATAAGCCATGGGGAATATGCTAAATAAATTGTTTTTATTATAGGCTCAAAATCACTCATCTGTTTATTCTTCAGTATTCTTTTCTAAACCAAAAAAAAAAAAAAATCAATTCTATGCAATGAAGGATGGTTTATTTTGTTAGATTTCCAAAGAGTATTTCTCTGCATCATTTATCCTTCTCCATGAAAAGCTGTTCTCGGGAACAGATAATGTTTCTTGTGGTGACCTTTATTATACTTTATTCTTGGAGTTAGAATATTTCTTTTGGTAGGCAGCATATCTCCTTGAAACAGAGTTGAAATATTTTCTTTTTAATGTAAACAATAACAAAACAGAAATAACACACTATTTGTCTTATAGCACTGTTGAAACTGTAATTTAGGTGTTAAAAACATTGGAAGAAGTTTTCTGGGAGTCTGATGTCTCCTTCATTTTTGGATTTCTGGTTTGGTCAAACTAGCCATTCGGAGCATGTTATGAGGTCAGTCTAACCTGCAGACTGAGGCAGCATGCACAGAATGACCTAACTATCTGTTGAACGACGTAAAAAGTGTAATCGCATGGGCTTTATTTCCCTCTCCAGGATGTCAGTCAACTAATTTTTGAACAAATTAATTTTCCAAAGGGACTGATTGTTTTCATGCCAGGTCGGCACAGCCACAGTAACTAAATTAGATTCGGCATGATGGATGTTTCTGATGAAGTGCATGGAGAGGTCTCATCAATTAGCTATTATTTATTTGCTGGCAAAATGCTTGGCTCTGGTGCATAGGCATTAATCAATTCCTAGAACCTACTGTTTAAAGGCTAGGGGGCTCCTTAGAATTTTCTGGTCTTGTATCAACATAGTACAGACGAGGAGACTGAGACCCAGTATGGTACAGTGACTTTCCCAGTCACAGAGTTAGTATCAGTTTTAGCAGCAGATTAAGAGAATGTAAATGGCTTCTATGGCCTTACAGAGGTAACACTGGAATGCAGATTTAAATGTAGAGAAAGAGTGTGGCACAGGCTTGTAAGTCAAAGAGGAATTTACAAAGGCCTACTGTAGGTGAAGCAATCTTCATCCTGCTCATGAAATGCTTTAAGTGCTTTTAACAATGTACTGGGAGAAATGATGTGACTATCAAGGCTTGGTGGTGTATGCCTATAATCCTAAGGCAGGGGGATTGCAATGCTAGCCTGGGCAACAGATTTGTGACCCTGTTTCAAAATTAATCAAACAATCAAACAAAAATAGAAAAGTAGAAAACTGTGTTATTTAGAAGGCCTCGAGCATCCAGTACACAACAGGAAATGATTGCCTGTGGACTTAACAGTCACCTCCTTTGGCTCACATTTATCTCCCAGCTGCCCGTGCTTTATTTTGTTGTGTCGTTGCAAACTCTCCTCAGCACCAACTACAATTTGATGAGAGATGACCACAAAACTAATAAAAACTATTTTGACTGTCTGAGCTGTGGAAGCATAGATGCACTTATTCTAAGAAATACCAAATGAAAATTTGTTTTCCTGAAACAATTAAAATAAATGTTTGTAAATGGGCAACTAACTTGCCAAATAACTGTTTTCAAAAGATGTGTAGAGCATAGCCTTTAAGATATTCCCAGATATATAGCTTCCCTTCCCCTTTCTCCTTTTTTAAGAAAAATGATGTAATCTGTTATTTAGAAGATGTGTAGCAGGATTTTACTCTCAGCATTTTTTTTAATTTTCCCTAAAATGTATGCTAGCATACCATCTGATTGCTACTTCCATATGTGTTTATGATTAACTAATTAAACACCAAATAATTCTTTAGCTATTTTATCCTTCACATGTGGGCTTTATATCTATGGAACAACCACATAGGAGCATTCTTCAGGCTACTGTCCCTTTCCAACTAGTCTTAAATTTCCCTTTTCTGTGTTCTCATACTGCAGTGAATACACTTTTGTCTTGGCTGCAGGACACAGTCTCACTTTCTTAATGTCTTTATTCACCTGTGTTCTTGTGTCAGATAAGAACGTGCCTCTTCTTTCTACACTTCTAATGCTGCCTAGAGTAATAATTACTTCTTGATTCAAAGTAGAGCATCATGCATTTATTAAATTAAGACAGCCATTGAGGTAGTTCTTTAAAATTGTAAATCTGGGTGGGATAGGAATACTGCTACCACTAATATTAATACTGAGAGTAAAAAGTGAACATATTAATTTACTGTGTGATAGGCTCTGATATGTGTTGTATTTTACACAGTACAAATGAGAGCACAAAGGACTAGTGATTTGCCCCAGGTTAAATTGAAGTAGTGTGTTGTATGTAGATTTGGACTTAATATAGAATCTAGTGAGTCTTTAGCTATTCTCCTAACCCCCAGTGATTCCCTTCTGCTTTTTGAGGGACTTCGCAGTTGTCTGGTGATGATGCTTTTGGTGATCATTTTGAAGTTTTTATAAATTATCTTTGTGTTTAAATTCATAATCAAATATGAGGCATAACTAACAAGGTATCTACTCCAACAAGACTCAGGATTCTACTCCTTTTTGTTGTATGGCTTGCCAGAATTTACAGTGATCTGTAAACTTGAACACAATTCAAACATCTGAGCTGAGATCAATTAGGTTAGGGATTTTAGTGCTGTACTCTGTGTTTCTCTAGCACACAAAACAGTAACGGATCCACAGTAGGTGTTTATTTATATGCTGTTGTGTATATAAATGGATTATTGTACAATAACTCACATCCTACTTTATATGGTCAAATTTATGAGGGGGTAACTCAGAGGTGTAAAACTTAATTTTAACAGACCAGAAAAGTTGACAGTTTATAGGTAGGTATAGGAAATAGAGAGATATGTTGTTTCATTTTCAGTAGGTATTCTTTTTCTAGAATTGCTATAAAGAAAATGTTTCTTATGTACATCTCATTTGCAAAGACGGTTGAGAATTCATTGTTGGTAAGAAAATGCTGTGTAAAAATATGCTTAGTCTATCAGTTTTATAATTGTACATTTTATATGTACTATTTTCTTCAGATTGTGCAAGTATATCCATGATCTGTCACAGTACTTTATGGGTTAGTATTCAGAATTCTAGATAAGGTTCTTTTGGCTAAGGCTCAGTGGAATAGTTTTTACCTAATATTCTTAGGGCCCATAGTTTCATGGCTAAAACTGAAGAAGAGGGCATGATTTTTGGAGGAGTCACAGGAGGAGTTGGAGATGTAGGACTCTTGTACGACATTCTCACAGAAATTAAATTTAAGAATAATAAAGGTTATACTATGGGAATGATGTACCATTGTTAAAAGTGTCTTAGCATGTCACAATCCCTGAATTAAGGTTTATACAGTACAAAGGGAGTCAAATATGCCTTGAACTTCTGCTGAGTAGTTTCTCCAAACTGAATCAGATGCTGTTTTTATATTTTTCCTTCTTGAGAGGCTAACCTAGGATTTGGGTTTTGCAAATATATATTTTTAGATGGAACACATTGTCTATTTATGCCTCTGAAGGACTCAGATGACAGTTTCATCTTAAGGATGTGCAGAAAAGTTTCCAAGTTTCAATTCTTAGAATTCTGTAAGATATTTTCACGGTCAACAAAAAGCACAAAAACATACATTTCCTTAGGTCATGTCATTTGTAGGCATCACTTCACTAAGCAAACATCCTAACAATAGCTGCTTTTACCCCCATTTCACTGCCTTAGAAGCAGAAGATCAGAGAGAGACACACCTAACTTCCACAAATTCCCGAATTAGTAAACTGCAGAAGCCTAATTACAATGCAGGTTTATTGAAAACGAAGCCCGCTCCTACTGCCATCTCCCTTTACAGATGTGTAGTTGATAAATGATGTCTCAGTAATAAGGCTGTGCTTAGAATCCCCTAAATATTTTTCTTTTCTCAGTCCAAAATTTAAAGCAATAGCATGCGTGTCTAGAAGACAGCAAGACAGAGAAAAGGTAATGAGACTGTCTAGGAATTTTAGTGTCTCTAAAACACCCACCTGGCTAAATAAACCAGATGTTGGAAGATATACTCAGAAAGCAGTTAGTAAGTACTTAATGGGACTTTAACTAGAGATCAAGAATTTGCATAAATTAAAGATCCTGCAGAAAAGTCCAAGAGCCATGACATGCCCATGGCAGTCTCTACCACCCTAAAAGGCAAAATGTTAACCAAATCTCTTTTGCTACAATTAGACTCTTTGGGTTATTTGTTTGTTTAAGTTATACGACAGTTTAAGCATCAACTGTGCAAATAAATTCTGACTGTAAATTATAAAACTTCCCATTAAACATGATGAAGACCACTTTTATTGGGTTCTGATTAGCATCTTACTCAGGAGTTACAATGAAGTGCCAATGCTCACACTAATGCCATTGAAAAAATGCACTCATTACACCATTCTGCCACAAAGCCTTTTGTAAACAGTTGCTATGACTCATATATCTTGAACAAAAAGATAAATTTGATGAACTCAAATGGCTTGAAAAGTTAAAGTGAACTCTAAATGTAGATTAGTAGCAAACAATGACAGCAAAGCCAGCATTGCCTCAGTTGATTAATTTATAAGGATGTTGGTCAATGATTTTAACCAACAGCTATGCATAATAGACTACTAATGGGATCTATCTGTTAAAATTACATAAAGTATGGCATTTGATTTATTTCAGAGTTTCTCAAGGCTCAATTTTAACTTCATACAAATAATACATTGGTCACTCAGGATAAATGACACATTGAATAAAGTTGTGATTTTGTCTTTTTCTCATAATCTGATTTTTATGAGGATTACACCTGTTTTTGTAACATATTCCTATCCCCAGTGCTTATTGGTAGAGTAAAACCTTTAAGTCTCCTATCTGCTATCTCACTTGATGACAACAGTCTATTGAGTCCATTCCCTTCCTCCAGGTTATTGGGGTGTTAAAAAAAAAACTTTAGTTTTGACTGTAATATTAAGAATCACCATATATACAGATCTTTGACACTGCATTCTTACTATATGTTCAATTTTGATGTTTGGTGCATACTACTAAAAAACAAATGTAATAAATTAACAACAAAAATAGCTAAAATAAACTTAATTATCAGAAACAACAAAGTTTTGCCTAGGTGCAGTCAATGCCCCTGACTCCAAGTTGGGTGGAGCCTTCCTTGTGCTGAAAACATGATAGTGGCTGCTAAAGAGGCATGCACCCCTCCGAGGCTTTTCTTGTCCCTCGAAATATGACTACTGCAATACCAGGACCTGGTCATTTTTATACTTTAATCACATGTTACTTCCATCTTTTATTAGATTCATTACCTTAATGGGATAAAGAAAGGTAAGTGTGTCCTTTTTAAAAACTTTGAAATATGTCTAACTTGTGTTCACATACTAAAAATGAAAGGCTATTGCATTGATATTTGCATGAAAATACGTGGGTTTATATTTTAAAATAGAAAAAATATGATTCTGAAAAAGTTCATAGAAGTTCACAGACATCACATAACTCTTAAAACATAAGGTAAATGTGAAGCATGGGGTAAGTTTCCTTAAATTGAACATAATCATAAAAATTCAGGGAAAAGCAATATATTCTGCAAAATTTACGAGAGGTTCTTTAGGGGGGAGTTCACAAAGCTTGACAACTCTCAGTGCATCTGGCCTGGTACATTCCTGTCTGTAATGAGAACCTTATGGGGCACTGGGCCTTGGTTTTCTTAGGGAGAGCCTATTTCCCAAGGGCATCATAAATGATACACAAGTCAGAAACTTTGTGGCTCATGGCATTTCTCAGAAGGACTTTAGGTCAGAAGATGGGAAAAGGCTTTCCTAATAAATCTTCATCAAAAAAATAAATAAATAAATCTTCATCGAGCTTTGACTAATTCACACTATTATTGCCATTTTTATTTTGTTGATGATTATATAGGAATTCAAGGGGGAATGACTATGCCTACAAGACTTCACAGAAATAGTCCAAGGTCTTGGGGTCACTGTGATTCTTATTTTTTATCTGAACACATTTGCTTAGCAGTGATGACAACCAGACACCACAGAAGTGTAAACACCAGAAACAAAAAATTGAACACCCAGAGAGCAAAACTGAAGAGAGTTTGCAATGTGTCTGATCTGTCTTCTTTTCTCTACATTCTGGGAATCTTTGTGATTGAACTCACTTGTGAATTTGAGTCTTCTATTGTAGAACTGGTGACCTGTAAATGGGTAATAGATCATAAAATATATCTTTGCAAATGTATATTTCCATGCATTTTCACACCTGTACATTATTTTCTATAATTTTCTTCTCAAAAATATTTTTTAGCAGTGAATGTACATTTTGGTGCTAAGGGTAGGAAGTAGGGAAACTTGTAAGTTGAATTGATTATGTGTCTTTGCCCCTGTCTCTCTGTCTCTCTGTCTCTGTCTCTGTCTCTCTCTGTCTCTCTGTCTCCCTTTCTCTCTCTCTCTCTCTCTCTCTCTCTCTCTCTCTCTCTCTGTGTGTGTGTGTGTGTGTGTGTGTGTGTTTATCCTTTAATGTGTTGCTCCTGCCTCCTTTGTGAACAAAGCTCTCAGTGGATTTCAAATGCCCTTGTGGACAAGCCTTGGTGTTCTTCCTAAAATATACAACTCTCCCTTCCCCATCACCTACTCACCTCTTTCACTATCTCATAAATTCTTGACATTTCTTTTCATAAACACCTTTGTGGTCACTGTTTCACTTGTGTCCTTAGGTATTTCAAAAAAGAGATTGGGTGAAGCTAGACGTACATCAGCATTTTTGTTCTGGTTCATCATTCTCCTTTTAATCATCTTTTATATTTCTGATATACTTGCAGAGTTTGTATGCCCTTTGTTGGATGCTGACATTAGGTATCTGAAAGAGGAAAAATAGCATCACTGCTTTGTACTCATTTAACAATTTTTTGCTAAACACTATTTGTTCGTTTTTTGAGGAAAATGTTTAAAAGGTTGTAGTGATTGGAGCAGCCTATGCTGAATAATTGAGGGGATTGGACAAAATGAAACATTATTTTAAAAGAAAATAAGCAATTTTTACCTTTCATATGCTGATTCTGAAGAGTTGATGAAAAAATTGCTCTATTTCCTCACTGGGAGAAAAGAGGAGGAATAACATTTAAGAGACAGAAGCCTTTACTGTCTTGCAAATTGCCTCACTGTATTCTAAGGTTCAGGTTAAAAAAAAAACATGACTCATGTTGATTTATGATCCATCAATTAAAAACAAAAGCAAAGAGGAATCTTGAATTCAAACTGTTGAATTATTAAACTTGGATATTCCAGCTGTATTGCTGTGGCAAATTAAGATCCACTTGTTTATATTTCCAGTGTAACACTAAGACTGAATTTTCATAGACAACTGATCACTGAGCCTTTTAGCTACAGTGCTGATATTATGTACTCCTCCATCAGACTATTACAAGAGAATTGGGACTCTCTGCTAGCCAGGTTTTCTATAATGATAATTTCCCATTTAAAAACGGAAACATTAAAACTATAAAGTTATAAAAGCAAGAAAAATCTAGGATCAGTTGTCCTGAAACCGTGTAGCTCAATTTTCACGCAATGTACATGGCATCAGTGTTTTTGAAGCCTTGTTCCAAAAACAGCGAGAATTGTAGAGCTTTCAAACTGTAAAGGTCATTAAGGAGGTTCTGAGGTGGGCCAGATCCTTTTTCATTCTCCCTACCAGCAGTTAGGCATTCAGCTTTTACTTCTCAGGCAGCTGATTTCTTTTCATTTGGGCAGTTCTGAAAGAAATTCAGTTTGGGGTGGTGTGTGTGTGTGTGTGTGTGTGTGTGTGTGTGTGTGTGTGTCTTACAGCTTCTAGCTCTTTATTTCAGCTGTACTCTGAAGGCAGTACACAATAATCTAAGTTCTTTAGTTCAAGTTGGTTCCCCAAGCTTTGGGGGCAGGTACATCTTCTGCATTCACTTGTGTTCTCCTTGCTCAGGAAAAATATGTCTGGAGAGACTGGATGGGGGTGGGGCAGGAAGGGCCTGGAGGTGTGTGGTTGGAAGGTGTTTTCACTCTCTTTCCTTAAATTCCTTTGTTCTTCTTTTACTCCATTAGATAAGCATCAAGTGCTCAGCTAAACCTGGGACAAGAATCAGGTCTCTATTTTCTCTGAGGGAAGCATCTCTCCATATTGTCTTTTCTTTGATTGCAACAGGAAAAAAAATCAGTTGACTAATATCAAGTCCTGATGCCTCCTGAGGGATATATATATATATATATAATTTGTGAGAAAATAGTGGTTTCCACAATTGAGGAGTTGCTACATACCAGATACTAATCTATACAATGTCCTCTTTCAGACCCTGTAAACATTTCAGTAAGAGTACACATGTTAACTACTGCTGTTCTGATGTTGATGTCCAAAAAGACTGACACATTTGCTCAAAACCACAAAGGCAGATAATAGACAAGAGAGTGTATAAGTACTGGTGCTAAAACACCGTACTATGATGTAGCTTCCCAGACATAAATTTTGAGATATTGCTTATTAGGTACATCTTTAAAATGCTACTACTTGGAAGCTATATGATCTGTGTTTCCGAAGTGATGAGTATCCATTCCACTCTGACACTACAGCCTCAAGGAGTGACACTCTTTTAATATTATATGTATGGTAAATGATAGTCTGTACTTAGGAAAAGTGAAATTCCAAGTATAATACCTCCTGAGGATGAGAATGGTCATCCCCTCATTGATTTATTCATCACCCATATTGTGGGTGGTTATAAAGGGCCAGATACAAGTTATAGCACGGTAAGTCTTATGAGAATGCCCCTGACTAAATAATTTAAAAGCAACAAAAGTTTGTCAGATGCCCTGTATTTCTTTAAATTACCTGAGGTCATGCATAAGAACCCTTTTGGTTGCAATTAATGGCACTTTAAAGTGAAGAAAGAAACAGGTATCTTGTGGGGCTAGAGAGATGCCTCAGAGGTTAATAGGGCATTCTGCTCTCACAGAAAACTAGAGTTTGTTATCTGTCACCCACACTTGGGGACTCACAGTCACTCTATAACTTCAGCTCCAAGGGATTCAACACCCTCTTCTAGCTTCCACACATGTGTGCACACAGAGAGACACTCACTTGCACATAAATAAAAATTATAAAAATAAAGAGATATCTCAGACTTCCTAGCTCCCTTAAGAACCACTACCTAGGTAAGTAAACTCATAGTTGAAATTTATGTGACTGGTCAGTTTATGAGAGAGTATTGTTTGGAACCAGAGAAAACCATTTCCAAAGATTCTATTCCAAAAGGGCTGGAGCCATCAATCATATGTTGAAACTCGTGGCACAGGGCATCTGGCTTTCTTTTGTGTCTGCCAGGAGTCAAGGCTGATCCAATGTTGCCTTGAATGGTTTTGTCTGTGTCTAGTGCTCACTTTTTAAAAAACGTGTTGCATAAGAGGATTCTGAAGTCAAAATCTAGCCCTTATGGCAATGTCAATTACTGTAATGTCTTTCAGTCATTACTCAACAAGCCATCTCTTCTGTTTTTGTTATCAATACATTATTAAAAACCCATGAATCCAACTTTACAATATTGAGTTTTTGCCAAAGGGGGTGAGTTCTTCCAGAGATCTATTTTATCGATAAGTGTAGATGACAGATGAGGACATTTGTGATGAGAATTGTATTGTATTTAATTGGACCATGCTTTGTTATATTTGTAATGTATCCTTGCCATGGTGCTTGTCTTCTGTGGGAGAGACAGTAAATAACCATGTGTCATTTGTTAAATCAATATTCTCTTTGCTCTGCCCAAAGCACTGACCTTTAATGGAGAAAGAAAGATTTGGCTTTAGATTTTTGGTCCATTTCTATTTGAATGGAGGTTAACTAGTGTTTAATGTGGAGGTGAACATGCATCTTTCTTTCTTTTTTTGTTTTGTTTTGGTTTGGTTTTTGTTTGTTTGTTTGTTTTTGAGACAGGGTTACTCTGTGTAGCCCTGGCTGTCCTGGAACTCACTCTGTAGACCAGGCTAGTCTCAAACTCAGAAATTTGGTTGCCTCTGCCTCCCAAGTGCTGGGATTAAAGGCGCCCGGCGAACATACATCTTTTATTTAAGACTGGATAACCCTATCAGGAACACTGTTGAGAAGATAGGCATTTGATGAAGATTGAACCAGATGACTTTGGGGTTATTTCATTCACTGAATTTTTAATAATGCTTTTTAACATCTCATAAATCTAGTGTTTGAACTGATCAGAAAAAAATGCACAAATCACATTAAATTCAGTTTAAATTTTAGAAGTAAATGACTTATAATATTTTGCCCAGTGGGGCAGTTTATGGTAGAAAATAAGAAAAAGAGTATTGTAGTATAAAATTTAGCAAACAATAAAATTAATAATACAAATACAAGTTAATTTATTAAGAGAAGTTTTTAAAAAATAGAGTTGTGCATCTATATATAGCCTCCCTTTGACATTTTGTTTCATTTGGGAGCTTAATAGATAGACCCTATTAATTACTATCACCTTCTAGTAGCACTATAACAGCAACCGATGTAAATTTTGGTAGCGCAGCTATTGACTTCTCTTGCAGCCCAACTCACTGTCACTGCCCTGACATTGTACATAGGATCCTCTTCTATCTGATTGCTTCTTAGATTGACATGCTTCTTAGAGGAAAGTTATTCTTAGAAGAAACTTATGAATTCAGATGGTTATAAACTTATAATGGAGAAGATATGTTTATCTCCCTTCTATCTACCTACTTTTGCATATTTGTAGAATAAAACTTAAGCATCTTATTCTTCTTTGTCATAACACATTGGAATAAATATTACAGTCTTTGAAAACATTACAAGTGGAATTATTTGCAATGATTTATGATTCAGTTTCATTTATAGTAAATGTCTTCCAGTCATGTAGACCTAAGAGTTACACAAATATGAGGGAAATTACATGCAAAATGAAAAGAGACAAAATGAGAGAGTTTACAAATTTAGAGAATTTGAACTCTTCGTTGGACCTGTGTACTATGACATATATATGCATTTAGTATCAATTAATGACATTAAAATTGTCCATTTGGAGACCTGATAAAGCAATTTATTAGTAATGATGTTTACAAGTATGTGCATACATAAATATGTTATGTGCACATCTGCCTATACACACACGTGTATATGCATGTAGCATGCATATGTACATCTGCTACTCTTTAAGTTCTAGACTATAGTGTAATGAACTTTTAAGATACATGGTCATGATAGTCCCTCCCAACTTTCTTTTTTACAATATATACAAATATGCTTTTTTAAAAAACTATTAACCATTTTATCTGTTTGGAGACTGTTTTGTTTAAAAATTATGCCATTATTTTATTTTAACCATTACTTTTTACAATAAAATAATCAATGCCAGCTGCCCTCAGCACTTGTGCCCTTACAAGGGAAAATCATATAACACAAGCTTACATTTTAGATGCATTAAAGAATGGACCTTTAATTATCGAATATTTTAAAACCTATAAAATATGTTACTGTCCATGATGGACACACCCAATTGCACTGTGGGCCTGCCGTAGTTTAGACTTTTCAAACGCTTTTGTGTTTAGCAAAACCCCAAATGCATGTTGCCTGAAGCCTTTCTTTCCCCTCTTTAATTTTGAGACCCCTATGCATGTGGAGGGAAATGTAATCCATATGTTTCTGATTCATTTACACTTAAATCATCAAAATGTTGTTTTGTAGAGCCATTTGATGTTCAAAAAGCATGGGTTTTTAAAAATCAGCTTTTAAAAACTCCCCTCACTACCCCCACTCTACTTCCCATCAAAAAGTCTGATTTTACTGAGGCTAAACAAACCAACATACCCAACAGGATTGAGTCTCTTTTTAAAAATTGCTTAAGCAGAGTATGCCAGAGGGTCCGGGGTGGTAGGCAGCAGGCTCCTACATTCTTGTACTGGCCTTACTATGCTTACTTAGCAGGTCATATTCTCTTGGTTCTGCTTAGTACTGGCTAACTGTCTCTGCTTTGGATGCAATCAAATATATTTTCAAATAAACTTAATAGAACAGAGAATTTTATCCCGCTGACCAAACTTTCAGTGAACTTGTCATTTAAGTCAGACGATTCTTCTACTTTGTCATCTGTAAGAAGAAAAAAATGTCTTAACTAGAGAAGATCATTCTTCTATTTTAGTCATTAAATCTCCGTTAAAATGCTAATCCCTTTACCTACAGTTGCTTCCCCCCCCCCCATTTAATAAGGAATCTGATAAACAGTAATCAAGAGGACGCTTGAACAAGCTCCTTTACTGTGGCTAGTGGCTCTGGCCTGTTCCCTAAAGTAATTTGTTTATGGTTACAATTACAAAGCCTTTTGACAACTCTAGACACTGGCCCTGAGAAGAGGTCTTTATGTGGAAGTCAAACAGACTAGCAAAGCATAAAGACTAAGTTAAGGGTGTCCATTTCTCAGTGCATGGCCTACTATGGATTGAAAGTGTACTTAGAATGAAACCTCATATAACATGTTTCCTCTTCACAGGAGTTTGGCTTAAGGTAAACAGTCCAGAGTTCCATTCATAAGTGTCAATGGATCACAAAAAACCTTCTGAAAAGAATATAAAGTGGGTGGGTCTTTTGGTCATTTTTGCATGTTATGATAATAGAAAGACTAAAGTACAAACTCAATAAAAACCTCTTGTAACGACTAGAATTAAAGATATATTCAAGAATAACTCAAGATAGTCTTACAAACTGAAAAGAAATTGCCACAGTTTTACAAAAAGGATTTGCTTTTTAAAGTAACAAGTTTTATATACTATTGTTTAAATTATTAAGATATAGACCCAATGGTCTTATAATATTTAGAAGACAGTACAAGCAAATTACATTGTTAGATTGAATACTTATATGTGAGTTTCTCTGTGGATTTCTAGGTTAGTATATCACCACACATTGGGTTTGTCTTGATGTAAATGCTGAGGGCTAAGTGTCCATATAGTTTCTCTCATATGGGGCCACATGGGCTTACAATGAATATTTCAGATTAAATTGCACTTGATCATAAACACATTTTTATACCACATACGTATGCCAATTCAATGTAAGAAAAGAAAGAATGTAGACAGGCAAAGTCTATCTGGGAGTCTTGACTGCATTTAAAATCATGGTACCTGTGAAATGGGCCTGGTATTCTGCAAGGCCACTGCTATGCTTTCTATTCACATCAGTGATCTACGGAGTTCATGCCATTGCCAGTTTAGGACAGCAATGGAGAAAGGGTTCCCAATGAAACCTCTGCCAGAGGGTCAAAATTTGTCATCATACTGCTAAAGAGCAAAAGCCTTTGGCTCCTGTCTGATGGCTGCACAAGGACATACAGCTGGCTGCACTGTGCATCAGTGTGTTCCAGCCTGTCTCGGGCTCTTACAAACTCCATGATGTGCTTTTTCAAAGTATGCCCTGAAAAACTTCTGATGCGAAATAGTCAAATCATGACTGATGTGTGCTAGCCACTTTTCCCAATGACAGACATTGGTTGCCCCTACTTCAGTTAAAATCTTCACTACTTCTCCAAGGATTGCAGGTGCATGCTGCTATATTTAATTGTGTGGGCTGTCACAGAAGCACTTGAGAGCTTTGGAGAATGCATTTGTGTGAGACAGATTGATCAGCTTTTGCCTCCTGTCCATCTTATGATAAAGGCAATTTCACATGATTTAAATTCTCTTTGGCCTATTTATTGAGGAGTAAGGGGGTTTCTTGTTCATATAAACAGGCATGGATTGTCCCTGCAAAGGAGGGGTGGGAAAAGGCTATAGAGCAGAGGTTCTCAACCTTCCGAATGCTGTGATCCTTTAATACAGTTTCTCATGTTGTCATGACCCCCAACCATAAATGTACTTCGTTGATACATTGTAACTTTATCTTTGATACTGCTATGAGCTGTAGTGTAAATAACTGATATCCAGGATATCTATTATGCAGCCCCCAAAGGAGTCACAACCTACAGATTGAGAAGCACTGCTTTGGAATATAACTTCAATTCTTTCCTGCTTGGGGAACATATTATAGGAAACTTTTCAGTTCTTCACCACTATTTTACTATTTCCATTTAGTGCCAGTTATACTCCTTTAAATGAATTTCAGGCATTGTGGTTTTATAGTTTCTGGCAGTTTCTTGTACACTTGCACAACAATTACTAACAATTGATTATTGATGGGAATTTAGACAGAGTCACAACAAGTAGCATTACAGATGCTGTCACAGCGTTAAAAAAAAAGAAATTTTATTTTACTCAGAAAGATTATTTACTTTATTTATAAAGTAATATATTTATATTATCACATAGATACTTTCTCTAATTCTTACTTAGGCATGCTTGCATATGTTCACTCGAAAACCATTCAAATACCTTAACATATGATTGACTCCTATGACTGAACTCTATAGTAAAGGGTGTACATTTAAGAAAAGGAGAAACTGGGGCACAGATAACATACAGCTCTTCTGAAGTCACTGATAGTCATATAAATGCTGAAAGCATTACACCATACTTCTTTTTTTGTGGGATGAAATGGTGTTGTACATTCAATTAAATCTCCATTAATATTAAAGTGTAACTGCTAATATCCACTTTCAACATTGACAACAAGATGAGAAAAATGAATGAGGCTTATAGGCATGGGTTCTCTAAATACATACTTACAAATATATATATATATATATATATATATATATATGTGTGTGTGTGTGTGTGTGTGTGTGTGTGTGTGTGTGTACATACAATAATATTCTAAATATAACATACAGTACATATACATAAATATATACGTACATACACATTGTTTTCATTTTAAACATTGGCCAATTACATGGTGTTCTTTGGATTTGTAACAGTGACATTATAAACCATCCACATCCACACATACCCTATTCATGTAATTAAACCAATTCATCAAACATATTGTTAAAGAATCTGGGAAATGTGTGGGATAAAGGATTAATTAACTCAGAAGCATGTAAACTCTAAAAAGTTTGTCAGTCTATTCTCATTATACATATGCTCTTCCATGTATGATTTGTGACAGCTTAAGGACAGATGGCTGTGTAATTTACAACTCTGATTTCAATTATATACTGTGTAGTTCAAGTGAAAATAGCTCTCTTACTGCACAGATAAAGATGTTATGAACCATTTATTAGAAGTGTTTTGAAATTAGGATCAAAGATGACGCCTACTGTGTTTGATTTCATGCAAAAAAATTGGAATGCCTGCTCATAAAATAATTTCCAAATATTAATCTTTTTTCTTTGGCAGTTTTAAAATTGGGCAAGTTGCAAAGTGAATTATAACTGTTCTTTCTCTTTCATGTTGTTCATAGCAGATGTTTCAACCTTGTCTCTTCTCCAGAAAGTCCTTCAATCCAACCTCTACAGATTGAGAAAGTAATGACAAATTCCTTAGGGTAATCATTTGGGTAGAGATAAGGGATGGAAAAGGAGAAAGGAGTTTGAGTACTTATTTGGAAAGGTGGAAAGTGCCCCACTCAGGCTGATAATTTCAAAGAAGCTCTTTGTTATGAACCAGTATTATTCTCATTCAAAGCATTGGACTCCAGGCTTCTTGCCATTTAAACTGTTAGCTACCTCAGTACTGTGTACCCTTCTCTTGAAGTCCATGTAAGAGTACATAAATATGGGTGCATGTGGAGGCAGTCTGAAAATAATGTGTATCTCACTGCTAACCCATAGACTATGAAGTACATGTCCAATGTGAGGAAGGAACATTAAAATAGAGACAAAGAAGTGTTGTATTATTTTATTTGTTATTTAGTTTTGTTTATTATGTATCTATTTATTTGTTTTCTAGGTGATGTCATTTTGGCCTTTCTATTTTTAATTTTCCCATTCTAAGTACTGTTTCATAAGGAATTTTTCTGATTTGATGTTTTCCAGAATAGATTCTGTTTGGGGAAGGTAAAAAAATTGTTTGTTTCTCACTTCTTCTATGTCCTTTAGATAGACATATCCTTAGGAACCAAATATTACAATCTGTCTTTCCAAATGTGCCATAAGGAATTCCCAAAAGAAATTATTTTAAGGTGTCACTCTTTTTCATTAATTTGACTCTAGAGTTTAGATATGTTCCTAGCACCACCCCTTACCCATTTAGAACACTTTCATAAATACAGATGCATAGTGGATCTGGATACTTGATTTCCATTAAGATCCAGTAGCAGAAATATATTACAGAATAGTCTCATTTCTATAGAATATGCAAAGACAATGTCTGGACTAAAAGATCAGGTATAAAGAGTGTTCTTCCATTAGTAGGGTTTCATATATAAATACAAAGAGATTATATACCTGGGTGACACATGTCTTACCATTCAAAGAGCAGGCAATAGCAGTGTGCATGTCCTGTAAAATGGAGCCTTCCTTTCTTTTCCTTCAGGACTGTACTGCCACATCACCAACTGGAGTCATCACTGATAAAGCACTCAATCTAGTTGTTTGACAAATGCTATGTGTTCTTCTCCCCTTTAAGTGTTCTTTAAAGGGAGCAGGTTGTGATAAATTAGGTCAATTGAATTTTGTAGTATTTTTGGAAGGTAAATTGACAGTTAAAAATGTGTGTACTACATTCATAATTGTAGCTTATAGTGGAAAACAAGATGTTGGGATTCTACTAGGAAAAATAACTCTGGTGATATTTTGATATATTCTTCACATTGACTCTGGCAACTGTATAAGCAAGTATGTAAAAATCTTAATTTCTGAACATGTGTGAGTGTGAGTGTGTAAGAGACAGAGACAGGGACACAGAGATATCTTGTGGAAAGTTTGTGGCATGTATGGAAACTTCCTTTTTTTTTTAACTTTTCCAGTACCAGGTGTAAGACACTGAAAGAGCTTTGATATAACGTTTAAAATCTGAACTCCAGCCAAAGTCAATATTGCATCGCTAATATTGACTTTAATCAAAAAGGTCTGACTGATATTAAAGCTTATAAGAGCAAACAAAATTGTAACACTTATCACTAAATTACCACTATACAAGTATGTGGTGATAACCTCGGCCTAGTGAATGAGCTGACTCTCAGAAAATAATGGCACTGTTAGTCAGATTGTGCAACATGGCTATGTTATTTATAAATAGTTTATGTTTAAATAATTAGAACAGAAGACTTCATAAATATGTATTATAATTTTAACTTCAGGCATCATCCTTATTTGCCTATAACAAGAGATATTTAACGTAGTGAGATATTTAAAGAAATCTTATAGCATTATTAAACATGGAGCACAGCAACGATTTGAAATGTTAGAAAAGGCAAGTGAGCTGTGAAATCTGCAATACAGGAAGAAATTTCTGATTAACTTATCTATTTTGAAGATGAATTAAGGAAACTGTCAATGTTGTGTATGTGTATCCAGACACACACACACACACACACACACACACACACACACACACACACACACACACACAATGTGTAGAACTGTAATGTTAGTAGGCTAAAATGATACCTAAGTCATCTGGGAATCCCTCGAGCTACATGTAAATGATATCATTCTTCACTGTATATTTCAGGTCTTCAAATACTTTGCACCATCAAAACACCCTAAACACAGTTTAGAAACATTGTTGGACCTGTTTCCCAGGGAAAAATGATTATCAGTGAACAAGAAGGCAATGGCAAAAGTCAAATAGGAAAGATGAACAAAGTTAACAGTTGCTCAAACACCCACAAAAAAGCTTAGTTCTCCAAGGAGGATATTCTCATTGTAAAGGATATGTATACATTTTTACCATGATCTATTTATTTTATAGTTTGAGATAGTTGTAGATTTAGGCAAGAAAGCAAGTACAAATTTTGCAAAATCAATACACAAAGATATGGTGGGCCCTTTACCAGTTTTATAAAATGTAAGTGTAATATCTAATATTAGAATTTCATTTTTGGTAACACTATTACCCCAAGTTTGAGCAAGAGGAAAACTTCAATTAGGCTGCTATATGTATCCTTTTGATCTTTGAGTACAATGTTTATTTCTAGATCATGGTACTCTGTGTTAATCTTAAAAGTTCTTTGTTTTAGTCTTAGAATATTTATTTTGAATTTCTGATTCTGTTTTATAGGGAAACTGTAGTTAAAGAATAAGATGTGGGGAAATCTGTACAGTTCAGGGTCTGGGTATCACTTCTTAAACACTGTCAGCAGGAAGTGTTGGAAAATGCAAAGCAAATGTACATACATGCACACACATCTATGCTTTAAATCTGTAGCTACAATCCATATATTTATTAAAATACTATGATAGCAAATTTTAAATTTTCTCTATTGTTATTGTTGGGTGTTCTTTATGCAAGTAACAAAATATATATTTATTCATAATATGCTTGCATATTTGCTCCATCCAAATATGCTAATATGAAAAATTATTATAAGCATGGCTTGTCAAGTGCAAAGCAATTTGAAATATAGCAAAACTCTAATATAGTGTTGAAGTACATTCACATCACTGAGATATTCCTTGCAAGAGAAAGCTGCAAAGACTTGAAAGTAGACCTATCAGGAAGGCACAGCTTCAACCAAGTGATCAAAGTCACCATCTTCAGCAACGAGAGTCAATGGCCTCAAGTGTACCTTGATGCTCTTCATTGAAAGGACAGAAGAACATCACTTCCTTGCACTTTCTGCAAAAAGTACACAATCCCATCTACCCAGGCAGAATTATCAGGTAGCATTGTGTAAAATAAGTTTTCTGTCTCTAAAAATGCCAAAGTCACAACAAACAGAGAGCTAAAGAAAGGCTCCTGGTTAAGAGAGAATAAAGAGATACTGGAACTAATAAAAGGCACACTTGTAGATCATCCACATTGGATCCTGGATCTTACATCTTTTCTCCCCTTCCTTTGTGTTCTTGTTGATAGAAGGGGTATTACTGAGACAGCTGGTAAATTTTAAGTAAGGAGATTAGATAATAGTAGAACATCACCATTATTTGCTGTATTTTATTGTGGTTATATGGAGGAATGCCCAATTCTTTTCAGGCAATGCACATTAACAGTTTAAAAGACAGGAAGCTATCATGTCTATAGCTTGACAATATGTGAAAGGAGTAGACTTTTTCTCTGTAATTTTGGGGAAAAATTTCTAAGAGTATGGTTTCTTTTAAAACAAAAATACTTAATAAAAGAAATAAGAAGGGTTTTTTTTCTGTTCCTCCTTATCCTTGTCTTTATATTCATTTGCTTCTGTCATCTTCTGGAAGAGGAAACAGGACCTTATTAAGCCATAAGAGAGGGCATCTTATCTGCCCTACTCAAATGCTGATCTCAAGTCATCAACATTCATGACCTTCTTCTGATGATTTTATTCTTTTCTTATCTGTAGAAAAATAACTGAGGGGAAATTCCATATGTCTCTTTCTTCATTCTCCATTAGCTATCCTGTGACCATTTGCTTCTATCTAGCTGGTCAGAGAAAACAGGGCTATTGGTTGCCATAGGTAGTGTTCTATAATTGCAGACTCAATTTCTCCAACAGATCTAAAGTAGCCAGACACAAATGACAGTGTGTACTGGGGAGGATAGCAAAAATTATAGAAATTCATATTTCTTAAGTTTACCTCTGGCAAAGAAAGATAAGGGGACAAACAAAGGGTTGATAAATTTATGATTTTGTAGACATAGTATTTGCCTATATATATATATATATATATATATATATATATATATATATATATATATATGTCTGGAACTAGTTTGGATTCTCTACAGTTGATTATTTCCATTTCTAAGCACAGTAATATTATAATATAATAAATGTACTTATCTGAGCATATCTATACATAGAATAACTTGCAAGTGATTGAAATAATATCAGGATTAATGTTGATATAACCATTTAAAATATCTTCCTTTAAGAATTAAGTCCATTTCCTTCTATACTCTTAAGTTATGATTAATAGCTTCAAATTACATACATACAAATTTGGCTTAAGTTTCCATGTAGGCTTAGATTTTTAACACCTATTTTAATAAGGATTCTTAAATGTTTTAATCGTGTTCTAGCCCACCCATCAAAAATAGGGGAGAAAAAAAGGTTAATGGGAAACAGGGGATATGGCCGTCTTTAGAAGTAGTTCTTTGGAGAAATTCCAAACATGAGTCAGTAGCAGAGTCCAGTCCAATAGGCAATCACCAACCATGAATCAGTAGCAGTGGTTTGATCCAGAAGAAACTGCATGGCTCTATTTGACACAAGTTCATGCAAGTAGCAAGAAGCAACAAGAATACCACAAGAAGTTCTTTGGCACTTTTCTCTCTAAGTCACAACAAGGGAATATCAGGGAAGACCAGTAAAGCATTGCAAGGTGACCCAATGCAAGAGCATCCTCTCATTGTCTCTGGGGTTATATTTATATTCTTTCTAAACATCACATGTCCTCTCCAGTGTATGCTTCAGCAAACTGTCACATGTCTTTTCACAAGACAGCTTCCAGAAAAGTACCACATGTTTGTTCTCAACAAAACACCCTCTCACATATCTGCTTCAGCAAAACATATACTCATAAAACAGTTTCCAGGAAAAACATCACATGATACACTGAGTCTCCAAAGAAACCAGAAATTTCCATTTCATTTTCATTTCTGAAATATCACCAAACATCAGTGATTACACAGAACCCATTAGAAAGCAGTGCACCTGTTGTACATTTGAAGAGAATAAGCAGAAGTATGGGACAGTGTGACAGTTAGAATATTTAGTATGTTACCTCAGGGATGGCTTTTGATAGGTGGACAAACGATGCCATGCATGACTCAAAAGTCCTCCTATTCACTGAAACTCTGTTTTATAAATAATGACTAAAGATAGTCAGTTCTTGATGCAAACACATTGAGAGACTATGTAGCTAACTCTGCCTATGAAATGGAGCTTTTTTTTGCAAACATGTTCATATATATCATCAACAATTGGCTAATCATTAAGTGAGTAGATTGTACTGGTATTGACATTCTTGTTCTGAAAGCTAGTGGTTGTTAACTTATCAAAACTGAGGTCTAGAAAGTGATAAATTGGATGTGTGGTTATTCTCTTGTCTTTAGTATAAAATGATTATTAACAACCTTTTGATGTACACAGCTCCTCCAATGAGATTGGAGGTATAATTACACAGGTAGAAGTGTTCCTACCATATGAAAACCAGCTTTGAAGTTTCTAGTACCATCACACCCAGGCTTCCAGACTAAAGTATGAGGTAACTTAAAAATCCACCTAGATTCACTAAACATTTCCAGATGGCTGTAGAGATTCAAAGAAAATGGGAACATTTTCTTTAACTGTGTTTTGAGGAATGAAAACACATAGCTACTTTCTTAGAACTGCTGAAAGGATGAGAAAACAGCAAATGAGTAGTCAGCAGGTCCTGGAGCCACTCAAGTCTCACTCAAGTCTCAATGCTACCTTTATTATTACATCTCCCCCTTCATAGCCTAAAAGAAAGGGTATTTTGTGTTGTCTGGACATATTGCTATGTGAAAGGGCTTAAAAGAGTGTCTGGTATGTAGCACTAATGATACCTATGACTTTCCAAGGCAGCTATGAACAATTAAAGATTTCCTATCAGCAGAGTTCCCTAAGCTAGTATTTTATTTACATTAAATAGTAAGGAAATATCAGCTACTGTGCTAAGTGTTGCAATTATCAGGTCTATCAGGTCATAAGTGGGAAAGTTTCTCACTTTTTATTTGAAGACTAGATGTTAACTATCTAGTAACTACTGCTCTTATACTATGATAATATGCCCAAGATGTACTGGAGTTTATAAATATGAGTGACATTACAACATAAACTTATAGCATGAAAATGCCCAGCAACCTTTTATTTATTTGATTTTTAAACATTTTCCAAGTTAGAAACAGTTTGATGACCTTGGAGTGACTATCAGTTAATCTTCCATGCTTTCCTTTTTCCATATGAACGAATTCTAAACATTTAAATCCAATGCAGGGCTTGTAAGTTGCCTCTTCCTCTTTTTAAGCTGCTTACATAGTCTTGTACAGTTAAGCTGCAAATCTCTATGTCACCAGCAGGTGCTGACAACTAGCACAGGATATGTTCAGTTTCAAAGGCTGGAAGCTTGGACTTTAGAAGGGAAATCACTGTCATGCATAGTAAATGGGTGAACTGGACTTTGTGTAAGATAAATTGGCTTGTAACAATCAAGGCCTAGAGATATGCTAGCTTTACAGGAGCACTGAAAGCTTAGCACTACCTATTTATACTCATCCAATCTTTTATATTGAGCAAAGGCTTGATACCTCTGCAATGCAATACAACAACTCACTGCTGTGAGGACCGACAACGACGAAAACAGAAAAGAATAATAAATGAATAATAATAAATTTGCCTTAACTTTTTCTTCCTTCCTTCCTTCCTTCCTTCCTTTCTTTCTTCCTTTCTTCCTTTCTTTCTTTCTTCCTTTCTTTCTTTCTTCCTTTCTTTCTTTCGTCCTTCCTTCCTTTCTTTCTTTCTTCCTCTCTTGTCTTTTTTTTTTTTTTTTTTTTTTTTTTTTGGCACTTCACGCACAGAACAATGGCCATGAAATTATTTCAAGGGTAGCATATACAGAAAAAAGAATAGCCTCTATGCATTAAAATAGATTTTTTTCACTAAAGGTATATTAAAATATAAACATAAAGAAGTATATGCCAAAAGTATGGACATGGTATTCAATTCACCTTGGGAGATGTGAGGGCAAACACAGGTGGTGAGATACTCTCCTTAGTCAGTAGCTAAGATAGTCTTCTGAAAACCCTATTTTTTGAGAGGATTAAATATTTAACTTCAAGAAGAAGGAAATTAAATTTAGTATTAATCAAAATTAAATGAAATAACCTCTTCCAGAACTCTTGAGTATTCAGGTAAAATGGAGAGTAAGGAATGGGTTGGAAATATATGCTTCATTTGCCATTTCTACAGTCAAGATGCAGCAGGAAAGAATTTAGAGTTCTAGAACATGAGATTTCATTGAGTACTGCTGGGGCAAAGGAATGAATGGGATACTTCTTTTAGCTTCAGTCTGTTCTCATGCACAATGGAGTTGTTTTGACAACCTTAAGGGCAGTGCATATGAAAGCACCTGTAGACTGTTAAATGGCATAAAATTATAAGTGGATAGATAAGAGTTTAAGAGGGATTTTCTATTCTTAAAATGATTGGAAATATAATGGCTACACAACATTTTTCTACAAAGTAAATTAGAAATGTCTGTCTTCATATTACCAGCGATCGAGCTGATTTTAAATCTGTACAAATTAGCTGGATTTCTTCACAACTTTTTTACTTGTTTTCATTACAATAGTTACATATACATGTGGAAAGAATAAGCATTTACATGATATCATGATTTTTCCTTTAAAAAGACTTAAATGTTGGAATAGCATCTGCCCATCTTATTTATATAAGAGTTGTTAACACCCTTTAATGGTGGTTTTTAATCATGTCATTATCATCACCTGAAAGTATACCACTGAAATCTAGATCCAGGAACACAGCACAGGCAAAGCATACAAACTGGCATTTGTATGTTTCCTTGAATCCAGTTTTGTGCAAGGCTAACTTAAGATGCCAGCGACTCACCAAACATATTGTTTAAACATGTTCAGATTGCTAACAGACCATACTATTGTGCCTTTTAGATTCCAATAAACCATATGAAAATGCTAATTATTGAGTCTACATTAATTTGTATAAATTATGCAAATTGAGTAGCAATTAAGCACTACTGTGGTTGAGGTGGATTCCATGCTATTTTTTAACTTAATGTTGGACTGACAGAGACTCGGTTCACTAAAATAAATTGTTTCATTGTTGAGTGTTTACAAAGCAATTGCTGATGGTAATTGGTTGTAGATGACACTATTGTGCATTTCCGTAAGATTTATTTAACCATATGCACACAACCAAAATCCACACAAACACTGGAAGAACAATCAAGGGATTGCTCTATGATAGTTTATTTAGAAAAAAATGGAACTTCTATCTATAAAAGAGGACAATATTTATGAAAGTTATATAGATGTATAATTCAACAAAATGATAAGTTGAAATCACTTGGAGAGATGTAGCTACAGAATAATTGAAAGAAATAGAACTTATTAAGAGGCCAAAAAAATCCTATTCACACTTTGGAGCAAAATATGTGGAGGTAATTGTGATTTAGATACCTCTTCCATGTTTGCTTGTGTGCATGTTAAATATAGCCGTACTTTGGTAATAACAGTTGTGTGTACTTTTGAATGGCACACAATTGCTCTTTTTCCAAATAACTTTGTTGTCTATAAATATTACTGAGGAGAGAGGGATTAGGGAAAAGGAAGAAAGATGAAAATCGTCATAGGGGAATGAGAGAGGGGGAGAGACAGGGAAGAAGAGAAGGGAGGAGGGGAGAAAAATATATTAATATTCAAGATGAAGAGAACATTGTCTTCATATGCTATAAAATGTTAGGTAATGATGAAGTGGTAACATCTGGTGACCATCTCCGACAGTTTCCAATGAAGTTTTTACAGAAGGCTAAATCTACAAAAGCTTATCCTGGCACACATCTCTAGACATCAGAAACTTGCAGTCATACTCTATGGGCAGTAACTAGAACGAAGGTCCAATCAACTCTCTGTCAGAGGATGATGGGATTTTGCAGATGCAAAGGTGAAACACATTGGGACAATTATTATGAAAGAAGAATAAACCTTTCCTTTTACTCCAAATTACTGTGTTAAAGAGTACATAAATGATAATTTGCTGGAGAAGTAACAGCTTTCATGTGAGAACACGGCAATGGAGTGATGAGTGGATCATGCCAGGCTTTGGCAATCTATTTCATTTTCGTTTCTCTAGTTGGCAATGAATTTTGGAAATAAAATAAGATCATAGCAAGTGATCTTCCCAAAAAGAGACTCTGTTACTGCCTTAGTGTGTTTTGGTTTTTGGTTTTGTTTGGTTTGGTTTGGTTTGGTTTGCTCTCCTGTTATAAGACACCAAAACCAAGACAACTTCCAGAAGAAAGAGTTTGATTTGGAGTTCTGCAGAATTAGAATCCATGTCCATCATGGTGGGAAGAATGGCTGTAAAAGGATAAGTATTAATAGCTGAGAGCCCATATCTTGATCTGCAGTTAGGAGGCAGGGAGGCACACTGTGGATGACTGCACTGAGGGTGAATGGTTAGAGTCTTGGTCTTATGAAGATCATATGCCCCAGTACCAGGAAATTCCAGGGCCAGGAAGCAGGAGTGGGTGGGTTGGGGAGCAGGGCGGGGGCAGGGTATTGGGGACTTTCGGGATAGCATTTGAAATGTAAGTGAAGTAAATATCTAATAAATAAATAAATAAATAAATAAATAAAAGAAACCCAAAGACTGCCCTTAGGGACACAGCTCCTCCAATAAGTCAACGCCACCTAATCCTTTCCAAGCAGTTTTATGAACTAGAGACCAAACATTCAAATCTATCAGTTTCGGGGGGTGGGGAGGGGCATTCTCATTCAAACCACATCAGTTACACAACTTTCACTATGGTCACATCTGTGCTATCTTTCTAATAAGAACTTTAGTAAGACAAATCTAGAAGTTGATTAGTTTTACTGACTTCGTAAATGTTTTCTATAATCTCCAAAATAACTTTCATTAGACTTGGCTTAAAATATATCTTTACTCTGAAAAATTTGAAGACTAAATCCTTAACTTCAGCATTTATTCTTATATATCATTGCCTTCTAATTAATTATAAATCTCCTGAAAGGCTTTCTCATTTAAATTTTATAGTAAAAATACAGCTCACTAGTTGGTTTGGTTTTCTTTTGCAAGTCATACTGAATTGTAATTACCATCATTACTTCCCAAAATCCAATTTTTCATTCCCAGCCCCTGCTCCTGGAATGATGGCTTTGAGACTAATTATTTACTAATAAATGCTTAGGCCATAAGCTTTGGCTCATTCCCCAACTAGTTTGTGACTTTTTTAATCCATTCAAACTATTCTATGTCTTCCACATGGCTAGATGCCTTTCCTTAGCTTCAGATATCAAATCTGGGGTGAATCTCCTCTTTGTTTTATCCCTAGTTCAGGGTTTACATCCCTCCATCACCTCAAAGTTCCAGCCTAAGTCTCTCCTTCTTCTCACTCTTTCCCAGAATCCTCCTTCTTTGCTGCTTGCCACCTTCTATACCTGCCTCAGGTTAATGGCAATAGGCTTTTTTTATTTTAATGGACAGTTTTTGCTTATAAGAGACTCTCTCTACAATTACTTTTGCCAAATATTCCATTTCCTTGGCAAATCCACTGAGGAAAAATGAGGTCAGTTGCTTGCAAGATTGGGCCAGCACAAGGCTCAGGCACTGACAATATATGCTGAGAACCACATTCATGACTTTAGGCACTTTGTTCAAATGCTAACTGGTTGCCCTTCTCTGTGGGTACTGCAAAGACCAAATGATGTACATATGTGAAAGACCTTTGGACTCTGTAAAAGATATATCAATGGCAAGATTATGCCTAGTAAATAATGCCCCTGACACCACACGATTATTTTAGAAGCAGTTCTTTCATCTGCTGAGCTCTAAATCCATGGCCATAGCAGGTGGTGCTTTAGACCTGTTTTCAAGCCTGTGAAAAATATCAGAATCCACCTTGCAAGATTGTTACGATTAAATGATATTCGGCACATAAAAGTCAGTTAATAGAGGCTATTTGTTGCTCTTGGGACACGTTATATTAATAAGGACAAAATTTGAAAACATTTTCCCCCCGTATTTTTTCAAGAACTAAAACATAACTAAGAGTGCTTTATCTCTTTATATTTAGTATTTAATAGTTAAGATCTTCAAATCTCTATAGAATTGTCTAGTCTATCCTAGACTCATTTCAGTGATGATTTTCTCTGAATTATATACCCAGTCTTCCTGTATGCTTGCTTAATAGACTTGGATGGCTCTACCACCAACATCATGTGCTGTTGAGCAGAAAAATGATAACAAATGTGGCTTTGTAGTAAGAGGGATTGATTCAGATGACAACTCTTCCCCTTACTTGCCATGAAAAATGAACATAGATATTTATTACTTATTTTATTATAGACTAAAAGTAATTTTAACTAAATGTACTGGAGGTTTTGTCAAGAGAATAATCAGTATTTTCATAGAAAACATTATTTCACATCAACCTTTTGTTTGTAATTTCACCTTGCTGGCTAAAATTCTGTAGAACTTAATTTTAAGAGCAAAGAGAATATCATTGAAGTGACCTAATTAGTAGTTGTAATGATAGCAACTGCCATTTCTATATGTGAATATTGAACTGCTATCATGATACCTACACTTTATTTAAAAGAGATCAATCCAATAGGTTTGTAAAGATATTTACCCATCACCACAAAATCTAAATCTATATCATGCAATATGCAATTGAAAGTGTTCTTACCCTTGCCAAAGTTTCTAAGGCCTGTTCCTCGGTCTGCTGTAAACATTTATTGCTAGATCCCTATAATATTTGCATTTTAATTAAGTAAATATTTAATTAAATTTAAAGTTTGCTCAGAAAAGACAGTTTTTTTTTCATTGAGTACACTTATATGTTAAGTACCTATTTGAAAAAATATATATATATCAGAAATTCAGTTTGGTGTTATTTAAACAGCAGAACAGTATATTTGCTTGCTTGCTAAATTATTTAAAATCACCTTCCAGCTGCCTTTGGAGTACTCTCTAGAAGGGATAGAGATTAATAAACTTATATCCATTTGAGGATGAGAACTATTTTTGTTTTTTTACTAGCATATATTAACTGAACATAATGATGGGTTTCATTATGCCAATTTCATACATGTATATGATGCATTTTGATTATATTCAACCTTGAGAACTAAAATTTACAATGCTGTTGATAATTTCTTAGTGTAGCCTGGATGTATGGAAGTGACTCTGGAAGTAGAATGAAGGATAAGAAGGCTGTGTCTTTTCACAGACCCAGCCATTTCAGAACTATCTAACCTTAAGCAGTGTTCCAAATAAAGATCTAGTCTTCACATACTCTTGCTATCTCATTTTCAGCCACACATGGCTTTGTATGCTGGCCCAACTTTCAGATCTGCAATACTAAAATCTTACATTCACCCCAGCCCCAAAATACTCTGAAAGTTGGCTAGTGAAGTTTTCTAACAGTAATTAAAAATTGAAAAAAATTTCTTAATAGCCTGAAAGAAAGTACACTCCAAAAGACAAGAGTTATCAAAAAGAGTGTTGATGGAAGTATTGCTTACTGTACTGGGTTGAATAAGAATGGCCCACATAGGTTCATCTGTTTGAATATTTGGGTCTCAGTTGGTGGAACTATTTGAGAAAAATTAAGGAGTATGGCCTTGTTGGAGGATGTGTGTCACTGGAGGCTGACTTTAAGGTTTTAAAAGCCCATTCCATTTCCAACTAGCTTTCTTTGCCTTATGCTTCTGTCTCAAGATTTGAGAGCTTACCTACTACTTCAGTGCCATGCTTATGTACCTGCTACTATGTTCCCTGCCATAGTGGTCATGGACTCAGCCTCTGAAATTGTAAGCTTCTTCTTGGTCATGGTGTCTTAATGCAGCATATAAAAAAGTCACTTGAGTTTCATGTGTTTGAAAGTCAAGAAGAAGGAGACCAAACTGTGGACACTTTGCCCCTTCTTAGAATTGGGAACAAAACACCCATGGAAGGCGTTACAGAGACAAAGTTTGGAGCTGAGACAAAAGGATGGACCATCTAGAGACTGCCATACCCAGGGATCCATCCCATAATCAGCCTCCAAATGCTGACACAATTACACACACTAGCAAGATTTTGCTGAAAGGACCCTGATATAGCTGTCTCTTGTGAGGCTATGCTGGGGCCTAGCAAAAAGTGGATGCTCACAGTCAGCTATTGGATGGAACACAGGGCCCCCAATGGAGGAGCTAGAGAAAGTAACCAAGGAGCTAAAGGGGTCTGCAACCCTATAGGTGGAACAACAATATGAACTAACCAGTATCCCGGAGCTCGTGTCTCTAGCTGCATATGTATCAGAAGATGGCCTAGTTGGCCATCATTGGGAAGAGAGGACCCTTGGACTTGCAAACTTTATATGCAGGGGAACACCAGGGCCAAGAAATAGGAGTGAGTGGGTAGGGGAGTTGGGGGGGAGGGTATGGGGGACTTTTGGGATAGCATTTGAAATATAAATAAAGAAAATACCTAATTAAAAAAATAAAATAAAATAAAAAGTAACTAAGACACTTAGACTCAAAGAGACACACCCACTCATGGAACATTTGCTGGGTGCTAGGTCACATTCAATTTTAAAATGAGCTGAGTTTTGCCAAGATTCTTTGAATAGTTAAGGAAAAGTTTCTGAGAAAGCATGCCCAGCATTTATCCACTTGAAAGAATAGAAAAGAAGGGTGGATTACTTCTATCTAAAATTTTTCAGGTTTGTTCAAGCATTTTCTTCTTTTTAGCTAATATTTCTATAATTGTTGCTCCTCTGGTTACTGCTGCTGCACTTTAAGGAAAACAACTCACCAAGGTTCTAGTTGATTTGCAGATCTTTAATCTCAGGGCTATTTATTGTTCCTGCACCCCCTGCTGTGTGTGTTTGTTGCTTGTTCACCAGGCTGCTGGCTTCCTGCTTCCTGAAAGCTTGGTCTCATTTGGGGATATCAAGATAATGAGGGTATCCCTTTATTCTGTTTTCGAGAAATAAGGTATTGATAGCCTAGAGTAAGGCAGCAGCTTAAGGAATATAGGAGGTGCTACCATCAGGAGTATCAAGATTAACTATTGTCCCATTTTATTGTAGAAAATGATGCATTTTCTGAAAGGCAAGCTTTGATACCTGTGCCCTTGTGTTGCCATTTAAGATGTTCAAGGAGTTGGTAGTTTGTAATGATGCAAGTTAAGAAAGTAGCACAGATGTGAACGAATATTTCTCACCTCCAAATATATACTTAGTATCATTATGTCCACCTTTTGCCCTCCTACTATAAAAAACAAAACAAAGCAAAATAAAATAAAAATGAAAAAAATCCTATATATTTGATATTTGAGTAAATCCAAGGAAACTTAATGCTTCTAATCTAGTAACTATCACGGAAAAAAAAATCAAACCAATTCAATGAGACTTGGTGCTAGGCATTTTCTCTATTCCTGGGATTATGCTCAATTGTGCTATAATCAGCAACAGTGGAACATCAAAGTTTCTACTTTCCTAACAAATATATGCCTACAGTGCAAGTTTGAAGCTGAGACACCAGCTCTCTAAGAAGCTTCTATCCAGAGTCCATTCTGCTGCTGTTACACCACTCTTGAAGGAGTAAGGTCAAAGGGTATCTTAAGAGGTTTGGCTTCAGTTTTAGTACAGACATGAGTTGTTACTTGATCTTGTGAAAATAGAGACTGTGGCTCAAAGATCTGGTCAAGCATTGTCTGGATGCATCTGATAGTCTAAGTAAAGCTTATTGGTTTACTCACCTGACTTGATTTCTCAAGAATGGCATTCCAAAAGACAATAACCCCTTGGACCAAATACCAATCATTTCTTGCATTCTTACTAGGTTCAGGGTTTAGTGATAAGTCTTTCAGCTGTGTTATCTCATTTAGTTTTTACAAGAACACTAAGTGAAGACAGTCCTCATTTTACCAAGGCAAGAATCAAGGCCAGGGGAGATTACACAAGTCACATAGATAAGTAAATGACAGACTCCAGATGCAAACCAGGTGTGGTGTTGTTCAAAGCTCATTGGTTTCTCTTTTTCACTGAACTGTATACCCTTATTAGCAACTCAAACTATCTACATTAAATTTGTATTCAGATTGCTGTGTTCTGTTCATCATGTTCCTTACTGGTGCTTCACTGACCTGTACTCTGATAATCAGTATATTTTAAATTTTCCAATAAGTATGTGATAGACTACAGAGTTGTAATTTTCCGTTACCCTTTGAGCAACCTTTAAACCTAGGATGTCTCAAGAGGTTACAAGAGGACGGAACAATGTAAAACCTGTTGAGCACTTATCTGCCCTGTTTCCATAGCTACTTGCTCTTTCTCTTTTAAATGTTATGAAGGTAAGAATTATTCTCCTTATTTTTATATATGGTATTTTGTGGTTTACTGAGCAGTTCAATATTGCACAGTTCAAGATAAACTTGAGGTGTGAGGGATTCCAAAACTATGCTTCTAAGAGTCATCTTCTGTCACATAAGGGGACTGATATCTACTACATATGCAAATGATAATTCCTGGTGTAGCTTCGGGATTTAGTATGTGGTATCTGTTTGTGGAAGCAATATGAATACACAGAATTCTGTCCTATATCTGTCTTTCCCACTCTCTCTTTTTCCCACTCAAACTTCTCTAAAATTGAAGTAGACTCTACCTCCATAGGCCACATTTTGGACACAGGCACTTTCAGGTTATTTCCTTTCTCCCTTGCTCCCTCCTCCCCCATAGTTTCAAAGATTGCTTTTCACTTTGCATTAATTAAGAGCGAATATGATAATGTAACTTTGAAAGTTACACTATTGTAGTATTTCTATGTCCCTTGTTTAAAAAGACATGATCTAATTTGTTTGGTATAAGGCATCATTTTTTTTCTATTTTGCTAGCCTTAAATACCAACTTGTTTTAATTAGAAATAACTGTAAGGCATCTGCAGAAAATACATGTTCTTTCCTTAATCTGGGGTCACTCAAGAGAATTGCAAAGGGTTTTCTATATTACATTTGTTAATAAAGAGAAATGTTAAATATAAACAATATTTCAAGATGAGAGTGAAAAATGAAATACCTAAACCCTCTCCAGGTCCAGCTGCTTCATATCCACATTGCCAGAGGGGGGGATAAGAGAGGCATGACAAGCACACAACACCTTCTGCAGCCTTAAAACTAAAGGGACACATCGTTATCTGGAATGAGCTGTGTGCCAAGGGAGTAAAGATAACAGGATCAGAAGGAACAAAAACCAGTTAAAGATTGACTTTCCCTTGTCTTCATTTTCTCTGAATCTAAATATGGAGTTCCATTAAAGTTCATTATAATGCAGTAGTAAAATATAGGGAAGAAAAGCAACACCGGTGGTCTGTCAGGTGCTGAGTTTCCACTTCCCAGAGCAGAGTATTCTTTAGTATCTTCTCCATTAGCCTAGCTTCTCCATGAGCAGACACCACTTCCTGGGTATAAATGAAACATTTTTTTTGATAGTTGCTGTCCCAGTTGATTCCAGGCCTTTGGGGAGCCATTATGTTAGCTATTGCTTTTGGATACTTACTGATTTTCTGGTGACCCCCTAAATGAAGAAATGTAGCACCTTATATAGAGTAACTTCCAGGAGCAGCTTTTGCTCAGGAAGAATGCAAAATGCAGGCAATGAGATTGCTTATGAAACTTCCTGAATGCTGTTACATCTAGTGCAAAGCTGTGTCTCCACTACATTTAGCATCTTTGATTAATGCAAACTATTGACATCCCTGACAAACCTAAACTGCCCTCCAAACGCTGGTTTCCCTCTCCTCAGCTGAGATGGGAAAGGAAAAAATAACTGTGTAAAAATTTAAGATCTTTCAATTACACCAGATGCTTTAGAAAAGAAACCGCTCAGTCATTCAAACAGCTTGATTTTATGAAGTGACACTTTAGATTATGATATGACATTGCAGATTTGACATGATTGTGCTAATTGTAAGAAAATATGTTACTTTGATTAAAGTAAAATGAAGGAAATAAAAAGACATTGTGGTTCAACTTGTAATAAAGAACAGCTCATCCTTGCAGCTTTTGGAGTGTTGTCATAGTTATCTATTCATATAAGAGATGTACAGTCCAGTTAACATTTTATTGCCAGTAGCCTCTTGTGTGCTTACTGTTAAAAAGAGTTTAACATGTAAGCTTTCTGATGGGCTATTTGCCTAATTCTGATTCCTCATGATGATTGGCATGAGATAGGGAGCTAGATTGTATTTAACTGGTTTTATTGTGACGTGACTATGATGGATGTGACAAGGACCTTTATTATTCGCTAGGGAGTGTGGCTGTTAATGAAGCCATTAGCTGAGCTAAGGCAAGTGAAGAAAATAGGGAAATTATCATTATTCTGAAGCCATTAAGTTGTAATACACTACTTTCTCTCCTTACTCAAAAAGGCATCTTCTTTTTAAGGCTTCCTTCACTGTCCTTTAAAGATTCATTAATTCATTAATTTTCCAAGGGGATGGGAGTGAATAGCATAGTTGAAATTTTAGTCAGTCCAACATATCATATTATTAACATTAGGAAAGTATCTGTGCTCATCAGATACTTCAGATACATCAGGCCACTTTTAAGCAAACCACATTACAGCAGGTGACATGCTCTAATATGCATAAGGGAAAGAATGCTATAAAGTTCACTAAGTTCCTTTGTACTCCTTAGTGAAAACACCTTATGCTCCTATTATACAAATAAGTGAACCAAGGCTTAGTAAGGCTGTGTTACCGGAGGAATGAGGATTATCAGCCAGCTAGGAGATGTGTGGAGATAGTTCACTCTTTTAGATACACCACTGAGATTTTATAACATAAACTGTGCTTGTTCCATGTATGTTCTTTGTTATAATAGTGAAACTGACTTCTGGTTTGCACAGTTCTTTTGAAAAATGTATAAATTGTGTTATAGTCTGAGCAAAGTCTGTGCAAATGGTGTTTAAATATCTACTTGGTCATAACTACTTAGTGATTTTGTCAGATTTTGAGGGGCTTAGTGTGACTTTTCTGTATTGATTCTGAAGAAAAAGAAGAAATGCAATCAGTGAGAATTATTATTACATAAAGACCCAGGAAACATGCTCTATGGGTAGCTTTAGTCCATCCCCAAAATGTTTACTTCCATAAAGTTGACTGAAGACTACTTCTTGGAGGAGGAAAACATTCTCAAAGATAGAGGTTTAAACATTCAGAAATCCAGTGTTTCCAAAGTAGCTGTTAATTAGTATCTCCTTTAGAAGAATGGTAAGGTCGGTGTCGTGCTTCAGCTTTTATGTCCTAAAAGAAGTCTGAACCTCTCCCAACAGTAACCAGAGCTCATTCAAACCCCAGTGTGAATGTATCATAAATGTTTAAAGGTAAAAATAGAGACTGCAGGTTTTTATCCTCTGTACCAGGGTGTGGCTTCTTAGCTATTTAAAAATAGAACAAGCAGATGTATGATGCCCCTACTGACGATAGGCTGGCTGCTGGACAGACCGTTTGACTTATCATCCAATCATGTGTCCACAAGTTCATAGGCTTGAAAGACTGTCAGAAAAAGTCAGTCATTTAACAGAAGGAAATGGCCTGGGAGGAGAAAAAGACTATTTCTCCTCATATTTTCCTGTCTGCTAGGTCAGATAAATTCTAAAGCATAGGAGAAATAAGGTAGATTTGTTCAAATAGTAGATGACAGGAAAGTACCACTTGCTAAGAGTTTGTCTTCTTTACAGTCTGTGTTGCCTTTGGCCATTTGCGCATCATTAGTGAATGCACACATGTGAAATTTGGAACGTTGTCTTCCATATCACAGGTTGGATCACCAATGGCAGAACTGTAAGAAAATCTGTTAAAGGAACCAGATTGCCTTGCCATTTTTTTCATGAGCTTGACAAGATCTTGCTGAGGACGTTTTGTACTAGAGAAAGCAAAGTGAAGTCTGAGAGTAGGGGCCCCTAAGTGGTAGAACTTGGCACCTAAAGTGGAAGCCACAGATCAGCTGCATAAGCCTCACTTGATATAACCTGTGAGAAATGCCTAATTTGAGGTGACAGCACAGACATCCTGATTCTTAATCTGCATTATTTGAAGATAATGAGAATGCCTGGGTGACTGAGACCGAAGAAGCCATCCTCTTGGTTCCATATCATTGGGAGAGGCTCCATAGTCACTGCACTAGGTATATTGAATGAGTAAAGATGATGTCATTCTGCTTTACTTTTGCAAAAGAAAAGGGAGCTGAGCTTATTAAGTTTCTACCTAGTGCCAATCCCCACATTTACATCTGTTTGCTCACCCTCCACAGCTATTCTAGGAATCAAGTGTTGTCTTCCTCATCTTACAGATATGTACATTGTTGACACGGAGCAGGATGTTCAGAGTCAGAGTGTAATTGTCAAACATGCAGGCTAACTCTTGGATGATAAGATTCCAAACTCTTCTCCTGGTGGCATACTGAAGGAGAGGACAGACAGCAGATAGAGAATAGATGGAACTGCCTGTATCTTCAAGATATAGAATGATTTTATTAATGGTATTTTATAACTCTAATTATTATGGTGAGTTTGCTTTCATAGTGTGCTTCTGTCTCTCTTGATAAACATGCAAAAATGCTATTTGGCAGACACTGTAAAACTGTTGAGTTTTAAAGACATTTTGAGATGTTTCACTGAATGCTCAGTTATCTGCATAGCTTAATTTGGTCTTTTTTATGAACGTACTGAAAGTGGGTGAACCAGTCCTGTGCAGTTACCATGAGCATCACTGCTTTATTTTCTGACCTCTTTGTTTCATGAAGATACAACTCTTTTATGCCACAATACCTAATTACCTCCCCTGGGTGTCTCTAGAAAGATAGAAAACATGGAAAAGGTCAACCCAGTTTAAAATGGTAATTTGTTACAGTTTGAGATGAGGTGGTAACTTTTCAACTCAGTAAATGATCACTAATTGTGGAATTAAACAAGGAATGAAAGCCCAGTGAAAAATGAAGAAGCCCTCACCTGCACATACCTGTATGCGGAGTTGTGTTGTATTTCATGGGCTGTCTGAATTCATTATAAAATCACATTTGTTTGTTTTTTTTTTTTAACAAAATGCTTACCACCATTATATAAATAAAATTCACTGAAGTTAATTTTCAATTTACTATTTGAATTACTTCCATAACTTCTTCCATGTGTACTCATGATTTTTTATAAAAATGTCCCTGTTAGCAAGTGATTTCTTTTGAGGAAGCAAGAGAACAAATTAGTTTATTTTTCTATCTGTCTGTCTGTCTGTTTCTCTGTCTGTCTCTGTATCTCCCCCCTCCCCTTCTGCCTTCCCTTCTGCTTTCCATTTGGACCAAGTATACACTGTCTCTCTTTGTCTTTGCCTTTGTCTCTGTCTCTGTCTCTCTCTGTCTGTCTCTGTCTCTGTCTCTGTCTCTGTCTCTGTCTCTCTGTCTCTCTGTCTCTCTCTCTCTCTTTCTCTCTCTCTCTGTGTGTATGTGTGTTGTAATCTCATTTAATTTAAGGAATTTTTATTTCTTGGTTTCTCCTTTCACCCATTCATAATTTAGTAGTGAGTTGTTTAATCTCCATGAGTTTGTCTATTTACTAGAGATTTGTTTGCTGTCAATTTTAAGTTTTATTAGATTATTAGATAGTATACTCAGAGTTATTTCAATTTTCTGAATTTATTAAGGTTTGTTTTATGTCCCAGGATGTGATATATTTTCAAGAAGCTTCTGTGAGCTGCTGAATGGAGTATGCATTCTTTTATTTTATTATACGTTTTCTTCATTTACATTGCAAATGCTATCCCAAAAGTCCCCTATACCCTCCTCTCTCACCTGCTCCCCTACCCACCCACTCCTGCTTCCTGGCCTTGGCATTCCGCTGTACTGGGGCATATGATCTTCCCAAGACCAAGGGGCCTCTCTTTCCACTGATGGCCGACTAGGCCATCTTCTGATACATATGCAGCTAGAGACACAGCTCTGGGGGGTACTGGTTAGTTCATATTGTTGTTCCACCTATAGGGTTGCAGACCCTTTTAGTTCCTTGTGTACTTCCTCTAGCTCCTCCACTGGGGGCCCTGTGTTCCATCTAATAGCTGACTGTGAGCATCCACTTCTGTGTTTGCTAGGCCCTGGCATAGTCTCACAAGAGACAGCTATGTCAGGGTCCTGTCAGCAAAATCTTGCTGGTATATGTTATAGTGTCAGGGTTTGGTGGCTGTTTATGAGATGGATCCCTGGGTGGGGCAGTCTCTAGATGGTCCTTTCTTCTGTCTCAGCTCCAAACTTTGTCTCTGTAACTCCTTCCATGGGTATTGTGTTCCCCATTCCAAGGAGGAACGAAGTATCTACACTTTGACCATCCTTCTTTTTGAGTTTCATGTGTTTTGCAAATTGTATCTTGGATATTCTAAGTTTCTGGGTTAATATCCACTTATCAATGAATGCATACCATATGAGTTCTTTTGTGACTGGGTTACCTCACTCAGGATGATATCCTCCAGATCAGTCAATTTGCCTAAGAATTTCATAAATTTATTGTTTTTAATAGCTGAGTAGGAGGAACACTCCTCCATTGCTGGTGCGATTGCAAGCTGGTACAACCACTCTGGAAATCAGTTTGGTGGTTCCTCAGAAAATTGGACATAGTACTACTGGAGGATCCAGCATTACCTCTCCTGGGCATATACCCAGAAGATGTTCCAACTGGTAATAAGAACACATGCTCCACTATGTTCATAGCAGCCTTATATATAATAGCCAGAAGCTGGAAAGAACCCAGATGTCCCTCAACAGAGGAATGGATACAGAAAATGTGGAGTATGCATTCTTTAGTGCTTGGGTAGAACATAGTGTAGATACTTGTTATGTACATTTGATGTATCATGTCATTTAATTGATGTTACTCTGTTTAGTTTTTGTCCAAATGACTTGTATATTAGTTTAAATCACCTAGTAATCATGGTTCGATGTCAGTCTGTGTCTTTCATTACAGCAGTACACTTTTATGAAACTATATCTTTAGGATACTAATATCTTTGTTAACTTTTCACTTGATCAGAATAAAGTGTCTCTACTTTAACTCTTTTGACTAGTTTTAGTTTGAAGTCTGTTTAGTCAGATATTAGTATAACAATGTCTGCTTGCTTCCTGGTCCCATTGGATTGGAGTATGTTTGCTCATTCCTTCATCTTAAAGCACTGCCTTTTTAAAACAAAGATGAGTTTTTTGTAGACAACAGGTGGATTTTGTTTCCTGTTCCATTCAGCCAGGCTATACCAGTTGATTGGAGAGTTGAGGCCATTCATATGTAAGTTTTTATTAAAATGTGTGTGTTAGCCGGGCAGTAGTGGTGCACACCTTTAATCCCAGCACTTGGGAGGCAGAGGCAGGTGGATTTTTGAGTTCAAGGCCAGCCTGGTCTACATAGTGAGTTCCAGGACAGCCAGGGCTACACAGAGAAACCCTGTCTCAAAAAAAAAAAAAAAAAAAAAAAAAAAAAAAAAAAACAAAAAACAGCAACAACAACAACAAATGTGTGTGTTAATTGCTTTCATTGTGTTGTTGAGTTCTGTTACTGTCTTCTCAGAAATACTTAGTGTTTTAGTAAATTTTGCTTTGTTTGTTTTCTTTCTACATAATTTTGGTTGTTATTATTCCCCTATTTAGCGTGAATATTGTTTCTGCCCTTTCTTTAGGTTTGGTCTGTTAGACATGAATTTTTAAGCTATTTATGCTGTGGAATAACTATTTTTATTCTTCAGTTATGGCAGGTAGTTTTACTGGGTACAGTAGTCTAGGTTGGCTCTTCTGTCTTTAAAAGTTTCTACTGAGAAATTAACAATTAATCTATTGGTTTTCCATTATATATAACCTATCATTTTCTTCTTATATTTTTAAATACACTTTAAAAAATAATGTATGCTTATAGTTTTACCTAAGATATGCCATGGGGACTTTCTTTTCTTATTTATTTTGTGTTCAGTGTGCATCTTTTATGAGTATGGGCATGTCTTTCCTTAGTTTGGGGAACTTTTCTTCTATGATCTTGCTGAAGTTCTGTTCTTATGCTATTGACTTGAAATTCTCATTTGATATCTATTCCTATAATTTTATGATGTCTCATATTTCCTTCATGTTTCTTCCCTATGCTTTTATGTTTTTTCATACTTGTTATTTGTTTGACATAGTATTTTTCTTCTACTTTATTTTGGGTCCTAATATTCTGCTTTCTGCTTTATTAATTCTACTTGTAAAGCATTCCCTTCAGTTTTCTAGTTGGGCTATTATTTGGTTGTTGTTTTTTTTTTTTTTTTTCCATCTTCATTTCAGCTTGAATTTTCTTCAAGTTTTCTATTATTTCATTGAATTCCATGTTGAAATTCTGGAATAGTTCCTTAATTTCCATTAGCCTTATGTTTGTGTTTTCTTTGGCATATCTTGAGTATTTATTCTCAAGACCATGCTCTTTAAAGATTCATTGAACTGTTTCTTTCTGTGTTTTTTAACTTTGTTTGATGAAGTTTATGATTATTCTTTTAAATTATGTCTACTGTGGTCAATTTAGGTATTCATATTAAAGAATATTTTTATAGAATGTGTATTTGGGTATAGGGATACTGCCTTAATCTTTCATATCATTTGTACCTTTGCAATGACACCTAGGCATGTGAACTTATACTAGCTCTGTGCTTGATATAAACACAGAAGACTGGGACAGAGAACAACATGTGCAAGTGAAGTTGGACCTGAGGGTTGGATGTGACTTAGGTGGAATAAGTACTGATGGACTTGGGGAATAGGTTGGTATGTAGGATGTATGTCCTGGTCCAAGCCTGAAGCTTTGAGGGTAGATTTGTGTGTTACAGAGGGTTCATGGAGGGGATGACCATCAGATAGACTTACCTGGCCAGACCATATTAAGGTATCAATGACATGGCTGGATGGGGAGTCTGGATGTGGCATGTGAGGGGAGTCTGTAATTTTTGGGAATGCAACAGAGTCCTCTTCTATGTCTGGATGCTGAGGTTGGCACAGACTAATTCAGGGCATTGGATGTAGGACCACAATTAGATATAGGTATTGGTATGGTTTTATGGAGAGGAACTTAGACCTGGCACAAAGTTGCTAGCTGTGGAATTTTTTAATATTTTTAATATTTTAGTAGAATATAATTTTGGGGTATTGGCATGAATTTTTAAAAAAATCTTCATTTTTTTTTTCTAAATTACATTTACTTACCTGCTTTCTCTCACTGTGTGTTTGTATTTGTGAGTGTATGCATGCACTTATGGAAGCACAAGTGCATGTGAATGCAGATGTATGTGAGGGTCAGGGGACAGCTTATGGAAACTGATTCTCTTCTTTTACCATGTGGGGTCCTGGGGATCAAGTTCAGGCCACCAGTCTTGTCAATTAACTCGTATATCTGCTGAACCATCTCTCTGTTCCTCAATTAATCTATTAAATTATGTTTATAGAAATAGATTTACTGACAGAAGAATAAGATCAGTAACAACAATAACAGCACTACTGATTATATTCCTATACATAAAATATTAATAAGAGTCATTAATAATCCTAAATATTATCAGAAAAAAACAACCCGATTTTGCATATAACCTGGATATCTTACTAAAGCTTCTTTCATCTTTGTACATTTTTAATGTTGCATTGATTCATTTTTTTTATTTTTAAAAGAAACAGAATTACTAAGAGAAGTAATGTTTCTGCATCCTTTGCTACAGTCGACTTGAGGACAGATTTACACCTGCCCTCTCGGACAACCCAACTAATGCTTTGTTTATATTATGTACTAAGAACATAAAGGGACCTCAAGATGGCTTACTTAATTTAAAGTTAAGTATCTATTTTGATACATATTACAGTGGTGATGACAACACACGTAAGAGGAATCAAGACTCAAGAACACAAGTGTGGCAGGATTGATGGCTTAGTGATTAAGAACATAGCCTCTTCTTCCAGAAGACCCATTGATTCTCAGCTTCTACATGATGGCTAGCAATTATCTGTATCTTAATTTCCAAAGGAAATGGTCCAATTCCCTCTTCTGGCCTTTTTGAGTAGTGCACTTGTGTTGTTCACATACGTGCATGCAGGTAGCACACATGCACACAACACACAGAAAACATACATACACAAAATAAAAGTAAAAGAATTTTTTAAATAAAACTTCTTTTTAGAAAGTATTGTGCAACAGTGGCATCTCTATCTCTTAGACTAGACTGATCCATGCTTTGTGTATCCTTCTCCATTGTAGGCAAAGAATATACATAAAGAACATATTTCTAGGCATGGTATTACAGGGCTATTACTCCACCATTCAGGAGTACCAGCCAGGAGCATCTGCAAATTGAGGTTGTCCTTGGCTACCTAGCAAGGCTATTTCAAGAAAAGAACAACAAGAGAATAACCATGGTGTAAGAAATACATTTGAGACTCAGTGTGCATAATTAGTTAATGTTGTTTTCCTGTTGGTGCTTTGTGACATGTCAATAATATAAACATTAATCATTTTCTATTTTTCCATATGGGGATCCTATAGATGGTTGAATATCTATGCTTCTAATCACAAAATAGGTTTAATCAATATAGTCTTATAATCAACGATAAGCTAAGTCTTAGGAACTTGTGCCCCAGTTTTTCTTCACTGCAGGCCAGGTATATTGAGAATTTTAGTTAGAATTGTTTTTAGGTGTTTGAAACTGCCTTTTTTGCTGTAGTCTGTTATCATCTTAACACTAACTTGTTCACGTTTATTTGAATGATGCCAGACATTCATTTATTGAGCAGTTACTAAGATATTGATCTTGCTTTCCAAGAATCAAAGACTGGCCAAGAAAATAACAAAGGCCCACAAAACAAACAAGCAAAGAAACAAATGAACAGAAAAGCAGCAGCAACAAAACCATAGTAAATTTAATTAAGCCTTATGAGGCCTTGCAAGATGGCCTGGTGTGTAAAAGTCTTTCTTCATAAGCACACTGACCTGAGTTTGATCCTTAGAATGCATGGTGGACGGGAAGAACTGACTTTCCTGGAAAGTTTGTCCTCTGACCACATATACACTTTACTGTGTCTGACTCTCCACACCATGTATAAGTACACACAATATAATAATAAATGAATAAATTAAATGCTTTTCAAGTGTTAGGAGACCTATGGAGAATATGACATCGAGACAACTAATGTAGTCCTCCCTTCTGGGAGTGTTAGGCCAGGTAGCCTTGCTGTTGATTTTGTGCATGAAGAGATGTGCAGTGACAGTCTGATTGGAAGAGAGATTAAAAAATGCCTAAAGAACAATGTGCAGATCATTTGGGTGATTGTGTGATAAGGACAAGGAAAAAGCTACTGGCTAGCTGAAAATACAGGGGATTGACTTCCTTTAGGAATAAAATAGTACCAGGGGAGAGCACAAAAGAGCCTGAGACAACATGTGGCCATACTGCTAACAACCTTAGTTCTTCAGCATGGGATGACAACTGTGTTTTATACATGGTGGGAGGTATTGAAAGTAAGCAAGCATAGAGCTTGCTAGTTCTGGGTGTCTGTGGTTAGAATCGTTAAGGCTAGGAAGTGTAGTCTTGAAGCTGAAACAGTGCTTCAGTCTCAACAAATGGCCTTGTACCTGTAAAAACAGACATTTGAAATACCTTTATGTTTTTAGACCAAGCAAATTTTCCTCAGAATATTTTCATTTGAATTTGTGTTACAATAACACAGTAGCAATGCAAAACTACTATGAGTTTACAAATGCTCTTGTATGTTACAGATATCTTTAAAAATTCTACAATAAGGAATATGTATTTGATTAGGATTCATGTTGGGAATCTATCATAAGAGGTTGGTTGCCAAACTTTAGTGTGTCTAAGAATCTCTATCGATGGTTTTGTATTTCATAGGGATGAAGGAAATGCTTTGATTTTCACCTTAAAGCAAGGCCTGTGAATACTTTACTTTTTTCAGAACAGTCTCTCCAAAATGCTTCTAATAAATAAGTCCAAACAATAAACAAGATATAAATAGTTTATAGTCTTAATCTGTCCCCAGGTCTCTTTACAGTTCATAACATTGCAAGATATTAGAACTTAATCAAATTTAAACAACGAAAAAGCCTTTTTGTGGACGTTGGTATTTTAGCTGGAAGTATTGTCCTTACCCTTGGTCATACCTGTCTACCTAATTATGTACTGAAGGAATTATACTATGATATATCTCTTCTTGTTCCTGTTACTATCACTTTCTACTATTCTAGGTACCAAGGTCATTCATCCCTGGACACTTCCTGCTGACTAAGAGGAAGCCATGTACTAAGCAGAGCATTGCAGTGTTAAGTGGCCAGTTCATCTGAGCCACCTCTCCACCATAAGTCAGGTGTAGTCTCCTAAAATACTTTCAGCAAGTATTGTGCTGGATTTATGTCCCACTCTGCCAGTTCATGAGTAAGAATAAGATCAACTCCTGTTCTCACCATCTGTAGTGGTTGAATCAGGGAGCTCCCACCGACATTCTGTGTTAGGGATACTGAAAAAAACAAAAAAAACAAACCACTGCAATCTCACTGAGAATCTCTATCACTATGGCACACAGAGCTCTCCTTATCTGCATATTGGAGCTTTCTACAGTAGTGATACCCACTGATACCTAAACATAAAACTACATAAGCAGTTGTTTCCTCTTTTGAACCTAACATTTGTTCTAGTCTTCTAGATGGGCATTTCCATCAGGTGGGAACAACTTTAATAGTTTGAGTGAATTCTAACAAAATGATTCATAGAATTAAGAGAATAAAAATTTTATTTATATTTATGCTATGATATATACTAGTTAGATATAACTCTTATTTACAAAGATGTCACATTACAGTACATTGCTCTAAATGTTTTGGTCTTTATGATTTTTTTAAAATTTTTTTTGAATGAAAACATAAGGATCAAATAGCTAAGGCACACTTTTGGAATTCATCTGAATTATTCTGTCACAGTAATTAGCTTAAAATGGAAATGTAGTTGATTTCCAATGGTACTCTGAAAATCCATTTTCATATCCATGATGGTAGGGTTATGACAGTTATTTCTGTATCAATCCCCTTACCTGAGATCATCAGAGCTTCAACAAATTGTCAAATAAAACAATGAAGGTTTATTGGAAATGCATTAATTGAACAGCAAGTAAGATCTAATCACATAACTATAGGGTAGATGAGGAAATAGACAGTGAAGACCCCAGAAAGTTGTCTGTTAGAGGTTGATTAATTGTTTCACATTCCAGAGGAAATATTTTGTTCAGTTTGTAGAGTCTCCACAACTACATACTACACCCTTTATATTTGAAAGAAATATTAATTCTCTCCTAAATCCACACTTCTTCTAGCTAAATAATCACAGCCTTTGTACACCAATTCCTACGTTCACCTCTCTGAGCCTCAAAGAATCTGCATTGTGCTCTGATCCTGGAGTGCATCATAATCATCTCTCTGCTGTACACTCCTGCGTGAGATTTAAAGAGGGATTAGTGAGCATTTGCCTTCAAAACTGGAGGATGGTAATCACAGACTTCGTTAGTGGATGAAGCAAGCCATAAGACAATAGGTCCTTGGTTGAATTTGTGCTGGGAGCTTTTTTCCCCCATAGTCTAGATTGACCGCCCTTTTATACTGCTTTCTTCAAGGTTACATTTCTTGAACTAGTCTATAAGTTGACAGCATCAAAAACAGAAGATGTCTTCTTGCTGCTACCTCCCAGTCCTGGATATTGAAAACAGTAGGCCTTATAATTTATTATGCATTTTCAAATAGCTTCCTTCAAGAACCAAAGAAATATTTCACCCCTTTTCTATATAATTCTGGTCCTAAGAGATTGTCCTTTAGCCAGGAAATATTGATATTTGCTATTGTTTAGCCCCCAAAGGAGTGTTTCTTATCTCTATGACTGAATTTTGGTTGGAATGAGAGTTGACAGGATTCAGATTTAGTTAAGTAAAATGTGTCAGTGTTGGTTAAATGTTAGAGTGAGAACAAATGGCATGTTAACCTAGGAGAGTTTGTGTGGATTTTGTGAAAAGAATCCAATCCTGGAATCAAGACCTTTGTGATATAGATTTGCAGATGATAAATGTTAAATGCCTAAGACTCCTTGTGGAGGAAGGGAATAAATTTTCACATATTTTATACAGCTTATGTCACAAAGAGAGGCCGAAACAGAAAACCATTCAAACATTAAACATTAAGGGAAGAATGACATCAGGTTTGGTACTCTGTGATTATATTTTTCTTCTTTTTTTACCCTATTGGAAATCTTAATTTTTCTTATACTATCCTTTGTTATTTTTATGTATTCTTATAATAAATAAAATAATAGCATGAATGATATTATGTGAACTAAAAATAGTATATACATATATGTGCATGATGAAAAATAGGAGAAATGCAAAAAATACACTGTTCATGATTGCTATTAATACATGAGGAGGCTATAGACTGTTTCAGTTTTTGTTCTTTTCTATATTTTCACATATTTCTTTAAGGATTGTATGCATGTGAACTAGGAATTTTCAGTCTTGGCATAACTGATGTTTGGAGCAGAGTAACTCTCTTGTAGGGGACAGTCCTATGCACCATGGCCTCTAGACCCTTGATATAATTAACACTTGTTACCCCAATGTTATGACAAGCAAGAATGTCTTTAAGCATTGCCAAGTGTTATCAGCATGGAGGTTTAGGATAAATTTAGCTCCCACTAAAAAACACTTAAATAAACTTGGTAAGAAAGAGAATGGGGAGGATGGGAAAGGGGAATGTGGAGGCAGGAGCAGGTGCAGGGAGAGACAGAAGAGAAGCTTGAGGGCCAAGAGGATGAATGGAAATCTGCAGCTGCCAGTGGTGTGGGTGGAAGTGAGTGGGGGTGAGGGTAGGGAGAGGCAGAATCTAGGAAGTCCCAGAGACCTAGGATAGAGGAGAATCCCAAAAGTCTTAACCATCCCTCTGCTGTACAGTCCAGCATGGGTGGATGGGTAACCTTAGGTGATATGCCTAAAGTGGGGTTATGGAACCTAAAGAGGTCAAGCAGGATGCATAATGGAAGAATAAGGACACCAACCCATCCACAAAACTTTCCATCCAAAATAAGTGTTGTCTAAAAGAATTGCAGGGATGGAGCAGAGACCAAAGAAAAAGCCAACCAATAACCAGTCCAACTTGAAACCCATCCCATGGGCAAACACCAATCTCTCATACTATTAATGACACTTGGTTATGCTTGTAGACAGGAACCTAGCATAATTGTCCTCTGAGAGGCTCTACCCAGCAGCAGTCTGAAATGGATGCAGATACTCACAGCCAAGCATTGGACTAAAGGAGTTGGGGGAAGGATTGAAGGCCCTAAAAGTCATGGGAAGCCCACAGGAGGACCAACAGAGTCAACTAACACTGGACCCCTGGAACTCTCAGAGAATGAATCACTTATCAAAGAATATACAAAAGCTGGATCAACATCCCTGGGCCATAAGCAACAGACAGGCAGTTCAGTCCTCATGACTGCCCTTTCTGGCCTTAGTTGGAGAGAATGCACCTAATCTGGTAGAGACTTGATGTGCCAGACCAGGGCAATACCCAGGGAGGGGGCCTACCCACTCTGAGGAAAGAAAAAGGGGGTGGGGGAGGGACTGTGTGATAGAGGTATGGGAGGGGGAGCAGCATTTGGGGTGTGAGTAAATAAATAAATAAATACAAACAAAAATATGCATACACATTAAACCTGTACTTCTTATGTGCTGGTGCACATGTGGTAAATATGTGTATATGTCTCTATGGAGTATCCATGTTTGTACTGGTACATGTCTGCAAGTGTGTACAAGCATGTGGAGACTAGAGGGCAATCTCAGGTGTTGTCCTTCAGGAGCTGTTCACAGGGTCTCAGACTGTCCTGGGAGTTGCTAAGTAGCCTAGGTGGGCTAGCTGGTGAGCCCAGGGGATCCTTGTGACTCCTTCTTCCTACTTCTGTGAGTGCACATGTGGCCTTTGGGATCTGAGCTTGTCTCCTTCATTGGGGGTTTCTGGAATCCCTCTTGTTATAAATTACTGACAAGACATCAATTCTTTCCATATTAGAAAAACCAAAGACAAAAATTTTCTTCTATGTTCTGGCACACACTTATTATGTGTATGTTTGATAATGAAAAATTAGCATCTTGTTAATTAGTTTTAGGCACAAAACCTCTTTTCCTATACTGTAAACTCTCTTTTGGACTTTTAAAACAATGGAGGTCAGACAACAGTAGAGGTGCTCCCTGCCTGTAATTTTTGGAATTGTGACATCCGAGTTCTGTTTTAGAGACTCACTACTTCATTTCTGCAATACCTCTGTGTAATAAAGGGTTAAGTTAGCACAAAAGTGCTAATCTTCCTTAGGCTTCAGGGAGGCAACCTCTAGACCCTTGGAATATTTTGTCTGATAAGAGTATCTTTGTGTACCTGAGACCTTGGGCCACTGCAGCTAGTTTATGCTAACAATGTGGGCTATGGTAGAGGCCTTGAGTCACTCACTATCTCTGACCACTGAAACAGTTGGAGACTGAGTAACTAAGGTCAGGCATGTGAGTGTGTCACACCTACTGACTGACTTCTAATGAAAGCTAAGGACTGACTGAAAGCTGAGAGAGCTTTCCTGCTTGTCCCTCGTGAGTAGCTAGTGACTTTAGAGGCCAGGGGAATAATGGGGCCCAAGGACATGAGTAGAGACAAGATTTCCTGCATACAGAGGATTCAGTCTGCCTCAGGAGATTCCTGGACAGAATCTCCTACCCTTGGATTCCCACCTGTGGCTACATTTGACAGGGTGTCTTTTGCAAGGTAAGCAGAATAGAGGTGTAACTTCTAATGGCCTTTGCTTTTCAGTGAGTTCTGAGCAATGTTCTTAGGCCACTTGCTATGTTTTGTGGCGTGCTCACTTTATTGTTCTGTTTTTCAGTTGAATAATTTAGTTTGGTATTACTAAGTGAATCTTAGCTTCAGAATACATATATATGCCTTTGTGTAAAAGAAAAACTCCAGTCTGGGAAAATGAAAAGAGAAGCTTCATGGCGTCTGAATTTTCTGTATCACGGGTTCTTTACAACAACCTTCTTGTCTATGTAAGTAGATATTGGACCATATTTTACTTGCTGATTCTGTTATGACAACTATACCTAAGTCAGTCAAGGTTTTAGCTTCACTTGGATTCTTTGTTACTGTGGAGAGAAAAAACAAACAAACAAAAAAGAAAGCCACAGGAAAAAAATAAGATCCCAATAATTCTGGAGGTCAGATAGGGAATCATACCTCATACCTACAGTGGGTGGGAATTTGAGCAGTGCTCAGGGGCTTCTCCCATCTACATTGGAGCACATTCTATGAGGATAAATAGAGGTTTTTTTTTTCTATAATGTAACCTCTCATGTGTGTGTGTGTGTGTGTGTGTGTGTGTGTGTGTGATTATTTTAAATATTGAACCATAACTAATATAAAATGAAATGTACAGAGCTTAGGTGCTCAGTTCAATTAGTATGGATAATTGCATCTTCCCAGGTAATCATCTTTCAAAACAAATATTGAACAGTTCTGTTCAATAGATATATAATACTATTCACAATTACAATTAAAAATTTTCTAGTAGCCATGCTAATAAAAGTATCAAAAAAAAAAAACACATGAAATCAACTTTAATATGTTTTAACCTAGTACCCTTTTCATTATTATTTCAACATGCAACATAAATGTTATAATAAGAATTTTATTTTTTTGGTAATAATTCTTTTAAAACTAGTATATTTATAATTCATCTAGTTCAAATGTTAATGCTTGAAAATCTTTGGCAATATAGAACATAGAATGGTCTTTGGCTATCTCTGAAAAGGGTAGGAAAAATGTGAACTCTGTGAATGTGTAAACAGGTACTCAGACAAAATACTTATTTCCCTTGGATTCTTTCTAGCTGCACTGAACATGCAGTCACAGTGGAAGGCAGATTCTTCCTGGTTGTCTGAAGACAGGAACTACAAACTGGCCCTCATTCTTTCATTCCAAGCTGTTATTTGTCTGCCCTCTTCGACCTTATAACATCATGCCTGAAATATGCATTACTATGACTAGAAAGTTATCTCAGTTGCTAAAATCCTTGCTGTCAAAGCAAGTGGACCTATGCATTCTGGACACTGTTGCTTATGTACAACCTCAGAACTGGAGGTGGGAGACAAACAGGTCTTACATAGTCACCCAACCTTGTCAATTTGGTGAGCTTCAGGTTAAGTACGGAACTATATCAAATAAGATGAGGAGAAAGATATTGAGTGGAAGACCACCAATATCAACCTCTTCCCTACACATGCATACAAGAAAACTACCTATAGACACGTGTGTGTGCAGATATACATACCAATACACATCCATAAAATACACAGTCACAAAATTATTTCTCTTTGGTAAGTATTGGAAACTATGGATATTCCCACAAGAAGAACAATTACATTAGTCTAGCTCTATAACAGCCTAGAATACAGTGGAAGAATGTCTTTCTGCATATCATTGGATGGAATTATACCATAGTTCTCAGGACACAGTAAACTTCCAAAGATCAATGCTTAGGAACTCACAAGGCAAAGAAATGATGAGAAAGGACAGAAAATAATAATGAAAAAAATATGGATTAGGGGAAATCGGGGAAGGATTTTGGTAGGGGGTTGACCAGGAAGGGTGCAGTGAGTGGGATGAAAAAGAATAATAAACTAACAAACAAACAACATGGATTAGTAGTCAAATTGAGTGAATGGTTTTGGCTCTCTGAGTCTTCTCTCAGTCCTTCATTGTGATGGTTTGTATATGCTCTGCTCAGGTAGTGACATGATTAGAAGGTATGCCTCTATTGGAGTAGGTGTGGCCTTGTTGGAGTAGTTGTGTCACTGTGGGTATGGGCTATAAAACCTCATCTTAACTGCCTGGAAGCCAGTATTCTGCTAGCAGCCTTCAGATGAAGATGTAGAACTCTCAGCTCCCCCTGCACCATGCCTGCCTGGATGCTGCCATGTTCCCACCTTGATGATAGTGGACTGAACCTCTGAACCTGTAAGCCAGCCCCAATTAAATGTTGTCCTTATAAGAGTTGCCTTGGTCATGGTGTCTGTTCACAGCAGTAAAAACCTAACTAAGACACTCACCAAACATAATGCATGTTTATTCGAGTTGACAAACATTAAACAGAATATTTAAACAGTTTTGCAATGACTGTTTCATTCACTCATCTAGCAAATATTTTTAAGACTTATATCATGTTCCAGCTATTAGATTAGTTGCTGACAATATAGCAGAAAATGAGTTAGTCACAGCCCATATCACTCCAAAACTTGATGTCTTCTTCATAAGGGGTTTTATTATTGTAAGTGGAGGCCAACATGAGAGAGCCATGGTACATTTGGGAGAAGGAATGAGACGTTGAAATCACATTTTTCTATGCCTGTAGGGAAAGTAGACTGGAGGTTGGTAGAGGATTAGGATGAAGATCACACTATATGCTTTAATGCTCCTGAAAATGGTCTAAATCTATCACTATGTATTTGGTATTACTAATTAAAATTATTAATATCTGGAATATTTTGTATATTGGAATGAGACCCATGTCAGTTATTCTGTCAAAGGTATATTGGGGGACATGAAGACACGTTGGTTTAGTGTGCATGTGCTGTGTTATACCAGGCATACTTCACTTTTTAAGATCAGGCAGCCTGTAGTATCAGCCTCTCCTACCCTAACCTTACTAAGTGCTTTGATAATGCTGTTGAGGCTTCAGAGGCTTTGCTTCTTCACCCTCTTCCTGGTGCTGCTTCTCTTCTATTATCTCTCAACACAAGGTCTTGCTACATTGTTGGAGTTTGTCCTAAGTTCATAATGTCCTTGCATCTCCCTCCTGAGTGCTGGGATCTCAAGCGTGCACAACTCCATACACAGTGGAATCAGGGGTTGGAATAGAATAGATGATTAACAAATACATGTTAAATGACTGGACTATGCCTTTGTGCTTCAGCTCTCAATCTAGTTTACCCAAAGTATCCCATAAGTCAACACATACTGACCAGTGGTTGTTCACTCTTCAAAAGAAGGATCTCTGGCCTGTAATGATGCCTGATCTCTCTCTGCCATCATTTGCTTATGATCTTGGCCAATCACTTATGTCCTCTGAGCCCGTCGCTCCCATGCTATAAAGTAGTGAGTTTGACTCCATGGCCCAAGTTTTCTTCACACTTCTGAGTCTGTGATCCTTTGACTCCCACAGTTTTGGACCCTGACACCCACACTTTATGCAAGTTTCTCAGTAGTCTACAGTTTGGGAGATGGAGCTCAAAACAACTGAAACAGAGCACTTTGTCAATCGCAGTGGTAGAGCTGCACTTGGTGCAAAAGATATGCAAAGGCAGTGAGAAGATTATGGTCTCTGTTGGAATCTGTACTTAATTCATTGTTCCTTTCTCTGTCTTTCATCACTTACCATCTAAGCACTTGATCATCACTTTGTGTGATAAAGAGGAAAAATAAACTGTACACTTATCTATATTTAAAAGATACATCTGCATTTTAGCTTAAAATGTTTCTAAGGTCAGTTCCAATACAGACATTTTTCTCAAATTTTTGCTATATGTCATGTTACCCTCTGTTTGAGCACTAGACTTTGGTTTGTCAAGATTTGGGCTGTTTTATGATAGTTACTGATTAAGCCCAAAGCCCTAGGGCAAAGAACAGTAGGAGAGGAAAGCCAAACGCCAATTACCATAAGGTTTCCCAGTCCATTTTATTTATCCTGTGAGCTATCCAAATCACCATGAGAAATATTTCTGCATATGTAAGAGTCTGAATTTTCTGTCCTAGAATATTCATTCAGTTTTCATTCATCACATTATGCACATAAGAGCAATCCTGTAAATTATGGGTGCTTTCTATTAGGTTTTCTTTAAGTGAGTACCTTGCAAAAGGAACCTGTTTTCTGTTCATGAATAAACCACATGAGGTGAATTTTCCTACAACTAATTTCAAATGGAGAGTTATCAGGGTGTAATGTAGGTGTAGTTGTGGTGGTTTATGACCATAGCAAGTATAGGGGTGTGGGTAGGAACTGACACAGTTGCCTACTTGTAAATGACTGGAAGCCAGAGGCAGAGGGAGATCCAGCGGTAAGGTTCCAGCTCAGTTTCACATCTCTAGCCTCAGGCATTGGATACTGCTAATTTTTCAAAGGGCAAACATTTGTTTTACGGAAGAAATTCTGATTTGATTAAGATATTGCTTCCAGACCTAATATTCCTTTAGCAAATCATGCCTACATCATGATTGAAAATAAACTGCATGTTATCTAAGCATTAAAAAGCCACATGATTTGGAACTATTCTACAGAAGTAACATTTAGTGTAATTATAGTACATTTAGATTAATTATAGCCCTGGTTCTGGGCGCCACCATACTTGAGGTTGTATCAGCATTTTCCTTATTAACCCTGTGTGGACAAGGTGATTTTCTGGTGGTCCATTTTTGTTCCCCCAGAAAAGATTTGAGTTTCACATAGGTTTAATTCAGAATCCAATTAGCCTTTTTCCACGTGAGGCAACCTCTAAAAGACTTCATTTCAGAGGGAATATCTTCTTGAATATTTCTGTTTATTTGTAAAATCTCAAAAATAGATTAATTTAGACAAATGGAAAATGATCATGATGCTAAGTCAGGAAGTTGACTTGCTAGAAATAGCTTGGGCTTACCTTGAAGTGTCTTTACAACATTGATAATAAAGTTAAAAGTGGCTGACACTAAAATCCCATGACCAGAACTTTACCTATCCAGCTTGAGCTTGCTTCTGTTTACAGTGGGTATCTATGTACTCAGCCTAATAGTGTCATGGGACCTAAACAGTAACAGTTTCATCTTCCACTTTTAAGTGTAGCCTTGGGAATTCATAGCTGGTTCAGGGCTATGATAAATATCTTTATCCTTAGAGTTTTGAGCTCTTGACAGTGATGATGATTTAATTTATTTATCTGTGATTGCGACAACAGTACACATAATTTTTTTAGTGGTGTGAGACCTGTGCACAGACAGATTAAGTAACTTGACCAAAATGAAGAGCTTATAAAAGACAAGGAGGTATTTAAACTCAGAAGGACCTGACTAGGGACCTGCTTATTGTTTCCAAGCATCCCCAGTTGGTGGAGGTACAAAAGGGACCATTTGAACATTTTTTTTTAAAACATGACAAAACAAAATAATCTCTGTTAAATGAATGAAATACTCCAAGCGAAAGAAGTGGCTTTTTCAAGACCTTATTTCTTTGATTTTTCTGTTCTCCTTTTATTTGGTCCATTTATGTTATATTTTACTTTTGCTTGGTAGACTTGTGCAGGCAAGTGGCTCTGATGAGGAACAAATGATGTCATTAATTCAGACTAAAACCAATGAGATAGGTGCTCTAACAGTGCGATGAAGAATTGAGGGGTGGAGGATGCTAAGTGTTTTCCCTGCTTAGCATGCTGAACCTTTGAAATCAGAAGTCTGTTGTTCTGCAGAGAGGAAGTAATCTCATCTGTCACATACAGATCTATGTATATGGCTGCTCTGTCACTAAGCTTGGTTCCCAGTACCACCTTCTTTTTTACTGCAAGATGACTATTAAGAAGCAACAGAGAATATGTATGCTTTCATGGCAATTTCTAAATGTGTTAGAGACAATTTTAAAACTTTCAAATAAAATGACCTTTTGGTAATTACATTGAAATGTAAAAGTTACAACCTGGAATTGTTGCAAATATTTCTCTCCTCATTCTCAGAGAGACTGGCACCAGCTCATTAGGTTTACTCAACTAAAGAAAACTGATTTGCCTGTGCCAAATGCATTAATTTCGTGAAAGGGCAAAAAATAGCAATGAACACCATTCAGTTTCCTATTGACTGAGTATGACTATTTTCTGAAGTGCTGACTTCACTGAGTGAAAACAATAACGACTACCCAGCATCTTATACAGTTGTTGAGAGGCAGGGACAAGCCTCTTGGATGCTCTATGAAAACTCAGAGTGAAGCAGCAAGAACAGAGCCTGCATATGTCTGCCCCAGGTCCTCTACTTACATACTATAGCTCCCAGCTTAGTATTTTTATGGGACCATTGAGTGTATGAATGATTGGATTTCTGATCCTTGTGTCTACACTTGAGTTTATTTTCCTTCTGTTAGATTGCCTTCTTCATCCTTTATGTGATGGTTTTTGTTTTACTTATTATATTTTATTTTGTCATGTTTGATGGTTATCGCCTAGAATCCTGGTTTTTTGCTAATGAGAGACAGAAGGGAGTGGATCCAGATAGGCGAGGAGGTGTGGAGGAACTGGGAGGAGGGGAAGGATGCTCTCTTTCATTCTCAGCTCTCTGCAATGAGCAAAGGATGAACATTTAAACAGGCACAGAATCTGCAACAGTGCAGTTCTGACCTAAACTGGAGCCTGGGGCAAAACAAACAAACAAACAAATGCCCAAAGCCAGCCCTGACAAATCCCTTAATTTTGATTTTTAAAAATATTCCATTCAATTACATTTCTCTTGATTGGGTTTGTATGTTTACCTCCATATGTATATGTGTGAGTATATGTGTGAGTGTATATGCGTGCTTGTCTGTGTATGTGTGAGAGAGACAGAGAAAGAGATAGTGAGAGAGCCCACAGTCTCTCAAAGTTCAGTTCTGCTGTTATCTTTAAAGTTTTTGTTTGTTTTATTGATGTTTGTTTATTTGTTTTCTAATTCCTCCTTGTCCTATCCCTCTTGGTCTTAGAATATATTCCTGACAGAGTTTCTGAAGTAATTTGTAGACCTCCTTCCAGCTTCAGTCATGTGACTGTAATTATTTTTTTGGAGCAGCCTCCTTTATCCACAAAGCATCAGTCCTTTGGAATAAAGAACACTTTTTTCACTTCTTGTTCTTTGAACATTCAGTGGTCTTGAAAGGTTATTTGGAGACTCAAACATAATTTCTGGTTGTTCAAGACAACAGTAAAATGAATGAACAAATTAAATGAGAAAATAAAAATAACTTTGAGATTTTTTAATTCATTCATAGATTAGCATTCCTAAATATAACCTTCAGCGGGTCCATCTTGACCTTCCATTTGGGAACTGGAAATCCTACAGAGAAGCCCTAATGGTTCTAGAACATTTTTCATTACAATCATCAAACAGAGACTGTCCTTTGCTCAAAGTATGTTGGTGAAACCCACTCTACAATTTGCAAAATAGCTATGTAAGGATAAAGCCTGCTCCTAAAAACTCCTTCCCAAGCATTGTTTGCACTTCTTTGCTTATAGAAAACTAGAAGGTTTTTCTGCAACCTTCCAAAGTCTTGGAAGTGATGATGTTGTGCAAAGTGGTAGCAGTCAGTGTGCTCTAAGTAGTTTCCTGCAGGGGCGTGGTCCTTTCCCAGTTAAAGCAATACCTCTTTATCTTGTGGGCTGTTCAAGATCCATTTTAATATGTCTATATTCCACTTTCCCTCTGCTGAACCAGAATGTCTGTGGTGTAACTTCCTTCTTACCTTGGTTCCAAATAGACATATGAAATATCCTAGAACCCTTGTAAACCTAGGTTGCATGTACCAGCTTACTGTAGTTAAGCTATTTAAGAAGGTGTTTTACATTGCTTTTGAGAGTCATAATCTATTTCTACTTATGATGATGATGATGATGACAGAGTTGTAAGTTGCTCTTAACTAAAATGGAACATTTTAGGATAAAACCTTTAATCTTTTAATTGGAGAAAATTAAACCTAAATAAAACCAATTAAGACATGATATATAATATCCACAACCACTTCAAATTTAAAAACAAATCAATAGTGTAATGGTTCCTTGCATGTAAAAAGTTTAGGATTAGTATTCAGGATCTTTGAATTTTAATCTTACCTATAAGACACTGGGGGATGATTATACCAAATTAGGGGGAAAAGCTAATGAATATGTTGAGATGGACACTTCTCACTAGTCTCACTCACTTTAGCAATTTAATGAAAAATAAGTAACAGTGAATGCCACCCTCTCTGATGTCAAATGACTACTCTGACTGATTTCTTTTTTTTTTTTCCATTTTTTATTAGGTATTTAACTCATTTACATTTCCAATGCTATACCAAAAGTCCCCCATATCCACCCACCCCCACTCCCCTGCCCACCCACTCCCCCTTTTTGGCCCTGGTATTCCCCTGTACTGGGGCATATAAAGTTTGCAAGTCCAATGGGCCTCTCTTTCCAGTGATGGCCGACTAGGCCATCTTTTGATATATATGCAGCTAGAGTCAAGAGCTCCGGGGTACTGGTTAGCTCATAATGTTGTTCCACCTATAGGGTTGCAGATCCCTTTAGCTCCTTGGCTACTTTCTCTAGCTCCTCCATTGGGAGCCCTATGATCCATCCATTAGCTGACTGTGAGCATCCACTTCTGTGTTTGCTGGGCCCCGGCATAGTCTCACAAGAGACAGCTACATCTGCGTCCTTTCAATAAAATCTTGCTAGTGTATGCAATGGTGTCAGCGTTTGGATGCTGATTATGGGGTGGATCCCTGGCTATGGCAATCTCTACATGGTCCATCCTTTCATCTCAGCTCCAAACTCCGTCTCTGTAACTCCTTCCATGGGTGTTTTGTTCCCAAATCTAAGGAGGGGCATAGTGTCCACACTTCAGTCTTCATTCTCCTTGAGTTTCATGTGTTTAGCAAATTATATCTTATATCTTGGGTATCCTAGGTTTGGGGCTAATATCCACTTATCAGTGAATACATATTGTGTGAGTTTCTTTGTGAATGTGTTACCTCACTCAGGATGATGCCCTCCAGGTCCATCCATTTGGCTAGGAATTTCATAAATTCATTCTTTTTAATAGCTGAGTAGTACTCCATTGTGTAGATGTACCACATTTTCTGTATCCATTCCTCTGTTGAGGGGCATCTAGGTTCTTTCCTGATTTCTTTTTAAACCACATTTGCTAACTTTCAGGTTGCTATGGCAGGTATACACAGGCTGTGCTGCCTTAGAACTGGATTTTGATGTAATTGTCGGTAATTGTCTGACCACCGTACATGGTCCCCCTCCATTCCTTGCAAAGTATATGCAGAAAGCTCAGTGTTAAGCTGCACTAACGGACAGATCAGAGGTGAAGTTGGTACTGATTTTCATGAGGCATATGTTCCTGATGCTATGACAAAATTAATAAGAACACAATCCATCTTCATATTGCAAGAGGTGGTTTGTAGAAAATAAAACAGGATAGCAAGACAGGATTATGGAAGTAGAAGTAAAAAAGTTTCCATTAGCCTGGGTGGTCTGAGATAGGTTTATTTTAGCTGAGATCTGAATAATAAGAAATGGTTGGCCAAGTGTGAATCTCAGGGAGAGATTTCAAGAAGAGAGTGGAATAAAGATCCTTTGAAGAAGGTAACGCGCTATAGAAGATGAAGTTATGAAAATAGACATAAATTCGTGGGTACTTCAAAGACCCAGATAAGACATTTGAATTCCAATTTACCTGAATGGCTTGCTTTTGGAAGAGATTACAGAGGTGTGAAAACATGACCTGATAGACATTTTCTTGTGAATTGACTACTATGTGGAGAACAACCTATAGAGAAAGAAAAGTTAGAAGAGGCTGTTGAATGTAGAAGGGGAAAAGAAGTGGAGCTCCTGATAGGTTAAAAGTGAACCAGGTACTAATAGAATCTCTGACCCTGCTGTGTGTGTATGTTGTGTGTACTTGTGCATGTGTGTGTGTGTGTGTGTGTGTGTGTGTGTGTGTGTGTGTGTGTGTGTGTGTGTGTGTGTATGTGTTATAGAACTGAAAGGGAGGCTGAATATGGCATCCTAGGTTTTGCTGTCACTTGTTATATTTTATTTGTTTGTAACTGCAGAGTCTCTTGAAATGGCTATTCTAAGACAAAGAACTCATATTTGCTAAGAAAGTTCTATCTTGAATGAGACAATAGTAAAATGATATCAAATCAAGCAATTAGCAACACTCCCATGCTTTTTGCTTATTCCTCATTCCACATACTCCATTGTAGGATGCATGTCATTTGTGGACTCAATTTTAGGTTATGCTTGAATCTGAAATCTATTTATGGTATACAGAATACTGTGTCATATTCCCCCGATTATTCTAGTGTCTGTGGTTTCATCTTACAACGACATGTGTATTCTGCATGTTTGTTCAAAGGAGGTAAAGAAATATAGATAAATAAACTTCTATAGATTTTTACCTATCATTTTTCTTACAATTCCAGTGGTAGGATATAAAAAGGTAAATAAAATAAAGGCCTTCCTATAGATTAGGAAGAATATAATAAAAATAAAACATGCCGTAAATCATTTTCTCTCACTGTGCAAAGATTTGACAAACCTATAGAGACATTTACTTGTCTTGCAGTAGCATAATATTTTCAACTCTCCATGATTATTGAATCCAGTCCTAGATAAATGCACACTCCTCTTGTGTCTGAGATACTTAGGATGACAAATGTGCCATCATTAGGCTATATTTGGTAACCAATAAAGAAATTATTAACAAAAGGAAGTCCAAACTGTCTATGCAATTAGAGAGGAGCTGTCTCATTCCTGTGATGCAATAGAAGCAATGAAGTGTCTGCAGAAAAAGCTATTTTCTTCTAAAGAATTTGGCTGTTTCTACTTCATTAGAGAAAATAAAGCATCAGCATTATCTGGCACTCCATTCTGGGGACATCTTTACATGGCCCCATATGCCCCTTCTTTCTTTTACTCTTATTATGTAATTTGACACCTTTTCTCTTTATTGATTATTGTTTTCTGTTGTCTGTTCCTTTCCTTTTGTCCTTCTGATGGACAGGAAGGGAGCTCCCAGTACCTTCTACACTGCCAGAGGCTCAGTGATCTGCAATGCATAGTTAAAAAAGCCACCTCTTTACTGAGGCATAAAAAGTTTGCAAGGCCAATGGGCCTCTCTTTCAAATGATGGCCGACTAGGCCATCTTCTGCTACATATGCAGCTAGAGACATGAGCTCTGGGGGGGGGGGGGGTACTGGTTAGTTCCTATTGTTGTTCCAACACCAGGGTAAAGAAGTGGGAGTGGGTGGGTAGGGGAGTGGGGGGGAGGGTATGGGGAACTTTTGGGATAGCATTGGAAATGTAAATGAAGAAAATACCTAATCTTAAAAAAAGCCACCTCTTCTAAGCAGTTGTTTTGGACTTCTTCATTCTGCATCTATACTTCTTTGCGTGTTTCCTCTAGCTTATAGTATGCTCACTTTCTATGGCTGTTTTTCATATCTGTGCATTAACTATTTTCCATGGTCCTTAGTGAATTTTGCACAGGGATGTTCACTAGAGATTTGTGGAATGCTTAAATAGAGTAAAGATCATATCATGATCCCTTTTTATCATTCTCTTGCTTTAAGTAGAAGAGATTCCTCTTGAATATGCAGTAGTTTAAAGTAAATGGAAACTTAACTATAATATACAGGAATGAAATTAAGAGACAAGACCATAATGCTTGTTTTCAATGGTAACATGGGTGTCCTGGGGAAAATTATAATTTCAGGTATATTGATCTTAAATAAGAACCCAGCAGTACTTGCATTTGAGACTATAGAAAGACACATATTGGACCATTGTATATAGCAGATGAGCTGAATATCTATCTCTGTGTTAGGAGGAATATTCTATAATTTATCTTTTTATAAAATATGTATTTATGATACAAAAATCTGCCTCTTCTATATTCTGTATTAGGTTATAAAAAACAACTTTCAAAAACTTTATTCAGTATTTCCTCTTAGATATTAGTAGTAAAAATTTACAAATATTTTATAGTAGATAATTTCATTTTTATTCCTAAGAAATAGAGCTAGAAAAATTTAAGGTCACTACCCTATTATGATTTAAATGCATAGTCATAGAAATATGCTATTTTTTATCATCTGAGTTGCCTGATATCTTTAGCTTTTCCCATTTTAAGTTAATAGTGATAAAACTAAATCTCATATTGATAAGCCCTTTTCATCTTAAGGTGTTAAAGCAACTTTAGGGGGTGGGAAAATAATGTATTTCCGTATATGTTTACTCAAGATGTTATGGCTTTAAGAATGACATTTAATTACATTTATTTTTATTTCATCACATTTGCATCCAGTCAACCGAAACATAGGGTCCACTGGTCAGTAAGGAAGTTCAAAGAAAGAAAAGTCCAAACTTTTGTCAATGCAGTTAAAATCCCATTGAAAATACTATGGTAACAAAGAATCACCATAGCTTTCAAATTTTAATTTTCTTTAATTTATGGTCTGAGGAGGCTGCCCAGTGATTAAGTAAACTTGTTGCTTTTATGACCCATGTTGGGTTCTCAACTCCTGCATGGTGGCTTATAACTATCTATCTGTAAATGCAATTTCACATGATCCAATGCCATGTCTTGCTCCCAAATGCACTCATAAACTGCACAGACATACATGCAGGCAAAACACCTAGACACATAAAATAAAAACAAATAAACCTTTAAAAATTTAAATTTAAATATGAACTTCACCCATCTACTCTTATTTTCAACAATAATTCATTGCACAACAGTTATGCATCTCTTTCAAACTGTAAGATGATTAGAGGTAAAAACATATATATATACACACATATGCTATACTGGAATTATATGTAAGCCTACATGTGCACTATTCAAAATGAGAGACAATTTGTCAAATGTATGTGCATATTTTTTTAGTAATTTTCTTTATCAGAGTTTCAGGCACTGTGGCAAATAGTTTATATGCATTATTTCATGTAATGCTTGTTTTTAGTAGATTACTATTTCATGTATGAAAATCAACCATCAGAAGCACCACCCACTGTTTTGCCTAAGTTTACTTTCTGCTAAATGGCATAATCAGAGCTCAAATCCAAGTATGGCTAACTTCGAAACAACTATCCACTGGAAATGTCCTTAGTTTAACCATATGTCAATTTCTTCCAAGAATTATAGGTTTTGAATAACATAGTTTAAAAATAATAAAAGCATGAACTGGTTGCTACATATCAAAAGTGGTTGGTTAAGAATACCAAATATTGCCAGGTGATGGTGGCTCACGCCTTTAATCCCAGAACTTGGGAGGCAGAGGCAGGTGGATTTCTGAGTTCGAGGCCAGCCTGGTCTACAGAGTGAGTTCCAGGACCAGGACAGCCAGGGCTATACAGAAAAACCCTGTGTTGAAAAAACTAAAACAAAACAAACAAACAAACAAACAAACAAAAACCACACACACACACACACACACAAACCCAAAAAACAAATATCTCTATTTTATGATATACATGGGCTTGTGATTTTGAATAAGAGTAGCATCACCTCTCAGACATTTGCTTCTACTTGACATTGGTTGTCTACTTGAGTCTGAGCAAAGAAATGCAGATCTGCAATGAAGAATTTACTTTATGGCAGATATATTGGTAGTTAGGCAATTAGGTAGTTAACTCTCTTCTCAACTTCGAATGAGTTTACACACTACATGAGCTACTGGTCAAGGCTGCAATGCCCCAGTCTTTAGTTAATTTATGCAGAAAAGCTAGTCACTCCCAAATGCTGAAACATTCAGTTGTTAAAATGTCCAACAGTGTTATGATTTTAGAAAATATGCTCAAGTTTCAAGTTAATTGTGCCTTAAGTAAAATACTGCATTGTAGGGTTTTATGTTTGTTTTTATTTTTTTATTTATTTTTTTTTTATGTACAGGGAAACTCTCAGAAAATCACTACTATGTGTCTGATATTTTCCAGGCTATATTAGACTCCCTAATAGACACCAATGGTATTTTTGTTTCACAGCATTTCTTACTCTTTGGAGTTCATTAATTATTTGTGTCATTATGTGTGTTATACATATCTCCCATGATAGACTACAGACTCCAGGTAGACAAAGACTGTAATTTTATTGCTCAGTTTTTCACCTTGCCTGGAGTGTTGAACCATGTAGCTGGAAAATAGTAGGCACTCAATCAATATTTACTAATACAGGAATAAATGAAAAAAATATAGAAGTAGGTTCACGAGCTATCTAGTGGTTTTAGTCTTGATTTATACCACATACACCTGTGTTCCTAATTCTGTAGTGCCAGCCTAATTCTACCCTTTTCAGGACCTAACAGCTCTGGGAGTTTATGTGATAGAAAGCAAGTCTGTTTGCTTGGTGATTACAAGAAGACAGATACAATATTTACTAGCTTTCACAACTCCTGAACAAATGTGATCCCTGGAGAGAGAGACACACACAGTAATAAAGCAGGGAAGCACAGCCATTATCTGGAAGCAAAGTCACACAGGAATTTAGGCTGTGACTTGTGTTCCGGTGGTAAAGAGCTCTGGAGTCGTCTAGGATAATTTATGATGACACTGATGAGCAAAGTTTATTTAAATACTGTAAATGTTGGAGTATTCCAATGTTAAAAAAATCAGACCCTGGCTGAGTGAATGCCTCGTTGACCCCTTTTAACTCTCTGATATACTATTGTTTCAAATATTTACACTAAAATACTGGAGTCTTAAGTCTTAAAGTGTCAGAAGAGAGATGGACTACCATGGATACTTCACACACTATGCAGATAGGATTTCTTTTCAATGACATTTCCACTCATTTTTTTACAGTCTATTGTTCTTTGATCGGTTAAATGGTGCTCTAAATGGAGAACTGTAATAGCAAAAATTATAAATGTTTTATACAGTACTAGTAAAACACTTAGGGGAAATTTTTAGCAAAGGAACACATTCCTTCTTGTTTGTATAGAAACAAGTAGCAATCAGGAGGAGAAAGGTGTTCTTCCAAGTCCACATGTTAGTAAGGCTTGCTCAGCAGGCCCTAGCCTGCTAGAGGACCTGAGTACAAGGCCCAAGTGCTGGGGAAACTCCTCTGTCTGCATCTCTCTAATGTCATTGGCAGTAGGGAAGAGCTGCCTGGAAATCCTTGCCTCTTCTTGTGCAAAGCAGGTTTGCAGTCCAGTCATTCAGCATCACAGAGCCAGAAAAGCTCTGAACTGGAATCTCCTGTCAAAAGAAGAAGAAAAAGGTAAACAGAAAGAAAACTTAGTATCAGATGTCAGCAGGCCTTGCCATTGAATGCAGCTCTGCTAGTTGTGTCTGCACCCAACTCACAGATAAACACTTCCAAGCATGCATTTAAGCCTTAAGACTTCATACCAGGATTTTTTTCCCTTATCATCCATAAAATATTTTCATAATGAAATTAGAATTAAATGTCAGCATTTTCATTTAATTTTCAGAGCTGGAACATTCTCCACAAGTGGATATTGGCTAAGACAATCAAATTCTAAGAGGAATGATTTCCTAAAGCCTAATCAATACTACAACTCTAAAATGATCTCTCCTGTCTTTTAAATGAAGTTGAGGTCATATGTAATGACAGGATGAGGCAGGCCTGTTTTGCTTCAATCTGACAAGTCCCAGAAGCTAGAAAGAATAGCTAGTCATAGAAAAAAGAATTTTCTCTTTGTTTGACATTTACTTTGTAAGTAAACAACCCAGTATATTGACATCTCAATGTATTAATTGCTGGTGGTTTAAAACAACACAAATTTAGATAGTGTTTCTTTCTGCTCACAAATATGTACACTTGATCAACAAGAAAGTATTTATTGCAGTCTTTGCTTGCAGTTGGCAGAGCAGGATGAGTCATTTTGAAATATGGACTTCCCCAGACCTGAAATATGTCACAAGAAAACACAAGACACAAGGGAACTGGGTAATAAAATAGAAGGAACACGTATCACACAGTGTAAGTTATGAACACTACAGAGTGACATTAATAAGATGCTAACTCAAATGGGTATAAGAGAACTACATTTTGTGACCAGGTGTTAAAAGCTGTTTGATATCCTGGAAACTGACTTGTAGAGGGAGTGGTGTGCAATATGGTAGCTTATAGGGTCCCCTTTAACTAGCTGTGTGAGTTCTAATAAATCACTTCCCCTCTGTGACTTCAGTTTCTTTATCTGTGTTAAAGAATGGTGATGATGGTGTTGGGGATGATGATAAGAAAGGGAAAAAAGAAGATAATGGATCAGAGAACTTCTATCAAGCATAGATAAGAAAACTCAAGACATGAGACGTGGGCACTATGAGGCTTGTTCCTTTTCCTCTTTTCTATGAAGCATCTGTATTAGTACCTTCCTTTTACCAAGCTTTTGGCTCTCACCTCTCTGCTATTAAGTGAGACCTAAAGTTTTGATAAAGTACAGCTTGGCAGAAAGGAAATAAATTTCCTTAAATGAGTGACACATACATAATCAGTAATATCCCACAAACCCTCAACACAATTTACTCCAAAAATTTATCACCAAGGATACAGAAACCATTGCATCCTTCAATTAACTAAATATTAAGAAACTTGGGTTTTCCCTGACAGAATCAAATTTGATCTTATATATACTATTTTCTGAAAAAAGGCTATCTTAATTGCTTTTATTGGTATTTGACTTGATTTTGGATTGAGACAGAGTAAAATTTCTATTTACTAAAATGAACTGCTCTATATTTCTGTTGATCTGTAACATTCAAATTGACATCTTTATCACACCTACCATGAACTCCCACTAACTGTATACTATTGCTATGTCTACAAAGTTACAGACCATCATCAATATTATGGTGATGATGGAATTTCATATCAATGAATAAAATGTTCTTCATTATTTGAGTGAGTTATGGACCCATATGGATGATTTACTGCTTTATAGAATTCACAAATGCATTACTTTGGCACAAACAATTCTAATTTTGCATCTACTATGCACACAACCTGAAATTTCTTCATATTCAATAAGATCAAAATGAACATCTTTAGAGAAGAAGTGTGGAAACTATACTATGCATCACTTCTTTTCAATTTATCTGGATGGGCCAATGTGACAGGAGCAGTCAGTGGACAAGTAGCAACTCTTCTTTCTATTGAAGACAGGAATTTCTCCCTTTTCATAGTGCTTGATGCTCTATAACAGTGTGTTAGGACTATTAAAATAAAATCGTATGAACGAGTGTGGCTTAGAACAATAAAAAGTTTATGGTCTCTCAGTTTGCAAAGTACAAGTCACAAATTGAAACACTGTCTGTGCTGTCATTAAAAGTGCCAGGAAAGATGCTTTCCATATCAGTGTCTTAGCATTGGGCAAGATCATGTATCCTTTCCTGTCTTCTTGTGTATTCACATTGTCTTCCCTGTAAGACTGCTCATGTCTGATTTCAATGTCAAGTTCTTCAAGAACACTAATCTGCAGTAATGGATCGATTCCTTTAAAACCTGATGACCTAATGTTAGTCTGAGCACTTCTCTATTATCCTCTTTCCAGATAAAGTCACATTACAGGGTCCTGAGGATTAGGCCTTCAACATATCCTTTATTTTTCTTGTTGTTATTAATTGAACTTCTTTAATGCTCTTCTATGTGAATAAAGTACATTGTAATTACTCTTACCGCCAATCCTTGTCAACCCACCTCCCATCATCCGTTTTCCACATTTATGCCCTTTTATTTTGTTTTATGATATCCTGAATTTACATTGAGCCATCTTTGTGACCATGGCTTGGAATTATCTACTAGAATTTTGTGGGCTTACCAGTGGGCAAATACCTTGTGGATAATAACTTCCCTTCTCTCAGAATCATGAACAGGCAATAGTTCCCAGGAAAGGATAAGTACCATGAGCCCTAACCCCATTCACAACTGATTGTTGACAGAGCCAAAGACAAGTTACTATACATCTAACAAAAAGAGAATGTTACTAAGGTAGTCACAGGCCATAGTGAGGAACTTACTACTTGTGTATGATTAAATTGATGTACTGTTAAAATGCCTTCTGAACATCTATGTTTACATACATAGACAAATTGTACCAAAAAGCCTCTCTTTCCAGTGAAATGTAGTATAAATACAGAGACTTACAGCAACTCAAGGTGCTAAGAACTAGTAATTGTTGACTGTGGAGCCCTATCATTTTATCAGGGAACTCAATGTCATGTAGTTGCAAACTGTATCTCTGATGTGATTCTGATTATTTTGAATAATTATCACTCATGTGTAAGTTAATTTAAAATGGAGAAAGCATACAAATAGCTATTTCTACAAAGAATACACACAAGCATACACACACACCAATATACAAAATGACATTTACCATTTTATGAGGAATATGAAAATAAGACCCGTAGTGACATATTACTTCATATTCATAAGGGTGACTCTGTATAATACACACATTTAAAAGTGAGGAAGTAGAGAATTTGAAATGCTTGGCTTGTTGGAAGGTGAAAATCCCCATGCACAGTGCAGCCACTGCAGAAAACAAGTTGGTGTTTCATCAAGTATTTAAACATGGAGTTACCATATGAACCAATATTTCTTTTTTTTAAAATATCTGAATGCCATCCTTTTTTAATTGGATATTTTCTTCATTTACATTTCAAATGCTATTCCCAAAGCTCCCTATACCCTCCCCCTGCCCTCCTCCCCAATCCACCCACTCCTGCTTCCTGGCCTTGGCATTCCCCTGTACTGGGGCATATAATCTTCGCAAGACCAAGGGCCTCTCCTCCCAATGATGGTTGACTAGGCCATCCTCTGCTACATATGCAGCTAGAGACACGAGCTCTGGGGGTACTGTTTAGTTCATATTGTTGTTCCTCCTATAGGGTTGCAGACTCCTTTAGCTCCTTGTGTACTTTCTCTAGATGAACCAATATGTTTACTGGTCAGCATATATCAAAGACACAGGTCTACATAAAAACTAGTACCAACCTATTCATTATAACATTATTTGTAGTAACTAAAAATGAGAGTAAATTCAAAACGTGTGTCACCTATAGGTAAACAAATATGACCTGTCTATCCATTGGAGTTTATTGAATCACAAAACGGAAGAGAATACCAATTAAATCTGCAGTATATACAAACCTTGAAAATACTATAGTAAGTAAAAAAGACACAAAATGTTATATATTGTATGTCCCTATTTATGTTAAATAGGCAGAATGGAAATTCTATAGAGTGTTTTTAAGAATCTGGAGACATGAGGAATAGAAAATGGAGTAATTGCTAATAGACACAGCATTTCTTTCATCACTTGCATGTCTCTGAATATATAAGGACTAGGAAATTGTATACTTTGAAATGATGAACAGTATTGTATATGTATTATAGCTCTATAATGCTGTCAGATACACACACACCACTTTTCACTTGCTATCTTTATCACTCACAAATGATTCACTGAATCATTAACTAGATCATTGTTTACAACCAAGACCAACAATTTTCTCCCCATGGAGGAGTGTTTTATCACTGGCATTTAGGATTGCTTCAGCACGGTTATATTAAATAGCAGACAGACTTTAACAAATCGTTAGGGAAATTATGATGGAACACATTAATCACTCTATTTTGTATGAATCACCTAGTTTCCTGAAAGAATAAAAACATACATAGAAATGCTTCAATATTGGGCCAGTCATCAGGGACAATCAACACCCAGGTTTTCCTGGCTTTAGTGGTGGAAGCTTTATTCCTTCCTACTTCCTGGAGCCTGAGGGATCCTGCTCTCTAGTACTGTCAGTAAAGTAGACCACATGAAAACAGTGCTCTGAACTAAGGTCACACTTGGAGGAAATGCTCCATGTAGTGATGAGAACTTGAAATTGTAGGAAGTCAAACACTGCTTGTTTTTGAAACGCAGTACTCAGTACTGCTCTTTAAAATGGCATTAGAAACAAAATTTCAATCTGTACTATATGCATGCAAAGAACATTAACAGTAGAACATTTGCAGCTAACATCATCGTTATTTTCAATTATGTATTTTTTTATTAAAAATGGGAACAAGGTTAACTTTGCAGTAAAAAGCCCTTCAAGTTAACAGCAAACATTTAAGGCTAATATCGCTCATTTTCACAATGTGGGGCAACATTAATGCTTTTTTATTTTCCAGATTTGGAACCAAGTTTTGCTTTAATAATACATATATTTAAAATTTTATTCTCTGTAAAGTAAAGCTAAAGTATGGTACTTGTGGAGTATTTTGTGTACTCCAAAATAATAATATGGATTTAATAAAGAAATGATTGTTAAGTGCCATGCTATCATTTGACAGTGAACTAAAAAGTAACACTCCAAAAGCTCGGGGAGAGACTTTTTATTGTGAATATCTCATAGTACATTTTGATGAGGAGAAAACAGGATAAACCAGCAGCATTCTTTTGAGCAAATAAATACCAAACTTACCTGAGAGATAATAAAGTTTGGCCAATCTACAGTTACTGTACCAGCATCATGATTGTGATCACTTAAATCATCCAAAAAATGAGTTTGAAATGTTCTTTTAGGACTTAATAACAAGAGAGCCCGTTGTGATGGTACATGCTTTTAATTCCAGTGCACAGAAGGAAGAAGCAATCAGGTATCTCTTGAGTTCAAGTTCAGGTTGATCTACATAGCAAGTGCCAGGCCAGCCAGGGCTATAATAGTGAGATCCTGTTAAAACAAAACAAAACAAAACAAAAAAACAACACAACCACAAAATTGTTTTATTCTTGGATAGTTCCTGAAAATTGGCACCTATACTAACAATTCATTAAAAAAAAAAAAGTTTGGTACTCTATAGCTCCTTATTCATTCTTGGCTATATAATAAAGCCAATATTTACTGATGTATATGAAATGATCTGCTATATTCATAGCTTTCAGCCCCTCTGCTCCAGTGACAAATGGGCTAGCACGTTGTGAATGGATTTGACTGAAGAGAATTATGTGAATATCTACAAAATCAAAGTTAATGGATTTCTCATTACAGCTTATGGTCTCTCATAGGTAGGTAACGGCCTTAACCACTGCTCTAGGTCCAATTGCTTTGATCCTACTCAAAGACCTGGAAATATCTCTTAAGAAAAGTGCCAGAATCATCTCATATCTCAGAAACTTACTTAGTCTTGTTTGGGTCACATTGGTAGGTAGAAGACTTAACTGAGGATGTTATATCTTGGGACAGGGATGGTAAGCTGAATTTGGAATGCTGGTCTACCTCCATTGCACTAAAGAAGAAATGGCAAGTGGACAATTTAGTGCTAGGTAGTTTTACCCTCAGCATTTATTCATCTACTGGTATGTGGTAATAGCCATTTTTGTTCTGGTACTGGATCATGTCTTTCTCAACCTTAGAAATCAAGCCTCAGAAAAAAGCAAAGGAATGCCAATTATAGTTTTCATTTTAGGGATTATGAAATAGAGACTGAGATTGCTGTACAAATAGCCCTATTATCTGCCTCTTTTAGGATAGTATGCATACTCATGTACATAAACACACAATTCTGATAGTGAATGTGTATGTATGTGTCACTAATTAATGCAAGCAATGTCGGGCTCATCAAAATACCTTAGTGAACAAAATGCATACTTTTTTTTTGGTCCTGGCTTATGTTGAATATTTTGCCAATGCCTAGCAGATTCGATAGTTGTTAAATTAAATTAAACTAAAATCTCACCAAATAAATTTTGCAAGTGGCTTTCTGTCTGTAATTAGCTTTCTGACAGTCTGGGTGGTAAATGGCTGATGGAAAGAATAATTAATAATAAAAGTTGTTTATTTGTGGGATGAGCATTTATCATGTTTTTCACTTCTTTCTATCAACTTTTAATTCACAAAAAGCTCACAAGTTAACTATGAAGAAATTGCATTACTAAATATTGAATAATAATTACAATATGTGATATGTTTCCTTCTAATTAGCAAATAAAGTGTTCACTATGTTTTAGATAATTGGTACATATCATTTGATTATTACTTCATTATCATTTGTGGCAGGTGATAACATTTCTTCAGGGTGTAATTTTTATCACATTGTTTTGAAATCTGATTGCAAAATTATGCAGAAAAAAATCAGTGTATTCAAATTACTTTGAATTTTCTCAGATCCTTTATTTCTGAAAAATATACCATTTTTCTTCTTCCTGTAAGCATATAATAAGTAATGATTCAGAATAGGAGAAATCCAATACAAACATGATTTTCTTTAAATGTCCAACTTAAAGACATTTCCAATTTGAACTTTAGAACTTACACTTGTGTCTACATCTAGTAAATGCAAAGGATAAATAGAAACAAGAGTTTATCTACCCAAATTGAACAAAAGAAACAGGTTATTTTATTATGTAATTATTACCTAATACTAGAATGCTGCAAGTAATAAATGGAAATCTATGCTTCTCTGACTTCTGAGGGAGCTCAGTAGTGTCTAGCCGTTAGCTCTCTTTCTGGTCTGTGGAACTGAACTGATGATTTTTCTTTATTACTCTGCTAGGAGATCAAAACTGTGGGTGTCAATATGACAGAAAATCAGTAACAGGGTATATGTTGTTTGATCACAGACAGACCTATTGGCTTCTGCTTTGATAATATTTATAATGAATAAAAAATAATGGCCTGTATGCATTTTGGTTCCCATTGTACTTAGGATCAGAGACTATGACATTTGGGTGCATATTCACAATTTGTCTTAATAACTTGATTATCTGGTTTACAGTGGTTGCCTTGGGGCAAGTGTCTTGGAATGAACAGGTTTATATGTAAGGGAGCCAATTTGATTAAATAAAATCCTCTAAAATTGAATAGAGTGTGCAACTATACTTACTTAACAAACTTGTGATATTAAATGTAAGCAAATTTCTTGCATCTCCTTATTTCATTTTGGTTCTCATGAGGTTAAATAATACGGCCTAATGCTATCCATGATGGAGTTCAGTACTCAAAGAGAATAAGTTTCCTATTTAGATTTAGTCATGCAATCTGTTTAACAGCAATTCCCTTTATAATGGCATGCTGCCGTTCCCATCATTCCTTAGGGCACACAGGGAGAATGGCATGGACCTTTTGAATAATTAATATGGTTTTTAGAGCAGTAGTCATGGAAACCCAAGCAGTGTCACACATTTGGATTATAAGAATTAGGCACATTTTGAATATTACATTTAACTGAAAGAGGTAGCTATCCCCCAAAGACAAAATCGTTTTCCACAATTCCCTTGGTTTAGTGAAGTGAATATGAATTTATAGGTATGTGAAACTAATCCATGCTTCATGATAAAATTATTTTCATATTTTTGTGTTTGAATTGCTTAATAGAGTCCCTTTGCTCTATATTTAAATTCTCTACTTAATTGAGATGTTTTCACATGTAAGTTTCTATTTTCTTGCTTTATCTAATGTGGTTTAGTCAGAGGTTATTACTTTTTTATTAAAGAGAAAATGTAGAACTTAATTTACAATAAAATCACACAGACCACTCACTGTCTTGAGTATCTCTAAGGTATCATATACTTTCTAATATCAATGCAAACCTCTGATCCTATTAAAAAGTAGGAATTGTGTGTGCATTTGGACAATTGTTAGTGGTGAAAAAAGCAGAAGTGTTAATATGATGATTCTAGAACTGCTCTATTAGACCACTTTTATGGCTCTTTTACTTGTCTAAAAAAAGGTCTCTCTTCAAAATCAATATTGTCATTACCTTGGAGAAGTGTGTATGTGTGTGTGTGTGTGTGTGTGTGTGTGTGTGTGTGTGTGTAGTCAACCAGGCAATAGCAAAAACCTATCACCCAGTCTTCAGTAATAAGGTACGTGTAAAGAATCAGAATAACTGGAAGATATTTATAAAGTGTAAACCCTCTGGTTTCATAAACCATGCTAGGCTGTTATTTGCTCAGGTTTATTCTACAAACCACTGAATGTACAAGGCTTTCAACTCTCTGCCATCCTGGACTGATGAAGGGTGATTAGCAATACCATTAACAAATAAGACAAGAGGAAAAGGAAAAAGAAAGTAAGACCTGTGTTCATTATATCTGCCATTTGCTGCCTATTTAAAATTCAGTTGCTCACAACAAATTGCTATCTCATGGATACTATCCCATGTTTGGGATGCTTTGTTGTATATTCCCTTTTGCCTAAGATACTGCATTCTCAGCAGTCTGGGAGTCCTGCCTTCTCTTTCTAATTCCATGGGTGCTTTCTGGTAAGCACACTCAAAGGTGTTATTGTATTTTCCTTCAAAAGCCTTTTCCATCTAAGTACCATGTCCCACGTGCATCAGGTACCACCTATGCTTCTCCTCTGAGGCTATGTGTGTGCTTTCATTAGAATTCCAACTGCATAGTTGGCCAGTGTCCTTCCATCTGTTGATAAGCTGCAGCGTCTTGGCCGTGCTTTTCGGAATTATCCACCAAACTGACTGATGCTTCAACAAAAGCCTCAAATTCTTTCTCTGGGTCCTGAGTTGGCACATTATCTTACTCATTTTAGTTGTTCATGTGTTACACTTAATTGAGCTCATAGCCTTTAATTTTTTTGTGAACTGACTCAGTCAGAAAATTCCAAATGTCTGCAATAGGATGTACTTGTTCATACATTATCTTTCTTGAGCTTTAGGCTTTGCAAAGCTGAAATCCCGGGTTCCTGAAGTTTACCTGTTTATGAGGGATTGCTATCTTGTGTCTCTAGTTTATTCCTTAGGCTGTCATTTTTAATATTGCTCTCTCCTGTTTCTTTTTATGGATTCACAGCATCTTCCTTCTCTGTAATCATCTTTTTCTCCTGGCTTACTTGTTTGAGGAGGATATTTTAGGGTCATCCCTTACAGTTTTGTGATACATATCCATCTTGAACCAAATGTTCTGTGCTTTCGTGGTTCTCTACTGCCTGGAAATGCTAAGGTTCTTGAGGACAAGGAACATATGGTATTTCATACTCCAAAAGCTTTATGAAGTATCATGCTCATAGCATCTGCCCAGTGAATTTTCCTAGTGATAACTGGATCCACATTAACTCTTTAAGGATCTTCAATCTGTTTCAACTTCTTGTTTTGTATTCTTGTCATTCATTTTTTTAACCTATAGATACGTTCTCTTTAGGAGAACAAGACATTGCAAAGTACACTGAGTACAACAGCCTGAAGGAAAGAGAGACACTTGTGCCCCTCCCTTTGGCTATCAGACTATGGACTTAATGGCCTGAAGATACTGAAATCCCACTAATAACCCCATACTGAGAAAAGAAAAGCCTAAATTCAGGTCCAGCCAGAAGGGGGAGCTTGTCTCTCCAGGCAAGAAATTTACCACTTGTCAGAGAATCTTCCAGGAGACATGGAAGCCCAGATGGTTGGTAAGATCATACCTTGACTTAGATTGCTCAGTTATGTCTAACTCTGGCCCTGCCGTTAAACCCTTCTTGCAGATTTTGATAACAGGCTTATGTCTTGTCCACTTTAGCCATGTCTGGGAGCACATGGAAAATACTCTGATGCCTCATGCACTTATAGAAAGTGTGCAGAAGATTGGGAATGCAAACACCCTTGCAGTGATCTAGTTACATATAAAACAAACAGTAGTTTGAATGAAAAGGTTTGTGATAACTAGGCATTGTAGCCATTTTCTATATGCTGAACTGAAAATCCAAATGTCTATAACTAATGGCTTAGATAGCTGAATAAAGTGCCCATATCAGTTTCCAGTTGTCCTTAATATATCTTATCTGTGAATAAGACTGGAATGTGTGCCTGCACCAATAAGCAGCTAAATCCTACCTGAGCTGCATATGTATAATTCTCTCTGAGTTCAATGTAAGGCCAAGCATTACTTAATTTAGTAAATAATATGCTTTCATCAGCAGCATGTATATCACTGTTATACATGTTTTGAAAAATAAAGCTATCATTGCTATTTGCTACAATCAACAGAGAGTACTCAATAGCAATATATTTAAATGATGCTATTAATCATTTATGGCCTCATGTATATGCCGTTCCAAGTTGGTTCTGTTAAATACAATGTTATAGAAAGAATCTTCTGTTGTTCCAGTGAAAACTACACTAAATAAAATGAAGGAGAAATCACTGCAATGCAATTTATAAAAACTGGAAATCTTGTCACTTAACTTCCAGCCAGGCTTCACTGCAGTTAATCTGCCCAGTGGCCCAAGACACAATATAAAACATGAAGAGTCCTTAATAGTAAACAACTGTGACAGGCCACAGTGTCAGAATTCAGCCTGGAATACTAGGAGTGAAAGGGAAGGCAGGGCAGCATCTTTCCTGTATTCTCACTAAACTGAGTCTCTTTGGATCCAAGAAGAGCACCCTTAGTTCAGAGACAGTGTATGGGTTTGAAGTTTAAACAGTGCAATGCTGGGTTACTGTAAGCTTTCCCATTGTAAAGTCACTCTGTGCTTGCAAACTGAGCACAAGCCTCTCTGTTGATTGAAAATCAAGGTGCTTTCCTAAGAAAGTTACACTGTAACACTTTAGTTATGTCTCAGAGAAGTGTTAGACCTGCCTGGATTTACTTTTCCATTCATAACTAGAGGTTTTGAGCCTAGTGCTTCCCACTTGCCAGATGGTTGCAATTGGTAATAAGCCAGTGAATCCTTCAAGCTTAGCTTTGTGATGCTAGCAAGGGAATTATCCTTGGAACTGGAATCTTCTTTGGTAAAAGATCCACTTGAGTAAAAAAAAAAATCCCCAAATTAAAAAAAAATCAAATCAGAATATAATATGGAAAAATTAAAAATCTATCATTCTCTATTGTTAAAATAATGGCTTATTTAAAATACAGTTGTAGAAGTGACAAAGATTACACATAACACCTGCTTGCAATTTATTACTTCATTAAAGAAAGAAGCAGGAATCTCTGATTAATGTTGATGCTCAATAAAATGTGAATACCAAGAAAGAGCAACTGTATCTTATTATTAAAGCTTATCTTCTTTTTATTTTTATGTTGTCTGTTAGAAAACTTATAAGAATGATGCAAAGACTCTCCATATACCCCTCACCCATCTTCCTTAAATGTTAATATGTTACCACATAGCTTTCTAAATCTTTCTTAAAACGATATGCATGCATGCATATATGCATTCCCACACGTTTTTTTCTGAATTGTTTGCTAAGGAGTCATAGACATGCTATTGCTTTACTTCACAACAGTTCAATGAATATTTCCTAAGAACACAAAATGTTTTACTTAAGTACAATATATCTATCAAGATTAGAATGCTAACATTGATATTGGAAGATTTATCTAAATATGTTTTAATTAATTAAGTGGTTTAATCAATTAATTTTGGTAATTGTTCCAGTGAATTCTACTAAAAAATCAGGGGTCATTAAACCATTTGCTTATGAATATCTAATTTAGAACAGCTCCTCAGTCTGTTTTGATATTTTGCGGCCTTGATACTTTGGAACATGAGAAGCCAGTTTATCTTGCAAAATGTCCTTCATTTTGGGCTTGTCTAATGTTTCTTGAGATTACCTTCACATTCTGTTCTCTTGGCAGGAGAGTGAACTTGTGTTCTTCTCCTTGTACTGTGTCAGGATATACATAGTATTGATTGTCCAGTGATAAGCCAGTGAATCCTTCAAGCTTAGCTTTGTGATGCTAGCAAGGGAATTATCCTTGGAACTGGAATCTTCTTTGGTAAATGATGCTGATGATGATTTCTGGTGATGCTAATTTTGATCACTTAATTAAAGTGATATGTACCAGTTTTATCTTATATGAAGTCAGTATTTTTCAGGCCACTGAGGTGGCTCAGAGGGTAGAAGCACCTGCTTGCAGAACCTGATTACCTGAATTCAATCCCCAGGACCCACATTTTGGAAGGAGAGAACCAATCCCAAGGGTTTCTTGTGACTTTTATCCATGTACCATGAGGTACATGCATACATACAATAATCCATCTATCCATTCATACATTAATCAATACATTTCTTCTTAAACTTGGCATAACCCTTTTTGTAATTATTAAGTATCTTGTTATGATTTGTAAAGGCTATTATCGTAATCCTCATCAAAACTTCACCTACAAACCTACTGAAAATTATGTAGGTATAAAAATGGCTAAAAAAAAACCATATGAAGCTATATCAACACCATCAGTCATCCAGGAAAACAAATCAAAACCATAATGAAGGACTTGCTCCCACCAGAATTTGGACATGAATGTTCATGGAAGAGCTAATGAAAAGTGACAACAAATGTCTATCAGCCTATTTGTGACTTCACCATCCAATAAACATTATTTACTTGCTGAAAAAAAAAACTATGTCATATTATGTACTACAAATTTGAAAAATACACAGGAAGTAAAAGAAGTTAGCCACAAGACCCCACAAAATGTATAATTCCATTTCTATGAAATGTTCACATTAGGCAAAGTTACCATGACAGAAAGTAGATTAATGATCGCTATGGGGTAGAGAAAGGCAGATGGGAAACAAATGCTTAATGAGCACAAGTTTTCCTTTGGGGGTAATAAAAATTATCTAGAATTAATGGCAATTATTGCATAACCTTGTTGATACACTAAAACTCACTAAATTATATACTTTAAATGGGTTAATTATATGCTGTGTGAGTTGAATCTTCAGAAAGCTGATACATACAGGGCTTCTGTTAGTAGTTTTGCCATTCATTGATGATTCTCCTGAACCGCTTATTGTGGTATATGTCATGTGATAAACATCTTTACCCTTAGACCACTTTGACTTTCACAGCACCATTGACAAATGTACACAAATTTCCCATGTATGTATGTATGAATACATATATTCACTTCTAATGTCTCCCACCACAGGTGAGGAACCTCAATTAGCACATCACTAACACCCAAGGTTCATAGATTACCATAGGATTCATGATTGCCATTTACATTTGGAGTCTGTAAATAAATCTATACCAAGTATGCCACATTATAAAGTAAACAGATTAAAAAGTATTTTGTAAATAATTACTTAATCTCTCACCATACCACCTTAAGTGGTAATACACACATGTAATCCCAGCATTCTGGAGGTGGGGATTGGGAGGATCACAAGGCTGGACTTTTTTAAAAATTTTTTTTATTAGGTATTTTCTTCATTTACATTTCCAATGCTACCCCAAAAGTCCCCCCTACCCTCCCATCCCCCTACCCACCCACTTCCCCTTTTTGGTCCTGGCATTCTCCTGTACTGGGGCATATAAAGTTTGCGTGTCCAATAGGCCTCTCTTTCCAGTGATGGCCGACTAGGCCATCTTTTGATACATATGCAGCTAGAGTCAAGAGCTCCGGGGTACTGGGTAGTTCATATTGTTGTTCCACCTATAGTGTTGCAGATCCCTTTAGCTCCTTAGGTACTTTCTCTAGCTCCTCCATTGGGGGCCCTGTGATCCATCCAATAGCTGACTGTGAGCATCCACTTCACACCAGTCAGAATGGCTAAGATCAAAATTTCAGGTGACAGCAGATGCTGGCAAGGATGGGGAGAAAGAGGAACACTCCTCCATTGTTGGTGGGATTGCAGACTTGTACAACCACTCTGGAAATCAGTCTGGAGGTTCCTCAGAAAATTGGACATAGTACTACCGGAGGATCCAGCAATACCTCTCCTGGGCATATATCCAGAAGATGTTCCAACTGGTAAGAAGGACAAATGCTCCACTATGTTCATAGCAGCCTTATTTATAATAGCCAGAAGCTGGAAAGAAGGCTGGACTTTATATTGATAATTTGTCTCAAAATCCCATCATTTTGGGGTTGTAGCTTAATGCTGGCATCCTTAGAACTGAAAAAAAAAAAGAATCTCCTAATTCCTTTGAGATTTCCACAGTAAAGGCAGAGTGGCTCCTCTCCCCCATCCTCTTCTCTCCTTTCCTTAACCTCAGGCTTTTCCCTTTAATCTATTTTTTATTGGATATTTTCTTTATTTACATTTCAAATGTTATCCCCTTTCCAGGTCCCCCTGAACTCCCCTATCTCATCCCTCTCCCCCTGCTTCTAGGAGATGTTTCCCCTCCCACCCACCCACTCCTGCCTCCCTGCCCTGGCATTCCCCTACACTGGGGCATAGAGCCTTCAAAGAACCATTGATGCCCTACAAGGTCATCCTCTGCCACATATGCAGCTGGGGCCATGGATCCCTCCATGTGTATTCTTTGGCTGGTGGGAGCTCAGGGGGGCTCTGGTAAGTTGATATTGTTGTTGTTCCTATGGGGTTGCAAACCCCTTAAGCTCCTTCAGTCCTTTCTCTAACTCCTCCATTGGGGACCCCATGCTCAGTTTTGTTCTTTCCTTCCCGTCTTCTTCCCTTTCATGTTTTTTTTTTTTTTATTTTCCTCCATCTTTTTCTGTCTTGGCTCCTATTCAGTGCTTTAATGTCATTATAGATTTTGATTTTCAACTTCTTAACTGTTTGTTCCATGACAGTCTCCATAAGGTAGTCCCATGCCTTTTTGACATGCTACCATTATTCATTTTAGGTAAGTCTTTTTTTTTTTTTTTGCTAAAATAGGAAATTTATTCTCAGAACATCCTGTATTTTCCCTATTATAGCATAGAATCAGCTATCTTCCAAGCATGCATTTTCAGTGGAAATGTAGTTGAAAAAAAATCAAGATTTCAGCACTGAATATGCCGCTTGCTACTGCTAAGTGCACACACATACACATAAATATATAAATTCAGTTTTTCTTTCATGTATGGTTTGATAATCAGGGGCAAACATTGGAAAGCATAAAATTTTATTCACACCTTTACTTCCCATTCAGTACAACAGATTCCATTCTACCTTTTATTTTTTCCATATTTATAGCTCACTTTCCTAACATTGAGAACCCCGGACCCTATTATCTGGAATATATTAATTTACTTGCTCATTTCTACAATATAAATTGTTTTCTGCATTACTAACCAATGATGCTATGGAGGAAGCTTACCAACTAGTACATACCACTTGCTAAATTCTTTTTTGTCTTTAGTCTAAGGACATTCAGTTTAGAAAGAAAGAGTAAACAACACCTGGGCTAGCTCTTAGTTCTGATTATCCCACACACTCCAATGCAGTGGTGGTAGTTCAGCTAATTTATTTCTGTTTTGGGTTTCATTAAAGATTTGTGATTCCTCATCTGTATTTTTTCCTTCTTAAAAATGAAATTGTGGCATGTTTTTCGAATATAGCCCCTTTATACAATAAGACTCTACTTTTTTATTTATTTTAAATCTATTTCCAAAGATGAGGATATAAGGAACTTTTTTTCAAAATCTGGTACCACAGATCTAAAGGAAATGGTAGCATCCAAAGAAGAGAAATTGAGAAATGACTGATGTAATAATTGAATAATCAAGGAAAAATGGAAAAATAAAACCTTAATTTTATTAAGTCTGCTGACCAGCTGTTAAGTATGGAGCCAAAGTCACCTTGACCTATTTATTGATCTGGAGGGCTAAAGCAAAAATGACTTTAAAATTAAATAGCTACTTTGTGCCAGTACTATGTAGGGCATAAAAGAAACTTGATTTTGGTCCCTGACCTTAAAGAGTATCAGAAGATATAATGGGAGATACAAACCAGATTGTTATAAGATAAAGTCAAACCTTTAAGAATTAAAAAAATTCTATATATTCCATGATATTAAAAGATTGATTAATGGCTTTCTAGTAGAACATACTTTGCTCTGAAAATTCATTACTCAAGAACTCCAAGAGCTGGGAGCAGCAAGTATAGGGATTTTTCTAAGGATAGCTTCGGATCTGAGAGTTCTTTGAAGACCATGTGAGTTCACAGAATGAGCCTTGTTGCAGAAGCTGAAAAGCCAATGGGTAGAATCATAGGGCAGATGTTTCAGTAGGTTGCAGGGAGTACCCAGAGCCATACTTAGGCCTGGACTTCACCGTGTGACTTCTGGATTTATTAACCATTGCAACTTTAGTAAACTCCCTTATCCCTCTCAATCATTAGTTATCTTACTCTGAAAAACACAAAGGCAATAGTAGCTGTTATCTGAATATCTTATGATCCTTAAAGAAGGTGATCTGTGCACCATTTGTCACAATACATACAATGCAATGGCTCTCAGCAAGTATTTTCCATTTATAGTAAGAAAAGCTCTGAGGTAAGAAAACATGACATAATTTCAAAAGAGTGAATTAGTCAACATTATTGGTTTGGAATGTTTGAGATGGAAGCAGTGGAAGGTAAAGTGTAAAATCTATGTTGAATTTGTCATAGAAGCTAACACTTACATGAGACTTAAGGAATATTGGATACTGTTCCATAGGCTTTGCATATATTAGCCCATTTATTCCTTTCACTAACCTTGTGATATAGCTATTACTACTATTTCCAGTTTGCTACTGATGGATAAATGAAGCACAGGAATATTTAGAAACTTACCGACAGTTTTACAGCTTCTAAGTGAATTCTTGGTATCAAATCAAGGTTTAAAGTTCATTCTGTAGGCAATATGGACCTACTCAATTTCTTTTAGTACATGTCTATACTATGAAGCGTACTTATATGAGTTTACTTCAGTTTAAGTATCACTCACCCAACCTATATTACTGAGACAAGAAGGCTGGGAATGGTAAGAGTAAGTGAATGTCAGTTTCCCAACTTGGTCACCTCTGTTATCATGTATGATGGTCTTCATAGCTAAAATTATGTGTACATAGGAGGTTAGTTGATAAATGCATGTTACCTTATAATGTTTTCAGGTACAAGAAAAAAAGTATTATTGATAATGATAATAATGATGATAATAATAATAATAATAATAATAATAATGTGTGTGTGCATGCATGTGTGTGTGCCACTTCACAAATGTGGAGTTCAGAAAACAACTTTGTGTTGCCTACTCTTGATCCATCTTTACATGGTTCTGAGGACCTAATGCAAGTGAAGAGGCTTGTGGGGCAATCACTTGTAAAGACTGAGGCATCCTGCTGGCCCTACAAGTGTGTTTGTTTCTTTACAGGTGTTACGTAAGGACTCAGTTATTGCGCACTTGTTCCAGTTTGGCAAACATACTCTAACAAGCTTTAAATTATATAGCATGGTTAGTTGGTAAAATGTTATACTCTGCTTTTAAGAGAATAACAGAAATGCTTTTCAGGCTTTTAGAGCTTGAGAAATTAATATTCTCTGTGCATTCGGTTTAGGTGTCAATAGCTTTCTTTTCCTCAAAAGCATACATTGTTATGAGAAGATAATACTCAAATGTTTATCTAGGGTTCTAAGTGTTTAGTAAACCTTCTGAATTTGAGCTGTCAGTCTACAATTAAGCAAATATACACCAACTTCATTCTGTACAGTTTAAATATTTGAAACAAAGTATTCTTCAGTGTTGGGAGAATGGCACATATGTTGGACTAATGAGGCATGATATTGCAAACACTTTACATATGTCATAAGCACTGTTTTATTATATATAATATATAAATATTATTATAAATGTAATAAAAGAGACATTTTAAGTCACTGAATCTTGGACTTATAAAGCAGGCAAAATATTCTAGAAATTATTGGTTCACTGTGCTCAACTATTGGAAAAATGACTGGAAAAGAGTAATTTTCTTGGCAAAAGTTTATATGCTTCATACAGACATTCTTCTTTTCTTCTTTCTTCTCCCCTCATTGCCTGATTCTTTTCTTTCACAAAAGATCTCTATATTGGAATCTTCCTAGACCCAGTCATAAATAGGATTGGAGTGTTCCTTGTACTTATAACTATAGCTTCTCCATGTGTTTAAGAGTTGACTTTAGATTAAAGCTTCCTACAAAATTTATTCTGTTAGTAATTCACAGCATGAGACAATCTACTGGCAGAGATCATTTATACATTTAAAAAGCCTGTAACTTTATATAGGCAAAATTTCCATATTTTAGAGGGTATGTACAAGATGAGTAATACTTTTATCTTAATTATGATAGTGTTCTCAAAGCCAGAAAGTACTAACCACTCTAAAATTGAATGAGCAATAGAAAATTACTTTAAATATATTACTCATGTTGGAAAAGCATGCATTTTGTATATGGACATTTTATTACACAAAGTGTTTTAGACATCTTCAGGATTTTGTAACATCTAGCATGAAATTGTTATAAGTTTCATAACTGAATCTTAAAAGGTGATTCTAAACACTAGTTTGAGGGGCTAATTGCTCCTAGAAAAAGTGCTTGAGCATGAGAGTAGTATATCTTGAAAAATGCTTTTAGTGAAACTTTGAGTTGGATTCTTAAAAGGAAACATCATAATAACATTACCTTCATGTCGTGGCCAAGGTGATATGACTATGTAATAAAATATAGGATACCTGTATTGCATACCTGCCTGGCCCTAAGTACCTTTGAGAATGAGACAGAACTCAGTTACATGTATATGTGTTGAAACCAAATTATTGATCTGGAAATGTATCCATTTTCATGTTTTCTTAGATAGCATTTCTGTTAGGTATTAGTCCATTCTCTGTGTCTTCAGATGTCATTCTTTTCTGGACCCCACATATACTTTGTATATAGAAAATGTTTCATGTGGGCTTCTTGATTATTAAGATACTGAGTTTGTGTTTCCTTCACTAGGCAGTCCCCAATCTCATTTTCAGGATAATATCCATGTGCTATTAACAATAATGGTTTCATCCGGCTAGAGAATGGCCCTTGGATGCTGATGGTAGATTTTTAACAGAAAGAAAATAGCCTGCTCCATTACTTCCTCAAGGATATGCATAATATACATGTAGACAATTTAATAGAATTATGTGAATCAACTGAATGCACTTCATGAAAAGGTGATGTAGTTTTAGTGTTGTTTCCTTAAGAGGCTCATGCACAGAACATGCTGAGGCCCTAGATTCACTTAATTGTTTTCACCTCAGCAGGTCTCTAATTTGTTAGTCCTTCTGATAAACCAGGGGGAATCTACTTATGGAGAACAGAAAAGGCACTAGCTTCTGGACCCTGAACTCATAACAAACATATTGAGCAGATGAATTCTTCAGTGAAATGTTTCTTCCATAACAGATCTGAATATTACACCTTCTTTGCACTGAAAAAAAAATAGTGCTACAAAAACAGAACTATCAAACTTGCACTAGCTTGCTAGGGCAATGTCACATTTGATCATCTGTTTGTCACTGTCATCTTCCTTTTTTTCCCCCAAACCCCAATCTGTTAGAGAAGACTTGTGTGAGGCTAGATCAAGTGAATCATCAGACCGCTTGGTTGTTTCATCCATAGAGTTAGAATTAGAACTTGCAGGAATGCCACATTCTCAGGTTTAAGTTTGTTGTGACCACAGTACACATTAGGTGAGCCCCACGCTGTCATTGAATAAAAGAAACTGAAACCCTGCCATGGATCTGTTTGGAGTGTGGCCAGCTAAGAACTGAACTAGGCTGGCACTCATAACAAGAGGGGGTGGAAAGGAACCCAATCATACCTAGCCCAAGAGGTCTCATTGCAATGACAAGGCAGTAAATGTGACACATTCAGAATTTATCTGTTTCAATATATGGTGGCTAGGGCATGGAAGTACTGAGAGTCACTTAGCTGTGTTGATGTGATTTTTTTTTTTAAATTTGCTGTCACTGAAGCAGTAGATGTTAATTCTGGCAAGGTTAATTATAAGAAATTAAAAGCTGTTCCAAACAGACTGTATCATTTGCACTCTGAAAGAGTAGGTGCTGGCATGAGAGCATCTCTTCATTAATATCCTCCCCCAAAGGGCTATTCCATGCAGTGTTTAGAAAATGGATCTTGAACTTCCAGGAATGATACAAGAAACCAAGGTTGCAGAGAGTTCCTCTTTGAAAGCTTCCAGAAAATACAAATGCATCTGCCTTGAAAAGTCACCTGGCTGCCGACATTTAGAAAGGAAAATTTATTTATTTGCATATTGGCATATGATGCATTTTGAAATAAGTAGTCCTTACTGTACCAGAGTTCTACTGTTGTGTACTCAATACGACTGCTAACTGGTGAGTTTGCAGAGCACTGTAATTGTCTACCATTTAGTATGCCAACCATATGGCTCTAGGGTATGCATTGCTTTCTTAGTAAAATTTTCCCAGCTCCTTAGAAAGTAGGCACTGTTCTATCAGCCTAATATATTGTTCTAAATAGCAATCTTGTTACCCCAAATACATTGCAGGAAAGTAAACTGTGAAAAAATGCCAATATAAATAGTACAGCTGTAAGGAAGATAATCAGAGAAGGAAACAAAAGTCTTCCTGTTCAATAGCTCTTAATTTATGAGACTGTAAACTGCAAAGGCCAAATTAGAGAGGAAACCTACCAAGACATGGAAGCCTGACACAGTCAAATGTCAAAATAGTTTCCCTGTTTTAGCAAAACTAAAGCCTTGTTACTCAGTGGATTAAATTTCAAGGCTATCACAAAGAAGCTCCCATGTTAAGACCCACCTCTAAAGCATGAATGTAGTCCTCTGTTAGCATGGCTATCTGCTCATCTTTGCCCACAAACCTGAAGCTGGAACAACATTAAAATATATTACTACCTTGCACAGAGAGCTGATCTGGCACTGAGAAGAGAGATCTACTCTTGAGCTTTTCTGGTATTTGAGGAGCAAATGAAGCTAATAGTTCTTAGAAAAAAAAGAAAGCAAACAACAGCAACAACAAAATATTACTGTTCAATTAACACTTTTCTGTCTAAAGATCATATTGTGCAATGGGACCTACCAAAGCACCCCATTGGTCTAGCCCTCTTCCTGTATAGCAATTCACCCTTACCAAGGAGTAAGCATTTACTTAGCTCTGAATTCTGGGTGGTCCCCGGAGAGCTCTTTACATGCCCATAATATGATTTTAGGGCTCCTTCCTCCTGTCTTCCTTTCCTCATTAATTTCTGGAGCTCCCATGACCTCAGTGGTTGTGCATTTTTCACCTTCACATTCTCTATTATTGTGGAGTAGGAGAAATTTCCTCTGTTGGTCTTCCTGAGGTGTCCTTGACCACTCTGGGTTCCTCCATTAGTTTCCCCACTTTCCACAAGATCCCCTGAGATCCACCTATCCAGCAGTTGATCGAAACAGATGCATAGACACACATCAATTCAAAACATGAAAATTTCATTCAGAAAACACTTGTCCAGAACAGTTCAGTTGGGTGGTACAGTTTATTTTGAAACACCTCTCTCTAGTACACTTAGATGGTGTTTTTTTGTTTGTATTCAAATTATTCTTGATGCTATCTAGGTGGTATGGGCATTATCAATTTTAGCAATGAGCTTTTTTTTCAATGAAATATTAACCATTGTTATTCAAAAGCTTTCCTCTTGAATGTATTCTTATTATTGCCACTTTTAGTGCTATCAGAGGACCGAAAGCCTATCCCTAGTAGAAAACAGGAGGAAATTGAGGGTACTCATTTCCTCTTACATCATTATTCCTTTGTGTCAACTTTTTTGGGCAGTGTTTGGATTTGGGGAAAAAATCATTTGACTGTGCTTGCAAGCTTAAGAGTAAGCATTCTAGCTCAATACTACAGTCAAGAGAGTTAGAATTCTAAAATAGACCTGGTTTGCAGGCCTAGTTCCACTACTGGTTATTTGTAGGGCTTTAAATGAATTATCTTGTAAAAGTAGCTCTGTCTCTTTCTCTCTGTCACACTGGTTCTCCCCGTCTTTCCATTTCATCCTACCCACCTGAGACATGAAACTAATAAAGGCTCCGTCGCTGCTTTCGTCAATATGGATCAAATGCAGCACTGTAAAAGTGCTTTAAATACCCTACCCCCAAATGTCATGTGTGTGTTGGCCACTTTTAAAGCTTTTATGTTGATATCCAAGTCCTTTATTTAATGGATTCCAGACATGAACAGGTCTTTCATGGAATAAACTAGGTTTATTGCACCATTAACAAAGAAATTTTCTTTTCTAAGAAAATGAAGATTACACTGTGTATAATGTTGCTTTGCATAGAAGCGAACACTTTCAAGTACTAATTTTATGTCCTCTTGAGCACATTTAGCAAATAAAATAGAACCCTTAAAGAAAAGTTTCCTCTCAAACAATTGTTTCAAAACACAGATGTATCATTTTCACCAGGCCAGATTAAAGCCTGGTTTTTAAATGGCTGCCTCCTTTTCTTCCTTCTCCTCCTCTTGATTTTTTACTTACTGAAAATGCAGCTCCCAGACTTGATCTTGCTGAAGGGAAAGGCTTGCAATGCGTCATTTCCTCATTACCTTTGCCTGAGACAGACACCTGTGTCACAGCTCATAGAGCCTTTATGAGCTTCTTAGCCAAATGACTGATGTTTGCCTCCTTATGTCAGATCTGAGGACACTCTTGGCATCTCTCTTTATTCCCTGTCTAACAACATCAATCGAGCAGCTGCTATGAAACCATGATCAGGCTGATTATGAAAATGTGCTCAGGAGCTGGGCAATGCCAAGTGTCTTTTATCTGAAAAGGCCAATAGGTCCTGGCTACAGATTTGAGAGCTTTAGAGCAGGTTTCACAGGTGAGAAACACTTGGGGCAAGTCCATAAGAATGAGACATGATTCATGGAAACAAATTTTGATTTACTATGTAAGAAGTTCCTGGCATAAAGATTGCCCACCCACCCCCCCTTTTCAATATTTCTCTCTCTTGCCCATTTTATATTGTTTTCATGTTCTAAACAAGATCACTTTTGTCTGAACTATAGGTAGGATGGTAAGTCCAGGTCCTGCTAATAGGAAACAGGATTTTTCTGAAGACAAATTTTAATATGAATGCTCATTTATGGAGCATAAAACCCCACATTTATCTTTACAAAATCTGTGATATTTGAAATTCTCAAATTCTGAGATTGTTGCTTGGTTTGGTAGATGGATCTTCAGTGATATGGCTGGCTTATGCCTTCTTGTATTACTGGCCTATTCCCGAGAATCCTGAGGTGGTATATGGCATAAGGTGTTGTAGTATATGGCATTGGACTTGAGCCCTTACGTATGCCTCATGGGAAATCACTGTAACCTTGGTCTTCATTCCATGCCCTCTAAAGTGCAGTCAGCTTCCTCTCTGAAACCTTTTTGGTTAAAGCAACATTCTTTCTCTTCGTGGCATCCCATTCTCTAATAAATAGCCATGGTTTGTTTTTACTTTTTCCTTTGCCTCTCTTTGCAGCCTCCTTTTTGTATTTATTCTTGCTTAGAAACCCATAAGCCTAAATAATGTAGGTCATCAACTCAGGTTGCCCCACAATATTAGAAAATGATTACTATGCCAACCCTTCAGGGGAGTCCAGGCTGTCCACAAAAATAACCTCCCCATGAGTTCTGGATAGCTTGGCAACTCCATAGCTGAAATTTGACATCTTCATTTCTAGAGATTTCTGACAAGTTGCTATTTCTTTAAAGCAGCATTTCCTGTAATTGTCAAACAACTGTCTTTGGGAACAATTTTTGTAATTTTTTAATTCAATACTTTTTATAACTAATATATTATTAACATATTATGTGTTACAAATAAAAATATAGCCCATGAGTGAGAGACAAAATAATATTTAAGGATCAAAACATGCCATCTTAAGATGTTGTTCTTAGGGTTTTCTCTAACAGTTTCAGATATTTAACTCTTATATTAATGTTTTCCTTTGATCCATTCTGAACTGAGTTTTCTAGAAGTGAAAGATATAGATATAGCTTCATTTTTCTACATGAGGGAATCTTATTTTCCCACCACTATGGGTTGAAGGGGCTGGCTTTTCTTTACCATAGGTTTTTAACACTTTGCCAGATGCAAATGGCTGTAACACTGTGTATTAGTTATATTCTATTGCTTTGGTCTTCATGTTTGTTTTTGTGTCAGTGAAGACTGTTTTCTGTTTGTTGTTGTTGTTATTTTTTTTATGATAGCTCTATAATGTGATTTGAAGTCATGTGTTCTGATACCCAAGTGTTCATTTTGCTTAGGATTGCTTTGCTCTCTTTTTTTTTTTTTTTTTTTTTGGTTGTTTGGTATACACTGTAAACTAGCATGACCAGTAAACTAATATGACACCTATGGAAATAATTAAAGAGGGTTCTAATAGAACTAAACATAGAACTGCCATATGATCTAGATATAATAATATCCTTGGATATATACCTGAATGACTCTAAGAAGGATACCATAGAGATACTTAGACATCTATTGTTTTTCCATCACTATTCACAAAAACCAAGCTATGAAATAAGCTTGGTTACGAATTAGCAAATAGATACATTTTAAAAAGAAAACATGGTATTTTGACTAAGCCATAAAGAAGCTCAAAATTATGTTATTTTTTGGAAAATGGAAGTATTTATGCAGGGCTTCCTGATTTACATGCCACTATGTTGAGTATCTTATAAAGACTTTTTAGTTCCCACATGAATCTCTAAAGGTTTCAGTAATATATTTATATCCATTTTAAAGATGGGGAAACTGTGGCTCAAAGTACTGGTTTGATTTATGTGGCTCTGCAAGTTATCAATATGGTGACAGTAACTCCAGATTCTAAGTTCTTATCAATTATTCTAAAAATGACATATTAGACCTAAAAAAAGAAAAGAGAAATGTGGTGGGGGGGATTAGAAGTTACACTGGGGAATTAGAACTCAGAGTACCAAGGGGTTGGGGAAAATGACAGAGAAAAGACTAAACCACACTTCATTTAAAATGTCATAATGATATGTAATATCTTATATGTTAATTTTTTTCAAGGAGGGCAAGGGAGAGGGAGAGAGGTGGAGGAGAAGTACAGGTTCTGCTTAGCAGGATTCCCTGTGTTTCTTTTTATTCAATCCAAGATGGCAGTCCAGTGGATGGTGCCACATATATTCAGGGTGGGTGTTCCCTTCTCAGTGAAACCAGTCTGCAAACATCCTCATAGATACATTCAGAGGTGTCTTTTCTAGGTGATTCCAAAGTGAGTTAGGCTGTGAAAGTTTACCATCATAGACTCCAGAAAATGCTTCATGCTGGTATTTCTAAGAAAAAGAATCAGCGATATTATAGTTATTCTGTAATTTGTATTTGTTTCTTTTCTTTTCTCTTCCTCCTTTTCTTCTTCTTCTTCATTTTCGATAGAAAGATAGATATATAGACAGATAGATAGATATTTACTATGTGATGTCATATGAGAGTTATAGTAGTAATTAAGATTGAAATTTTTAAAAAATGCATTTGCCTCAGCCAAATTACCAAGAAAACTGAGATTATTAGCCTTTGAAATGGCCATTTTTGTAAATTTATTGTTATTTACCAAATCTGACATTGTGGGAAGTCCCAAGCCGGATGTAGAGCTCCCCATACACTACGAAGTGGAAGTTTAAAAATCTCATTACAAGTATATTTGGGGAAAGCTCTATGGGATCCCAAGGCTACCAAAGTTTCTTTTGAACATTAGTGTCCTGGCCAGGCGTGCCTGTTATTCTAGCCCTGGGGGATTTAAAGCAGTTTGAGTTGAAGGCCAGTCTGAGCTTCAAAGTAAAACTTATATGCTAATTTAAAAATAATTTTTAAAAGAATGACCATCACAATAATCTTCATGGGTAGGAGTTGAGTGAATTGATACATTATAACAGTCCATGAATTGCACATAAATATGCACACAGAAGGAGTGTATTAGTGAAGGTAGCAGTCAGAGAAATAGGCTTCAGAATGGCCAAAGCCGAAGAGATGTAGATAAACCAGCACAAAGGAGGCAGACTTAGCTTTTGTATTCATGGGTTCTACTACCTTGGTTACAATAGCATGGGGAATTATAGAGGTGTCCATCAGATTTGTCTGAATCTGGAGTCGATTCAGAAATTCATCAGTGACAACATCCTCAGGATTGGTTGGTCTCCAGTTTATGTTTGCTAAATTTGATACTCTTTCTTAGTTTTTGGAGATAACAGTGTCATATAGTAGATTGCTTGTTGAGTCGAGAGAGACATGGTTGATGTTTTTCAGCTGTAGACTGATCATGCCCCATCGTACTCCCCTCAATTTCAGTAAAATTGTTTGTTTGGTTGGTTGGTTTGAGTTTTGTTGTCCTTTTTGGTTTTAAGGAGTAACTCAAAAGGACTGGGAATATGTGAGATTTCTCAAACAAACAAAGAAACAAACAAAAATTCAATACCAACCAATCAAACAAAAAAGGTAACTTCTTAAGCAGCTATAAAAATACAAATCCTAAACTAGCACTAGAAAAATCTAAGCACCAATCAGACTGTAAGAGTCTTCAAGAAGTTTAAAAATTCATGGTAACAGATTATGTCCAGAAGTGGGAGTGAAAGGCCTGGAATATAAAGGATTATTGGTGGAAAGCTGGCTGCCTTTCTTGCTTTGTACACTATTTCCTAACTCCTATGAGGCTCTCTGTTGGCCTTTATTTTTTTTGACGAGATAGAAACAAACTGCCCTAAGATATTTTCCAGGAAAAAGGATAGTCAGTCAACACATGTATATGCAAATAGCTAAATGTAGGTACCATCAGCCTTCCTCCCCAGAATGGGAGCCAGCAATCTCAGTGACCGTTAAGAAAAAAAGGATTTGAAGAGGAAATTCTTCAAGCTTTCAGGAAGGGAAAGCAGGAGGGAATAAGAGAACAGGCTGCATTAAGAAAGAATGCCTTTGGAATTCATAGCAATCCTGGAAGCTAGAAAACCACTGAAGGGAAACAACTTCTAGACTAACTGCCAAATTGTAAGTCAAGTTGTTTAAATGAAAACAATTTTAAACACTCAATATCTCACAAAATTTTCTCTAAATAATCCTTTTACAATAAGCACAAAGTATTTTGTCACCAAGTAAAGGGATGAGTCAAGGAAGAAACCCTGTCTCTGGGGACAAGGAGCTCCAACAAAGGAAAGAAGACAAAGAAAAGTTGGAGTGCTGAGGACCTGAGACTGAAACAGGTCAGAATTCTGAATGAAGCTCATGAAGAAGGTGGAGTTGAGAGCTATGAATGTGAATGCTTTGATAGGTTTCGTAAAGTTGATAAATTTTGAATTTGTATTAGTGACCATGGAAAATAATCACCCAAATAATAAAAGCCAATTATGATGATTAAATCAAAGTAATGTTAAGGAAAGAAGAATTATAGTTGAGGACATGACTCTGACAAATGAAAAAATATATTAAATGAGCTTAATTTTGGTGTAAGTATTTTTGGAAGGTAGAAGACTGAGAAATACCTCAACATATAGTATCAAAAGAAAAAAAACCAAGAATGTTAAGTGCCCATCTTCCACAAAGTTAACAAATAACACCTGAGCCAGGAAAATCAAGGGATAGCAATTTAAATATGTTATTCAGATCAATGGTATCAAATGCTCAAAAAATCATGCAGAAGATTTGGATTTCATGTTTATGTTTGTCTTAAAGAATCTTTCATAGCTAGTTGGTTGTTACAAACATCACATGTAAAGGTTAGTTTGAGAATACTCTAAACACCTCCACTGTTCCCTTTTGCAAATGCAACAGTTAACTCTCCAGAGATAGAAAATGAAAATGAACAAAGTAGTAATAGAAGCTCCTACTGTGCAGGTGATAGTTGTAAAATGAAGGCTGCTACCAGAGAAGCAGAGCCTTTATCAGACTTTAAATTCTGCAAGAAAAGCAGTCTAATACCAAAGTGCACCTCCAGGCTCCACAACCCTGCCCCTGACCACTTCATTGTGCACCAGAGAGAGTGTCTAGCCTAGAAGCCTGCAAAGTTGCACAAAGACCCCTTCATCAAGCCAGGTCTCTCCTCCTAATTGCTTGTAAATCCAATGGAGCTAACCCAAATACAATAGACACTTGAGATTTAGCCTATAAAAAGCATACAGTGGGACTACTATATTCCCATCTCCTCTTGTCCATGGGAATAAAAATTTTCTTCATTCTTTAGTAACTCAGCTCCCTTAGTTAGGCCAACTAGTGATGTGTTGGTACAGATCTCAAATACCAGTTAGAATTTAGTGAAATCCAAATACATAAGGAAATTATATAAAAATGTATTTATTGTCACTTACTTGGGATGACTAAATAGCTAGGAGACTATTGAAATCGTTCTTATTATTTTTCTATTTATATTTTTGCATGATCAACATTTGTAGAGTTCAATGTATGTTAAACTAACTTCTTGGGAAACGTGATATCTTGTGACAACATAGAATAATCGTTGATAAAAGGTGAGCATTATTAATGAATCACTTGGTAAAGCATGTTAAGTCTTCCTATCTGTGTATCAGCAGCAGCTCCCCTAAGAGTACCAGATCAGGACTCTCTGGAAAAGGGCACATAACATCAAATAGGACAGATGAGGGTGAATGAATTCCCCTATTTCCTGAGGTGACAGCACAGTTAGTCAATGTGAAGTGGTCAGTGTCTCCCTGGAGTTTATCAGAAACTTCTGCTTGCTGGGTGTTCAGAGAGCAGAGCTTTGCAGCTGCACATTCCTTTCTTGCATTTACAATCTCACACCCTGCTGTTTTTGTGTGCTGCCCTAGGAAAGACCTTACAAAAGGGCAGGGAAGCAGAAGTGCCCCCAAGAAGGGAGTGAGGTGATGTTAAGAACATACAGGGTGAGCTGGACAGGAATTTGCTTTCTCTAAGCCAGGTAAAATTAGTACAGGAGCCCTTAATCACAAGTTGTTCTTTGATATTATTAAGTGAATACATTTCTTCATGGCCCACCTGCTAGTGTAACTAATTAACAGCCATTCTCATTAATTACATTGATCAGGATCATAAAATAATTTCAAATTGCTGAACATGATCAGCAGGAGTAAAATGGCTTCCCTTTAATCCCTTAATGATTTTTTTCATGATTAATCAAACAAAATATATGTAGTGATTTGAACCACTTTTTTTTTTCTTTCTCAGAACTGCAATTCAGGGCAATTATATTAGACATAAAGTTGATCCAAACAGAGTTATGTTTTATGTGGTAGCTAATTAAGCAATAAGTCACAATAAGGTGGGGCACATGATTATTGTGAGATAACCACCACCCTGAGGAGGCAGAAGGCACAAGGTCCAGTGAAGTTGCTCTGCTTCCACTGGGTCATGTGCCTTCCTGCTCATCAGAAAATCTTGCCATTTTACACCGGAATGAACTGAGGAAAAATGATTTTGATCACAGGAAATGGCTCACACCAGTATAAAGGTTTCCTATATTAATAGTGACAGCATTACTGTATGTTTTAGAAGGTTATTTAATCAGTCATGCTCTTCTCACATCCTTCACGGGGTGTTATGGGGGATTAATGATTGTTTACACTCTGAATAAAACATACATCGGGGTGTGAAATGTCTTCAAGTGGTCATGCTTCTTATGATTAAGTTTGGTCCTATAGGAAAGTTCTTTTTTTGGTACTAGAATTTTTTAAACAAAATTGAATCAGAATAGTACAGTGCCTCATTTTCAAAGTCTAAGAAAGAGGAAAAATTACATGTGTTAGGTTTTAGCCATGATCATCGTTTTCTGCCAACTCTGAAACTTCCTCTCTATGCCTAGCCAACTACAGACTGGGAACTGGAAAAATCCAGTCCACACAAACACAAACAAAGCAAAATGGCCAATGTGTTTTCTGTGCCAGGACCAGTTGGCAGGGTGAGAAAGCACCGGTACTTGAGGTGTCACTGTCCTGTAGTTCACTTATCCTTGCTTGCATATTGCATACTGGGAGCACTAGCCATCAAAACAAGCTATTTTTTCAAGATGGGAATAATGCTGGAGTTAGGATTGAGGTCATATTAAGAAAATACAGTATCAAATGAACTTATCTGTCTCACAGGCAACTTTAAACAGGGCAGTAGATGAAATAGAGTGGGCGTCTAACAATTTCATTTACATCAAATACAAACATGTGCATTGTAAGCTTGAAAGACTGACCAACCAAATTGTCTGCTGTAGTTATCCATTTTGGAATTTAGGAGTATATATAGATATGTGTGTGTGTGTGTCTAAAAAACAACAGTTAATGAAAAAAAGAAGAAGCCATGAATTAGAAAAAGAGCAAGGAGGGATATAGTAGAGTTTGGGGGGAAAGAAGAGAAGTGAGAAATGATGTAATTATATTATAATTTCAAAAATAAAAAGATAGTTAAAAAGTATTAAAATCATCATTTTTCCGAGTTATGCCTTAAACAATCAGATTCATTCCATATTTCCTGCCTTTTAGCTAAAATAATTCTGTTCCTTTAAAATGTGTTGCTTTGTTAAAGTATTCTGTTTCAATTTCAACTCTCCAATAATAATAGTTGAAGAGTTGTTGAATATTAAAGGTGTTTATCAGGGTGCTCTTGGTTTATTTCAAAATAATGACTGCTGCTCTAGCATCTCTGGGCTTGCTGAAGGAAATGTAGTCGTGTACTTATTGTAACCCCGGGGAATGAAGATAAATGGTGTCCTCTGCAGGATACATTACTGACTTTATGGCATACATAAATTGACAGTTGAATGCATCTTTCCCATAAAAGTATCCTTGGATTTCTCCCAGAATCACCAGTGGGATACACTGATACATGGGTAAGGAAGGACAAAGGATGCATGTGAGGCCTTGGTGTTTCCTTCATGTGTTGATAAGTTCTAGTTTTGAAGTTTGAGAGAGGAGAGAGAGAGAGAGAGAGAGAGAGAGAGAGAGAGAGAGAGAGAGAGAGAGAGACTCATTCTTACCTTGTTGAAAATTCATGTCGAGCATTTTGGTTTGCAGTGGTTTTGCTTAGCAAGAAGTTTGCTATGGTACTGAAGCCTTTTGGGCCAAAGTTAAAAATGAGGAAGACTATTGTGAAAAGCAAAGCTAGCACAAAGTATAGGCAATGGTTGTGATCATGAAGAAAAAATAGATAACAGTGAACTAAGTGTAGTGATCCTCCTGCCTTATCGGATTACAGAAACACTCAAGTTTCCATTATGTATTTTGTAGAGAAAGGGTCAGCTATTAACTTAAGTAGCATAGGTGTGAATTATAAAAGGACTTTTAAAGTGCCAAAAGCTCAAAAAGGAAATTACATATGGTTATTTATGAGAAAACTTTAGAAACATTTACACTCATTCAACCTGGCAAGTAGGTTTGAAATCATGTTTGGTATTTAAACTCTCAAAATTCATGTTAAATGATAATAAAGGTATTTTCCCTTATTGTGGCATGCTGTGGCAGTTTGTCCATACATCTGCCTCCCCTAAAGCAATCAACCATTATAACTTTAGTCATTGTTAAACTTGACATATTGTTGGTGAGTTGAAATGATGACAAGTAAAATTTAATTGATAAATGGAATGTGTTTGTAAAGCTCTATCACTTGGGATTAATTTTTTGGTTTAAATCCCACGACTCAACATTAGTAGCAATTCTCTGGAGGAATAGTTACACTTGTAAATATCATAAATGGAGCTCAACAGCAATAACTGAGCATCTGAACAGGTCTGTAAATAGAAAGTCCCCATGGCCTCTACTAAAGACCCTTTAGGAATTGCACTTAGGCTCACACAAGAGTATATGTGTGCATGGGGAGGAGCACTGGTTAGACAGATGGAAATATCTGCTTTAAGAAGGGACCAGGAAGGACATTGCTCCTACACCAGCCTAAACCCACTAATCTGATGTTATTATTAGCGATAGGGAGTAATGGCCAGAAGAAAATCTCATTTTCTCTAACTGTCATTTAAATAGGTCTCGGATATTTTCTGGTCAAGTCAACAGGCTTTAGTCCAGCCGTGAGCACTTTATTTGTAAATGCAGGAGGGAAAGAAAAGCTTCGGTTCAGCAGTCTTCAGATGACAGCTTACCAGTATTGATTCATCATTCAGCAGTGGCAGCTGCTTCTTTATTAAATGTGCAGCTCTTCATACAGAAGATAGAAAGTGTGGGAAGTGTTTCTTGACATTGTCTTGCTCCCACAATGCGGTAGACTGGACTCCGATGTGTTTCTCACTACTATTCAAGGGAATTTCTCTCCTCCCTTGTCCAGATACCTATAATGCTTATACTCCGTGGGAACTCCAGTAGTCAGTTACTGAAGTGAGCCTCCACCACATAGGTTGTTACTGTTTCTTTAAAAAAATCTTTGGGGATATATCCCCTTTATCTCTTTTTCACAATTGCTTTTCTGTGTAGAATGTTCTTGCTACTTAAGTACTAATTGTAATTATAGATGTAGCATTTATATTGCTAATTGATCATATTCTCAGAATTTTAAAGCTACTATTTGCCTAGGGAATGAGACATCTTAAGAGGTTTCATCAGCTTTTTGAGTCTGCTAGCTATATTATATAGCAAGTTATCTGCTTCATATTTGAAATTGTAACCCAACTACAAGTCTTTCCGAAGTTTCTTGTAAGAAATCACTGTCAGAAGGGAGTGTGCACTTTGGAGAATCTGACATATATGCAAATATTCAGTGGCTTTAACCCAATTGTACCTTTAAGGGACAAAAATTTAGTAAAGAAAGCTTTCTAACTATTTCCCATCCTTGAAGATCAATTCTAACTTCATCTTTTTTTATATCCCCATGTTGGTTCAATTCCCTTGGCTTTTAATTTCTCAGATCCTCACTTGCCACTCAACATAAATTACATATACATATTTTATAGTCAGTCACTACCTTCCTTCAACAGAGAGGAGTTTAAGTTTTTAAGCAATGGATTTGCCTTTGGGATAAATTGAACTAACCAGTACCCCCAAAGTACTGAACTGGGGCAAACTTTATATGCCCCAGTACAGGGGAACGCCAGGGCCAAGAATTGGGAGTGGGTGGGTAGGGGAGCTGGGCGGGGGTAGGGTATAGGGGACTTTGGGATAGAATTTGAAATTTAAATGAAGAAAATATCTAATAAAAAATTGGAAAAAATTCTGTGTTTCTCAAAAATGTTTTATTTTAAAAGATTTTTTTTCTTTTTTTTTCCATTTTTATTAGGTATTTAACTCATTTACATTTCCAATGCTATACCAAAAGTCCCCCATATCCACCCACCCCCACTCCCCTGGCCACCCACTCCCCCTTTTTGGCCCTGGTGTTCCCCTGTACTGGGGCATATAAAGTTTGCAAGTCCAATGGGCCTCTCTTTCCAGTGATGGCCGACTAGGCCATCTTTTGATATATATGCAGCTAGAGTCAAGAGCTCCGGGGTACTGGTTAGTTCATAATGTTGTTCCACCTATAGGGTTGCAGATCCCTTTAGCTCCTTGGCTACTTTCTCTAGCTCCTCCATTGGGAGCCCTATGATCCATCCATTAGCTGACTGTGAGCATCCACTTCTGTGTTTGCTAGGCCCCGGCATAGTCTCACAAGAGACAGCTACATCTGGGTCCTTTCAATAAAATCTTGCTAGTGTATGCAATGGTGTCAGCGTTTGGATGCTGATTATGGGGTGGATCCCTGGATATGGCAGTCTCTACATGGTCCATCCTTTCATCTCAGCTCCAAACTTTGTCTCTGTAACTCCTTCCATGGGTGTTTTGTTCCCAAATCTAAGGAGGGGCATAGTGTCCACACTTCAGTCTTCATTCTTCTTGAGTTTCATGTGTTTAGCAAATTATATCTTATATCTTGGGTATCCTAGGTTTGGGGTTAATATCCACTTATCAGTGAATACATATTGTGTGAGTTTCTTTGTGAATGTGTTACCTCACTCAGGATGATGCCCTCCAGGTCCATCCATTTGGCTAGGAATTTCATAAATTCATTCTTTTTAATAGCTGAGTAGTACTCCATTGTGTAGATGTACCACATTTTCTGTATCCATTCCTCTGTTGAGGGGCATCTAGGTTCTTTCCAGCTTCTGGCTATTATAAATAAGGCTGCTATGAACATAGTGGAGCATGTGTCCTTCTTACCAGTTGGGGCATCTTCTGGATATATGCCCAGGAGAGGTATTGCTGGATCCTCCGGTAGTACTATGTCCAGTTTTCTGAGGAACCGCCAGACTGATTTCCAGAGTGGTTGTACAAGCCTGCACTCCCACCAACAATGGAGGAGTGTTCCTCTTTCTCCACATCCACACCAGCATCTGCTGTCACCTGAATTTTTGATCTTAGCCATTCTGACTGGTGTCAGGTGGAATCTCAGGGTTGTTTTGATTTGCATTTCCCTGATGATTAAGGATGTTGAACATTTTTTCAAGTGCTTCTCTGCCATTCGGTATTCCTCAGGTGAGAATTCTTTGTTCAGTTCTGAGCCCCATTTTTTAATGGGGTTATTTGATTTTCTGAAGTCCACCTTCTTGAGTTCTTTATATATGTTGGATATTAGTCCCCTATCTGATTTAGGATAGGTAAAGATCCTTTCCCAATCTGTTGGTGGTCTTTTTGTCTTATTGACGGTGTCTTTTGCCTTGCAGAAACTTTGGAGTTTCATTAGGTCCCATTTGTCAATTCTCGATCTTAAAGCACAAGCCATTGCTGTTCTGTTCAGGAATTTTTCCCCTGTGCCCATATCTTCAAGGCTTTTCCCCACTTTCTCCTCTATAAGTTTCAGTGTCTCTGGTTTTATGTGAAGTTCCTTGATCCACTTAGATTTGACCTTAGTACAAGGAGATAAGTATGGATCGATTCGCATTCTTCTACACGATAACAACCAGTTGTGCCAGCACCAATTGTTGAAAATGCTGTCTTTCTTCCACTGGATGGTTTTAGCTCCCTTGTCGAAGATCAAGTGACCATAGGTGTGTGGGTTCATTTCTGGGTCTTCAATTCTATTCCATTGGTCTACTTGTCTGTCTCTATACCAGTACCATGCAGTTTTTATCACAATTGCTCTGTAGTAAAGCTTTAGGTCTGGCATGGTGATTCCGCCAGAAGTTCTTTTATCCTTGAGAAGACTTTTTGCTATCCTAGGTTTTTTGTTATTCCAGACAAATTTGCAAATTGCTCCTTACAATTCGTTGAAGAATTGAGTTGGAATTTTGATGGGGAGTGCATTGAATCTGTAGATTGCTTTTGGCAAGATAGCCATTTTTACAATGTTGATCCTGCCAATCCATGAGCATGGGAGATCTTTCCATCTTCTGAGATCTTCCTTAATTTCTTTCTTCAGAGATTTGAAGTTTTTATCATACAGATCTTTCACTTCCTTAGTTAGAGTCACGACAAGATATTTGATATCATTTGTGACTATTGAGAAGGGTGTTGTTTCCCTAATTTCTTTCTCAGCCTGTTTATTCTTTGTATAGAGAAAGGCCATTGACTTGTTTGAGTTTATTTTATATCCAGCTACTTCACCGAAGCTGTTTATCAGGTTTAGGAGTTCTCTGGTAGAATTTTTAGGGTCACTTATATATACTATCATATCATCTGCAAAAAGTGATATTTTGACTTCCTCTTTTCCAATTTGTATCCCCTTGATCTCCTTTTGTTGTCGAATTGCTCTGGCTAATACTTCAAGTACTATGTTGAAAAGGTAGGGAGAAAGTGGGCAGCCTTGTCTAGTCCCTGATTTTAGTGGGATTGCTTCCAGCTTCTCTCCATTTACTTTGATGTTGGCTACTGGTTTGCTGTAGATTGCTTTTATCATGTTTAGGTATGGGCCTTGAATTCCTGATCTTTCCAACACTTTTATCATGAATGGGTGTTGGATCTTGTCAAATGCTTTTTCTGCATCTAACGAGATGATCATGTGGTTTTTGTCTTTGAGTTTGTTTATATAATGGATTACATTGATGGATTTTCGTATATTAAACCATCCCTGCATCCCTGGAATAAAACCTACTTGGTCAGGATGGATGATTGCTTTAATGTGTTCTTGGATTCGGTTAGTGAGAATTTTATTTAGGATTTTTGCATCGATATTCATAAGAGAAATTGGTCTGAAGTTCTCTATCTTTGTTGGGTCTTTCTGTGGTTTAGGTATCAGAGTAATAGTGGCTTCATAAAATGAGTTGGGTAGAGTACCTTCTACTTCTATTTTGTGAAATAGTTTGTGCAGAACTGGAATTAGATCTTCTTTGAAGGTCTGATAGAACTCTGCACTAAACCCATCTGGTCCTGGGCTTTTTGGTTGGGAGACTATTAATAACTGCTTCTATTTCTTTAGGTGATATGGGACTGTTTAGATGGTCAACTTGATCCTGATTCAACTTTGGTACCTGGTATCTGTCCAGAAATTTGTCCATTTCGTCCAGGTTTTCCAGTTTTGTTGAGTATAGCCTTTTGTAGAAGGATCTGATGGTGTTTTGGATTTCTTCAGGATCTGTTGTTATGTCTCCCTTTTCATTTCTGATTTTGTTAAGTAGGATTTTGTCCCTGTGCCCTTTAGTGAGTCTAGCTAAGGGTTTATCTATCTTGTTGATTTTCTCAAAGAACCAACTCCTCGTTTGGTTAATTCTTTGAATAGTTCTTCTTGTTTCCACTTGGTTGATTTCACCTCTGAGTTTGATTATTTCCTGCCGTCTACTCCTCTTGGGTGAATTTTCTTCCGTTTTTTCTAGAGCTTTTAGATGTGTTGTCAAGCTGCTAGTATGTGCTGTCTCCCGTTTCTTCTTGGAGGCACTCAGAGCTATGAGTTTCCCTCTTAGAAATGCTTTCATTGTGTCCCATAGGTTTGGGTACGTTGTGGCTTCATTTTCATTAAACTCTAAAAAGTCTTTAATTTCTTTCTTTATTCCTTCCTTGACCAAGGTATCATTGAGAAGAGTGTTATTCAGTTTCCACGTGAATATTGGCTTTCCATTATTTATGTTGTTATTGAAGATCAGTCTTAGGCCATGGTGGTCTGATAGGATACATGGGACAATTTCAATATTTTTGTATCTATTGAGGCCTGTTTTGTGACCAATTATATGGTCAATTTTGGAGAAGGTCCCGTGAGGTGCTGAGAAGAAGGTATATCCTTTTGTTTTAGGATAAAATGTTCTGTAGATATCTGTCAAGTCCATTTGTTTCATAACTTCTGTTAGTTTCACTGTGTCCCTGTTTAGTTTCTGTTTCCACGATCTGTCCTTTGAACAAAGTGGTGTGTTGAAGTCTCCCACTATTATTGTGTGAGGTGCAATGTATGCTTTGAGCTTTACTAAAGTGTCTCTAATGAATGTGGCTGCCCTTGCATTTGGTGCGTAGATATTCAGAATTGAGAGTTCCTCTTGGAGGATTTTACCTTTGATGAGTATGAAGTGTCCCTCCTTGTCTTTTTTGATAACTTTGGGTTGGAAGTCGATTTTATCCGATATTAAAATGGCTACTCCAGCTTGTTTCTTCAGTCCATTTGCTTGGAAAATTGTTTTCCAGCCTTTCACTCTGAGGTAGTGTCTGTCTTTTTCCCTGAGATGGGTTTCCTGTAAGCAGCAGAATGTTGGGTCCTGTTTGTGTAGCCAGTCTGCTAGTCTATGTCTTTTTATTGGGGAATTGAGTCCATTGATATTAAGAGATATTAAGGAAAAGTAATTGTTGCTCCCTTTTATTTTTGTTGTTAGAGTTGGCATTCTGTTCTTGTGGCTGTCTTCTTTTTGGTTTGTTGAATGATTACTTTCTTGGTTGTTCTAGGGCGTGATTTCCGTCCTTGTATTGCTTCTTTTCTGTTATTATCCTTTGAAGGGCTGGATTCGTGGAAAGATATTGCGTGAATTTGGTTTTGTCGTGGAATACTTTGGTTTCTCCATCTATGGTAATTGAGAGTTTGGCCGGGTATAGTAGCCTGGGCTGGCATTTGTGTTCTCTTAGTGTCTGTATAACATCTGTCCAGGCTCTTCTGGCTTTCATAGTCTCTGGTGAAAAGTCTGGTGTAATTCTGATAGGCCTTCCTTTATATGTTACTTGACCTTTCTCCCTTACTGCTTTTAATATTCTATCTTTATTTAGTGCATTTGTTGTTCTGATTATTATGTGTCGGGAGGAGTTTCTTTTCTGGTCCAGTCTATTTGGAGTTCTGTAGGCTTCTTGTATGATCATGGGCATCTCTTTTTTTATGTTTGGGAAGTTTTCTTCTATTATTTTGTTGAAGATATTAGCTGGCCCTTTAAGTTGAAAATCTTCATTCTCATCAATTCCTATTATCCGTAGGTTTGGTCTTCTCATTGTGTCCTGGATTACCTGGATGTTTTGAGTTAGGATCCTTTTGCATTTTGTATTTTCTTTGACTGTTGTGTCGATGTTCTCTATGGAATCTTCTGCACCTGAGATTCTCTCTTCCATTTCTTGTATTCTGTTGCTGATGCTCGCATCTATGGTTCCAGATCTCTTTCCTAGGGTTTCTATCTCCAGCGTTGCCTCGCTTTGGGTTTTCTTTATTGTGTCTACTTCCCCTTTTAGTTCTAGTATGGTTTTGTTCATTTCCATCACCTGTTTGGATGTGTTTTCCTGTTTTTCTTTAATGATTTCTACCTGTTTGGCTGTGTTTTCCTGCTTTTCTTTAAGGGCCTGTAACTCTTTAGCAGTGCTCTCCTGTAATTCTTTAAGTGACTTATGAAAGTCCTTCTTGATGTCCTCTATCATCATCATGAGAAATGTTTTTAAATCTGGGTCTAGATTTTCGGTTGTGTTGGGGTGCCCAGGACTAGGTGGGGTGGGAGTGCTGCGTTCTGATGATGGTGAGTGGTCTTGATTTCTGTTAGTAGGATTCTTACGTTTGCCTTTCGCCATCTGGTAATCTCTGAAGCTAGCTGTTTTAGTTGTCACTGTTAAGAGCTTGTTCTTCAGGTGACTCTGTTAGCCTCTATAAGCAAACCTGGAGGGTAGCACTCTCCTTAGTTTCAATGGGCAGAGTATTCTCTGCAGGCAAGCTCTCTTCTTGCAAGGCAGGTACCCAGATATCTGGTGTTCGAACCAGACTCCTGGCAGAAGTTGTGTTCCACTCACTAGAGGTCTTAGGATCATGTGTGGAATCCTGTGTGGGCCCTTGCGGGTGTCAGGCGACCTAGCTGGCAAGGTAGCCCGGGGCTCGAGTCGAGCGGAAGGGACTTGTGCCCCAGATCAGGCCCGGGTAGCCTGCTTCCCTATGTACCACGGTCTCAGGTTCCGCGCGATTGGATTGGGGCAGGCGCTGTGTTCCACTCACCAGAGGTCTTAGGGTCCCGTGGGGAGTCCCGTGTGGGCCCTTGCGGGTGTTGGGCAAGACTCTGCTGGCAAGGTAGCCTGGGGCTCGACTATTTTAAAAGATTTATCTAAGTACCATGAAGCACACCATTTATTGTCGAGTTCAGTAGCTCATTATGCCAAAGATAAATGCTAGGTGCCTTTCCCATCAAGTAGAATGAAAATATCTTATTTGCTCATTATTGGGATTCAAAATATGACTAGTGTTTAAATTATTTAAATCTCATTCAAAAGATTTCTATCTAGTTTCTTCTTATGTCCTAGATACTTGAGAATATAGCAAACAGCACAGTAGAAATGAATGCCTTGCTGCCATGAATTGAATATTGTCCATAACTATGATAGGGAGTGAGGGCTACAGTGATGAAGGGGTGTCCTTTGCTTTGATAGAACACCTAGGGAAATGTCATTCAGGGATATTCAAATAAAGACATGCAGGAAGATGCTAGAGGAAAGCATTCTCTGCTAAGTGTATAGAAAATGCCAAGACTCGGGGCTGTGAATGGGACTGGCAAGTTTAAGGACGAGAAATGAAGCCAGTATTTTCAAGAAGAAAATAATTAGGCTCAAGTGGAATAAGATTTGAAAAGAAGGAGGTGAGCAAACACAGACATTATAGGGCTTGGCAGACCATGGCAAGGAGTTAGACATTATTCTGAACACAGTGGGAGGTCATTGCAGACCTTATGTTAGGTTTGATTTATGCTTTATTAATAATAATTTTCTCCAGCTTTGGAGGAGGTGATAGTGGAAGGAGGAAGACACATTAATATATTATTATATAATATATTATTATGGCAGCAGTCCAGGTAAGAGTTGATTCTGGTTTGAACCAGAGAAAGGAATATATTTTGGAGAAAGTCAGTTGAAAATGTGATTGTGTTATCAGAAAAAGCAAGGATAAATTTCGACTGACTGATAGGCAGTTTAGAGTGATATCTGAGAGTTCCAACTTTAGAATGGGGGTTACTCGGTTCCAATGTTTGTATTTACCTAAGGCACACTTTTATCATTTGTAAAAGATTAATGATAAACATTTACAATGAAATTTAATGAAATAAATGTAGGTAAAATTCTTTACATAGTGCACAAAACAGTTTGGAATTTCTTAATTTTTTTAATATACTTTTAAAGTAAAACAAGAATCACAGTTAGCCAAACATTAAGAAGTAACAAAATAAGGATAGGAAACTACCCAGACCAAAACCTCTCAAATTATCAGTCACCACCTCTGCTCTGACACAAACATTGCAGAGAACACAAAAGGCTGAATCAATTTCAAAGAGAAGTGGCAAGTGTAGAATTCACTGAGTTCTTGTATGTTGAAAACAGTTATTTCTCAGTAGCCTTGATTTAACCAATAGGTCACTTACATATTAATTCATTGGAAGCCTTGCTTTTTTTCTGGTTTATTTATTTTTATTAGATATTTTCTTTATTTACATTTCAAATGTTATCCCCTTTCCTAGTTTCCCCTCTGAAAATCCCCTATCCTCTCCCCCTGCCCTGCTCCCCAACCCACCCACTCCCACTTCCTGGCCCTGGCATCCCCTACACTGGGCCATAGAACAGAAGCCTTACTTTTTTCGAAAGATTCATCATTGGTGTCTTGGTTTTGAAAATTTTAATGCAAGTTTAATTATTTTGTCTATATAAATTGTTTTTTCATCAATGATTCTGGGAGTTTTTTCAATATTTTTCTAGTAGTTTTGCTGATTATTATTATCTTTCTAGATATAGAGGAGATATACTATGAGGTCCAATTCATTTCATGTATCTTTTCTCTAAGTAGGATTTTAAATAATAATCCAACTTAGATTCCTTTTGCCATTCAAGGGACTAGTAATATAAATATTACTTCTTTTTTTCTTCATTGCATCTCCATTACTTTCTTTCAGATTCTTTTTGCCTTTTTTTTTTCAATCAGTGGAAATCAATTTTCATTTAAGTCTATTTTCTCTTGTGTACTTTTATCTCATTTTCTAATTTTCAGATAATTCTGTTCTTTATATTTCTTTCTTGAATTTTATAATTCCCTTTTATTTTCTTAATGAGTTTTACACTTAAAATGCTTTTAAAATTCTATGTGAGTTACTACATACATACAGAATGAACATTCAGAACAGATAAGTTATATATAGGAATAGATTTGTATGTATGTGTAAATATATACATACAATAGTTATTAAATGAAAAGAAGGGAATGATTTTGAAGGAGAGCACAGAGGTGTATATGGGATGCTTTGGAGGGAGTAAAGAGAAGAAAAATCTCATGAGTGTTTTGCCTGTCAGTATGTATTTTTATGTACCATGTGCATGCAGTGCCGGCTGAGGTCAGAAGAGGGCGTTGGATTGTCTGGAACTAGAGTTACAGACAATTGTGAGCCACCATGTGGGTGCTGGGTAATGGACCTATGTTTTCTTCAAGAGCAGCAATTAATCATAACCACTAAGCCATATCTCTAGCCCTCTTCTTAATTCTTATTTTAAATTTTTCATTTCTGACTTAAAGTGGTTTTTCTCCTACCTTTGTGGTGCCACTGACATGGCATATTGATTAAGAACACTCAGTATGCTTTCAAAGAACGTAAGTTTGGTTGCCAGCACACATACTAGGTGCTCACAACTGCCTGTAATTCCTGCTCCAAGGGCTCCCAACTCTCTTTTCTGACTTCCATGAGCACCTGTACAGATATGGCATGCATAACAGTATGTAGAAATGCATCTATATACATAAAAGCACTTAATTTAATTTAAAATAAGGAAATAATTTCCTTGATTTTATCCAATTCTCTTTATATTATTTTTTGTACTTTATACATAATAACTGCCTTGGCTGAAGGGTCTCCTGAATTAATAGTATTTAGAGTTTAACTTTTAAAAATTTTAATTAATTACTTACTTTACATGCTAATCACAGCTTCCCCTCTGCCCTCTCCTTTCAGTCGTTCCTCCATGTCTTCTTCCCACCCCATCCACTCCTCCCTTATGCTTCAGAAGAGGGAAATACCTCCCCCATGGATATCAACCTGCCTTGGCATATCACATTGCAGTAAGGCTAGGCATATCTTCTCTTATTGAGGCTAGATGAGGCAACCCAGGAGGGACAAAGGGTACCAAAGGCAGGAATATGTATCAGTGACGGCCCCTGATCCTGCTGTTAGGAGTCCCACATGAAGACCAAGCTGCACAATTGTTACATATATGCAGAGGGCCTAGGTCAGTCCTGTATATATCCCCTGGTTGGTGGTTATGTATCTATGAACCCCTATGGGCCCAGGTTAGTTGATTCTGTAGGTTTTATTTTGGTGTCCTTGACCCCTGTCTCCTGCAATCCTTCCCCCCTCTCTTTTGCAGGATTCCCCAAGCTGAGGGTCTCTGCATCTGTTTCCATTAGTTGCTGGGTTAAGCTTCTCTGATGATGGTTATGCTAGGCTTCTGTTTTCAAGTATAGCTGAATATCATTAACAGTGTCAGAGGTCGACTCCCTCTCACAGCATGGGTCTCAAGCTGAACCAGTCTTTGGTCCGTTATTCCCTCAATTTCTGCTCCATCTTAACCCATGTACATCTTGTAGGCAGGATAAATTGTAGATCAAATGTTCTGTGACTGGGTTGGCATCCCAATTACACTATTGTAAGTCTTGCCTGTTTACAGGCTCTGGCTGGTTCAGGCTCCATAGCCCATTGCTGTAAGTCTTAGCTAGGGTTATTCTCATAGATTCCTGTGAGTCTTCATTGCCCATTCCAAATTTCTTGCTTACTCCAGAGATGCACCCCTCCATACCAGTTGAATATCCCTGTACTCTCTCCATTTACCTGATCCCTCCTGTTCCTATCCCCAATGCTTCCCTCATTCAGTCCTTTATCCCCACCCACTCACCCACCCAGGATGACTATTCTATTTCCCCTTCTTGGGAGATTCAGGTGTTCCCTCTTGAGCTCTTCTTGTTCCCATCTTGTTACTTAACATCATTAGGTCTATGGATTGTAGCATCATTGTCCTTTATGACTAATATCCACTTATAAGTGAGTACATACAATGTTTGTCTTTCTGGGTTTACCTTCAGAGAAATGCAAATCAAAACAACTCCGAGATTCCATTTTATGCCCATCAGAATGGATAAAAGAAAAAAAAAAAAAGAACCCTCAGGTGATAGCACACGTTAGAAACGATGTGGATAGGCCAGGCAGTGGTGACACATGCCTTTAATGCCAGCACTTGGGAGGCAGAGGCAGGTGGATTTCTGATTTCAAGGCCAGCCTGGTCTACAGAGTGAGTTCCAGGACAGTCAGGACTATACAGAGAAACCCTGTCTCGAAAAAAAAACAAAAAACAAAAAACAAAAACAAACAAAAAAAAAAAAACAAAAAACAAAAACAAAAGAAAGAAATGATGTGGATAAAGAAGAATATTCTTTCATTGATGATGGGAATGTGTCTTAGTCAGAGTTTCTATCCCCGCACAAACATCATGACCAAGTAAGTTGGGGAGGAAAGGATTTATTCAGCTTACACTTCTATATTGCTGTTCATCACCAAAGGAATTCAAGACTGGAACTCAAGCAGGTCAGGGAGCAGGAGCTGATGCAGAAACCATGGAGGGATGTTCCTTACTGGCTTGCTTTCCCTGGCTTGCTCAGCCTGCTCTCTTATAGAACCCAAGACTACCAGCCCAGGGATGGTACCACCCACAAGGAGCCCTCCACCCTTGATCACTAATTGAGAAAATGCCTTACAGCTGAATCTCATGGAGGCATTTCTTCAAATGAAGCTCCTTTCCCTGTGATAACTCCAGAATGTGTCAAGTTGACACATAAAACCAGCCAGTACAGAGTGCAAACTTGTAAATCAATATGACAGTTTCTTGGAAAATTTGGTATCAAGACCAAACTATTCCACTCTTGGGCATGTAGTCCAAGGATAGGTCACCATACCACAAGGACACTTTTTCAGCTATGTTCATAGCAGCTTTATTCATAGTTTCCAGAAACTGGAAATAACCTAAATGTCCCTCTATTAAAGAATATATAAAGAAAATGCAGTACATTTATACAATGGAATATTACTGAGCTATTAAAAGTAAGTTCATTATGAAATGAGCATGGAGATGGATGAAATTAGTAACTAATTTTGTATTGGATGATACATTAGTAAAATTGATCATATTTTGGATAATATCTTACATGTATTATTTCATTAAATAGAAAATTACAACTACGTGTTAATTATAAATAAAACTAGAAATTATCAACAAAATAAATACAGGAAATTATTTTCATCTAGAAAATTTAAGAGGTTGGTATTAAGCAACTCCTGAATAAATTAAAACATGCAAATTGAAATTATAAACTTATAATTGAAATGAAAATATTACATAAAATATTAGATTATTAAAAACACTTACCAGAATAAAATTCATTATAATTAACAGTCATTAATAACAATGAAAAAATTAAAATGAATGAGAAAATATCCAAGATAAATAATAGAAAAATAACAAAGTTCACCAAAGGAAAGAAGAAAGATGAAAATGTAAAATAGTAAAATTTAGAATGAATAAAAGGAAAAGCTAATCTAATTGGTGCATCAAGGTTCTACTTTTAAAATGTAAATAGAGGAACTCAACTATCTTAAGGAGAAAAAAGAAAACTGCATAATAAGAGATGTCAAAGAAGAAATAACCAATGGAGAAAAAGAAATGTAAAATTACGATAATCTACTTTTCAAACATCCATGCAAAATTGGGACATCGATAAAACTGATATTGCTTGATTTAGAAAACTGATGAAATACCATGGTTCATGAAAGGAATAAAGCTATAATGGAAATACACACACACACACACACACCACCACCACCACCACCACCACCCGCATCAATACTACCACCACCACCATCAGCAGCAGCAACAACAGCAACAGCAGCATCAGCAGGTCCAAATGGTTAAACAGTTCTAAATTTACCATGTGCATATTAGGATAGATCAGATATATGACTTTTATTGTGTAAATAATATGTAAATATATATGAACAAATGACACCAGGTGCAGGTTTCTCAATATTGGCAAATGAGTTACAAATAATCAAAATAGAAAGGCTAGAATAAAACATCTGGTATTAGACTATAAATGGGTTATCAGCATGAACTTACATTGTATACATGATAGGTGATGATAGAATATGGATGGTATAATTATTACATTTACAATAAAATTCATACATGTGTCATAACGCTGCCATTATATGAGTGAATGAATGAATGAAATTGAAAGTTATTACTAGGAAAAGTATAATTGCAGGCAAGATCTTCTGATGGATAATAAAGTCTGTGGCTTCATGTTTGAGGTAAAATTAGATTTTATCATAGTCTCAAGATTATCTTCCTTAAGTTTACAATAATTAAAATGGGAAAGCATAATTTTAACAGAAAATCATTTTTACAGATAAAGTCTATGATTAGATAGAGTCACAAAACTTTCTAAAGGTCTGCTTTACACAGGCTGTGTTTTCTCCATTTTGTTCCCAAGTTTTGAAGACATGATAGCATATGCCAAAATTTTCGGGTTTTTTATACAATGTAGGACCTACCAGTTTCTAAATTATCACATAAAACTAAAGCTAGACTGAATGCAACCGAATCTTTGATGGTTCTTTAGTACTTCTGGGTCAAGATCATGAACAACAAAGAGATCACAGAGAAAAGTGTCAAGGCAGGGGGAATTACAGTTTTCTTACAGTACTATCTAAGTGAGTACTTTCTCCATTTAACTCTGGGCTAGGAAGAGTAAAATAAGCAACCTTTCTCTTTTGGAAGTATTAACTCTGAGCTCACTTGATTCAGTTTATGAGCATCATACAATTTTTTTGTCTTAAATACCAATTATAAGTAACTGTGTGCCAAGCACCATGGTCAGGATCTAGAGAGGAAGATGTCAGAAATAAAAAATTATAAAGAACACTGAGATCCATCCTGCTATGGGTTGAGCAATTCAAAATGATGAAATTGAATGTTCTAGGCACGGAGTAATTGGTTTTTATGCTCATTTTGTTAGTAAGCAGCTGATAAATGGAAATTTCACTCAAATCTTTCACTTTTCACAGTGTTTCACAGGATCGTAAATTGTCCCTAGAAGAGTTCATTATACTTTGAGATCTTCATGGCTATATACAAAGGTAACCCGAATGCAGCAACTTAGAAACCCCCCAGAAAGTCATGGGTGTATGGTCCTATACAAACGATGTCTCTTATCATTAGAAGTTTTGTACCAACTCATTCATAACATGGAAACTCGAGTTTGTTTTTAAGCATAAGGGAACAAATTTTTTAAAACAGGTCTAAAAAGTTTCTTGCTTTGATTCTTCTCAGACCGCCTATATTATGTGAATGTACTTAGCAGACATTTGCCAGTTCATCAAGCACAAAAGAGATTTTGAACTTCAAATGTGTCTTTCCTATTTTCGTTGTGCAGTTTGACCAAACAGAATGAGTTCTGTGTGAAGATAATAATGCCTTGACCTCTTTCGAAATCCTGGGGCAGGAGGCTGACTCAGGGAGAGGACAAGACATTGAATATGTTTAAAATGCATTGTATACATTTATGAAATTTTCAAAGAATTAATAAAATGCATGTTAAAATTTCACTTAAAGGAATACTTAATGAAAGGAGGCAATTGAATTATGGGTCTCCAAAGTCTACCTACAGTTGTAGTCTAGTCTCCATACCGAGATAATAGAGTATTGACCTCCCTTTGTTTCTGCCATTTGATGAGAAAAGTTGACAGGAAAGCCATGGTCTGTTATTGGATTATCAAGCTGACAAAACATATTCCCAGATTCACAACCCTTGCCATGCTCCTGTGTCACTGAATGTCAATGATTTTTTTCCAGATGGTACTATAAAGCTATTAAAAGTTTTCAAAGCAAAATTCACTTTAATTAACATTTACACAGAGAGAGCTATAAAGGAATTGGAAGGATGTTAGGAAACTAAAAAAGAACAGCTAGGGGATTACACAAAATCTGAGCAACATCGTCATCATCTGGTGACTTTGGCATAATTTCTTGATTGGGAAGAGTGCTGAGACTTATTTGGTAGTTTTGTTGTTGCTTTTGTGGGGGTGTTGATTTTTTTCTTCAGTTTTTGGTAAGAGTTGCTGAAATATGTTAATCTGTTCTGCAGACATTTTCAAAGTCTTCCTTTTATATTCTGATTCTAAAATTCAGTCCTAGTACATAATGGCATATATATATATATATATATATATATATATATATATATATATATATATATGCTTTGAACAACAGGAGTGTTTAGTGCAGTATCGAGAGTCTTTGAGACAAACTTGCCTTCGGTGTACAGTTAAATTTCCATTAAAGGAAAGCTGCAACTGAGCTTCCAGGGATGAGGGTAACGTTTGAATTTTGCTGTAGGAAATCAAAGTATTAGGTGCTAGGATATTGAATTTCACCTTTTCTCATGCTGAAATTGACTTTCCTTTGGAGCATCACAAGCTTGTGAGATCTAGTTCAGTTCTATGAATTTTTAGGTTTTAGTTTTTCCCACTAACCAACTTGCAGAGATACAAATCCAGGGCTTAGGGAGTTCTCATGTAGATTTGTCATATTCCTTGGGGTCTGTGGGAGCTTAATCACTTTCATATTTTATTTATAAAGCAAATGTTCCATAACATTGAAACATTAAATGGATTATGCTCAACCATGTGCAATGTATAATTTTCTAAAATCTCTGATTAATTTAATATGGGTGATTTTCTCTCTTTGATATGTGGCCTTGGTGTAATTTATAACAAGCTATAAATTTTTGAAATCCTGTGGAAATGTGGTTTGGGGACTAGTGTTAACACCTGCTTTCTCTGCTAGTTAGGTTACATCGAGCTTTGAATGTGCTCATATGTGCTTCTGAAGGTATTATTTCATTAGTGTTCCATTTGAATATGTGGATGAAGTGACTGGCTAGATTATAAAGGGTTTTCTCCATTTTCTTAGCTTTTGATCTGAAATAAGATTTAATCAAGACAGTGTTAGCTTGCCTTGTTTGGAACATTTCAATTCCTTGTGGAAGCAAAAATGTTAAAGCACTTCCCTTGTTAACTTATCCTTTGCCACACACCCTTCTAAACCATTATGTGCAGTAGAGGTAGGAAAATAATGAACAGGATCCCTTTAAAAGCCTGAATCTTGAGACACGGACATCAGATATGGACCTGGTGACTGGCTCAGCTGACTGATCGATCCTGAGACCCGTAAGGATGAGGATTGTCAAGAAATCTGAACCATCACTGCTATGGAAAGCCAGTGGCAAGCGAGCCTCTAACTTCACAGATAAAACTTTTCTCAGAGTTCAGTGGCCGGCTCCTTGTCTCTCCTCCCACCAGCTTGTCCTTTGGAATTGAGAGGGAGGGGGAAGCAGAATATAAGAAAGCTTTTGGTTTTCCTTTTATTTTTTTCTATGACACCTCACAAATTCAAGGCTAAGTAATCTAAATCCAACTGTGCCAAAATTGTTCCGGATGATTGTTGCAAGATTTGGAGAACACACATACTGGGGCATGCCCTGCTGGTTTATGCTATGAACACATTAACAGTATTACTATTAAGCTTCTTCCTACTATTAATAATCTTTATGGTAAACTGATTAAGTGACATAGGATATAATAGTTTATCACTTAGCAACTTAATACTGAATATTGTAAGGGCTCCTGTACATGATATTTGTTTTCTTAATGTTTCTTATAAAAGAATGTCTAAATTTTTAATGTATACCAGAACAACCAAAATAACAACAAAGACTGTCAAGAAAGACTGACATTGAATGAGGGCAGGGTCATTCATACTTTTCTATTTTTCATTTTACTTCTGAGTGAGCAAAATTACTAGTACATGAAAATTGTATGCTTACTTTCTTTTTTGTAACTGGCCAGAGCAGTGATTTATGGAGTTATCTGGGGATTTATTCACACAGGTGAATTCCTGCCATCATAATTTAATTTCTAGTGGGATGTTTGCCCACAGTCATGTCTGCTTTTCCAAAGTCTACTTTCTATTGGGTAAGAGATAGAATAAAATATCTTCCTCACATACTTTATTTCTCTTCCACAGAGTCAATAAATTTCCCTTAAAAGTTAATTTAGGGAGCATGTTAAATAAAGGAATACCACATTCAGTAATTACGTTGGCAAACACTGAAGGCAAGGAATATCATTAAAATTACATTGTTTTAAATTCTTGTTATTCAGTCCAATGTTTTCAAATAGTATTCCAATGTAATGTTCCAGAAAGAACATAGAAGATAGGAGCATTCATAAAGTATATAATGTCACCATGGTCAGGCAGGAAGCTGAGCTAGAGTGTCACTCGTGAACATTGGCACAATGGAGCTTGGGCATTCATAGTCAAGTGTTTTAACAGATAAAGGAAGCACTGGGTAGACGGTTATTGCATTATGCAGTGTAATATTTTCTATGGTGGAGTCCTGTGATGTAGCTTTTTAATTGATTACAAATGACAGCACCAAGTATGTTGTGATTTTGGAAGGTAAAACTTTTCACTGGCATTTGGAATTTGGAATTTGGAAGGTGTTCTCCTGGGAAAAGCTGGCATATTGCCTGCTACTTCTGGCTGGATGGCTCTCAATGTCTTGCTGTCTTGTATGCAATTTGTCAAAATTAAAAATTAAATTCAGGCAGTATGGTCTGGCAGTCAGAGTAGTAATTCTATGAAGATGAAAAATACATTTCTATAGACATGTGATATATTAGCTTCCTAGAGCTACTATAACAAATCATTATACATGATAGTGACTTAATACAACACAACTGCATTCTCTTGTAGTTCTGGAGGTCAGAAATAGAAAAATGGCTTAGCATTCTTTGTGGAAGCTCTAGAATCCCTTTCTTTACCATCCCAGCTTCTAGAGGCTATTCATATCACGATTATCCCCATTTCCCTGTGACTTACTGCCCTTGACTCATGTCTAACTCTTTCACTCTTACCTCCAGCTACACCCTAATAAGGATTGTGTATTCACACAGGATCCACTTGGGATAATTAGGATAATCTTTGAGACTCATTTCTTAATGGAGTTGTCTGATATGCCTAATCAGGTCTAGGAGATTAGGATGTGAATATATATATATATATATATATATATATATATATATATATATATTTCATGTGTGCGATTTACACCTTTGTGACTCATTTTGTCATTTATAAAAGACAAGGTAAAACGTCTACAAACAACAGCATCCTTCAGTGACTAGTAACACATCTTCACAAACTCCTTTGGCCACAGTTTCTGTGTGAATAAAGTGATTAACAACCACCTGTTAGCTGAAATGTGCAACATGGGAAAAGTTGGAAATGGCTTATGATACCTCATTTTATTAATTGCTCATTTATGTTGTTACTCAGGCACATATATTCTACTAAGCACAGGTAGTTAGAACATTTTCCTGTTTGTAGTTCATTCTCCTTGAATCCATTTAACAGCATGACACAAGTACAGAGCACTGTACTATCTGGCAAACATTGCTTCTGCCTTGCCAACTGGGTAAAATTGGAACTTCATAGTCTGCATCTTATACCAACCATTATGCTTTCCTTACACATATTTAACTTTCCAAAGTCCACCTTCCTTTGTTTTCCCATCTTTAGACAGTCTTAAAGAGTCAGCCACTGTGCTGTGGTCGGCTGGGTCCACTTTTCTCCCTGAACCTTACTGTTCCCTTTCTCCAGCTAATAAAGCTCCATTTTCATGCCTCTCATAAAGCTTTGTTTTTTAAATTCAGCTTGCAAATACTTCCCTCTTTGGAGTTCCCTAGTCATTAAAATTACTATCACTTATTAGCAGTTGTCACAAGGTATCTAATTTAGTTAATTATCTTTATATGTCAGTAGGTCTTAGTTGTCCAAGTAATTACAATCTTAAAATCAGCAGCCATATCATTCATAAAGGCAGGTTCACCACTCACTATTTAGTTCTCAGTAAACCTGAAATATGTATTTTTATAACAATGCAAATAAATAGGGATTAGTTTTGCAAGACTTTGTTCTGGGCTTTATTTTTCTATGGTATTAATCAAGCACTTTATGCTATTTATTTAAATATATTGGCATTTAATTTCTTAGCTTGCACATAGAAATCCCTTTTATCTACCAGTTGACCTGCCCTAGAAACCTCAGCTTTGCCAATCACTAAAGCTCCATGGCTTCCTCTCACTGTTTATACATGCTATTATAACTCACTATTTAACTACACTATCTCTTTTTGATTCAGCTTATCTGGGGGAAAACAATGTTAAGCCATAAAGAATTTCAAATAAATTGTGTAATCCAGACACTTTTTATAGTTTTGAAGAGACCTTCCTTGAGCACATGTAGTCTTTGTGAAAAAAGATCCTTATTTATGGAGATAACCCCATCCCAACTTAATATGTTTGAAACTTCTAATACCAAATCCATGTCTCCTTACCCTTTGTATTTGCAAGACATAGTGTTAGAAATTTCTTCTAAGGATGCTCTTACTATGAAAGAGCCAAGTTTGGTGTATCCTGTCAAAGCTACTGGAAATATATTGCTTCACAGAAAGAGTATTGTGAACCTGATACCACTAAGGCTATTGCCAACCTCGAAAGTGCATGCAGACACATTAGCAAATGATGATGCTTCAAAGCTAGTCACTATATATATATATATATATATATATATATGGGGATTCCAACATAAAGTGAAGACATGGTTACCAGATGAATCTTACACACAGGAATTTTTTAAAGCTTGGATTTGTGGTGTGTTCCTATGGAAGGAACAGTGGTGATCCAAGTGGAGACAGAATATTTTGTTCAAGGGAATTTTCTGATTAATAAGGGGAAATAACTGAAGTGCAAATATTTATGAACCAGTTGGTGAAAATTTTCAGGTTGTTTTGAGTCTCTGGAAAATGTGCCCTTCATGAACTCATTCTTCAGTTCTTTTGTCTTTTTTAATTGGCTCCTGTAAAGGAGGGGAAGGGAAAGGAAAGTAGTCAATCTTTCCAAGAAGTTACAAAATAACCATTCTATTTGTGTCTGAACTGCCTTTTGAGATTCTAATAATGATCACATCACAGTTTTCAAGACAGTCTTTCACTCTGGTTTCTAAATTGGAGAGGCTGTTTCCAAGAGACTCAATGGTGACCATAAGGATCGCTTCTAGGCTTCATTATGACCTGCCTCCATTTTCATCCCCTGAGATATTAGGCCATAGAAATTAGAAGTGTGAATTCAGCCTTTCATTTATCATTGCAGCTCCCCACTTATAGTTAAATCCTTAATTTTGTAAGCTCAAGTGGTCTATTGTGCTGGCAATTAGCCAATTGCAGGTGCAAAATCTTGAAAGCATTCTTAAGGAGGGCTTGGTGGGAATTGCCCTAAGAAATAGGTCTCTCGTTATATACTGGGATGCGGATTTGTAAGAAGGTTGGTGTAAAGAATATTAAATGGATACAGAATGTAGACTGGATGAAAATGAGTACAAAATGCTCATCTAAGTGTTGACATGTTTGACTGAGCAAAAGAGACCTTTCTCACTAAATCCGTTTCAGTAGACTACCAAATGCATAATGGGAATAACAATTAGAGATGTGCTTCAGCTTCACTATCTGCCTAAAGTTAATTTAGTGCTGCTTGGTATTCCATGCTACTCCATCCCATAAAAAATTAAGGCCAAGAGTTTGGGCTGGAAATCCCATTCCCAGCACAGTTTGATTCTCACAGTGCACAAGCTTATGAATCCCCTGTTCTGCTCTCCTGTTGTCAGCCATTCTCTCTCTCTCTCTCTCTCTCTCTCTCTCTCTCTCTCTCTCTCTCTCTCTCTTTCTCTCTCTCTCTCTCTCTCTCTCATATGCTTTAAATAACATGGAAATTTCTACTTCAAGGCCTTACTTTTGCTAAGAAAATTGCCAGTTCCTTCTAATAAAAGCTAAAATCTTAAAAAACGCGCGCGCGCGCGCGCGCGCGTGTGTGTGTGTGTGTGTGTGTGTGTGTGTGTGAGAGAGAGCACTGACTGTTCTTCCAGAGGTCCTGAGTTCAATCTCCAGCAACCACATGGTGACTCACAACCATCTGTAATGGGATCTGGTGCCCTCTTCTGGTGTGTCTGGAAACAGCTACAGTGTACTCATACATAAAATAAATAAATAAATATTAAATATTTTTTAAAAACCACAAAAGTCTTTGTAATATGCTTTCAACATTTTGCACCTCAGTTTTTGTCCTTAAAGTTGAATTTGAGAGTTCTATATTTCATGAATTTATACATTCGTATAAAACAGAATCCAATATTTTGACATTAATTCATTTACTTAGTAACAGTAATATAGCTAATATAGCTGACATATAGGAAAACTTGGCATAAGAAAACCTGAATATTTACCTTTAAATAAAATATTTAACAACTTAGTGTGACTACTGAATGGCCTTCACAGATAGAAAAGTGTCAGGACAATTTGTCAATTTATTATCAACTAGTAAGGAAAATAAATCACTTTTAAAACTAAGCTTAATGAGAACTCATTCCTACTACTTTAATTTACATATTACTCTGTAAGAACTGGTCTCATATAAAGTAGAGTATACCTACAAATTATTTTTTATGAGCTTTGCCTTCCTGAAATCCATAATGTTGTTGTTGGAATTTAGAAAGTGTTGAATTGAATGTTCAAGTGAAAGGCATGTCCTTTCAGGTTAAAGAAATGAGATAGATGACCATTGTCTACCTGGAGGAAAGGTCCCTGCTTGGCCAGGATGAGGCTCATATTGTGCCATGCTGAACAGCCGACTTTGGAGTGATAATTTTTCAGATTGAACAGAATACAGATTATTGCAGAAAGATATGCCTTAAATATTATTACTTCCCCTTTCTTTCCTCTCCTCTTAGATCTTCCTTCTTCCCCTCTTCTTCCCTCCTTTCTCCTCTTGCTTCTCCAATTACCTTAAATTTCCACACAAATGTTTGCCATCACTTTTCTTCTTTCACATAAAAGCCTACTCTGTTTCCCAGGATATTTGATTCTTTTCAAACTGTAGAAGAAATGATTTTGTGATTTCTTTTTGTTGTTCTCAAAAGTCTACCCGTGTCACCTAATGTAAGGTTTGCTCAGCTCTAAATATTTTGTCATCAATTCTTGGACATGCATAGTAACTGTATCCGCTCTTGTCACCCAGAACAATTTATGCCTGTTGCTTTTGTCTGAGATTTTTATTCTGAGAGAATCAAATTCATTTCAGTCTCAGTAAAACATAATTATGAGAAAAATATTAAACAAAAAGAATCGCTAAAGGTATCAACACACAAAAGTCCAAGAATTTTCTGGAGAAAGCAGATTGTTGAAATCACCTTGAGTTGGTATCTCCTTAACTAATGTACTATTCAGAGTCTCCTACAACTGGCATCCTGGCATATAGGAAATGTGTCTGAAATTTAAGAGTTATTATGAAAATAGTGTTTTCTGTGATGGTTAAAGTTTTCAAAGACTTACCTCTGTAGTAAAGCCCATGAAAGAAAATTACTATATGTGAAATTAAAATGAATTTTTGTGTGTTTTTCCATGGGTTTTGTATTTGTGCCTTTAGGGTATCTTTCAGGACAAGAAGGCAAATTATTATGAGACAAGATACATCTATTCTACTCATGAGCAGACCCAGTGCTCTTGGCTTAGCTGCCTTTGAATCATCATATTTTTTCCCTTGAAGGATAAATATGGCATCCATCCCAATCCATTTAGCCCATTATTCTTTTGTATATAAAATAGACCAAATTAAGACAGTTATGTGTTAATTCTGCATTATATGTATGGATAGATGGATAGAATGAGTGTTAAAATATCCATCACAAAAAATGTCTCTAAATGCTTTATGCATACCAAATACCTTTCCACCCTCCTCAACCAAAGGTAACAATTCACCCAATAATGGAGAATTTTAATTTATATTTTCTACTTACCTATATTAAAGTTCTGTCTATGCAGAATCTAATATTTAGATGAAAGCACATATTTGTAAAAAATATTTTTTCTTTTACTAAATTACCATTTAATCTAGCTGTTTAATGTATAGAGAATCAGTCTATGAGTCTACTCTCTGGATTAAGACTAAAACAAACAAACAAATATATATATATATATACATATATATATGCATACATAACTCATCCTTAGTTAATTAATGTACAAATTGAATATGACAAACCTTTTCTTACTTCTTATTTGATATTGCTTTTCTATTCCTCTCCCAACATTGAGTCAGGAAAGATCATCAAATTCTGATGGTGGGATCATCCATGTGATGGTGGTCCTGGGTGGGTGATCAAGCCACAAGGAGTAAGCCAATAAGCAGAATTCTTCTGTAGTATCTACATCAGCTTCTGCATCTGTGTTTCTGTCTTGCTTCAATTCTTGCCCTGACTTCCTTCAGTGATGGACAAGGATGAGGAAGTATAATCCACATAAATTCTTTCCTCCCCAACTTGCTTTGGCCATGGTTTTTCAACATTGCAATAGAAACCTTAACTAAAATGGGAATGGTTTACTTATACCATTTTCCAGTCCATGCTAGATTTTCAACATTGTCTAATTTGTGTCTTCATATCACTTTTTTCCCATCCCTAACATATGTTCACTCACTTAGTCTTTGCATTAAGCATGGGATTTGACAATCATGCTCCCAGTGTTTCAAGCTTCATTGTCACTAACTGTTCACATCAATTACACTTTAGGCATCTGGGGACAGTGTGAGTTGGTAGTGTGGCAAAGAGGTTAATGACACAGGCATTTGTTAGAAATGATTCAAGTGTGCAAAATCATTATCAGTTCCCCTCTGCAAGGTCAGTGGAAGGTGTATGGTAAGCTAGCATGTGATATTTTTTTGTAAGAGCAATTTGGCGGGTGTCACATATTTCATTTAATCAGTAAGACATTTTGAAAACCAATAGATCTGGTCAATGTAGTTTAGTAATCAATAACATAGCATAGGAGCTCTTTTTTTAAAAAAAAGAAACAAGCCTTTATAATTTCTGATTTAGTTTTGAGGTGTTGAGTGATGACATTTCTAATCCTGAAGCTTTTTGAATCATCACATATTTTACAGGCTGCACTCCCTCTTCCATCCCTACATCTAAATTTGTAGCTAGCCAGTTTTAATATTAAATTCCTCTCCTTTACAATGAAACTTTGTCCTCTTCTCTACATAGAACTATATTCATGTCAGTGTGTTTTGTTTTAAAATGACTTCTAATTTTCCTAAAATGACTTTTGATTGCTTTGTGTTAATTTTACATATTGATGCATTTCAACACACACTATACACCATACACTGCATCAAGTCAAAGAAGCTTTTATTTGCATATTTCATAGATATATTGAGGCTTTCTCAGGACCAGAGATCATACCATCATTTCCACAATGCTACAGACTCTATTGTCTATATATTTACTTCACATCTCAGCATCAATATACCTCTTATATATATTGACTGTGCATATCATGTTTAACAGGTCAACAATAAGAGAATGGATTTCAACTGATTTTATATTCTCTTATATTTATTGTAGACTGATAATTACTACAAGGAAAGTAAGAACAGATTATCTGAATAAGTGAAGTCACTTGCATCTCTCTTTACATCTGTTTTTAGTGCCCAAATAATATTTGATACAAGAACAATTTTACTATTGTATAAAGATGGATGGGAACCAAAATTTTTGTCAAATATTGCTTTGCCCCCATAAAATGACAGTTAATTCTGTATTTGGAGAGGATCTGAATCTTAAAATTTTGTTCAGGAGAGAAGGTATAGGAGAGGGCTCAGGTGAGGTGGGGACAGAGAGAGGAGCACTGCTTGGGATGTAAATAAATAATTAAATTACAGAGAAACACAAAACAAACAAAAAAGAGTATTATGTATTCAAGAAGGGAGTTAAAATTGCAAAAGTATGTATAAAATCTCTTCTGCACTGAGCTGATAAAAAATACAAGTGAATATAAGGGATCCCAGCCCAACACGTAGAATCCCTAATTATTAGCTCAGGTTTCTCCCTTGTTCTCAGCCTTTCCATCCTAATCACCTAAGGTATCTCTTGTGCTGTGTCTATCTCACAGGCATCTGTGAAATTTCTTTGCATATAAAAGGGACCTGTCAGTCTTTGCAGATTTTGTCCTAATAATTTCTTTTCCTTCATGCTTTGTTGAACACAGGGTTGAGTACTCTGCAGAGGGGAGAGATAACTTGAAACTGTAAGCCATATTGCCAAATTTTATCATTAACTTGAATACTAGCTTCTAGGCAGTATGTTGCAAGATTTTCCAGAGATGCAATGCTGCTGCTTAGCTAGTGTGCCTTGAGACTAATGTGACTTGTAGAGTTGTTATATTCTCAGGGAAAGATGTACTAAAGTATGCAGACTTTTGACTTGTCTTTCTCTACAAGGGTCAATGGGGTAGAAGGAAACAAGACAGGGAAGACTGGTTACCCTTTTTCACTGAGAGAAGAACAAAACAAAATAAAACATATTTCTAAATCAGCCACATTATCAGTCACATCTGGCTTCCTACCAATTGGAAGCTGCTTCATTTACTGATATAGTGTTATCTGTCTCTTCTGCCAACCTGCTGGATGGTTGTCAAAGAATTCAGGTGCTAGTTGCCTTTCTTTCATTTCTCTATTACTAGTGTGATAGGAATGAAAAGAATCAAACTTTTCTTTCTTCCATGGGAAGAATGTCTTTATAACAAAGATAGAGGAAATTTTAGCCATGCTGATTTAGTTAGAAAGCAAAAGGAAAATACATTAGTTCAATTTAAACACCACAGACCATTATCACCAATGACCTGTTTAAGCAGGGCAGTTCCTAGGAATTAATGACAGACACAGGGGAACTGATGACACATACCAAAACCAAAGGGCTTTTAACCCCTATCAGTCATTTAATTACTGGGGAAATTCATTCATAGCTAATTATTACAGTTATAACTTGAAAAGAACCAGAGGCACATGAGTTATATTAATGAGCTATGATCATTTTATTTTATATTATGTTAGTCTAAGAAACAGTAAGTAAATTTAAAAATGTGACTTTTCCTTTAAAATTTTCTATCTTTGGGGGAAAATTGGTGTTGCTGAGATAGGCACACCAGACCCATCTATATTGTGTGTTGATTGCTAATCCCAGACATCCTGAACTGAAAGGATATTGATGTCAGGTTCAATTATCATAGAGCATCATTTCTCTTAGTTTTGTAGACTGTTTGTTCTCAGAGTGAGAATGGGGGATGGTAAGGCAGGTAGGCCTTCTGCTTTCCAACCTACTTCACTGGGCTGCTGCAGGTCCAGATCTCTTGTTCTCTCTTTGGTACCTTCATTAACAATATTAAGAATTCACCCTCTGCCAGGTGGTGTGCTCTTTTATCCACTGTTGGGATGGGTGCACAGTTCATATAAAGAGTGGGGAACTTCAAAAATAGGATTTCTGAGCTATAATAAGATGGGTGCATTAGTTTCCTGGAACTGCTATAACAAATTGTCACAAATTTGATATCTTAAACAACATGTATTGTTCACTTTTACAGTTCTGGATATCAGAAGTCCAACATCAAACTGTCCAGGGCTATATTTTCCTTAAAAGATGTAAGATAAAAATATGATCCCCATTTTTTTTGTAATTCTTTTTTTTTCTTTTTTTATTATTAGGTATTTTCCTCGTTTACATTTTCAATGCTATCCCAAAGGTCCCCCATACCCCCCAATCCCCTATCCACCCACTCCCCCTTTTTGGCCCTGGCGTTCCCCTGTACTGGGGCATATAAAGTTTGCAAGTCCAATGGGCCTCTCTTTGCAGTGATGGCCGACTAGGCCATCCTCTGATACATATGCAGCTAGAGTTAAGAGCTCCGGGGTACTGGTTAGTTCATAATGTCGTTCCACCTATATGGTTGCAGATCCCTTTAGCTCCTTGAGTACTTTCTCTAGCTCCTCCATTGGGGGCCCTGTGATCCATCCAATAGCTGACTGTGAGCATCCACTTCTGTGTTTGCTAGGCCCCGGCATAGTCTCACAAGAGAGAGCTATATCTGGGTCCTTTCAGCAAAATCTTGTTAGTGTATGCAATGGTGTCAGCATTTGGAAGCTGATTATGGAATGGATCCCTGCATATGGCAATCACTAGATGGTCCACCAACAGATTGGGAAAGGATCTTTACCTATCCCAAATCGGATAGGGGACTAATATCCAATATATATAAAGAACTCAAGAAGGTGGACTCCAGAAAATCAAACAACCCCATTTAAAAATGGGGCTCAGAGCTGAACAAAGAATTCTCACCTGAGGAATACCGAATGGCAGAGAAGCACCTGAAAAAATGTTCAACATCCTTAATCATCAGGGAAATGCAAATCAAAACAACACTGAGATTCTACTTCACTCCAGTCAGAATGGCTAAGATCAAAAACTCAGGTGACAGCAGATGCTGGCGAGGATGTGGAGAAAGGGGAACACTCCTCCATTGTTGGTGGGATTGCAAGCTTGTACAACCACTCTGGAAATCAGTCTGGCGGTTCCTCAGAAAATTGGACATAGTATTACCGGAGGATTCCACAATACCTCTCCTGGGCATATATCCAGAAGATGTCCCAACCGGAAAGTAGAACACATGCTCCACTATGTTCATAGCAGCCTTGTATATAATAGCCAGAAGCTGGAAAGAACCCAGATGCCCCTCAACAGAGGAATGGATACAGAAAATGTGGTACATTTACACAATGGAATACTACTCAGCTATTAAAAAAATGAATTTATGAAATTCCTAGGCAAATGGGTGGACCTGGAGGGTATCATCCTGAGTGAAGTAACCCAATCACCAAGGAATTCGCAAAATATGTACTCACTGATAAGTGGATATTAGCCCAGAAACTTAGGATACCCAAGATATAAGGTACAACTTGCCAAACGCATGAAATTCAAGAAGAACGAAGACGAAAGTGTGGACACTTTACCCTTTCTTAGAAATGGGAACAAAACATCCATGGAAGGAGTTACAGAGACAAAATTTGGAGCTGTGACGAAAGGATGGACCATCTAGTGATTGCCATTTTTTTTTTTTTTGCAATTTCTAGTAGCCTTAAATGTTCTCGCTCTGCTCTGTGGTTGCATAGTGTAGTGTCTGCCTGCCTCCATACTCACATGGCTATCTTTGTGTATCATTTTTCTCTCCCTTTCTCTTATAAGAGTACCAGTAACTATATTTAGGATCTACTGCAGACTCAAGATAATTTCATTTCAGGATTTTAAATGAACTGCATCTATACTGAAACCCCTATATTTCAAAATAAGTTTGCATTTACAAGTTCTAAGTTGACATGCCTGTTGAAGATAATATTCAACCTGCTACATGGGGCGAATTATAAACAGGAGCACCAGAGTATTCTTACTCAAAGTGACAATTTTTACATCCAGAATTATGGAAGAAAGCTTTCTACATGGAAAGTATATCATGGGGACAGAGAGAAGACAATGGAATTTTGTGGGGCAGGGGTTTGTTTTAGGATTGAATGTGAATCAGCTTTTCTGTGACCATCATATAGAAGTAACAAATTTAGCAAATGGACATTTCCTATGTGATGATCACTGTTTTAGGAAACACCATAAAGTAAAAGAGGAGGCTATGAAAGCATTCATAAGAGAGAGGTAATTGAAAAATGAGTTAAGATAGTAGCAATAGGTAGTGATTGAAAGGATATAGTCAGAACAGTAACATGATTTAGGAACTTTTTTTAAAGATTTATTTACTTTATTTTATGTATATGAGTACACTGTAGCTGTACAGATGGTTGTGAGCCTTCATGTGGTTGTTGGGTCCGTTGGCTCAGGCACAAAGATTTATTTATTATTATACATAAGTATACTGTGCCTGTCTTCAGACACACCAGAGGAGGGCATCAGATCTTATTAAGGGTGGTTGTGAGCCACCATGTGGTTGCTGGGATTTGAACTCAGAACCTTGGGAAGAACAGTCAGTGCTCTTACCTGCTGAGCCATCTCACCAGCCTGATTTAGGAACTTTTATATGCTATATAAATGCCATCTATATGCCACAGATATATAGGATAAAGCAAGCGAAAATAAGGATATAAAGATGAAGATCCAATATCAATACTGGATAAACGAGAAACTCATAGAATCAGTTAAAATAATGAACAACACAGGAAGAAAACCAAGTAAAAGAGAACATTGTATACTGTAAGTTTGGAGACATTAGAAGTCCGAACAGAAATAACCCTACACCAAGTGATGCTCTAGGACTTAAAATCGTTGGGGGTGTGTGTGGCTGATATCATACAGTAATGATTTGATGTTCTGTATAGTATTCTCTTCAAAGTCTTGGGATTGTGCAATGTGGGTAAATGAAAGTTTATGGCACATAAAAGAGAGAAGGAATTAAAAACCTCTTCCTTGAGGGTGGAAGGACCAAGGAGAAGAGAGGAAATGAATGAGAGTCGAGAGGATCAGCTTAGAGCTGGTGCCTGTTATTTTCTAGTAGTGATACTGGTGTGAAGTGGTGTTATATACAATGTAACCCAGATGAATTGAATATTTAAAAGTGATTGTGGTGGCAGTTTCTGCTTGATCTGTATTTTATCAACATCTGAATGAATAATTTAACATATAAAAATGTAGAGTCTATTAAAATCCAGTTGTATGCATGAGTTGGTAAGAGTAATTGTGAAGAAGCAATTTATTTTTCAAATATTTGCTTTAACTAACCAATAATCTTGTTTTATTTGGCCTTTTAGAAAGCTTCATAGTAAGTTTTTTCCTATATTGTGTACCTTGAGTTTGTATCATGAATGTCTCAAAGGGTTGATAAGATGGCCCAAAAGCTAAAAGTGCTTCCCATGAGTATCTGATGCCCAAAGTTCCATCTCCAGAACCCATAGTAGAAAAAGAGCATTGACTCTTAAAAGTAGTTCTCTAACCTACACACATTCACATACCTGCCACATCTACACACATCATATATACAAATCTGCACTAATAATAAGTAAAACTGTAAAAATATCTCATGGGTGTGTGAATGTGGCAGGAAAAGTAGTGACTTGGGGGCAAGGAAATGTAGCTATTTGTCTTAGTCAGCACTTCTATTCCTGCACAAAATGTTATGAGTAATAAGCAAGTAGGTGAGGAAATGGTTTATTCAGCTTACACTTCCACATTGCTGTTCATCACCAAAGGAAGTCAAGACTAGAACTCAAGCAGGTCAGGAAGCAGGAGTTGATGCAGAGGCCATGGAGAGATGTTTTTTACTGGCTTGCTTCTCCTGGCTTGCTCAACCTGCTCTTTTATAGAACCAAGACTACCAGCCCAGAGATAGTCCTACCCACAAGGGGCCTTTCCCCCTTGATCACTAATTGAGAAAATGTCTTACAGCTGGATCTCATGGAGGCATTTCCTCAACTGAAGCTCCATTCTCTGTGATAACTACAGTTTGTGTCAAGTTGACACACAAAACCAACCAGTACACTATGGTATATGCCTTTCAAAATACAGTCCCAATGCTAATAGAGATATACTAATTTCAGTAAAGATATAGGGGTAATGTCATCAAGATTCTGACACCTTCTCTAGACTATTATAATGGCTTGGCTATACTGGACAGCTGTGTTCTACCTTAAGGGATAAATTAGGGTCATCTATAACATGCACCTTTTAGCAAGCTAAAATTTTGTTTAATTCTCCTTTTTCTTTGACCCATTGGATGATAGTGCCCACAGAAATGAGAATTTCAATACACCTAAGTGTAATGTTTGTTGTTTTTTTTCTTGTGATCTTATTAGGTATGATGAAATATCCACTTCCCCCAATATATCCATTTTAAAAATAATTATCCAAGGGTAATAGAAACAATACAAACAATGTTAATTGGCCTCACTGGATGATAAATACATTGCAAGAGTTTAGAAGAGCTTTAGTGTATGTATGTGTATATGCTCACGCTGTGTGTGTTTTGTGTATGTGTTTGTAGTAAGAGTTATTAGAATAGTGAAATACGGCGAGGAAGGGAATTTCTCCTCTGTCTCAGTTTTTTTCACTCATAAAATGAGGGGTGAGGACCCACAAAATTCTTTGTGTACTTTGAGCTGTAAATATTATAAGCTCCTGATATTATGAGCAGAATAACAACTTAGATTACTAAAGGATTGAGATAAATCATTCATGAATTTGAATGGTAAATTATTAGTTTAATGAATCAAAACTTTAAAAAGCCAAATATTTGATTAATTGCATCATTAATTTGCTTCTTTTAGCTGAAGTTGTTTATTCATTTCCAGTTGGTAATATGTAAATTTGTAATTTAATTAAAATCCCATTATATATATGTATATGTGTATATGTGTGTGTGTGTGTGTGTGTGTGTATGTAGAGAGAGAGAAGGCATATTGGTAGGGTTTGATGATTGAGGCTGTAGAAACAGATCAACTGCAAGAAGAGGTGCCCTGGGAAGCAATTAATGGATTTTTAAAAAATGAGCAGGGAGGCTTTTGAAAAGTGGTGCACTTGCCAGTCCGCATGACTGACAGTGTCTTTATCAAGCTGAAACTCTGAACTTTACATGGCAGGGCCTTCCTAAAACAATTGGGAATTGGTTTCACTCCTTACCTCTAGGTACATCAGCAGGTAACTTCTGAGTCATTGGGTGGAGGCAGACTCTTCCTGCTCTAGGATCTCTCTCACTTGCCCCTCTCTAATTAGATATTTTCTTTATTTACATTTCAAATGTTATCCCCTTTCCTGATTTCCCCTCTGAAAATCCCCTGTCCCTAATCCCCTCCCCCTGCTCACCAACCCATCCAGTCCTGCTTCCTGGCCCTGATATTTCCCTATACTGGGGCATAGAACCTTCACAGGACCTAGGGCCTCTCTTCCCATTGATGACCAACTAGGCCATCCTCTGCTACATATGCAGCTGGAGCCATGAGTCCCACCATGTGTTTTCTTTGGTTGATGGTTTAGTCCCAGGGAGCTCTGGAGGTACTGATTGGTTCACATTGTTGTTTCTCCTAAAGGGCTGCAAACCCCTTCAGCTCCTTGGGTCCTTTCTCTAGCTCCTTCATTGGGGACCCTGTGCTCCGCCCAATGGATGACTGTGAGCATCCACTTCTGTATTTGTCAGGCACTGGCAGAGCCTCTCAGGAGACAGCTATATCAGGCTCCTGTCAGCAAGCTCTTGTTAGCATCTGCAATAGTGTCTGGGTTTGGTGGTTGTTTATGGGATGGATCCCCAGGTGGGGCAATCTACTGAGTCAGCAAGAACAGCTGCTCTGACTGCCATTTAGAAGGGTAAAGAAAAAGGCTCTACATTCTCAGCTTTTTGTCTTTTTGCAATCATTTGCTTATTTCGACAAATGTCCACAGACTACCCTTGAGTTCATTGTTTATCTTGAAGTTCACCTATCCAATGTTCTCCAGTCCTTAAAAACTCAGACCTGCCCATAAATGGCTTCTCTTGTGAGATTTGCAAGGGCCTGTCTAGTCAGGATTGTAAATCCATTTTATTTGATTTTATTACAAACCTTTGTTGATGTCTGTGAAGTTTTTTGACAAAGGAGGAAGGTTTCTACCAAAAGTTACAATAGATAGCTAGTTTATAGAAGATTATAAAGTACCTTAACAGGCTTTGGAGTTCAAGGTAGCCCACATCAGGATGATTTAATTGGGATTATCTGGGTCAATGAGGGGAAAAATAAAAACGCATGTTTGCCTTTGCTTTTGTCTTTTAGTCATAGATCATTAGGGGGAAATATTTTTCTTTTGTTTACTTCTAAGACTTCCCTCATTCCTACAGGGGAAAAAAAAGTTAAAAGTCACCCAAATTCTACCTCCAACTGTATTTCCCTGATGCAGGACAACTTGCCCCACCTCACTGCCCTAATCTCTTCCCATGTCTGAAAAGATTAGAATATTTCCCATGTGCAATTCCCTCCACAGGAAAAAAAAATGCATGTACTTGACAGACCTGCAACCTCTGTAACCATTAATGTTTCCAGTCACCCAGTGTGGTGCATTTCTAGAAATTCCTCACTCATGTGTCTAGATAGAATGTCAAAGAAAATTGCTGGTGTCATTCTGCATAGTCATCCTTACTGTTCTTCACTGGCCTATTGTCTCTGTTGTTCAGCAAGATTCTAGTTCAGGGAGCTGGCGAGAAGGCTCAGAGGTTAAGAGCACAGACTGCTTTTTCAGAGGTCCTGAGTTCAATTCTCAGAAATCACATGATAACTCACCACTAACTCTAATTGGATCTGTGCCCTCTTCTGGTATGTCTGAAGATAGCTACAGTGTACTCATAAATAAAATGAATAAATAAATCTGTTTTATTTTAGTTTTTAAATTATTTGCCTGTTTGTTTTTCTTTTTTTATTGGGTATTTTATTTATTTACATTTCAGATGTTTTCCCCTTTCTTGTTTCCCCTCTGGAAACCCCTTATCCCATCCCCCTCTTCCTGCTTCTATGTGGGTGCTCCCTCAGCTACCCACCCACTCCTCACCACCCTAGCATTCCCCTACACTGGAGCCTTCATAATCTTTTTTAAAAAAACGATTCTGGCTTTTAAAGTCTCTGTTGAGAAGTCTGATGTAATTCTGATAGGTCTGGATTTATATGCTGCTTGACCTTTTTCCCTTACCATTTTTAATATTCTTACATTGTTCAGTATTTTTGGTGTTTTGATTATTATGTGACAAGAGGAATTTCTTTTCTGGTCCAATCTATTTGGTGTTCTGTAGGCTTCTTGTACATTTATAGACATCTCTTTCTTTAGGTTAGGGAAGTTTTCTTCTGTGATATTGTTGAAGATGTCTACTGGCCCTCTGAATTGGCAATCTTTGTTCTCTTCTATTGAAAGATCCTGAGAAAGAGTGAAAAATTATTTAAGCCCATAGACTCATGTCTATAATAGCCCTCACTAATGGCAGGGAGTAGAACTTGCCCCAATGTTCCAGGATGCCAGGTGTTTGTGGTTTTTGCCTTTATAAACCCCTTACCCCTTGAGCTCGGGGTCAGCTCCTCTACCCCTGCATGGGATATGAGTTGTCCCCAGTGCACTGGTCTTTCCTGAGTAAACCTCTTGCAGTTTGCATCAAGACCATTTCTCGTGAGTGATTTGGGGTGTCACCTCTCCTGAGTCAGAATGTGGGGGAGTTCTCACATTGTGGGTCTTTCACTATACCTATCATTCTTAGGTTTGTTCTTTTCATTGTGTCCTGAATTTCTTGGATTAGGAGCTTTTTGCATTTTGATAAACCATCTAAACTCTCCCATAACTCCTAGTAGAAGCAGTCATTAAAAGTTTCCTAAGCAAAAAAAGCCCAGGGACAGATGGTTTTAGTGCAGAATTCTAGGTCAGACCTTCAAAGAAGACCTAATTCCAATTCTCTTCAAACTATTTGACAAAATAGAAACAGAATGATCACTACCTAATTCCTTCTATGAAGCCACAGTTATGCTGATACCTAAACCACATAAAGACCCAACAAAGAAAGAGAACTTCAGAGCAATTTCCCTTATAAATATAAATGCCAAAATACTCAATAAAATTCTTTAAAACTGAATTGCAGAACACGTCAAAACGATCATTCCTCATGATCAAGTAGGCTTCGTCTAAGGAATGCAAAGATGGTTTACTATATGGACAGCCATCAACATAATATGCTGTAAAAAAAAAACTCAAAGAAATAAAACCACACATGATCATCTCATTAGATGCTGAAAGAGCCTTTAGCAAAATACAGCACCCCTCATGGTAAAAGTCTTGGAGAGATCAGGAATTCAAGACACATACTTAAACATTATAAAAGCAATATACTGAAAATCAATAGCCAACATCAAATTAAATGGAGAGAAACTTGAAGCAATACCACAAAAAAAAATCAGGTATGAGACAAAGCTGCCCACTCTCTCCCCATGTGTTCAATATAGTACTTGAAGTTCTAGTCAGATCAATTAGACAACAAGAGGTCAAAGGGATACAAACTGGGAAGGAGAAAGTCAAGATATCACCATTTGTGGACAATAAGACAGTATACATAAGTGACCCCATAAATTCTACCAGAGAACTCCTACAGCTGATAAACAACTTAAAAAATGGCTGGATATAAAATTAACTCAAACAAATCAGTAGCCTTCCTCTACACAAAAGATTCTGGCATCTGCAATAGTTTTGAGGTTTGGTGACTGCTGATAGGATGGATCTCAAGGTGGGGTGGCCTCTGGATGGCAGTATCTGATGCATTTTTTGTTCCTGCATTTCCTTTAGACAGGAACAATTCTGGGTTAAACATTTTGAGATGGGTGGGTCGTCCAATCCCTCAAATTGAGGTCATGGCTATCTACTGGAGGTGGTCTCTATAGGTTCTATCTCCTTTTGATTGGTTATTTTGGTTAATGTCTTCCCCATTGGATCCTGGGAACCTCTTGCTTCCCTGGTGTCTGGGGCTTTCTGGTGGCTCCCTTCTTCCTCATCCCCCTGCTACATATTTCTATTTATTTTCCTGACCCTCTGGACTTTTCTCCTGCCACTTCTCATATCTGATCCTGACTCCCTTCCTCCTCCCCCTTCTATATGCCCCATGAACCTTCCTCTCTCTACTTCCACTGATTATTTTATCCTCCCTTCTAAGTAGGATTAAAGCATACATACTTTGGTCTTCCTTCTTGTTAAGTTTCATGTGGTCCGTGAGTTGTATCGTGGTTATTCTGAGCTTTGGGGCTAATATCCACTTATCAGTGTGTGTAAATGTACCACATTTTCTGTATCCATTCTTCAGTTGAGGAAAGTTTGGGTTGTTTCCAGTTTCTGGCTATTATAAATAACTCTGCTATGAACATAGTGGAACATGTGTACTTGCTATATGTCGGAGTATCTTTTGGGTATATGCCCAGTAGCAGTATAGCTGTGTCTTCAGGTAAAACAACACTCAGGCATCATGCCCAAATAATAATAGGCCAGGAAAACACAGATAAATGTTGATATCTCTAAGTGTCTATTTAAATGCCTACATCATGAGAAGTATTTGTTGAAAAGCAACTACTACTTTGTGTTTCACTGGCCTTTAAACACAGCAGTGAGAAACCCAAAACTAATTTCAATTGAACTTGAATGCTGCCTTAATAATCAAATAAATACCTTCATGTTTAATGCTTAAGCAGAATTTCATTAAAATTTCTTTGACATCAAGCCAAATTTTGAAATGATTTGGAACTGGCTTGCATTTCTTAAATTGGTCTTTCGTTGGAAATAATGAAAAAGTGTTAGAGTCTTGGCAGAATTCCAATGACTGTAACTCAACTTGTTAAAGAAAAATTTAATATTTACATATTATATAGTATAATATTTATATGAGGCAACAGATTGAGAGTGTAGAATTCAAAATAGAATAGATTTTTTTACTTAGAATTACACTCAGAAATTTGAGGGTTATTTAATACTAATACTGGAGCATCTGAGCAATGGATTTTGAAGTATGAACACAGCTCAGTATATTATTTTTTTGTATTCCCTTGAGTTTTAGATTTCATGGTGGCACACTTATTTTTTATTGGCTTATCACTGATTATGCCATAAGTCACCTACTCAAGGAAAGCTGGCTTGTGCTCTACTCCATCAACTTAGTTGGATGATAGTGAAGTCACTGGGGTTCCCAGGGGCCTTCCCTGCAAAATTCTGGAGCTAGTTTGCCATAGAGATAGAAGGTATGGGACATTGCAAATCTATGACTCTAATAAAGAAATATCAGTATGTTAGACTCGCATAGGTAAAATATCTGGTACAAGAGCCATCTCTTAATTTTTTACATGTATTTATTGTGTATATGAGTATATGCACATGTGCACACATGTATTTCTATGTATATGTGGAGGTTGGAGCTCAACTTATCATAGTCACATTTCCTCTTTCACCATGTGGGTTCTGGGGATAGAAATAAAATAATCTGGTTTGGCAGCAAGTGCCTTTACCCACTGAGCTATCTCTCTGATAACAACAGCATCGTATGTGTTTGAAGAAACTGGGTTTGAAAGGTTAAATGAGTTATTCAAGGTCACTGAGGATCAGTGATGGTAACTCTAAGTCCACAAAACTAGAAAATTGGTGGATCTGAAAATCACCATATTAAGGTTTAAACATTAGCCAGACTCATAAAGACATTTATCATGTTTTCTCTCATATATGAACTCTTTAAATAAAAGAACATAAAAGTTGAAAAGGAAATAGGAGGGGAATGGATATTTAAGCAGACTGGATATGTTTAACTATTTGGAGGGAGATTGGGAGGAGGGTGGTCAAAGGATCTCAGATGTAGACATAAAATATCACAATGTATCATTCTTTTGTAGAAATAATATAGAATTAAAATAGCAAATCAAAGATGTTCTTCAAAAAAGTGATATATCCTTAATATATCATTACAATGTTAAAAAAAAAACAAAACAGAGCAGTGTAGGAAGAGTAGATATGTTTCTAGTAAACCTGAGCATATTCAAGAAGGTAGATGTGACAAGAGGTCATTATAAAGACAAAAGGATGACTTCATTACATTTCTTAAATCAGTCCTTACTGGTCACAATAATAAGTATTATTAGAATGCCAGGGCCAAGAAGTGGGAGTGGGGGAGTGGGGGGGGGAGGGTATGGGGGGACTTTTGGGATAGCATTGGAAATGTAAATGTAGAAAATATGTAATAAAAAAATAGAAAAAAGTTGGTATCCATCTTAATAATTGTACAAATTATACAGAAGTTCTTATTGAAATCTTATTGTAGGAGGTTACAGCAGCATCTGTATAAGCTTGTTTCTCTAGCAGTGTCTCATGGTAGCTACTATTAGGCAGTTCATCCCTTAAGGCTTTGCTAATCTTGGTTAGTGTTCACATAAATAACTCCACTGTGATTCTGGCAACCTTTACATTTCATTAAGAAATGTCACATCTTCACCTAGGTTCCACAGGGCTATACCATTTGTAGATAGAAACCCACAAGTGCTTATCTGAGGTTAACTACTTGAACATACATATATAAATAATAGAAGACATCTTGGATCGAGCATTCCTAAATTTCTTGTTAACAGTGGTGTATAGAGCATTCAAGAGCCAGCTGGATGGAACAGTACAAGTAGGTGATATTTAGTTCCTTTCAAAACACTTAAAACTTTAGTTCTAGGACAGCTGTGAAAAATAGCAGCATATGCAACTCTGGGTATTTTAAAGACTTCGGCTTGTATGGGGTAAAATTAAATAAATGTCCTTTCTTGCCCAGTTTTAGCTGTACAAAACACCATTTTAGCCAACTTGTGAGGTAGTGAGCTCCCTAGAGCTGACCCATCCACTTGTCAGAAAGAATGTTTCATGCTGAATGGGGTGTTGGGCAGTTTAACTGTGTGTCTCCTGTGGCCTCTTGTACTCTGATACTCTGCTATGAATTACAGATGCACATTTGCATGTATGCATATACAAATACCATTAGCATTCAGTATGTGCCAATATTCAGCCATATCATTGGTTTAATAGCCTCAGGTTGTGCCTACAAGATAACATGAAGACAACCCGTTACAAAGAAAGGATTCTGTCAATCACGTGGCCATTTAGTTTCCACATCCTTCTTTATTTAATAACTCTCGGCTTTGTGCCAAACTATGGGCTTTCCTTGGAGGACTTCCAAGTTATTTCTTTCCTAAACTAATCCCACATAGTCTGAAATACCACAGCCTTTTCACACAAAGTGGATTGCTTGCAGACACTAAGTCCTGTTTGGATTTTAGTAATTCATGAGCATTTTAAAGGAAACTTTTCAAACTCATTGTATCTGTTCAACATCCTGTTTAAACCCACAGGACTGGGAGAATGCTTCTTTCACTTTTTCTCCCACCTTTCATTTCTCTCATGAGGCAGTCAGCTAAAAGCCCAGGATAGAGGTTAGGAATCCTGAAGGCTGGTACGGGGGGGGGGGGGCGGGGAGCGGGTTGGGGGTGACGAATACTGAAGGAAGAGTCAGGAGACCTCGTTTCTGTTCTAAGCTATGTCACTAACCAGCTGGATGACATTGGGCACCCCTTCCCCTTATTGTACTTGATCTTCTGTATAGTAGAAAAATGATAGATTTGATCTAAATACATTCTAAAGACTCTGGGATTGACGTTAGTTTTCATATTCAGTTTTTCTTCTGTCCTTCCATTCTGGATTGAAGTATAATGACATGGAAGATATATAGTCATCTACATTGTTGTAATGTCACTTAACCACCTTATTAATCAAGAGAATTAATGGTCTGATGTGTAAGGTTATATGAATGAGTAGCCACTGATTTTAAACTACTGTATTACATAAATGTGATAAATCCACCTTTTTTCCTACATAATATTTTTATTGATCATTTAAGAAATTCATACTACATCCAACTAAAAATTAAGAGGGGGAGCATTGCCCCAGTTATTTTGAGAAACTGAGCATTTAGTTGTTTGAGGTAATTTAAATCTCTTGTATCAGTCTCTTAAGCTTCTGGAATATGAATAGAATATCCTTAGGGTTACTTTATTAGTTTTTTATTTAGCTTTACAAAGAAACAATAACTAGCATCTTTTATATAAGCAGAGGCTTTCCCTCTGTCTCCACTCCTTAAAGACCTATTTTCTCTTTTGTTGGATAAAGATAAATAGTAGGTATAAAGCCAATTTCTTTAATTCACATTCATGTGCGTGTATTATCTGAGGGACGTAATGGTTCTTAGAAATACTTACTGTTGAGAGAAGTCTTCTTTGGAGAGCTAAAACAGCTCAAGCCATCTTTTGCAATTATTAAATGACAGACATGTAGTGATGACATTACATAAGCCCCTAGGTTTTACCTAGTCTCAACCTATTGGACATTGTTCATGTGTACAGTGAATCTCTAGATATTTTAATGCTCCAAGTTATCACTGTTTTGAGTTCCTTCATTCCAGTAAGAATCTTTAAGTTCTACTACATGTCATACAATGGTTTTCAAAAATAGAACCGAATCAAACAAACTTTTGTGTCCGTGTTCATGTAAAATAATGACCCTTTCAAGATATCTATGTCCCATTTCCAAAACTTGTATGTTTATTACCTTAAGAGGCAAAGTGAGATTTTTTTTATGTGATAGTTATGGATCATGAGAAGATAGTATTGTGATGCACTGTCTTGATGCAACCAGAGTAATTACAAAGATCCTAATCAGAGGAGATCATAAGGATAAAGAAGAGAAGTAATGACAAAAGGAGGGAAAAACAGAGAAAGAGAGAAGGAAACAGAAGGCAAAGAGATAAACAAAAACAGAGAAAGGGAGAACTTCATGATGAAGCTCTGAACGAATCTGTAAAAGTCGAGAAAACAGAAGTTCTAAAGCACTTCTGTTAGCACCGCAATTTTAGTCCATACAGGACATTTTTGAGACCTTTCACCTTTAGTACTGAAGGACCATAGATGTATATCTTTAGAAACCATCACATTTATGTTCATTTGACAGTCCAAGCAACGAATCTGACATATCCATCTCAAGGAATTAATCAATTATTTGGGAAAAATGCAAGTAAACACTTTTACTAAATAAGAATCAATGTGGTTAACAAGGAGCTGTAGAATGCTGCGGACTGCTAAGAGAGGCTCAGAAGCCTAGACTCCAGATGAAAGGTGGTGTGTTGTACACGACTTACTTGAGGAGGTACCAAAAGATAAGAGTCACAGGTGTATAATCACTGCAAAAGCTATCAGTCAAGACATGGATTTTCTATATATATCACTGAGGATAGGGAAAATAATCATAGCCAGAGAGTTCCATACACGTTAAGGTGGAGAAAAGAGTGATAGAAGACTTTTCATTACTAAGGAGTCTTAACTTTCCCCAAAGGTGTAAAATCTTATTATCTCTTTCATGGAGGCAGGCAAGCCCATTTGGGGCCACTGACCATAAATATGCATGAATCTACATACTAGAGTCATACACATCAAGTGTAGCACACCATGTATGTCAGCATGGTATTCAATATTTTTTAACTTAGGTACACATTGTGGAATTTGAAACAGCTGAAACTTGAAGTAGATCATCTCCTTTCTTCCCAGTCTGCCTCAGATCATACATCACGATGAATGGAAGCAATTATAGGCAGATTCAATGCTAACACCATCATTTATTGGAGTATAATCCTTATAGCCAATCAATGCTGTAAGTCACAATAAATTATATTAGACTTCTAGTATTACTTGAACATGTGGAGGGCTATGGATCAATGGGTATCTGATATTTGAAAAGCTCCCACATTCAGTTCTTACTGAATCTGTAATTAACAAATGAAAATAACCTAATCACAGGAAATTGTTCATTTGACTGCATTCTTGTTGTTGAGCACACTGTGTGCTAAGGAACAAGCATGAAGTGCTGCAGAATGTGGGCCTGTGCTCTTGAATGCCATGGTGCCCATCAGCAAATGAATGCATTTATCAGAGCATGTGAATAAAAATGGTTCATCCTTTTTAGGATGCTGATTCATCTGGCTTGAACACTATGTGATAATCAATGGTTGTTTTGTATTGAAAGACATAGTTGCTCTTTGCTACAGATTGGCTGGCAAATTTTCAAGAAAATATCAGCAAACCAAGTGGTTTAAAAAGTAATGTGTGAAGTATATGTGGAAGAGGTATAGGAAAAACCCAACTAGCAGTGGCTTTTGTGAATCAGAATTATTCCCAGCTCATATACATATCTTGTGTTTAAAAAGTAAAAAAAATAATCTAGCATACAACAAAACAGACATAAAGCACTTCACAACTACAGGATGTTTCAAGTTAGAGATGGTTGTCATAAATTGTTCCATTTAATTACTTTTTCTCTGTAATTTCTGTGCCAGAAAATTCCTGAGTCAAATACAGTGCACCAAGACTGAGCTAGTGCTTAGAATCATGGCTAGTGCTTAGAATCACGGACTATTTCAAAGAGTATTCACGTCTCTGAGACACCAACATACTCTATGTAATGTGGATTAAAATATTGCAACAATTATGTTTAGCAACTACTTAGTCTATTTTGTTTTTCTAGTTTTCTATGAACCACTGATATTCAACTGAATCTTAGCATTGGTCATAAAAGACAGTGCAGTGCCTCCATATGGTACATTTGGTTACAAGCATATTAAACATATTACACAAGCAGAGCTCAACACCACAGGTATTATTAAGATAAAAAACACAATGTTCCAACTAGATAATTCAGCAGTCATGAAAATAAACACTGACATATGCATCCAAAATCCAGGTGAAAATGGAATTGAGGGAACAGAGAGAAGAAAATAGCAGGTAAGAAAAGAGGACCAAACACTGTTACAATGGATCCAGAGTCACACACATACACACACAAAAAATGTTTTGTCACTTAGAGGTAGAGCACAGGGACAGAATTACTTAAGCTTTGTCTGACTTGTTAAGTACACATGAACAATCCTCTTAAATCAGCTCTGCTGAGAACAAATACAATGAGAGCTAACAGATAGGTCACATATTTGAGTTTAAATTTTATACTAGCAATAATTTTAAAAGTATAAAGTTTGCATGTCCAATGGGCCTCTCTTTCCAGTGATTTCTGAATAGGCCATCTTTTGATACATATGCAGCTAGAGACAAGAGCTCCGGGGTACTGGTTAGTTCATAATGTTGTTCCACCTATAGGGTTGCAGTTCCCTTTAGCTCCTTGGATACTTTCTCTAGCTCCTCCATTGGGGGCCCTGTGATCCATCCAATAGCTGACTGTGAGCATCCACGTCTGTGTTTGCTAGGTCCCGGCCTAGCCTCACCAGAGACAGCTATATCAGGGTCCTTTCAGCAAAATCTTGCTAGTGTATGCAATGGTGTCAGCAGTACAGGGGAACACCAGGGCCAAAAAGTGGGAGTGGGTGGGTAGGGAGTGGGGGTAGGGTATGGAGGACTTTTCGGGTAGCATTGGAAATGTAAATGAGGAAAATACTTAATAAAAATTTTTTTTAAAAGTATAAATAGGTGAACTGTGTATCTTTTGTTTAACAGATACCTGAAAAATGTCATTGCAATATGTGTTCATGTACAAACTAATTAATGCCTTGGCTAATTTCTTGCATACTAAATTTTTTACAACAAAAGACAATTTATGTTTACAGTTTGCCACCCCCACTCCCCTACCCACCCACTCCCCCTTTTTGGCCCTGGCGTTCCCCTGTACTGGGGCATATAAAGTTTGCGTGTCCAATGGGCCTCTCTTTCCAGTGATGGCCGACTAGGCCATCTTTTGATACATATGCAGCTAGAGTCAAGAGCTCTGGGGTACTGGTTAGTTCATAATGTTGTTCCACCTATAGGGTTGCAGATCCCTTTAGCTCCTTGGGTACTTTACTTTGAGAGTAGGAGTATGTGAACTGTAGGAGCCTGAGCCTCACGGTACTCTGGAGACATACTCAGGGTTACACAATTTGTAACTGTCTGAGGTCTTTCTGTCACACAATGTCCTCCTTAGTATGAATGGGGCATTGTGACCTTTTATACTAGCCATTTCATACTAATGAGCTACAAAAGCCATTTGCCCAAACCCTCAAAATGAGGTGTCTTTGCTCTAACACATGGATGGGAACACTTCCCCCATGTTCTGAATGAATAAACTATGAAACGTTTTTGTGATTAGTAAAAAGGGTTGCGTCATAAAGAGAAGATCGCACAAGGGCTAAGAGACTTTTCTCTCAAGCTTTACTTTCCCTTAATCGCCAGAGTCACAGAGAACCACAGTCACCTCACCTTTCAGTATCTTGGGGGCTTTATTTGTAAAATAGGAAGGTGCAGTTTTTACCTTCCTATTTTTCAGAATTGCCACATGTCTAACTAAAATCATATCTCACTCATCAAGGAAGGGTATAAAGGCCATAAAATGTAAGTGATCCAGTGTTTTTTGAAAGAGAAGCAAAATTTAAAATCCTGACACGCCCCTTACTCATATACTCAAGTATGTTCTAATAAAATTGGTAATATTTGATCCAGACAACCTATTTAAAAAACTAAACTAAACTATTACAGATGAAATATAGCCTTCCTCAATCAAGCCTCAATCCTCTGTGCCTTGCTTCCCACTTCAGTGCTAGCTGATAATGGTCCTGGCATAGACATATTTCTTAAGGTGAGAACATATAGATTACAGCAACATACACAATACTTGAATGTAAAATTGAGCTGGCAACCTCAATGAAGCTCCCAGACATTGGCACATTGGCAGCAGCATCACTGTTCCTGTATCACCACTTACAATATCTTTACCAAGAGTGTAAGTGTGCATGTGAGAATCTGAGGTTCAAAAGTGGCTTATGCAGTAGATGTAGAAAGTTTATAAGATCCATTGGAGAAGCACACCACAAACCTGCTTCTGATTTTAAATCAGAAATGGTGGGTGGATGAAGACCTCCTATGCTTTCATATTAACTGATATTAATGATTGATATTTAAAGTACTGTGGCCATATTGGTATAGAGATGTCTTTTGTTTTTCAGTTGCTACACTATATGGGAGGAAAAATCCTCCACTAAACACACCTAAAGTAGTACTAAAGAAAATGTTCATAATATTGACAGAAATAAGTACTTGTTCTTTAGTAATTTAAACAAATATTTTGGTTTAAAATATAATGTATTAATGAATCAAATTATAAGATATCATCCACTTTTATTCCGTGCTCTTCAGAAAGCAAATGGAAACTGGCAGAAACCAGACTTTCATAAAAGTAAGATGCCTATTTATGGGGGGAGAGCACTGTTAACCAGACCACTGTCACTGACGTCGTTTACATGTGTCATGTTTCAAAAATGATCATCTTGTTTTAATTTGCGTTTTAAATACCTAGACAGAGCCTCCACTCATTTCATTAAAACAGAAATCATTCATCAGGACAAAATGAAACTTGTGCAATATATTGGTCACAACTTACTTACAAGCATTTCTGATATCTTCTGTTGAAGGGAAGATTGCTCAAATTGCCAGTGATTATAATTTTTAATAAACAAACCTTATATACTCTCCCTACTTCCCTCCCTCCCTTGTCTTCTAATGTGATTGTGTTCAACAAGCATATTTTCAGTGGGGCCATTTCTATTACAGAGTGATTGAGCTCTGATTTACACATCAATTACCCACTTTCATGAAGATTTTCATGCTCCCCTAGCTGACATCAATGAAACATAACAGCACAAATGCTTTATTTCACACCAGTTTTGGATAACTGAGACTGATACCTAATCATATTGAGAGACAGTGTGCTATAATAAGGAAACAGTAAATACTTCCCTTTGAATATTACTACTACTTTTTATGAGCTTACTATTTACATGCTTATTTTAGTTGTTCATTTCTTTTTGTAAATATATTCCTCTCATCTCAAGTGTAGTGAGAACATGAACATAAGCATTTATAAAGATCAAACTACTATCTTTCAACTTTTTCAAAGAACAGAAACTTATTTTTCTGAGAAGATTTTAGGCCATTGTCACCAAACATCCAATAAATATTCACTAGGAGTGATCTTAGTTGTGCCTATATATATAGCCTGTTTTTTTATTCTTCCACATCTGTCCCAGAGGCTCTTCTTTGGTGTCACTTGGTTTACAATATTTGTATGAGCCACATGCAGTATGTGGCCTCTCACATTGTTCAAGAGCTATGTGTCAAAGAGCTTCAAGATTTCTCTTCATAACCTCAATAAATTGGAAACTATACACTTCATTGATGTTATTTTGGAATAGTTTTTACTTTCTTTCTCAGCTGTAAATTTCTTGAAACTTTTTATTATTCCGTCCCCTGGCCCCTGCCCTGAGAACCTAACATGGCACCTGGCATGACATAGTCATCCTCAGTAAATGTTTGTGGATTAGAGTCATTCATTAACGTATGAATGGATAGACATCAACATGTCTCATTGAACTTGAGCAGAAAAATATGCCTGTTATTTGTTCATTCAGTCAGTTAAAAAAAATATGTATTTAAAGCTGAACACTGAACTTGGCACATTTCCAGATAAATGGGAAGCAGAAATGCATTATTCTTCCCTGGTGACAGTTTCATTTAACACAAGTTCTTAGAGATAGACCCTGAATAGGAGATTAGAGTTGGAAACCCAGAAGAGATCAGATCAGAGAGGACAGGGTGGATAAAATGCTATCTGAAGTACAAAGGGCACTCCTAAAGCTAGGTTGTCTATACCTCCCTGATGATTCCAAGAGAACTGGCTTTAAAGTGTAGTCAGCTGTCTTGGACTCTATTCATTTGCTAGCGTAATCATTCCAAATCACTGCAACTATTGCTATTTTAGCAATACTCGTTTTTTATATCCTAGTTATGGAGGCTGCAATTCTAAAAATCAAGCAAGGTACTGGCATATTGGTTTCATTCTTTTTGGTAGTTGTAAAGAAGTTTATAATAATTTGTGGTCCATCTTTGGCCTTTCTTGACTTGTAGAAGCATCACCTCAATTTCCATCTTCATTTTCACATAGAATTCTACATTTCTACATTAACATTTCTGCATTTTTTTTCTATTTCCGTTTGTTTTTGAGACAGAGTCTTGTATAGTTCAATCTGGCTTGAACTTGGTAAGCAGGCAGTGATGGCCTTGAACTTACCATCTTCCTGTTTCCACATCTCCATTGTTTGGATTACAGGCACATGCCAATTTCTTTTTTTTTTAAGGATGAGAGTTATGTATGTTTATGGACTCTCACTTTTCCAGTATGCTATTCTCTTAACTAACATTTAAACCATCTTATTTTCAATTAAGCTCATTTCAGAGATGCTGAGGGCCAGGACACGTGAGTATACCTTGTTGAAATTCAACTCACAGTAGGAGAATGTCCTGATTGTTGTCAGCCATCTTTCAGGGCAAGAGGGAAAGGTCACACCTATAGGCTCATGTGTGAAAACAAATCCGGGGTTATAAGTTGCAGAGAGCAGAGCAGACATACTCTGCATAGAGTTTTCCTCTTCTGGTTTCATGCCTAAGTCAGATCTCTATAGGGGGTGCCTCAAGGAAAGAGACAGAGGCCAAAGGGTAGGCCTGCAGGGGGTGGAATTTGCTTGGGTAAATTTGGTGAGTGCCTGTGGATCAAAGGGTTTGGTGAGACATGAAAACAGTCAGTTTAAAATTGTCAATTATAAACTGCTCCTTAAGGGCATTAATTTCCTCAGTTTGAAAGTAATTAAGAATACTATTTCTGAGAAAATATTGTTTTAAATTAAGTAGTCATTGAAATTGCCTTACTTATAGTTAAGTGAAAATAAAACACCTTTTAAAATAGTCATTTATGAGAAGCCCAGAGGTTATATTACGATTTTAACTTGGAAAATATTTAATGAGCATGGAGAGAAACTAATTCATGTAATATTTTTTAAACTCAAAAGAAAGATATTTGGAGTAGAATGGGTGCAGGTGCCAATGGTATGGACTTAGGATAGGTAACAAAAGGCAGAAAAGGCAGAGGACCAACCATGTTAGGGATACAAAGCAGAGTACTATGCCTAATTCCCCAGGCCAGTAAGGTTGGGGAAGGACATTGAATGCAACCAAAATAAGTCTAACCATGAAAATAGCAACAGCATAGATTCATAAACTATCTGACCATAGAATACACAAACTGATCTCTGCCTCAAGCCAGAATTCAAACAGTCCACTGTGTACTTTACAGCCATTACAAGTGTTCAAAGTCTGCCAGTTTCTCTGTTATGAGTCATTAGCCCAGAATCCATGCAACCATTACTGATTAGAAAGAACAGACACACATAATCTTAAAGTAAATCAAGATTTAGATCTAACAGCTCCTCAAATCACAGCATCAACTCTGATTCATTTAAAGAGAGAAATATAAATAAGTTCAAGTTGACTCTGAAAACCACATGTAGAATACAGGGAAACATAAAGAAACAGGGTTCTAATAAGCTGTTACCTCTAATTAGTAATAGGAAACAAGGTAGAAGACAAGAGTAGAAGCAATAGTGCTTTGTATCATTATGTATATTTTACATAGTTTTAATTGTATATCATAATACAGTTTAAAATGTGGAACCTGTTAGAAATCTACAAATATATAAAATAATAGGTTTAATTTATTTTCTGATTATTTGTTTGCTTATTTGGCTTATAGTATCCATTTAAGCCTCCTATTGTTCCTTGAGATGTATTTTGGTAAACTCCCATGCCAACTAATTGCTTGTAGCTCTCATGGTTTGATCGTGCTGTGAGGAAGATGCTTAAAAGTCTTTGCTTTCTATTACTAATGAGTCAGTGATCCATTAGTGTTATAGTGAAGTCTCACTTTATAGAGTAAAGCTAGCTCTAATGTATTTTTAAGTGATTTGATACAAAAGCAGAACTCATACAGATAACCCAAGAAAAAGGAAACTTAAAGACTCTTCAATATCTATTGTGTAATGGAGGCCCACTTGCAGAGGGATATGTGCATATGGAAGGGAAGAAGTAATAAGTTTTATGGAGTAGTCAGAAAGTCAAAGGTATGCTAACTGATATGAGACACATTCTGATTTGTCTGCAAGAGAACATTTTTATCAGGAAGAGACATCCCAATCAAACAATGTTGGTTATTGGACCCTACCTTTTAGACAGTAATTGTAATGTGGACAGAAAACCTTAGTTTGTTTCATTGAAGAGAATGCCTTCAGAAGACATTTTAACCTGATTTTACAAAGTTCTTTATGTGGTGAGTACTATTGTAAAAAAGTGACAACCTTTGAATATTAGATTCATCTCTAGCTGCATATGTAGCTGAAGATGGCCTAGTCGACCATCACTGGGAAAAGAGGTCCCTCGGTATATGCAGTACAGGGGAATGTCAGAGCCAAGAAGCTGGAGTGGGTGGGTAGGGGAGCAGGGCAGAGGGAGGGTATAGGGAACTTTCGGGATAGCATTTGAAATGTATATAAAGAAAATATCTAATAAGAAAGAGAGAAAGAAAGAAAGAAAGAAAGAAAGAAAGAAAGAAAGAAAGAAAGAAAGAAAGAAGGGAGGGAGGGAGGGAGGGAGGGAGGGAGGGAGGGAGGGAGGGAGGGAGGGAGGGAGGGAGGGAGGGAGGGAGAAAGGAAGGAAAAAAGAAAGAAAGAAAGAAAGAAAGAAAGAAAGAAAGAAAGAAGGAAGGAAGGAAGGAAGGAAGGAAGGAAGGAAGGAAGGAAGGAAGGAAGGAAGGAAGGAAGGAAAGAAAGATGACATTTCTATTAAAATGAAATCATTCAATAATGGAGTTTTATTGCACTCTTATGGTATCATTGTTGATCAAAATTCATTTGAGTAATCACTTATGCTTGTTTTACTAAAAAGAATCTATGCCATTTGTATTCCAAGAGCACTTTTATAAGCCAGGACATTTTGTAGGGATTTCAGGATTAAGATGTAGCCGTGGATGAACTGTCCTTTGTCTGAAGTATGAGTAGGGCTTAACTCATGTTTGCCTGTGACTCTGCAAGTGTTCTTTTCTACTGAGAAGATGAATATCTTTTGGCTCAGATAGTTGCTTCTAGATTCAGTTCCTGTTATTGTTCTTCCTCAGTGTAACAAGTCTATTTTTGTAATAACTTCTTTTGCCTTGAAGGCATTTCTTCAATCAACAAAGTAGAATTTTTCATAATAGAATCCTTTAGTTCCCCAAAGATGCGTGATCTTTGATTTGCTTTCTTGTAATACAGAAATAAATGGTTGTTTCAGGTCTAGTCTATTAGAGTTAGGCACACATAAATGAATCAAATACAAACATTTCTTTATGAATGATTATCTCCTCAGCAAGTACCAGAAGTTGTTACATGTGAAATGATTGAGATTCACCCTGAAGAATGTAATAAGATTGATCTAACATGTAATTTTATCGTGACAGCTTAAGAACACTATTCCTGGGTTATTTCTAAGGGAAATCAAGCTGAAGAACCAAGTTATAGAAAAAGAAAATTAATATTTATGTTTTGGGAACATTTGGGTTGATATTGACTTGTGAACTACTTCATTTAATGATCATTTGGTGTTGATATTTCAAAGATCATGGTTGAATATATAGGTAGTATAAGGACAAAATGTTCTCACCCCTAGTTTTTTATCTTTAAATAAGCATTGTTATCTTTAACTTACCAATTGTCCCCATATCATTACAAGGTGCCTATGTAATAAAATGTTGTATGGTAAAGGTAAAGCATAATCAGTGTGCCAGTGATGTTGTCCATTAGCTGTGAGCAACCATCAATAGTTCACAGAACTCTTTCTTAATTGCTAGTGTGTCAACATTTGCACTAACTGAATGAAGAGAACATAAACACCATTCCAACTTTATGTACTAGGAAGCCCAGGCTTATTTGCAGTAAATGATTTATTATTGATAAAGCATCTAGTAATTGAAAGAGTCTCTGTGACATCTTCAATGGGTAGCACCCCGCTTTAAGCCTTTCTTCCCAGTAAAAATAAAAGTTATTCTTTTAGTAGATGTCAGGTTTTTATTTGCCTCCTTTTAGATTTTTACTCTTTGTAAATGTTTTAACTATTATTGTAGCTTTAATATTTGCAATTTGTTATAAAGTGTCATGTGTGAGACTGTAATCCCTATGCATTTGTAGTTTTGCTAGGCCAGTCAAAATAATTTTGTCTAAAACTCACTCCCTGTGCTATTTTTTCTTTTTTTTCCAGATTGATAATTTCATGCGTGCACATAATGGATTTTCATCACATTTGCTGCCCTATTCTCTCTTCTCTGACTCCTCCCACATCTCCCCAACCTCACGCACTCTCATTAAAAAATAAAACTGTGTGAGATCGCTTCTGCTCTATGGATGGGGGTACATGTCTACATTTCCTTTCAGCTTTAGAACCCCATTTGTCACAGGCCCATGCAGGCCCTGTACACACTGCCAGAGACTGTGAGTTCATATGTGCATTCATCCGGTGGTGTCTAGTAGAGCTTGTTTCCTTGATGTACTCCATACATTCTAGCTCTTATACTCTTCTGCCTCTTTTTCTTCAGCGTTCTCTGGGTCCTGAGGGCAGGGGAATTTGATGGAGACATCCCACTTAGAATTATTTCAAGATCTTCCTCTCTTTGCATATTGTTCAGGTGTGGGTGTCTGGTTCCCATCTGCTGCAGGAGGAAACTTCTCTGATGACTGAGCAAGAAACTGATCTATGAGTACAGTAGAATGTCATTGGGAATCCTTTTCAGTTCTGTATTTCCTTAACAGGAAAATGGTATTTGGTTTCCAGTATATTCCCTGGCCAATCTATTCTTAGATTCTTGGACATCTAAGCATTGTCAGGGATGGGTCACATCTCATGGAGTATGCCATAAATCTAATAAGATATTCGTTGGATACTCCCACAATAGTTTTACAATTACTATATCAGTATATCTTGCAGGCAGGACACCATTGTAGATCACAGAGTTTGGGGCTGAGTTGATGTTTAGCTTTCTCCCTTGGTAGTCATCAGACTACCTCACAATACCATAACTACTAGTCCACAGGGGTAAAGGCATTATGTAGGCACGAGCTTGATTTCTCTGGATTCAGTAAGTAGTGTAGGTATTGTCTTCAATAATAGGTCTTTATTGTCCTTTTGTGGAGAGAAACCAAAATCCCTGACAATAGCTTTGTTTGGAGGTTACCAAGGGGCTGTACATGTAGCTTACATATATACAGAAACTTCTTTGTGTTTGTTCCTGGGCTGAGAGAAGAGACTTAAAAGCTTCTGTCTTTAATATGTTAAAAACAAGCTAATGGCAAACAAGGACAATGACAATTAAACCATTAATAATGTGACAGTTAGCAGGGGCTATCCCAAAATCTGTTGCCTATACTGGGGTTTGTTCTTCTAGCTGGGCTCCTTTGACTGGCTTGAGTGGAAGAGAATGCACTTAGCCTCCCAGAGACTTGAAGAGCCAGGGTAGTGGAATATCTCGGGGGTACCCCACCTGCTCAGAGGAGAAAGAGAGATGGGGAAGGATTGTGGGACAGGGTAACTGAGAGGGGGATGAGAGGGGTGTAAAGTTAATAAGTAAATATATTAAAAATAAACATTTGAAAAAAAAGAATGTGCCAGTTGATCCATTTTAAGAAGTAGTATAAAGCCATCAGCACACATGAAGTGAAATGCATTCAACTTCAGAAAGAACTGGGTACTGCTCAATGCAACATGGACATTTCTTGAACAGTTAGGCTTAATGAAGAAACCAAAATGTAAAAGATCACATATTATCATTCAGTAAAGGTAAAATATTCAGAATAGACAAAGTGAAAAAGTTCTAAGCTCTTGATCTCTATTGGCTAAAGACTTGTAGGGCAGAGTGATCTTTAAAAGATGCAGTTTCCTTTGTGATTGATCAAGCTTTTCCTGAATATATACCACAACGGTCCTACAATTCAGTGACTATATTAAATGTCATTGCACTATGCACTTACAATGGATAAAATTGCACGATATGAACTGTATTTCAATAAATGTAGTATGCATGATAAAATGAAAGGAAGAAACAGAAGACATGAGACTAGAAGAAAAATAAGTTGACATAGATGAGAGGCCAGACAGGTGGCTTTGGAAAGTTCTGCTCTTCTCCCCAGAGAGTGCTTCTATAGGCCTTCTGGGTACAATGTATCTCTACTCCAGTTTTCAGAAAGTGTCCTACATTGAAATACTAAGATTCTCCCACCATAATTTCTGGTAGTGTTGGTGCAACTATTGCTTTACAAAGTAAAGATGAGAGGGAACCAAAGGATGTTCACTGGCCATTCCTCTAAGAAAATGTAAAAAATGTTAGTATAGAGGTGCTTTTTACTATACTAGAATACAGCCAATCCCATATTACACAGCACTATTTTAACTTATTATATTTTAAACATTTAAAAATATTATCCCTTTTTAATGCTTCTTCAAGTATCTTTGTAAAATAGTTAAATGAAGTGAACAAGAGTTATAAGTTTCATGAAATATTCAAGCAAACCATACTTAAATTGGTTATTATTCTACCCATCCCAGCCTTTCTTGCAGCATATGAACTTAATTTTTATAATCATTTTAGGTTCTTACCATTTGGATATAAAAACAAATGTGTCTTTTTTTCTATATTTAGCTCTGAACTAAATTTCTAAACATTTTCCCTCTTGACAGTTTCTAATGCAATTCAATCTTAAAGAAAGTTTGCCAATGGGTATAACGAAGACTCACTTACTCTTGAGTATGCTGGAAACAGGAGTATGCTGTCAAACTTTGAGTAGTAGAAAGAGAGAGCTACTTTGAAAATGTGAAAACCTGGCTTCTATGCTCTGAATTTTTCTTGGAACCTGCTGTGGAACCCATTACCTGTTTTAGTTCAATTTCTTCATCTGTAAAATGAGGGCAACACAACTAGATGATTGCTAAAGTGTCTCCCTGCTTTAGTGCTCCTGTTCTAAAAGAGAAGTCTGCATTGTCTACCAACTGAACTACCACTGTGAGCTAATGGATATAGCATAATTGAACTTTCCAGATCTCATTGAATCTACATGTGTCCTGGGTTTATTGCTCCACAAATGGACCTGGGGCTTCTAATGTACAAAATGAGTGTTACCTACATTTGAGATCAGATCTAAGGACAAGCTTGGGAGAGTGTGTGAGAGAAAGAAAAGATTGGAGAAGGAATGACTTCAACATGAAGAGAGGAGGAAATGAAGTTCAGGTCTTCCTAGACACTCACTTAAAGCTCAGGACAGCTCCCCTTGTTTTATGTTTGCCCTGTATAAGAAAACGGAATTTATCTGCTACTGTAGACTTGAGAGGAACATATAAAAGATATAAAAGCCCAGAGAGAGAGAGAGAGAGAGAGAGAGAGAGAGAGAGAGAGAGAGAGAGAGAGCTGTCTCATCATCATGCTGTATACCAGAGGAATTAGCAGACACTTTACTAGGAACAACTTTTTTTCTATGTTTTCCTATCAGCTAGGACATGACTGACATAGGGTCCCAAAGCGTAGAAGAAATGGGCACAAGCCTTTGAGTTATTAACCAAAGGATCTATTTGGTTTTAAGTGGTCTGAGTTTTTATATCATCCTGGTATAATTAATATCATTATGTCTAGGAGGAAAAAGTTAGAAAACATCCTATCTTGATCAGAGTTGTGAACCATCAAGTTGAGATTTTGGGCACTACTTCTCAATAGGAAGGTGGGTTCTTTTGTTAATGAGACTGACTCAGCCTTTCCTTGTCTCCTTGAGTACACTCAGCCTGTCCATCAATGGGATCCTTGCCTCCTTTCTATGTAGCCTCCACAGCTGTTCTCCCACAGGAAAAGAAAAGTCCAAGAATAAAGATGCATCAAATCCTCAGGGGATAGACAGACTTTCTTGCAGTCTCTGCAGGGTTCACAGGTTCAAATGCAACCTGCATGAATTGTAAGAACTTTAATTGAGTAGATAAAGAGGGCCTCATAATTATAAACGGCAGTAGGTATAACAAGAGGCTAAATACATAGCTATGGTTTTAATTAGCTGGTGCTTCAAATTAGTAATGTTGGTTTCAGTCAGAAATCAGTGACGTTATACACTGAAAACCTCATCACCATGTAGTTCATTACTCATTAGACTTCACTGTGTGAAACTTTCAATACAACACCATGCTGGGCTTGAAAGGAAAAAGTTGAACCTATTTGGTTGCTGTCCAAGAGCAGTGGAAGTCTATGGAGAGTAAATTCTTTCTCACCAGAGATATGAGAATTAACTGTTCTTTGTTAGATGTGTTAAAAAATGCAGCAGGGAGTTTTGCCTGCAACAGATAACGCCCGTGTGCACGCTCAATCTGCTATTCAAATTTGCATCTGGAATTTGGTAGCTAATGAACTGATACAAAATGCAGCCAAGAGCCTCCTAACAAATCAAAGCTAGGGCTAAAGCTCCAAAAGTGCCCTTATTGCTGGCCGCTTGAAGGGCTGTCATGCAACTTAAAGCACATTTCCTTTTCTTCTCTCTCTCTCCCTTTTTGCCTTCAGGGTTTTAATTATGTCTTTCCCTCAGAGGAGAAAGAAGGTAGTTTGCAAAGCCAAGAGACCAAAGCACTTCAGTTTTCTTCATGGGAGAATTAAATGTGATCTATGGGCTTGTCATTTTGAGCTGTCAGGTGCAAAAAATGAACAGATAGCTAGGAAACTGACATCTTGCTCACATTTACTCAGAAGCAGGAGACTTCAATTCTTGCTTTTGTGTTGAAAATCATTTGCTATGGAAAGAAATTAATGTCCTTCTCTATTGCAAAAACAAAATCCTACTACCTTTACAATGCTAAATACTACCTGAAATTATTATTCCATTCCACCATGTGCATATTTTTTGTACATTTCTGACAAACTGATATTCTTTTATTACTTGTGACTACTTTTGGTATTGAGGTTATAGAACCATGCCACAGTAAAAGGACTGCAAGTTGTTACTGTGCCTGGTTGATTTCAAATCAGCCTTCAACATGGATATTGAACACATGGTACCACATTATGTAAGGTTTTTGGCCTCAGATGGGGGTCACACTGATATTACTCACAGAACATACTCAAGAGTGAATTATGTGCTATACATATTCTGTATTATGAAAGCTAGAGGTGCAGTTTAATACTCTAGAAATTCATCAATTTAAAGTGGAAAATTAAGGTGGTTTATGTTGACAATATCCCCATCCATTAAAGTACTGAGTTTGACAATTCAAAGATTCCTATGAAGAGTGAATGATTAAGTGTAGTAGCATCACATAATCCTTATATATTAAAGTATATAATTAATTCACTAGACAAGTGGCTCTCAACCTTCATAATGCTTAGACCTGTCAATACAACTGATCAGGTTGTAGTGACCTCAACCATAAAATTATGGTCATTACTACTTAATAACTGTAATTTTACTATTGTTAGGAATTGTAAATATCTGATATTCAGGATGGTTTTAGGTGACCTCTGTGAGAAAATTGTTCAACTCCCCAAAGGGGCCATGATCTACCAGTTAAGAACTGCTGCTCGAGGCCCTTATTTTGAAGATGAAGACTATGGTACTTCTAAGTGAATGAGTTAACTAGGCACTGGAGTTTATGATGCATTCAGAAACACTAACTCCACTTGTATACTCATATACATCTTTGATTCCTGCTTTTAATCATTCTATCATAAGTGTTACTTTTATAACATCCATCCCATTATTACACCAGTGGGCATATTTTGCTAGCTAGTTGTAGTTGTGCCTCTCAGGTTCATAAACAGATACCCTGCGGAAAAGACCCAAATGTAAACAGGAAATTTATTTATGCTGCATGTAAATCTTATGCTCTGGGAGTCGGGGCGGGGACATCCCCATAGAGACAAGGAGTGGGGAGGAGGTATGAGATGTGGAACAGTCTGGTGTGGACCGGGAGAGGGGAGATAAAATCCGATGTAGAAAGAAAGAAAGAAAGAAAGAAAGAAAGAAAGAAAGAAAGAAAGAAAGAAAGAAAGAAAGAAAGAGAGAGAGAAAGAAGACAGAGAGAGAGAGAGAGAGAGAGAGAGAGAGAGAGGGGAGGGGAAGGAAGGTAGGAAGGAAGGAAGGAAGGAAGAAAGAAAGAAAGAAAGAAAGAAAGGAAGGAAGGAAGGAAGGAAGGAAGGAAGGAAGGAAGAAAGAAAGAAAGAAAGAAAGAAAGAAAGAAAGAAAGAAAGAAAGAAAGGAAAAAAATCTTATGCTCCTAGTGCAGTGTAAAGCATATATACATATAATCAAATATATATATATATATATATATATATATATATATATAAAATCAAAAAGGAATTCTAAGTATTTATTTATTTAACCAATCAGATTTATGTATCAATAAATTCTCAGTTTACAACATGCCAATACAATAATTTCAGAAACAACTGATAATGATAGAACCTTTATCCCAATTATTGTTTTTTGTGTTTTAATTTTTGTGTTTTTTTTGGGGGGGGGTTCAAGACAGGGTTTCTGTGTAGCCCTGACTGTCCTGGAACTCACTTTGTAGACCAGGCTGGCCTCAAACTCAGAAATCTGCCTGCCTCTGCCTCCCAAGTGCTTGGATTAAAGGCGTGCGCCACCATGCCCGGTTTCCAATTATTGTTTTTTGAGAAGAATGTATGCAAAATATTTTATTGATACTACCTATATTCAGTACAAACAGAGTTAGGAATTGTCCATAGGATTGTGGTAATAAAGGTTTTCCATTCACACAGGACCTAAAGTAACCTTATTAACATATTAGACGTTCATAGTTTACAAATGCTAAATATACAATATCAAAAGTCTTTTTCATATATTTATTCTTACATATTAGATTGTGGGGCTGTGCATGAGTTTCTTTCTTTTTTTTTTAATTGGATATTTTCTTTATTTACGTTTCAAATGTTATCCCCTTTTTTGGTTTTCCTCCCTTCTGGAAACACCCTATCACATCCTCCCTCTCCCTGCTTCTATGCAGGTGTTCTTCCACCCATCCACCCACCCACTCCCACCTCCCTGCTCTTGATTCCCTTAAACTGGGGCAACTATCAAGCCTTCATAGGACCAAGAACCTCTCCTCCCATTGATGCATGACAGGCCATCCTCTGCTACATTTGCAGTTGGAGTCATGTGTACTCCTTTGTTAATGGCTTAGTTCCTGTGAGTACTGGTGGGTCTGGTTGGTTGATATTGATGTTCTTTCTACGGGGTTGCAAATGCCTTCAACTCCTTCAGTCCCTTCTCTAATTCCTATATTAGGGACTCCACGCTCAGTCCAATTGTTGGCTGTGAGCATCCTCTGTATTTGTAAGGCTCTGGCAGGGCCTCTCAGGAGACAACCATACCAGGCTCCTTTCAGCAGGCACTTCTTGGCATCCAAAATAGTGTCTGGGTTTGGTAGCTGTATATGGGACGAATCCCTAGGTGGGACAGTCTCTGGGTGGCCTTTCCTTTAGTCTCTACACTTTATCTCCATATTTGCTCCTGTGAGTATTTTGTTCTCCTTCTAAGAAGTACCGAAGCACCCATACATTGGTCTTCCTTCTTGACCTTCATATGGTCTGTAAATTGTATCTTGGGTATTCCGAGCTTCTGGGCTTATCAGTGAGTGCATATCTAATGACTTTTTTTGTGATTAGGTTACCTCACTAAGGATGATATACTCCAGATCCATCCATTTGTCCAAGAATTTCATAAATTCATTCTTTTTAATAGCTGAGTAGTATTCCATTGTGTAAATGTACCACATTTTCTGTATCCATTCCTCTGTTGAGGGGTATCTGGGTTCTTTCCAGCTTCTGGCTATTATAAATAAGGCTGCTATGAACATAGTGGAGCATGTGTCCTTATTACATGTTGGAGCATGTTCTGGGTATATGCTCAGGAGTGGTATAGCTGGGTCCTCGGTATCCCTAATCAAAATCCCTTGCCAAAGTGAGACTCCAGATCTTGAATAACATATATCTTCACGTTTTTCAAAGTGTGTAATTCAGACTTTGTGTATAATACCTGGCCAAGTAATTGGAAATTGCACATGGTCTTTCTTTCTTTCTTTCTTTCTTTCTTTCTTTCTTTCTTTCTTTCTTTCTTTCTTTCTTTCTAATAGATATTTTCTATATTCACATTTCAAATGTTATACCCTTTCTTTATTTCCCCTCCAAAAACCCACCTATCCCACACACACACCCCCCTCATGAAGCCACCCACTCCTAATTCCCTGTCCTGGCATTCCTTTATACTGGGGCATAGAGCCTTCACAGGACCAAGGGCCTCACCTCCCATTGATGACTGACTCTATGCTACATATGCACCTGGAGACATGAGTCCCACCATGTGTACTCTTTGGTTGGTGATTTAGTCCCTGGGAGCTCTGGGGATCCTGGTTGGTTCATATTGACACTCCTCCCATGGAGCTGCAAACCCCTTCAGCTCCTTGGATACTTTCTCTAGCTCCTTCATTGGGTTCCCTGTGCTCAGTCCAATGGATGGCTGTGAGCATCCACTTCTGTATTTGTCAGGCACTGACAGAGTCCCTCAGGAGACATCTATATCAGGTTCCTGTCAACAAGCACTTGTTGGCATTCACAATAGTTTCTGGTTTTGATGACTATATATGGGATGGATTCCCAGGTGGGACAGTTACTGGATGCCCTTTCCTTCCGTTTCTGTTCCACACTTTGTCTCTGTAACTCCTCCCATAGATATTTTGATCATCCCTCTAAGAAGGACTGAAGTATCCATACTTTGGTCTTCCTTCTTCTTGAACTTCATGTGGTCTGTGGAAGTCTAAGTAATTAAATAATTTAGTTAATATTTATGTGTCCACCACCACTTAAGATTGTTTAATCCCTGCAAACTCACTCATGATCATTAAAATATGGAATAGGCTTTGGGAATAGTTCCAGTTTATATAAAGATTCATACTTTAATAATTTGTTTCCTTTGTATTGTGTGACATATATGGATTCATGGCCCCAGGTGACTAATATCATGATATGACCTTAATTTAGCCCTCTTCTGTATAGTAAACTACTTTTGCACATTTTGAAATTGTATCTGCTAATCAAAATTACAAAAGACAAGATTTCTACATAATTGTATATCCATGGGTATAATTTCTAATGAACAAATTTCTGTTTTTTTTTTCTTATTATTTCTAAATTCAGTACAGATAAGAAAAGGGTTCTCTATGCAGATCTGTTGGGGACAATTGATTTTGCATCTTTTTTCTTCTTAGGGATAATAAGGGAGATCTACATTTCTTCATGGTTAATTAATATTTTCTTTGTTTGTCTTTTCCTTTTCATGTCAGTCACTATGAACAAGACCGTAGTGCACTTAAAAAAAGGGAATGGGAACGAAGGAATCAAGAAGTTCAGCAAGAAGAAGATCTCTTTTCTTCAGGCTTTGATCTTTTTGGGGAGCCCTACAAGGTAGCTGAATATGTATGTAATTTATCTTTTTGGACAATACTTTCTTGCTACTGTTTTGAATTTGCTTATTTACACTAACATTATTTTTTAGGCCATAAAAGTTATTTTACAAGTAATATTGTTACATTGGGGGCAATTGAAAGTTTCAAAAGATGTGTGCCAGAACAAAATTTGTATTCGCTGACTTGTAAGACTTTCTGCCTTCAAAAAGAGCCCCTCACAGCCCTACCCTTGTTATAAGAATTATCCCTTTTATGTTTCTTATGTGCTTAGCTGAGCAACCCTTGTGGACATTATTAGAATGCCAGTGGATAGATAGCACTACTCATCTTCCCAATCAGTGTCATCTAATGCAAAATTGGTGCCCCCTTTTCCAGTTTAATTTAAGATTCATGGTTGGTAGTTCTAATAAGGTTTTGAAAATCCTTGGCTTCTTGGCAAGGGAAAATAGCCCATCATGTTTCCTCAAGGCTAATAAGAATGGTTTAGGTAGATTGTTCAACCAGAGGATAGAATGAAGTAAGATTGATTTTTTTTCCAGTGGCATTCAGCCTCCTATGTAGCTCCATGAGTGATAAACATCTATGGCTACAAGTATTTATTTATTTTTGGATGACTATATCTGACCATTCTTTTGGTGGTAGAAATTAGAGGTAACTAGAAAGAGATTAGAGGGGAGGAGTTTTATTGTATTACTGGCAACTGGTTGGTTTTTGTTTGTTGCTGTTTTAGTAAAACTTATTAGTAGTATAATGTTTAATGAAACTAAACCAATAAAAGCAATAAATGAATGAAAATTCAAGAGGTTATTAAAGGAGGGTATCTTTTAAAGGACAGTGGCTTCTAGAAAATCAAAGTCCTCAACAAATATAGAGTAAGTTCAGAGTCTACTTTGGCATAAAGTTGACAGTTTGCATTGGTGACTAGTAAGTCAAGAGTTTGGCTACTTTGTTAAGAATGAGTAAAGCCTTCTTGATTTAGATACTTGGGAACCTTTAAAGTTCTGAAAGGCTGACATAATAAAGCACTAATTTTCAAATATTTGGCAATTCATATATACACACAGCATTTTCCAATTTTAATTGATCCAATTTATGTAGTATATTTAAATGTGTATATTCATATATATATATATGTGTGTGTATATATATATATGGTTAATTTAATTTACATATTTTGAAGGTCCACTATGTGCTGGTAATTGTTTTAGACAAGTTTACAAATAAAAACAAAATATGATCCCTATTTTCAGGGAAATTCTTGTGACGAGAGTGTGTTGTGTCATGATGAGCACTGTTGATAGAAATGGAGAGAGGAAGATTAAGGGGCTACTGTATTTGCTAAGAGAAACTTATGACAAGATGGATTTATGATAACATATGGAGGTTAAAAGGATAAGACAAGATTCCTAACTAAATGTAATATAGGATAAGAAGGATAGAGTATTTTGTTTTGTATGTTTCTTACCTGAAGACATGGTGGTTATCATCAGTAAGTAGTTTAGGAAGAAAGCAACATTGACACTTGTGAAAAAAAATAATTCAGGTTTGACCATGTTGTATTTGATATACAAATGGGATTACATAGAAAAGGCATTGGAGACCCACATCTGGAGCTTATGGGACAGGTCAAGGGAGAGATTTGAGGGTTACATGGAAGCTTGTGAGACTGGATACTGTTATCAGTACCAAAGGTGATGTCAAGATAAGGGTGGTAAGAAGTGAGTGAGTGCTGAAAAGAAAATTAACAGGCAGAGCTCTTGCATTAGGGAACATTTAATGACAGCCAGGCATGGTGGTGCACGCCTTTAATCCCAGCACTCAGGAGGCAGAGGCAGGCAGATTTCTGAGTTTGAGGCCAGCCTGGTCTACGAAATGAGTTCCAGGACAGCCAGGGATATACAGAGAAACCCTGTCTTGAAAAACAAACAAACAAACAAACAAACAAACAAACAAAACCATTTAATGAGAACCAAGGAAATAAAAGTTTTTCTGGGTGAACAGATTTGCTACTAATGTTTCTCCAGGAAGTCAGACACTATAAGGACTATAAATTTGTTTTTGAACCTAATGGTTAAGTATAATTTATGACCATAGGAAAATTATGGGCAAACAATTGCCAGAGTTTGGAGAATGCACAGAAAATGGTAAATAATATGAACTTTATCTTGTATGTGGAAAGGACATCATGACCTTGGAGAATCCAAAAAATGTCTGTAGCAGCAACAGCCATCAAGTTGTTTCACAAAACATTGTTCAAATGATGGACACACTAAAACTCATTTTTGGGTTACAACGGAAATGTTTATCAAATTGAAAATCAAGCTTTGTGGCAGTGGGACTAGAATTCCATAAATCTTTCTATACCACACTTAAGTCAGGACTTCATAATATGTCCAATACTATCAATGGTTCATAAATAGACAATAATAGGTTCCTTCCCTTGCACTTGCTGATTTTTCTTGACATGATGAACAATATAGAACTCTTTATTAATTTATTTCTATTCTTGAACTGTGCCATATTCACAATAGAAAGAATAATGACTTTCTCAAGATTTGGTTGTTGGTGGAAACTTTCTTCCTAGGGATATTTGTAGCTTGAGATTTTGAAAGTCAAGTTTTTGCTATGGTATTGACAAGGATGATTTGACATATGGAGCCATATGGCATGACTTTATGAGTATAAAAACACTTGGAGGAAGTGATATGTCCCTACTATATACTAGGGCTTTATATAGGTATTTTTTTCTTTCTTTCTTTCTTTTTTTTTTCCCAGAGCTGAGGACCAAACCCAGGGCCTTGTGCTTGCTAGGCAAGCATTCTGCCACTGAGCTAAATCCCCAACCCTATATATGTATTTCTTTAATCCTTATAAGTTGGATATAATTTGTCACAATGTTTTTTGAGGAATTTTCTAAGAACTTAGTTGTTTCCTCAGAACTTCATAATTTCTCTAGTTCATAGTTTTCCCTGCTTTTTTGTTGGTTTACATTTATGTTTTTATTATTTCTTTTCTTCTCCTTTCATTTTATTTTTTCCTTTTGGTTTTTGATATGTTTTTATTTATTTATACAGTTTATATCTCAATCAACCCCCCTCCCTCCTCTTCTCCCAGTGCCACCTTCCTATACCCCTCCTCCACTACCCACTCGCTCCCTTCTTCCTCAAAGAGGGGAAAGGCCCCAGTATGTACAAATCTGCCCTGGCAATTCAAGTTGCAGCAGGACTATGCACATCCTCTCCCACTGATGATTCGACAAGGCAACCCAGCTAGGGGAAAGGGATCTGATGAAAGACAACAGAGTCAGAGACAGCCCTGTTGGGAACAAAATAAAGAGGGGCCCCAGGGGAGAGCCCTGGGGAAGTGGGAAAAGGGAAAAGATGCCCCGCCAGAGTTTACCTATTCTCTGGACAGTCAGGCATGGGAGGGCTGCTATCTATCCTATCCACTCATCCCTGGGTGGGCGTTCCTCTATCCCACTCTTCAGGGGGTGGCCAAGGGGCAGACCTGCCTGGAGACCCCCTAGGGCTGCTTTGCTAGAGCCACCAGTGTTATGGGAGAGAGGGAATAGGGGAAGAGGTTCCCAACACTGACCAGAGTGCACAGCAGAACGTGAAGGAGCAGAGCAGAGACTCTATGGTTTAAGAGCTTTATTATAGAAATGCAGGGGAAAGAGAGAAGGTAGGAGAGAGAGAGAGAGAGAGAGAGAGAGAGAGAGAGAGAGAGAGAGAGAGAGAGAGATGGATGGGGTGGGGGGAGAAAGGCTGGAGAGAAAGAGGAGAGGAAAGGAGAAGACAAAGAGAAAGGGAAGAGGAGAGAGAAGTGAGAGAAGTGAGAAGTGAGGGGACAAAGGAGTAAGAGTAAGAGAGCCAGGTGGGGGCTGAGCACCCCTTTTTATGGACTTTACTGTTGCTGGGTAACTGGGGAGGAGTTTAGTCTGAAGGTCAGAAGCTTGGGTCATTGCTTACATGAATACTGACCATGCTTCTCTTGTGGTGGCTGTGGGAGTTGGTACTTTAGGCAGGGGCCAGAGTTCCAGGAGCATGAGGGAACGCCCACCATGTCATGTAGGTGAATTATGACCATCGGGGTTCAGACCTCAGCTCGACTGGATACCAGCCTGCAATTACCCACACAGCCCCATTCCAATTGTTATGGGATCCACATGAAGACCAAGCTGCACATCTACTACAAATATGTAGAGGGCCTAGGTCCAGCCAATACATTCTCTTTAGTTGGTGGTTCAGTCTCTGGAACCCCCTAGGCCAGATTTGTTTACTTTCTGTAAGTCTTCCTGTGGTGTCCTTAACCTCTATGGCTCACACACTCTTCCCTGAACTCGGCCTATTGTTTGGCTGAGGCTCGCTGCATCTATTTCCATCAACTGCTGGATGAAGCTTCTTATGAAGACTGTTTTGCTAAACTCCTGTCTACAAGCATATCAGAGTATCATTAATAGTGTCAGGAGTTATTTATCTCCCATGGGATGGGTTTCAAGTTGAGCCTGTCATTGAACGTTTTATTGGAAGGACAAATCTTGGGTTGAAGTTTTTCTGGGTAGGTTTTGAAATCCTCTTCTACATCTGTCTCCATATCCCCAACTGCTAAGAATGTCCACTAGGGTCATCCCCATAGAATCACAGGAGTCTACTCTGTTTTGGGAATATGGCTTCTCCCAGAGATACAAAAGTCTGACCAATTTCTACTCTTTCCTCAGCCCTCTTTGTTTTATTTATTTATTTTTTTTACAGTTTTAAAAATCTGTTTGGGACATTAAACATAATAGAAGTAGAAAATAATCTCTTATGAAGTCCTCTATGTAAGGAAATTGTGTCAAGTTCCTGATTAGACAGAAACTATTCCATCTCCAAGGGAGAATACAGAGTGTAACTGTGGCTTCATAGAATGAATTGGGTAGTGTTCCTTCTGTTTCTATTTTGTGTTAATAGTTTGATGTGTATTGGTATTAGGTCTTCTTTGAAGGTCTGATAGAATTCTGCACTAAACCCAACTGGTCCTGGGCTTTTTTTGGTTGAGAGACTTTTAATGACTGCTTCTATTTCTTAGGGATTGTGGGACTGTTTAGATGGTTTATCTGATCCTGATTTAACTTTGGTATTTGGTATCTGCCTAGAAAATTGTCCATTTCATCAAGATTTTCTAGTTTTGTTGAGTATAGGCTATTGTAGTAGGATCTGATGATTTCTTGAATTTCCTCAGTTTCTGTTATATCTCCCTTTTCATTTCTGATTTTGTTAATTTGGATACTGTCTCTGTGTCCTCTAGTTAGTCTGGCTAAGGGTTTATCTGTTTATCTATGTTGTTGATTTTCTCAAAGAACCAACTCCTGGTTTTGTAGATTCTTTGTATAGATCTTTTTGTTTCTACTTGGTGGATTTAAGCCCTGAGTTTGATTATTTCCTGCTGCCTACTCTTCTTGGGTGTATTTGCTTCTTTTTGTTCTAGAGCTCTCAGGTGTGTTGTTAAGCTGGTAGTGTATGCTCTCTCCACTTTATTTTGGAGGCACTTAGAGCTCCGAGTTTTCCTCTTAGCACTGCTTTCATTGTGTTCCATAAGTTTGGGTATGTTGTGGCTTCATTTACATTAAATTCTAAAAAGTCTTTATTTCTTCATTTCTTCCTTGACCAAGTTATCATTGAGTAGGGCATTGTTCAGATTCTATGTGCATGTCATGTGGGCTTTCTTTTGTTTTTGTTGATTTTGAAGACCAGCCTTAATCTGTAGTGATCTGATAGGATGAATGAGATTATTTCAATCTTTTTATATCTGTTGAGGTCTGTTTTGTGACCGATTATATGTTCAATTTTAGAGAAGGTACCATGAGGTGCTGAGAAGAAGGACTATTTTTTTGTTTTGGGATGAAATGTTATATAGATATCTGGTAAATCCATTTGGTCTATAATTTCTTTTAGTTTCACTGTGTCTTTGTTTACTTCATATTTCCATAATCTGTCCATTGATGAGAATGGGGTGTTGAAGTCTCCCATTATTATTGTGTGAGGTGCAATGTGTGCTTTGAGCTTTAATAAAGTTTCTTAAATAAATGTGGGTGCCCTTACATTTGAGGCATATGTGTTCAGAATTGAGAGTTCATCTTGGTAGATTTTTCCTTTGATGAGTATGAAGTGTCCTCCCTTATCCTTTTTGATAACTTTTGGTTGAAAGTTGATTTTATTTGATATTAAAATGGCTACTGTAGCTGGTTTCTTGGGGCCATTTGCTTGAAAAATTGTTTTCCAATCCTTTTGTCTTTGACACTGAGGTTCATTTCCTGTATGCTGCAAAATTCTGTGTCCCGTTTATGTATCCAGTCTGTTATTATATGTCTTTTTATTGAGGAATTTACTCCATTGATGTTGCGATATTAAGTAATAGTGATTGTTGCTTCCTGTTACTTTTGATGTTATTTTTATGTTTGTGTGGCTATCTTCTTTTGGGTTTGTTGAAAGAATACTTTCTTGCTTTTTCTAGGGTGTAGTTTCCCTCCTTGTGTTGGTGTTTTTCATCTATTATCCTTTGAAGGGCTGGATTTGTGGAAATATATTGTGTAAATTTGTTTTTGTCATGGAATATCTTGGTTTCTCCATCTATGATAATTGAGAGTATTGCTGGGTATAGTAGTCTGGGCTGGCATTTGTGTTCTCTTAGGGTCTGTGAAACATCTGCCCAGGATCTTCTAGCTTTCATAGTCTCTGATGAGAAGTCTGGTGTAATTCTGATAGGTCTGCTTTCATATGTTACTTGAGCTTTTTCCCTTACTGCTTTTAATAATCTTTCTTTGTTTTGTGCATTTGGTTTTTTGACTATTAGGTGACAGTAGGAATTTTTTCTGGTCCAATCTATTTGAAGTTCTATAGGCCTCTTATATGTTCATGGGCATCTCTTTCTTTAGGTTATGGAAGTTTTCTGCTATAATTCCGTTGAATGTATTTACTGGCCCTTTAAGTTGGGGATTTTCACTTTCTTCTATGTCTATTATCCTTAGGTTTGGTCTTCTCATTTTGTCCTGGATTTCCTGGATGTTTTGGGTTAGGGTCTTTTTGCATTTTTCGTTTTCACTGAATGTTGTGTCAATGTGTTCTATGGTATCTTCTGCACCTGAGATTCTCTCTTCTCTCTCTTGTATTCTGTTGTTGTTGCATGCGTCTATGACTCCTGATCTCTTTCCTAGGTTTTCTATCTCCAGAGTTGTCTCCCTTTGTGATTTCTTTATTGTTTCTATTTCCATTTTTATATCCTGGATAGTTTAGTTCAATTCTTTCGTCTGTTTGGTTATGTTTTTCTGTAATTCGTTAAGGGATTTTTGTGTTTCCTTTTTAAGGGCATCTCACTTTTTACCAGTGTTCTCCTGTATTTATTTATGGGAGTTATTTATGTCCTTCTTAAAGTCCTCTGTCAACATCATGATGAGATGTGGTTTTAAATCAGTCTTGCTTTTCTGGTGTTTTGAGTTATTCTTCCTGCAAGACTATGTGTCAGTACTCCTGGGAGACTTGTTTTCTCCAGGAGGAATTTGGGTATGGAGAGCTGTGGCACAGGGTCAGCTCCGAGGTACAGAGGAAAACTGAAAGGATCCTGTCCCAGGCTGCTCCTTGGTTCCTGGGTCCTGATGTCCCTGTGTTAGTCCCGCTCCGGCCACAAATGTGAACTGAAGTGGTGGTCTTATCTGTGCTCACAGGTGTGTTGGCACTCCTAGGTGACTAGCTCTGTGGCACAGGATCAGCTCAGGGCTTTTTCTTTTCATTTTCAAGACAAGGATTTTCTGTGTAGCCCTTGGCAGTACTGGAACTCACTCAGTAATCCAGTCTGGTCTCAAACTCAGGAGATCTGTGTGCTTCTGCCTCCCATGCACTGTGATTAAAGGCATGTATCACTACTGCCTAGCTATTATTTTTTAGCAAAAAAAATATACAATAACTTTGATCATGTTTTCTCTTACTCCAATTCATTCTAGTTTTTCTCCACCTATCTATTCAGCTTCTTGTTCTTTCTCTCTCTTTCAAAGCAAAATAAAACAAAACAAAAAACCCAAAAAAACAAATAAGGAACCAAGAAAGACGCAGAAACTCACAAAACAATAATTAAAAAAAAAAAAAAACAAGTAAAAGATAAATTAGATGAAAATGCCAAATCAAAGTAAAATGATGCAAAAAGTCTAAAAAACACCACTGAGGTCATTTCTGTGTTGTCCAACTAACTAATTCTGGGCTTGGGGACTGAAATAAACTGTTGTTATATACTCAGTAGGATTCCCATTGCAGAAAACTTACTTTGCTTATGCCAGTAGGCTTCAATTGCAGATAGATTCTTGGTTAGGGCTAGGTCTCAGTGTCCACATCTCCATCTTGGTACTGGGACCCCATATGGATTAAACCTTGCAAAGCTTGTGAATATGGCACAGACTCTGTGATTCTATATGTCTGGAAGACACTGTTTTCTTGGAGTCATCTATCCCTTCTAGCTCTTACTTTCTGCCTATTCTTCTGTATGAAGCCCTGAAAATTGAAGGAGAGGAGGGACTTGATGAAGACATTCCATTCAAGACTAAGTATTCTAGAGGCTCACATTCCCCTGCATGTTGTCCAGTTGTGGATCTTCTTATTACTTACCATCTACTAGAAGGAGAAGCTTCTTTAATGAAGGTTGAATGAGACAATGATTTATGGGTTTACTAGCAGTCTATCATTAGGAATCATTTTATTCTATGCTCCTTTAGCAGAATTATGTTTTAGTGCTTGGTTTTCTTTTAGGTCAATGACCTATGTTGTCTCAAGTTCTTGACTGTCTGAACATTGAACATCTCATGGAGTAGAACTTAAGCCCAATCAAAAAGTAGTTGGTTTTTCTCATAATATTTGCACATTAGTCCTCCTTTTAAAAATGAATCTTATTATTATTACTATAATTACTATTACTAGTGCTATTTTAAAGATTTTCATGGCTCAGTAAAAATGAGGAAACTGGGGTACAGAAAGGTTTAAGTAGCTTGTACAAGTACCTTTGTCTTAAAGGAGGTAAAGACCAAGGCTGATCGAGAATTATTTGAATGTTTGTTGTGAGGATCAAATGAATTGGCTTGAAACAACACCTTTCCTTAAAATCTGTAAAGTATATAAGGTTATAGTTCTTGTCGTTATTATACATAAAGAAAGCAATGGAAACTTGTGGTCCAGAGAGATTAACTGTGAAAATATCAGAATTAGGAAAAAAAGGGAATTACTAAATCACATACTTCAGTTACACTATAATAAAATAGAAGAAAATGAACTTAAAAACTTGAATTCTTTTGCTTATTTTATTAAAAGGAAATAGTATGGTACAATAGCCTCTTAGCACATTAGTCTGGCAATGAAATTATGCTACCGACTGTAGATAACATTAGAAGCAAACTGAAGGAACTTTGCATTTCCTAAAGTAATGAGAAGCAGAAAGCTTAAATGAAGCAGTGCTGTTAGTCATGAGCCACAAAGCAGACATGTAATTCATGCTTGAAAATACTTGTGAAATGCATTTTCTAGATGATAGAGAGATTGTGATTACTCAGAAAAAAAAAATGACTATAGGGGTTATTTTAAGGAATCGACCAATTATGTAGAACTAGAAGTATTGTGATATTTTAAAATGTCTACAATTGATTGAAACAGCTCAAGTTCATATTTGAAATGTTTAGAATTTTCGATCAAGTCTGCTGAGATTATCTTCCTCCTTAACAGGATTGCTAAACCTCTGGAGGGAAAAAAGGAACATTTAGTGTATACCACAAGTTGCTAGTGTGCATAATGAGAGAAGATAATGTAGGCATAGAGAGACGTTTTTCAGGCTCCACTAGGTTTTCTATGTCATGTCTAATTTTTGAGAAATTACAACACTAGATAACAGTCACCTCTCCAATGGTGAGGAGGTAGAAAATTGACCCTGGCAACCTGTGCTGAACTATGAAATATCTGGTGATTTTTAAATAGTGGATTTTCTGAGGCTATGTATTTATGCCTGTGTGTCTATGCCTAACTTTGACTCATGACCAGTATTTGGCATAAGAATGACCACAGTGTTTCCTACTTATAGCCACAGCATATATGTTATACAAACTCTGCAGATCTTCATTCAATTTTTACCTTAGAAAGTTTGGACTGTAAACTCAACCTTAAATTATCTCCTATAGAATTCCTGTCATGAGGCATACTTAAACAATAGATCTAGCCAAGCCGCCCGGAAGGGCTTGACAGAGCATCTGCAGGAGACATCTTGGTTCCCGGATCCCACCAATATTAGTCTGCACAGGTGAGAGTGTGGATTACAGAAGCTAACAGCTTCTGGAACAGGCGGGAGCCACAGAGCTTCTATGGATGACCCCGTTTTGGGCTCCAGACATCCAGGCACCTTCACTGCCAGAGGAGAGGTGTCCACCTGGCCCAGGAGGCCTTTGCCAGAGCATCTGCCAGAGACATCTTGGTTCCAGGATCCTGCCAAGACTAGTCAGCACAGGAGAGAGTGTGGGTTGCAGAAGCTAACAGCTTCTGAGACAGGCAGGAGCCACAGAGCTTCTAAGGCAGGTCCCATTTCAGGCTTCAGACATCTGGGCACCTTCCCTGCCAGAAGAGAGGTGACCACCCTGCCCAGAAGGGCTTTGCCAGAGCATCGGCGGGAGCCATCTTTCTTCCAGGATCCCACCAAGACTAGACTGCATAGCTGAGAGTGTGGACTATAGAAGCTAACAGCTTCTGGGACAGGCCCTGTTTCGGGCCTTCATCTTCTGCCAGGAGGCAAGTCCAAACAACAGATATCTGTGCACCTTCTCTGAAAGAGCAGAGCTTGCCTGCAGAGAGTGATCTAACCACTGAAACTCAGGAGAGAGCTAGTCTCCCAGGTCTGCTGGTAGAGACTAACAGAATCACAAAAGGAACAAGCTCTAACCAGAGACAACTATAACAACTGACTCCAGAGGTTATCAGATGGTGAAAGGCAGACATAAGAATTTTACTAACAAAAACCAAGACCACTCACCATCATCAGAACCCAGCACCCCCACCTCAGCCAGTCCTGGGTACCCCAACACACCCGAAAAGCGAAACCCAGATTTAAAGGCATACTCATGATGATGGTAGAGGACATCAAGAAAGACTTTAATAACTCAAAAAAAAAAAAAAAAAAACAGGAAAACACAACCAATCAGGTAGAAGTCCTTAAAGAAAAACAGGAAAACACATCCAAATAGGTGATGGAAATGAACAAAACCATACTAGACCTAAAAAGGGAAGTAGACACAATAAAGAAAACCCAAAGTGAGGCAACACTGGAGATAGAAACCCTAGGAAAGAAATCTGGAGCCATAGATGTGAGCATCAGCAACAGAATACAAGAGATGGAAGAGAGAATCTCAGGTGCAGAAGATTCCATAGACAACATCAGCAAAACAATAAAAAAAAATGCAAAATGCAAAAAGATCCTAACTTAAAAGATCCAGAAAATCCAGGACACAGTGAGAAGACCAAACCTACGGATAATAGGAGTTGATGAGAATGAAGATTTTCAACTTAAAGGGCCAACAAATATATTCAACAAAATTATAGAAGAAAACTTCCCAAACCTAAAGAATGACATTGTTGTTCTGATTATTATGTGTCGGGAAGAATTTCTTTTCTGGTCCAGTCTATTTGGAGTTCTGTAGGCTTCTTGTATGTTCATAGGCATGTCTTTCTTTAGTTTTGGGAAGTTTTCTTCTATAATTTTGTTGAAGATATTTGCTGGCTCTTTGAGTTGAAAATCTTCTTTCTCATCTACTCCTATTATGTGTAGGTTTGGTCTTCTCATTGTGTCCTGGATTTCCTGGATGTTTTGAGTTAGAATCTTTTTGCATTTTATATTTTCTTTGATTGTTGTGCCGATGTTCTCTATGGAATCTTCTGTACCTGAGATTCTCTCTTCCATCTCTTGTTCTGTTGCTGATGCTAGCATCTATGGTTCCAGATTTCTTTCCTAGGGTTTCTATCTCCAGCATTGCCTCACTTTGGGTTTTCAATGTTGTGTCTACTTTTCTTTTTAGGTCTTGGATGGTTTTATTCAATTCCATCACATGTTTGGTTGTTTTTTCCTGCAATTCTTTAAGGGATTTTTGTGCTTCCTCTTTAATGTCTTCTACCTGTTTTGCAGTGTTCTCTTGTATTTCTTTAAGTGCATTATTCACCCAAGAGGAGTAGATAGCGGGAAATAATCAAACTCAGGGGCGAAATCAAGCAAGTGGAAACAAGATGAACTATTCAAAGAATCAACCAAATGAGGAGCTGGTTCTTTGAGAAAATCAACAAGATAGATAAACCCTTAGCCAGACTCACTAAAGGGCACAGGGAAAGCATCCTAATTAACAAAATCAGAAATGAAAAGGGAGACATAACAATAGATCCTGAAGAAATCCAAAACACCATCAGATCCTTCTACAAAAGGCTAAACTCAACAAAACTGGAGAACATGGATGAAATGGACAAATTTCTAGACAGATACTAAGTATGTGGAGAAAGCATTTGACAAAATCCAACACCCATTCATGATAAAAGTCTTGGAAAGTTCAGGAATTTAAGGCCCATACCTAAACATGATAAAAGCAATCTACAGCAAACAAGTAGCCAACATCAAAGTAAATTGTGAGAAGCTGAAAGCAATCCTGCTAAAATCAGGGACTAGATAAGGCTGGCCACTTTCTCCCTACCTATTCAACATTGTACTTGAAGTCCTATCCAGAGCAATTTGACAACAAAGGAGATCGAGGGGATACAAATTGGAAAGGAAGAAGTCAAAATATCACTTTTTGCAGATGATATGAAAGTATAAATAAGGGATCCTAAAAATTCCACCAGAGAACTCCTCAACCTGATAAACAGGTTCAATGAATTAGCTGGATCTAAAATTAACTCAAACATATCAATGGCCTTTCTGTACACAAAGGACAAACATGCTGAGAAAGAAATTAGGGAAACAACACCCTTCTCAATAGTCACAAATAATATAAAATACCTCGGCGTGACTCTAACTAAGGAAGTGAAAGATCTGTATGATAAGAACTTCAAGTCTCTAAAGAAAGAAATTAAAGAAGATCTCAGAAGATGGAAAGATCTCCCATGCTCATGGATTGGCAGGATCAATACAGTAAAAATGGCTATCTTGCCAAAAGCAATCTACAGATTCAATGCAATCCCCATCAAAATTCCAACTCAATTCTTCAACGAATTGGAAAGGACAATCTCCAAATTCATCTGGAATAATTAAAAACCTAGGATGGCAAAAACTCTTCTCAAGGATGAGAGAAGCTCTGGTGGAATGACCATGCCTGACCTAAATCTGTACTACAGAGCAATTGTGATAAAAACTGCATGTTACAGGTATAGCTACAGACAAGTAGACCAATGGAATAGAACTGAAGACCCAGAAATGAACCCACACACCTATGATCACTTGATCTTTGACAAGGGAGGTAAAACCATCCAGTGGAAAGAAGACAGCATTTTCTTGCTGGCACAACTGGTGGTTATCATGTAGAAGAATATGAATTGATTCATTCCTATCATCTTGTACTAAGGTCAAATCTAAGTGGATTAAGGAACTCCACATAAACACTAGAGACATTGAATCTTATAGAAGAGAAAGTGGGGAAAGACCTTGAAGATATGGGCACAGGGGAAAAATTCCTGAATAGAACAGCAATGGCTTGTGCTATAAGATCAAGAATCAACAAATGGGACCCCACTAAACTGCAAAGCTTCTGTAAGTCAAAAGACACTGTCCATAAGACAAAAAGGCCAGCAACAGATTGGGAAAGGATTTTTACCTATCCTAAATTCAAGAAGTTGGTCTCCAGAAAATCAAATAACCCCATTTAAAAATGGGGCTCACAGCTAAACAAAGAATTCTCATCCGAGGAATACTGAATGGCTGAGAAGCACCTGAAAAAAAAATGTTCAGCATTCTTAATCATCAGGGAAATGCAAATCAAAACAACCCTGAGATTCTACCTCACACCAGTCAGAATGGCTAAGATCAAAAATTCAAGTGACAGCAGAGGCTGGTGAGGATGTGGAGAAAGAGGAACACTCCTCCATTGTTGGTGGGATTGCATGCTTGTACTCTGGAAATCAGTTTGGCAGTTCCTCAAAAAATTGGACGTAGTACTACTGGAGGATTCCGCAATACCTCTCCTGGGCATACATCCAGAAGATGTTCCAACTGGTAAGAAGGACACATGATCCACTATATTCATAGCAGCCTTACTTATAATAGCCAGAAGCTGGAAAGAACCCAGATGTCCATCAATAGAGGAATGGATACAGAAAATGTAGTAAATTTACACAATGGAGTACTACTCAGCTATTAAAAAGAATGAATTTATGAAATTCCTAGGCAAATGGATGGACTTGGAGGGCATCATCCTGAGTGAGGTAACTCAATCACAAAAGAACTCACATGGTATGTACTCACTGATAAGTGGATATTAGCCCAGAAACTTAGAATACCCAAGATATATGAAGCAATTTGTAAAATACATGAAACTCAAGAAGAACGAAGACCAAAGTGTGGACACTTTGCCCCTTCTTAAATTGGGAACAAAACATCCATGGAAGGAGTTACAGAGTCAAAGTTTGGAGCTGAGACAAAAGGATGGACCATCTAGAGACTGCCATGTTCCGGGATCCATCCCATAATCAGCTTCCAAATGCTGACACCATTGCATACACTAGCAAGATTTTGCTGAAAGGACCCTGATATAGCTTTCTCCTGTGAGACTATGCCCGGGCCTAGCAAACACAGAAGCAGATGCTCATATTCAGCTATTGGATGGATCACAGGGTCCCCAATGGAGGAGCTAGAGAAAGTACCCAAGGAGCTGGGGGGATCTGCAACCCTATAGGTGGATCAACAATTTGAACTAACCAATACTCCGGAGTTCTTGTCTCTAGCTGCATATATATCAGAAGATCGCCTAGTGGGCCATCACTGGAAAGAGAGGCCCATTGTTCGTGCAAACTTTATATGCCTCAGTACAGGGGAATGCTAGGGCCAAGATGTAGGAATTGGTGGGTGGGGGAGTGGGTGTGGGAGGTTGTGGGGGACTTTTGGGATAGCATTGGAAATATAAATGAAATAAATACCTAATTAAAAAAAACAATTGATCTAGACATTGTGGCACTTTTTGGTGATATAAAGATTATTCAGATTTATCTCTTGAGTTTAGACAGGAAATGCAAGCATACCTTTGAAACATATACTGCATATTTTCGGGGCTTATTTGGAGAAAAAAAATTATTTTTCCAATAATTTTTACTTCATACTGATAGATATTTGCCAGTTCAGAAATTCTCCTTGTTCAAAACATGTTTTAAAACTTGAGTGTTTTTTTTTAATGTGTTAGCATGCCTTTACAACTAAGGCAAGTCTAATAGGTAAACATCAATGAAGAATCATTAAGAATTAGACATTGATCTACCTACTGAGGAAAAAAAAGTATGTCTTCTATATACAATCAAAATAACAACAGGCATTTTACTAGCTCACTTGTAAGGAAATGAGATATAAGGTATTTGGATCCTTATGATGTGGACTCAGAGGGTGGGGTGACTTTCCATGGCAAGAGGTATTATGCTGCTCTCTGTAGTGAGAAAGGATATGCTTATTTTGTAAAAATCTGCTTCTACTAAATCCATAAAACACAACAATCATATTTTGAGCTGGAAATTAAATCCCTTTGTTTCTGCCGGTAGACTCAGATCTTTGATCATAGACAGGTATCTGTGTTTGTAGCATATAACTATATGACTTGAGACATAGATTGTTTCTCTGAAAATATTTCAGACTTACATCAAATTCTTGGTGGGATTTTTAAGGCAATGGACTTTCTTTGTTTTCTATTTGGGGAGTGAATAGGCATACTGACTTTGGCAGTTGTCCAAATGGCTCATTGTGTAAGTCAGTTGAAGGAAATTGCTAGATGCAAAGAGTTTACTCTTGCCTTTGCTAAAAAGTAATTTCTGCCATTAAAATGGTAAACCTAGGGAATTTTAGGGAATAAAAATGACTTCTCCCCACCTATATCTTTTAAATATGCCTTTCAAATGTGTTTCTGAAAACAGGGCAATTATTCTACCGAGAATTATATAAAATGTTAATTGTTTAATCATTACTTCAGCACCAAGGTTACATATGATGCAATGTAAAATGTTCTTGAGGAGAAGGAAACTAAAACTGACTTGTATTTATTCAACCCCTAATGATCTCCATCCCCCACAGAAATCCCCTAGCATATATTTAGCATATTTTGATATAATCTTTGAAATTCATATTTCTCTAACTGCCCTAATTTTTTTTACAAGTGTCTTAAGAATTAACACATGGCATGAATTAAATATATTCTAATAATGAGGCCAAGGTTCCTAGTTTGATTTTCTCTCTGATTATTCCTTTTGGTGTCCTTTCCTGGCTTTTCTTCTTGCTCCTGTCTATGCTCCAAATGTTTTGCTTGAGCCCAATCTTCTCATTCCATTTTCCCTTCCCTTGGTGATATCATCCATTTCTAATACTTCACCCTTTATCCTTCCTTGTATTTTCCCATTCTAATATTGTATCCCTTATCCTTCCTCATATTTTCCCATCTTCATATACAAAGACAATAGAGTCATATATCCTTAGATAGAGACTAATACCTGAGATTTGAATAAGAAGTATACCATCTGTATAACCTGAGCAGAAAATCCCAAGGGCATATGAAGTACTTTCAATGTTGTACATTTATCTTTTATAGACCATGTTGCTTTCTACTTTTGTGCATGGAGACCATGCTTATGGCTTCTATGGCATGAAGACCATATAATATGTGGTCTTCTGTAACTAATGGCTCCATTGACAAATGACACCTAGGATAATGGTAGCTTTTGCTCTTTGTAATGTATGGGACCATAATAGTACTACCTAGGCATAGTGAAATATTTTGATTTTCTGAATTACACAACTTGATTTGATAGCCTATTTGGATGTAAAGGGAATTACAAAAGTTAATTTTGAGAATTAGCAACTGAAATTCATCAGATTTATTTCCATGTATATAGCTACCCTTCATATTTTAAGTCAGAAAAGACTTGCTTCATTGTTGCAAAAATATAAGCATGAGCTTAATTATTTTATAAAATAACAACCTGGCATTTTTTAGATTAGCATATCCTACAAGGATATGATAGAGATGGGCTGTTGTTTATCCAAAGATAGAGATTTGGTTGACTCTTTTATTCTTACACATTAGGCTAACATTGTTTTGAAAAGATAACTTTGTTTTGATTTACTTAAGCAACATTTAAACTCCTGAAGAAAATTCTAACTCACTGGAAAGACACAGGAGAGCATGAGTCACTGTTGATGAACAATGCAGCATTTCAAAGTAAATGAGCATGAATCATCAATGTGTAAACACAATCGCCCCCAGAATGAGTAGGCAGACACCAGTAATTTATACAGTTCTCTGATGAAAAGGAATTAGACCCATGTTAGTCATAAGTTAGCTCAATTAGTTGTTGTTTAATCCATTGCCTTGTTTAAAGTTTGTGTAGTGAGGACAGCATAGTTTAACTGATTTCTCTATCAAACAGGCATAGCATTTTATGGTATAATATATTGGAAAGATTTATATGTCACACAAGTCAAACATTCCTTGTAATCAAACCAACAGTAAGAAGACAGCTTTAATTATAATGTACAATGTATCAGTCTATCTCATGGAACCCACAATTAGTGGGGTTTTCTGTTTTTGTGTTTCTTTTGTTGTTGTTATTGTTTTGTAGAATTACTCACGGATGGGTGTCTGGGTCCATTTCTCTCAGTTCTAGTGGTACAGACCCCTCCAGATTCCATGCTGCCTCAGTCTCTGTTATTTCATATGAGCTTTGATCATGTTGGTTTAAAGGGCTGTGTGTCCATGGTATCCTCCATTCCCTCTTGTTCTTCCACTCTTTCCACCTCCACTTCTGATGGAGTACCTTGAGCCCTAAGATGATGAATTTGATTGAGATATCCCTTTAAAGTTAAATGTTCCAAAGTTTCTCATTCTCTGCATAAAACCTGACCATGGGCATCTTTATTTGTCCTCCTCTTCTGTAGGAGAAAGCTTCTCTGATGATGGTTGGGCAGGGCACTGACTTATAAGTGTGTGGAATGTCATTTGGAGTAATTAAATTGATACTATTTAAAAAACAGAAGTATTTAGTTGTATCTAGTCTTAGGTTCTTTGTTACTCCAGGAGGATCAGGTACTGGTTTCTCTCTTGGAGTAAGCCTTCAATCAAATCACACATTGTTTAGTTATCTTGCAATGTGGACACCATTGTAGATTTAAGGGTTTTTGTGTCTGTGTTGGTGTTTATGCCTCCACTTTGGTAGTATGAAGCATTCTTTCCTATACCAAAGATGCTAGCTCTTAAAGGTAATGGCTTTATGTATGCAACAGCTCAACTTCCAAGTTCAGTGAGTCTTTTAGATCATATTTTCAGCAATGTCAACTTCCCATCAGCTTGTAGAGAGCTCCATAGAGTCTTGGCAATAGCCTGGATTTTTTGGGGGTTTCTATGGGACTGCTTTGTCCAACAACTCAATTATATATACCTCAATCCCAATCCGGAAAGCTTCATTTGGTAAAAAGCAATGCCCCGTGGTTCCCTGTTACCCCCACCAATTAGTGATTTCATTCAGGTCACCTTCATATATGTATTTTTTAGGAAGCTTCTATTATATTAGGTTTCTATACTACCCCTCAAATGGCCCTTAGTTTTAGCTATTTTTCTGTGTATTCCCTTCCTTGTGTCTCTCCTTCATCTCTGCTTCTCTCTAATTGATTCTCCCTTTCAACTCTCTATCCTCATTCATACATAACTTTCTCTTCTGTTTCCCTTTCCTAGGAAGATCTATCTGTCATTCCCAGTCTACACCTAACCACTTTGTTCATATGCATTGTAGCAGGGTTATCACTGAACTAATATTCACATACAAGTGAATACATACCATGTGTGTCTGGGTTACATTACTCAGAATGATTGTTTTCTAATCCCATCCATATACTTGTTAATTTCATGATTTCTTCTTGTTTTAATCATCTGAGTAGTACTACAATGTATAAATGCACCACACTTTTTAAAATCCATTCTTCTGTTGTGACATCTACATTGTTTCAAATTTCTGGCTCTTATGAAAAGAACAGGATCTTTGGCCAAGTGTCTCTGTAGTAGGGTAAAGCTTCCTTTGCTTAAATGACCAAGAGTTGTATAGCTGGATCTTGAAGTATATAAATTGCCATTTTCTTGAGAAACTACAACACTGATTTATATAATGACTGTACAAGTTTACACACTTACCAGCCATAAATGATAATTTCCCTTACCTTACATCTTCACCACAATGAGCTGTCACTTGAGATTTTGATCTTAGCCATTTGGACATGTTAAAATGAAATCTCAAGTAGTTTGTCATTTGTGTTTCCTAGGTGGCTAAGGATGCTGAACCCATATTTATGTGTTTTTCCACTATTTGAGTTTCCTTTTTTGATAATTCTATTTAGATCTATACCCCATTTTAAAAGTAAATTATTTATTTATTTATTTATTTATTTATTTATTTATTTATATTTCAAATGGTGTCCCCTCCTAGGCCCACTCCCAGAGTCCCCCCACATATACCCTTCTTTCCCTTTGTTTCTGGTATTATAGAGCAACAGTATACTCCATTTTGAATTGAATTGTTTTCTTGATAGTTTTTATTTGTTTTCTTTATTATATTTTGGTTAGTAGTCCTCTTACAGATATATAGTTGGTAAAAACCTTTTCCCATTCTGTAGGCTACTGTTTTGTCTGAATGACTGTATAATGTTCAGTTTCACAAGGTCCCATTTATTGATTGTTGATCTTAGAACCTGTGCTAATGGTGTTCTGCTTAGAATGTCTTCTGCTGTGGCAGTGAATTTAAGGCTATTTCCAACTTTCTTTTTTTCCCTTTTTTTATTAGAATAATTTCTTCATTTAAATTTCAACACCAAAGCTCCTTATACCCTCCCCCCACCCTGCTCCCCAACCCACCCACTCCTGCTTCCTGGACCTGGCATTCCCCTGTACTTGGGCATATGATCTTCGCAATATCAAGGGCCAACTTTCTCTTCTATCAGGATCAGTGTGTCTGGTTTAATGTTGAGGTCTTTGATCCACGTAGACTTGAGTTTTTTTTTGCAGGGTGACAAATATGAATCTAATTGGATTCTTTAACATGCAGACATAGAATATGACTAGCACTATTTTTGAAGATGATGTCTTTTTATCTTATGTATATTTCTGGCTCTTTTATTAAAAATATCAAGTATTCATAGGTGTGTGGATTTATGTCTGGGTCTTCAATCAAATTAAATTGATCAATGTGTCTGTTTTTGTAGCAATGCCATTCTACAAACTTGAAATTGGGGGTGGTGATACTTCTTCTAGAAGTTCTTTTATTATTCAGTATGACTTGGGGTTATCTTGGTGTGTGTGTGTGTGTGTGTGTGTGTGTGTGTGTGTGTGTATGTATGTGTCTCCATATGAAAAGGAAAACTGTTCATTGAAGAAGATCTGTGAAGAATTCTATGGGGTTCCAAATTTCTTTTCAATGTAAGATTTATGTTTTCCTCATGTAGCACACAAAGTATGAAATTACATGACAGTATGGTAATTTTAAAAAGCTTTCTTTATTGGTCTATCTAAGGCATCTATTTGAAGTGTTAATGTTAGGAAGCAGACGTCTATTAATTTTTTCTCCTCCCACCCCCATCTTTTTGTTACTTTAGACAAACAAAGGGGATGCCCTTGCCAACCGAGTCCAGAACACTCTTGGAAGTTATGATGAAATGAAGGATCTGCTATCTAACCATTCCAGTCAGAATCATCTGGTGGGCATTCCAAAGAATTCTGCACCCCAAACTCCCATCAGCAAAAGTGAAGCAAGCTTTTATCCAGAACAAAAAAATCGAATGATCCCATCTCACCAGGAGACTACCCACTCCTCAACACCGATGCCTCCACCTTCAGTCGTGATACTGAATTCCACTCTAATACACAGCAACAGAAAATCAAAATCTGAGTGGCCACGAGATAGTCATAACACTAGCCCTGCACAAGCAAGCCAGACCAGCAGTCAACCAAACAAGATGCAGACATCCACACAAGACCCACCTCAAACCAGACTGGAAGACTTCTTTGTCTACCCTGCTGAGCAACCCCAAATTGGTACAGTTGAAAAATCTAACCCATCTTCAAAGGAAGAAAATAACCCTAATTCAGGTGGAGAAGATACTTTCAAAGAAATTTTTCAGTCTAATTCACCAGAAGAATCTGAATTTACAGTGCAAGCACCTGGGTCTCCCCTAGTTGCCTCATCTTTATTAGCTCCCAGCAGTGGCCTTTCAGTTCCAACATTCCCACCAGGGCTTTACTGCAAAACAAGCATGGGACAACAAAAACCAACTGCATATGTAAGGCCCATGGATGGGCAGGACCAGGCAACTGACATCTCTCCAACACTGAAGCCTTCCATTGAATTTGAGAACAGTTTTGGAAACCTCTCCTTTGGATCACTATTGGATGGGAAACCCAGTGCAGTCAGTTCAAAGACTAAACTGCCAAAGTTCACAATCCTGCAAACAAGTGAAGTAAGTAATTTTTAAAGATTTTTTTTTATTTCATAGTTGGATTTTCTATTCTCTCTTGTCAACTACTTGCAACCTATTCGCTTTTCTTATTTGGCTGTGTGCATGGATGTCTTCAAGTTGATTTTGATACTTAATATATGGTAACTTGTGATCCAATTAAGTAACACACTGTAAATTTAGTTAAGCCTCCATAATTTGTAATGATAAATTGCATGATTGGGTTGAGTGAATGAAATAGGGTAGTTATAGAATGATTTTAGGAAATTAACCTTTAATAAAATTATGTACAACATAAAAGCATTTTTCTAGAATGAATGCCTTACTTTTTTTCTTTGAAACAGGACCTCGCATAGCCAAGGCTGGCATCAAATTCACAAAGAAAGAAAAATGATCTTAAACTCCTAATCCTTCCACCTCTCCCTCCCATGTACTCCAAATACACACCACACACACCACAATCCTCAGGGCCTAGCACTATGAGGCATTTAAAACACTTCTTTCATCTCTTGCGAGTCTGTTTAGAGGGGTATTATTTGGCAAGGTACTGATATTACCTTCTTATTCCCCAGTCTTCTTTCAGGTGCCACTTTCTTTCATAGATGCCCCCATAGCCCTTTTTATAATTACCTCTATCCTTGCTGTATGTTCAACCAAGTCTCACTGTGGTTAAAATGACTAATACTTTGTCTAGCTCAAGAAACATTGCCTATAAGTGAGAAGTCCAATGGGACCATAGCCTCTTACGAACAAACAGGTAATGACTATGACAGTCCTTATGGATCCTGAGTGGAGGATGTATATAAGACTGCTCCTGAGATGACTTCATGTAAACAGCTGCCCACTGCCATTTCAAGCATATAGTATCTAAGAAGCCACAACTTTTGGGTTAGATTTCTGTGACTGGTCACTAGAAGCTTGAAAAAACACAGGGGAAACATATTAACATTCTTAATCATTGAGAGTTATAAGCCTGAACTGTTAGACTTTCCAAGACAGTGCTGGGTAAATTACTGAAGCATGAGCCAATAAGCTCACACATCATACTTTAGCTTTTCATCTTTCCTTCATTCTCAGTATATATGTTAATGATGACTTTGGTGAACTGTACAAATACAAGGAAAGAGAGGCCTAGGGCATATGATTGCATTTTGTGAATCTGTGTTTTGATATTGTCTCATATTGAGGTGATTTTATTTTTGTATTATTCATGAAGTCTTGTCAAGGTTGCACTTACATATCTCTCTGATCTATCACCACTTCTCTACACCCAATGCCTTTTTCTGTGGATTGCTGGTACCTCTCCAAACAGAACCCCTCCCTTCTATCTTACATCTCTTCCAAACAGTCCTCTCTTTATGCAAGTCAGTCCCTTCTTTTGATTCTTCAATACCTTGTCATTACTATCAAAAAGAGTCCAGTGTTCTTAGTTCCATGTCTAAATTTCTTCACACTGTGACTTGACTTTTTCTCTCTGGTACAAAGGGAAGTGTTTGGTAAAAGATATGTCCTCAGTTCTACCTAATTGTATTTTTTTTCCTGCCTGTTTCTTACTCTGTTCTATTCTTATGTACTCATTAAGGAATCTTAATTTCTTCAGCATGTCTTAATATTGAGTTTTAATATAAAAGAACTAAATATGGATATGCTTTGAAAGAAGAGAACAATAATACGGAATTGAAATATCCTTTGAACCCTCCCTTGTCTTAGTATCTACTACTGTTCTCTCCTTACACTGCAGTGGCACTATTCAGGACTGACCTACAGGTAGTACTGCTCCATAAAGCAGTCTGCTAGGCTGTTCCATAACTCATTAACAGAGTGTCAGGTCACCCACCCAGTGGTATCCATTCTATTGTAAGCCTCACTCTTATAATTAACAAAATAGCTGACCCAGACACAGAAATAACTTCATGGTTTTTCCTCAATGCTGCAACACACTGAACAAGAGGTACATTTTCTAAGTGAGCTGGCATCATCTCTGGATATGATTGTTCAAGGAGCAGCCATGTGTATGCAGCCTTAGTGATAGTTCAAGTTGACTCTGGTTGAGCTTTCTCTATAAAATGGGTCAGCTGTAATAAAGTCATAATAGGAGATCAGTGAAGAGAGTGTGTATTTTAAAATAGAGGTCTCAAAGGATTTCAAATGTCTAAAGGGTGAAGTTTAGGGCCCTAAAATCAAGGAAATAGACAGATTTGAGGGGCAATGTGAACCAAAATTAGGAGGAAAGAAATTGAGATCTTAGAGAGCCCAACAGAGAACAGAGGAGGCTATAAATTGGAATGTGCACATAAATATAGACAGGATATAACATAGTGGAGCTTTGAACCTAATGGAATTTATGTGGCGAAAACTGATGAATTCTGAAAACTTACCCTATTAACTCTTGATGGACTTTTCAAAAGCATTTAGCTTCAGAATTCAGCTCCAGCTCAAGTCGCCAAAAATTTCAGTCACTGGATTCTGGATCCCTAGTCATTACAGCTATCTTTGATGAGTTGCAGTATTACATTGAATTACTGCTAACTCTTATCTACACAGCTATTTCAGTATTTGTCTAAGCATTTGCAGTTCTTTCCCTGACTTTAGTGACAAGAGCTGACATACATTAGTGAAGTTTATTTGGCCTGGTTAAGGAACAGGGAAAATTAAATGATAGTACTCATCCCACTAAACTGAGAGATACACAAATAATCAGATATGAGTCTTTACAAACGCACAAATTTATTTTTTTAAAAAACCTGATATGTATGTTTGTGTGTGTGTGTGTGTGTGTGTGTGTGTGTGTGTGTGTGTGAGCTTGTGCACCCATGTTAATTTAGGTCTATAATTATTGGGAAAAAATACTTCTGGTTTATAAAACCTTTCTTCACTTTTTAAAATTTCTACACTACATTAAGAAGACCAAATGTACAACCAACTTTATGGCAAAAGGTCAGCTGTCCAATTGGGACTTAACATTTACACAAATAATAAAAACACCATGTTAAAAATCTATTAACATTTTATGTCCCCAAAGAAGTGTAATGTATTATATAGTTGAGTACAGAAAAACTTTCTAGAAAATGTGTCTGAAAACAGTAAAAGCTTAATTTATACGCAATGACAACTGAAAGTTGATTGCAAATTATGTTTTTGTAAAAATGAAATTGCTAATAGATATTTATACATGATTCTGTTACAAATGTTCATTTTTATTGTATTTTCCATTTTATTTTACATTTTGCGTTATGATGAAAATATGCTCATGTGGATACCTTTGTAATTTTTTGCAAAGCCAATTTATTTTTATTTCTATTTTTATTAGATATTTTCTTTATTTACATTTCAAATGCTATCTCAAAAGTTCCCTATACCCGCCCCCACACCCTGCTCCCCTACCCACCCACTCCCACTTCTTGGCCTTGGCTTTCCCCTGTACTGTGGCATATATTTTGCAAGACCAAGGGGTCTCTCTTCCCAATGATGGCCGACTAAGCCATCTTTTGCTACATATGCAGCTAGAGACATGAGCTCTGTGGGTACTGGTTAGTTCATATTGTTGTTCCCCCTATAGGATTGCAGATCCCTTCAGCTCCTTGGGTACTTTCTCTAGCTTCTCCATTGGGGGCCCTGTGTTCCATCCTATAGATGACTGTGAGCATCCACTTCTGTATTTGCCAGGCACTGGCAAAGGCTCACAGGAGACAGCTATATAAGGGTCCTTTCAGCAAAATCTTGCTGGCATATACAATAGTGTCTGGGTTTGGTGGCTGATTAGATGGATCCCCGGGTGGGCTAGTCTCTGGATGGCCCATCCTTTCATCTTAGCTCCAAACTTTGTCTCTGTAACTCCTTCCATGGGTATTTTGTTCCCTATTCTAAGGAAGAATGAAGTATCCACACATTGGTCTTCCTTCTTCTTGATTTTCTTGTGTTTTGCAAATTGTTTCTTGGGTATTCTAAGTTTCTGGGCTACTACCCACTTATCAGTGAGTGCATATCAAGTGAGTTTACAAATGAGATATCTGGTATGACATGCTAAGTGTCTCAAATAACATTCTAGAGCATAGCACTAACAGAGAGTATCATCATCCTAATTTGCTTCACACACTTCTGTGCACTGTGATTAAGGTTAATGAAAGCTCCAGTTGGCTAACAACTCAGAGCTTTGGACAGAAGTTTAATGGGACTGATATATTTTAATGACTGTGTAGTTTTTTCACCTAGCTGTAAAATTTTGTTTACATTCATGATTCTGCCTCTTCTTGTTCAGTGAGCATTGTAATAGTATTTACTTTTAGTTACCATGGTAAACTTTTATCCCTTCTGTGAGTATTATCAAGAATACTGGGATCTCGCCAATGACAGTTTAGATGTGTCTGCAATACACATCTGGATAGTATCACATGACTATTGTCCATTCTTAGGGAAGTAAATTAGGATTGAGATTCAGCTTTAAGTGGCTTAATATACATCTTACAAGAACAGAATAGAGACACTCTGTATGGCCTTACACATTCAAGATGTGAAAAACTTTTCAACATTAACATGTGTGCACAGATGTGTAGAAAACAGAATGTTTTGTCCTCATACATGTGTGCTTGCTGTTTTATGTTTTTGGATGAAACATCCTAACTTGTTCATTCTTAGTGGCATTTACCATCATTTTCCCAAACACATAATTTCATGTTTTGCCTAATTTTAGTGTTTGCTGAAGCTAAATGAAGCCAGTATCATAGAGCACCTGAACAAGATATTAAAGAATAGCCTGCTTTTCTTGTGAGAACATTGATGCAGAGAGAGGAGTCATTTAGTATTGCTGTGTTTCAGTAATGAGGAAAGGGGTTCTGAGGTGAGAAGGCTGACACAAATTCCTAAAATAATTGGACTGTTTTATAAGACATTGGAATATGGGAATATCTAGACAAAGTTTCACAGAGAATGATTGAAATATTTTGAACTTGGTCTTGAATGCTAAATCAAATTACAAATCTGGATGTCACACCATATACATTCATATCATTAATAGAGGGAATGACATATACAAAACTGGAAGATAATAAAAATGCTAAATATTCTGGGGAAAGACATGTTTGTCTACAACTAAAGGTTTGGAGGAAATAGAGCTAAACAACAATAACAACAACAATAAACAATAATGATATTTACCTTGAATGTATAGGCAGTGTGGCAACCAGGCACAATAAAAGTATACACTAGATACTTCAGATTCTCTGACTTAATGGGTAATCAGGGAACTCTTAAAAGCCAAAATGAGCCTTCTTATTGGTTGTCCAATATAATATGGTAATCCTTGATACTATATATATATATATATATATATATATATATATATACATATACATATATATATGTATATATATGTGTGTGTGTGTGTGTGTGTATACCAACAAAAATAAACACTGTAGGTAATACTATGTATTTGTGCATACACATAAACACATATGTATATATGTAGCAATGATAACGTAAAAGAAACTATCAGTTTTGAGTAAAGGACATGGGATGGGGTTGGAGGAGGAAAGGGAAGGAGGAAAGTGATGTAAGTCTATTTAATTTATGATGTATTTTACAATTGCACCAGGAAGTTTGAGTCACCTGTGTTTGTTCTCCACTTCCTTATAAAAAAGAAAATCACATTTCTTCTTTTCTAAACTGCAACTTTTCCTCTGTAAGATTTCTCAAAGCTCTTGCCAAGAAAAAGTGTGTATGCCCGCTGCTCATTCATTTTGTCCTTCAATTGGCCATTAGAACTAATCAAACAGTGGTACGTAGAAACACTGGCATTAACACCATTTTGCTTTCCTGATTTTCTCTTTCTTGTTTCTCCAAGTCCCACTGTTTTCTCATATGCAGCATTTTCTTTAGAATATAGCCAGCAGCCTCCTGAGAAACTGTTAGCCATATCAGCCTTTCATTTCTCAAAGTTACATGACTGTTACTTTCCATACATTACTCTTGGTGTTATTTGTTTTTATATCTGTTGTCATTGCTAGTATTTGTGTGTGTGATTGAAAATAAGTCAAAAAATTATTTAATCCTCATTCTGTAATACAACTTCAAGTGTGTTTTACAAATGTAAGTGATCACCATTGCTAATGATAAAACTTAAAACATGACAATTTATTCAGCTCAGTGATTCTTCATGAGACAAATGAAAGCAAATATTTCTATGAGGGAATATGTGATATAGTCACAAAGCATGACTTCAATGATTTATGCTGGCATATGGGATCTACTGGATTTTCTTGGTTTGTGAATTTGAGAGTTCTTTTTACCGTTCTGGACTTCCTGTCACACAAGATTACACTAGTTCCTCGGTGAATTCAACTCATCTCTAGATCACTGAAGGTACATTTCCCCTTGTCAGGTAAGCCTACCTCAATTTTGTTTGTAAAAGTAAGTTTAGCCAGTCCCTTCCAGTTTTCCAAGGTTATCCACATGGGGACAGAATGGGGGCATGTCGCCCTTTATACTCCTCATTACCACCTTTTACAATAATCTAGGAGCAACCGACACTAGGCAAATATGAGAAAACTGAGTATATTTTGGTAATAATTTGAAATTAAGCCTAGAGCATTATTAAATCTCAACTTTTTAATAATAGGTATATTCTATATTTCATCCAAAAGTAATAAGCTGTGGAATCATCAAAGCCTTGTATTCCTTTGTTAACATTCACTAAAATAATGGCAGATAGAAAAATATCTATTTTCATCTAAGAAAATATTTGTACAGGTTCAGTATAGAGTGACATGATAAATATTCTTAATGTGTGTTCCAAATCATCCTGTTATCACTGGATACATTGATTAGTTCAGTACTTTCTGAGACAGCCAAAAAAAAAAAGGGTACCATCATTCTGTGTTAAAGAATAAGAAAAATTGGTAGGTAGATAACCATATTGATCCCACTAAAAGAGTAAATACAAAGGGCTCTAGATATGAGTTATAAAATTTTTTATGGGTGCTATAAGTCTGTTTAGTACTTATAATTACTATGAAAGCAAATAATCTTTAATTAACCAACATTTTTAAAAAGGAGTAGGGATTTCTTGTCTTTTGTTTATTAGATATTTTCTTTATTTACATTTCAAATGTTATCCCGAAAGTTCCCTATACCCTTCCCCTACCCTGCTCCCCTACCTACCCACTTCCATTTCTTGGCCCTGGTGTTTCTCTGTACTGGGGAATATAAAGTTTGCAATACCAATGGTCCTCTCGTCCCAATGATGGCCAAATAGGCCATCTTCTGCTACATATGCAGCTAGAGACATGAGATCTGGGAGTACTGGCTAGTTCATATTGTTGTTCCCCCTATAGGATTGCAGATCCCTTCAGCTCCTTGGGTACTTTTTCTAGCTTCTCCATTGGGGGCCCTGTGTTCCATCCTATAGATGACTGTGAGCACTCATTTCTGTATTTGCCAGGCACTGGCAAAGACTCACAGGAGACAGCTATATAAGGGTCCTTTCAGCAAAATCTTGCTGGCATATGCAATAGTGTCTGGGTTTGGTGGCTGATTATGGGATGGATCCCAGGGTGGAGTAGTCTCTGGATAGTCCATCCTTTCATCTTAGCTCCAAACTTTGTCTCTGTAACTCCTTTCATGGTTATTTTGTTCCCTATTCTAAGGAGGAATGAAGTATCCACACGTTTTTCTTTCCTCTTCTTGATTTTCTTGTGTTTTGCAAATTGTATCTTGGGTATTCTAAGTTTCTGGGCTAATATCCACTTATCAGTGAGTGTATATCTAATGACTTCTTTTGTGACTGGGTTACCTCACTAAGGATGATATCCTCCTGATACATCCATTTGCCCAAGAATTTTATAAATTCATTGTTTTTAATAGCTGAGTAGTACTCCATTGTGTAAATGTACCACATTTTCTGTATCCATTCCTATATTGATGGACATCTGGGTTCTTTCCAGCTTCTGGCTATTATAAATAAGGCTGCTATGAACATAGTGGAGCATGTGTCCTTATTACCAGTTGGAACATCTTCTGGGTATATGCCCAGGAGAGGTATTGCTGGATCTTCCACTATGTACAGTTTTCTGAGGAACCTCCAGACTGACTTCCAGACTGGTTGTACAAGCTTGCAATCCCACCAACAATGGAGGAGTGTTCCTCTTTCTCCACATCCTCACCAGCATCTGCTCTCACATGAATTTTTGATCTTAGCCATTCTGACTGGTGTGAGGTGGAATCTCAAGGTTGTTTTGATTTGCATTTCCCTGATGATTAAGGAGTAGTTTTGACTACCAAATTGAGTTTATAATATGGGTAACAATGCCTATTCCTTGTAATATAATGTCTCATCTTCTTTTACTCCTAACAGGACCTAAAATTATCATTATTCACTTTTCACGTATGAAAAACGAAGTCTCAAAGCAACTAAGTTTCATTAGATAAAATCACACAGCTGTAGAGGTCAACAGATTTGGACATGCTGGACCCGAAATCTAGGTGCAAATTTCCCTTTCTTTGATTTAGTAGAAGGTATAGTAATGTATACACACTGGTTACTTTTCTAAAACTATCTTCTTTGTTACACATATGGGGCACAGATAGAATGAGCTTAATTCAGGCTAACTGAAAATTCCCTGGGGTTTATATTTCAAAAGTCTGGGATTGAACATACCAAAAGAGCAGTTTTTCTCATGAAAACAGGTTACAATCACATGTTTTTCATTTATAAATATGTTAAGAAGCTGTGCTTTTGCCATAATCTTAAATGAGTAACATATGACACAACTTGTTAGAGGACATGTTTTGGTTCATAGGGTTTCAGAGGTTCTGTCACTTTGGTGGGATAACTTTAACAGTATGTCTAAATAGCACATCTAACACCCAAACGTTTTGTGCCCAAAATCCCAACATTATTATGATAAATCTAGGTACATATGAAGGACTAATAAAATTTGAACCCAAGTACAAGCAATTTGAGGGGATAATATTTCTCTCAAATACTGGAGCTCCTCAAATACATTAATTTCACAATTTAGTATATGTGCATGATAAATGTACTTAGTAAGGAATAGTCACTGATTTATTTTTATAAATAATAAATAGATAAATCGCACAGTACAAAGGAATGTTGGAAAGTGATGAGCTGTCTACTTCATAAAATACCTGTGTGAGTAAGAATACTTATGTTCTTAGGTGGTATAGAATGAAAGAGTGGTAGGAGAAAAAGACCTTCTTTGCTAATGGCTTTAAAGCTGAAGGGAAGTTGAAGTAAGGCTTTTGAGTAATGCATGTGTTGATGGAAAAAGTGTATCTTAGCCATCTGACATGAACTGTATAAAGACCCAGCTTCCTATGATATAAAGGTACCACAGCAGCTCACTGTCTCAAATGGGCGTCATAATGGAATTTTAAAAGTATTGCAATTTTATTGAAAGGGTCAGTATTGGCTGCCATATCACATAGTTTCGGGAATCACTGTTCAGATGGAATAGCTTGTGAGTAATAAGTTCGGGAGCTGGGTAAAAAAGTGGCACTATCTTGAAAGTACAAGTGTCCTTTGATCTTTTTGTTGTATTCATCCAGGACTTCATATATGGTTATTAAAGTGATTTTCTTTTTCCTTTTCCTTTTCCTTTCCTTTTTCTTTCTCTTTCTTTTTTTGTCTGAGCAGCACTAACAGTCTGCCCAAGAAACTGGCAATAATGTTATCCTGAAAATTAAGGCATTCAAATGGTCTTTCTGTAGCTATACTTGTTTATTGGAATAAATGTAGCCTTCAGATTCTTGTTAAGACAGAAGAATCTAATTTCCCTTCTCACTCAAGGTTAATAGGTAAAATGGATTCACAGTACTGACTTTAGTCTGAGTCCACAATGTATCTTGGATATGTGTAGATTAAAATAGTCTTTTGAATGATATGGAACATTTTGTCCAAGATCAAACAGAGTATAATGGCACATTTCAAGTTTTCAATTGGATTCTTATCCCATGAATTATATGCACTTGTAGGAAGACTACTTAAACAACTGTTTTATAAAGCCCTACATTTCTTTTATGCCTTATTGTTTTTCATCCACTCAAGAAACATTTATTAAGTGCCTATTGTTTTAGATACTATGCTAGGAAATAGAATTCTAACTTTATAACTTCTCTCTGTTGATAGTTTAAATTCGAAAACATAGCAACAAGATGGTTAAAAAAATACATAGGAAAGTTGGAAAAGAGGGTTTTTAATCTTCTGAGGGAGCAGAGAGGGTGTCTAAGAATTTCTGGGGTATTTCAGAAGGCTTTTCCAAATAACATTTATGCTAGGTCTTGAACTAGGCTGTGGCATTTTCATGATCCAAACTCAAAACAAGTTAAAAGCGGGCTTGATGATGCTGGAAACTCATAATATGAAATAATTTTGGAAGAGATCTGAGTAGAAATAGCTGGAAAAATCAAGAGTACTGTGCCAGTTCCTGGTAATAAGGCAAATTTTTAATCCATTTGAAGATATCAAATTGAAGCTTGGTGAGTGGTGTCTTTAGAAAAGTCATGTTAGGAAGAAAATGGCAAGAGAATGGGATGAAGGATGTCAGAAGCCTCTGAAGGCTGCTAAGACTAGAGACAGATCAGTCAATAAGCTGTTGCAATATGCTAGGAAAGAATGTTAGCAATTTGAACTGGAACCATTTCTGAGGTAGACTTTTAAGGTTGATTCAATAGGATCAAGTAGCCAATTAGGTAGGCTATTAAGAGCAAGCCAGAAGAGAGGTAGAAAAGGATGTTGAGGTTGTACAAGGTAGTAGTACCATTACACAAGATTTCTTTATATTCAGATCTTCAAAAAGTAGGTAGGTTTTCATTGTTATCTTTTTTTATTACCATACCATCATGATGTCATAGGTATTAATATTGTTATGTAAATGGTTACATGGTACTTCTTGTGTAACGCTATATGCAAATTAACTTGATTATTTTTATGCATCCATGAAGGATTTATTCCCCACAAATGACAGTTTTTATTGGACCATGAGAAACTAATAACTCATCTCAGGAGAATTTTATAGGAGTTTACAAACATCAGAAATTATATTGAATAATTTCAGAAAAAAGAAAACCATGGGCATGAAGGCTTTTTGATTTAGTGATAGTTGTGACCTTTCCTATTGCTTTTCCTAGCATTCTCTCTTTTAGACTGAAGCTGCCAGCAAGAGGTACAGGCTTAGAATGAAGATTCATGTTACCATTGCACTCGGCCTCAACCCACTTGATGGAAAATTGTGGGATAAATTATGTCCTTGGAATTTGATGGAGTTAGTATAGGGTTACTTCACCCAACAGTATAAAATGTTATCTCAAATATTGCTTGATACATTTTGTAATTATGGTCATTGAATCCCAGTAAGGTCTGTGAGTTTTGGTAGTAAAAGCTGGACAAAACAATACAATTGAGTGTGTAACATTTTTAGAGTCTGCAGTTTGTTGGATTGTGATTTTCTAATATATGGAAATTAATTATAATGTGCTGCTTAAGTTTGCTAATCCACACCTGTGGTTTTGAAACTCTCTCTTTAATGTCTATACATTTTCTTTTTTTTTTTTTTTCAATAACTTAATTTATTTCCCCAATTTTGGCTCCTCAAAATAAGTTCTAACAATCAGGGAATTAAATACAATCTGGTCAAGCCAGAGCTTCCCTTCCCAAACAGATGCTCTTGTAATCAGAGACCCGAGAATGCTTTGGGTAAACAAATTCCATCAGTGAGAGGACACCCTACTCTAAATGGGAGAAGAGGTCCAACACATGTTCAAGCCCAAGAGATGGTGACCATGTTACAGGTCGAGGACAAGGATGACTGCCACACATTCAGGCAAGGTCTCTCAGTAAATCCTGATCCTCTATGAATCCCCATCTCCTCCCCCATTCCAAAACAACAGCCCTGCTCAGTGGTACAGCAACATCTCCCTTTCCCTACCTGCTGGTAAGAGAAGACTACACAAAGAAACCAAGGTCAAACAAATATAGAGGGTAGCCTAGAAAAGATAATGGTGATTCCAGCCTCCCTGGGAAGAACAAATGGCAGAGGACACAGGAAGAGAACAAATTAACATCTACACAGGCAAGAGAGGGCAGAGGCCAAGGGAAAGAATGGAGTGAAACACCAATTCTGCGAGTCTTCCTAGATGAGCTATATCTCTCTCTTCCCTGGCATGAAACCAACAACAAGCAAACATACACTTCCTTCAGAGGCCAGGGCCTCTGGGAGGAGTATCTCATTTAGTCCAAGATACCATGGTCATCTTCAAGTCCCCTGAAGACGCCACTCTTAAAATGAAGGACATGGAATGTGCTTCATGAATCCTTCTGGTACTAACATGCTAGAACTCTAAAGGCCACACATATACACAGAAGAATACAGACTCTCAAGCAGACAGCCTGAGTTTGAGTCTCTGTTCCGCTATCACCAGCTATCAGAGTTTAGGCTAAATTCCCATTGCCTCAGCTTACTGCCTATAACAGAAGAGAAAACGTCTTTTTATCTTATGGACCTATCAGGATAAAATGTATACTTAATAACTATAAGCCTTCAGCTAATGGATGGATCATAGGGCTCCCAATGGAGGAGCTAGAGAAAGTAGCCAAGGAGCTAAAGGGATCTGCAACCCTATAGGTGGAACAACATTATGAGCTAACCAGTACCCCGGAGCTCTTGACTCTAGCTGCATATATATCAAAAGATGGCCTAGTCGGCCATCACTGGAAAGAGAGGCCCATTGGACTTGCAAACTTTATATGCCCCAGTACAGGGGAATACCAGGGCCAAAAAGGGGGAGTGGGTGGGCAGGGGAGTGGGGGTGGGTGGATATGGGGGACTTTTGGTATAGCATTGGAAATGTAAATGAGTTAAATACCTAATAAAAAATGGAAAAAAAAAAAAAAAAAAAGAAATTGTCACTTTTTACAGTGGAGAATACAGAAGCCAAATAGGTTTTACTAAAATCCTTTTATTGTAACTAATTATGAAATCAAAATTTTAGAACTCTATTCCCAAATCCATGCAGTTAGTTAAAAGGTGGATAAAAGTCAACTCTTTACGTAATAGTTTATATTCATTAATACACAGTTGAAATTGGACTATGTCTAGAAAATGGAGTAATCATTTTCTTTTTGAGTGGGGCCTGGGGAATGGTGGCAATACTGGTGATAACAATGGCCCCATTTATGCAGTGAAAGTATCTTGACACAAGAAGAACTTCACAAGTTTACTGGCTCATTAACAACACATTTTCAATCTTCTGGTCTGCACATTACTTATGCTGGAAAGCCTTTCAGGGCCACAGATAGAACCTTGACCTTAAAATGTGTGCTTCAAAAATAAGTAGAACTTGACACTTGACTGTTTTACATACTTTAAATCTATAGATGTTAGTTCTTTTTTACTATATTTTTGGAAACATGAGTCCAGCCATTTAAGAAAACATCTCACATTTGTATTTTGAATTAGACCTTAGTGCCATTTGAAAGTTTAACAATGATATCTAGCTGCTGCCTATTTTGGAACCTTCTTGGAATTACACATTAAAGGGTAACATGACTGAAAGACTGAGGCCAGTGCCCCCCCCACACACACACACAAACACACACACACACACACACACACACATGCACACACACAGTGAAAGAGAGTGAGAGAGAGACAGAGACACAGAGACACAAAGACATACAGACAAAGAGAAAGATAGGCAGGCAGAGGAAAATAAAGAGAGAGGGTGAGAGAGGGTAGGGGGAGAGGGAGGGAGAAGAAGGGGAAGAAAGCAGGGTGGGGGCAAAAGCTGTGGCTTTGTTTATGTAAACCTCAGGTCACTTCTGAAACAGAGTTCATCAAAACCTATGACAATATTTTTATGCTTATATAGTAATACTTTGGAACACTGAAAGACATTGCATTGAGAAAAAAGTGATGAAAAGGTGGATCTTGTTTATTACTTTTAATTACAAAATGATTTGTTATACAATTTATATAGGTAGATGAATATATTTATAAATCATAAAATCACATACATATAAAAGCTATATAAAAGCTAACAAAGACCGTACTTGTTCACTGTTAAGGAGAGATTCATGTTAATTTCAATAACAATAGAATTGAAATTCAAAATGGTACAAGTTAAAAAGGTTTAACTAATAGGTGTCTAAAATTCCATCTTCATGAATCAAGAGGATATGGTACTAGAGCTAGAAAGAACTATGCTTATTTTACTACTATTCTGTAGTTCATATTTTGGATCGCCATTTAATTTATAAACCATATTTATTTCAATAATTAGTATTAACTTTCTCTGCAGTGGTCATTATAATTACCTTTAAATTTTAAGTGGGATAAAGATGTCTTAAGAACATGCTTTTAGATGGGCAGTGGTGGTGCACACCTTTAATCTCAGCACTTGGGAGGCAGAGGCAGGTGGATTTCTGAGTTTGAGGCCAGCCTGGTCTACAGAGTGAGTTCCAGGACAGCCAGGGTTATACAGAGAAACCCTGTCTTGAAAAAAAGAAAAAAGAAAAAAAAAGAAAAAAGAAAAAAAGAAAAAAAGAAAAAGAAAAGGAAAGAAAAGAAAAGAAGAGAAGAGAAAGGACATGCTTTTAAAGGAGTCTTATTTATTTTCAATTTTTCCTTTAATTTTTCATCATGTAGCATTTAGAAGATCTTGAAGAATGAAAAAACAATGAGAGAATGACTTTCCAGATAAATGGAATGGATTCTTAGCTGATTATATGGCATCCTGTACAACTGAAACTTTCTTGATGGCAAATGGGAGGCCTACTCCCCATGAATATGACCAATCAATTAAAATTTTATTAGCACAAACTTGAATGCTGCCTTAGTCTAATTCTCATTTTCTTTTTGTTACCTGCCTTCCTGAATGTGTAAAGCCCAAGGTTATATGGCAGTCAACTATAAGCTTTATCACTTCCATTCACTGGAGGAGGCATATTTGTAAATTCTGAGTGTCATTTATGTGACATCTGATTTCAATTATAACTCAGCAGGTGATTATTTCCTTACATATATACAAGTCAAAACTAGTTTATAAATACCATAGGAACTGTAATGCTGAAAAAGCACTCATATCCCCAAGGAAATCAGTAGTCTTAAATATAAAAGCAATATAGCTAGCCTTTTCTTGGCCACTGTGAACAATAAAAGTAATTTTCTGGAAAAATTGATCCAGTTATTCATTCGGCCAGTTATTAATATTGGGCACATCAATATGCATATTATAGTTCTAAACTTTATTAGGGCTCAAAAATGTTAAAAGACATGATAATTTTTCATTGATTTCAGTTAGAGTTAAGGTTACATCTATTCTCACTAACATGATTTTGTAACTGAATGAATCTCATGGTCATCATATATATGGCTACAATTAAACAATAATCATAATAAAATAGGTATGTGGAAGTGTGATAACAAGGTGAAAATATAAGACGAATATATGCCCAAGACTTTTTTATCTGGGATTTTTGATTGACTAGAGAATCCTTTGAACCTCACCAAAATTCATACTAAGGAGTTTTATTAAGTACAACAACTTGCTAAGTGAACAAATCAACACACCAGTAGGATTTTGTCAAACTTCTATTATATCTACATTTTATACTATATATTTGAATGAGATAATACTGAAAATAGTTGTAATTTCCATTTAAGAAATTTAAGTATTATAGGGAGAAATACAAACATACCACCACCACCACCACCAAAGCAAGGTAAATTATCAGGGTTTCAATGCCAGTGGAGCCCATATGAACAAGTTATGCATGCAGGCAAAGAAAAAACAGGATGAAAATAGATCTATGATGTTTGTTGGGAAGTATTGAACCTCACCAAACTATATAAAGGCAGTAGAAAAAGACATGGTCCTTCATAAATGTATGGAGTCTTAGAACTCTTCAAAGTGCATTTAAATTATCTAGCTCCTCTCCTTAGAAAAAGTGGAGCTATAAAAACATTGTTTTAGAATTTCCTGAAGATAGCCTATGGTTCTTTATGAGACTCTGTGCACTGATGCTTGACATCATTCTTGAACAAGGACTTGGGCAAGAGTCAGAGCCATATTCACAGCTCAACTCACTTCCTTTAGCCGCTTGTTTTGGGCAAATTTCAAGTTCTTACAGTCTGTTTTCTTCTATGTTAGATATAGATAACAATAACCTCTCAGTGAGTTTGGCACTGAATGTATTAATAGGAATTATTTAGTCACATTGTCAAACACTAAACCTATTTTCCTATTCTCAATACCTACCATACTTTTATGTATTTCCACCAAGGACAAAGGAATTGTCTACATTGCTAGACTGTTGTTGAGTGCTGTTATTTCTCATGCTGCCCAACCCAACAGATCAATTTGGATTTAAAAAAAAAAAACAACCTCAAAATGTTAAAAATTATGAATATTCAGAGAAATATTAGCTGAGGAAATATAAGCCCACTCTGAATTCTTAGAATAAGACAACCAATCAAAAAACAAGCTGAAATGTTTAATTAGCATAGTGTTGATCATAATGGGTTAAGGATACATGCATGGATATGTTCATGTACAGGAATATTAGAATGTTATAAATTGGACATTAGTGGTATCTTATTTTAGTCTCCCTATTAGCAGGCTTCAGGCTTTCATACTTCTTCTGCATCCCTGCTAATGGATTTAAAAATGGATTGTCCATGGTTTATACTGACTCACTAATGAACAGCTGGAGATTTATGGTCCCCCATCCATTCCTACCAGTAGTATAGTAAAGACAGCAAGATCAGCAGTTCAAGGCCAGCCTGGATAACATGAAATTCTATTTCATTGAAGAACAATAATATTTTTAAAATTCGTGTAGGAACATACATATTTACAGAGAAACTAGTGTATATGCATGCACACAATCATATGTAAAAACAGGGTTGCAGCAGATGACACATACTGCAGTTGTTATACAAAGTGATGATGTAGGTACCTTTATAAACATGACATTTGATATGGAAATTAAAGGAGGGCAACAGTGGGTGGTTAGCTTTAAAATCAAGTTATTCAGCTGGTCATTATACAGGTGACTCAGATTGGCTTTGTATACTGTGAACATGTTGATTCCTAAGCTTAAAAATATGCAAACCCAATTTTAAGCAAAGTGGTGGAATTAATACTCATTATATACACAAAGCCCTTCTATTGAGCTTTTCATTGCTTTGTAGTTATTTTCTCCAAAATAAAATGCGTAATTATTTGAATACACTTTTAGCACACACACCATGTGGGCTAAGCTTGCTCTTGACATCTAAAGTCCTTGGAATGAAAGTGCAAATAGCCCCCCTGCTACCATGGTACCCGTCAAGTGTCATGTGAACCTTAGCCTCCCAAGTTTCAAGAGAAATAAAAGATTGTCAGATCAGCCTGCTCCTGAAAAAGAAGCAATATGCAAGACCTGGAGAGCAGCAAGGAGGTCTTGCCAGAAATGAGGCAACCAGTAGGTATTTGTTTCATGGAAAAAAGGGTGGATGGGCGAATGTATGGGTAGATGGTTAAGCAAATCTAATGATACAGTAAGATTAGGATCTATATACTATTTTTTTAACCAAAGCATAGTTGTTTACATGAGAAAGGAAATCTTTTTTTAAAGAACAAAATACTTGTGATTTGTTGTGCCAAAATTAATTCTCAATACTGTATTGTACACTTATAAGATGCTTCCTAAATTACTATTGAAGCGAGCTGATTTTGTCTTGCTTTTACTTGAGAAAATCCAAAATGCTGGTGATTTGAGTAAACAGCAATTGGTAAGTATTGTGTATTTGAAGACTGTGTCAGAGAACAGTGAGTGATACATAATAACTGTAAATCATATGATTCCCATTTTCATTATTAGAGGGAATCATTTTCTAGAGAGTCAAGAATGTTGGAGGATATGTGATGTATACCAAACTGCATTCCTGGTGAGCTAGTGGGAAGAATAACAGAGATAACTATTACCATCTAGCTATTCTAGGTAGTGGTTCATGAGTTTTGTGCAAGTTACTTATATACTGACTAACTTACATCTAGTCGCCAAACCTTTAAGTACATCTCAGGTATGTCAGAGGGAGAAATAATCCTCAATTTACTTTGGTTTTTAAGAAGTTCTGAGAAATTTTCCCATGGTTCTAGATGTATAAGTGCTGTATATATTGTAAATTGTCTTATATGTATATGGTGATTTCAAATATCTGATGTAGAGCCCTCTAGATGTTTTTGCCTGTTCAATCAAAATACATATTCTTTTCAGTATTTATGAATATGAAAGAGTAATTTTGCATTGCACTCAGTGACTGAATTGTTGACAGTTGAAGTTAAACCATCATGCTTTGAGCTCTAGCTTTGGATATTCATAAACTTCTAGAGTTACTAGTATGGATTTCATTGAATTCTTGTGAGCTGGGAAACTTGGAGTGGTTTCAAGTTGCTATTATGGTAATTCTGCCAATGTGCATTTAGCACTGGTATTAGGTGAGTAGCATGTCTTTGGTTATGTATCTAGGTCCTATTTTCACCTATCTATTGAAGAAGTATTAAGTACAGATTTAAATTCTATGATTCCTCAAATAGACTGTCTTCCATAAAATACAATCTTTCTCTTAACAAGCCCTATGACACTCTTTTCAAAGCACTAGATATGGATAATTAGAAATATACCTAGGGTATCTCTTCTTATAAAACATATTACCTAGTAGAACCACGCTTTCTGTTTGGCTTTTCACTATCCAACTAAATTTGTTTCTGGTATACATTAAATCCAGGTATGCCAAATTCTTCAGAAGTTGCTCTGGGAAGGTCTGTGTTGATATGTTAAATGAATTAGGTATGTCAGCAATTTAGAAATTTAGATATGGAAGACAATAAAAGATTTAAGGGTATTATCAATGAAAAGGAATCTATGGAGGATATTTTTATTAAGAGTATGGTCACTATGGTTATAAAATAATGAGTATAATCACCCTTCACTAATCAGAATGATTCTCACTTAAGAAACAGGCTTTTGAATGCTGATTTCTTTGTATTTAGCAAGGCCAAATAATTTTAATTCTGCTGGAAGAATTGGTTATCTTTAACTTTGTGCCTTTAGCTTTAAATTGTGCATAGTCGTGTACTATTATGTGGAAATTCAAAGAGATTTTGTAGACAGATAACATAAATTTCTTTAAAATGGCTTTAAACACATATATTGAAAGTTTGACGGATAAAGAAATCATGCATAAATTAATGATCAGAGGCTACACTTATAGCCTGGGCCCTCCATTTAAAGCACAAATTCCTGAAACTACTTAAAATAACTGTCAGCAACAGGGACCAGAGGATAAAGGTGATGGCTGCCAAGTCTGATGACCTTAATTTGATTCCTGAAACTCACATGGTGGAAGGAGAGAACTGATTTCTGGAAATTGTCCTGCAGCCTCCACTCACACACCTTGACATGTTTGTATGCACAAATGCACATCCAACACACACAGAGACATATGCAAAAATAAATATAAAATAGGCTTTCAGCAACTTTGAACAACATAATACCTGGCCACCTCTATACCCGACTTCTTCTCTTTGGAGCAGAGCACCAAAGTTTTAAAGTGAGCTTCATGGTGCAAACTGGTGTGCAAAACAAGCATAGGAAGAAAAACAATATCAACTAACTGAACCTCTCAATGATCTGAGGGACTAAACCACCAACCAAAGAGCATACATCTGCCAGTCCAAGGCTACCACTAGATATGTAGCCGAGGACAGCCTTATTTAGTGTCAATGTGGTGGGCACTTAGTCCTGTTAATGTTTGTTGCCCCAGTCAAGGCGGATGCTAGAGGGGTGAGGCTGGAGTGGGTAGGTGGGCAGAGGAATACCCTCTTAGAGGCAAAGGAGAAGGGGGATGGGATGAGGATTTGCAGAGGGGAAACCAGGAAGGGGGACAACACTTGAAATGTAAATAAATAAAATAATCAATAAAATAAAAAAACCAAGCATTTGTAAGCTAAATAAAAATTTACTTGCAATTATTTTGTGAAATAGAAATAAAATCATTTTGACTGAAAATGTGAAATGTCAGGTAGATTTAGTTTTCTCACCTGGACCCATGTGGTAGAAGGAAAGAACCATATGATTATTGCATTGGTATATTGTGGAAAACAATGGAAATATTTATCTTTTAATTAAAATTGCCATCTTTTAACCTTTGTCTTATTACAATTCATTTTCCATAAGTATTATCTCTATTATATGTTAAGATAATAAAGTAGTTAAATTCTGAATTCTAACTGCCAGTTTGAAATTAATGTATACTTGTTGAAAAGCATCTCTCTCTCTCTCTCTCTCTCTCTCTCTCTCTCTCACACACACACACACACAAACACACACACACACACACACACATACACACACACTAGTACATAGTGAGTGGGCATCCACCACTGTGTGTTAGGTTGTATATGTGAGTTCATTTTCATCAAGTGTTGGTTAAACTGCTCCCAGCCAAGGATAATTTAAAAAGAAGAGGAGTATATATAATCAAATAGGAACAAAAATACCTTCATCAAATAGAGAACCTGAAATCTGTGAAACTTGACTTCTTTTTGTGTGTTTGGCTTCATAGAGACACTTGAATCTAATGGTTCTGTTTATTTCAATGGGGATGAGCATGGGAGTTTCTTGGCTGTATTTAGATGCGTGCATTTTCTATGTTTTATTGTAATGTATCAGCATTTTTGTAGGAACAGAGGGTAAGAAAATACAAGTATCCATTCTCATATTCTATGATTTCCATGTTTAAAAACAGACCAAGTGAGACCACATTTCAGTGGGAACTATTCCAACATGTGGCCAAGACTATGTATTTAAACAGTAATTTTTTTCCACTTTGATATAACTTTGAATTTTTGGGTTATCCAAAGGAACCTATTTGGATTACAAAGATTTGATATTTTCACATGGAGCTGTCATTGTTTATTTTGAATGAGAGTCATTCAGATTCAAATCAACATGTTGATTTGGCAGCAACAGAAAATTTAGTAGCACTTTCATACTAGAAAAAAAATGTTGAAAGGCATATTTCCAAATATCATTTAGTTGATGATATTTAGTGTTTTCTACATATTTAGTTTGCTCCTTAAGATGATATTGGTACTTAGGTAAAAGCTCATTATCCTTAAGTCTCTGGCTTCCTTTCTGTTGAATTCTTCTTGAAACAAGCAGCGCACATGTCTCTTTCACTTCCCGGGATCATTCTAAAGAGCATATTTCTCTTCATAGCACAACTGAAGACTGTAGGGATGCTTGCTGTTTAGTAGATACTGATGCTCAAGAATTTGCAGTAGCTAAAGAAATATCACTGTAAAGTATTTGGACTTCCATAGAGTCTGGTTTTTCTTTCCTTGCACTCTTTCTCTTCTCCTTTTTCCTATAGTAGGGACCTACTGTATGCTGGTTCTTTGTATTGTATGTTGCTTTCTAGATATTTCTTTATTGAACTACTTGTTCCAGAATCTTCATGTTCCTTTTCTCATTTCCTCAGCATCTTTCCTTGCCTGTTTTTCTTACTTCATCTTCACCCTGCCCCTGCACTTTCTATGTTGCAGCCAGAGACTGTTTTTATTGTTACAATTTTCTAGATAAGGAAGCCATAGGTCTTGAAAACTTTTTTGACCTGTTCCTTACTCTACTTCCTAGCTTGTCCCAACAACCTCTCATCTAGTGTTTTCCAACTGTATAAATGAGCCAATATTCTCTCTCACTGTCTTGTGTCATTCTATGTTTCTCATTTTCCAGTGAGACTTTAAAGTGAGAGCCACACTTCTGTGTTTCTGCCATGTATAATATGTGCTCTACTTAAGCATGTCTCACATTGGAATTTAATTGCTTGTTAGTGAATCTTCTGCAGTAACCTGGAAACTCTCTGAAGGTAGGAAGTGTAGATGAGTTCGTTTCCTAGTATATCCCTCACACATACCTAGCACAGTGCCTAACATTTATGTAGAGTCCCAGTTAATAATAACTGTGACCTTTCTTGCTCTATTAGTTTTCTAGGCTAGTCATAGTAAGTATTACAAGTACATGCCTTTCAATTGAGTTACCTTTCAAAGATATTTCAAAAGCCAAACATATTCTGAGGAATTTCTGGGTTTTCTCTTTGAACATAGATTATCTGTGCGCATACAGTTTAGCTATATGGCTTGTCTTTCAGATGCTTACACTCCAGGAAACCACCTACTGCTTAAGACTTTCTTACTATGTACAAATAAAAAATATTTCCACTGCAAATGTTCCAATAGTCACGAAGACACTCACAGAGTTTATAGACTTTCAATGTGAGTGTTTTAAGGCCTTTTGGAGCAATAAACTTTTTTTTTCTAATTCATAGATTCTACTGGCCTGCTTGCTCCAGCAGCAACAGAGTATTCTAAGGTCCATAAGTAAATATCTTCTGTTAATGTCAGTTCTTTCCTCAGACCCTAGGCATGTTCTTCTCTCTTGGAACCAAAACATATTTTAATGATCTAGTGTGCGACTATTGCTAGAATATCATATTTGTGTGATACAGTCTAAACATTCATTTTTTGTATGTGTATTTGAGAAGCCTTACCCTGAGGTCCTCTTAGTTGATTCACTTGGAAAACAAACATGGATACTCAGAAACTATTTCGCTGAACTAGGTCTATTTGTTATGTCACAGATGATTTTTGTTCATCATTTCTTTGTTTATTCAGAAATAAATTATTAATAGACAGTTCTCTTTCTGATGTGTTGGATTCACCAGCACCGGTTATAGTCTTTAATTTTGTCTCTCCATCTCTGTCTCTGTCTCCATCTCTCCTTCTCCCTCCTCCTCCTCTCCACCATCTCTGTCTCCCCCCGCCCCCCGTGTGTCTGTGTGTGTGTGTGTGTAAACACCATACTAATGTGGAGTATGGCACTAAAATGGTCTCAAAAGAACAGGCTTTCTTCTTCATCTAGGCTTCACAATTTAGCTAGTGGAAAGTATGTTTAAATCAATAGACCTTAGATATCATTAGACTTCTTGTGTCAAGGAAAATGAAATGCATATGCTCATAGCTCTGCCAAAGGATAAAGACTGATTCCAATACTAAAATTTTCAAGGACAGATTGTCACTGTGAGAAAACTAGATAGATTGACCAGTTGAGATAAAAAATAACTGAAAAGAAGATACCTCACCTGGTTAGAAAATATTCTTGTTTTGGAAAGTAAATATCAAAGAAGAAAGTAAATACCTGGCAAATAGCTCTTTCTGTTTTCAACTTTCTCATTAGTATAAACTGTTCTTTGACGGTGGGGATCATAGAGTCACAGAACCAAAGACACAAATGAGTAGGCTATCCTAGACTCTTAGTTGAAGCCCCTTATTTAGAATTTTAGTGAATTTGAAGTCCAGAGAAGAGAAAGGATAGAGAAGCATCCTATTCCTTAGAAGCAATAGAATGGGCAGCACAGTCACTAGAAGTGTGCTCCTTCTGACTCTCTATTTTATTGGATATCTTCTTTATTTACATTTCAAATGTTATCCCCTTTCCTGGTTCCCCCTCCAAAGAACACCCTCCCCCACACCTTCATCCCTCCCCCTGACTCTTACTCTAGTTTTCTTTCATCACATCCCAATTAGCAGTGATCTACTAGCTCTAGCAGATTACAGCTGTAAATTCCATTTAAGATTCAATAAAGATTAGAAGTTAATGGCACAGGCTCCAAAACCAAATTACTTCAGTTTGAGGCCCAAACCAACTCTATGGCACCCAGCATGACACTACCTGCTTATATGCATTTTCTAGAGAAGCCAAAACAAATCATCACAGATTTGGTGGCTTAAACAAAAACAAAAGTTTTACTTCCTCATAATTATGGATGTCAAGAGTCTAAAACCATTCTGTGAACAGAGATGATTTCTTCTGAGACTCTCTTCACTGGCCTTCTCATGATCTTCTATCTCTCTGTGTGTCTGTTTGTAAATATTTATTTTTATTATATGCATCTTTTGCCTGCATACTATCTGCCTTCTGTCTTGAGTGTCAGAAGATGTCATTGGGTCCTCTAGAACTGGAGTTTTAGTCACTTGTAAGCTGTCAGGTGGATGCTATGGGTGAAACTTGGATCCTCTGGAAGAACATCCAATGGTCTTCACTGTTAGAGCACCTCCCTAGTCCTGTAGTATGTCTGTTTTAAATTTCTCTAATAAGGACATTAGTCAAATTAAATTAGGGCCTGCTGTAATGGTTTCATTTAATGTTAATTATTTTCTTAAAGATCTTGTCTTTGACAACAGTCACATTCTGATGTTCCAGAAATTAGAGCAGTTTGGTGGGAGGCACAATTCTGGACATAATCATGTCATTTGGACTTATTTATCTTATCCACAAAATAGGAAAGATTATAGGAGATCCTACCACAAGGGGTGAAAGTATTCAGTGTATTGGTTTGACACAGAATAAGTAGAATCGTACTCTGTATAGAATAAACCAGTACTCTGGAAAGTTTAATATTGAACAGTTCTGAAGCAGTTTGATTTTTAGTGTACAGACATAGTAATAATATATTTCTTATTTCCAATGATATCATTGAGAACCATTTAAGTTAGATAATTAAATCAACTACTTTAAATTTGTTAAATAGATCCATTCCAAATGAATGGATATAATTTAAAACACACTGAAGCCACATATCAAAAACTTTGAGAACTAGAAAGAGTATGCTCAAACACTGTCCTGGATATGTCTCTGAAATATATTAGTTGTAACAGAATATGGCATTCTCGTCTTATTAGTGCTGGTACTATATAATTCTATGGGTTGTAATTTAAGAAAATCTTCTTTGACTAGTTGACTAGCACTGTAAATACATTCTGAACCTGTTACCCCAATGGATAAAATAAAGTGTATATAATTTTTTTCCTTTAAGATTTATATTAATTGTTTTAATTATGTTCCTGTGTGTGTGGTGGTGTGTGAATATAAATATGTATTAATTTCATGTGCCTATGGAGGCTAAAGGCATTGGATCCCTCTGCATCTGGAGTTACAGACAGCTGTGAGCAGGTTGATGTAGGTGCTAAGAATCAAACATGGGGCCCCTGGCAGATTTGTACATCCTCTTAATTACTGATACATTTCTTCAGCCTCTAGAATTTCAGATTTTAAAACATATTTCTTCCTTTGATCAATGATTAAAAAGTATTTATTTTCTATTTATCCCATATTGTGATAGTTGTGACCTCTATCCTCAAGAATGATTAGAGGTGGAAAAACATTGTTATAGTATAAATTGAATGAAAGACATATAACCCATGAGCCACAAGAAACTAATTTTATTTAAGAGAGAACATGGAACATTTTCCAGGAGATTTAACTTAGGAGATAAATCATAAATATGATCCAGAATTGACCAAGTAGCCAACAATGAGGAAATTTTTGATGTGATTACAAAGAACATACAGAGGCTATAAAGTATTAAAGATAACAATTACTCTAACATAGGTAGGAACAATTGAAGCTTCAACTGAATTGCAAATAGTTATGTGCAATGAGACTGAACATTTGTGTATTGCAAGGTAGGCTAGTCTTATAGTCAGTAAACTGGCTAGTAAAGATAGAGATATTAGAAACTGATTGCAGTATTTGTTTCCACTGATCTTAATAACAGTTTAGATTCTACCTCAGCCCAGCCATTCAGACAACTGTTGCCAGTCAATGAAAGTTGGCCTCTATCCTAGCTGCAGGGGATGCCAATTATTAATAAATAAAATTGAGAGAAAATTTCACCTTACCTAAAAACAACTGTTCTTGAGATTCATAATCAAAGACTATATATATATATATATATATATATATATCTTACAAAACATTCTTTACTGCCTAATTTGTTGATGTGTTAGAAATAGTCTTCTGCAGGATTGAATTAGATCAGCTACAACAACATAGGTTTATGAAAAACAAAGATTAGATTTCTCTGTTTTATGTTTCTCTGTTTTCTATTTATGTTATCGTTTATGGTTTCATTGAGGTCTTAACATTCAATGAAATTTACAAATTATAACATCATATGATGGTCTTTGGAATCTTGGTCTAGAATATTTTTAAAATGAATACATGGCTTTCCAAAAACTATTATTTTTCTAATAACCTCAAAGAAAAAGTCTTGAGTTTATCCTGTATTGTAACAAGGTAAGTAATTAGGTTATGGTGTATGATCAGCATAATAGATTATTTTCATAAGACCTATGAATTATACACAGAACTCTGGATAATTTGGCTTGCCGTTATTTGTGCTGTTTCAATATCCTTGTCTTATTCAGAGAGAGAGAGAGGGTCCTGTTAATAAGGTAGATTAATCTTAAATGACTAAGAATCATGTACTGTTAAATTCTTGGAAGTTTAAACTACATTTAAGTTAATGCATGCACATAATTGTACACAGATAGCTAAACTTGGCATATAAATATGTTTCCTACTTGCTTACTTTGGTTACATTTAATATATCTCAGGAGTCAGAAGATGCTACTAGTAATGCTATGACTGGTTTTTGGACTAGGATATGGGGATTTATTTATATTGAAAGTTTCTTCAGGACTGCATTTGGGAGGAAACCCTTGCTTAGAAAGTGGAACAGCACTTTAATGTTGCTCTGAGATAAGATCAAGTGTCAGGCTTTATACTGCTGCATTAACCAGTAAATTGTGCCTTGAGGAAAGTTGTCACAAACATGTATTGGTAGCTCTTGATGGAGAAGGATAATTCCAAGAATGGAGACCCAGTCCTGTGTAGATATTAAACACTTCTAGCAAAGAATGTATGAGTTCTTCTAAATAGGAGGTCAGAGAAGATCTCGGTCACTTATGACACTAAATGAGCATCTACACAAATATGCATACCCTGCATCTGCTGAAAGCAATACTGATATTGATACATATAACAGGTGTTTAACTTAGAGATTGCTATGCTATATTATTTATCATTTTTCAGCAGATTCTTCACGTAGGTGAATTGTATAACTACACATTTTCAACTGATATGATGTGCTGATTATTTCTGGCCTTCTGGATAAAGCCACTTGAAAAGCCATTACTTTCTTTATAGAGAGACAGTATTACATCTTTCACACATGTGAATCTCAAAGTCCATAGATCTTGCCTGACAAGGGAAGGGAGATTATTAGGTTGTCTACAAATAATTCATTGCTTCAATGGAATGAATATGTGTGTGAAAATTACAGTTGTTTAAAAGAATGAAGTGCCTAAATATGGAAAGCTATAAAGTTGGCTAGGAATCGCCTCCTCATGATCTAAGTTTTATGAAGAGTGTTCTTTTAGTTAAAGAGTACCTTCAAGTCAGTTGTGTGTTCTCTGGCACTAATGCCTTTAAACTTGAACGGAACCTCTGTGGTAACAGATATGGAGGAGGAAGTGAATGAAACTTGTATTTTCCATCTACAAATAACACATTGGTGTCACTATACCTGAACCAGCCTCAGTATGTTTAAAGGGTCGAAGCTTTAGCTCTAGAAAGAAAAGTGCACATTGAGTGAGTGTGTGCGTGTGTGTGTGTTTGTATTACTGTTATCAATTATAAAGAATGTGCTTAAGAAAATTATTGTTGGGGCGGCGCCATCTTCAGCTCCAGACAGCCGGCCACCTTCCTGGTGAGAGCACGGGGGTCTGCCTGGCCTGAGAGGTTTGTGGCACAGGCGCCGGCGGGAGCCTTCTTGGCTCCGGGACTCCGCGGAGGGCAGGCTGCACGGGTGACCGTGTGGAATACAGAGTGCCAGCTGTTTCTGGGACGGGCGAGAGAGTCGCAGAGCTTCTGGGCGGCGCCATCTTTAGCTCCAGACAGCCGGCCACCTTCCTGGTGAGAGCACGGGGTCTGCCTGGCCTGAGAGGTTTGTGGCACAGGCGCCGGCGGGAGCCTTCTTGGCTCCGGGACTCCGCGGAGGGCAGGCTGCACGGGTGACCGTGTGGAATACAGAGTGCCAGCTGTTTCTGGGACGGGCGAGAGAGTCGCAGAGCTTCTGGGCGGCGCCATCTTCAGCTCCAGACAGCCGGCCACCTTCCTGGTGAGAGCACGGGGGTCTGCCTGGCCTGAGAGGTTTGTGGCACAGGCGCCGGCGGGAGCCTTCTTGGCTCCGGGACTCCGCGGAGGGCAGGCTGCACGGGTGACCGTGTGGAATACAGAGTGCCAGCCGTTTCTGGGACGGGCGAGAGAGTCGCAGAGATTCTGGGGCGGCACCATCCTCAGCTCCAGACAACCAGCCACCTTCCCGGCAAGAGCCACAGAGCTTCTGAGGCTGCGACATCTTCGACTCCAGACAACTGGCCACCTTCCTGGCCAAAGCAACACAGCTTCTGGGAAAGATCCTGTTTTGGGCCTTCACCTTCAGCCAGGAGGAGGTCCAAACACCAGATAACTGTACACCTTCCCTGAGAGAGGAGAGCTTGCCTACAGAGACTGCTCTGACCACTGAAACTCAGAGAAGAGAGCTTGTCTCCCACGCCTGCTGATAGAGGGTAACAAAATCAACAGAGGAACAATCTTTTAACAAAGACAACTATAACAACTAACTCCAGAGATTGCCAGATGGCGAAAGGTAAACGTAAGAATCCTACTAACAGAAGCCAGGACCACTCACCATCATCAGAACCCAGAACGCCCACTTCGCCCAATCCAGGACACCCTAACACACCTGAAAAGGTAGACCTGGATTTAAAAGCATATCTCATGATGATGGTAGAGGACATAAAGAAGGAATTCAACAACTCACTTAAAGAAATACAGGAGAACACTGCTAAAGAGTTACAAGTCCTTAAAGAAAAACAGGAAAACACTGCTAAAGAGTTACAAGTCCTTAAAGAAAAACAGGAAAACACAACCAAACAGGTAGAAGTCCTTATAGAAAAACAGGAAAACACATCCAAACAGGTGATGGAAATGAACAAAACCATACTAGACCTAAAAAGGGAAGTAGACACAATAAAGAAAACCCAAAGTGAGGCGACGCTGGAGATAGAAACCCTAGGAAAGAAATCTGGAACCATAGATGCCAGCATCAGCAACAGAATACAAGAGATGGAAGAGAGAATCTCAGGTGCAGAAGACTCCATAGAGAACATCGGCACAACAATCAAAGAAAATGGAAAATGCAAAAAGATCCTAACTCAAAACATCCAGGAAATCCAGGACACAATGAGAAGACCAAACCTACGGATAATAGGAGTGGATGAGAATGAAGATTTTCAACTCAAAGGACCAGCAAACATCTTCAACAAAATTATTGAAGAAAACTTCCCAAATCTAAAGAAAGAGATGCCCAGGAACATACAAGAAGCCTACAGAACTCCAAATAGACTGGACCAGAAAAGAAATTCCTCCCGACACATAATAATCAGAACACCAAATGCACTAAATAAAGATAGAATACTAAAAGCAGTAAGGGAAAAAGGTCAAGTAACATATAAAGGCAAGCCTATCAGAATTACACCAGATTTTTCACCAGAGACTATGAAAGCCAGAAGAGCCTGGTCAGATGTTATACAGACACTAAGAGAACATAAATGCCAGCCCAGGCTACTATACCCAGCCAAACTCTCAATTACCATAGATGGAGAAACCAAAGTATTCCACGACAAAACTAAATTCACCCATTATCTCTCCACGAATCCAGCCCTTCAAAGGATAATAACAGAAAAAAAAAACAATACAAGGACGGGAACCACGCCCTAGAAAAAACAAGAAGATAATCCATCAACAAACCTAAAAGAAGACAACCACAAGAACAGAATGCCAACTTTAACAACAAAAATAACAGGAAGCAACAATTACCTTTCCTTAATATCTCTTAATATCAATGGACTCAATTCCCCAATAAAAAGACATAGACTAACAGACTGGCTACACAAACAGGACCCAACATTCTGCTGCTTACAGGAAACCCATCTCAGGGAAAAAGACAGACACTACCTCAGAGTGAAAGGCTGGAAAACAATTTTCCAAGCAAATGGTCTGAAGAAACAGGCTGGAGTAGCCATTCTAATATCGGATAAAATCGACTTCCAACCCAAAGTTATAAAAAAAGACAAGGAGGGACACTTCATACTCATCAAAGGTAAAATCCTCCAAGAGGAACTCTCAATTCTGAATATCTACGCTCCAAATGCAAGGGCAGCCACATTCATTAAAGACACTTTAGTAAAGCTCAAAGCACACATTGCACCTCACACAATAATAGTGGGAGACCTCAACACACCACTTTCATCAATGGACAGATCGTGGAAACAGAAACTAAACAGGGACACAGTGAAACTAACAGAAGTTATGAAACAAATGGACCTGACAGATATCTACAGAATATTTAATCCTAAAACAAAAGGATATACCTTCTTCTCAGCACCTCACGGGACCTGCTCCAAAATTGACCATATAATTGGTCACAAAATAAGCCTCAACAGATACAAAAATATTGAAATTGTCCCATGTATCCTATCAGACCACCATGGCCTAAGACTGATCTTCAATAACAACATTAAGAATGGAAAGCCAACATTCACGTGGAAACTGAACAACACTCTTCTCAATGATACCTTGGTCAAGGAAGGAATAAAGAAAGAAATTAAAGACTTTTTAGAGTTTAATGAAAATGAAGCCACAACGTACCCAGACCTTTGGGACACAATGAAAGCATTTCTAAGAGGGAAACTCATAGCTCTGAGTACCTCCAAGAAGAAACGGGAGAGAGCACATACTAGCAGCTTGACAACACATCTAAAAGCTCTAGAAAAAAAGGAAGCAAATTCACCCAAGAGGAGTAGACGGCAGGAAATAATCAAACTCAGGGGTGAAATTAACCAAGTGGAAACAAGAAGAACTATTCAAAGAATTAACCAAACGAGGAGTTGGTTCTTTGAGAAAATCAACAAGATAGATAAACCCTTAGCTAGACTCACTAGAGGGCAAAGGGACAAAATCCTAATCAACAAAATCAGAAATGAAAAGGGAGACATAACAACAGATCCTGAAGAAATCCAAAACACCATCAGATCCTTCTACAAAAGCTTATACTCAACAAAACTGGAAAACCTGGACGAAATGGACAAATTTCTGGACAGATACCAGGTACCAAAGTTGAATCAGGATCAAGTTGACCTTCTAAACAGTCCCATATCCCCTAAAGAAATAGAAGCAGTTATTAATAGTCTCCCAACCAAAAAAAGCCCAGGACCAGATGGGTTTAGTGCAGAGTTCTATCAGACCTTCAAAGAAGATCTAATTCCAGTTCTGCACAAACTATTTCACAAGATAGAAGTAGAAGGTACTCTACCCAACTCATTTTATGAAGCCACTATTACTCTGATACCTAAACCACAGAAAGATCCAACAAAGATAGAGAACTTCAGACCAATTTCTCTTATGAATATCGATGCAAAAATCCTTAATAAAATTCTCGCTAACCGAATCCAAGAACACATTAAAGAAATCATCCATCCTGACCAAGTAGGTTTTATTCCAGGGATGCAGGGATGGTTTAATATACGAAAATCCATCAATGTAATCCATTATATAAACAAACTCAAAGACAAAAACCACATGATCATCTCGTTAGATGCAGAAAAAGCATTTGACAAGATCCAACACCCATTCATGATAAAAGTTTTGGAAAGATCAGGAATTCAAGGCCCATACCTAAACATAATAAAAGCAATCTACAGCAAACCAGTAGCCAACATCAAAGTAAATGGAGAGAAGCTGGAAGCAATCCCACTAAAATCAGGGACTAGACAAGGCTGCCCACTTTCTCCCTACCTTTTCAACATAGTACTTGAAGTATTAGCCAGAGCAATTCGACAACAAAAGGAGATCAAGGGGATACAAATTGGAAAAGAGGAAGTCAAAATATCACTTTTTGCAGATGATATGATAGTATATATAAGTGACCCTAAAAATTCCACCAGAGAACTCCTAAACCTGATAAACAGCTTTGGTGAAGTAGCTGGATATAAAATTAACTCAAACAAGTCAATGGCCTTTCTCTACACAAAGAATAAACAGGCTGAGAAAGAAATTAGGGAAACAACACCGTTCTCAATAGTCACAAATAATATAAAATATCTCGGCGTGACTCTAACTAAGGAAGTAAAAGATCTGTATGATAAAAATTTCAAGTCTCTGAAGAAAGAAATTAAAGAAGATCTCAGAAGATGGAAAGATCTCCCATGCTCATGGATTGGCAGGATCAACATTGTAAAAATGGCTATCTTGCCAAAAGCAATCTACAGATTCAATGCAATCCCCATCAAAATTCCAACTCAATTCTTCAACGAATTAGAAGGAGCAATTTGCAAATTCATCTGGAATAACAAAAAACCTAGGATAGCAAAAACTCTTCTCAAGGATAAAAGAACCTCTGGTGGAATCACCATGCCTGACCTAAAGCTTTACTACAGGGCAATTGTGATAAAAACTGCATGGTACTGGTATAGAGACAGACAAGTAGACCAATGGAATAGAATTGAAGACCCAGAAATGAACCCACACACCTATGGTCACTTGATCTTCGACAAGGGAGCTAAAACCATCCAGTGGAAGAAAGACAGCATTTTCAACAATTGGTGCTGGCACAACTGGTTGTTATCATGTAGAAGAATGCGAATCGATCCATACTTATCTCCTTGTACTAAGGTCAAATCTAAGTGGATCAAGGAACTTCACATAAAACCAGAGACACTGAAACTTATAGAGGAGAAAGTGGGGAAAAGCCTTGAAGATATGGGTACAGGGGAAAGATTCCTGAACAGAACAGCAATGGCTTGCTCTGTAAGATCGAGAATTGACAAATGGGACCTAATGAAACTCCAAAGTTTCTGCAAGGCAAAAGACACCGTCAATAGGACAAAAAGACCACCAACAGATTGGGAAAGGATCTTTACCTATCCTAAATCAGATAGGGGACTAATATCCAACATATATAAAGAACTCAAGAAGGTGGACTTCAGAAAATCAAATAACCCCATTAAAAAATGGGGCTCAGAACTGAACAAAGAATTCTCACCTGAGGAATACCGAATGGCAGAGAAGCACCTGAAAAAATGCTCAACATCCTTAATCATCAGGGAAATGCAAATCAAAACAACCCTGAGATTCCACCTCACACCAGTCAGAATGGCTAAGATCAAAAATTCAGGTGACAGCAGATGCTGGCGTGGATGTGGAGAAAGAGGAACACTCCTCCATTGTTGGTGGGATTGCAGGCTTGTACAACCACTCTGGAGATCACTCTGGCGGTTCCTCAGAAAACTGGATATAGTACTACCGGAGGATCCAGCAATACCTCTCCTGGGCATATATCCAGAAGATGCCCCAACTGGTAAGAAGGACACATGCTCCACTATGTTCATAGCAGCCTTATTTATAATAGCCAGAAGCTGGAAGGAACCCAGATGCCCCTCAACAGAGGAATGGATACAGAAGATGTGGTACATCTACACAATGGAGTACTACTCAGCTATTAAAAAGAATGAATTTATGAAATTCCTGGCCAAATGGATGGACCTGGAGGGCATCATCCTGAGTGAGGTAACACATTCACAAAGGAACTCACACAATATGTACTCACTGATAAGTGGATATTAGCCCAAAACCTAAGATACCCAAGATATAAGATACAATTTCCTAAACACATGAAACTCAAGAAAAATGAAGACTGAAGTGTGAACACTATGCCCCTCCTTAGAAGTGGGAGCAAAACACCCTAGGAAGGAGTTACAGAGACAAAGTTTGGAGTTGAGATAAAAGGATGGACCATGTAGACACTACCATATCCGGGGATCCATCCCATAATCAGCTTCCAAATGCTGACACCATTGCATACACTAGCAAGATTATGCTGAAAGGACCCTGATATAGCTGTCTCTTGTCAGAGTATGCCTGGGCCTAGCAAACATAGAAGTGGATGCTCACAGTCGGCTATTGGATGGATCACATGGCCCCCAATGAAGGAGCTAGAGAAAGTACCAAAGAAGCTAAAGGGATCTGCAACCCTATAGGTGGAACAACATTATGAACTAACCAGTACCCCGGAGCTCTTGACTCTAGCTGCATATGCATCAAAAGATGGCCTAGTCGGCCATCACTGGAAAGAGAGGCCCATTGGACACGCAAAATTTATATGCCCCAGTACAGGGGAACGCCAGGGCCATAAAAGGGGAGTGGGTGGGTAGGGGAAAGGGGGTGGGTGGCTATGGGGGACTTTTGGTATAGCATTGCAAATGTAAATGAGCGAAATCCCTAATAAAAAATGGAAAAAAAAAAAATAAGTAAGGAAAAAAAAAAAAAAAAAAAAAAAAGAAATCCAGTACACTCTATCGCTACATAAAAGTAGAAGCAAAATAAAAAGTTGCAGGTAAACCAGCCAAAAAAAAAAAAAAAAAAAAAAAGAAAATTATTGTTGTCAATTTTTGAGAATGTGTTGCTTTCTAACTTTGAAAGTTGAACATCTGTTTTGAACCATGAAATTGGGGCATCCTAAGGCACAATTTAGCTGCCATTTAACATGTACACTTAAATTTTTTTGCACTTGGTTTTAATTCGACCCTCCCCAACTCTGTACATGATCTACTAAATACAAACTGTATGTCACTGGAGGAAGGACCCCAAGTATGACTGAGATAATGACACTTCAGGAGAACTCATGTACATGGAATCTGAAGACACGCTTGAGGAATAGCAATACCATCTGACAGCAAATAATCAACACAGGAAATTTGGGCCACAACAGCTTGCTTGCTCTCCTCACTGTCATGGTTGATTGGTTATTCTCATCACCCTTTGTTTAAAATCATTTCAGAATTAATTGGTGTTCATTAACAAAAGTCTTTGCTGTGGAATTGCAGAAACAGTCATTAATGTAGCTAATAAACATAAAAAAGAAAAAAAAGGTCCTATTACTGGGTCCCTACAGGCTGTTAACTAACATTTTGAATAAGAATACATAAACATAAATTAAACATTTCTCAGACTGCTAAGAATGTGGGAATTTCACATGGTGGTCTATAATGATGCTTTGAATAAATTTGTTTCTTTTAAAAAGCATGGTCGAGAGAAAGTGATCCTGATTAGAAATCATTATCTGGGGTGGTCTATCTAAGGAGCAAGGCAAAATCCTGAAGTGAGTCACCCCACTAGCTAGCAGATTTTTTTTCTTCAAAATAGAGAATTTATGCTAAACACAAACTAAATCTAACCCCCTGGCATTGTGTGATCACTTACATAAAAACCCTCATTAGAAATACACACCCACCGGGCATGGTGGCACATGCCTTTAATCCCAGCACTTGGGAGGCAGAGGCAGGTGGATTTCTGTGTTCGAAGCCAGCCTGGTCTACAAAGTGAGTTCCAGGACAGCAAGGGCTACAGAGAAACCCTGTCTCGAACCCCGCCCCCCAAAAAAGAAATACACACCCATTCCACAAAACAAAGAAACAAATTTCACTTATTTCTAAGAATAAGTAATACTTTCTTATTCAACTGCCTCAGTCCTAACTTATTAATGTTGTCAACTTTCTTTTTCAGAGCTGAGGACCAAACCCAGGGACTTGTGCTTGCTAGGCAAGCACTCTATCACTGAGCTAAATCCCCAGCCCCTATGTTATCAACTCTTTAAACACAATGCATTAGAACAAACTCCAGGGCTGTTTTATAGTGACATTCTAACCTCTATCTCTTTTTATTTTGATATGTGATTTCTTCCTTATCATCAGAGCCAATACAGCATTTTAAATCTTTGTCTGACTTTTGCTTCTGGTGTCACATAAACTTCTGCTTTTTCTGTTATATTATCTTTTCTCCCGCTGACTCTCTTTACTGTCTCTTCCATTTTGAAGATCCTGTGTCATTCATTACATGGAGCTAGTAGGATTCAAGACAACATCTTTATCTCAGGAGCCTTTATTTAATCACATTGTTCTGTAAAATAACCTATTGAGAGGATCAAAGAGTTGAGGTGTGAACATCTTTAAGGAAGGCATTATTTGATCTCTCATAGTTCATCTTCTAACCCTTAAAGACTCACATCTAGGCCATATGAAAAATATATTAGACTCATTCTAACATACCTATATGTCTTAGCATCTTACATGTTCAATTGATTAAGTAAGGCCATCACAATAGGTCTTGTTAAGGTAAATATTACTACAGATTAAGGAAAAAATATGAAAAACTTAAAGGTTTTGTACAAGATTTGTTCAGATTCTTTTCAAGTATCTCTGGGATCCCAAATCCCTTTACATAGTCTCAAATGAGCCATCTCAAAGGATATATTATATATGCATGGTTTCTGTGAGATGTATGTCCTAGAAATCCGCTTGTATATCTTAGTTACATGCATTGTCCTTGAGGTAAAACATTTGTAAATACACTTACAGGTTCTTAGGCAAAAGTTACTTTTTTATTGTTCTAACTATCATGATATCCCACTTAAATGAATGAATTTGGTTTCTTCTTACTTTAGGTGGATAGTGCTTCTCCATCTACAGGAGATACTCTGGGTCATTCATTGCCAGCACAAGCTCCAGAGGCATACTTCTTTTCTAGGTTATTGTTTATACAACTTTCTCTTACTATGTTCTCTCCTCTACATATAAAAAGGCTATTTTAATATCTTCTCCAGATGGGTAGAAATTTTTTCTTATTTCTAGTTTCTCTCCTCAGACAAATTAATGTAGATAAGTATACAATTGTGACTTTTGACAGTGTGATGAATCATCTTTATGTTTAAGTATATTAGGCTATTGGGTTGTTAAAGTGCTAGAAGTAGTGTTGTATAAATGTAAGGCACAAGAATAAAGTCTATGTGTCTGAGCCTTTCTTATAATTAAAAAATTTCAGTGTATCTAGAAATAATGCAAGCATTCCACGTTTCTACTGTATATCATAGAGTTAGCCTAAAAATATTTTGTTGATTTAAATACAAAATACCAGAACAGATAATTTGTAATGGGATGTTGATACATTTTAATAAATATCAGATCATTTCAGAAGGGCAAAGCTGAATATTTCAACAAAGCATACTTTTATTATGGTGACAAGTATACACAGGAGTATCTAGAGAACACATGTCATTGCTGGTGTCATAATAGAGTGGATTTAATACTAAACTCTTAACTACTACAAAATTCAGTCCTGATGTTATAAAGAAAAATTGTGTTAACCTTTGGTAATTACAGTATACAACCAGGAAGACTGAAAATTGTTAGTCTAACTTTTGTTTATTGACTAGATCATCTAAATGGCTTTAGGCATCACAAAACAATAAAAAGGTGGCTTCTTATTTGTCTTTGATCCATTTTAATTTATTTTTGATGTTATATGCAGTTCCTGAATATCTTTTGTAGCTTGTAATAAAATAGCCGCAGTGCAATTTTGCATGTATGTCAAGTGACGCGTGACCTGGTATGCAAATTTAATACCAAGGTGCCAAAACTGCATTCATAATGTTTTCCAGCTACAGAGCTGTTTAAGGCAGTTTAGAAATCAATGAATATGTAATATGAATGTGATAAGACCTAAATAAAAACCCTATTTATCTACTATGAAAAAAAGTATTTATACACAGAACACTTAGCACAAGCAGAAAACGGACAGAGTTTCCAATTATATGGTTTGCATAAACAAATGTTAAACTATGTGAACTGAATAGATAATAATGTAGTCAGTTCTTTTGCATTGTGCTTGAAACTTTGAAAATTTTATAGATGTAGTACTTCTCAAGATAGATATAATATTAAATTTGAAGTGAACCTATGAATCATCCAAGTTCTAATATTTCTTCTATATTTTACCTTTGTATAGTATTTAAAATAAGGTTAAAAAATTTTAAAGCCAAGGTAAGGAGATATGTATTTTTGAATTCTTTTTTTTTTGTTTTTGTTTTTTGTTTTTTTTTTTCTGAGACAGGGTTTCTCTGTGTAGCCCTGGCTATCCTGGAACTAACTCTATAGACCAGGCTGGCCTTGAACTTAGAAATCCACCTGCCTCTGCCTCCCAAGTGCTGGGATTAAAGGCATGTGCCACCACTGCCCAGCTACTTTTTGAATTCTTGAATTTTATTTTTCAGTGAGGGAGATCAGTTGATAGCAATGGGAGGAAATGATAAAATCTTTCCTGTGGGTTATTTTACAGTGCACCATGTTATTTGTGTGCAGACATTGAATATTCTTCTATTCAGATGAATATAACACTAGTGTTCCTGTTGAAGTAGCCACATTAGCATTTTAGTAAGCATGTCACGAGTGAGTTTGCTGACCAGATTCCATGTAGCCACCAACTACACTAAGGACACAGATAGATTGGATGGCATATACAGGGTGTATTGATAGCAATAAATACTAGCTCTTCACTATGAGAAAAAAATGTACATTTATTTCTCTCCAAAGGTACTTAGAAAGCAAGCAAGTGAGTATGTTTATATATATTCAATGTATGTGCACACATCTTTACATAAGTGTGCATGTGTGAATGGGTAAAAGTGTATACACACGCAAACATGCACAATCTGTACTATTTTATGATACTACTGCCAGTCAGATTGCAGACACATTTATTTAGAGGAAGCTGCTACAATATGACTAATACTGCATAGAGCAGTCAATGAAAATGTAAAGTAGGGACTTGAAAAGGTTGCCTATAATGCCAGATGTGTGGCAATGATAGAAGAGTTTGGAATATATCTCTCTAGTGGCTAAGTACTATCATAACAAAGTCAGAATGAGGTAGAAATGATAGGGCAAGTCAGGATTCTTGGTAGATAATGATGAGCATTCACACTGGTTTTGTACTTAGGGCCTTCACAAAATAAAATCTACTTCTAGAAACTTAGCTCAGTTACATTCACAATTTGTCCTTAGAAGGTGTACTGGAATTGATAGTACAAAATAGAAAAGCCATGGTCTCCTGCCTTTGCATCTTCCTTGACATGTGTTTCCTAAGAAAACTTATTACTCATAAAATAACTCTACAGAAGGTCACAGTAAGTATGAAGTATATTCAATCCAATGTCAAGACATTAGTAGTACACTTTGTGTTTGGTTTTGCCAGTGTGTTTTCTGTTCAAGCATAAGTACATAGTAATTTATAAATCCTACCTGAAGGTTTTCTATTGCTTTTTAACAGGATGTGATCCCAGTTACTGCTCATCTTACTTATTTAACAAATGGAAATGATGTCAGGTTAAGTGATGAGATCCTCAAAAGACTGGTGACATATCTGGGTTGTAGAACTGGGTGAGATGGAGATTTGACAATTCTATGGGTCATTTCTTTGACAAAGACAGCCAAACTTCATGATTCAGACAAAAATAATGTATTTTGGCCACTCTCATTGAACAGATGAACTGAGAAATTGCCAAGTCTCTATTTCTTGATGCTCTGTTCAAACCTGCCTTCTTTGCAAAAAGTCCAGGCAAGCAGGCTGTCTCCCCAGATAGCCTCTCCTTCTACTTAGCTTAATTAAATATGTGAGGTGCCCAATATGGTGAAGTTATCCAAGAGAGTATTGAACTTTAGATTATCCAAAATAGGAAACTTTACCTGAAGTGGGGGAGAGAACCCATCTTGACAGGACAACCACTTGTTCTTAAAGGAGACTAGACCTTGACAGTGTAGTACTCCTAACCTTAGACTTCTGATTATTTGTTCATGTTGCAAAAACTACTCTGACCATGCCCATTTGTTGATTCTCCCTGGAAAATTTGTGAACAAGGAATGTTTGGGAACATAACTGCAGAAAAATATTAACACTTTTGTTTTGAAAGAACATCCAAAGATTCAATTATTTTTTTAAGATTGTGATTTAGCTTCGTATAAACCACAGGCCAGATTATAACCTATACTTAACCCTACAATGTTGCTATACTTCTGTATCTGTTTCCATTGACTAGAAAATGTCCCATCACACTTTTTCTGGGGATGAAAAATCTGTCCACATATTAGAGTTTATAAGGCTCAAAACTAAGTAAAATTCACTAAATAAAGCAGAAAACAATCTACAGGTTCAATGCAATCTCCATCATAATTCTCTCTCAATTATTCATATAGTTAGAAAGACCCATTGCAAATTCATTTGGAGTAATCAAAAACCCAAGATAGTGAAAACTGTTCTTAACAATAAAAGAACTTCTGGGGGGATTCACCATCCCTGACCACAAGCTGTACTACAGAGCAATACTGATAAACACTGCTTGGTATTGGTACAGTGACAGACAGGTAGATTAATGGAATAGAATTGAAGACCCAGAAATGAACCCACACACATATGGTCACTTGATCTTTGACAAAGGTGCTAAAACCATCCAGGGGAAAAGACAGCATTTTCAACAATTGGTGCTGATTCAACTGGCATTTAACCTGTAGAAGACTGCACCTGGATCTATACTTATCTCCTTGTACAAAGCTCAAGTTTGAGTGGCTCAAGGACCTCCACTTAAAACCAGATACACTGAAAACAATAGAAGAGAAAGTGTAGAAGAGCCTCGAACACATGGGCACAGGGGAAATTTTCCTGACCAGAACACCAATAGCTTATGCTCTAAGATCAAAAATCAACAAATGGGACCTCATAGAATTTCAAAGCTTCTGTAAGGCAAAGGACACTGTCAAGAGGACAAAATGGCAACCAACAGATTGGATAAAGATCTTTACCAACCCTACATCTGATAGCGGGCTAATATCAAATATAGACAAAGAACTCAAGAAGTTAGACTCCAGAGAACCAAATAACCCTATTAAAATGGGGAATAGAACTAAACAGAGAATTCTTATCTGAAGAAACTTGAATAGCCAAGAAGCACCTAAAGAAATGTTCAACATCCTTAGTCAGCAGGGAAATGCAAATCAAAACAACCCTGAGATTCCACTTCAAACTACTCAGAATGGTTAGATAAAAAAAAAACTCATGTGACAGCAGATGCTGGAGAGAATGTGGAGAAATAGGAACACACCTCCATTGTTGGTGGGATTGTAAGATGGTACAAATATTCTGGAAATCATTCTGGTGGTTTCTCAGAAAATTGGACATAGTACTACCTGATGACCCAGCTATACTGCTCCTGGGTTTAAGATACTCCAACATGTAACAAGGATACTTGGCCCACTATGTTCATATCAGCCTTATTTATAATAACCAGAAGCTGGAAAGAACGCAGATGCCTTTCAACAGAGGAATGGATACAGAAAATGTGTTACATTTCCAAGATCGAGTACTATTCAGCTATTAAAAATAATGAATTTATGAAATTCTGCGGCAAATGGATGGAACTATCAACCTGAGTTGATATCAAAATATCAACCTGAGTGAAGTAACCCAAGCACGAAAGAACACACATGGTATGTACTCACTGATAAGTGGATATCAACCCAGAAACTTAGACTACCCAAGATATAATTCATAAACCACATAAAGCTCAAGAAGAGGGAAGACCAAAGTGTGTGTGCTTCAGTTCTTCTAAGAATAGGGAACAAAATACTCACAGGAGATAGAGGGTTTGAGGGACTTGGGAGGAAAAGAGGAGGGGAGTGAGAAAAGAGGGGGACAGGATCAGGTATTAGAGGAGACTGGGATGATATACAGAGGGTCAGGAATTTGAACAGAGGTGTGTAGCAATGGGAGATTGGGACCTGGGGGTATCCACCAGCATTTCCCAGATGCCAGGAAAGCAAGAGGCTCCCAAGATCCAACAGGGATGAGATGCCCAACAAAGGCAATAAAGAATCTGTAGAGACCATATCCAAAAGTTAGGCAAGACCCAACTTTTTTGGTTGGGGGCCTTGTTGGATGGAGCCATGAACTCATCTCCAAATTCTTAATCTAGAAGTGCTCCTGTCTAAAGGAAATACAGGGACAAAGTGTGGAGCAGAGTCTGAAGGAAAGGCCATACAGAGACTGCCCTACTTGGAGATCCATCCCAAATACAGATACAAAACCCAGACACTATTGAGGATGCCATAAAGTGCTTGATGACAGTAGTCTATTATAGCTGTCTCCTGAAAGGCTCTACTAGAGCCTGACAAATACTTATGAGAATGCTTGCAGCCAATAATTGGATTTAGCATGGGGACCCCTATTCAGGAGTTAGAGAAATGACTGACAGAGCTGAAGGGGTTTGCAACCCTATAGGAAGAACAATATCAACCAACCAGACCCACCTCCCAAGAACTCCCAGGGACTAAAACACCAACCTAAGAGTACACATGGAATGATCCATGGCTCCAGCTGCATATGTAGCAGAGGATTGCCTTGTGGACATCAATAGTAGGAAAAGCCCTTGGTCCTGTGATTATCCAGTGTAGGGGAATGCCAGGGTGGTGAGGTGGGTGTGGGTGGGTAGGAGATGGAGCATCCTCATAGAAGCAGAGGGAGGGGGATGGGATGGGGGAATTTAGGGGGAGAAACCAGGAAAGAAGATAAAATTGAAATGTAAATACATAAAATATCCAATAAAAAAGAAAAACAAACAAACAAAAACCCTTCAGTTCATCATTGGGATCTTTGTCTGTTGTACTTTGTGAGCATCTTTATTTCTTAGCTAAGATGACATGAAGTATGTGTTCCTGCCTGTGTATTTGTGTGTGTGTGTGTGTGTGTGTGTGTGTGTGTGTGTGTGTGCATGTCTATGTGTGTCTGTTTCTGTGTCTGTGTGTTGTGCCCATGTGAACATGTGCCTATACCATTATGGTAAGTTGCTTTGGAATAGTCTACTAAACTGTAAAAAACCTGTAATGCTAGCAATAGCAATTAATTGGCCTTCTAAGTTTAAGAATGTGATATTTGGCAGAAAAACTGTGGTCTTAGTGATGTGCTATGAGCATTTTGATGAGTATGAACTAATGTATGATTCTTTTCATGCCTGTTTGAACACTTGCCAGTTTTAGCATGTAACAAGCTCTTTCCTTCAACAGACTCAAAAATCATCTAGGCCCCTTTGTCTTGTCTCATATTATCTAATAATCATTTCTTCCTTTCTTTTTATTACGTATTTTCCTCAATTACATTTCCAATGCTATCCCAAAAGTCCCCCATACCCTCCCCCAACTTCCCTACCCACCCATTCCCATTTTTTTTGGCCCTGGCGTGCCCCTGTACTGGGGCATATAAAGTTTGTGTATCCAATGGGCCTCTCTTTCCAGTGATGGCCGACTAGGCCATTTTTTGATACATATGCAGCTAGAGTCAAGAGCTCCGGGGTACTGGTTAGTTCATAATGTTCTTCCATTATAGGGTTGCAGATCCCTTTAGCTCCTTGGGTACTTTCTCTAGCTCCTCCATTGGGAGCCCTGTGATCCATCCAATAGCTAACTGTGAGCATCCACTTCTGTGTTTGCTAGGCCCTGGCATAGTCTCACAAGAGACAGCTATATCTGGATCCTTTCAGCAAAATCTTGCTAGTGTATGCAATGGTGTCAGCGTTTGGATGCTGATTATGGGGTGGATCCCTGGATATGGAGGTCTCTAGATGGTCCATCCTTTCGTCACTGCTCCAAACTTTGTCTCTGTAACTCCTTCCATGGGTGTTTTGTTCCCAATTCTAAGAAGGGACACGGTGTCCACACTTTGGTCTTCATTCTTCGTGAGTTTCATGCGTTTAGCAAATTGTATCTTATATCTTGGGTATCCTAAATTAGAAAACTATGCTCATAATTTGGTAATTTTACACCAATGATAAGTGACAAAAGTTTAAAGAAATTCATGTGATATTTAAATCATTAAAGCAATTTCAATGAGGCCCCACATTTAAAATATAAATCATTATTTTCAAATATTACCTATGAGTTTCTATTTTTACAAGTAGCAATAAAAATGTAAAATTATTTGAGAACTATATAGACTATCACTATTCTGCAGTAGAAAACCTTCTAGATTCATTAGTTTAGGGTGTAATTTTAAGGGTATCTTAATGGGAATAAACTCTGGTACAACCATACCCTGATTTTCAGCCATGAAGTATAATTTGCTTAGCAGTTGAATTGATTATATTTGTGGTTGTGTATATGTACATCAGCCTGAAACTTACTGTGAAATTTGCCATCTTTGCCATGACCAAGCCATGAAATTTATCATCTGTCCCTCTGATTTACATAAATCTCCATTTATAATAATCAAGCCTGATTCACAAGCCAAAAGTATTAGACTAAAATCCTTTGCATAGATTCATTTTGACATTGTATTTGCAGTGCAATGGAAAGGTAAATTATAAGGCTGAACCATATATAGATATTTTGACATTTATATTTTTAGATTTCATTTGATCTTAAGTGTGCCATCATTATGAATTCATTTGCTATTACTGGAAGAGTACTTAGGATAATGGATTCATTTTGGTATCCATGTGAATTTCACATGTTCTTTTATACATGCTGTACTATAATTTTATTTCAATCTCACTTTAATTTAGAATTGGTTAATGGACTTTCTCACAACTAATGTTCTTTTTTTTTTTTTATAACATAAACCTCCTAAATTTTCTTCTACTTAAAACTGTTGACTTATATGGCTTAGAAATAGGAAAATTTTTGTAGTGTCTTTGAGAATGTTGCCCGGTAGTAACTGGGCCAAAGAAATGCAAGCAAACACAGAAATGGTATTAAACTAACTTTGTGGAGAGAAGGGGAATATTGCTTGTATGGTAGTTATTTTATAAGCATTTGTGAGTGAAGTTCACTAGATGAGGCTATCCTCAGGAATCATTGTACAAAGCTGATTTGGAGTAGGCATGGTCTCATATTTGCTTCCTGGTGCTTTTCTTGAAAAGTGGTGAATGTATGGGGGACTTTTGGGATAGCATTCTAAATGTAATTGAGGAAAATACGTAATAATAAAAAGTATTTAAAAAAAAGAAAAGTGGTGAGTCAAACACCAAAGAGACTCATTATCCTCCAGAGTATTGAATCTTGCAAAAGAACAATGATATCTACAGGTAGATCTATAATTTAAATATTGCACTGTGGAAATTTCACTGAGGGCTTGGTGCTGCTTTTAAAAGGGCCACCATGAAGATGGGTCAGAGGGAAGTTACGTGGACTTTCTGGCATTACCATGTGAACCCAAGTTGGAGATCTTAGGGAACAGTAAAGTGTCCATCATAACTTAAATGGAGAAAAGGAAAATCAAGCTTGTTCTATCCAGCTTTATAGTAATTGATTCTTTTTTCATTCATGAAAGCTTCAAGGCTACCAATTTTGAAGTCCTACCCTGAGGACAGCATGCAAATCTTTCCAGTCACAGTGTTCAAAAGAAAGGCTAGAAAGTCCCTTGAGTGGGTAGTTCAGTAATTGTTCTTACTATATCAGTATAACTCTCACTGTGTCTCTTTCTGTGTGTATCTCTCTGTCTCTATTACAGTCTCTGTGTATGTGTCTATATATCTACGTCTATTTTTCTTTTAGTGCTAAAAATTTAAGTCAGGACATTACCAGCCTTAAACATGTCATTGCCAGGACAACCATTCTACTATTAGTCATATCTAATCCCTAGAGATACAATTTATTAAGTTTTACCTATTCATTGAAGACTAAAATATGTGCAAGTTTCAACACATTAATTTGTTTTAGTTCTCTATGAAAGTACTGTATGTCACTTTTATATTTGAAAATTCTATATATTATAATTAGGCATTTGATTTGTCCATTGAGAGAATAATAAGCTAGTATACTATTACAGGAATCAGAATATTGTGGCTGGCCAGCAGTAGTAGCTCACACCTTTAATTCCAGCCCTCAGGAGGCAGAGGCAGAGGCAGAGGCAGAGGCAGAGGCAGAGGCAGAGGCAGAGGCAGAGGCAGAGGCAGAGGCAGAGGCAGAGGCAGAGGCAGAGGCAGAGGCAGAGGCAGAGGCAGAGGCAGAGGCAGAGGCAGAGGCAGAGGCAGAGGCAGAGGCAGAGGCAGAGGCAGAGGCAGAGGCAGAGGCAGAGGCAGAGGCAGAGGCAGAGGCAGAGGCAGAGGCAGAGGACAGATCTCTGAGTTTGAGGCCAGTCTGGTCTGTGGAGCAGTTTCCAGGGCACCCAGGGCTACACAGAGAAACCTGTTTCAAGAAAGAGAGAGAGAGAGAGAGAGAGAGAGAGAGAGAGAGAGAGAGAGAGAGAGAGAGAGAGAAAAGAAAGAAGGAAGGAAAGAAAGAAATAAAGAAAGAAATTAGAAAGAAGGAAGGAAAGAAAGAATAAAATATGTGGCTTTTAAAATTTTGTAATATGCTGGGTATTGTATTCAGAGCTTTTAGGTCAAGTATTGTACTGTTTAGACATACCTCATACTTCCTGACTTTCTTTTTACCATTTTCATTTGGTGGGAGGAGGAGATTAAATAATTATTCTTTGCTAAAATTTGAAGTATATTATCTTATACACTTCATTTTATTTTTTGTGTGTATGTGATTCTTTGTGAAATATGTTATCTTCCCAGTGTTATTAATGTTCAAAGTGAATCTGCAAAAGATCACAGAATCTTCCCTGAGATCACAGTCCTTATCTAATGTCAATATTAAGATTTTGTTATGCTCATCACCTCTTCTAAAAATACAATACAGAAATTGATCCCTTAAAATTTCCCTGGTAACATCTGAGGGGAAGGAATTTGAATTATTTTAAATAGAAAGCACGTAGAAACATAAAATAAAAAGAACAAGCCATATTATTGGTATTACCCTGCAGTATCTTAAATGTTTTTCAAACGATTTCAATTTTTAAGTACCATTCTTAGCTTATCACTGTTACCACTCTGTATCTGAGACTTTGTTCTTATTTGTTTAATGATGATCTAACCTTTCATTCCCAAATGGTCTACTAATTAGCTTTTTAAAAAATATATTTGAGTATCTGTATTGGTCAGGTGATGGTAAATCCTCTCAGGGACAGGCTCCTGTGAACAAGAGATCCTTGGCATCAGCAATAGTGTCAGGGTTTGGAGTCTGCAGATGAGATGGTTCCCTAGGTGAGACAGTATCTGGACCTGACCAATATAGATATAGACACTCACAGTAAACCATCAAATAGAGCCCAGGGACCACAACAGAACAGCTGAAGGGGACCACAATGGAAGAACTGAAGGAGCTGAAGGGGATTTCAACCTATAGGAAGAACAGTATCAACTAATCAGACTACCCAGAGCTCCCAGAAACTTAACCACCAAACAAAGAGTATACATGGAGGGATCCATGGCTCCTGATACATATGTCCTTATATGACATCAAAGGGAGGGGAGGCCCTTGGTCCTGTGGAGGTTTGATGTCTCAGTGCAGGGAGATGCTACAGCAGTGAGGCAGGAGTGGGTGAATAAGTGGAGGAGCACCCCCATAGAAGCAAAGGGAAGGGGAGAGATGGGAGATGGTATGAGGGGTGGAGGGGCAACCGGGAAGAGGGATATCATTTAAAATGTAAACCAATAAAATGATTAATAAAAATATCTTTGAGCTACTAGAAGTGAGGTCTTTTGTAAATTTACATAGATGAAACTCAAATGTGCATAAATATATTTGAACCATCTTATAAAGTTGTTTCCTGTAATAAAAGAATCTATAAACTGAAAATTTGTATCCTAGTCCCTCCATTAGAGACAATATATAACATTGAAGTATAAGTTAAAGATAAAGATTATAAGTAATAGCTGTTTTCTCATGTTCTTTGATCAACTAAATTGAGTTGAAATTCATAGTCCTTTCCTTCAGTCTCTGCTCCACACTTTGTCTGAGTATTTCCTCCTGTGAGTATTTTGTTCCCCTTTCTAAGAATGACTGAAGCATCCACACTTTGGTCTTCTTTCTTCTTGAGCTTCATGTGGTCTGTATCTTGGATATTCAGAGCTTTTACGCTAATATCCACTTATTAGTGAGTGTGTACCACGTGTGCTCTTTTGTGCCTGCTGTGGTGATCAAAAACAGAGAAGGAGCTCTAAGATTATGTTCTGGTGGGGTTTGCGGGAAGGATGTGCCTCAGCAGGCCCATGCCAAAACATTCCCTTCCCCCTGAGAGACCAGACACACACTGGTATAGTATAGAATAGAGTTTATTTATGGCATGGGGAGGGGAGTTAAGAGAGTAGTAGAGGCAGAGAAAGGCAGAGAGGAGAGAGGAGAGAAGTAGGGGACAGCCATGGCCATGTGGAGAGAGGGGGGAAGGGAATGGTGAGCAAGGGGGCAAGAAGCAAGTGAGAGGCAAGAATATAAGAGGGTAAGAGAGGGGGGAGGAAGGAAGGGAGGGAGGGAGGGAGAGGGAGAGGGAGAGGGAGAGCGAGAGAGACAGAGACAGAGACAGAGACAGAGACAGAGACAGAGAGAGGAGAGGCCAAGCAGCCCCTTTTATACTGGGCCAAACTTACATCACTTGCCAGGTAACTGTGGGGAGGAGCATACCTGGGTGCTGCCAGGAACTGTGGGGGTGGAGTTTAGACAGAATACCAACAACTGGGTTTCCTCACTCAGGATGATAATTTCTAGTTCCATCCATTTGCCTAAGATTTTCATAAATTTATTTTTTTAATAGCTGAGTAGTACTCCATTGTGTAAATGTACCACATTTTCTGTATCCATTCATCAGTTGATGGGCATCTGGGTTCTTTCCAGCTTCTGGCTATTTTAAGTAAGGCTGCTATGAACATAGTGGAACATGTGTCCTCGTTATATGTTGGAGCATCTTCTGGGTATATGCCCAGGAGTGATATTGCTGGGTCCTCATGTAGTACTATGTCCAATTTTCTGAAAAACTGCCATACTTAATTCCAGAGTGGTTGTACCAGTTTGCACCCCCACCATCAATGGAGGAGTGTTCCTCTTGCTCCACATCCTTGCCATCATCTGTTGACACTCCATCCCATATACAGACACCAAACCCAGACACTATTGCTGATTCCAAGAAGTGCTTGCTGACAAGAGCCTGATATAGCTGTCTCCTGAGAGGCTCTTTCAGGTCCTGACAAATTCAGAGGCAGATGTTCCCAGCCAACCATTGGACTGAGCATGGGGTCTCCAATGGAAGAGTTAGAAAAAGGACTGAAGGAGCTGAAGGGGTTTGCAACCCATAGGAAGAACAACAATATCAACCAACCAGACTCCCCCAGATCTCCCAAGAAGTAAACCACCAACCAAAGAGTACATATGGAGGGTTCCATGGCTCCAACTGCTTATGTAGCAGAGGATGGCTTTGTCAGGCATCAATGAGAAGAGAGGCCCTTGGTCCTGTGAAGGATTGATACCCCAGTATAGGGGAATGTCAGGGTGGGAGTGGGTGGAGAAGGGACAATGGGCTAGGGGGTTTCCGGAGGGGAAACTGGGAAGGGGGCTAACATTTGAAATGTAAATAAGTAAAGTAACCAATAAATTTTGGAAAAAAGAAACTCATAGGCAACAAGAAAAATGCTCTAGCACATTAATTGGCCATTTTTCTTCCAACATAAAGGAAATCTTAAAGTTACTTTTCTCTGAAGGTGTACACTAGGCATGTGATAATATGATGTGAATGAACTACTTCAGATCATATTTTTATGATGCAATGTACTTGTTTAACTTTTACAATAACAAATGTTTGTATTGAGTGGCTTTGTTAGCCAAATAGGCTAGAAGAAACAACTGCCTTGCTCACTGATTTGAACCCAAATAGAAAAATATAAGATGAGAATGATTATTTTTAAAAGTTGCCTTGTACATACCCATGTTGGTTTGCATTAAATAAAAGCATATTTATAAAATCATGATTTTGCTTCTTTATTGTGAATATCAACCAGGGGGAAACTTTTCAATATACTATGTATGGCCTATATATAATAATTGTGTCAGCTCTTTTGTATCATGATATAAAGATAAAGTCATATAATTCAATATTATTAATAGCGTCGAGCACATTTTCCAGTCAATAAATATTAACATAAAGGTATATACTTAGGCAATTCCTCTTTACAGTATGTTTCTTAGTGAACCTCTAAAATCACACACATGCATTCATGTGAACACACAGAAACACACACAGTGTGATGTGACAGAGTGAGAAATATTTCTCCATTTATTCCGAAAGTTCATTCTCTGACTTCAGAAATCGTCATTGTCTATCTTGCTTCACTTCTCTTGTCTGTAATATAAGCATTATAGTACTTAGATTATTTTAAAGGCAAAGGGTGCTGTTGTTTAAAATAAACAAATCCAGTTCTAGAGAGTGGGCTCAGCACTTGTTGTTGCAGAGGACTCAGGTTCAGTTCCTTGTACCCACATGGTGTCTGGATTATAATCATCTGTATCTTCAGTTCCAGGAAATTCAGTGCTCTATTCTGACTCCCATGGAGATCAGAAACTAGCATAGTACACAGAAATACATTCAACAAAACACCAGAATGCATAAAAATAAAATCAAATCAGTCATTAAAAAGAAAAATGGTTGGCCATGGGCAGTTTATTTAATTAGATATTCGTTGTCAAGTTTGTCAAATGAGAGATTCTTTCAATTTTAATCATCAATAACCATTCTAAGATCACTGATCATGACCATAAGTGGTGATCTAAATATATTCATAGAGATTATAACTAATCTTATATAAATTTTCTCAATTTATCATATGCTTACAATTCACTCAAGCTCATTAAAAATCTTATTTTGTTATTTCTTATTATTTTAAGTTTTTTTTTATTACGTATTTTCCTCAATTACATTTCCAATTCTATCCCAAAAGTCTCCCACACCCTCCCCCCTCCCACTCTCCTACCCACCCTTTCCCATTTTTTGGCCCTGGCATTCCCCTGTACTGGTGCATATAAGGTTTGCCTGTCCAGTGGGCCTCTCTTTCCAATGATGGCCTACTAGGCCATCTTCTGATACATATGCAGCTAGAGTCAAGAGCTCCAGGATACTGGTTAGTTCATAATGTTGCACCTACAGGGTTGCAGATCTCTTTAGCTCCTTGTATACTTTCTCTAGCTCCTCCATCGGGGGCCCTGTGATCCATCCAATAGTTGACTGTGAGCATCCACTTCTGTGTTTGCAAGGCCCCGGCCTAGTCTCACAAGAGACGGCTATATCACGGTCCTTGCAACAAACGCTTGCTAGTGTATGCAATGGTGTCATCGTTTGGAGGCTAATTATGGGATGGATCCCTGGATATGGCAGTCTCTTGATGGTCCATAAAAATTTTAAAAAAAATCAGCACTCCAGAAGAGCAGCTTAAGTTGATTTTATTTGTATTGGTGTTTTCCTGAATGTATGTCTGTTCACTGCATGCATGTCTATGGCTCAAAAGAGGGCATTCGGTACCCTGGAGCTGGAATTACAGATGCTTGTGGGCTGCTTATGGGTGCTGGTGATCTAACCTTGTTCCTCTTAAAAGCAGTAATTGCTCTTAACCACTGAGCCATCTCTATCAGTTAAAAGGAAGATCGCAATTATAAATTATACTTTTGACTTCTGCATAGCTTGATCAAGTTATTCTCATTGTATACTTAACTTGTTATAAAATAATGACTCAACAGAACTGGAGACAAGTAAGACTTATTTTATCATATATTGTAGAGCAATAAAATGGATCTTTCAAAATGATTCTCTGAACTATACCTCTCTGCCTCCATTGATAGAAATTTCCATCCATCACACAGGCAATATTGTTCAGAGAAAAACATTTATAACTTTTGGGTCTGTGCTCTATCTTCTACCTAAGACAAATGGAAATATTTAATTTTTAAATGTTTTATAATTTTAATGAATAAAATTATAAAAGTCTTAGGAATTTATAAACTGCATTAATGGTTTCCTAGCTCAAAATAATCATCCACCAATATTACCATTTTAACTATGTTTAGTTTACAATCCAATGGAAGAAAATATATACAGTGTTGCAAACCATCATCCTTATTTATCTACAAAATTTTTCTATCACTTCAAACAGAACACTGCAAACTTATGTTTTGGTAACTAAGATCCATCATGATTTTTTTTTTTTTTTAAATTACATGAGGGTAGTTTTTATCTCCTCATGGATCATTTCCACAGTAGGTTTATTCTTTCTAGCATAATTAAATCTAAACAACTATTTTATTTGTTTTACATGTATGCCATTTCCCTTGGAGGCAGTTCACACATATTTGCATAAGCAAAATCATAACAGTTCCACATGATAAGATTTGACCTTGGCTCCAGGTCAATTGACTAGATGGCCTATAATCATGATCTATCTTGAAAATAATGACTATACTCATTTTAATACTCTACATACTGACTGTCATTTTTCTATGTTGTTCAATTGTTTAGAAATCACTTGCTTCTATAATGAATTGCACCTGATGAAATTACCAGCATTATGATGTGTTTAAATGTGTCAACCACAGTCAAATATCATTGAAATGCTTCATTTGTTGAGTTTAGACAGCATAGTCATGTCCAATTGAGTAAAGAGAGATGAAGATGTTTTCTCTATGTATAATGGTTTTATTTTCTTGCAAGAGAATACCATACATAATATTTAAAGACAGAACAAATTATTCAATCCAATTGAGCTCTGAGAAAATTATTTTCTACAATAGATTGATAAACTAGCATTTTCCTTACTCTGTGAATCATCATGGGTTTTGAAATTCTGATAAGAATTGTTACAACCCCTATTGGTAGCATTATTTGAAAAGCTAAATTATTATGTATGACAGACCATGTCAAAATAATTGTGTGTAGGACTAGTCTAGGTTAAGAGGAATCATATTTAATGCTACTAATTTTCATAGTATTTCACCCATAAAAATTCTTCTATCAGCAAACGTTTTATTGCACTGTATTTCAGAGTCTCTAATTTATTCGTGGGATAAATGTTTCATATAATGAAATTTCAAGTAAATGTATTTTGAAATTCATGCATATCCAGGGCTGCTATAAAACTATAAAAATCTGGTGAAAATTGAGGCATTTTCTCCATTCTCTTTAGGAAGTATATTAGAAAACCTGGAAGATTTTATGTTAATGAAGACAATATTCCAGTTTCCCTTTTATCCAATATATCCCTTTTATTGAGTTCAAGCCATTTATAACTTTAAGTGGGAGCACTCCAGCAAACTGAGCTTAGGTACTACTATTTAAAGTGGAGCATGTACTCTGTCCCTTTCATAGCATTGACATATGCCTCCTTATAGAGAAACTTGTTCTATGTCCCTTTCTGAAGACTTTCTGAAGCATTTGTTTGAGGGCTTGCCACTATTTGGTGAAGTATGTGTTTTCATAGCTTTCTCTTTCAATATCATACATAATTTTAGATTGTAGTGGTAGTTATGGTGCTGATTATCCATCCACCTGTGCACTGAGCTACATTTTCTTAGCATTAGTAAGTATTATCTATCTCCTTGCTGGTATTCCAATACCATATACAGGTAATAAAAAAATTAAGGGTTTCAGAAATTCAATCCCACTCACATCCATCCCCACTTAGAAGAGCAACCTTAGCTTATTTTGTTCTAATAGTTGTCAAGCGTGCTATACAATGCATTACTATGACTTGGAAACACAGAACCCTCGTCTATCAATAGGAGTCTTGATGATCTAGACATATCATTTCATAACCAATAGAGATTACATTTAAACATTAGCTTATTTTCTAAGTTCTTCTTTCAAAGCATGGCATCATGTATATTTCTTTAGAATCTAGAATTTACTATCCTTATGACACTGAAAAAGTTCACTCTTTTTGAGGAAATTGAAAGTTCCTTAAAAGAACACATTGTTCCTGTTCCTCCATTGAGACTTTCCTTCTGGTTTAGAACTCTGCTCTGAAAGAAATATCAGCTATAACTTTTAAATGATTCTAATCATAAATTCATATTCAATTATCTCACTTAAAGAGATATACTTTCATATTTATACACAGTAAGTACTCATAATGTCTTTTGAAGTTATTAGGTGCACATTATTGAATAAAACATGATAAAAATCTGCCTTCTATAACCATGTGTAGAATGTGTTGATATTTAACAAAATAAACATGTAAAATATAAAATATGTATGGTTATGAATAGGGTTGTTAAATACAGTGATTGTTTAAGGCATTGCAGAAGGGCTCACTTTCTTTCTTTTTGTGGGGTTGACAATGAAACAATTAGATCCAAGAGCTGAGTTTCTTGTAAGAAAGGGCAAATGAAAATAGCTATTAAACTGAAACCTCAAGGTGAAGAAGCAAACCAGAAACCCCATGGGGGACAGCCTTCCAGCTAAGGACAGCAGTAAGTACACACAATTACAGGGAGACTCTAACATAGAGGAGGGTCAATGGCAGCAGATGAGACAGCAGAATGAATGTTAGTTTGGTTTGGAATAGGTAGAATGGGACAGGAGCACCCTGTAGATCTTGCAAGGGCCCTATGTCTATACTAATTGACAACTGGATGGTTTTCACTAGCATAGGCAATGTGCTCTGGTGAGATATTTCAGTGCATTCAAAATTAGATCATGGTTACTCATTTCCCTTGATATAGTCATAGCATTTCATAAAATTTACATGTCATAGGACTAGTACCTTCAGGGGAATTCTTAGTCTGGCACTAGAATATTTATATAATTAATAATAGATTTCATAAGATATGTTTCTATTATATAATTTACAGTGCTTCCTATTTTTTCCAAAATGGAAAATTTCTGAAAATAAAATATTTCAAAGCACTTGCAATCAGTCTGATTATAGGCATTTTAGGTGTCCCCTCTCCCCATTGATAGGGATATACTTGAAATCACTGCCAAGGGATTGACTTAAGTTGAAAAATCAATTTGAGGTAGTTGCATCACAAATAGAGAAGGTTGACAAGAATGTAGAGAGAGGATTGATTAATTGGACTCCTCAGAAATGTAAGAAAGGGGACATTTTATGTCTTAAGAGACATATTTTCCAGTAGTATGTCTCAGAATGAATCTATTGAATTTAAATGTGCTAATCTTGGTCTGCTTAAGAATTCCTATAATAATGATTCCTTTAATAGTATGAAAATGCAAAGAAGTGAATCTCATGGTGATCATGAGAAACCTGTTTTAAATAAGTACGACTTTAATTGATGTCATTGTCATTAGTTGTGACCCATGTACTACTATAGCTAAACAATTTCAGCTGGGTCAGGATATTCTTAAATTACTTGCTACAATATAAACAGCTGTGTGACTCAAGTCCTGTAAATTATGCTTGGCTTAGTAAAAACTTCTATGAGAACATTTTATTTTCATAGTATATTTAACTGGAGTTGTGCACATTTATTTTATTTGTTTGAAAAAAAAACATGTAAACTTTCGATTAATTGTTGTGCTACTCAGAAGATGAAATATATGAGCCATTATTTGTGAGACATAAGATCTAATATATGTGTCTTTGTCTAATAAATTATTACCTAATTCTGCAAACTATTTTTTTGACCTGGTCTTCTATCTCAAACAAATGGTTTCATATCTACTTTGTAAATTTAGTTGATAGTACAGGCTTTTTAATGTAGTAAGCTCTGAAAGTCAATGTGAAACTACGCGATTAGGTTTATTTTTGTTGCTTCATGATATTTAACGCTAATTCAAAATATTCCCAACAGTTATATTCTGTCACACTCAGTGGCTGCAATGCCTACCACAGAGGATGCTGTATGTGTGGAAATAATTTGGCATCTTCAAATGAACTGACATGTGTCATGGCTGTAGTACAAAGTTATCAGGAATTAGAAATCTGTATATATCCACATTGGAGGACTTCAAAGACACAAGGTCTTAACTGAGGTCAATATTATCCTCAATATAGACTTCAGGAATTCATATGGAAGAATTTAATAGTCAATAGCCTAGTCATAAAATTGTTTGTTCAGCTCACTAGAAAAAAAAAGATATAAAACATAGCTACATCATTGATTTAGATTTCCATTATGTAGATAAAACACACACACACACACACACACACACACACACACACACACACATACACACACACACACACACACACACACACACTCTCTCTCTCTCTCTCTCAAACACACAGAAGGAGAGGGAGGAAAAGGGAGAGGGGAAGGGGGAGGAGGGGAGGGGGAGGGGGAGGGGAGGGGGAGGGGGAGGAGGGGGGGAACACTCAAGCTCATGCATTTACAAACACCATCCTAGCATTTGTTTGTACTGCAGAAGCTCACTATCTGTGGCTTTCATCTGAGATATTCTATATTTTTAATTTGTTGTGTTGTATGACCATGTTAGACAGCATCCATCCTTTGATTCTATGATGCAGCACATTGTTACTTTTCAAGCATCATGTTACTAATCTTGCCAGCAGAAGCCACAAGGCAGACCTCCCTATTCTTGTTTTATAAATGAGGGTCATAGAGATGGCAAAACAAGGCTTACCACAAAATGAGATAAGAAACAGGGCCTTTTTTCCTCCATGATTACTGTTTACTACTTTTATTATCAAAATGATTTTAGGAAAATATCACTTGACAAATTCTTCAGTGGCAAAAGTCTTTCTACAAACAAGAATCCTAAGGATAACAGCAAATGCCAGGGTGAGATGCTGAGAAATTCTAGCAGAGTTGAGCTCAAAAGCAACTGCTTTGCACTGTAGGAATACCAAATGTTTCACTGTGATCTTATTTTCCAGTTTCCACAAAAGAAGTGATTATTTCATAACTTTGAACCTGGTTTGATTCCACAGAAAACATGGAAATACACTATTTGTAAATACAAACATTTCTACTAAGCCTGAGATTCCTTTTCTTTTTAAAAATTATTTTATTAATTTACATTCTAAATGTTGTCCTTCTCCCAGAGATGAAGGGTATGGCAACCCAATAGGAAGATGACCAATATCAACTAATCCCTTTCTTTTTATATTTGTCTAAAGATTTTGTCCTTTCTGATTTTGTAGATAAAAACTGCTCTGAATTCGATACCTTCCAGATAAGCATCTCTTTCTCCGTTTCTATGTCTCTGTCTCTGTCTCTGTCTCTCCCTCATCTACTTCCATTTATGTTTAAGTCCCTAACAAAGCTATGTGATAGTGTTTTGCTTATACCCATACTTACTTACATAAATAGTCCTACATTCATAATAAGCTATGGAAAGTAACTTTTCCAATTAACTATGTGTTATAGTAGTTTTAATATAAGGCCTCTGAACAATTAAAAAAATCCCTTGCAATTATAATGTACCAATAGCCAAGTCATCCCCACACTGATGGACACTAACATTCCCTCCCAGGCTTTGGCTCTTGGTTACATTACTGTCATGAATGAATTTCAATGCTACTCCTACTATCTCCAGAGAAGTCTCCAGAGAAGTACATCCAATTTGAAAGAAAATGCCATCCTATGCAAACCCATATCCAGTGCAGGATGAGCGCCTTTATTTCCTTATCTTCTTATTCCTGACTACAGAGCTGGCCTTTGAGGAAAGGGAGTGTCTCTAGTCTTACCATTATTGTCCATACATGTACTTGGTCATGGTAAACATTTAGAGTTATAGCCAGGTCCTCTCTGAAATCACTGTGGGTGGCTTTATCTACTGCAATGCTTTGTCGTGGGATTACACCCATGAAGGAATCTAAGTGCGGGAAATCCTTTGGTCAAATATTTAGAAATAGTCAAGTATTCCTTGTCCTCTCTTTTCTCTCCATGAAATGTCTCCTGCCTTTTTGTCTTTTTTACTGTGATTCATAAACAGTCCTTGGCCACTCCCATGTTCTAGGCACTGCTTAGACCTTAAAGATCCATCAAAGAAAAGAACAAACTATGTTCTTGTCCTTGTGGGAATAGTTTAGTGGGAGAAGAAACAGTAAAGCAAAAATGAAACAATAGTCAGTAAGAAAATTTTATGATACATAGAATAGTGAAAAATGAAAGTTCCACAAAAATTAAATGCAAAAGTATTATATGATCTGATAATTACCACCTTGTACAAGGAAATTTACAGTAAGTTTTCATACAGAACTTTTTGATGCATAAAAGCATTATTCATAGCCTCTAAAAAGTAACAACACTTCAAATATCCACCATGAAATCTGAATGAAATATTAATACATATCAAAAGATGTATGCACCTCACTGTAGGAGGCTAGGTGAAAAGTCAGAATGAAATATAACATACTGTGTGATTCCACTGATATATATTCAAAACCAGCCAAGTCCAAAGAATCAGAAGACACTTGGACTTCTTAAGGGATAGTGGGAGAGAAACTTAGTTTCAGCATGCCCTTCTCCATGATCCTCTAACTCACCTGAGCCCTAACAGCAGCTGAGCAAATGACCACAGATTAAAGCATCTGAAACAGTAACCCAAAATAAATCTTTCTTTATTTTAGTTGAAAGGTTTTAAGGTACTTGTCACAGCAATATAAAGTCAGGAAAGCCTCTCTTCTTGGGAAAACTAGGAGAGGGGATAACATTTGAAATGTAAATAAAGAAAATATCTGATTATATATATATATATATATATATATATATATATATATATATATATGTATATAAAACAGGATACTTAGTATAGAAAAGTTTTAACTATTCTAAAGATATCAAGAAATCAAATAAACCAGTTAAAAATGGAGTATATAGATCTAAACAGAATTTTCAACAGATGAATCTCGAATGAACAAGAAGGATATAAAGAAATGGTCAACATCCTTAGTCATCAGGAAAATGCAAATCAAAACAACCCTGACATTCCACCTCACACCACTCACAATGGCTAAGATCAAAAATTCAGGTGACAGCAGATGCTGGCAGGAGTGTGGAGAAAGAGAAATACTCCTCCATTGCTGGTGGGAGTACAAACTTGTACAACAATTTTGGAAATAAATCTGGTCATTTCTCAGAATATTAGAAATAGTTCTACAACAAGACACCCCTATACCACTCCTGGGCATATACTCAAAAGATGTTCCACTATACCACAAAGACACTTGCTCAACTATATTTATAATGACTTTATTCATAGTAGCCAGATTCTAGAAGCAACCTAGATCTCCCTCAACTGAAGAATGGATAAAGAAAATGTGGTACATTTACACAATGGAATACTATTCAGCAATTAAAAACAAAGATATCTTGAAGTTTGCAGTCTGCAAATTTTGATATGACCTTAATATTTTTAGCTTCCTCCACCATTTATAAGCACATAATTATTCAAAGTCTTAATGTTCTATTAAATATCATCAATCCTAGGGTACTTCAGATGATTAACAGATAGCAGTCCTTGACAATACAGTCAGTACAAGGCATGTTGCTACATGCATACAGTCAATCATTCAGAAGGATGAGGCTGGAAAACAGTGATTTCTAGGCTAAACCAAGGTCCAAAGTGAGACTATATGTCAACCACTGCAAGACAGAAAATGGGCATTTTACACATTCAGATCCTGAAAACCACTCCATAAGATAAGGCTTCTTTTTAATATTTAGTTACTGAAACATAAGAACTAAAGATTAGCCACAATAAGTAGTGCTTGCCTGCATTTATGCAGGGGGCTATAAATATGGGCACACAATGATTCAAATACAATAATTAATTTAGCTCAAGTGACTGCTGAATTCTTCTTTGAAGTAATTTCAATTTCCAATTTTGAAGAAGTTTTTGCTGGACAAACTAAAAATATACCACCATTTTCCAGAGAATTTTTTTTTTTTTGGAAGGGTATTTCTCATTTTACTGTCTGCAGCACATTTGTGAATAGTCACGTGTAACAAAAAAACATGATGGAGAAAACCTGTCTTTGCTACACAAGCTAACTTCTGATACACACCAAAAACTACCTTCACACCTAAGCGGGTGCATACAAATCAGTACCAGTGACTGGGAAGCATGACTGAGGCCTAGGTTTAATCCCTTCCACTACCATTCACCAAGAATGCAGCCACTGCCACTGTAGGGGCAGGGAGGCTGGTAGCGCATGGCTGATACCTTTTGGGACAGAAGTTAATCTTTTTAACAAGTTTCAAAGGCACAGTGTTTTTTACTTTAAAGGCTGTGTTTCTTTAATTATTAATCTTAGTAATTTAAGGCCTCTTCTATGCCATCCTACATTTTAATGGTCTCCAAATGTTATTTATTTACCTTGGGGTAGAAGCTCAATACATAGTAATTTGAAAATAATCACTCTCCCCATATTCTAGCAGTCCTATAGATGTATTCCTTCTGTCTCATCTTTCCCATCATTTATCTAGTTACACTATTAATGAAAGCCAATGAAAGATTCAAGGTCATTATTTATTTGTTGCTCTTAAAGACTCATTTTTGACTGGACTCAGACTTAGAAGTAGAAGCTCTCAGTGAGGACAGCCTACGTCTCTTGGCAATCTGTTCCTGGCGCTTTTCTTTGGCTTCCTTCATTCTCTTGGCCAAAAGTTTAGCGTATTCTGCAGCCTCCTCCTTGTTCTTCTTAGTACGTTGCTTCTTCAGAGCATTACGTCGGCGTTTGTGTTGCAGGACACGAGGAGTAACAAGTCGCTGAATCTTGGGTGCTTTGGTCCTGGGCTTCTTACCTTCTTTGTTTAAGGGCTTCCTGACAACGTACTGGCGGACATCATCTTCTTTGGAGAGATTAAAAAGCTTTCGGATTCTACTAGCCCTTTTAGGTCCCAACCGACGAGGCACAGTAGTATCTGTCAGTCCAGGAATATCCTTCTCTCCTTTCTTTACAATGACCAAGTTGAGAACACTGAGATTAGCGTCCACAATGCATCCGCGAACAGACTTGCGCTTCCTCTCTCCAGTTCTCCTTGGCCTGTAACAGGAATGCCCCTTACTCAACAGCAGGCGCACTCTGCCATGGGTCAGAACACCTTGCTTCATGGGAAAACCTTGCTTGTCATTCCCACCGCTGATCCGGACCACATAACCCTTCCACTCTTCACCAAGAGCATCAGCGGCTACTTCCGTGGCCATGCGCTTCTCATAGAAGGTGCGGAGCTTGCGCTCGTCATCCACCTCGATGAGCTTCTGACAGCCGGTGGCGGGGAAGGAGATGTTCAGCTTCATCTTGACACAGCCGAGCGCCTGGGAGGCGTCACGAAAAAGAGCCCAGAGAATTTTTAAGCCATTATACATGTGGATTCATTCTCTCTCTCTCTCTCTCTCACACACACACACACACACACACACACACACACACACACACACACACACTTTACCCATGCCCTGTCTTCTATTCCTCAATCATGTATCCATCTATATCCATATACACATATTTAATCTTCTATCTATAAACCTTGTCAAATATTTCTTGGTTTTTTTGCACTCTGGGCCCATACATAAGTATTCATGAGTATCAAAGATAACAGTAATAGACAAAGCAGTTCATTTACTATTTCCCCACAATTGTCTCCTCATATATAAAATTAAATATTAATATTGTCATCAATTACTCCCTAAAAGATGGAAACATACTTGTTAATAATATATTGACAATAACTATATAAATATTTGTTGTGCTATTCTGACTCCCACATTTTTATTCAGAGAAGAACATTTTATTTATATTGTCAACTAAGAAAGTGAATATTTCAGTGAGACTTGTCATTTATCACTTGCTCTACTTTCCAAGGCAAGTTCTGGAAGTTTCATTTTTCTTAACTCCATGTACCACATTATATTTTTAATTTATGTTTCCAAGTAAGCTGAAAAAGAAAAATATATCTGTGTAATCACCTACCTACTCATTAATAAATTGTTCATTTCCATCCATATTATAAGATTTCCCCCTTGCTCCCAGACTCTCTCTCTCTCTCTCTCTCTCTCTCTCTCTCTCTTTCATTATTTCATCTGATCATTTAGAGGGAAACTTGCTTCTGAGTGTATATTTCTCAATGAGAATAAGACATTCTAAAACCTGAACCAAACTATGCAAAAGAAGTAGCAATAATCTGAACAAAATTGGGCAACTATCAAGAAAAGATTTGTATGAACATATAGTATCTTGACCATAGCCATGAAAAGCACATGTTTTGGGGTTGAATGGAACTAGCTTTAATATTTATTATGTATATGGCATTGGGAAAAGCCCTTACCTGGAATTCAGCTTCCTCATATGTATCATGGTGATAATACTAAGTACTGATTCACTATCATCTTGAGTACTAAATAAATCAAATGCATTTAAAATCATTTGTGAGTGCCTAAAACAAAATCTTTGAAGTGGTTAATATATGGAATCTCTTGATAATTGGGAGTTGTTATTAGTATTGTCTTATTAGACATTTTATTTACGTGTGACAATCTGCCAGTAGGTTGGTACCATTCATGCAAAAACAGGAATTGAGGGAGTCAAAGGATTTTGCAATAATACTTAATTTCTGACTTGTCAAGATAATCTCAGGCTTGATGAGACTTGAATGAAGTTTCACAGAGAATGTAGGTTCTCTAAGGTTTTAATTTATATATTTTCTGAGGCTGAAGTAAAAATAAAAGCACCATAAACAAAATGGCTTAAAGAACAGAAAAGTATAATGTCACAGTGTTGAAGGTTTGAGTTCAGTCATCCATGTGAAAAAAAGAGCTATAGTCCCCCTAAAACCCTTAGAGGAATGTTTTTCTTGACTTCCTCTAGACTTTTGTATCCCAGTATGTTCTTTGGCTTGCAGCAGAAGGCATGTCATCCTCAATTTCCATCATCCTCTCTATATGCTCTGGTCCAGATTTCTGTCTTCTTTTAAGAACCTTACTCATATTGGATTCAGAGACCACTATATCCCATTCTCCCTTTCTTCTAACTGTTTCTTCTTCCTATAGTTATTTCTTGATACTGCTGATTCTCTGTATATGTCAACTGAGCCATACTTTTTATGACCATATTCACACATAAGGATATATCCGCAGACACTAGAGGTTAAGAAGTCATTATTCCCTTGTATCTTTTAATGTCCTTCAAAAAGTGATCTATGCATCTTGATCTAGAGTGAGGAGTAAGAAGAAGAAGAAACATATATATATATATATTAAGGCAGGAAGATCACATGAATTTAGATTTAGGGGAAAATGATTATATGCAGTGAATAAGAAAATGTTACTTAACAGTGCTGAATAGTCCTAATGAGGATAAAACAGCAATTAAGCATTACTCTGTTGTATATCATGGAACATCCCGATCATGAATTAAATCAATTTTCTACTCCATCACATAGTGAACACTTGAGAAGGACTGGGTTTGTGTCTCTCTCTACCTGCTATACTAAATGCTGAGCCTGGTCCAGGATGATAAAGTAAGAAACTGTTCTGGGCTGGAATGTAGAGTCTATTTGCACTAATCTCATTCCTTATAATTTTCTTAAAGATGACACCCTTCTAATGTATTTTGACAGCTACTAAGGAGGGAATATTGCCTCTACATTGTACAAAGCCTTCAGCAATGGAAGTCATTAGTGTAACTTGGATGTAAGATGAAGAATTTTTTATGTCATCATCCATGTGTTGGCATTTGACAGAAATCTACATAGTTCATATAGAATACTTACTTCAAGTGTTTTAATTCACCATAATTATTAAGAGTACATTAAGTATAATTGAGATAATATTCAGTACACAATCTACCTTGTAAATATATTGAATGGAAATAGCTATTAAACAAGCTTTCTCAGTACCAACTGAAGCTCAGATAAGTTTAGCCAAGCAAATCAATGCAAGTTCATCTTTCAGTGTCAGCTGGCTGAGTTTTGGACTAGTGATGAATGCCTTGACTAGAAAGATGAAATGCTGGAATGCCAGCCAGTGCTCTGACAGCTACAGATGGTGCCAATTACTGCCAGTGGAGCCTATCCTGCTGTGAGCCCAAGATGTCTGATTTGTGGTCACAGGAAAATGAAAAAGAGGCCTTCCAGCTGGGTTTGTCACCTGTCCTTTATTGTTCTTTAACCAAAATTATAATGAAGTGTGAATGTCCCTTTTTTTTCATTTTTGGACATGTTAGCTGGGGACATTGAACATGATAAGGAAGCAATTTTACTCATGTTAATTGCAGAGTCATGCTAATTGCCAAGCATATTCCAGAGAAGTTGGAATAGGTCACTAGCAAGTGGATAGTTTTTTCCACACCCTGTTTCTAGTCTACAAAATGGAATATGAGTATAAGATAATGAAAATATCCAATGTTTGTGATTTTCATTGAGCTGTGTACACACAAACATTGTATAGTATATCATAGACTAATCATTGTGCCTCTGTCCTTTAGAAGACTTCAGGTATTGGGTCCTCCCATGTAGTAGCAGATGATCCCAGGATACATATTTGAAGTGTAACAATCAAATATATTCTATTCCTCCTTTCCTCTGAGTGTCTTGTGTTGAATTCATACTTCGGAAGCACCATCCCCAAATGAGAAATGGGTATCTGCATCCTTATTATAAGACTAACAAAGTAAATTTTTAAAAAGTTTCATTATTCTAACTGAACTGTTGATGTGAATGCATTTACACCACAGTTCATCTGTAGAAATCAAAGGACAATTTTGAGGAGTTGTCTCTGTCTTTCTACCATGTAGGGCCTAGGGATCAAATTTAGGTAATAAACTTTGGCATCAACTGTGTTTATACCCTGAGTCATCTCTCCAGCCCAGAATCTGAAAGATAGCAGCAATATCAATATTAATTTTAGCCACAATATTTTGACAGTTTCTTCGTTTTTATAGTTATTATATACTTATAATATAAATTAGCATTGTAATCTTTCATGTAGGTATACTCCTGCCACCCTGTCTTATCTCCCTTTCTCCTGTACCTCTGCCCCTTCTTTCCTCCTAACAGTCTGACCTCTGCTCTCATTTCTCAAAAGTGTGTATTCCACAGGTGGTTGGGAAGGATAGTGATTATATTTCTGAATCTCTCTTATTGCACTTGGCATGGTTAATTTCAGCTATACTCATTTAGTGGAAATGACAAAATATCATTCTTTATGAATGAATAATACTTCATGTTTATATGACAGATTTGGGGGAAGTATTAGGTTAGGTGACTTACATATATTGTTCTTAATATTATGACCAAACTTGTTGACAGATATTACTACACCAGGTTATCAATGAAAAGTGATTCAAAAGCATGTAATGCATTATTAGTCTACAAATTTGATTTGAATACAATTATTCACATGTGAAGGATGAATTCAGCCAAGAATAGAAAAGAATTTTCCTGTTCTGGCTGTATATTTTAGGGATAAAATGTATTGAACTACTGGTGGGAGAGTAAGAAAGCTCCTGACATCAGGCTGGAATGGAAAATACAAAGGCAATAGGAAGCAGAAAAGCAACAATAGTGAGTTGTTTAAAATTTTAACATTTTACTTGTAGCTGATTCTTACAGGTAATGGCTATAATAAACTGTAGTCATTCTGGTTCTTGGTAACGGTAAGTCACATGGAATGTGGTGGCCAGATGTCAGAAGCTTGACTCAGGAAAAGGCATCTTTTTAAAACTGTTGATCCCTTAGTATTTGTCTTTTGTTATATGTTTTCTCTTCTACATGGAGTATAAAACAAAAGCAATCTGATGATAGAAGGAAGACTAATGGAGAAGAGGAAAGAGTAATGTCAGGATCAATGTGCTCTAAATATAGAGATGGCTGAGGCAAAAATCTATTATTCTTTATAAATTCTTATGCTCCAGGAAAAACATATTTATCCTTGAAAGGTAGAGTAAGAACTTCCTACTTGTTTTTTGCTTGTTTTTTTTGTTAGTGGGTTTTTCCCTCTCTTATTGAAATGATAACTATTTTATTATTGGCCTATGCCTTGCTTCAGCATATATAAAGCTCCTGACATTGGAGATAGCCTAGCTGGTGATTTGCTTGTGTTCTAAAAGAGGCCCAACTTTTCAAGGTTGATACTTCTATGTATGTATTCCTCAGTTTTTGGTACGAAGATCAATAGAGTACTTCATAAGAAGTTCGTATATTTGTTAAGGGAAGCGAATTAATGATATTGCTATGTTGGTAGATGTGTTTTAGAAGGATCACTGGGACAAGAAAGATGTTGTTAAGCCATAAACTGTCAAAGCCTAACCAACTATTATTCATCGCTAAAATAGTTAATCTGATAATTCTAGAGAACTAGCTAAGGGGAGGAGTCACATGCAAGTCTCTTTTTAAACAGAGCTATTCTCTCAGCCTCATTAAGCTTATTCTCCTGGGTACTTTCTTTTAGACTATGTAACAACTCTCTAGGTATTGGTCTTCCCAGGGACAGGCTGACTTATAAAAGAATTCTCTGTTGTCTCCTGAACCCATTTTCATTTCCTAGCTGTAAGGTCAGAGGGGATAAAGCTAGTGTAATCCATAGGCCACTGGCCATTGGACAGTCTTCTGTAGGGCTGGGATGGACACGGAGCCATCTTATGCTAAATTAAAACCAGGTGGGTACTTTTCTACTTTGCCTCTGTACAATGTGTATAGGATTTGGCACAAATCAGTATGTTTGTCTTTTCATTCCACTTGGCCAGTAGCCATCAGGGATTCTCTATTTTCATTTTGAAATTTTACTTGGCAGATCCTTAAAAGTCACTGGGGGACTTTTCCTGAGTAATAAAAAGCAATTTTCATTGAAAACTAATTATTTTTTCAGATGAATATGCCAGCTGTTTGAAAATGTTCTAGTCACATTAAAGTATATTTTAATAATGTGCACATGAATACAGATCTATTAGTAAACTGCTTTTTGACAGTAGCTTGTAAGTATTATGTTATACTAGGCCTCTAAACCTCCATCCACACAGGTCTAGCAATGTGATAAGTGAAAAAGATGTATAGTAAAGTAATCACTTATTTGGGAATGGATGACATTGTAAAATCCACTATATAGACTTCATGAGGGTTGTCAATAACTAAGACAGAAAAGTAAGTCCATATTAGTTCACTAAACAGTTTTGAGATTCCAACAGTAGGTTAAATCTAATGACCTCAGAGGTTTGAACTGTTCTGCTTATGTTTGTTCTCCTCCATATGTCTATTTACATGGCACTTACATGTTTTTCTGTTGCCCAAGCATGATACTACTCATTGTAATATGCATGAAACATGAGGATTAATTAAACATTGTCTTTTCCTGCCAGAAATTTATAGCCTCATGGGATAGATCCAAAAATGAGTATATACAGAAATGTAAACAAAGTAGAATTACATACATGTAGAACAGAGCAACAAATGATATATTGGGTTAGTGAAAAGCTTACTATAATTCTGATTTAAAGAAAAAATTTTATAATAAAGGATGCACTATTTGTGCTGGACTTTGAAGAAGAATGGTAATGACAAAAATAGTGAAATATGGATGGAGGACATTTCTTACTGAATAAACAATAGTAAAGACACAAAAGAGAATAATATATAGTCTCCTTGGGGAATATCAAAAGAGATAAGACTAAATGGACCCCAGTTGATAGAAGATTTAAATGTCATTTCTGTTTACGTTTGTGAAAAGTGGATGGATTCAAGTATATGTTCAAATCTTCTAATTCCGGTGGAGAGCAGAGCATAAACTCTATAGGTAAAATAAAGACAGCTGGTGTAATTGTTAACCATGATTGTCAGTTTGATGGGATTTAGAATGATCATGGTGACACATCATTGGGCATGTCAGTAAGAGTATTGCCAGAGAATTTTCACTGAGGAGGAAAGACCTATTTTGAGTGTGCACAGAATGGCTACATGGGCTAGATTCTAAGACTGCATAAAGTGGAATAACATATATTGAGTGAAATCAAGACAGTAAATGAAACACAAACATTATTAGTATCAATAGTTCTGTCTATAGACTCAGTGTGATCAGACACTTCACATTCATGCCATCCACCAGACCTAGAGCCATCACAGTACCATACCTTCCATAATACAGTTGACTGTACCATTTCATTGTGAGTCAAACTCCTCCTTAACTTGATTTTATCATGAAAACACCCAAAAAATTAATATAGAAAAATGATACCAGGAGCCAGGGTTTGACACTGATAGGTCTGACCATATAGTCCTTATTCTTTTCAAACCTGTTTGAAGGGCAAATATGGAGTAGTTTATATCCATCGATAGAAAAGCCCAAGAATACTGGTGGGATTTTAGAAAATTAGAATTTCAAAAAGAGTACAAACAGTGGTAAAGCTCTTAAAGCCTCAGAGGGATAAAGTGACTCTAGTAGGAACTGACATAAAGGTCACTGACATTATACCTTGGCAAAATAATAATAATAATAATAATAATAATAATAATAATAATAATGGCTGCATTCTGCCTGTGTCCTGAAATGTTGAATACAACTGAATTCAAAAGTAATTCACTCATTTTTTGGCAGAAGAGATCCTAAGACAGCACAGCATTCAAGCTGTGTGGTAATTACTGCACACTGGTCTCAGCCAGTGAGAGAAAATAGGAAGAAAGTAGCAAAGTTTAGTTTAAATATGCAAAGAGGGCAGGTGTAGGCAAGCAGCCATAATTTTTAAAGAGATTAATACCAATTAAAGAGAAATCTTTTGTTTAACAGTTTGTCCATTAGAAACTAGTTTGAAGCAAGACTCTCTGAAGGCTCCAACTTGTGAAAATATAAATTGTTATAAAAGAAAAGATCCTGAAATGAAACTTCTAATGTAGGGGTTAGTCTCCCTGTGCCCTAGTCCTAAAGCAACTGCTTGGGAAAATATTCTCTCATGTTGAGCTGCCAAGGTCAACAGAAGCCACTACAGCTACATTAGAAAGGGACTACACTGCATCTCAATGCAACTTGAAAGCATCACCCCCATGTTACTAGTTCTGCAGTAACAGAAAATGCAAGAGTGAGAATGTCTTAGGGACTTGTTTCAGAGAGTCTCTCAAGCCAGGCAAAATAAGGCAGGGTCACTTTCCCTGGGAAAAAGGTTCCAAGAGGCCATTCTAGGAAACTTTGAAGGTGATGCCTGGTTGTAGTAAGAAATTCAGATTGCAGATGCCAGAATCATGGGTTAATTACCAAGGAAAGCTAGAAGCATGGAGTGTATCTGGGCCAAGAGCAAGGGCCCATGTGCTATAAACTGCAAGGCTAAAAGTGAGGGTATATCTCCGGCCATTGAATTCTATCAAAGATCCAGATAATGGACATAAATCTCTAGGATTCAGTGTCTGTCCTGCTGCTTTTCAGTCTTCTTTTGGCCTAGCCATTCCTTATTGTTCCTCCTTTCATCCCTTTTCAAATGTGGACATTTATTCTGTGCCATTGTAATATACCTTTTTTAAAAATAAGAACTCACGGTAATGAGAATGCCTTGAGTCTCAGAAAAGACTAAACTTTTTTTTCTTGTGGAAATAGATATTTTTTAATTTTTATAAAATTTGGAATACACTCCATATTCCATTCCCCATACTCCATCCACCCTCCAACTGCTCCACGTCCCATCCCATCTCCACATGGATGCCCCCCACCCTCCCCTACCACACCTGACCTCTAAACTCTCTGGGGCCTCCAGTTGCTTAAGGGTTAAGTGCATCATCTCTGAATGAACACAGACATGAAAGTCCTCTACTGTATGTGTGTTGGGGGCCTCATATCAGCTGGTATATGCTGTCTGGTGGTCCAGTGTTTGAGAGATCCAGATTAATTGAGACTGCTGGTCCTTCTACAGGGTGGCCCTCCTCCTCAGCTTCTTTCAACTTTCCCTAATGCAACAACAGGAGTCATCTACTTCTGTCCATTGGTTGTGTGCAAATATCTGCATCTGACTCTTTCAGCTGCTTGTTGGGTCTTTCGAAGGGCAGTTACGATAGGTCCCTTTTTGTGAGCACTCCATAGCCTCAGTAATAGTGTCAGGTCTTGGGACCTCCCCTTGAGCTAGATCCCCCTTTGGGTCCTTAGCTGGACCTTCTTTTTCTCAGTCTCCTCTCCATTTCCATCCCTGCAGTTCTTTCAGACAGTAACAATTATGTGTCAGAGTTTTGACTGTGGGATGGCAATCCCCTCTGTCATTTGATTCCCTATATTTCTGCTAGAGTCATGTTCTAAAAGTTCCCTCTCCCTACTATTGGGCATTTCATGTAAGGTCCCTCCCTCTGATTCCTGAGAGTCTCACCTCCCAGATTTCTGGTGCATTCTTGAGTCCCCCAACCTCCTATTTCCTAAGATTACCTGTTTCCGTTCTTTCTGCTGGTATTGGGTGAGGAAAAAAGAGTAAACCTTTAAATAGTGTTTTCAATGTAAAATACTATAGTGACTTTAACAATTGGACTGAATTCGTTTTGCATAATAATATGGCCACTACCCTTTGAGTACCAAAAGTGAAAGTTATAATTTGAAAGTGATATATTTGAGTGTCAAGTTGACAAGGGATGGACTCATGATAGTCCTGATTGTTAATTTAGTGGTATTTAGAATATTGTAGTACATACAACTCTTAATACGTCTAATATGGTCTTATCAGAATTAATTATGAGTGGAAAGTCTCACTATGAATATTCTACTTAATTGAATTGAAAAGATGCACTATGAGTGTAGGTAGTTCCATTCCATGATATGGGCTTCATGGCCGAATAAAAGGAAGGAAGTTATCTAAAGACCAACATTTTTCATTCCTTCTTGACTCTGGACACAATGTGATCAACTGTGTCATGTTCCTTTCACTACTATCACAGCTATTTACATGTCACACAGTCTACACCATACCTTCAAAGTGAACTAAACAAACCCATCTTCCTTGGTATCCTTTTGTCCGATATTTGTCACAATGACCAAAAAGTAACTAACACAAATAGGTTAGGAGCTTTTGAAATTGTTTAGGTGAATGAAGATCTGGGACCAAAAGAGGCATTAAAATAATTGTCTGGGGAATCCAATCAATGCAGAAAGTGAGCTTGCTAATGCATATGGATGGGAAAAAAGGCACTTAACTCTGTTTTTATTGGCTTGGCCTGGCCACATAATTGTTTCAGCTCTCCACTTTGCTTTGACTATGCCAGAGTCATTGTATGGTTTTCATAAATTTCTTAATATCCATAGGTTTCATTTTAACCAGCTGAAAAGAAGGAAAATAATTCTTGTCATCACTGGTAATTGCCTCATAAGAATGCTTTATGCACTTGCATAAGGGCTAGTATATTCGTGAGATGAAATGATCATTAATAAGGTTTCTAATATTTATTTTAAAGTGCTTCAAGATCTTCTAGAAACTCAACAGGTTGAAATGCTAAATATTTTAACTACAAATAATATTCAAAATAATAAATTGAGAACAATTGCTAGTGGCTTTCCTTTGGTTACAAGTCTTCTCTGAGCCATTTTCAGTTTATTCATAAAATTTACAAAATAACTACAATCGCCAAAGTTGTTTTAAGAAAGATGCTAGGAAAAAAAAAAAAAGAAAGATGCTAGAGTTTTTAGGATGGATTAGAAAATGTCTCCATCAACTCTGAGTTTATCTCCATAAGTAAAGGCTTCCAGTCTATCTTTAGTAAACAGTTGGAAGTAAGAAATTTGTGAATTTAGCAGCACCCTTCCCCCATGGCTCAAGAGCTAATGACAGAACAATGTTTAATTTTTCATATTGATGATAAAAACCTAAAGGAATAAGTGTTTGGCCAGTTACCTCATGGTTCTGTAGAGGACAAAAGAGATGGGACATATTCACAAATGGTTTAGATGACATTTTATCTGAGGAAGTCATTTTACACTTCCTTTTATCCTCACAAAACAGGCAGAAGTGCATATTCATGATATTCACGTGTATTATGGTATGTTAATCTGGCCAGAAATAGGGCATGCAAAACATCTGTTGCTATTTGACAAACATTAGCAGTGCCTAAAACAACAAAAATGGCCAGAGCCAGAAGGCATCCACTTTCTGCCATCAGCAAGTGAATAAGTAAAACTATTCCTAGGACTTCAAACCAGTAAGTTAACTTAGAAATTCCTCATTGTAGAAAATATAACTTTGTGATGGTTGTATGGCCTCAGAAAGCCAAGTGATAGCAGAGAGGAGCACCAGTATTGAACAACTTTATTCTAGAAGTATTCCAGCAGGAAGGAAGATTTATTCATACAGCCAGGTTTCAGAGTTCTTTATCTCAGGTCAGTGCTTCTTATGGATCATTTCAATAACACTACCTAGAGATACAGCAATTTTTGAGTACCCTATTTTTTTCTGATGCTGCTCCATTTTACAAGACACCCACAAGATAGTTTTTCAGATCCCTTATAGAGAAGAGTTCTGCTCTCAGTGTGCATATGGCAGGCCCTATCAATACTATGTCAAGCTATCAGTACACTTTTCAGCTGACTGTGATAAAAGACAAATCCTAAAGACCTGAACCAAAGTAGCAGTACTTGACTTAACATGAATGGCTAATTTCTATAGGAATGCATTCATTATTTGAAAAATATAACGGGATGATTATTTGGACCTTTGTCTTTGGAAAGTAGAATGTATTTCTATCAGAGGATACACAGTTGTTTAGGTTAATTATCTGTCAATAGAAGCAGGAAGAATTCTATAACCCTGCAGCCCACTTGTCTATTTAAGGAACACCCAATGACATGTTTGTGGCTTCCTTTTCCTTTTTTATAAATAGAACTAGGTTCAAAACAATTTGATCTTTGGTCAAGAAGTTATCACTGACTCAGATTTAGAGATGCAATTAGTTTCCCATCATTGAGTGTGGTCATCCTGAAACAATTATGATAATTATTATTATACCTGTGAGGTTTTCTCAGAAGGTAAAGTTCATTGTCTTTTTCCTATTAATGAACTGTTCAGAATAAATTAATAAAAGTAGCTAATTTTGACTACTCATGCAGCAGATTGCCTGCCTGCTTTATATTATCTCTCAAAGGCATTTGCTTGTGGATGAGTGACATTGTCATTAATTTATTCATTAAAATATTTGTGATACAATGCCCATGTCACCAGCACTGTCATCTTAGGAACTAAATGCTAAAGAATTTTCTTCTCTAGTGCATTATATCTATTTTAGCCTAGTGTATTCATCTTTGTTTTGTACAATCATCCATCGATCTATCCATCAATCTCTGATAAATACTACAATTGATCTCCTACACATTATAAAGATTGCAAGCATTCTGGAAATGCAGCTTAGTAGAATTTTCTATGATCCTTGACATGGAGCTTATAACATATCTTTAATGAAAAAGAAGGTAAAAACACTTTTAACTAATAAAATTTTTCCATATGTTAACAAAGTCGATGCCATACCTCCATGATTCATGTATGTCTGTAGGACTTACTTATATTCTTTTGGAATGCAGCCAGTTAGTTACAAAATCATTTGAAGAACACATTACCAGGATATATAATTAATGTATGGAAGTTGTAGCTTTCAGAAAGTCTCCATAAGCATAGTTTAACACCTTAATCTGACAGTTGGTTTGATCAAATGTTAGTTTGATTGAAGAAGATACAGCTAGCCCATTTTTATAGTAAATGGCTTACAATTTGATTGGAGGAGACCAACACCTACCCAAGATATTTTCATGTGGTGGTGTGAATTCTTACAAAAGGACTCCCCTTGGCTGGACTTCCTGATGACTTTTCATGGCATGGTATGGGATCAAAATCTGGGGACAGAACCTGTATTTCTGCTCACACTGTGGGGATATCCTAGGACAGTTTATATGTATGTAGGACTATGGTGAGTGGTTTACTCTGTGTCCTTTGCTATCAGTGTTGTCTAACATTTCCATTCTTGCAGCAGACACTGTGTTGGCTCTTGTACTTGAACCATTATATGATTGTAGCCTAACATTTTGTTCATCCTTTGGGGACTAGAACTAAACCAACAGGATGAAGAAAGAAGAAACTTAGCAGGCATATACACACTTGGCACTTACATTTTACTTGAACCTCCAAAGAATTCCATGAAATAAGAGTTAATATTTTATCTCACTGGAACAGTTATCAGCCTTATTCCTAAAACCATGCAGTGGAAGATGGAGACAAGATTCCACCCAAATCCATATTAATATCATAGCCTTTTTTTGAAAATCTCTAACACACTAAAACTTATTTAGACATTCCTTATGAACTCAGATGACAGAGATGACAGTGACCAAATATGTGTCATTGTCGTGGCATAGTTTGGCTTATCAACATTATAATTTTGAACACATCAAAGGATTAAAGCATCAGAAAGTATTATGTTTTTTCTACTTGCACAAAAAATTAAATTCATTGTAGTTTTTTTTTATTTTACAAATAAGTGAGCAATGCAAGTAAATAGTATCTATTGGTATATATGAATTCAACATGCTAAGCCAATATCATTTAAAAGCTATTGAAACCAGCACTTGGGAGGCAAAGGCAGGCAGATTTCTGAGTTTGAGGCCAGCCTGGTCTACCAAACTGAGTTCCAGAACAGCCAGGCTATACAGAGAAACCATGTCTCTAAAAACAAAACAAAACAAAACAAAATACAACACAACACAACAAAACACAACACAACACAACACAACACAACAAAACAAAATAAAACAAAACAAAACTATTGAAATCAACTTTTTATTGATTACAGTAGAATTGTTTACCTGAAACCCTCATGTAAGAAAACAGTTTCTTGTTTCTGGATGAAAAATAGATTTATCAATGACATCCATATTCTTGAACTTAAGTTGGAAGATAATGTTGAAAACATTGCAGAAGATGAAGGCCTGGCTTGTGAAATTTCAGAGAGAAGATTAAAGACTCTTTTCAGGGCCATTGCTATTTTGATTGTGAAGACTCTGTAGTTCTAGTTAGCTGGGGCTGAAGAATCAGCTGTGATTAACAAGATACCAGAACTACTAAAGCAAAATCCTTCCATTACTGGGACTATTGGTCCTGGTTAGCTGGAGCTAAGAAATTAGCGGTGACTAAGAAGAGACCAGCATCAATGAGGTGAAATCTTCTGGGAAGTGTTTTCTGAGCACACAGAGGCTGTGTTCCAGAGATAGCCAAAGTTGTATCTTGTGCTGTGCCTGGACTTGGTAACGTGTAAGAGTCACCCAGGCGGTACTGGTTTGAAGGCATGAAGGGGTCATGAAGAGCAACTGAGGCTCAGCACTGTGAGAGCTCATGGAAGTCCATTGCTGAAGGTGCAGCCTCAGTTGCAGTTGATGGCTCAGGACTGAAGGTGTCATGCAAAGGAGCTAAGGCTTGGCACCATGAAGAGAGCCTATGAGCGACTTGGTGAAGCCTAGTTACAGAGGAAGACAGCAGTGTTTGGAGATGCTAGCACCATGAGATGATCACCAAGAACAGCAGCAGCAGTGAAATACAGGCATCTGGAGCCTAGAGGACGAGCTGTGTGCTACAAAGTGTAGAGCTGGAGAAGTAACCCAAGCCCTTGGAGCAATCCAGATGATCGAGAGTGGATCCCAGACATTGGACTGTTGGAGTTTGATTTCGCTTTTGATTGTGATTGTACCCTGATATTTTTCTCTCTTGAAGGAAGTATTTTAGTGGAGCCCACAGTTAAGAGACTTTCAACTGTAAAAAAGACTTTGGGTTTTAAAAGAAATTGGGTATTTTAAAGAGATTGAAATTTTAAGAATTTGCAAAGTCTGTGGGACTTAAAGTTATTTAGATCTTGGGGATGAATAAGAAAGTAAGGGTTGAGGCTTACTAGTGATATGTTTGTGTGTCAAGTTGACAAGGGATCAATTGTAGTGGCTGGTTTTGTGTCAACTTGACACAATCTGGAGTTATCACAGAAAAAGGAGCTTCACTTGAGGAAATGCCTCCATGAGATGGAGGTGTAAGGCATTTTCTTAATTAGTGATCAAGGGTGGGAGGGCCCCTTGTGGGTGGAACCATCTCTGGGCTGGTAGTCTTGGTTCTATAAGAGAGCAGGCTGAGCAAGCCAGGGGAAGCAAGCAAGCCAGTAAAGAATATCTCTCCATGGCCTCTGCATCAGCTCCTGCTTTTGGACCTGCTTGCATCCCAGTCCCAACTTCCTTTAGTGATGAATGGCATCGTGGAAATAAATGTAAGCTGAATAAACCCTTTCCTCCCCAGCTGCTTGTTGGTCATGATGTTTGTGCAGGAATAGAAATCCTGACTAAGACAGAGTGTAACAGAAAGCTCTAAAATCAAAGCAATCATTCCCTTTTCAGTTTACTGAGGCTATGACATGTTACAGTAGTGCAATCATACATTGCTCTCAGAGTTCAGTGAGCCACATTTTGGGGACCAATGAAATAAAGATGGGGCAAAATTATCTTTACTCACTACACTTTTAGTTCTAACATTACACCATTAGGTACCTTACATCTGGATTTCAGGTAGAGAGATTAAGAACTATATTTATGTTGGAAAAGAGGAAAACTGATGGTTATTTTTCCACAAGAATGGGGTGGCTGGTTAGGAAAATCCCAGTAGATAATTTTCGTTACTTGTTGCATCCTCAAGAAAGCCTGGTTATGTGTTCTTCGAACCATTTCCCTTAGTTTCAGAAATATTATTTGAATCTTCTTCTAGGCTGTACTGTATTCAATTTCCCAAAACTTAGTTCTTCTTCTAGTGTTCATTTTCATGTCTTTCATGATTTTTCTCCAATTTATGGTTTCTTGGCAGAGATTAGTCCTTTTTTTTTTCTGTTACAGCTCGCTTTTTAGTTAGGTTTTATTGCTCCTAAGTTTACATTTTCATGCTTTCTCTGGATCTTATGTTCCAACTAATATTTGCTTTTAAGCTTATATTCGAGGTTCCCTATAAACCTTAGTAATCCTATGGACCTGAGATTTTTAAAACATGGTATTACATTATAATGTTTCAGCTTAATCAATTGCTTTGTGACTGAGCTGTTTTTCAAAGAGTAATAGTATTTATCAAGCTCCCATGTCTTTAAAACCTAAGGGCTCACATGCATACTAATATTACATTGTACTAAAGACTGACAATCATACTGCATAACTGAAAGAGGAAAAATAAACATAAGCAAGCAATGTAGTCTGTGAATTTAAAAAAGCTAAAAGAAAACTATGGGTAGTGCTTACTGCCTTATCCATAGTGGCAATGCTCTAAGATGTGGTCTTCTATTATATGGATGTTTCTTCTCAATTAATATTAAGCCTTTGTAAGCTTTTCACGGACCATTCTCTGTCCTTCTTTGAATATTAACTTATGTTTGTGAGATGGTACTTTATCCCCCTGACTATGACTTAATTTTTTTCTCTTTCAAACCTTTTTAATGTGACCATTTTTTTAACATCATTTACCTCCTTTTTTTGCCCTGAGTATTTGGGGGAGACTACATATAAAAGAACACAGGTTGTAAAGCTAAGCACAATTCCTCCTTTTAGTTCTATAGTATTAATCATCGCTGGATTTTCTAAGGGGATCAGTGTTGTTCATCTTTTGGAGCATCTTAAACCTCTGCCTATAGTGTTTAGCTAAGAATTTTGTCTTCCAGAAAGGAATCACTAGAACATAAAAGTCAGCATAGTAAGAAGTTAAGACTATTCATTGCTGGAGACTGGTGATGATTGGCATCCTACAAGACTATACAGAGCATAGAAATATGCAAAGGACTGGCCTACCCTAAAAAGAAAGAAAACCAGTCTAAGAATGACTGACATGGTGACCAAGAACTACAAGGGCAAATAAGTTAATTTATAGAGTGAAAAGCTTCATTAGATATAAGGTGATCTTGCTGAGACAGGATGTAATCTTTTTCAACTATGATTTTCACTGTGATCCTCCCTGTGAATTCTATGTGAAGTATTCTTGGATCATCCTCTAAGATACCAGGTATAAATAAAAGCTATTAGGAGCAGAACATGCACTACTGCTTAGAAACTCTTACTTGCCTTTCAATAATTACCTTATATGACAGTGTTGTAAGGAAGCTTTCCCTGAACTCTGTGTGTCCTTCACAGTGCACTGTGCACAAACTTTCCATATTACTTTTTACTTAAAAGGTATTAAAATTAGGCTTACCTGTCTTTTTTACAATTGTAGTTCAAAGGAAAACAAAATTGTAAAATTGTAAAATTGTAAAATTGTAGTTTTACAATTGTAGTTCAAAGGAAAACAAACTACAGGCTTAAAGAAACATTTTTGAATGAACCAAACAAAGTAGTATATATTCCATACACTAAAGTGCCGTATGGGATATATGTAAAATCTTGAATATGTATCTCTTTAGAAAGAAAAGAAAAGAATTATTTTAGTTTGAGGAGTAGATGGAAATAACACAACCTAAACCTTTATAACAAGACATATAGCTGTCACGTACCAGGTTGACAGCTTTTGGCTTTCCATCTGCCTTTTAAAAGCCAACATCAGTTCTCAGGTTTCTTGTTTGCAAGCATTTTTGTTTTTGTTTTATTTTACTTTTTTTCTGTTATTTTCATTAATAAAAATTCTTTAATATGGTGCTACAGTGAAATGTATTAGATCAGCTGGAATCTTTAGCCTCTCCAAGCATGGGCATTACATATTCAAAACAGGACCTAATGTTTCAGAGCTTCATATTCTACTATAATTATATGGTTCAATGCAAGTGATTATATCTCTTCTTCAGTAACGGGCTGAAAAGTTTTGGTTTGCTGGTTCCCTCATAATTTACTGCCTAGGTATAATAGGCCAGTCTTGCGGAAAAAAAGATGATAAATGATGCTGGCTAGGATTCATAGATTTATTAAATTTCTATCAAACAGTGCAACAAAAAAAATCTGCTTAAGTTAGAAATGGGCTCAAATTTTTTAATCAAAATTCATGAGTCCTGATGCTTGGTTCAGTAGGTCCAAGGAAGGCTTGAATTGAAGACTGATTAAAGAAAAGAAAAGGCTTATTTGAAGTAATTTTTCAATGACGGCTTTTAATTGGATGTTAAATCAAATTCTTATCTGCCTTTCTGCAGATAGCACATTATATAAAATACCGTTAGCGGCACCACCACTGTAACGGATACACTGAATAACAAGTGACTTCTCACTTTACACTAAGAGGGGAGAAGGCTTGTGGTTGTCAGCCTGTCAGAAATTAAGTATGTAAATTAATGTTTAAGTATATGAATATGATTTACAAGAAGCTTTGAGTGTTGTTGGGGGCAAATACTAAGTTTTTTTTTTTTTTTAAATTTCCCCTTCAAGATTAACAAGTGCCCAGTGACCTTTACCACTTGGGTGAGATTGTAAGTGTATTAGTATGTGATTTTCATGTCATTTTTTGTCACTGAGCTTGTCTGGAAGCTTTAATACTCAGAAGAGCAAATATTGTAGTCATTCTCTGATGTCCCTTTCTGCCACCCATGAATGTCAGCCCATAAAAGCAATTTCATTAGCATTTCTTCATTTTCCAATATAAGCCGTAAGTGTGGTACTAATGATCACAGGCACTTATCCATCTTTTGTAGAGCATGGGTGCCTCCCTTGCTTCAGGCAGGACCTGTCTTGATATTTGGAGGTCACAGAAAGCAGCCCAGTGAGGAAAGAGAACCATTGATGGAAACAGCCATGTGTGTCTTGGGAAAGTGCTTACTTTTTGCAGGCCACAGCAGAGCAAGGGTGGAACAACTTCAGCTTTCGCAGCTGACTGAGATGAGGGTGGTTTGCAAGAGTTAATGGAACTTTTGTTAAATGTTGACTTAACTCCCAGGACAGTGTTTACTGATTGAGGGAATGGAGTTTGCATAGACTGGTTTTCTCATATACATTTTAATGGTATATCTCAAGTAGACAGCTCATTAATTTCAAGATTCTTTATTGCCAAGAATAATATCCTTTGGGCATGGGGAAAGTCTGTCCCATTTTTGGTTCTACCTGCCAGAGGAAATATAAAATATGCACTTGACAGAGTTTTAAGAGGAAAGACCCCATTATGCAGCTGACATCCCAATATATCTCCATCTCTTTGTTTCCTGTCATAGAACTGCTGCTGTTTTGGCTTTCCACTTCTGATTACTTGGGATGTAGCCATTTCATTGACTAAGAGTTGCTCAAACTAAGGAAACCCACGGTGGCTTTCCAGTTTGCCTTCTAAAAACCATTTTTAATTTATTCCTTGACAGTTTACACACACACACACACACACACACACACAAGTGCGGAGGGGGGGAGATGGGGGATGTATTTTGATGATATTCACCTACACATTGTGCCTGCCTCCTTATCTTTCTCTCAGTGTCATTGAATTTGTCTCAAAAAGTCTCTCTTTTCCCTTCAGGTTTTTACTACATATTTTCTGAACCCTTCATAGAGTATGCATTAATCAGTGGATTTAGACTTTATTAACATAATAATTATATCTATTGTGAAGAGAATGCTTCTTAAGGCCAAGTTGGCTACTTTACACTGTTGGTAAGAACAGTGTGTGGTGAGTGTTGGAGCAACTAAGCAGCGTCAAAAAGTGATCAAGCAGGTGCTACAATCTCCATTGAACAGACAAGACATGCTCTAATAAAGCATGATGATTTTTCCTGAAACCTAAGAGGACATGTAAGGTAGTTAGCATTATAATGAGGGATAGGAGGCTCAAATATGCCAGCTAATTAGTAGCTAAGCAATGAAGACATCATGTGGAATTTGAGCAACGGTTTTTCCACTTCTGTTGCTTCTCTCGCAATTTCCAGCACTTTTCTTCACTATCATTATCAAGTATCTCCTTAACATTGGTCCATGGGCCTCCAAAGCAATGATTCTTTTCTCAGACCTCATTTCTCTTGATTTTCTTTAGAGGAGATAGCATATGACACTGCTCATTTTGAAGATTTTCCATGGCACTGAATTGTGTCAGCACACATACCACCACCCCTTTCTGCTGTGTCTTTCTCTTCTATCCACATCAGAAGGGATCAGCCTTTCAGTGTTTTAACCTTTTTCCTTGTCACTCATCATATTTATTCATTTTCAAAGCCTCAGTCACTTGAGCAGGCATTTCAACTTATGTCATTTTTCGAGATTCCCTTCTTGCACATCTAGCTGTCCTTTGTGCCAGTTTTAGATTGAAAACTGAATTCTATAACATTTTCTATGTATTTGCTGAGTAAACTCAGCAAAGTTGATGAACATTTACTAAGCTTCCTTTTCTTCATTTGAAACTAGGAAGTAGTTATAGTTCCTCATAGGTGGTTGGAAAAATTTAAAATGATTGAGTAAAGTACTGAGCACAGAATATGGTATATAATAAACACTAAACAATAGTGGCTAGTCTTTAAACTAGAACTTACTGTTATGTCACATGTCACAAAATTCCTTACATTGTCATTCTTAATGACCATAGTATGTCTTTTTCAGACTTCCCATGAGCAGCTAGAAACTATGTATCTATCAAGCTACCACAATAAAAAAGGCAAATGCAATAGTTTGTTTTCATTCTATAAGCTGAACATAACAATTTTTGCTTATTTCCAAATACTTCAGCTCATAAACATACACTTAAATCCACATAGAGATAAAACTGTTTCCAGCATAAAATAATAATCCCTTACCTACATTATGTAACATTTAAAGTAAAGAACTAGTTTCTCTAGGAAATTGTTATAATCATGCCAATACTGAGGTGAGCTTAAAAGATCATCCATCTAGTTTCATAGCATCATGTGTGGGTGTGTGTATGTGTGTGTGTGTGTGTGTGTGTGTGTGTGTGTGTGTGTACTAAAATGTGTGCATGTATGTGCTGCTTCCTTCATTCTAGGCCATGGAGCTATTTTATAACCAAGGTATTATCTTTGGGAATTAGTAGAAGATGTAATTCAAGAGCAAAATGGATTTACCAGATTATGTAAATTAATTATGAACAATTTTAAGACATCCTGCTGACCATGGCAAAGAACATATAATTACAATGGCATTAGTAGAGTCAAAAGTATATTACACATAAGATGTACTGAACAATTTCTAATAGAGTTTGTTTTCTGGGGATATTTACCATAAGTATCATCTGTGTATGTGCAGGATTGGGGGATTTTTTTTTTAATTATAGAATCCATCTTATTCTGGATGGACAAATATCAGGTACTTAAAAATGGTTGTACTGTGCTGGCAAAGTGGCCAAAGTGCTTATAGGCATATAGGTACTTTTTTTTATTTTGTTTTTTTTTTCATTAGGTATTTATTTCATTTACATTTCCAATGCTATCCCAAAAGTCCCCCACCCACTTCCCCAAACACCCACTCCCACTTCTTGGTCCTGGAGTTCCCCTGTACTGAGGCAGATAAAGTTTGCAAGACCAATGGGTCTCCCTTTCCAATGATGGCCGACTAGGCCATCTTCTGATACATATGCAGCTAGAGACAAGAGCTCTGGGGGGTACTGGGTAGTTCATATTGTTGTTCCACCTATACAGTTGCAGACCCGTTTAGCTCCTTGGGTATTTTCTCTAGCTCCTACATTGGGGGCCCTGTGATCCATCCAATAGCTGACTGTGAGCATCCACTTCTGTGTTTGCTAGGCACCAGCATAGTCTCACAAGAGACAGCTATATCTGGGTCCTTTCAGCAAAATTTTGCTAGTGTATGCAATGGTGTCAGCGTTTGGAGGATGATTATGGGATGGATCCCCGGATATGGCAGTCTCTAGATGGTTCATCCTTTTGTCTCAGCTCCAAACTTTGTCTCTGTAACTCCTTCCATGGGTGTTTTGTTCCCAATTCTAAGAAGGGGCAAAGTGTCCACACTTTGATCTTCGTTCTTCTTGAGTTTCATGTATTTGGCAAATTGTATCTTATATCTTGGGTATCCTAGGTTTTGGGCTAATATCCACTTATCAGTGAGTACATATTGTGTGAGTTCCTTTGTGAATGTGTTACCTCACTCAGGATGATGCCCTCCAGGTCCATCCATTTGCCTAGGAATTTCATAAATTCATTCTTTCCACCAAACCCGACAACTTGACTTTCATTCCAGAAGCTTTCAGAAGTTTGCATGGTAGAAAGAGGAAACCACTTGTCCTCTCACCTACATATGCATTCTTTTTCTGTGTCTGTGTCTCTCGTTTCTCTCTGTGTTTCTCTCTCTCTCTCTCTCTCTCTCCCTCTCTCTCTCTCTCTCTCTCTCTCTCTCTCTCTCTCTCTCTCTCTCTCTGTGTGTGTGTGTGTGTGTGTGTGTGTGAGAGTGTATGTGTGTCTGTGTTTCTTTTGGATTCTGTAAATAATTTAGCTGGTTGCTTTTTTCTGAAACAAGTTGTTTGTTCAGTCTCTATGGAAGTTATATTAATATATTGAAGCTACGATAACAATATATCACAAATGGTAATTTATAGAAGTTTCAGCAGTTCAGGATGCTGGAAAGTCCAATTTATAGTGTGGGGAAACTTGATGTGCAAACTTGAATAAGGACTATCTTCCTTATTCAAAGTTAGAGCCTTCTCACTGTCTTCTTACATAATAGAAAAGACAAGGCAGCTTTTGGGGGTATTTTAAACATCAATAGCCCTATTCAAATAGTATCTTATCTCGTGAGCTTATGATCACTTCCTAATCGTTCCATGCTCTGTGAACAGCATCTTTGCCATGAGGATTTTAACATATAAACTTGGGGACACCAACTTTTTAACCATTTCATATGTGCTATACCCACTGTCAGAAATATCATACTAATTTTCTCTTCTAATTATTTGCCATATCTGCCTCTAACAAGAGATAAAACCAATTATTGAGTGAACATTATAAAGTCTTGCCACCATCCACTGTTAGAGTTTCAGCCTACTCTGTCAATGCTCATGGAGACCACAGAGACAAGAAGAAGTGAGACTGGGAGGAAAAAGGAGCAAGTTGGCAAAATCACTGAGGAGACAAACAACATGTTAATGATCCATCTATAGCACTTCTATTTGTACTCTCAATAGCATTCTAATTTTAAAAATTGGATTTCAAGTGATAGAATGCCATGGTCATATTAGCATTGAACTAGTCACAACACATCCCTGATTTAATTATGCCACGTGAAAAATCTAAGAAGTGATATAGGAACATATCCCATTTGGGGCTTTGGATTTTTTTAAAATTTAACCTTTATGGTAGATAATACCATTTCTTTAATATGGCAGTGCTCTCTAGTCAAAACCCTAATTGAACACTGACAGAAATTCATGGTTTTCTGAACTGCATTGAAGAAAACGTGTATATTTACATGCTTAGCTAAGTTCCTAATTATAGAATTGGCATTATATTGCTTTTATTGTCCTATTAAATACAGTATCTGACATTCTTCTAGGGACTTCACAATGATTTTTATTGATTTGATTTATTCACAATGATTTATTGACTTGAAAAAATTTTAGATATCAACTACACTTCCTAAATCTCCATTTTAACAATATAAAAACCCCTCCCAAAGTCATACTAGAGCTTATCCTCCCCGTTTCCTGGGACACATCTGCTCTCTCAGCATGGATGCCTAGGTCAAGTTAGAATATATGTGAGCAGCCATTTATTTTTTTTTTTTTTTCATTTTTTATTAGGTATTTAGCTCATTTACATTTCCAATGCTATACCAAAAGTCCCCCTTACCCACCCACCCCCACTCCCCTACCCACCCACTCCCCCCCTTTGGCCCTGGCGTTCCCCTGTACCGGGGCACACAAAGTCTGCGTGTCCAATGGGCCTCTCTTTCCAGTGATGGCCGACTAGGCCATCTTTTGATACATATGCAGCTAGAGTCAAGAGCTCAGGGGTACTGGTTAGTTCATAATGTTGTTCCACCTATAGGGTTGAAGATCCCTTTAGCTCCTTGGGTACTTTCTCTAGCTCCTCCATTGGGAGCCCTGTGATCCATCCATTAGCTGACTGTGAGCATCCACTTCTGTGTTTGCTAGGCCCCGGCATAGTCTCACAAGAGACAGCTACATCTGGGTCCTTTCAGTAAAATCTTGCTAGTGTATGCAATGGTGTCAGCATTTGGAAGCTGATTATGGGGTGGATCCCTGGATATGGCAGTCTCTACATGGTCCATCCTTTCATCTCAGCTCCATACTTTGTTTCTGTAACTCCTTCCATGGGTGTTTTGTTCCCACTTCTAAGGAGGGGCATAGTGTCCACACTTCAGTCTTCATTTTTCTTGAGTTTCATGTGTTTAGGAAATTGTATCTTATATCGTGGGTATCCTAGGTTTTGGGCTAGTATCCACTTATCAGTGAGTACATATTGTGTGAGTTCCTTTGTGATTGTGTTACCTCACTCAGGATGATGCTCTCCAGGTCCATCCATTTGGCTAGGAATTTCATAAATTCATTCTTTTTAATAGCTGAGTAGTACTCCATTGTGTAGATGTACCACATTTTCTGTATCCATTCCTCTGTTGAGGGGCATCTGGGTTCTTTCCAGTTTCTGGCTATTATAAATAAGGCTGCTATGAACATAGTGGAGCATGTGTCCTTCTTACCAGTTGGGGCTTCTTCTGGATATATGCCCAGGAGAGGTATTGCTGGATCCTCCGGTAGTACTATGTCCAATTTTCTGAGGAACCGCCAGACTGATTTCCAGAGTGGTTGTACAAGCCTGCAATCCCACCAACAATGGAGGAGTGTTCCTCTTTCTCCACATCCTCGCCAGCATCTGCTGTCACCTGAATTTTTGATCTTAGCCATTCTCACTGGTGTGAGGTGGAATCTCAGGGTTGTTTTGATTTGCATTTCCCTGATGATTAAGGATGTTGAACATTTTTTCAGGTGCTTCTCTGCCATTCGGTATTCCTCAGGTGAGAATTCTTTGTTCAGTTCTGAGCCCCATTTTTTAAGGGGGTTATTTGATTTTCTGAGGTCCACCTTCTTGAGTTCTTTATATATGTTGGATATTAGTCCCCTATCTGATTTAGGATAGGTAAAGATCCTTTCCCAGTCTGTTGGTGGTCTTTTTGTCTTATAGACAGTGTCTTTTGCCTTGCAGAAACTTTGGAGTTTCATTAGGTCCCATTTGTCAATTCTCGATCTTACAGTACAAGCCATTGCTGTTCTGTTCAGGAATTTTTCCCCTGTGCCCATATCTTCAAGGCTTTTCCCCACTTTCTCCTCTATAAGTTTCAGTGTCTCTGGTTTTATGTGAAGTTCCTTGATCCACTTAGATTTGACCTTAGTACAAGGAGATAAGTATGGATCGATTCGCATTCTTCTACATGATAACAACCAGTTGTGCCAGCACCAATTGTTGAAAATGCTGTCTTTCTTCCACTGGATGGTTTTGGCTCCCTTGTCGAAGATCAAGTGACCATAGGTGTGTGGGTTCATTTCTGGGTCTTCAATTCTATTCCATTGGTCCACTTGTCTGTCTCTATACCAGTACCATGCAGTTTTTATCACAATTGCTCTGTAGTAAAGCTTTAGGTCAGGCATGGTGATTCCACCAGAGGTTCTTTTATCCTTGAGAAGAGTTTTTGCTATCCTCGGTTTTTTGTTATTCCAGATGAATTTGCAAATTGCTCCTTCTAATTCGTTGAAGAATTGAGTTGGAATTTTAATGGGGATTGCATTGAATCTGTAGATTGCTTTTGGCAAGATAGCCATTTTTACAATGTTGGTCCTGCCAATCCATGAGCATGGGAGATCTTTCCATCTTCTGAGATCTTCTTTAATTTCTTTCTTCAGGGACTTGAAGTTTTTATCATACAGATCTTTCACTTCCTTCGTTAGAGTCACGCCGAGATATTTTATATTATTTGTGGCTATTGAGAAGGGTGTTGTTTCCCTAATTTCTTTCTCAGCCTGTTTATTCTTTGTGTAGAGAAAGGCCATTGACTTGTTTGAGTTAATTTTATATCCAGCTACTTCACCGAAGCTGTTTATCAGGTTTAGGAGTTCTCTGTTGGAATTTTTAGGGTCACTTATATATACTATCATATCATCTGCAAAAAGTGATATTTTGACTTCCTCTTTTCCAATTTGTATCCCCTTGATCTCCTTTTGTTGTCGAATTGCTCTGGCTAATACTTCAAGTACTATGTTGAAAAGGTAGGGAGAAAGTGGGCAGCCTTGTCTAGTCCCTGATTTTAGTGGGATTGCTTCCAGCTTCTCTCCATTTACTTTGATGTTGGCTACTGGTTTGCTGTAGATTGCTTTTATCATGTTTAGGTATTGGCCTTGAATTCCTGATCTTTCCAGAACTTTTATCATGAATGGGTGTTGGATCTTGTCAAATGCTTTTTCTGCATCTAACGAGATGATCATGTGGTTTTTGTCTTTGAGTTTGTTTATATAATGGATTACATTGATGGATTTTCGTATATTAAACCATCCCTGCATCCCTGGAATAAAACCTACTTGGTCAGGATGGATGATTGCTTTAATGTGTTCTTGGATTCGGTTAGCGAGAATTTTATTAAGAATTTTTGCATCGATGTTCATAAGAGAAATTGGTCTGAAGTTCTCTATCTTTGTTGGATCTTTCTGTGGTTTAGGTATCAGAGTAATAGTGGCTTCATAAAATGAGTTGGGTAGAATACCTTCTACTTCTATCTTGTGAAAAAGTTTGTGCAGAACTGGAGTTAGATCTTCTTTGAAGGTCTGATAGAACTCTGCACTAAACCCGTCTGGTCCTGGGCTTTTTTTGGCTGGGAGACTATTAATAACTGCTTCTATTTCTTTAGGGGATATGGGACTGTTTAGAAGGTCAACTTGATCCTGATTCAACTTTGGTACCTGGTATCTGTCCAGAAATTTGTCCATTTCGTCCAGGTTTTCCAGTTTTGTTGAGTATAGCCTTTTGTAGAAGGATCTGATGGTGTTTTGGATTTCTTCAGGATCTGTTGTTATGTCTCCCTTTTCATTTCTGATTTTGTTAATTAGGATTTTGTCCCTGTGCCCTTTAGTGAGTCTAGCTAAGGGTTTATCTATCTTGTTGATTTTCTCAAAGAACCAACTCCTCGTTTGGTTAATTCTTTGAATAGTTCTTCTTGTTTCCACTTGGTTGATTTCACCCCTGAGTTTGATTATTTCCTGCCGTCTACTCCTCTTGGGTGAATTTGCTTCCTTTTTTTCTAGAGCTTTTAGATGTGTTGTCAAGCTGCTAGTATGTGCTCTCTCCCGTTTTTTCTTGAAGGCACTCATAGCTATGAGTTTCCCTCTTAGAAATGCTTTCATTGTGTCCCAAAGGTTTGGGTACGTTGTGGCTTCATTGTCATTAAACTCTAAAAAGTCTTTAATTTCTTTCTTTATTCCTTCCTTGACCAAGGTATCATTGAGAAGAGTGTTGTTCAGTTTCCATGTGAATGTTGGCTTTCTGTTATTTATTTTGTTATTGAAGATCAGCCTTAGTGCATGGTGATCTGATAGGATACATGGGACAATTTCAATATTTTTGAATCTGTTGAGGCCTGATTTGTGACCTATTATGTGGTCAATTTTGGAGAAGGTACCATGAGGTGCTGAGAAGAAGGTATATCCTTTTGTTTTAGGATAAAATGTTCTGTAGATATCTGTCAGATCCATTTGTTTCATCACTTCTGTTAGTTTCAGTGTGTCCCTGTTTAGTTTCTGTTTCCATGATCTGTCCATTGGTGAAAGTGGTGTGTTGAAGTCTCCCACTATTATTGTGTGAGGTGCAATGTGTGCTTTGAGCTTTACTAAAGTTTCTTTAGTGAATGTGGCTGCTCTTGTATTTGGAGCATAGATATTCAGAATTGAGAGTTCCTCTTGGAGGATTTTACCTTTGATGAGAATGAAGTGTCCCTCCTTGTCTTTTTTGATGACTTTGGGTTGGAAGTCAATCTTATCAGATATTAGGATGGCTACTCCTGCTTGTTTCTTCATACCATTTGCTTGGAAAATTGTTTTCCAGCCTTTCATTCTGAGGTAGTGTCTATCTTTTTCTCTGAGATGAGTTTCCTGTAAGCAGCAAAATGTTGGGTCTTGTTTGTGTAGCCAGTTTGTTAGTCTATGTCTTTTTATTGGCGAGTTGAGACCATTGATGTTAAGAGATATTAAGGAAAAGTAATTGTTGCTTCCTGTTATTTTAGTTGTTAAAGGTGGCATTCTGTTCTTGTGGCTGTCTTCTTTTAGGTTTGTTGAGGGATTACCTTCTTGTTTTTTCTAGGGCGTTGTTCCCGTTCTTGTATTGGTTTTTTTCTGTTATTATCCTTTGAAGGGCTGGATTCGTGGAGAGATAATGCGTGAATTTGGTTTTGTCGTGGAATACTTTGGTTTCTCCCTCTATGATAATTGAGAGTTTGGCTGGGTATAGTAGCCTGGGCTGCAGTTTGTGTTCTCTTAGTGTCTGTATAACATCTGTCCAGGCTCTTCTGGCTTTCATAGTCTCTGGTGAAAAATCTGGTGTAATTCTGATAGGCTTGCCTTTATATGTTACTTGACCTTTTTCCCTTACTGCTTTTAGTATTCTATCTTTATTTAGTGCATTTGATGTTCTGATTATTATATGTCGGGAGGAATTTCTTTTCTGGTCCAGTCTATTTGGAGTTCTGTAGGCTTCTTGTATGTTCATATGCATCTCATTCTTTAGATTTGGGAAGTTTTCTTCAATAATTTTGTTGAAGATGTTTGCTGGACCTTTGAGTTGAAAATCTTCATTCTCATCCACTCCTATTATCCGTACGTTTGGTCTTCTTATTGTGTCCTGGATTTCCTGGATATTTTGAGTTAGGATCTTTTTGCATTTTCCATTTTCTTTGATTGTTGTGCCAATGTTCTCTATGGAATCTTCTGCACCTGAGATTCTCTCTTCCATCTCTTGTATTCTGTTGCTGATGCTCAAATCTATGGTTCCAGATTTCTTTCCTAGGGTTTCTATCTCTAGTGTTGCCTCGCTTTGAGTTTTCTTTATTGTGTCTACTTCCCTTTTTAGGTCTAGTATGGTTTTGTTCATTTCCATCACCTGTTTGTATGTTTTTTCCTCTTTTTCTGTAAGGACTTCTACCTGTTTGATTGTGTTTTCCTGTTTTTCTTTAAGGACTTGTAACTCTTTAGCAGTGTTCTCCTGTATTTCTTTAAGTGATTTATTAAAGTCCTTCTTGATGTCCTCTATCATCATCATGAGATATGCTTTTAAATCTAGGTCTAGGTTCTCAGGTGTGTTGGGGTTCCCTGGACTGGGTGAAGTGGGTGTGCTGGGTTCTGGTGATGGTGAGTGGTCTTGGTTCCTGTTAGTAAGATTCCTCCGTTTACCTTTCGCCATCTGGTAATCTCTGGAGTTAGTAGTTATAGTTGACTCTGTTTAGAGATTGTTCTTCTGGTGATTCTGTTACCGTCTATCAGCAGACCTGGGAGACAGATTCTCTCCTCTGAGTTTCAGTGCTCAGAGCACTCTCTGCTGGCAAGCTCTCTTACAGGGAAGGTGCGCAGATATCTTGTATTTGGACCTCCTCCTGGCCGAAGAAGAAGGCCCAAAACAGGACCTTTCTCAGACACTGTGTTGCTTTGGCAGTTCCCAGGTGGTACAGACTCTCACCTAAGCAGACTAAATTCCTAAGTTCCTTGGAGTCCCGGGACCAAGATGGCGACCGCTGCTGCTGTGGCTTAGGCCGCCTCCCCAGCCGGGCGGGCACCTGTCCTCCGGTCCGGACGGTGGCCGGCTGTCCCCGGCCCACACAGGGTGCTGCCTCAGCGCCTCTGTGCTTCCGCCTGTTCCAGAAGCTGTCAGGTTCTCTGGCGCACCCTCTCACCTGTTCAGACTAATTTCCTAAGTTCGGCGGGTCCCGGACCAAGATGGCGACCGCTGCTGCTGTGGCTTAGGTCGCCTCCCCAGCCGGGCGGGCACCTGTCCTCTGGTCCGGAAGGTGGCCGGCTGTCCCCGGCCCACACAGGGTGCTGCCTCAGCGCCTCTGTGCTTCCGCCTGTTCCAGAAGCTGTCAGGTTCTCTGGCGCACCCTCTCACCTGTTCAGACTAATTTCCTAAGTTCGGCGGGTCCCGGACCAAGATGGCGACCGCTGCTGCTGTGGCTTAGGCCGCCTCCCCAGCCGGGCGGGCACCTGTCCTCCGGTCCGGAAGGTGGCCGGCTGTCCCCGGCCCACACAGGGTGCTGCCTCAGCGCCTCTGTGCTTCTGCCTGTTCCAGAAGCTGTCAGGTTCTCTGGCGCACCCTCTCACCTGTTCAGACTAATTTCCTAAGTTCGGCGGGTCTCGGACCAAGATGGCGACCGCTGCTGCTGTGGCTTAGGTCGCCTCCCCAGCCGGGCGGGCACCTGTCCTCCGGTCCGGAAGGTGGCCGGCTGTCCCCGGCCCACACAGGGTGCTGCCTCAGCCCCTCTGTGCTTCTGCCTGTTCCAGACGCTGTCAGGTTCTCTGGTGCACCCTCTCACCTGTTCAGACTAATTTCCTAAGTTCGGCGGGTCCCGGACCAAGATCGTGAGCAGCCATTTATAAGACATACTGTTTTGTAAGTTCTACATAAATCCTTTGGATGATGTTATGATATAGCTATTTGTCTGTGGGAAATGAAATAGGATTAAATGAAATGATGTCATGCCAGAATCACTCAACATTTTACAATATGAGTAATTTGTTGAGGATTTTTTTTCTGAAATCCTTGAAAGATGCTCTTTACTTTTTGTTTCAGAAAAATTGCTACCTCTGGGAGTTGATAATATGGCTTTAAATTCTTCAAAAGGATCTGTGAGTTGTAACTATTCTGACTGTTCTGAGGTTATTTTTTTTAAGTTTTGATGAGAAAATTATGTACTATGGAGTATACTTTAAATGCAATTATATATCACTGGTAGAAATTTTTGAGGCAATAACCAAATGGACTATGGGGCAGATATTGCCTCAGCCAATACTATAAAATATGCATCTTGTGCTACATGCTTTGGTGCATCCTCATTTATCTCATTAAACTTATTCTGACACATTCTGTATGTAGCCGTTTCTGATTTCTTTGGCTGACAAAACACCCATATAATATCTTTTTAGGGGAAATAATGTTGCCAACATTTTAGTTTCCTGCAGTTCTTATGAACATTCTGTGTTTGACTGGGTAGCACGGGGCAATTTTGATCACTGCTTTTGACAAGATAGCTTGATGTTGAGATGTCAGCCAAAGTCCTTAAGGGAAAAGTTTACCATAAAACTTCATAAGTAATAGGGCATAATGTCTAATACCTATTGGTTATATCTGCACTCAGTAGAAGTGACTGCTACTGATCTACTCCATCTGCCTAAATCATAGTCTCCCAATCTTACTACATCATATGTTTAGGTAAGTTATTCAGAATACAGAACCTGAAATCGTTTTATATTTAGGCAATATTCTTTTGCATAGGAAAGGACAATGTGACAAGTCAGCATAGGTTGTCTTGGATCAGGATCTTATAGTAAATTCTAATTAAGAATAAACCAGGAAAGCAGAACTCAAAAGTATAAGTTCCAATATCAACAAAATTGGCAAAGCTGTATTCTAAATCTGTCTATAAGAAAATGATATATCATACATATTGATAATATAATAGACCCTGCAATGCCAAGCTTTGTAGCAGTTTTTTTTCCTTTTGATAACCATCAATTAAACATTTAATTATCACTAATTGGGTTATCTTGTTACACTCCTAAGGAAATCTGAGGCATTGTTTTCCCTTTCCACATATCTATACTTTCTAGGACTCTTGAGTTGATCATTATTTTTAGTTATTTCTCTACAATTAAAAACCATCAAGACTGTGGCTTTAGATCTAGAAATGCACAAGTATATCTAATCACATATTGAGTATACCTGGGGGTACTCTGTGCCACAAGTTCTGAGACACCCGTTCTTTCCTTTTTGAGTTTTGTAAATTTCCCACCAAAATAAGTCCTTTAAAAGACAGAATTGGGATTATCAGTGAAGAATATCAGAAATCCCTACATTTCAAATTATACTGGTAGTTGGAGCAGGTATAAAAAAGGAAGAAGACTTATTTATTAGACTTAAAGACTCACCTACTGTTTATTGATTCAAACATTTGACCTTTATCACAGTTAATGGAGGAAATTATGCCTTTGTTCCTTCTTATGTCTTTGTTCCTTCTTGTAATAGTGCTTCTCCTTATCCCTACCAATGCCAGCAGGATACATCCCTGTTATAAAATTCATTTACTGTTTAGTTAGTGATTATATGGGTAGTAGATGAACAATTAATCAATGTTGAATAGGATTGTATAAAGTGTTGAAAATGGTATTTTCTTATGATTTACAGACCTTCACTTTCCTGTTCATTTATTACTCGATTCAAATGTACTATACAACAATAAAATAAACACTACCCACATAACTCCTGTACTCCAGAATTCTAAGCTCTATAGGAAAGTTAGTTTAAATGTACAAAACTTTACAGTGATATAAAAACTAAGGCTCTGATCCATAAGACCTTTGTGATCTATGCACAAGTCAGATAAAACTGTGGGAGTGTCTATTGGGATCCTATTCTCACAGAGGGCAGTTTTTTTTTTATTAGTTGTAAAAATGGTTATACTTCTGGTGATTTAGGGGTTTTCAGAGTTAAATAAATAAATTGTTCCTGGGAACTTCTCTTCTATTTTGCTCAGGATATTAGCATCAGGTTTACCTACACTCAAATTAGCAACTCCCAGATCCTCTCAGTTCTTTCCGTTTTATACATCCAACCATAGCTTGATGAGGATTAAATCTTCTTTAATCAGTTTTGTTTTGAAATCTTTGTGACATTTAGATAGTAGATTGTTTTGTGCTTAATTAAGATGTTCAATTACAGAAAAGCATTTTTAATTTTTCCAGTCTTTGTCAATCAGAGCCTTAACTCTGACACTTATTTCTAGATCATCATGTGTTTTTTTCTTCTCAACAAGAAAGTAGATTGGTCCCTTTTCGGGTTACACTATGTCACAAACTGATGAGGGAGTGACGGGTACTTTACTAAGGGTAATCATGTATTGTCAGGTATTAACCTGTATGTAGCAAATCACATACACAAAGGGCCATTGAATATACTCAGGTGCTCTTAGATGTGATCATAACATTACAGTGATTGGGCCTCTCTTTGGGCAAGAGGAATGCTCTAGTCTCAACTCTTCTGTTCTGATAAAATATTCTGACAGAAAGCAACATGGGGAGGAAAGAATATTTGATTTATACTTCCAGGTCAGAATCTTCCACTGAGGGAAGTGAAAATATGAGACTAGTGCCTGTTGACTTAGTTATCTGCAGGTTCATCCTTAGTTAGCTTTCTTATATAGCCTTAGGCCTACTTGTGCAAGGACTGCTGTTATTCACCATAGGTAGTGCTTTTCTGCATCAATTTACAATTAACAATCTTTCACAGACACGCACATATGAGAATATGATCTAGGCAGTCCCTCAGTTGAGGCTTTCCTTTCAGATGGTGTGGCAAGTTGACACATCTTACTAGGACAGGACACATATTGAATTCTCTAATAATAAAACTCTAAGCATCATTGAAGTTATCACATATTAAGTTATCCAGTATCTACATGTCCGTCTATCCATCCCTATGTTTGACTACTAAGTTATAATATAGGATGCTTCCTAACTTCTGCTTGCAACATTTAAATACATTCCTGAAAGAAATAATCAGTTGAATACCTGAACTACTTAGTCAGTTAAGGAAAATCAGTGAGGTCAAATAGCTAAGGTGAAGTACTACTTAGGTTTACTGTTTACAGTTACTGGCCTTTTTTTTTAAAGATATTTTCTTTATTCACATTTCCAATGTTATCCCCTTTCCTTGTTTTCCCTCTGAAAACCCCAAATCCCATCCCCCTTCACCCTGCTCACCAACCCACCCACTCCCCCTACTCTGTCCTGGCATTCCCCTACACTGGGGCATTGAGCCTTCTCAGGACCAAGGGCCTATCCTTCCAATGATGTCCAACAAGGCCATTATCAGCTACATATGCAGAAGGTAGGAGCCATGAGTCCCACCATGTGTACTCTTTGGTTGGTGGTTTAGTCCCTGAGAGCTCTGGGGGTACTGGTTGGTTTATATTGTTGTTCCTACTATGAGACTGTAAGCTCCTTCAGCTCCTTCAGTCCTTTCTTTAACTTGTCCACTGGTGACCTTGTGTTCAGTCCAATGCTTGGCTGTGAGCATCCACCTCTGTATTTGTCAGGCACTGTCAGAGCCTCTCAGGAGACAGCTATATCAGGCTCCTGTCAGCAAACACTTGTTGGCATCCACAATACTGTCTGTGTTTGGTAACTGTATATGGGATGGATTCCCAGGTGAGGCAGTCTCTGGATAGTCTTTCGTTCACTCTCTGAACCACACTTTTTTTCTGTATCTCCTCCCATGGGTATTTGGTTTCATTATCTCCTTGTATAAAACTCAAGTCCAAGTGGATCAAGGACCTCCACATAAAACCAGATACACTGAAACTAATAGAGAAGAAAATGGGGAAGAGCCTTGAGCACATGGGCACAGGGGGAAATGTTGGGAACTAAAAGGGGGCCCAGGGGAAGAGGGGAAAGGGAAAACCCACACCCCACCAGTGTTTTACCTATTTGGTCTGTCAGATGTGGGAGAGCTGCCATACACTTTCCACTCAGCCCCAGGTGGGGCACTCCTCTGACCCACTCTTCAGGGGTTGGCAAAGGGGCAGCCCTACCTGGGAAACACGGAGCTACTTTGCTAAAGCCACCAGGGTTATAGGAGAGAGGGATGAGGGAAGAGGTTACCAACACTGACGAGAGTGAATACAGCGGATCTTGATGAACAGAAAGTCTCTATGATTGTAGAGCTTTATTATTGACATGCTGAGGAAAGAGAGAAGAGGGAGAGAGAGGGGGGAGGAGAAGACAGAGAAAGGAAAGAGGAGAGAGGAGTGAGAGGTAAGAGAACAAAGGAGTGAGAGAGGAGGTGGGGGCCTAACAGCCCCTATTATGGTCTTTACTATTGCTAGGTAACTGGGGAGGAGTTCAGCCTGAAGGTCAGAATTTTTCCCTTGCTTACATGACTTTTAGCCATGCTTCTCATGTGGGGGCTATGGGGCCAGAGTTCCAGGAGCGTAAAGGAACGCCTACCACGTCATTTAGGTGAATTATCACCATTTCCAGGGTTCAGACCTAAGCTCAACTAGAGACCAGCCTGTCTGTACATAGCCCAATTCCCCACAAGGAAATTTCCTGAATGGAACACCAATAGCTTATGATCTAAGATCAAGAATTGACAAATGGGACCTCGTAAAATTACAAAGCTTCTGTTTAGCAAAGGAAAATGTCAATAGGACAAAACAGCAACCAACAGATTGGGAAAAGATCTTTACCAATCATACATCTGATAGAGGGATAATATCCAATATAGACAAAGAACCCAAGAAGCTAGACCCCAGAGAACCAAATAACCCTATTAAAAAAATTGGATACAGAGCTAAACAAAGAATTCTCAACTGAGGAATATTGAATGGCTGAGAAGCACCTAAAGAAATGTTCAACATCCTTAATCGTCAGGGAAATGCAAATCAAAACAACCTTGAGATTCCACCTCACACCAGTCAGAATGGCTAGGATCAAAAACTCAGGTGACAGCAGATGCTGGTGAGGATGTGGAGAAAGAGGTACACTCCTCCATTGCTAGTGGGATTGCAAGCTGGTACAACCACTCTGGAAGTCAGTTCAGCAACTCCTCAGAAAATTGGTCATAGTACTACCTGAGGGCCCAGCAATACCACTCCTGGGCATATAGCCAAAAGATGTTCCAATAAAGGACACATGCTCCACTATGTTCATAGCAGCCTTATTTATAATAGCCAGAAGCTGGAAAGAACCCAGATGTCCCTCAACAGAGGAATGGATACAGAAAATGTACATTTGCACAATGGAACACTACTCAGCTATTAAAAACAATGAATTCAGGAATTTCACAGGCAAATGGATGGAACTAGAAAATATCATCCTGAGTGAGGTAACCCAGTCACAAAAGAACACACATGGTATGCACTCACTGATAAGTGGATATTAGCCCAGAAGCTCAGAATACCCAAGATACAATTCTCAAAACACATGAAACTCAAGAAGAAAGAAGAAAGAAGACCAAAGTGTGGGTACTCTGGTCCTCCTTAGAATTTACTGACTTCTGACTTCTTCTTCTTCTTCTTCTTCTTCTTCTTCTTCTTCTTCTTCTTCTTCTTCTTCTTCTTCTTCTTCTTCTTCTCCTCCTCCTCCTCCTCCTCCTTTCTCCTTCTCCTTCTCCTTCTCCTTCTCCTTCTCCTTCTCCTTCTCCTTCTCCTTCTCCTTCTCCTTCTCCTTCTCCTTCTCCTTCTCCTTCTCCTTCTCCTTCTCCTTCTCCTTCTCCTTCTCCTTCTCCTTCTTCTTCTTCTTCTTCTTCTTCTTCTTCTTCTTCTTCTTCTTCTTCTTTTGTTTATTTGTTTGTTTGTTTTTGTTATTAAGGATTTTTTGGGGTTGTTTTTTGTTACTGACTTTTTAAAAGCTTTATAGATAGGCTTGATGTGGTCCTGGGATAAAGACCTCTCTTATTAAGGAACAATGTAGGGTATATAATTGGAATAAAATAGATTTTATAATATAACTCCAGAATTTATATGCAGGAGCTGTATCATTCCACTTGTGAAAACTATTTTAAGTGCCCAGAGTCTAATTATCATTATCTGTAAAATGGGGGTAATAGTGCTCTCCTAAAGAATTAGTTGGGATTATGGAAAATTTTGCACTCATGACAAAAGGTGAGCTGTGATATATGTGGGCTAACCTTTAAATAGAGTTGTCTTGGTTGATAAAGGGAGTTTGCCAGAGTTTTCATAAGAATAGTTAGCAAATTGATGCAGTGAGATGTGTTAATGATTCTATACAGGACATCTAAATGCCCTGTCCTTTTTACTAGTGAAGTGTGAAAATTCTGAATTTGATGCTTTCAAAATAAGACCATTTCATTTAATAACGGTTATTGACATCTCCTGTAATCAGCAAATAATTAACTTGTTTGAAACAAGAATAAAAGACAGTTTATGAATTGACCTATTTCCCTCTAATGTTTTAATGGTAGTGAGCCTGCATCTTCATTCACCATGCCTGAATAATACAGAAACCTGCCAAAGTTTGTTAAACAAAATTATGATTTTGGATTTTAAATATGAATGAAATGAAACATGTTTATCAGGGAACACTTCTCCACTCTGACAATGACTAGATTTATATGTCACAGACTATTTTGAGGGACATTATACAGTGGCGTAAGTGTAATTGTAGGATATATTTGGAGAATGTTTGGTTTTACAACAATGTTGTCTTCAGGGTATAACTTTCTGAATGTAAGCACTATTATACTAAACTTTTATTTAGTATACACCATGGATTCACAAATCATATGTACTTGTTTTTATAAATAAAGATTTACAATATATAAACATATCAATTTATTTGCATATATTCTATGGTTGTTTCATGTTTCAAAATCTAGTCTTGTGTATTTAAAATCATAACATAGGACCCATAAAATTGAAAAGATATGCAATCTATTCCCCTACAAAAATATTTACTGCCTTCTGTTCTGTAAGAGCAAGAAAGTTATCAATGTTTGAATGTCAAATCACCATGCATACCTATTAAATTGAAAATAATAGTGAAAACTAAGTTGTAAGAGCCTAGAATGCCAGTTGGTCCTTAGGAAGTGATTTTAAAAGAGAGAGTAACTAATGTTAAAGCAACTGACACTTTAAAAGGGAAACTAAATCTTCCTGTTGATCTCCATGGGAAGGAAATTTTAATAAGTATTTGAGAAATAGAAGACATTATTTTTTTCAAGATTAAAAACATACATCCACCTTATTTTTCACAGAAACTGAATGGAACATTTATTAAATAAGCCTTAAAACTTTTATAAAGCATTCTTTTCTCACTCAATTTTTCTGTTTTTAAGCTAATTTAAAATAAAACTCTTATACATCTCTGTACTTCATAAGCTGGAAATAAAACCAGTAGTCTAACATTTGAAATCAAAAGTCTGAACTCAAAATAAGTAGTTTTTTAAAATATGAAAATTTCAAAATTCTATCCTAATAGTACATTAAAAGTAGATTCATAGTAAGTGGATGTCAAGTGACAGTAATGAAATATTTGAGTAATCTATTTCAGATTTTTATTGCTATTATTTAGAAGCACACATTAGCAGTATTTTACTTAATATGATCTATGTAGGGCAAAGCCTCATGTGAGCCATGTGTTCGACCTCAGCATTATCAGAGCATGAAACAGTTGCATGACTCAGTTATCAGCATCTAAATTTATCCTCAACACATACAATTTTATGATTACAATTATTGGATCAATGGGTGTGAACATTTTAAGAATATTGGTGCATGTATTCCAACTGTCCTCTAGGCAGGAAATGCCATTGTGACAAAATCCTAGCAGAAACACAGAAGACTAATACAGTCAGCCCCCTCTTCCTTGACAGAAATAAGGAGTATGACTTTTGAATATTTGCTTATTTTGAAAGTTTAAATGTCATTCTGAAATGTTTATTATAAAAAAAATTTCTATTCTCCATCAGCTACCATTAGGTTTAGACTCTGAAGAAGGCCTTGATAATGATAAACTAAACTTCCATGAAAAAGCCATTCCTTTAGCTTTTAATGGCCCTTGAAAAATCTTACAAAACCATAAACTACTCAGTTTTAAGAAGGTTCTGGGGAATCAGTGAATTCTTTCAAACTAAAAAAAAAAAAAAAAAAAAAAAAAAAAAATTAAATCCAGGAAATCCTGAAAGAGATATGCTCTGCAAGAACACTGTGAAGTAAGTTCAAGAATTTTTACTGAGATATGAAAACCTCACGTGATGGTGGATACACAAATTATTCCAAAGAAGTTAAGCATTTCAAATGGGATGCTTGCTGACATAGTTCTCTCACCTCACACTTTTGTGACCACAAAATGCCGTGTAAGAGAACATTACTGATCCAAGTCAGCAAGAGAAGTGGGGTGGAGACTTCTGTATCGAAGTTGGATCATTATGTCATCTTAGGGATCAATTGTGTGTTGCAGCAGATCATTTCACCAACAGATTGTAATTAGAAAAATGCCTGAACTGTGTCTGTAAACCTCAACCACATTCAGCCTGGGAGGAAAATCATTGTGTGGCCAAAGAATTCACTAATTGCATCACCTTCTTGGGAATGTTAGAAGAGAAAATTTGAAGCAATTGGCTAATGTTAGTTGCAGTGCCCCTCAGATTTACTAAATATGCTTTCTTGAGCTTTTTACTTTGAGCCACAGTTAGACAGGGTACAGAATTGAAAATTCAACTCTTAAGCTTATTCAATTTCTACCAAATATGTCTACCCATGGCTATTTACTGTTTTTTTGTAATAACAAGCAATCTTTTAAGTTAAAAAGCAATACATCAAATTATAGACATTTGTTTGCTTCTTTGTTCAAATATCCCTTCCATAGTTGGAATTTTCATCAGCTTAGAAGAAGAATTCACCCCAAAGCTAGGACCTATTATGACAGATTTAATAGATAAGCTACAGAACAAACAAGTGTTAGGTTTCAATGGAAACAGTTGCACACCACTTGAATCCTGTGAAACTAGACTGAATCACACTATCCTGCAGTTTTCTATGGGTCTCCTTTCAAAGGGTTATGATTCTTGCCTGCACAACCTGATTGCATAAAACAGTGTAAGAAATGAAGACATCATCTTCTGAAAGAAATCACAAAAATTGCAACCTTCCATCTGTGTCTAGTTCAGTGACTTCTCATAAAAATCCATTGGCATTCAGGCATTATCAAATATCTATAGGAAAATGGGATTTTAAAAAATTGTACTCTCGATTTTATGATCAAACCTCAGCTGTCTCAGTGGGTTAGGAGACAGTGGTCAAGCCTTATTGAGAAGAAGCTAAACCAGTATGTCCAAATTAGAAACATTCTATGTGTAACGTAGTGAAATGTTCTTTCTTCTACTTGAACCCTTGAAGCAGTTTCACAGTAGCCAAAGAACTATGTTGAGTAGACTGTTAGGGCAATAAATAATTTATACAGCTTTTAAAAAAAAATATCAAGTTATTTCTTTAGAATACAGAAACTGTTTAGATCGATAATATTCCTGTAGTAGCCAACCTGACATTGAATATCAAAACCACAACTGTGAAACCCTTGTAATGGCCAAGAGAAGATACAAGTTTCACTTGCCTACATTGATCTCCTCTCATATTATCTATCTGTGCCATTTGAAGAAACTTGTGGAGCAACCATAGTTTTGTACATATGAACATTAGTCTCTTTTTCCTTATGTGTAAATGAACTATATGCTTCCATAATACATCATGGATTTGCTGTGACTATCAGGGGCAATGTTATGTTGGCTGCATATAAATATACATCATTTGTGGCTATGACAACAGTTGAAATACTTAGTTATATCATCATTTTGAGTGCTTATGTAGGATCAACTACTTACAAAAAATTGAATCTCATTGAACTTTTTTTCAATAAACATTTGTAGAGCCAGAGAGAACTCTACATCCATGTATAGAGCAGAATGGAGCACTCATAGCATATAGTCAAAGTACACCCCCTTCTGTTGTGGGTTGCCTTGTCACTGAGCATCTTGTCTACTGTACGGCAGATCTTCGTAGGATTTAGGTATAGGTGAGGAGCCTCAGAGTGAATTATGGATGTATTATTGAGAAGCTGAGTAATTACAGTTGTCCTAAAGCTTCTCTAGCAACAAAGTGCTTCCAAGGATATCTACTATCATGGTACTGCTTAAACATGTATAATCTGCTATGTCCTGTGAATCCAGAAAATCAGTCACATAGATTTCTACCTGAGTTAAAGGCTTAGTATATACTTGGTTTGTGCTGAATTCATATATTTTCTGAATCTCAGGAGTCCCTTTCAGGAAACTGAGTGACCAGTTTATGACATGCCTGATCTGGGAAGGCTTTATAAAAGAGCACCTGGGTTATTAATCTTGGTTTCATGCCACCATTTTCATTTCTTCCATGTAATCTCATCCTGTTGTTACTAGTTGTCACATCTCTTCTTTAACATATGTATAGAGAATATAAACTATAAAGACTCTGTGTGGTAAATGATAACTGACATTCACAGACAAGGTCAATGAAGGTCATTATGGTAACAAACTCCATGCATCATTTGTTGAATTACATTATATTTAAAGGAAAATGTACCATGGCTGTTCTCAAAACAAGAAATGTTGACTGACAAAAGCCATTTTAGTATTAAAACTTTCAATGTGTTTTAGAAACAAAAAGTATCTAGACTTGACAATTTTTAGTAAAAGATTGATGATGTGTTGTCATTGTGTTGGACACTTAGAATAGTTGAATTCCACATTTGCAGCTTGGTATTTTTTATTATGGCAAAAAAAAAAACCCACTTCCAACTCTTAGTCTCTTAGACACATGTTGAACATGCTAATTGAATGTTAAGCCTGGTTTAACAGTTTAGCTTTCAAAAGTGATTTCTGAAATCAATTCTTTCTTGTAATGCCATGTCCCACTAACTTTCAACTTTGACATTACTTGTGTTATCTTGCTTTTTTCTCACTTTTCACCTGTGCAACTTTTGGAATGACAGGGTTGTAAATTAGCCTACAGAAAAAGAAGGTTAATTCCTGGCTGGTAAATCTTTATTTTTGCTACTCCATGCAAAGTGATTACTAGTTGAAATGTTTCAGCAAAGGTCTCAATGGCCACAAAAAAGGAATTGACTCAGGAAATAAACTAACAGTGATGGTGTTTTTCTGGTAGCAGAAAAAGTAACTAGAACCATGTCTTTTAGGGACTTCATTGAAGAAAATTTTATGCTTTAGTATTCAAATAATAGTCACATTAATCTGTATACTAGTCAGCTGGAAAATCCATTGGCATGGGCTTAATAAAAGTTGTCATAATGGTGCCAAAAAGAAATGTTGTGGGGGGTCTTTTCAATACCAAAGAAACTCTTCATTGTTATGATAAAATACAGATGTGTCTTAGAAAGAAACTTGCATAGTGAGCAGAAATAGAATATATAATTAGAACAAAGAAAGCTTAAATCAAATTAATCTTCATCTGACAGGAACAGTTACATTTACATCACTGAGTGCAAAGTCATAGCCAAAATTGAAATTAGAAACAGATAATTATGATAAGAGAGGACACTTATGCTGACTTTTCTCATGTATAATTGGAAAGCATACAAAATGCAATGCTTGTTCTAATTAGAATTAGCATTAAAACATGAGACTTCTGATGAATTCTGGGTTTTGCCATAAAATGTGTTGTTTAAGTAATTAAACTATGGACATGCAAATTTGTTTGTCTGTTTGTTCAAGGTCCCAGCAGTAAATAGGTTTAGAAATACAGTACAACTTGAATAGTATTACTAAGATGATGGGCGTTAATTTCTTTTGACAGTAACTACTTGTAATCCTGTTGGTTTCTTTTTGAGTCTAATTTTTCTAAATATGATTTTAGTTTTAAAATATATCATTTGTTTCCCCTTTTTACACACATAGAAATGCAGGTTCCAGGTCTTCATTCACCAGACACAAAAAGTGCTGGTAATTTCATACATGCATATGTTTTAAAATACTTTTGTTTCACCTTGGAAGTCAAATTTATCAGTTCTGAATGGGTTTACTAACAGGGAAATGTTGCTTCCTGATGACAGATCCTTTTGAAATATTTCTTTCCTAATTCCTGTACTAGAGTCAGTCTCTTCAATTGCTTGACATCTCTGTTGGCATTTGAGAGAAGCATGAGCTATTGATCAGTAAATCTAAGATTTTGGGAATTCATTACTTTGTAATAGGTACTTCACCCCTATGTCCTTGGTTTTTCTTAATTTCTTGATCTCTCTCTCTCTCTCTCTCTCTCTCTCTCTCTCTCTCTCATTTTCTTTGTTTCATGTTGACTTTTGTTTCTCCTAAGGTGGTTTGATCTCTTCAGTATCAGCAATTGCTTAAGTTCTTTTCATGAATCTCCAGAGACCCTATAGGCAAAATTCCTTTATTTCAAATAAGTTGATTCCACCATATGGTGTTTTACTTCATTATGAATTGTGAAACTCCTAATTTCATCTTTTTCGGGAATACATGTATTTCTGGAAAGAGACATGGGCCTAGATTAAGCAATGGAAATTCATTTTGAAGCTTATTTCCCAATTGCAAGTAAAGCGTTTTCTCTGCAAAAACAACATGTATACATACATGATTGTACAGCATACAGGATTTCTGTTTAGGATAACATTGAACATCCTACTAGCCAGGGTTCATTAAAACATTGCAAGTGATGGCTCAGTGAAGCTGTGGGTGTCTTTCCTATCCAAGGAAGTTCTGATCAATCAAAGATTATGTAGGATGCTGCAGTCATTTTTCATTGTATCTGATCACTGTAATATTTCCTCTTGGCTTACAGTTTTCTCCAAATTTCTCAGTACTGAAAAATATCAAAAGACATATTGAAGTAGAAATCTACCTTAAAATGTGGGTAACAGTATCTTCCTTTGTCCTTCCTATTTTGTTTTATATCCTGAGCTCAATTGATAGGTCTGGGTATAAAGTCATAGTTCAATGACAAGAGTAACTTTCATTAGATTTTAAGAACCATGATATTTAAAATGCCATCTCAATTCAAATCTTTTTACAAAGCTGAATTATATGCGTTGATACAACTGTTATCAGTATGAATCATGGAAATGACATTCCTACATTTTATAGCATTAAACAAGAATACTTTAAAGAATAGGTGATGTTCCATGTTCCAAAAATAAGAGGGAAAGGGGGACCTGGGTGGAAGAGGAGATGGGGAGGGGAGAGGAAAATGGGGTCAGGATCAGGTATGGAGAGAGACATGAAAGAAGTCCAGAGGGCCAGGAGAATGAATGGAAACATGCAGCTGTGAGGAGTCAGGGATAGGAGGAGCCAACATTGGGGAGATGGAACATTCAGTACAAAGACAGGGCCCCCAGTAGAGGGATGGGGTCACCCATCTACCTTCAAAATTTTTGACCCAGAATTGTTCCTGTATAAAGAAAAGCAGGGACAAGAATGGAGGAGAGCCTGAAAGAAAGGCCATCCAATGACAGGCCCAACTTGGGATCCTTCCCATGGGCTAGCAACAAACCCTGACACTATTCCTTATGCCATGTTTGACTTACAGTCAGGAGCCTAGCATGGCTGTCCTCTGAGAATCTTTACTAGCAGCTGACTGAGACAGATGCAGATACTCACAACCAACCATTGTACTGAAGTCAGGACCCTTTTGGAAAAGTTAGAGGAAGGACTGAAGGAGCTGAAGAGGATTGCAACCCCAAAGGAAGAACAACAATGTCAACTAACCGGACCCCTCAGAGCTCCCAGGGGCAAAACCACCAACATCTGGAATGTAAATAAATAGAACAATTGAAAAAGTTAAAAAATATATAAATAATAATAATAAATATAAAACTGGATAAAATAATGACAATAAGATAAATAATCTATCATAAGCCCTATTTGTATCATTAATTTGATTGGTGGATATACCTTAAATGACTGTAGTCAAATAGAGTTTTAAAAGGTTACCAGTCCTTGAATCAAAATACCTTAAGAAAAAATTAATCAAGGAAGATAATATAGTTATAATGTAATAAGTGGCATCAATATGGCCATTTAACAAAATTTTCTGTTCTTAATATATCAACAAGGCCTTTCCAACAAGGGATTCAGGAGAAAGTTTTCAACTGAAAGAGATTTACTCCTGTGAGTTCACTTGCTTCTACTCGAATATAGGCTATTTTAGGGCAGTTACTCTTGAAGCCCTAAACAACCCAACCCTTGTTGTAAGAGCAAAGGGTAATCCAAAGCCTGTGATTTCATCATATCGTTGCAACTACATGCTGAAAAAACTAATTTACTAACAAGTTAAAAGGGCTGACAAGTAAATTACTGCCATCTTGATAGAGGGTGATTATTGACATTCTCGACTCAGTTGGTTATTCTTAATGAAATAAGACAGCTTTATTTTCACAACTTGGCTTGTAATGAAGGTGAAGGATTTTTAATGATTTCTTTTTTTTTAATTTATTTTTTATTAGGTATTTTCCTCGTTTACATTTTCAATGCTATCCCAAAAGTCCCCCGTACCCACCCCCCAATCCCCTACCCACCCACTCCCCCTTTTTGGCCCTGGGGTTCCCCTGTACTGGGGCATATAAAGTTTGCAAGTCCAATGGGCCTCTCTTTGCAGTGATGGCCGACTAGGCCATCTTTTGATACATATGCAGCTAGAGACAAGAGCTCCGGGGTACTGGTTAATGATTTTTTTAATGAGCAATATTGCAGAGTTATATAGTGTTTTATATTTGCAGATATCATTGAAACCAATTTTATTTCTTTTATTTATCCTTCTAAACCTTCTACAAAGGAAGTCAGGAAATTCCTCCTATTGTATAGAAAGAATTAAGATTTTTCTTTTCGTTTGCTTGTTTAGTTGGTTTTTCAAGACAGGGTTTCTGGGTGTAATATCCCTGGCTGGAGAATTGTGAATAGTAGGCCCAATTTGATGAGAATATAGAGCGCTAATATGACTTCTAAGCAATGGATTTGGCATTTGAGCAGCTACCTGTTGTCTTTCTCTGCTGTCATGCTTTCTTTCTGATATTTTTTTCTTTCTTTTTTTTCTTTCTTTTTATTTCTTTCATTTCTTTTGAAATGATTGACTGCCTTTACCCTTTCTTCCCAGTGAACTTTTATTTCAGCCCATAAGAGCCTACATAAACTGGCCCTTTACTATACAAGTTTCTCACAGTTCCTCCAAGCCCTTTTCTGAACCCCCTCTCAGTGCTGGCAGTAGATAATAACCTGCTCTTGTTCCTATGGCTGTTAAAACATTTATCAATACAAACACAGTGATCTATGCACCTGTAGTATGCTGAACCTCTTTGCCCCTACATATTTGAATACACCTAGGTTACCTGGAAATGTGTGCTAATTAAGTGCAGTTTGTACCTCCTTACTGCAATTCCAGGTCTTCAGAGTTGCAAGCCTCTTGTATACCACTCCTGCTGCTTTTAACAACTTTACAAAGAACCTTTAGAGCCTTTCCTTCAAACAAGACCAAAATGTACATGAGCACCCACAGCCATATGCATATATTTGTAAGTTAATAGGACCATTCACTTTCAAAGCAATAATAACTTCTGATGGTGGAAAACCTTTTCTAAGCCGTTAGTTCAAGACTATAAAGCATCTTTTGGATTCACTAACCAAAATGTATTTGCTGTGGCAAAAAGTTACAGAAACATCTTTTTTTTTCTTTTTGCTATAATAATTGTCATGAAAAGGCATGGGATTTCTCCCATCACCTGTGCCCTGGATACATCTCCATGACGATACAAGATGAAGATCAAAATCAAGATCAAGAATCAGATTTTGTCACAGTACCATTTATTTTTTATCCCCAAATTTCTCTTTTAATTCTTTCTCTAGAGTGCTTTGAAGTAGATGATGCTCTATTCCATTTAAAGATGAAAACATTGATATCCTGAGAGGCCAAGGAGCTCAGCTTTTATGCAACTAGTGTGTGTCCACTTATTGGAATGAACTTGAGGTTATCTGGGTGGCTTCTCATCTCTCTCAACTGAATGGAGGCAGACTTTGCTAGAAAGAAATTGATAGATAAAAATCATATTAAAAATAGATAAATTTGATTTTTGTATTTAAAAAGGAGTTGCTATAGAAGTCTATACAATCGTCCCTGCTTTGTGGAAAGCAAGGTGCAGCTTTCCTGTTAAGGGGCTATTTTGAATACATGAGATAAAAGGCAGCTATAGCAGCATGAATGCTGCCAGCAAGTGTGAAGTGTGGGAGGTTTTTATGAGCAGCAGGGATGCAAGCCTGTGACAGAAGAAACTAAGGTGACAGAGTAATAGGCAGCACTGACAGTAATGTCCTTTCTGGTCCTACTGATAAACTGTTGAGCAATTTTAAAATGTACAGTCATTTATTCCCCAACTCAGCATGCCACTGGGTAGGTATGTTGGTTGGAAATATTAAGCTGCCTCTCAGTCTTAAATTAAGACATACCACCACCACCACCACCACCCCCCCTGCCCCGCCACGAGATTTGGTTCCTTTTTTCCGCAGGTTGTCTTAACTTCAGGGAGAGTTTTAAGCAGATGTTCAGAAGCATGTAAGAGCAATTTCACAATTGTTAGAGTAACATAGAAAAACAACACAAACACACTTCCACCAACTAGATGCCATCTCCAAAATCTCCTACCACCTCCCAATGATGTCATCATACTATATATCTACCTATGCATTACTTCATTTATGAAGGTAGAGTTATCATGATCTGATCACTTTCTGAAAGCTAACAACCCTCTAAATCAGTTGAATTCTTTTTAAATGTAGACCTTATCTTGTTAATGATACAAAATAATGGCCCATATCCCCAGAAAGATCCCCAGATTTCCAACTGCTTCATCATTGTCATGCATCCATACAGTAATAGACATTTTCCAAGTGCCAGTTATGTACTAGTTCTGTGTGCAATTTGACAGAATCACCTAAAAGACAAACCTGTGGATATGTCTATGAGAAAGTTTTCAGGTTGACTCAGTTGATATGGAAAAACCCACCTGTAGCGACAGTTTTGGAATTTCAGTTTCTTTTAAAAAAACATAGTAATGTTTTAATTTTAGTCCTATGGGTCAGGTCTGAAAAGATTGTCCCTAGCATCTGACTATGACTTGCCTTGGGCTCTAGCAGGGGCATGATTTTGCCAGTGGTGGATAATTTCTGTGATTGTGTGACCTTTGCAATTCTGGGTACTTTTTAGAATGTATATAAATACTAGGGGGCAGAGGGGTGGTGGCTGAATTTGGGGGTATTTGTTGGTTGTTGGTTGTTATTGGTGGTTGTTTGATGCAGTTTATTATGTAGTCATGTACAAAGAAGAAGAAAAAAAAACCCAAGAATTTAGATATTCTGATTGTGAAAACCAAACTTACCACAAAGAGCTCGATTCCCCTAATTAGCAGGAATAGTCTAACCTTAATGTCGCCCCCTTTTCAACCCCTAATGATGTTCAGAGATCTCTTTCCTTTCCTCTCTATTCTTTTTCTCTCCTATCTAGTATTAGGGAGTGGACAGAAAATAAGGAAAAGGGTGATGAAGAAGGTATAAGACAGAAGAACCCACAAAGTAGCCAAAAACAATCACACCCACCCTAAATGTAGGCAGTACCAGCTGAATAAAAAGGGAAATATGAGTTAAATACAAACATTCAACTCCTTCTGCAATGCAACTAGCTCACTTATGCTCCTGCCAACATGCCTCCCCTGCAGAACAGACAGAACTCTTAAACACTGATGAAAAATAAACTATACCAAGGGTCTCTTCTCCCATTGATGGCCGACAAGGCCGTCCTCTGCTACATATGCAGCTGGAGCTGTGGATCACTCATGTGTACTCTTTGGTTGGTGGGTTAGTCCCTGGGATCTCTGGGAGTACTGGATGGTTCATATTGTCAATCTTCCTATGTGGTTGCAAACTCCTTCAGCTCCTTTACTCCTTTCTCTAACTCCTCCATTGGGGACCCCATGCTCAGTCCAATGGTTGGCTGTAAGCATATGACTCTATCTGTCATGCAATGGCAGAGCCTCTCAGGAGACAGCTATATCAGGCTCCTGTCAGCAAGCACTCTTTGGCTTCAGCAGTAGTGTCTGGGTTTGGTGCCTGTGTCTGGGATGAATCACCAGGTAGGACAGTCTCTGTATGGCCTTTTCTTCAGTCTCTGCTCCACACTTTGTCTCTGTATTTCTTCCCATGAGTATTTTATTCCCCCTTCTAAGAATGACTGAAGCCCCCACACTTTGGTCTTCCTTCTTCTTGAGCTTCAAGTGGTCTGTGAAGTGAATCTTGGGTATTCCAAACTTTTGGGCTAATATGCACTAATCAGTGAGTGCATACCATGACATGTTTACCTCACTCAGGATGATATTTTCCAGGTATATTGTCACAGTAGCAAGAAAATGACCTAATATATTATGCTAGATATTGATGAGATATGATATAGAAATCATAAATTGTACTAGACAATCATGATTAGAGTAGACCTACATTCATATGACTTATAGATTAGGAGGGAAAGCCTACCTATAGCATGAAAGCTGTAAAAATATTCATAGTTTAAAGTATAATTGTGACTTTTACGGGCCAAATTAAGTTCATGCAGGGTTATAAGGAAAGATTTCAAGAGCAAGAGAAGAAATTGAAGCTAAACATTGAGTGGTCATTACAGCTCATAATAGTGGATTTGCAAGTATGATTTAAAGAGCAGGGAATACTATGAATGAAGGCAGAATAATAAGCACATGAGCAAATGGGTGGAAACTCACATAGATTTAAAACTGGTTATTAGTGATGTTACAAGGTCAACAGGAATACATGGGAAAAGATTGTCATGGCTCTTGTAGTCTGGCAAGAATTCAGATGTCTTTGAAAGAACGTGAAGTTTTGGATGAAACATGTGAAAAGATGACATACAGAAAGCTTCTCTGCCTTCTATGTAGAATACAAAGTTTTTAGACAGAGAGACATCCTTGTCTCTCTTTATTATGACTTCTCTGTTGCACACTGAGTTTGCAATTTATGAAATTTAGGTTTATTTGCACAGAGAAGACTTGACATAGCAACATTAAAGTTGAATGTAAAGAGCTTGCTTGCAAGTTTAGTCCCTAGATGACTTCTGGGATCTTGGCCTTGAAATAAAACCTTTAAAGACCAAAGAAATCTTATCAAAACTGTACTGTTCACACAAACATGGAGGCATATATTTCTTCTCTAAGATCCTGTGATGTAGTGCTTTTCTATCATAAACATTGGGTATGAGTTAATTATATACTGAGTCCTATAAATACTTCTTAAGGTTCTCTAAACTTATGGATGGTGTTTTATTTTACCAAACAGAATTAAAGTATACATAAGTCTTTGTATCCTCTGAGCCAAGAGAATAACAAACATTCTTGGAGAAACCGTGATAGAGTCTAAAGCCTTGCACATGACAGAGAATTGCTTTACCACAATACTACATCCTCAGCACTGAAGTATTGGTTTTGAATGAATGGTATGAATTTGTAGAATGCCTCCAGAGACAGTAACAAGAAACACATTTCTTCTTTATAGCCATGTGTTTGGCTTTTCCATCTCTATTTGCAAGACAGTAGACTGTTCTTAAATTAACTAGTAATGAGCATACTCTATCCTGGCTAATTTTCAGAATAGAGGCTCTCTTTTTACCTCTCTGCTAACTTGTTCATGAAATAGTTGGCTGTAATCCTGGTATAGGCAGTAGCAAGTAGTTTTTCTCTCATACCAGGTGGCGCTCATTCAATTTGATCATTGATTTATTTGCTTTCTTTTTAAAAAAGTTGCTTTTGCAGATGGAAATTAGTGTTCCACAGTATTAACAAGAAGAGAACTTACAGGAAAAGGAACCAAAATCAGTCATTTAACGAGGATTGCTCATTTAATTGTCCTGATCTTATGTCCCGTTAGGCCAATAGATTTCAAATGATACAATTTTAAGTAGAAAATTAATTCTGTGAAGAACATATCTGCATCCACATCACAGTAAGGAGCAGTGAATGTAGAAAGGCAAGACTCCAATTTGAAATGAAAGAACAGATCGAAAGTTTACTTGCAAAAAACACCTGCAGAATTCATGCAAGCACACTATAGGTGGAACAACATTATGAACTAACCAGTACCCCGGAGCTCTTGACTCTAGCTGCATATGCATCAAAAGATGGCCTAGTCGGCCATCACTGGAAAGAGAGGCCCATTGGACACGCAAACTTTATATGCCCCAGTACAGGGGAACACCAGGGCCATAAAAGGGGAGTGGGTGGGTAGGGGAGAGGGGGTGGGTGGCTATGGGGGACTTTTGGTATAGCATTGCAAATGTAAATGAGCGAAATACCTAATAAAAAATGGAAAAAAAAAAAAAGAATTCATGCAAGCCTAGATGTAGTCAGGAGACTGCTGGCCTGACAAATGTGTTTTTTGACCCATAATAGGTTAGAGCCTGATTTAATAGGTCACATTTCACTGCCTTTATGGACACACTTACATCTTCTTTTCAGCGTAATTATCTCAACACACATCTGATGTGGCAATGTAATTGACTCTTGCTTTTTTACAGTTATAGGTTAATGAACCAGACTGACTTCTTTAAACCAAGTCACTCATGTTTTGTTTTTTAAAATGAAATAGAAATGTATTTAGAAATGATGTTTTTAATACATTAAAATTCTCAGATGGCTGACAACTTTGATTTCTCATCCTTTATGCACCACAGTGTGTAGCCATGAAGAAAGGATAATAGAAGCGTCTGAAAGCAGCTTGCTTATTTGAAATTTGGAATCCAAGAAAAAAGAATGGCAGAATGATGCTTTTGATGAGTTTAAAACTGGGGCTATAAAACACCATGTAATTGTTATAGATGTGGCTTGTATTTTCAATTACTTTTTTTGCCCAAGTCCCCCACAATTCTTGAGTGTGAAAATTGATTTCTTTAAATTTTCAATGAAGGATCATTCTAATGTCTGTTTGTGCAATCCTTTTACCATCTGAAGGAAAACTGCACTGATTTCCAAATGGTTGAAGCCAGTAAAGAAGTACAAATGTTTAGTCTACAATGGGATTAAGAAGACAGGTGCCTAAGAATTTCATGAATTCATTGTCTGAAACTCTTAGGCAAATGGATGGATCTGGAGGATATCATCCTGAGTGAGGTAACCCAATCACAAAAGAACACACATGATATGCACTCACTGATAAGCAGATATTAGCCCAGAAACTTAGAATATCCAAGATACAATTTGCAAAACACATGAAAATCAAGAAGAAGGAAGACCAAAGTGTGGATACTTTGCTCCTTCTTAGAATGGGGAACAAAATACTCATGGAAGGAGATACAGAGACAAAGTTCAGAGCTGAGACAAAAGGATGGACCATCCAGAGACTGCCCTACCCAGGGATCCATCCCATACACAACCACCAAACCCAGACACTATTGCATATGCCAGAAATATTTTGCTGACAGGACCCTGATATAGCTCTCTTGTGAGGCTGTGCCAGTGCCTGCCAAATACAGAAGTAGATGCTCACAGTCATCTATTGGATGGTGCACAGGGCCCCTAATGAAGGAGCTAGAGAAAGTACCCAAGGAGCTAAAGGGATCTGCAATCCCATAGGAGGAACAACAATATGAACTAACCAGTATCCCCCTGAGCTCTTGTTTCTAGCTGCATATGTAGCAGAGGATGGCCTAGTCGGCCATCATTGGGAAGAGAGGCCCCTTGCAAACTTTATATGCCCCAGTACAGGGGAATGCCAGGGCCAAGAAGCGGGAGTAGGGGAGTGGGTGGGTTGGGGAGCAGAGTGTGTGGAGGGTATAGGGGGCTTTGCGGATAGCATTTGAAATGTAAATGAAGAAAATATCTAATAAAAATTTGTTTAAATAAGAAAAAAGAAATTAGCTCTTATTTTAAGATTCCATAGAACAGTGAGATATCTTTGTAATAGAGAAGATAGCTTGCCATTTTCTGCCAGGTATTTGCTCTGCATTCTAAAGAAATAGAAAATTGGGAAACTAGGTCTCTGTTTCCACAGAAAATGGGAATTGTCATAAGCAATTATATATAGAAATTATTCATTTCCTGAAGAATTTGAAAGTGGAAGGCATATGACTCCCAAACTCTTAAAGTTATTTCATATAGGTCAGCTTAAGCTTTTGGGAGAACTCTACCATTTCTGACACTTTTCTTTATATACAGTTATTATTCACCCATAGTTATTACAAAGGCTTCTGGTAGTACTAATAGCTAGAAATTACACACATACCTATTCATATCTTATAGGTTTAATTTTACTGCTTTTATTTCTGTGTATATGTATCTGTGGATTATAAACAAGTGAATGTTGTGCTCATTGAACCACCCTATGTGGCCTCTGGAAACCAAAGTTGAGTCCTCCACAATAACAGCTCTTAATCACCGAGCAATTTCTCCATTTTTAATTCACTTTACATTATTGGTTTATGTTACAATTCTTCCTAAAAATTTTTAAATGAGTCAAAGAAAAATAAATAACAAATATGTCATGAAATTAAAATAAAGAGTACACACTGCCAAGAACTTCACGAAGAGTTGCCATCCATGACTAAACACTTAATTTATGTTTAGTAGTAATATTTTTAGCATGACATCGTTACTACATACTTCTTCAATCAGCACAGAACGGCATAGAAATAAAGTCTTGAAACATGTGGATTTAGCAACTCATTGATCCATACATTTTTATGTTTTAAGAGATGTATTTTTTTTAACAAATATATATTCCTTCCTGCTTTGCTGACTTTGTGTCATATATTCCTTCCTAATTATATCAGTATTTATTCGTGTTTCACAACAACTATAAATAACTTGGCTATTGCTCTTATAATACTGATGGTTAATATTTAAAATACTTATAATTATTCTGGAAGAATATGTATAATTATTCCAGAATCACTTTCTCTATCTTATTTATACTTAAACATGCTGATGTTTGTTTAGTTTCATTTTTTTTTGTTTGTCTGTATTTTTGAGATAGGCTCCTACTATATAGCACCACTCACTATATAAACTGTTCTGGACAACTGTTCTCACAAAAGCTCTCCTGCCTCTGCCTCCTGAATGCTGAGATGTGTTCCACTATGCCCAGAACGACAGAAAAGGACTGAAGTTCATAAGTAACTTAGCAAATACTGGCTGTACAATATTGCTATTGTCCAATGTTGTTGTGTGTTATTTAGCCAGCTAGCAGAGAAAATGAAAGTCAGCGAGTATTTCACCATGGAATGAACTCTTGGAACTTTAGACTGCCCAAAAGAGTGAAGTAGACTTTATTGGACTGAAACCTGCAGAGGAATTTTTATTGACTGTGTTCAGGTCTTTTGCTTGATTCATTGTAATTATGCACAATCAACACATCTTAATTTGGAATAATTATTCATGCAAGTGAATATGCCTTAGTGAAAAGCTGTATGGCATTATTTACTCTTCCTTGTAGAATCAAATATATCTAACATCAAAGGAAACACTTCTTTAAAAAAAATGACTACATTTGAAATGTAAATAAAGAAAATATGTAATGAGAAATAAATAAATTGAAAAAAAAAAGAAAAAAGAATGACTAAGTAGACCCACAAAACAATCAGTTTCTCATGGTTCAAATGTTCTTTCTTTTATAAATACTAATTATTGTATTTATTTATATCCCAAATGCCCCCTCCAAGTCCCCCATCACAGAGTTCATCTCTCCATCCCTCCTCCCCTTCTCTTCTGAGATTGTGCACCATGGTATATCACCCACCTGGGACATCAAGTTTCTACATTATTAGGTGCATCCTCTCCCGCTGAGACCAGACCAGGTAGCCCTCTGCTACATATATGCCAGGACCATCAGATCAGCCCATGTATGCTCTTTTGTCGGTGGTTCAGTCTCTGGGAGTTTGAGGGGTCCACGTTAGTTGACACTGTTGTTCTTCCTATGGGATTGCCATCCCCTTCAGTTTCTTCAGTCCTTCCCCTAACTTTCCTACAGGGATCCCAGACCTCACTCCAATGCTTGGCTGTAAGTATGTGCACCTGTCTCTGTCTGCTGCTGAGTAGAGCCTCTCAGAGATCAAAATTTCTTGAAAACTGTGTTTGTAAGTTCTATATGTGTACATAAGCATGCATGTGCTGCCATACCTTGATTTATGGACTTGTCACTCTCTCTCTGACTTTCTCGTCACATAAACAGATATCATTTGCATGTTCTCTCTCTCTCTCTCTCTCTCTCTCTCTCTCTCTCTCTCTCTCTCTCTCTCTGTGTGTGTGTGTGTGTGTGTGTGTGTGTGTGTGTGTGAGAGTGTCTGTAGATTCTGTCCTACAAAGCCTATAATGATATAAGTAATTTTATTTAAGCTCCACTCAAATAAAGAATGACTGGAATCTAGGTACCATGATACCAAAAAGTATGTGCTACTTCAAATGGTGTATTAAATTTACCTTAGATTGGATCAAGAATAAATTGGAAAATCATTGAGTGTGTCCTTTGCCTTTCAGAGATTAGGATACTAGGTTCCATAGAGAGGAGTTGTTCTGAAATTTCCATTACAAAATCACACTAACATGTGCAATACAAATCAGAACCCATTGCTAATAAAACAGATTTGCATTTTTCCATTTCTCTATAAGAAAATGAAAGTTTTACTTTATATGTTTCATTTTTAACGCTTTTAGGTATTGCTTGGAATAAACTAAGCTGAAGAGAATATTTTATTTCACTATATATTTTAGTTATCTTAATATCAGTAGTATGTTTGAGCTTAAAATTTATTAGTAACATGCCCTTTAATTTAGCCTGTCTAATTGGTGTTAATTTAGTTAGATTGCCTTGAATTACACCATTTAATGTAGCTATACGTGGGTCAAGAAATCTATTTCAACATGCTTGGTAATTTTTCATGCAGCTGAACTGTAAAATATGGCACTAAGTTGGAATAAGAGATACTTTTCTAAAATTCCAGTGATATGGAATCTTGAGAGAATGGTTCACAGAGCTTCCATTCTATCACTATCATTTTCCTGGTGTGTCGCATCAGAAACAGGGTGCATGCTTATAAGCATTCTAGAATCTGTATTAAAACCCCAGTTTAGCCTTCATTTCTTTTTTATGTTAGGAGGTAAATTCATGATTTCAAAAAGACTAGTTTTTATTTTGATTTTCAAGTCTTTCTATTGGATTTTGGTTGTTAGATGGTAGATGAAGTCATTATTTGTCTCTCTGTGGTATAAAGTAACATCAACATGAAGATGAGCAACAAAGAAATATTGCTCAAACCCTGTCAGTAGTACTTAATAGCTAAATGATAGTCTGAAGAGTGGGCTCATTCTGCATACTGATACTCTACTGTTCATATTGCAGGGCCACATATCTTATTTCCTGAACTCTGTCACTCAGTATATACATCATAACCACCAGGAAATGACTAAATGGAAGAGTAACGTGACTTGAGTTCATTTTAAAAAGTAACAACAACCTAAAATGTAAGACTTTTAAGATAAATAAATAAATAATTGTCTTGGTCTCTGGGAGAATTCTCCAGTGATTCTACATAGAGCCATTGGTAGCTTTCTCCTCAGGTTTCTTTTAGAGAGCTAGAGTCAGGGAATGACTTATATCAAGGTATAGAGACTTGCCTGAGACTATATGCTTCTCTTCAGGAGACCTCTGAGGTCAGAGGTGAATCAATGCCTGGATAATATGTGCCTTTGGAACTGCTAAACTTTCTATAATTGGGACAACAAATGTCCCAGAATCTTCTTCGTTTTTTGCCACTGTATACATCTGGAACTTGAACATTTACTGAGTGTCCTTTTCAGGGCCAAAGCAGACTGTAATAGCCGGAATGGGAAAAGAATGCAAAATAGTTTGATTAAAGTTCTCTAATGCCAGAGAAGGAGAATTGCTAGCCATTGCTTTCAGCAGCCTGCAGTGCTGTATTCCTGGGCTTGCCCTCTACAATGAGTAGCTGTGAGTGGCACTCAGTCACTGTTCTTGCCTCTCTAGGTTTCCTTCTTTCTTTTGGTACGCACCTCAATTAATATATGCATTCAACTCCTTATACTGAACACAAAAGTAAAAAGGGGGACTTAGTTAGGAGGAACTATAAGGAGTCATTTCAAATGATGGAGAAGAGCAGATTGGGAAGTGCACCCAGACGCACGAAGGAGGGGCAAAAGAGAAGGTACAAATCTACAGACCAGAAGGGTTTGTGGCTAGACTGCCTGTGTTGGTGCAACCCTAGAGCTGAATGCTGTGATGGGATGAACCATTTCCTATTGCCCAATGCTACAGTACATCAGGATTAGATAGTTCTTGCTGAGTACTGTTCCTTCTAATAATAAAATTAATTTGACCATTTGGAACAAGATTTAGTAATGGGCTTCAATCCAAGCCTCTGAATATGCACATTCCACTTTGGAACTGTACATAATTGCTCAATTGCACCTGCAAATCATGTTGTTAGCTCACTAATTATTCAAATAGTGGGGGCAATTCCACAATTGTGTGTGTAATTGTGTTAATTGTTAATGCAGTTAGGTACAGGTGCACCGTGACTAATTACACATGCAAAAGCAGCTCCCGATCAGCCTACTGTCTCCATACAGGGGCTGCCCCTCTCAGAAAAAGATATAAGTGCTTGACACACACAAAGCCACAGGCTGTTAGTGCAGGTCCATCTGGCAGAGATTTTCCCTTGGGAGCCACATATACATTTGGGGAACAATCAGTTCTTTGAATGAATACAGTTGTTTTTCCTTTTGCATGTCCTATGCCCACTCATCTCTTCCAGACAGAATAAGGCATAGAATATAGCTCCTAGGTGCTTGCATTCAGTCACACATTGCAATAAACACAGAATCATACAGAGATTAGTTCCTTTTGCTGAAGGTTCCCTTGCCTAGAAAGATTAGCTTTTGGTCAGGTATTTTAATCCTGTCTTTTCTTATCATCCATATGGTTTCAGAAATCTCATTTAACTACACTCAGTTCATGATAGCTATTCTGTTTCAATGACAAGAAACAAATTATGTGCCTTCTGGAACATTTCAATGGTTTATGTTGCTGGAACCAAACAGGAAACTGGAGCCACATTCATGCTTTTCCCTAATCTCTTCATTCAGTTCTGTGTTTGTCAGCCTGTGGTTTAGGCAGGAGGCACAAGGACAAAATTCATAGCTACAAGTCTGATAAATGTTCAAGTCTTCTTTCCTTTTGTGTGTCAGCAACCAATTTAATAGCTCACTTGGTAAAAGTTATACTATAGATATGCCTTCAAGTTTCTCAAAGCTGGCCAAATTCAAATATTCTGCTCAGTTGTCCCCATACACTAGGAGTTTCTGAGATCTGATACATCCTAATAGCTTTGACATTTTTAGAAAACGATAGAATCTCTTACCACAAATTCATGTAGATGCACATACAAAATTGTAAAAATGATTTCAGGTTCCCTGGAGACCATTCATGTATTCCATATCATACCATAAATTCTCTTCACCAATGGTCAAGGTGTTGCCATCTAACACAATATTGCCTTTATGTTTGTTTTGCTTGTTTGGAGACAGGCAAGCTCTCAGTATGTATCTCTGGGTGGCTTAGAACCACTATATGTAGACTGAGCTGGCCTTAAACTCCCAGAGATCCATCTGTCTTTGCTTCCCAAGTGTTGGCATTAAAGGATTTTGCCACTATATTTAAAGTGCTTTCTTTTGATGTCATTTTAAAGTGCCACATCTCTGAAGTGATTTAAGTATGGACTGCAGTATTACATGAAGGGACTCGCATTTAAGGTATATAACTGAATGAAATTAATAAAAATCACATTAAAATATACTTAAGTCACATTTGCACAAAATCTCTGAACTGATAAATTTTTCCTTTATGTTTAGAGATATAGTTAAACCACTATAATTTTTTATTATTATTATGACTATCATTCATAATGCAGTTGGTAATCTAAAAATGATTATTTGCAGCCAGGTATGTTGATCTGTTGATCCAGAGGGAGAAAAGAAAGAACAGAAGATGTGTTTTGGGATAATAAAGGATGTACATCTAAAGACTTTTAACAACAGATCTGCTTATATATAGGACATGGGACTCCCAACTCACGTGTTCACATTACACCTTGGTTCCTCCTCACATTCCTACACAATAAATGTATTTATTATTTTAGAATATATATATATATATATATATATATATATATATATATATATTCTAGTGTTCATGATGCCTATGAATGAAGGTAAGAATCAGTAGCATCAGTAGCTTCACATTTAGATGTGGAAATAGACAATAAATGAGTGCCTTAAACAACATGTGCCCAACAAACAATCTGGTTGCAGAATTTCAAGATCAAGGTGCAATCAGAGTTGGTTCTGTCTTATAGCTATGAGATATGGATCTGGTCTAGATCTCTGCTTGGTATTAAGATGGCCATCTTAAAATTTTGCAGTGTCTTTATATCATCATGCTTCTGCATATATCTTTGTCTAAGTTATGCTTCTCTAAGGATCCCAATCATATTAGATTAGCTTAGCTTAGTGATCTCATTTTAAACTAATTACCACTGTAAAGATGCTATTGACATATGAGATCAGATTCCCATATTTAGTGATTGGGCTAGTAATTCAATGCATGAAACTGTGAAAAATAATACTTAATAACTTTTTAATGCTTAATACTTTTATTGCCATTTTTAAGAGTGAAAACCTCCCAATTACTACATTATATCATAGCTAGGTTGAAATACACAGCAGTCAGGAAGCAGAAAATGTGCATTTGTTCAGAGACTTAGAAAACTTAATGTTTGTGTTGACTTTGTTCTTTATTATATATTTTCAGTTTATTGGTACAATTAAGTAATTGTATAACCAAGTTCTGATTCCTTTGTTGGCTGTTTGTCTCACTATTCTAACAATTACTTAATGTTCATCAGTTATTATTAAGATGAAATACATCAGAAAATCAGTAACATGAAAAGTCTACTTGATAATCACTGATTTTTTTTTACATTGTGTCAATTGCTGTAAATCACAGAGATATGGAGACATAATTGTTGTGTTGACAGTGTGTTAAAAGATGTGGGATCTCTAATCACTATAATAAAAGGTATTATCACCAATAAAGTGACTCTGGAGCTAGGGAGTCATATTGATTTGAGCTTAGGAATGTGCAAGCTCTTTCTCAGTTACCTTGTCCCTCCAGAACTGTAAATATATATTAGCACATTATCTGGAAGAAGAAGGACTGTATATCAGTTAAGGGTACTTGGTTCATTTTTAGGTGCCTAAGTGAGCCATCTTAGTTGATGCTTAGATTGTCATTGATGAGCTCTATAAATCCTTACTAGCCACAGCTTCAGTGCATTTGGCAACACAACTCATGGACAAATTGCTTTGAAGGATTTGTGAACTTTAGAAACTGCTATATTTTTACAATTATCCAGAGGCTACAACTGGTTTCATACTGTAAAGCAATATAGTATATTGAGTTAAAATGCATAATAAAGGATCCAACACAATAAAAATGAAACATAAAAATTTTACTTCCATTAACTTCTCTATTTTCCACAGTTCCACAGAGCCACATATCAAGAACTGTGTCTGTGTGGATCCTGTTAATATAAAACTGACGTATCTGCAGGTCAGCAGACCATTGCATATATGTGGGGGCCTAAGTGCAGGATTAGCCCACCTTCCCACTGTCCTCCTCTTGTTCTCTCCTTTTTGCTTGAGTGGTCATATTTTGAAATTTCCTCAGGACCAGTTTGTCATGCAGTCACGTTTCTCATCACATCTGAAGGATGCTGTGCTTTGCATGGTAATGAGGCCTTCTTTGTTTCAGCTGCTTCAATGCGCTCAGTAACTCCCATCAGTTGTGCATTCTGCAGGCTAATGCCATTTTGGTAGTTATGTAGAGGGCTTTGTAGAGAAAACAGCACTCATTAAAAACAACTTATTTAGCTTAGTTCCTGATGTTAAGCTGTTATGTTTACTCTGGCTTTTTATTTTTGTGCATAAAAACAACTTATGAACATTAGTTGCTTGTGTTGTATGGGTATGCTTGACTAGATTATTGTGCCCATTTATATAACTGAGTTAAAAAAGAAGCTGAACTAAGTTATGACATGCACTTAAATCTGTTGAGGAGAAGGGGTGATCTTCCTGGAACAGCTTACTTTCCTTATGCATTTCATAGCTATTATGGTGCACTTCCCACCAGATCTGAGCAAGAATATTATTTTTCTGTCTTTTCTTGAAATGATTGCTATTTGGCATAAATTACTTTAAATTGAATCCTAAGACCATGTTACTTCTACAGAGATGTGGTCTGTCAATTTTATAAAATGTGAGTTCATGCCTTATCTTAGACAATTAAGAATCCTGTCTTTTGCAGTCTTATCTAGACCCTGGGAAATTAGTAGGAAATTGATGTAGTCAAAGGATAGGGAGACCAAGTTTTCCTATTTACTTTCTGACTAGCTGAACATACCCACATTCCAGTTGAATTGCAATACCGCAAATGAATAGAAATACCGTTTATTACCAAAGATGATTATTTTACCAGAAATCTCCTTGGGACCTTAGGAACAATAGCTATATATAAATATATAACACTGAAGCCATAACAGATTGTAGAGAGAAACAGACCCTTTTGTTTCATAGTGAAAAGACTATATCCCAGAGAGCAGCAATGATTCATCAGAGGTACACAAAGAGATAAACAAAATTTGATGAAATATGAACCACAGAATAGAGAAGGTTGAGCCCCAAATGGTAAATTTTGCATAATCAAAAGATGCCTAGAAAGCCAATCATTGTGGGGCCACCTGTTAATCTCAGCACATTAGGCATGCAACAAAGAAGATGTTAATTTTGAGGCCAGTAATAGCTACTTAGAAAAAGACCTGTCTAAAAACATGGTTTGATAAAAATAAAAAAAAAAAGACAATCAAATAGTTTGGAGTATTCTAAAAAAAAAAAAAGAAAGAAAGAAAGAAAAGAAAAGTAAAGGTCTTCACATGCAGAAAAAGTGGTCATAGAATATTTTCAAATCATCTACAACCTTCTAAGTATAATCAATTCATTAAGGGTTTCAAACTTCATTGTTTTAAATTTGATGAATATGGATATTTTGCCTCCATGTATGTCTATATACTAGTGGTGCACATGGAGGCCAAAAAAGAATGTCATATATCGTGAAACTGGAGTTAAAAACAGTTTGTGACCCACAATATGGGTGCTGGGATTTGAACCTGGGCCCTCTGGATGAACAGCCAGTGCTCTCAATCACTGAGCCATCTCTCCAATCCCTTGACCTCATTTTCTTAATGTATGGTATACTGTGATTTTATAGTAAGGCCCATTATGGAAAACATTCATTTTCTTTTTTAAAAAGATTTATTTATTTATTTATTTATTTATTTAATGTAATGTGACCACACTGTTGTTGTCTTCAGACACACTAGAAGAGGGCAACAGATCCCCATTACAGATGGTTGTAAGTCACCATGTGGTTGCTGGAAATTGAACTCAGGACCTTTGTAAGAGCAGTCAGTACTCTTAACAGCTAAGCCATCTGTCTATCTGAAATATTCATTTTCAAATTAGTTATCTAACATGTAATTTTATTGATGCCTTGACCGAACAAAGGAATTAGCTTTCAAAAGTTTACCTTTGGTTTAAAATTGAAGAAACATTTTTAACAAGAGTAGATAACAAAATATATTTCAAAGCCAATGCCAGGAAGAATAGAGTTTGAAATCTTCCATTTGAAACCAGTTGAACCAACTAACCACTAGTGAACCTATAAGATAGAACTAATGAAAAATGTAACCTTTAGAATCAGTAAGTAGCACTAGTGTGTAGCCTGCTACCACTATGTTTATTCCAGATATTAGGGAAGATAGCCTTTTAAGGAGTTCATCTCCCCTGTTTGTTCCCAAGTTAGTAAATTTCAGTAAACTTCATATCTTGAAAATAAATGGGGACTGCACAGGTGAGAGTGTGGACTACAGAAGCTAACAGCTTCTGGGACTGGCAGGAGCCACAGAGCTTCTGAGGCAGCCCTCTTTTCTGGCTCCAGAAATCCGGGCACCTTCCGTGCCAGCTTGGCCCAGGAAGATTTTGCCTTAGAATCTGTGGGAGACATCTTGGCTCCCAGACTCCAAAAAGCCTAGTTTGCACAGGTGAGATTGTGGACTACAGAAGCTAACAGCTTCTGGGACAGGTCCTGTTCCTGAGCATTTATGGGAGACATCTTGGCTCCCAGACTCCAAAAAGACTAGTTTGCACAGGTGAGATTATGGACTACAGAAGCTAACAGCTCCTGGGAAGGTCCTTTCTGGGATGGGCCTTCATCTTCTGCCAGGAGGCAAGTCTGAACGCCAGATATCTGTGCACGTTCCCTGAAAGAGGAGAGTCTGCCTGCAGAGAGTGCTCTGACCACTGAAACTCAGGAGAGAGCTACTATCCCCAGTCTGCTGGTAGAGAATAACAGAATCATGAGAGGAACAAGAGACAACTATAACAACTAACTCCAGGGATTACCAGATGGCGAAAGACAAACGTAGAATCTTACTAACAAAAACCAAGACCACTCACAATCATCAGAACCCAGTACTCCCACCTCAGCCAGTCCAGGACACCACAACACACCCGAAAACCAAGACACAGATTTAAAGGCATATCTCATGATGATGGTAGAAGACATCAAGAAGGTCTTTAATAACTCACTTAAAGAAGTACAGGTGAACACTGCTAAGGAGTTGCAAGTCCTTATAGAAAAACAGGAAAAGACATCCAAACAGGTGATGGAAATGAACAAAACCATACTAGACCTAAAAAGGAAAGTAGACACAATAAAGAAAACCCAAAGTGAGGCAACGCTGGAGATAGAAACCCTAGGAAAGAAATCTGGAACCATAGATGCTAGCATCAGCAACAGAACAAGAGATGGAAGAGAGAATCTCAGGTACAGAAGATTCCATAGAGAACATCGGCACAACAATCAAAGAAAATATAAAATGCAAAAAGATTCTAACTCAAAACATGCAGGAAATCCAGGACACAATGAGAAGACCAAACCTACACATAATAGGAGTAGATGAGAAAGAAGATTTTCAACTCAAAGAGCCAGCAAATATCTTCAACAAAATTATAGAAGAAAACTTCCCAAAACTAAAGAAAGACATGCCTATGAACATACAAGAAGCCTACAGAACTCCAAATAGAATGGACCAGAAAAGAAATTCCTCTCGACACATAATAATCAGAACAACAAATGCACTAAATAAAGATAGAATATTAAAAGCAGTAAGGGAAAAAGGTCAAGTAACATATAAAGGCAAGCCTATCAGAATTACACCAGATTTTTCACCAGAGACTATGAAAGCCAGAAGATCCTGGACAGATGTTATACAAGCACTAAGAGAACAGAAATGCCAGCCAAGGCTACTATACCCAGCCAAACCTTCAATTGCCATAGATGGAGAAACCAAAGTATTCCATGACAAAACCAAATTCACACATTATCTTTCCAGGAATCCAGCTCTTCAAAGGATAATAACAGAAAAAAACCAATACTTAGGACAGAAACCACGTCCTAGAAAAAAACAAGAAATTAATCCCTCAACTAACCTAAAAGAAGTCAGCCACAAGAACAGAACGCCAATGTTAGCAACAAAAATAATAGGAAGCAACAATTACTTTTCCTTAATATCAATGGACTCAACTCCCCAATAAAAAGACATAGACTAACAGACTGGCTACACAAACAGGACCCAACATTTTGCTGCTTACAGGAAACCCATCTCAGGGAAAAAGACAGACACTACCTCAGAATGAAAGGCTGGGAAACAATTTACCAAGCAAATGGTCTGAAGAAACAAGCTGGAGTAGCCATTATAATATCTAAAATAATTGACTTCTAACCCAAAGTCATCAAAAAAGACAAGGAGGGGCACTTCATACTCATCAAAGGTAAAATCTTCCAAGAGGAACTTTCAATTCTGAATATCTATGCTCCAAATACAAGGACAGGCACATTCATTAAAGAAACTTTAGTAAAGCTCAAAGCACACATTGCACCTCACACAATAATAGTGGGAGACTTCAACACACCACTTTCACCAATGGACAGATCATGGAAACAGAAACTAAACAGGGACACAGTGAAACAAACAGAAGTTATAAAACAAATGGATTTAACAGATATCTACAGAACATTTTATCCTAAAACAAAAGGATATACCTTCTTCTCAGCACCTCACAGTAATTTTTCCAAAGCTCACCACATAATTGGTCACAAAACAAGCCTCAACAGATACAAAAATATTGAAATTGTCTCATGCATCCTATCAGATCACCATGGATTAAGGCTGGTCTTCAATAACAAAATAAATGATAGAAAGCCAACATTCACGTGGAAACTGAACAACACACTTCTCAATGATACCTTGGTCAAGGAAGGAATAAAGAAAGAAATTAAGGACTTTTTTTGAGTTTAATGAAAATGAAGCCACAACATACCCAAACTTATGGGACACAATGAAAGCATTTCTAAGAGGAAAACTCATATCTCTGAGTGCCTCCAAAAAGAAACTAGAGAGAGCACACACTAGAAGCTTGACAACACACCTAAAAGCTGTAGAACAAAAGGAAGCAAATTCACCCAAGAGGAGTAGACAGTGGGAAATAATCAAACTCAGGGGCGAAATCAAGCAAGTGGAAACAAGATGAACTATTCAAAGAATCAACCAAATGAGGAGCTGGTTCTTTGAGAAAATCAACAAGATAGATAAACCCTTAGCTAGACTCACTAAAGGGCACAGGGACAAAATCCTAATTAACAAAATCAGAAATGAAAAGGGAGACATAACAACAGATCCTGAAGAAATCCAAAACACCATTAGATCCTTCTACAAAAGGCTATACTCAGCAAAACTGGAAAACCTGGACGAAATGGACAAATTTCTAGACAGATACCAAGTACCAAAGTTAAATCAGGATCAAGTTAACGATCTAAACAGTTCCATATCCCCTAAAGAAATAGAAGCAGTCATTAATAGTCTCCCAATCAAAAAAAGCCCAGGACCAGATGGGTTTAGTACAGAGTTTATCAGACCTTCAAAGAAGATCTAATTCCAGTTCTTCACAAACTATTCCACAAAACAGAAGCAGAAGGTACTCTACCAAACTCATTCTATGAAGCCACAATTACTCTGATACCTAAACCACAAAAAGACCCAACAAAGAGAACTTCAGGCCAATTTCCCTTATGAATATTGATGCAAAAATACTCAACAAAGTTCTTGCTAACCGAATCCAAGAACACATCAAAACAATCATCCTCCCTGACCAAGTAGGTTTCATCCCAGGGATGCAGGGGTGGTTCAATATACAGAAATCCATCAACATAATGCAGTATATAAACAAACTCAAAGACAAAAACCACATGATCATCACATTAGATGTGGAGAAAGCATTTGACAAAATCCAACACCCATTCCTGATAAAAGTCTTGGAAAAATCAGGAATTCAAGGGCTTATCTAAAAACGATAAAAGCAATCTCCAGCAAACCAGTATCCAACATCAAAGTAAATGGTGAGAAGCTGGAATCAATCCCAGTAAAATCAGGGACTAGAAAAGGCTGCCACTCTCTCCCTACCTATTCAACATTGTACTTGAAAGCCTAGCCAGAGCAATTCAACAACAAAAGGAGATCAAGGGTATACAAATTGGAAAGGAAGAAGTCAAAATATCACTTTTTGCAGACGATATGATAGTATATATAAGTGACCCTAAAAATTCCACCAGAGAACCCCTAAGCCTGATAAATAGCTTCAATGAAGTAGCTGGATATAAAATTAACTCAAACAAGTCAATGGCCTTTCTGTACACAAAGGATAAACAGGCTGAGAAAGAAATTAGGGAAACAACACCCTTCTCAATAGGCACAAATAAAATAAAATACCTTGGCATGACTCTAAATAAGGAAGTGAAAGTTCTGTATGATAAGAACTTCAAGTCTCTGAAGAAAGAAATTAAAGAAGATCTCAGAAGATGGAAAGATCTCCCATGCTCATGGATTGGCAGGATCAATATAGTAAAAATGGCTATCTTGCCAAAAGCAATCTACAGATTCAATGCAATCCCCATCAAAATTCCAACTCAATTCTTCAACGAATTAGAAAGGGTAATCTGCAAATTCATCTGGAATAACAAAAACCTAGGATAGCAAATACTCTTCTCAAGGATAAAAGAACCTCTGGTGGAATCACCATGCCTGACCTAAAGCTGTACTACAGAGCAATTATGATAAAAAACTGCATGGTACTGGTATATTGACAGACAAGTAGACCAATGGAAAAGAATTGAAGACCCAGAAATGAACCCCCACACCTATGGTCACTTGATCTTTGACAAGGGAGAAAAAAACATACAGTGGAAAAAAGACAGCAAAGATGGAGAATCAACAAATGGGACCTCATAAAATTGCAAAGCTTCTGCAAGGAAATAGACACTGTCAATAAGACAAAAAGGCCACCAACAGATTGGGAAAGGATCTTTACCTATACTAAATCAGATAGGGGACTAATATACAATATATATAAAGAACTCAAGAAGGTGGACCCCAGAAAATCAAATAACCCCATTAAAAAATGGGGCTCATAGCTGAACAAAGAATTCTCACCTGAGGAATACAGAATGGCTGAGAAGCACCTGAAAAAATGTTCAATATCCGTAATCATCAGGGAAATGCAAATCAAAACAACCCTGAGATTCCACCTCACACCAGTCAGAGTGGCTAAGATCAAAAATTCAAGTGATAGCAGATGCCTGTGAGGATGTGGAGAAAGAGGAACACTCCTCCATTGTTGGTGGGATTGTAAGCTTTTACAACCACTCTTAAAATCAGTCTGGCGGTTACTCAAAAAATTGGACATAGTACTACTGGAGGATCCCGCAATACCTCTCCTGGGCATATATCCAGAAGATGTTCTAATTGGTAAGAAGGACACATGCTCTACTATGTGCATAGCAGCCTTATTTATAATAGCCAGAAGCTGGAAAGAATACAGATGCCCCTCAACAGAGGAATGGATACAGAAAATGTGGTACATTTACACAATGGAGTACTACTCAGCTATTCAAAAGAATGAATTTGTGAAATTCCTAGGCAAATGGATGGACCTGGAGGGCATCATCCTGAGTGAGGCAACCCAATTACAAAGGAACTCACACAATATGTACTCACTGATAAGTGGATATTAGCCCAGAAACTTAGGATACCCAAGATATAAGATACAATTTGCTAAACACATGAAACTCAAGAAGAATGAAGACCAAAGTGTGGACACTTTGCCACTTCTTAGAATTGGGAACAAAACAACCATGGAAGGAGTTACAGATACACAGTTTGGAGCTGCGACAAAAGGATGGACCATCTAGAGACTGCCATATATGTGGATCCATCCCATAATCAGCCTCCAAATGCTGACACCATTGCATACACTAGACAAGATTTTGCTGAAAGGACCCAGATATAGCTGTCTCTTGTGAGACTATGCCAGGGCCTAGCAAACACAGAAGTGGATTCTCACAGATCAGGATGGATCACAGGGCTCCAAATGGAGGAGCTAGAGTAAGTAACCAAGGAGCTAAAGGTATATGCAACCCTATAAGTGGAAAAAAAAATATGAACTACCCAGTATGCCCCCCCACCCACCCAGAGCTCATGTCTCTAGCTGCAAATGCATCAGAAGATGGCCTAGTCGGCCATCACTGGAAAGAGAGGCCCATTCGTCATGCAAACTTTATCTGCCTCAGTACAAGGGAATGCCAGGGCCAAGAAGTGGGAGTGGGTGGGTGGGGGAGTGGGTGTGGGAGGATGTGGAGGACTTTTGGGATAGCATTGGAAATATAAATGAAATAAATACCTAATTTAAAAAAAACAAAATAAAAATAAAGAAAATAAATGGGAAAAGATTTAAAAGTCCCTTTTTGCCACTAGATTGACAATTGTGGGTCAATTTGTATTAACTCCTTTTATATTCATAAGTGCATATTACATTTGTTCATGCAAAGACTACAATTTCAAATATAAAAACCCACAGCAGACCAAGTATGTTTTTTAAATATTCAGGCCAGCAAAATGGTTCAGATGATAAAGGCATTTGGCATCACGACTGAAAGCTCAAGTTCAAACTCAATATGATAATAGAGAACCAACCCAACAAACTATCCTCTGGTCCTCATAGCCTTCAAACCCATCACACACACACACACACACACACACACACACACACACACACACACACACAAATAATGTGGAAATAAAGATAAACACAATTTTAAACACTGACTCTTTCTTGCATTACTTGCCATTAGACCTGACCACTTTCTTCCTAATTTGATTTCATTTCTTACATGAGAGGAAAATGGAATTAAATCATTCCTTGACTGTTTTAATTGGATCTTTGTTGATATTTTATGAAATATTTCATTAGCTCAATATAGTAGTTTATGTATAGATTGATTTGAAGAGATTGTATTTGGCCATAGTTGTTAACAAAAGAAAGAAAATGATCATGGTATCTTTTTATCCTGAAAAGTTACATATAAGTCATTTCATGGTCATCAGTACAAGAGACAAAGTAGGCTCAGTGATTGGTTTTCTATTGTCATGTTCATTATGTTATCTTTTATTGATAAGACAAATGAATCTATAAAATGAAAATAATAATAAAGCACAACTTTTATTTTTATCACTGGCTACCAGATTTGTAAAGGCCTAAAGTAGTGGAGATATCATTTTATATGTGATTTATCACATTGGATTTAAATGAGATTGGAAATATCATATAATCTCCATGAACCTCACGTTCATCTATATAATGGGGATAATAATGGTCATATTATCAGATTGTCATAGTAAATAAGATGAAGAAACATAACCATCCAGCAGCCACGGGCAAACTGGGTTTACCTGAAAGGGAGACTGGAAATAAGGTAATGGGGCAAGAGAAGGATGAAGCTAAGACAAAAGTTCTGAAAAAGGCTCAAAGTTTAATAATAAGCTGTGAGTATATAAAGGGAAAAAAGAAACACAAAACCTATTCCCTTCTTCAGATGAAGTATGTTGTAGCAGCAAGGTCAGCACAGGCAGCCAAAACATCAAAGTTCCCATGGGAACCTGCAACTGCAGCCAAGACAGATGACTCTGTCCAGGTTGATAAGACCTGTTATGGTGAATGTTCAAGGTCTGCTTAGCTTGCTCAAGGCTGGGAAAACTGCTCAGCCTTTTCAAGGCTGGGAAAGGCCTACTCAAAGCTAAGAAGGCTACAAAGAACAGACTTGGCCCATCATCTATGCGCAAGAAATAGTTTATGTTGCTTTTTTAATAGAAAAGGAATAGGGATCTTCTTTTACCTAAATATGTTTCATTTCTCCTTAGCTTTAACTCAGACTACAATTTCTTTCTTCAAATGTAAATTCCAATAATGGGAAGGTTTCCATATAGAATTTTATGTTACTTTAAGAAAGCTACAACTAAATACTCATTAACCCCAATGGACAATATCTAGAGGCCAGAATTACGTCATGATTCAGCTCTCAGAATATATGACACTAAGTAGGGAGTTACAAAGGGAGGGACCATTTTGCTTTGAATGTGAAATGTCTCTTATAGGCTCATGTATGTGAACATTTTGTTAACAGATGGTAGTACTCTTTTGGAAGGTTGTGGAGCTTTAAAAAGATAGATTTTTGTAGGAGAAACTGAGTCACTGAGGTGGGCCTTGCAGTTTTGTAGCCAAGCCCTTGCCTTGTTCTTGTTTTGCTTCCTAGTTGTGGGTGCAGTGTGATTACATCTTCCTAGCTCCTGCCTCTGTGTCTTCACTGGCGTTATGACTTATATCCACTCAAATTGTAATCCAAAACACACCCCTTTTTCTTAAATTGCTTCTTGTCAGTATTTAATCATACCAACAAAAAAGTAAATAATGTAATGGCTATCCTGTTTACAGGCTGTGCTAGGGCAACATTTGTGACTTGAGTAGCCAAGAAAAAGAAAGATAAGTAAAGCAATTCATAGACATCATTTGAAAGTAGACACCAAATATCCTCTAAGGAATGAAAAATTCATCGCTGCTCAAATGCAAATCTCAGAAATTAACAAGTACTATTGTTGCTGTACCTGTTTTACCATTTACATAATGTATTTATTCATGTAATTTCTTCATATATCTAATTCACTAACATTATATGACCTCCTCTTATTGCCTTGTTTATGTTAGTTGTTTAGATGCCACATAATGCTATGGGAGACAAGACAAAGACTATAATCTCCCAGTTCATCAGTTTGCCTCATTGTAATATACAGCCAAAAACTCTACGGCTATCCCCTAGTTCTGTCAAACATATATTCAAATTTCCTGGTGTTCCAGTTTTGGGGAAAATGTTGAATAAAGATAGAACATAGACTATTGAGTATCAAGACAGCAAGCATCACAAAAGACTTTTTTTCTTTTCTGTAACTTATTTTTTAAAGTTTCCCTTTCATTTTTAAATATATGATTGAAGGTGTTGGGTATGTGTACTAGATTATAGATGCCCACAGAGAGGAGAAGAAGGTGTTCCAAGGGCTTGCTGTTCCTAAAGAGGACCTCATTTGGTTCCTAGCACTCACATAAGGCAGTTCACAACCACCTGTAAGTCCAGATCCAACTTTCTAGCCCATCTTTCATGTGATGCTTCTTTATGCTTCCATATTGCTATCAAAGACTCCTTTTCATCACAATGTTACAATAAATAAGTCACCACAAATGCTTAAATTTTTGGAGACATGGGATACAAATCTTCTACTCAAAAGTAGTTCAGGTGAAGCTTCTTGATGTAATTAATTAAATTGAAGTAAAGTGTGTGTGTGTGTGTGTGTGTGTGTGTGTGTGTGTGTGTGTGTGTATAAGGGGAAAATTTGGGAATTTTTCAAGTGGATGTGTGAAAAATAGTATTTAGGTCTTCAACTCACAACATTTTGTGACTTTAGACAAATATTTCACCTCTTGCTCTGTTGATGTCCTTCTCTTTAAAATGATTCCCAGAGTAAAATGTTAGAATGTATAACTCGTAGGGACATTTTGTAACAAGAGTGTATGAGCTAAATACATTCATTTAACTAGAAAAGCAATTCAAGTGTAGTCTATGCAAATGAACCAGTAATGTTCAGTTTGCATGAAAAACATGATACATTAATTGTTAGAATTATTTCATCAGTGACCTAGTCCTCCTTACTCTGTTCCATCAGATTTAGCAGTTGTCAGTCAGAACATTAATAGTTTATGTCAAGTGAAAAGGGCATTCTTTAGGGGGAGTTATATGCCTTATAATAAGTAACTAGCATTTTACTATGGAACATTTGCCCTTGTCAATTCCATTTGGTTGCTTCTCATTTCTTTAAGAAACCATAAATAGTTTATTGTGTGCTAAGTTATGTGAGTAAGTAACTCTCTGTCACTTTCTCAGTAACAGTAAGCCCATTTTACCACAGATTTACAATTCTTCTGAGTATGGGTTTGGGGAGAAAGACATGTATATTATCAATGCTTCTATAGAAATTTCCTATAGTTGGGAAACAAAAGCTGAAGAAAGAATAAATGACTGTAGTACCAACATAAGGAAAACAATACTGTCCTAAGAACTTAGGTCTGTTTGTGATAGTCTCCAAGGGGTATTCTGAATCATTATTTTAAAAGCAGTGGCCCTCTACTTAGCAATTCTCCCATGTGCCACTTTGTAAGTCTCATTTTGGAGCATCAATATTTTATCTTGTGTTTTGATAATTTGTGGAAATATCACAAAGAGTTAGATATTATTTACCTAATAGCAGTGAAACATCTCATCTTAGGTTGAAATACTTACTTGTTCTTGAACATAGATTGTGAATGTCATTGACTCTAATGGGAATTTCATGGGAAAACTCATATTTAGACTCAACAGCATGGCATTGAGACAATTATGAGTAGCTTATAACTCAAAGGCTAGTTTTCATCAATGACTAGCCATAAAACAAGAAAATCATGTAACTATTTGAAGTCCTGATTTTTTTTTCATCTTAAGATGAAACTTATTGGATATTCTTTGTCTTTTCAGAAATTGTTGTAATAAAACAGTAAAAATAGCAGCAAAGGAAACATAAAGAAGCATGTATTCATCTAGTAATTACTTTTTAAAATGCCAAAAAATGGTGGTTGATAGTAGCAGAAATAGACATATTTAATAATACACTTATATAAATAACCTTATTCTGTTCCATATGTCATAGGGGTGCTGTACTTAAGGGATAGTGTCTTCATATTAAAGATTTAAAAGGTTTCCTTTAGGATTTGGCCGTGATTGTAGAGAGAAGAAACTGAGATTCTTAATTGTGTTCATTGGAGACTGAATCATTAGATAATACATAGTAGAAGATGCTCTAAAACTGCCATCTATTGAAGAGGTCATACTTTTAGAGCACAGATCTAAAAAAGGCAAATCATTTAAAAGTTAGTGTAACACATTTGATATTTGTATATCAGGATACATAATTTCTAATTAGTATGGTCATCAGATAATGATTTTTTAACAATGTCATCAAGCACAGACTTCTGACTAAATGAAATCTAAGCATTACTAGTTATGCCATCTATATCTTTATGATAATCCTTTAGATGAGGAAGAACTTTAAAAGGTATTCTAAAGACCTTAAAATAATACTTTATAACATCTTTAGGTGGTGGGTTTATTAAGCTTGAATTATTACAGATTCCAGGTAAATGTCTTTACCACATTTCCTTTTTGCTTTTGACAACAATGAGAATAAATGGAAACCATGAAGGGAATTTCTGTCTTCCAATATGTTTATGTCACCTCATGTCTGTATTTAATGGGGTCCAACAGCAAGTAAACAAGTAAGCTAAAGAAAATCTTCCAAATACAAAGTAGTAATTACTAGAAGGAAATTAATTGAATGCAGTATCAATTGATTGCCATAACAATGAGGAATTTTCACTGCCCACATTTGAGATACAATGAAAGCAATTTCACTAGAAACCAGGGTTCCATCTTCTGCCCTAGGCTGCAAAAACTACTGCAGCAAAATATGTAAAACTAAATTGAACTTTGAATTATAATTTCAACATTTGTCTAGTGAAATGAATTCATGCTTTGGTACTGAAACTTTGAGGTTTTGAGTTGATTCACATAAGATAAAAATCTGTCTGTTATGACAGGTAAAATGAATGAAAAGACATATGATTCCTAGTCATCTTAACATATGATCAATCTTTGATAACAGTGGAAGATTTGGAAATCATCATGCATTTCCTTCAGGATAATCATTTCAAACAGAGTCATTTTTACGTGGTTTGGCTTCAAGTTTATTGATGTAGCAATTGATATACTATGTGTTTATTGCCTTTGGCAACAATGTATCTGTAAGTCAGTGAACATCTCTCATGTGACTGGAGCACATTGGCTGTGGGATTCACATATAATTTCTTTAAATAACATCTAAATTGTTATTATCTCCCCAATATTAAAAATTGAACTGTGTAGGCAATGATAGCATCTGTAAATTTATGAATACAGTGATCCTAACATGCCCAGAAGATATTATTTTACCCTGGTTCATCTCTTCCTCTAGCTCTTACCAGTGTTCTGTTCCTTCTTTCATTATGTTCTCTGAGTTATTGAAGGAGTAGGATGATATAGACTTCCCATGTATGACTGAGCACTCCCACAAACACATATTCTCTGCACTTTGATCAATTGTGAATCTCTACATGAGCTACCATCCACTGAAAAAAAGAAACTTCTCTGATGATGTCTGAGAGCTATGCTAATCTATGTATATAGGGATACTAATTTAGAGGGCAGTTTGACAAGAAACCATGGAATGATATATTTCAAGTGCTAAATATAAATAACGACTAACCAATTATACTGTGGCAAAAAAAAAAAACAGGTTATCTTTGAAACTCAGAGAAATAAAAGTATTTCAAGAGAAGCAAAAACTAAAATGAATCACATAAAAACAAGCCAATACTGCTAAAGATACTTCTGGGACTCCTACAAACAAAAGAGGGGAAAAAGAGATTGTTTACATTTAAAATATTGCCCCCCATTCCTGATCTCCCCTCCATTAAACACCCACCCCATTCCCTTTCCCATTGCCTCTAAGTGGGTGTTCCCCCACCAACCCATCCTCTCCCACCTTAACCTTCTAGCATTCCCCTTCTCGGGGCCATCAAGCCTCCACAGGATCAAGAACTTCCCTTCCCACTGATGCCAGATGAGGCAGTCCTCTGCTACATATGTAGTAGGACCATGGACTGGCCATGTATGCTCTTTGGTTGGTGGTTTAGTCCCTAGGAGCTCTGAGGGGTCAGGTTCATTGATATTGTTGTTTTTCCTATGGAGTTTCAATTGCCTTCTTCAGCTCCCTCAGCCCTTTCCTCCAAGGTTTCCATTGGGGTCCCCAGGCTCAGACCCTCAGAGGACAGCCATACCAGGCTCCTGTCTGGAAGCACATCATGACATCAGCACGAATGTCAAGGGTTAGTGTCTGCAGATGGAATGGATCTCATAGTGGGGCATTCTCTGGATGGTCTTTCCTTCAACCTCTGCTCCATATTTGTCCCTGCATTTCCTTTAGACAGGGACAATTCTGAATTAATTTTTTAAGCTTTTTAATTTTTTTATTTTTTAAGCTTTTTTTTCCAGTTCAGTCATTATCCCCCTCCCTGTCCACTCTCTGGCTGTTCTTCATCCCATTCCTCCTCCTGCCTGCTTCCAAGAGGATGTCCCACCCCCAACACCAGACCCTGAGGCCCCAGGTCTCTTGAGAGTTATATGCTTCTTCTCTCCCTGAGGCCTGACCAGGCAAACCTCTGCTGTATATGTGTTGGAGGCCTCATATCAGCTGGTGTATGCTACCTGGTTGTTGCTCAGTGTCTGAGAGATGTGGTTTTCCCATGGGGATGCCCTCCTCCTCAGCTTCTTCCAGCTTTTCCCCAATTTAACCACAGGGGCCCTAGCTTCTGCTAATTTGTTGGATTTAAGTATCTGCATCAAACCCTTTAAGCTGCTTGTTGGGCCTCTCAGAGGGCAGCCATGCTAGGTTACTGTCATTCATGTCCTTCATAAGAGCATAGGAAAGGAAAAGTTTCATGAGAAGAATAGATGTTGCATTGTATCTTGTTTAGTACTATTTTGGCTGTCCTCTTTTGAAGGACCCACTCTTTTATAAAGAGGATATAAAGGGAATAGATCTGGGGGAGAGGGAGATAGGGAGGAGCTAGGAGGAGTGGAGAGTGAAGAAGCTGTGGTTAGGATGTATTGTATGAGAGATGACTATTTCAGAAGAAGAGAAGAAGGAAGGGAGGAGGAGAAAGAGGAACAGGAGGAAGAGGAGGAGCAGGAAGAAGAGGATGAGGAGATAGAATATAAAGTAAAACTGGAAAAACATCTCATTCATATCCAACTCAGCAAAGCATCAAATCATTAATATAAAGAAGGTAGGGAAGAAATAAATGATAACTAAGTCAACAAAACTACAGGAATCAACAAGTGCTTTTCAATAGTAATACTAAATACAAATAGTCTTACTTCTCCAGATAAAAGACCCTAAGTGACTTATGGGCTATTATAAATAAGATATAATTATTTGATACCTACAGTAAACACATCTCATTGTCAAATTCATAGAATTTCTTGAATTAAAAGGATGTACATTAATATTATAAGCAACTTTAAAAAGCAGTAATAGATAAACTATTATCTGACAACATAGACATTAAACCAAATTAGCCAAATGAGATAAATAAAAAGATAAATAAATAATTATGTTATAAAAAGCAAAAATCTATCAATGAAATAGAATAAATATATATGTATTCAATCACTGAGCAGCAGGGGCACCAAGTTTAATTAAGAATAACAGTATTCAAAATAATAGCGAGTGATTTTAATACCCAACTGTCATCAATAGATAGGTCATCCTGTTTTTTAAAATCCATAAAGAAGGTTTAGAGTTAAAACTTAACTATTAAAGATATTATATAGTCTATAAAAATCCATCCAAAAATTACAAAAGTATATATTATTCTAAGCAGTCCATGGCAATTTCTCCAAAACAAATCATATGTTGGGCCAATGCAATAAATAAAAATAAAATAATTTCTTACATTTCTTATAAAATGATACTGTAATAAAACTAGGTATGGCTACAATTCAAAACTACAGAAACTATAGATACATGCAATAGATACAGTAAGTTCCTGAATTTAAGAAATTAGATGAGTAATTTTAAAAATACTAGAATCCACTAAAAATGAAAAAAAACAACAAAAACCATATATATGACATGTGATATCTTTATTATGTATTATATATTATATATTAGACTATATACATTATACATTGTATATTATATATTGCATATTATATTATATGTTATATGTTACATATAATAAGTAATATATTGTAGATATTATGTAACTGTGTATATAATTGTATAAAGTTAGACAATATATAATGTTTAGAGAGAGATTGTATGCAAGAAGGAAAATTCCAAGAACATTCCAGTTGACTTAACAAAGTAAGAAGGATCAGGGCCAGGTTGCAAATCATAATTTATAATTGAACAAAGTAGTAATTTTGTGTACTCTTCTTTCTCAAACATGAGACCATCTTCATGTTGACCAAAGTATTACTCTCAGGCAGTTTACTTATCTGGAGACCAATCTATGATTGATGACCTGAAAATGAAGGTTGGCTTTTAATTCACTTGAAATGCAAACAGATTTGACAACCTATAGCTAATGTAGCATTTTTTTTAAACAAAACCAAACACCTACATAGGCCTTCAATTTACACTGCTTTTCAGAGAAAAAATAATAACTCACATAGAAGCTATCAAGAAATATATTTCACAGCAGGCAAATTAATTGGTTTTACAGTATTTGAATGGAGGGTTTGTCAAATAAAACATGCCGTGACAGTTAATAGTGTCATTTAGAGCCAGAAAATTATTGGCTTATTTGTTATTGGATAAAAGGAAGGCAAACATTTTGTATTAGGAAGTTTTAATGTGTTTAAAATCCTCATTAGGGATTAATGGACATGCTTGCTTAGCATAGCACCTCATTAATTTGAGGCTAAACAGTTACTTCTGTGTTTCAATCTCAGTGTTGTTCCTTAACAATTTTTTTATACTTCTCTTTAATTAGATTTTACATTTGAGTTTGGTTTTTACACCATTGGAGATGTAGAATTAATTAATGAGATTTATAAATTTAATGGAAGTAAGTTATTCTTAGATATGGGCTCATTTTAGTGAGCAGTTAAAGCACATGTAAGTAGACGCAGATCTAAGAGATTTCAGAAGCATAGAACAAATGTGAACTTCCTTGAATATATTTAGCAGTGTCACTTGGCATTAATAGATAAAAGTGTTTTAATTAGAGTTATAAATAATAGGGGAGCTGGCGAGGTTTCAGTTTCCCATGCACATGGCTTGTTCTTTAGGATCATCACTGTCAGAGAAGAGCAATTGTAACTGTTCCTGTGGAATTGCGATGTCATCCACTGGCAATTAAGACAATCCTAAGTGCAGGCTTTTGAGAGTCAATAAGGCACCAAGTTCATTGGAGGTTACTTTGAAAGTGGAGCCATGTTCTATCAAATAAATTCTGTTGTCACATTTTTTATTGAGTGTCTGTGTGAGTACCATTTTTAAAATCAGTCCTACTTACAGGTTTTTTTTCAGGGAGATTACACTGAGAAATTGGGCTTCTTTATTCTAAAGTTGGCATTTAAATAATTATGTTTTTAGCAGAAGAGCATAGCGTTTTTTAGGGTGAGTGACCACCAAAGTCAAAGGAAGAATTTCTTTTCTAAAGGACTTTGAAAGAATGAAACTAAAGATAAAAAATTTTCAATTCATTTTGTAATTGTGATTAAAGTAGTTCATTTAAGACCTCTTCAAGGATCTGCGGCAGTGTCTTTGGAAATTTCTCAAAAGACCTTAGTGTCAGCTTCACATTTATTCTTTGTATCTTAGAACAATAAATGTTTTGAAAACCAAGACATATTATAAAAGATAATTATTTTATGCTTCATGTTGATGATCATATATTAAGTGTATATAATTATTGTTGAAATAGTCTTTCCCAGGAATGAGCACATTAGTGACTTATCCAATACCAATACAACATATGCAAATATATATATAGGGTATATACTCACTGATAAGTGGATATTAGCCCAAATGCCTAGAATACCCATGAAACAACTCACAGAATTAACAAGCTTAACAAGAAGGAAGGCCAAAGTGTAGATGCTTCAGTCCCACTTAGATGGGGGAACATAATAATCACCCGGAGGGACCTGGGTGGGAGAGGGGAGGGGGAGGAAAAGAGTGAGCAGGATCAGGTATGGGAGGAGACAAGGGAGAAGTCTAGAGTGTCAGGAGAATGAATAGAAATATGTAGCAATGGGGGGTGAGGAACGGGGAAGGCAGTAGGGAGGAACTGCTAGAAAGTCCCAGACACCAGGGAGGCTCCTAGGACCCAATAGGGATGACAGCCAAAACATCCAACATTGGGGAGATAGAACCTGAAGAGACCACCTCCAGTAAATATACATAGCCTCCATTGAGAGACAGGGTCACCCACCCATCTCAAAGTTTTTAACCCATAATTGTTCCTATCTAAAGGAAATGAAATTCAGTGACAAAAATGGAGCAAAGCCTGAAAGAAAGGGCATCCAGAGACCATCCCACATTGGGATCCATCCCATGTGTAGATAACAAACCCTGACACTACTGCTGATGCCAAGATGTGTTTGCAGACAGGAGCCTGGTATGGCTGTCCTCTGAGAGGCTCTGCCAGCACCAGAATAAAACAAATGCAGATACTTACATCCAACCATTGAACTGAGCCCAGGGTCCCCTATGGAAGAGTTAGGGGAAGAGTTGAAGGAGCTGAAGGGATTGTGCCCCAATAGGAAGAAAAATAGTATCAACAAACCAGGCCCCTTGGAGCTCCCAGAGTAAGCCACCAAACCAAAGAGTATACATGGGCCACTCCATCGCTCTTGCTACATATGTAGAAGAGGACTGCTTCATCTGGCAGCAGTGAGAGGGAAGGGGCTTGGTCCCATGGAGGCTCTATGCATCAGCATCGGGGGACTCTAGGGTAGTGAGGCAGGAATGGGTAGGTGGGGGGAGGAGCACCCTCCTAGAAGCAAAGGGGAGGTGGGATTGGATGGGGGGGTCATGGAAGGAAGACCTGGAAGGGGGCAATATTTGAGATGTAAATAAATAAAATAATAAATAAAATATTTTTAAAATTAAAAACCAAAACCTAAACCAAATAACACCATATAGACTGAGAAGGTTAAATTTAGGAATATACATGCATATACATAAGCATATATGCATGTAATAATAATTAATGAAAAACAAGGTCATAAAATTTAAAAAGAGCAAGTCAAAAAGGTGATGGGAGATTATATAATTATATCAAAATTTCAAAGCATAAAAGAAATATTAAAAATAAAATATTGATTATTAACATATAGAATATCAGAATGATCATCACTTCCCTCTCACCTTCCCTCCCTCCACTCTCCCCCTCCAAATAGCCTTCCTTGTATAGCAGAACAGCAAAGTAGAGGAGAGCACAACAAAGGAAAAGCAAGCAAGATGGGTCAGAATCTAGGAAGCCTATAGTCTATGAGAATTTGGCTCAAATTTTGAGCCTAGATGGAGGTAAAATTACAGAAAATATTGGTGTGTGATTTTGGACTTGAGAACTTGGCCAGAGGTGGAAACCACACATTTTGAGTATTGGCAATGGTAGCAGCCACAACCAGAATGAACCCATTGATCATTTCAAGTGATAAGTCATAATTATTAGATATTTTCTTTATATACATTTCAAATGCTATCCTGAAAGTCTCCTATACCCTCCCCCTGCCCTGCTCTCCTACCCACCCACTCCCACTTCTTGGCCCTGGCATTCCCCTGTACTGGGGCATATAAAGTTTGCATAAAGACATTCCTTGTTCCTTGATTCTTGATTTGTTATAGTAATATTCCTAGTTTATTATTCTGTTTGGAAAATGTCTATTACACATGCGCACACACACACACACACAAACACACACACACAGACACCATACCAGAACACCCTCCTGATTATAGCTCCCTCTTTTATAGAAAGTAGTTTTTAAAACATGTAAATGAACAGCAAGCTAATGGCTATTCAGAACCCATGGAATTAAGTACTCTTGACTTTAAATTCTGTATGCCATTAGGTACTCTTAGCTGATGATGGCCTTTTCTACATATGCATTCTGCCGTTGCCCATACCTAATGTAATCAGTGAAGAGACGTCTTCATAATGAAACACACTGATCACCCTTTCCCAGCCTGCCAACCACTCCTCTTATTTTCTGTTGTCATATCCCCTTAAGTCCTTGTCTCTAGTCTCCTTTGTCACCTTCAGTGAGAGCCAGCAGATGGATCAACAACCTGAAGCTTTTTATGAACTAGGTCCCTGAAGAGGATTTAATGATTAATTAGCAACATTCAGAAGATGTCACAGTGTCAAGCCTATAACAGCACCTCCTCCTTATGAGCCACAGAAGGGACTTAGAATATGAACATGAGCATGAACCTACTACTGGGCTAAGCTACCCTGATATACCTTACTTCATTTCAACATCACAGAATTTCCTAAAGCAGTTTATTTTAATTGTTCTCAGGTAAGTAGGGAAACACATTCAGGTAATTTTTCCCCAAGGTCATAAAACAAGTTTCAGCACTGGAATTTGAATCAAAATCAGTTGAACTTCAAAGACACCTTAGAGATTCCAAAAAATAGAGGAAATAATATTCCCCAGAACAGGGGAATGCCAGGGCCAAGAAGTGAGAGTGGGTGGGTTGGGGAGCAGGGCAGAGGGAGGGTATAGAGAACTTTCGGGATAGCATTTGAAATGTATATAAAGAAAATATCTTATAAAATAAATAAATAAGTAAATAAAATCATGCAATTTGAAAATGAACAAAAGCTTATTACCACCTTTTTCATTTTACTTGTAGTCTCTTGTATGATTTTAGGCAGTCATTTTCTGTATTTGTCTTGGCTTATGTTGAATTCCTTTAAGCTTCATACTCTGCTCTTTGTCCTTTTCTTTTTTTTTAGAGAGAATAGTATGGTATTTATTAGCCTATTTTACATGGAGAATTTTGATCACATATCATCCTGAAAAATTGTCCAGGAGCAGCATTTTTATAATTTCTTGGTTTTGAGATTATAATTACATCAGTTACCTCCTTCTCTGCCTCCCCTCAAATTCCTCCTGTATACCTCCTTCTCCAATGCTCTCTTTCAAATTCATGGCCTTTTTCCAAGAACCATACTTTAAAGTAAGCATCAATTCTGTGGATACACGTGAGTTTTTCTGTTTTAAAATAAAACTGTAGGATGAGCTGATTTGGCCATGCCATCTAACTGTTGTGACATCTTTGTTGTTGTTGTTGTTGTTGTTGTTGTTGTTGTTGTTTTGATTAAGGTCATATTACCCAAGAACGCCTGTCTGCAGCTTATGTAATATTAACTGCTCCCATTTAATCATAAACTCTTGAGTACAAATGAAACTAGGGATAGATTAAGATGATGCAAGAAACAGGGACAGCAATAGATCCTAATGTGTGTGTAGTTTGTAGTTTTCCAAATTCATTTTGGAACCTGGGACTCCCTGGATGGAGAAATCAAAGACTCTGAAAATACAAATAAGAAACAATAGGCTGCTGTTCCCATGTTTCCAAATGACCTGTGATGGAGATTAAGAATTTGAATAGACCAAGGCTCATTTTTAGGAACATTATAACCTGCGCTTTCACTTTGTTATTTATCACTTTATTATTTATCAAGGGCCTCTGTAACACAAAATTCAATTATGAGGATAAATGTGGTTAATCTGTTAATGAAAATACAAATGGAATTCATTTGAAAGTTGCTATCAGTGTCAATTGTAGATATCATTTAATTGAGCCAGTTATTTAATTTACAATTAAATTTACAAGTTTTATATTTTACTTTGAGAAATCTTTACAAAGGTAGAGTATTCGCAGAATAGTAGGCTTTGATTGCCACCTATTGTTTTACAACCTTGGAATGATTTATGATAAAAAAAATAAAAAAAAAAACAAAAAACAAAAAACAAAAAAAAACTACCTTTCTTCCCTCACATTCCCTTAGCAATAATGCACTTAGAGGCACACACCAAACTCCTATGGGTTAAACATGTGATAAACTTTATTCTTTTAATGTTTCACACTTATCTCCATGTTTTCTATTAGTTCTAGTCACTGCTTATGTCTCCCAATACCACAATCAGGATATTTTTGATATCTTGTATTACCCTAATCCAAACTGATTAATCCCAAAATGATTAAAACTTCCTATGCAATTCATTTATTGTTGCTGCAGTTAGTTTGATATTTGATGATTTAAATGTCCCTAATTATTTCGTAAGATATGCCTGTATCACGAGCCAGATGATTTATATGTGGCCTCTCTGTGGCTACATGCAATAGCTGCCTACCTGGTTAGATTCAGAGGATAGGCTATGGTGAGCATTATCATTCTACACGCCACTTGCTTGATGATGTATGCCTCCCTTCCCTGGCTCTCAGGGGATCTTATCCATGCCTAGCACAAGAGAGTCTTCTAGGGCCGGGAGTAAGAGCACAGCCTCCCCTGTATGTTATCCTTGTACAGTTACTTTCTACTCTAGAAGGAAGGGATGGAGATGAGAGATTTGAAAGCATGCTGCAGCTCTGAGTGACTAACTTGTGATTTGTGGACTATTTGAATACTCAAGAGTGGATCCAGAAAGAGAAGTTGGTGCCTCCTGACCTAAGCAACAATGTAGCTGTTCTAATCCCAGTACTACCATTACTTCTCCGGAACTCCTAGGAAAGGTGTAGGTGGTTTTGCCTGAGACAGTGTTTGAGAGGACAAATTCTAACCTTGATTTTAGTGTGTATTTCTTCCAAAGTGTACTGTGACACCAGAGTAGTGCTGCATTGCAGGGGGCTCAGAAAGTTAAGTGGCCTCATGTGGCTCCAGCACTTCACACTCCCTGTTGGCTCTTTGCCAGCAGGTCCAGGAGAGAGGAGAGAGTTCCCAGTCCTGCCGGGGTCTTTCTGAGCCTGAGCAGAATGGCAAGTGTCAATGGCCCAAAAGAAGCACACTAAACCAGGAGTCTTGTTGAAGCAGGAACTCAACTTTATGGCATCAGCCTCTGGCTTATATAAGTTCAGAACATAGGGAGGGGTATTTCTGGTGGGGTAGGGAGGTGGGGAAGAGTGATGGAGGGTATGGAGTGACAGACAGGGCCAATGACAAAGCTCTCCATTAGCAACAGCAGGGCAGAGGCAGGGCCAAACAGGACTTGCTGAGTCATCCCGATACAGAAGTTACTGAGACAGGTCTCAAAACTAGAGCCAGGTTCAGGTTTGTCCTCAAGGGCCAAACCAGGGCCAAAATGGGGCACAACAACTCCTGTATGGCTCAAGGACTACAGTGCAGACCTCAAGGCTGGGAGCTTCTGTTGGATATGGCTCTGTCAGTGAATACCAGTAGAATACCAGAAGAATACTAATAGGTATTCTTTCCTTGGCACTTAAATGAGTCCTCCAGTAACTTATTGTCTATTTCTTCTGTAAACAGACAATTTCTCTGGCTCTTTATTTTCATGGAGTCTTCAACATAAGAGTGATGTTGTCTTTCATCTTTAAGTCCCTCCCCCATCCCTATACACCATTCTGAGCACAGTGTGAGCTCAATCAGGATTTGTTGTCTAAAGAAGTAAATGGGAGACCTGATGAATAGGCAGACTGTGAAGGAATTAATTTCTATTACCCTTGTGAAGGCTATCTTACCATGTATGTCCCAGTGGGTTTCTAATTGTTTTTTTTTTTTCCTGTCCCATCTAGACCTTTAACTCTGAGATACAGATGAGGTCTCACAGCATTTGTCATTGTAAGCTCCCATGCTCAATGCTTTTCCAGACACTTAGGAAGTGTTTTCTCCTTAAGAAGCACTTGCAGGGCTGGCGAGATGGCTGGTGAGATGGCTCAGTGAGTAAGAGCACCCGACTGCTCTTCCAAAGGTTCAGAGTTCAAATCCCAGCAACCACATGGTGGCTCACAACCATCCATAACGAGATCTGACTCCCTCTCCTGGAGTGTCTGAAGACAGCTACAATGTACTTACATATAATAAATAAATAAGTCAAAAAAAAAAAAGAAGCACTTGCAGCTCCATTTGAGTTGTTTGTAGAGAAACCAGCTTTCAGACTAAGCTAGATATATTTGCAGAAGTAGTGACTTCATGAGAAATACTAGATTCTAAGATTTTCTTAAAAAAAGAAAAAAAAAACAACTGTGTGTGGCTACATAAAGGTTTGTCTGTAAAGTTCTCAGTCCTCAATGATACTGTCTCTGACTCTGATTGTCATTATCTGACTTTCTGCAGTCCTCCGTGTCCACATCTCTTTTTCTTGACATAATTTCCTTCCGTAAAGAAATGAACATCTGTAACTCCAGGAGGAGCAATGATATTTGCAGCTGGCATGAGGCAGCTATCAGATGCACTTTTCATAATAGAAGTAAGAGAAATCACAGAAGAGAGGCCATAGCACACTCAGCATCTCTCAGTTTACTTGCTAAACTCAGGAGCACCAGAGTTTCAAGAGGATCAGTCACGATTACTTTTACTTTACATTTAATTATATTTTATAGTTATAAAGGCTGAAACTTTGAATATGCCTCTTATCAAGGTTTCTAACCCAAGTTTTTTGACTCAGGAGAGTACTCTTTCTGTTGGTAAATATTGGTGTTTAGGCCTCTTTAGTTTCAAAATTAATATTGATATGTTTGTGTAAAAAAGCTAAGCAATGGTACTGGGAGGAGAGCATGATGCCAGATATTTATCCTGTAGCATTAACTCTGACACTACACAACAATGACAATTTAAATCTTCATTACACCTTGGGATATTTGTGTTTGGAAAAGGTATTAATTGAAAATTTAAGAATCATCTTGAAAACTACAATTGCTGTACCATTGAGAAATTAGTGGGTATGTTTTTTTGTTACTATGAATTACCAATAAGAATTTTAAGTTGTAGAATAATATGTTAGACCAGAAAATATACATTCTGTGGACTATCACTAGTTGTTAATTTAAAAATCAGAATCTAAAGTAGTAGCTAGAAAGATGATTCAGCAATTAAGAGTATTTGTCACTTTTAACAAGCATCATAGCTCTAATTCCAAGAGATCTGACACCTTCTTTTTGCCTCCATTTGTGCCAAGTACACATGTGATAAGCATATGTATATGGATATACATGGAACGTTCTCCTTTATAGAGAAATGAGGAAGAAAAAACTTGTCGTTTTTTTTCTTCCTATTGCATTTCTGCCTATTGCCAGCCTGATTCAAAATAGATTTTAAAAGTATTTCTTGAATAAATTAAAGAATAAATGAACTACATTAGGCCAATCACTGTTGAGCCCCTATATAAAATCTATAATTTAAGGTGCTTTATAACATGTGTCTAGCCCATTTTTGAGCCATTATTTGTAGTGTCTCTTTAGCCTATATTCAAATGTTATTGCATTAGGAAGGATGATTATATAATTTGTCATTCAAAGTGGAGAATGTTTAATATGAAAGGGAATACAGATAATAATTAAGCTAGAATAACAAGTGTAACTTGGAAATGTGTGTCAATTCAGGGTAGCTAACCTCATTATTGGACACCATCTCAGCATGCCTCTTTTACTTAGGATCTTATGCTTCCTGAAACTGAGACCTTACATGTAGAAGGCATTTAATAAATTATGGTCAAAAATCAATGGCTATTCAATAATGAATTTTATAATACTTGAAGATTTACATGATATCACTTGCATTTTTGAGGTTGAAAAGAAATCTGGTGTCACAGGCCTTTTTTGATTTCCTCAAATATGCTTTAACTTTGTTCTTCAAATATTCTTAACTTCATCTGTAATCTGAGCATAATAATAAACCAGAGTTGCAAGAGGTCTCGGGTTCACAGATCCTGTCATAGTGTTCACAGTACAGGACTTGCCCATGATCCCTCAAAGCAGTTAATGAGAGATAACTGCTGTTTTTCTTCCCAGAACACGAGTAATGGGATTTTTTTTTAATCCTGAAGAGAGTGAAGGTTTGAAGAGGAGAGGTGGGGATGTTTAGGAGATGCTCAGATCTTGCACAAGTACCATGGTGCCAGGTGGTAGTTCTACTTGCAAGCTCCTCATCATTCACCATAGTTAACTGCTACCTCATGGTGATGTCTGCCTCATCGCATTCACTGGTACCCAAGCCCTGGGAGAAAAATGTCATTTGCTTGACATACAGCAAGTACTCAGCATGTTGAAGTTAAGGCTGGATTTTGATTGATTAAGAAAATGTCACACACAGAGAGACAGAAAGATGCCTCATGGTATTCACTTACTATCTGCTTGAGATTTCCTCTAAATGCCAAGGCAAATCTGCAATGCTCACAGGAATACAGTTTATTTTGTATTAAAAAATATGTAGGCATGAGGGGAAGTGACTAGTCTTACTGCAACTTGATATGCCATGTTTGGAAGGCCTGCCTTTTCGCAAAGAGAAATGGAGGAGGAGTTGATGGGGGAAGGGGAAGGTAGAAAGAGGAGAGAAGGGAAGGAAAATTTTCATGAGGTAAACATTATTATTATTATTATTATTATTATTATTATTATTAAGAATTTTTTAAAATAAAAAATAGGCATCTGGTTGTGACTGCCCAAATTGAAGGAAAAATGAATTAATCAGAGATTTTATATAGCCTACTTCTTCAAATGTAATAATATACAAAACTATGTTTCAGGATTGAAAGGGTGGGAGATCACATGGTTAGGTTCCCATTTTGTATAAACCTGAAGGGGAGGAAACCAGCTAAGAGTCCTACAATGCATGTGAGAGAGCAAGGAGTCACTTTCTTGGCTTCCCTGATTTGCTAGAGTAATACAAGATTAGCCATTTTCAGACCTTGGTGCTTTGCATTTAATAGGAAAAATAAAGTTGTTGGGGTTTTTTTCTGTCTTGATGGCTTATCTGACAGTGAACACTAAACTTTTCTGAGTTTAACTTGGTTATATTTATTATATTTTGTTTATTTTAGGTAAGCCTTACCAGTGATCCAAGCTGTGTTGAAGAAATCTTGCGGGTGAGTTTGAACTTTTATTTCTGTGTCAATTAACAACAAGGCAATCTATCTGTTTAAATTGTTTAAAGTACTCTTGCACTCAACACCCAAGATCTGCTTGTATCACCTGCTTCATTTCTTACCTCTCATTACTCTGCACTCTAAAGTAATTAAAGTTCTGGTGATTTCTTAGCTGGTCTAGGACATAATTTAGAATTCTGGGGGAAAAAAAGATGCCTCTCACCATATTTAGGAAACATTCCCTATTCACACACCATACCTTAATCCTCACCTCACATGTCTGTTTTTGGACTCTTGTTGGGACTTGAATACACTGGCAATGTAATATAGTTATAGGGACTGTGAAGGGAGCATGATCAGGCTGACCATTCATAGCTTGTATGGACAGCCCTACTTAGGAGAATGGGAGAAGCTTAGAGGAAGAACAAAGTTGAAAATACCACAAGAAAGGGAGAAAAATGTATCTACCTATCATCTTTGCCAGTTGGAATCATATGGTAATATAGTATTTAAAGAAGATGAATAATAGGAGGGAGTTCCTGCCCTGGCTTTGCCTTTTGTCACTTTTGTGACTTTGTGCCTTTGGACAGATGACTTCATCTTCCTGAATCTCAATTCCTTGTCTGTCAAATATTATATCATAATTCTCTTGTAAACTGCCAAGTAGTATATAAATGCTCATTATTATGATAAATGATAACCGGTATAGGCATGTGGAAACCATGCAAGTTTTCTTCCCAGAAAAGAAGACAAAGTGTGTTTCAGTGAAACTTAGTAACCCCTTTCCCTCAGTTAACAACATCAAACTGACTCTCCTAAAGCCCTGGGTCCTAGATAAGTAAGTGCTTTCTCAGCAGGCTAGTATTTGAAGCCATCCATGCCAACCTGCTGCCAAAGAATAGTGAAGAACACTAAGCTGATTAAAGTCACCTTGGCCTGCTAAACACTTTTCCTTCCTATGGCTATCTCTGAATCTGCTTCAGCCAAAAGAGCATGCTTTTGAGAATTAAAAAAAAATTAGTCTTACCTGTTTGATTGGAGATGATACTCTATAGTCTGAAGATATGGTGGTCACTTTTGTAAGAAAGGAGCTCAGCAATTTGTTCAGTATCTATCCTTTGGGGCCTGGGCATTGACAGGAGCCATACCAGTCACAGTAAAATCTATAAGCATGATACACCCTGGGAACTTGGCTATTTGTTCCATTGGGTAGATACTGGAAATTCCCTACAATCCTTCCTTGTTATCCAGCATGTTTAAAGAAAGGCAAGAGTAAAAGAAATGGCTTACTCAGTGGGCATGGTAACCTTCGTCTACTCTTGGTTCCCTGAGGGGCAAGCATAAATAAACTGCATCAGTCAGGGCTTTTACTTTATACCCAGAATGTCATATCCACCTAAGAGTCGCCATCTAACTTGTCACTATTGAATTCTCTCCTTCAGGCATCCCACACTGGTGCTTAAGTGTGTCATACAGTGACAGTGAGGGAATTAGTGAGAACACCTGTAAGAGTCTGAACACTTAGGGAAACAGCAGCCTTTCACTTAAGCATGGAAAAAAAGGCCGGTAGCCTTAGTAAGTTCATAAAAAGTAGCTGCAATTGAAAAATTAAAAGTCCTTCTGCTCTTGGAAGAGAACCTAGGGAAATTTTGTGTTTTGTTTTCTGTTTTGATTGGTTGATTGGTTTTGTTTTGGAAGGTGCATTGATTGTTTAGAATTCTGTTTGATTTATTTTCTTCAGTAGTGTTATAAATGAACAGAAGTTCTCTTATGGAAGAGTGGAATGTTTTATTCCCTATATATGGAACAAGACTTAACTTTCCAAAGTTTATTCCTAAACTCTTATGACTTGTATTTAAATTGTTGTCGACAACACTGCATGTCACGACAGAGCATACTTTAGGACTTGTTTTTATTCACATGTCCATGATGCTGATTTTAGGACCCTGTTATCTCTAGGTTGTGTCCTTCTTCAGGAAAAATATTTTTCTTTTTCTCAGCTTCTCCAGTGAACCCCTCTGTGCTTTTCGAACTAAATTGATTCAAACACAGACAAAGTAACTTTTCTTTTTCTCAGTTTTTCTCCTGAATCCTTCTGTGTTTTTCAAACTAAATTGATTTAAAAGCAGATTCATCTCTCATAGGTAAAATAACTGTGTAGCTGGAAGATGTGGCTCTAGCCCCCTGAGGAGAAAGAATTGGCTCCCAGTTGCTCTTGGCATTTCTTTCCTTAGGAGCTGCATTAGTCTGTTTATCTAAACTACAAAGGAAGATAACCCCCTTTCTACCTCACTGCCTACCCCCTAGTGAAGGAATTTTATTAATTAAATTTGTTCTTTGACAATTTTATATACATTGTATATAATGCATTCTGATTACTCTTATCCCCCCACAATCTCTTATCTCCCTCCCACCCCTGTCAACCACTCCCTCTATTGATTCCTTTCTCACATTTCTGTCATACTGTTTTCTGACAGTAGTCACTGTACAGGCTATTTGCTTATGTATATTTTAGTTTTTCATTCTTCTAACTTTCCTTCCTCTCTGATCTTCTTTTCCCTACTATATATGAAAACCCAAGGACAGATTTTTCATTAGCCAGGTGTGACACCATCAGTCTATCTTATTGGCAACCCTGCAAGCAAGGGTGGGTCTTGAAGGAGGCAGAGGTGGAGTAAATCATAGTTTTCTTTGTTGTTGAAATCTAGTGGTCTCTGCACTATTCTTAGCTGTCAACCGCCCTGCCACCACCAGGCTTCCTTCACTGAGAATCTCTTTAAAATTATATTAAAAAAATGTTTCATACACTGACTAACATTTCTTGCATTCAAAGAGAAAGCACTAACAACATTAAAAGAGTTTGAACAATCCATAATGACAGAAATTCCTCTTTCTTGGCATTATAGAATATTTTCATGTTTCATTTCAATTGTTAATAAAGACAGCAATAGCAAGTATACTACTCATGATAAAAGAAGTACTACTAATAATATCTGGGTAGCATGTAATACATTTATTTGAATCCTCAGAGAAACCTTTAAAGGCATAATTTTTATAAATTATGTACAACATTCATCATGCATATATTTTCACAAAATATGTACAAATTAAATTTTTCATATTCATTTTTTTAAAAACATACTAGAACGTATTCACCTACGAAAAAAATTTCATAAAACTACTTTGTCGCACAAAGCAAGCTACATAGGCGCAGGTGTATTTGGCACTTCACAAGAATATTATCGCTTATTATAAATTTTATAAATCAGCCATTTGTAAACTAGATCCTAGCTTATATACTTATTTCTATCAGTGTACCATTTGCTCTTTTAGAGTCAAGCTACTCTCTAGTGCAAACAGAAATAAAAAATAACAATAGCTCTACCCAGTGATGACATTCTGCGGTTACAATTCATTTATCATACAGGGATTCCTAGACTGCTCGTAAGTAATAATATGGGCAACACCAGCAGCTTCTTTTCTGAGCTCTACGGGTTTTATGCATCATAGACTCATCATTTCTGGGAGCATTAAGCCAATGAGAATAGCATACTCTAAATGCTACCAGCTAAGGATGGATGTTCAGTGATTATTTGTTCTGCAACAATATGATTTATTTGTATCTAGTAAGAATTTACATAAAATGTCAACAAACTATCAATTAAATCCTTTCTAGAGTCAAAAATGCAGATAGCATGCTTCTCTTAGATTTGATGCTGAACAGATTGTGTTTCCTAGCAAAGTACCTTCTGTAGATGATAATTTCATAGGCAAACATCTGTAAGGGTAATTCACTGTTTATGAGAAATGCTGAATTCACTATCTAGGATTTAGGAACTGTATTTGATAAACTGTGCTTTTTACAATTTCCCTTGCCATATGGATCAGGTTGGTAAACACTTACACAGGCACCACTTTTTGATTACAGCTGATCTGCGTTTCCACCGCATATTAAATTATGGCAATTCTACTCCTTAGTTTTATATTTATGTTTATAGTTTTATCATGGAACAAACTTGCCAAATAATTACAAGATAGCCATATACAGTATTTGTTATTTTTAATTTTTAATAGGGTTGGTGAAAAGGTTGATATTATGAGTGAGATAAAATGGATCAGGGAACAAAATTGGTCAGACACTTATGCCTGAAAGAAAATTTGGTTGTATTATCATAATTATAAAGAATAATCAGTACCTTTCAGAAAAATTTCCTTTACAAATTTAACCAATAATTAGTCAATTGATTTTATATCCTGCCAAATGACTATGTAAATAGTTTTGAAATTGAACTCATGTAGGATATTTTCTCTATAATTCTCTTAAATACTAATTCTTCTGGAACATCTCTAAAAGTATCTATCCCATTCCGGTATGGGTTTTTAAAATTATAGTTTCTTGAAATACTATATAAATAGCATGTCTAATGAAGACAACAATTGCTTTATATAATTAAGACTATAATTAATGTTAACATTGATAGAGTCAAATAAATGAACTAATGATTTTACCCCTACCTAATCTGACAACTAGTTCTTACCTAATGACACTGTGAAATATGTAAATTTATCAGCAGGTGAAAATACCCTTGACTGGGTAAATTATATGAAGTACTACCTTTTCTGAAGCTAATTCAAACCTCTAATGGACTTAATAAAAACCATGCACATATGAGGTGAGCTATTCATAGAACCAAATTAGCCCATAACATATATTGTCCATTATTTGCTACCTAGTAATCATTTGCCCTTGTCTCTAACACAAACCTAACCTAGAAGAAAGATGCTAAATTTAATTATAAAAACTATTATGTGAACAATGAAGGTAAGCGCTCCAATGTGCTTCCAAATGCACCCAGAACCTGGCAAGCAGCTGAAATATTTTCATGTGGAATCTAGGGGTTTACAGCTAGCATATGAGGTGAATTTTAAATTATTTTACAGACGTCATTGTGAAAGTGAGTAATGTGAGTAACGAGGTGACTGGCTCAGTGAATCATGAGAACCTGTCACACATGGGGAGATGTCAGGAAAGAGATGATGTCAAATACCAGTAACTTAGCAACGGAGCATTTAGCTATACAGGGAGGGAGCAAGAGTAGTCCCTTTAAAAGAGCTGAGTAGATATATGAGTCCCTATATATTTTAGGTGAGCTATAAAAATAAGTCTGTTTTCCGTCAACCTGTTTCTTTTCATGAATATGGTGATTCATTATTTTCCATTGAACTGAATGAAAGCCTGGGAGAATTTACACCATGTGTAAAATTTACACCTGCTTTTTGTATCTTAGATATACAGAAAAAGGCAATGAAACAATGCATTGGCTTGACAAAGAGGGTTCTAGGTTTTTCTGAAAGAAGAAACAGCTTTTGTTTGAGAAGCAGCATTTTGGTCCTTGCTTTGCCAGTAGAATTAATTTGGGAGAGAAAATGATAATACAAGAAAGTTTGCCATTCTATTTGCTACTCTGCAAATATAATACCAGTGTCTGAAAAAATGCATCAAGTTAGCAACCTTTTCATAATCAACATGGTAGGCATCTTCTGATTTAAAAAAAAAAAAAAGGAAGAATAAAGTAAAGATCAGTCTTTCTCTAGTATATAAAAAGCATTCTGGAGCCTTCCAACTGGATTTCTCCATGCACTCAGTCTGAAATGTGTAGTTGCTTCTGCAATAGGGTTTTCCCTTTAAGTTCCTGGAGGCAGCAAAGGGTGATAGGAATAGTTTATACTATTTTAGAAATCTTTTGTAGCCTTCTCCTGAACAAAAATTTGAAGTAAAGTTTTCCCATGCCTGGCACAGGGGTCAGACATAAGCACACATACAAACAAGTAACAGTAAATGGACTCAGTAGGTTTTGTGTGTGTGTGTGTGTGTGTGTGTGTGTGTGTGTGTGTGTGTGTATGTGTGTGTGTATGTGTGTGTATGTACATACATACCTACATACATTCATACATACATACATACATACATGCATGCATACAAACACATGTATGTATATTTTTGTGATTATGCTAGTCAGAATTCTGTGAAGGACCAGAACAATCTGAATGAGGTACATGACTGCTTTCTGAGTAATACAACAATGGCTCCTGGCAGAAAGGCCAAGAATTTAGCAGTTGTTTACTCAGAGAGAGTGGATGTCTCAGCAGTCTCATTATGGTAGTAAATCCTGGAGAATTCCTAAAGAGCTGGTGGTCTTCTGTCTATGTTGAGAACATAGATAGCTTTTATTATCAGCTAAGGAATATCTCAACAACAGAATGAATGCACTTGCCAATGAAACCAAGGATAAGCCATCAAGCAAAACCTTCCCTTTTACATGTCCTTTAACGTGGACTGTTATCAGAAGGTATGACCCAGATTTAGGGTTCCTCCTCAAATGATTCAATTAAGAATATCCCTCACGTGCTCAGATGCTTGGGTCTTAACTGATTTAAATGTAGCCAATCAAGTTGACAATAAAAATTAGCCATTAGCTATAACAGTGTGTGTGTGTATGTGTGTGTGTCTAAAAACAATAATTAAAGAAGAATAGGTGATGAATTTGAAAGACTATCAGGGGCATAGGGCAGTAAAAAAAGAGAGAGATTGTTACTTGTTTGTGTGTTTTCAGGGCTGACCATTTACTATTGTGTAGCTAATTGTGTTCTTTCCTCAGTAAGACTATTTCTCCCACTCCCCTCATTTCTCAGTTGCCTGTAGTTCTTTGTATAGGGTTGAAACCTCACGATCCTTGATCCTTCCCTTGTCTACCCTGCCATGTCTACTATTATTAATCTTGTTCCACTGACATTAGGCAGTCATACTGGTGAGATTTTATGTGTGTAGCCTCTGACATTGTTAGGAGACACAGTGTCACAGAAAAGTGCCTGGTCCTCTGGCTCTTATTCTGCCCTCTTTTCTGCAATAGTCCCTGAGCCCCAGGTATGGGAGATGTGGGCGTGCATTTTGATTGGTTGGAGTTCTGTAGTGGCCTCCATGTTTCAAAGAGAAGTTTCCTTGATGAGAATTGAGGACTACATTTACCTGTGAAAATAAGGACAAATATTCAGAATATAGTTAAGGATTATGCTAGTTTAAGAAAGTGACAATTGTAGGTTCTCCAAAATTCTCAGGGTTTTACAAGCTCTGAGTAGTTGGCTAGGTTTCCAGTGGCATGCATGATTTCCATCTTGTTTAGTGTGTCTTAAGTCCAATTAAAGAGCTGCTGGTTACTGCCAAGGTATTCATGTCACTGCTGTACCCATAGGGTTATCTTGTCATGCTGGTTATTTTAGTGGTTCATAAGCACCATAGCTGGGTACAACTATTGATTGTGTCCTTCCTTCTCATATGAAAGCTACTCCTCAGGGAGGAGGCTAATCAGGTCAGTTTCAGCTCAGGGTCCTCTGTGTGCTGGGTCAGAAGTACATGGAATCTTCAGCAATAGGATCTCACCTTCCACTTTTTGGAGGGCAGGGTAAAAACCAAGGACAATAGCAGTATCCTGTGATATTTTGGGAGACTCTTGAAAATCCCTGGCCAACAAGGCAAAAGAGAGATTTCCATGTTTGATGCTAGGGTTTTCATTACAGTCTTTGGGTCTGGAGGAAGCATTGTCAGCACATAATGAGAGAGTTTCACTTATAAATAACGCAATCAGGAAACATTTATTTCTGTAAAATAAATATGTGGAATGGATACTTATAAATCATTTACACTTTAAAATATAAAACAATGAAATGTAATATTTAATGTTCAAAAGACCTCATTTATACTTTATGTATTTACAATTTAGCTTAACATTAAATATATCTTGGATATATGAACAAGATAAAGCACTGTGAGAAACATAAAAAGAATATTTCAACAAATGAAAAGTTCTTGGCTCCTCACCTAACAACATATGATATTGCTTCCACATACATTAACAAATAAATCACTAGAAGGGGGAGAGAACTGGAGTCCTTTTAAATTCCAGGCCATGTTTCAGAATGAGACAGCAAATGTAAGAGGTACTCAGGGGAAAATCAGAGATTTCAATGAAACCAGAAGTTTTAAAAGGAAGAAAAACATCTTAAAAGTCCAGGAAAATGTCTAGGATCTGTAAAGCCATGGGTTCAATCTGGAGTGCTGAAGAAAAAAAAAAGACAGAAAAAGAAAGCAAAAATCAAAGAAGAATATGAGTAATTGTCAAGGCTTTGAGTGCTGACAAATATATTATATTTTGACAAGTTCCCACTAACATGTTGTGTTATCTTCAACACTATATATCTCATTACCTAGAGGCCAGTAATTAAAAGATATGTGACATCCTGGATGTCTCAAAAACATCAGTAACTTAACTATTTCTTGTTGCACGATTGTATATCAATGCTGGTTGAAATTCAAAGTACGATCACAATACTACCAAACATTTACTTTAGCTAGGTTTTTGTTTTAGTTTGTTATTTGGTGCCTAGTACTATTATAGGCATTTCACATATACATAGAATCACCAAACTAATGCTTGGAAGCAAGTCTCAAATCATCTACCTGTTAGAGATAATGAATTAAAGCACTTAGAGCTCAAGTGAATTTGCAAATCCCATAGTTAACCAGAAGTGAGAAGAGCCAGGATCTTCACCTACGGAATCAGGCTCCCAAGTCCATTAAGTATTCTGCATAAGGATATAGGATTGTAGGATTTGGTTTTATGCAGCTACTGGGAACTTAGCCCCTGACTCAGTGAACTAGAGAAAAACTAAAAAAGTTAACAAAGAAATCCCATGGTACAAAATCAGGAAAGCAACTTACAAGATTGACTATACCAAACACAATAGGTATTCATAAGTAGGCCATACATAACAAAATGCAATTTCATAGCAGAGCTACTTATATGACAATGTATCATAGTCCACTGATATCTTGATCATACAAGAAAGGGTAATTGGTGACAAACATATATGTATATGTGTATGCATATGTATATATGCATATATATGTATATATATATATATATATATATATATATATATATATATATATATACAAACATACATAAGAGCAAGATTTTTAATTTTGATGAAGTCCATTATATCCTGCTCTTCTTTTATGGGCTATGATTTCAGAGCAAAGCCTCCTTTTTTTAATCAGACTTAAGGCTGTAACCTTTTTTACCATAGTTTTTCTTTGTTTTAAGAATTTTGTTTATGTCACTGATCTATTTGGGTCAATTTCAGTATGTGCTATACACTATGGTGAGATTAATTGTATTATGTTTTACAGCAACTTCTTCAAAGACTTTTTTGTCTTCTTGCATTGAATTGGTTTTATATTTTGTACAGCCTTAAATGAGCATATTTACTCATTTTGTGCCTGGGCTTTCTAGTCCTTCCTATTAGCCCATATCCCCAGACTCTATCAATACAATAAATCCTTCATGTGCATAGCATTAGAATAATTCTTAAAATGGAATAGTCTGAATCATCATCTTTATCTAAAAGGGTTTAACTAGTTGATCTCCTGTTCCCTTCCCCATTACTTATAGAGTTAGACAATTTACATTTGCAAAGATTCTAGTTGGAATGTTGGTTGGCATTGCAACACACTTAGAGATGATTTTTTTCTTATGTCTCTTTAGTCATGAATGCAATTCTCGTGTCATGTCCTGAAGACAGTGTTTCACAACAATCCTCCATGACTTCTGCCTTTTATAATCTTTCTGTCCCTCTTCTGTGTTGGCCACTGAGCCTTGGGGAGAAGAGTGTACTCTGCTACATTCATGAATGTATTAAAAACAGTAACATAAGTGAATTGATCTGTATATACTAGTCCCTGTACACATTCATGCTCCTATTGGTTTATAATGCCAAATTTTGAAAACATGACTTTGAATTTTATAGTTCCACCCTTTATGGATTCACAGTTTGATTTGCTGAGGAGTTTAAATCACCTCTATAAGTTGCTTACTTATTAAACATGTATGCCTCCTGAATATCTTTATCATGTATGTATGACATATATGTATGAATATAAGCATCAAGTGGATATACACATGTATATGCTAGTGTACATGCAGGTACACATGTGGACACCAGAGCTTGACATGGAATATCTTTCTCAGTTGTTCTCAGCCTTGTCTCATTGGCACTGTGTTTCTCACTAAACCTAGGTATCATTGATGTAGTTGGACTGTCTTGTCAGAAAGCCCCAGGGTTTCTGTCTCTGCCTCCCTATCACTAGAAGTACAGGCTTATGGGCTAGGGCACTATCATGCATTACTTTCTTATGTAGGTGTAGAGAATCCAAACTCAGCCCTGAATGGTTCCATAGCAAATGCTTTGGGAACTTAGATGCCTCTGTAGTCGTCCCTATTGCTTTAATAGTGCTGGTGTTGTTGTTGTGTAATTTTAAGTTTAAACCACATCAACGTCCCTAAGGTACATCACAGCTTTTCAGTTTCTCTCACTTGTGTTAGCCCTGAGGCTAGCCATGTTGATTTTTGTCAGCTGCAAAATAGTCTTTCTGGGTTGCTTGCAAATTCCTTACCAAGTGTTTGTTTGTCTTAAGATAGTTTTACAATGACTTTGTAGAAGTAGAAGGAAAGTAGAAGAGACAGGATAAACAAGGGGAACTGGCAAGGGTATTGTGATGGGGGTGGGGTTGATATATGTTATCACTGGCAGAAAATCTGTACCTATAAGGCCAGCACTAAACCACTGGCTGACAATTGACTGTTCAACAAGAGTTACAAAGTAATTACACACAACAACCTGAATCCTGGACCTGAGAAAGGTTTCTGTGTGAGAAGACAGCTCTCTGTGAACTATTTATTTACTTCCATCCCAATCTCATACTTGCCTTCTAGAACCTTCCCAGTGAGGGTTTTGACATTGTTCCTTTTTAATATCCTATTTGGTACTTTAGTAAATTTATGGCTGGAAGTAAAAGTATTGATCTGGTTACTCCAGAGTTGGCATAGACTGAAAACAGAGATTACAGAGGATTTGGAGATATTCAGGGATGTTGAATTCTCACAGGGAATTAAGAAGCTCTGGGTGGTCATGAAAAGAGTCAGGTGGATTCATTCCTTCCTCAGTGTGATAAAATGCCTTGCCAGATGCGGGTACTCTTGAAGATGTCAATGGGAGGTTATTCATAAAAAAATGCTTTTGTAATAAGGCCTATGTGAGATTGTCACCTTTTACATTAAAACAAACAAAAACCCTACAACAATGATAAAATAAAAACAAGACTCATTCTTTTGGGACTGTCTGTCAGTGCTAAAGTAGTAGTGTTTGCCTAGTGTATGTGCGTCCTTGATTTCCAACCCTAGCTATACAGCACAGAAAAGAAGAAAAGAAGGAAAAAAAGGAAAAAATAAGGAAGGAAAGAATAAAGAAAGAAAGAAGGGAAGGAGAGAGAGAGAGATAGAAAAAAGAAAGAAAGAAAGAAAGAAAGAAAGAAAGAAAGAAAGAAAGAAAGAAAGAAAGAAAGAAAGAAAGAAAGAAAGAGGAAATAGCTCAAAAAGAAAAAATGGAGGATGAAACGAACTGGCCATATGTTTACCAAACATTTGATATATTCTGTCTCCACAACTATCATTTCCAGGAGCAGCATAGCAGCTAGCTACTCCTCGCTTAGACAATATCACAAACATCTGCTTTCACCATGGAAGAAAGGAATTTTCTTTCCTGGTTTTGAAACAGGATTGAAGCTTTACAGCATCCCTATGGGAGCAAGTTTTCTGTCCATGCTGCCAGTCCCTGGAGTATTAAGCATCTTTTCTTTCTCTCACTTGTGCTGCTTCCTTACCACTCTTAATATAAGACACAATTGCGAGGCATCCCCTGTGATTTGGAGGGAGTTTAGGGTAACAAGGATCTAAAAATGCAGAGAGTCTGCCCAGGCATTCAGGACTACTCAGCCACTTAGGGACTTGGAGTAATCAGTGGGGGTGGGGGGCGGGTGTTAAAGGGGTTTCACTTGGGGCTTCACAGGGATTTGATGTTATCTCAGGCTATGGTGAAGAGTCCAGGGCTGTTGGTTATTTTTACTGGGTTGTCTGTAGGTTAGTGGAGGGATTTGTTAACTTATTTCATGTGAATGAAGCAAACCAATTTTGTTTGTACTCTGGCTGCTGTGATTCTAAGACTGAAATTGTTTCAGAGGGAAGAAACTTCAGTGTAAAAGGTGCTGGATAGAGTTTGCTCTGTATTTGTAGCCAGTGCTTTCTTTTTACTGATCCCAGTAATAATGAGAGAGCAAAGCCACAGCCAAATTATTCACTGGAGGGTTTATTACATGAAAATACCTATTATTTCTCCCCCACCATCAACAGCAAGTGAGCCTTGTTCCTTAGAAGCAGTGGTCATGAACTCCTCATTACCATTTTTTTTCTTAATGTGATAAGCGTAAGCTATAAGAAAGCTACCATGTTTGAAAAGCTCCAGAAGCCCTTAGTAATGGAACACTAATACCTGGCAAAGCCTTGTACTGTGGATTGCAGGAAACGAATTCCATTTCTGCCCTTGGCTTGCAGTTGCCATTCACTAATAATACCTTCTACTTATAGTCCAAGGTAGATTCCTAAAGGACAGCTCTGTTGCTGTCTCTGTACAGTGCAACTCTCTAGCAACAATTGGATAGCCAACATAATAATAAATTCCATGTTGTAAAACCTGTCAGTATTTTTTTCTATTTTGAATGATAACTATCAATTTTCATTATCTTAACATACATTCTGAATTCTAATATTCTACTTACTGCTGCACAGCTTCACTCTGCTCCTAGGCCGGTTCCATTCTGCTAGTTCTTAGATGCCTCCAGGAAGTATCCAGGCAACATGTGATATTTTGAATGAATGAGATTAAATGTACATTATTCAATATACTGCTTGGGGAAAAGCAAATGAAGGTATGTTGTTTCTTCTGTTGATTTGCCTGAACTTCACATAAAGCAGCAACTAGAGGGCAAGCATAAAGAAGCTACCCATTCCATGAGGATATAAAGCACGGCATCCCACCTAGAAAATGATTACAAAGAAAAAGAAGCATGACGGGATAATTATGAAAGATTTGGGGAGTGGCTTGAGGCATTGTATTTTAAGAGATAATCATTCAGCATAGTTTATAACAAAATAATAGACATAGAAGAGCTACGCATGTGATGGTGGTAGTGGTGTGAAAACTAACAGTGGTAGGACTTTGATGTTAGGATTAAGACAAGTTCTAGGTTATCAATCCTCAAATATTTGAACTAACTACTGAGAAGAAACTAACTAGATTTTTACTTAATCCTAATGTTTATAAAACTAGTTTCACACTGGCCAGGTCTTATATTTCTACCCCTCAAAACTTGCACATTTTTACCTGTATCACAGACACTAAACAATTGAGCATTGTACAGTCTAACGGCAGTTCCTAGTGATGTGGGTAGTCTCATATGCTGACTAGTTCAATATAATTTATACAAGTGTTCTGATAAGGATTGAAGTTTACAATACCAGCATCCGTTACGCATATCAAACACCTTACCACAACGACTATTGTACTGCAGCTTGCAGCAGTAAGTGAGGATTATTAATGCCATCCATTAGGTTGGTATGTCATTTTTGACTCTGTTATCATTGTCTATAGACAGGTTTCTTTGTGGTGTATGAGTATAGAATGTGTAAGAACCAGTGGCCCAAAAGTAGTAGCACAGACACTCAGGAGGTAGAGGTAGGCAGATCTGAGTTGGAGGCCAACCTGGTCTTCAGAGTAAGTTCCAGGATAGTCAAGACTACACAGAGAGATGTTGTCTTGAAACACAAAAACAAAATAAGTTTCACCGACTGTCTCTACTCCTTATCATAAAAGTTCTTATTACATTCAGTGTAAGACTGATTTTATCAGGGAAAAGCATGGTCTGATTATCATACAATGTGTGTGCTGGGGCACTGATGATCATGTTTCCCACGTGTGAGTTAGAATTAGTCTCTTTTCCTGCAGGATCAGGGTTTGAGGGTTGTTAGGATAAAAGAAGCTTATATGAGCTACACATTTTCTATGCACAGTTCTATAGCCAATGGGGTAAATTTTCCACATTTCTTGAAATACTTTCTAGCCCCAAAGAGTTTGAATAAAGCAATAAATAAATAAATGACTTATTTGAAGAAGTATTGCCAGAATTTTAGTAACAAGTCAGTGAAAGCATAAATTTGTTTTAACTTTTAAAATAATTAGTCTTCTTTTCTATGGTGCATTTCATTGGGTACAGGCTGTTGCCATGTCATGGTTTGGAAGTTATGTTTAATGTAACCCTTGATTTTTTACTTCCTCATTGCCAGCATGCACAGGAATCAGGGCTCCAATCTCTGGAGGCTATCTTAAGATATATATATATATAAACAAGTTCAGGACATTGATCTGACCAGCAGACAGGCATGCCAGGAATGGTTAGCAATCAAACCCAGGGAAGTCTGTGCTTCCACTGTTGCTGGATTTCCAAAAAATTGAGCATTCAGACAAATTGGGATAGCATTTGAAATGTAAATGAAGAAAATACCTAATTAAAAAAATAAATTAAAAAAAGAAAAGATGTAAGCAGCCTCACTGAAAGGCAGCAGGCTCTCCCCCTACAGCCTCCCCAACCCTGATTCTGAAAGAATGATGAATTTTTTTGGCCAATCTGGTAATCTAATGTGGGGCAGTAGGTGAAACACGGACAGCCTAGTCTCCAGTCGTGCTGAGGTCTGAACCCAGGTAGAACCTGGTGGTGAGAATTCCCACCTACATGGGACAGTATGAGTTCCCTCATGTCTCCTGGAACCCTGGCTCCTGTCGAAGTTACTGCCCCCACAGCCCCCACAATAGAAGTATATGGCTAGTAGTCTCATGGACAATGTCCCAAGCTTCTGACTTTCAGGCTAAACTCCTCCCAGTTACCTAGCCCACCATAATAGGGGCTGTTTGGCCCCAACTCACTCTCTCCTCATGCTCTCCTCGTTCTCTCTTACTTTCTCCTCATTCTCTCTTACTCTTTCTCCCTCGCTCTCTTAAGCTTTTACTTACCTTAGTCTCTCTCTTTAACCTTTCTTATTCTCTAGCCTTTCTTCTCTCTCTCCTTTTCCCCTTCTCTCCTCTTGACCATGGCCAGTCTCTCTCTCTTTCCACCTTCTCTCCTTTCTCCCTGCCTTTCTACAAGAAAGCTCTAAAACCATAGATTGCCTCTGTTCATCAAGGCCTACTGTGCATACACTATAGGATAGGGTTTCTTCTAACAAGCCTTCTCTAATCTCCGGGCCTTCCTGTGCTCCAGTCAAGGCCCGGACTAAGGACTCTCACCTGCATGGGAACCTCTCTCCCTCTGCCCTCTCTTCCCTAACTCCAGGGCCGAAGTGTCGCCCTGGGGCCTCTGGTATCAGGGGCTTCCCCTTGTCTACCCCCCATCGAGTGGGGTCCAGTGGCTTAGATGCCCACCTGGGACCGAGTGGAAAGTGTCTCGTAGCCTACCCGCATCTGACTGCCCAGAGCACAGGAGCTAGAGCCACGGACATGGGCTCTCTCCATCCCCCCTCCTTCCCTGGCACCCACTTAGCCTACAAACTAATGTTTATATCACACACACACACACACACACACACACACACACACACACACACATACACACAAAAAGAGAGAGAGAGAGAGCTGAGGGGGAGCAGATAGACACACTCAGTTACTTGTCTTCTTTTACATATTGCTTACTATACAGAGATAAAGAATAGCCAGCTTGCTATGTTGCACCTTTTCTTCTTTCTTACTTACCTTTTCTCCCTTTCCTTCTTTCTTTCTTTTTTTAAATAAGTTCCCTTTCTGTTATTCAAGGTAGTAAACATTCCACCTTAAATGACAGAGTGCTCATTCACTGCTGTCTAAGATAGACAATTCAATGGTTGGAGGGCTCACATGATTGGATTTTCTCTCTTGGTTTGGAACAAAATTGTTCCACTAATGACTTTTACTCACAGTAAAACAGGGAGAGGGAATCCGTGAGTGTGACACCAACTTTCCCACCTCAGGTATGTATATAGTTTAGAGAGCTAAAGTGCCTGACAAAAATCAATGGCCACCAGAACTACCCCGTGTCAGTAGCTTCTGGGATCTCTATCTCTGTCTGTCTCCCTCTCTGTCTGTCTCTCTGTCTCTCTGTCTCTGTCTCACTCAAGAAATGAAAGAACAGCAGGAAGATGAGTTCTTCTGAAAAGAATTTTATTATAAAATTAAAAGTATGAGCTCAGGGAAATAAAGTAGTTGCCACTGGAGCAAATCTACCAAGCTGCTAGCTAGGTCCTTTTTCTGGGATTTAAGTCATAACTGTTGTGAGGTACAGGGATATGAGCTGGTCAGTCTGGTAAGTCCAACAGTTGGAATTCCTGGTGAGTCTTAACTTCAATCAAATCCTCTTGTATAGTTTCCAAGTAAGGCTGGTCATTTAGGTAGTATAAAAGAGAAGAAAGATATCAAGAAACCAGATTAGGAATGAGTGTTACTTTCTGATATTCTTGGCCTCTGGCCAAGAAAGAACCAAGACATTTCTGGTTTGGGGCCAAGGTAAGAATTAGAGCTGCCTACCTATGGGATTGCTGCCCTTTAAAAGTGTGCAACCAGTTTCTGTTTCCTGTTAGCATCCATAGAGCTAATGGTCCTCCTGGTCCACAAAACAGATCCCAAACCTCTTATTTCTGACAGTAACATTCTTCTGACAACATCTCTCCCTTGTATATAGTATCCCCGTGCTTCTGCAGAACTGGCACATCTGGGTTAATGCCCAAGTGTTGAACGTTATGTTTTCATGCGGTACCCAGCAGAATCATTATCTTCTACATTGTAACGGTTGTAATAAATGTCACCTAAGAATGGCATGCATTCTCTTCTCTCAATTGCCAAAATATTTACAATTAAAATTAGTTGTCAACTAAAATCTTTATTTAACTATGCCATGTATTATGCCAAAATAATGTAGTCTTTTATACTCGTTTCATTGCTACTAATAAAAATCATCCAGTGGGCTTCATAGCAGTTTCAGGATCACTCCCAACCTGATTACTCTGTTCTGATATGTTGACTTTGTACATACTCCATAAACTATGACTTTAATGCTGTAAGACTTTAAAAGAACTTCCTTTAAAACATAGTGCTAGTATTTGCCTGTTATTATTAGGAAACTGGTGAACTGGATGTGATGTGACTTTCCGTTGGGAGACAAAGATACAATTATTTATTTGTCAAGAGAAGCACCAACAGAACAAAGAAGGGATTTATCCTAGTCCAAACTAGCAAACCAAGGAAGTTATAGGGATTATGTACAAGAGCATTGGAAACTCAAAGGTAGCTAAATCATCAAGCAATCTCACTTCTGTTACAGCCAACTCACACTCATCTGTACCACTGAAGATATATACCCTATCATTCTCCCCATCCCCCCCCCCACACACACACACGAACAAATGCAGCTAGAGCAAGAAGATGTGGAGAATAAGATCTCAGATGAGAATACAGTGAATTGTCTTTTCAGAAAATATTAACAGTTCCATACCCTTACCATACATCTAGCTGTGGGCTGTAGTGTTCTGCTTATTTCTTTGTAATGACTCAGGGCCAGGGCTCTGTGCAATTCACCTCAATAATTCTGCTTGAGGATAACAATGACATGGCACCCTGGGAGGAGATGGTATACCACACAGAGAAGTACCTTATGAAAAACATGTGGAGAGTTTCCTTCTAGGCTGAACTTGCTTATTTATACATTTGTATTATCTCCTTCTACAATGGTGCATACTAATGCAGCTTTTTCACATTTCTATCCTATTCTGCAAGATATTTATGTGACAATTGCTTTGATGATGTCATATTTATGTGACAATTGCTTTGATGATGCCAAGATATCCTATGTCAATACCAGTTTCCCCACTATTCCTGAAAGGATCATGTTTCTTGAGTGGTATCAATGCACAAATATGGGTTTTAAAGGATCTTGAGCTAATTAATATGGTATATGTTGAATGAAAGCTTTAATACAAAGTTCATTTGTTCTGAAAAATGCAACGTCTATCCTGAGAATGGCCAGAGAAGAAAGATGCTAGGACATCCTCTCATGTGCCCTGCTTCTCTCTATGAGAAGTCTCACGTGGAACAGCCAAATTCATGGACACTGAGGAAGGTGTTCCCTCCTATAGCAATGATCATCCCAAAGCTTTCAAGTCCCAGAGGAAGATCCACTGGAATCTTTTGGAGGCACCACACTGAGAGTGGAAGCCGGGAAAGACCACAGTCATTCCATGAATTCTCACCCCAGCAGCTACCTGGGTCTTGCCCTTAGTGGGTCCCTTACCAGTGTGCCCTAGCTCTTTGCATCATTTCCTGTGTGTAGCCATAAGGTGGCTACAGATAATGTGCTAATGCTTCTGCCTCTCTTTTCTACCAGGGACTGGCAGCTTCCAATAAACCAGTTCCCAACTGATAACAGACTGGGGGCTGATTTGCCTGCTGTCCTTCTAGGGCTGAGTCTTTGGGCTACCACTCCTGATAATCCTAATGTCCTTGTCCCTTTCTCTTGGAGATCTAAAGGCCTAACTGCCCCTGGAGAACTTTCAGAGCCCACAGATACAGAGACTATGTCATTTACTTTAATGGTAAGGTAGCACCTTCTGCTACACATTGCTTTCTCTCAGGAGAGGAGCCCACTAGCAAAGAAAGGCAACTGTGCCTGTCAAAGTGAAGCTCTCTTTCACATAAACAGGACATGTGGATACCATGTTTTCAGGATTTCAAAACCTAATATCTGTGCATCCTTAGGCTGTGCTGACTTGTAAGGGTCATGATGTATAATGTCACTTTTAGGGAGTAAATTCCCTTAGAAGTAAAAAGAATAGATAAACCCAAAGCATCTCAGAGGCTGTGACAGTAATTTAATTCTAAATCTTTATGAAAAGAAATCTTTACTTTTGTGGATTTATTCTCCTATCTTAAAATACTCAGTTATTCATACTTATTACTCTTAACCACAGGAATTTGTAAATACCTCCAAAATTGCATTGATTATATTTTTTGATATCGCAGTAAAAAGAAAATGTGGGAATGAGTACCTCTTTATCTCTTCAGCTCTGAGCAGAGCTTACATGGCCTGTTGTGATACATAGGTCTAACAGCCCATATTAACAATACTGGAGCCATGACTGTGGGCCTGAGAGTGAGAATATTTCAATGTTTGTAAACCTATATGTTTTCTAAATCTCTTAGATACTTCTCCCATGCCAAAGCATAAGCAAAGCATGTCAAATTAGAGATTAATAGCACAGGTACTTAAAAAAATAATCTAGACTGTGCAAGCCATGGCCTTCTTGTTACAAATGGGAAAACAGGCTCAGAGTGGGCAAACAACTTGACTAGGATCACACATGTAGCTCTTTTCATCCAATTCTTGCCTTTTGATCTCCTCCTGCTATAACAGAAATATATTATCGATGTAATATAAGCAGTGCTACTATCATCTAATTTTAGTAAAATATTGTTTGAAAACTTATAACTATCTCATCAGTTTGAATTCCCCGAAGATAAAGAATTTAATATTTGTAGTATCAACACATTATTTCATTATTTAAACAGTTAACATATGAGATGCAGTATACATTTCTGAAAATGTCACACACACACACACACACACACACACACACACACACATTTTTCTCTTACAACCCCACTGTGATATAAAGCCTTTCCAAGTGTTTCATGCAGTGACTTCCTCCTGCTCCTGTGCTCCTGGTAATTTTTGCTAGAAGGATAAGCTTTTTAGGGAAAGAACTTAACTTGATCATGTCTGTATCTTGGGACCAATATATAATGTCTACTTATTAAAAGTTACTAAGGCAAAAGTAAAGAATCCATTACAGACACTGCCATTTTGTCTCTGGCCTTGGTCAACATCACTATGGTCATGCTCCCCTCTTGTCAAATGTATATGATCCTACATATTGTCTCTTTAGTTTGTTTAATTAATTCTTTAATTTCTAGTATGCAGGTACTAGTTGACAAACTATTACCTGCATACTAGAAATTAAAGAATCAAATCTGCAGAATACAAGGCTTATGACAATACACTACTTACTTGAGATGGAACTTTCTCTGATAACAGGGGATAAAATTGAGGCAGGAAGAGCCTAAAGACCATGTAACACCATTTCTCACTTTGCCTACAGGGTAACCAACCTTTATGGCTTAACTGAGTAAATCAGGGCTACCCACAAATTGTTTCAGTTTCTTGGAGTCTGAGTCAAAGAGCCAAGATATGTCTAATGTGGTAGAAGATTGAGTATTTTGTGATTTTTCCTGAATTTGACTTTGATGTCTTGCCTGTTGTCAGAATGGCAGAGCATTCATGAAATACATTCTCAAGCACTAAAACGTTAAGCATCAATATTTAGCTCTTTTTTTCATTAACCATGTCACTCTACATTACAAAGGGGTGAGATACATAGTGTAGTATGTCTTTGGAACTAACCACAAGCATTCATTCCAATGAAGCATAAAAATTTAAGTAAGCAACCTTATTTCACAGAATATTGATTATCCTTAGAGATCTAATAGATATATGAATAGCTGCGTTGTCTCTCTGAAGGACAAGCAAAGGAGTCCAGAGATTTAAAAAAAAAATAGATCTTTTTTATGGAGGCCCAAGCAATCTTAAATGCATGCACATGTGTGTGTGTATGTATATATATATATATATATATATATATATATATATATATATATATACACATATATATATATGGAAAGTGATAACATGATGCTTTATGTTAAATATAGTTATTCAGCATTAGATCTAATTGCAAAAACTATGACTCTTTTTTGAGCAGGTACTCATCTCTAGGTAGCAGAGAGGCAAAAGATCACTATGTACTTATATAAGCATTCATGGGCATTCTTATCTCAGGGGTAGCAAAAATAGAACAATATATTTATAATTTTCAATTGTTAATAAAATGAATAATAGAAAGTCTGTTGTGAGCTTGAAACACATTACTCGTCTAACTTATTTTGAGAAGTGAAAGAGCTTGCTCTGATGTTTCTTACTGAAAATAACTTTCAGAAAATTATGTTTGAACTACACTGCCCCTATTCTCCTCATCAAATGTGCCTGTGGCAACATAGACTCAGTGAGCTGTTGCATGAAATTTCAAATTTTCAAATACAAAGAATCAGCTTAAATTGAAAGTGCCATGGTGTATATACTTCTATGTGAATTGTCCAACTATGTGATGCAAGATAATCTGATTCCTAGCATATGGAGTATAAATACACCAAGGTGAAATGGTGTACCTGTGAAAAGTGATTTTATTATTTGCACTACCTGAAACACATTTCGATAACTCAAAGTAACCCCTGGAAAATAGTGGTAAAAAGGTATAAACTATGTCTCTGATTAAACTAGTTCATGAAAAGGGCCACCACTTCTCTTCTGGAGTAGGACTTACCACTCCTTAGTCAACTTTTGGCAAAATAGGAACTTTTATTTATTTGTTTCTTTTCACGTGTGTGTGTGTGTGTGTGTGTGTGTGTGTGTGTGTGTGTGTGTGTGTGTGTGTGAAATATAGCCTTGTGGAATGATCATCAAACATTAAAGGAATCAACATCATCTCATGTACTACCTTAACAATGTTTGTGTTTACTCCATATTATTAATAACATGTTAGTATTCTATAAAATTAGCTCCACAACTTCTTTTTCCTAACAAAAACATCTTACGCTTTGACAAAACCTCCCCATTCCTGCTATCTTGTTGCAGAATTTAAATGATTATATTTTAGAGAGCAGCTGTAATCAGGGAAACCACATGCATTTTAAACAGATCAGTGAGTATTGTAAAAACACCAAGTAATTAGAATTCTTCTGAAAACTCTTATCATATACAGTTACTTTGGGGCAAGTTTTGATGAATATATAAGCAGCATTTGTCATTTGTCATGAATGTTATCAACTGGATACAAATGCCCAAGTCGAAAACACTTGGAAACAGCCTATCTTCTAAGTAGGTTAAGCATCCCTTCTAAACCTTGTGTGCATGTTTAATGTACTTACCTCCCCCATTTTAAATAGTACTGGGGAGAATTCTATCTGTGTCAGCGCTTGTCAGAATAATACTTACAAATTCTGCTTCAGCAGAGCTGCTGTGAATGAAGCTGTGAAGTATCTCCTTGCATTACAGCTCTTCATACATCAAAGGCTCCTTTTGAACTGGGTAATTATAGGAGAAAAATATGTTTTAGTGCTACCTGAGAGTTATTACTAATATTATCTTTGAAATGACTAATGATGTTACCTGTAAAGACTGAAAAGAAGACGTATGTAACTTACTTATTAAAAAGATATTCACTAACTAATCCTTGTACACCCTTCCCCAGCACCATTCTTTATTTCCACCATTACAATGATTTTTATATTTAGTGTTTACATATGAAAATGTTTGGAGAACCCTACACATGCTGACTCCCTTCTATTTCACAAAACTTATCTGTCTGTTGCTGGAATTGTGAGTATGCAGTTTAATTATCCCTGCTCTTAGAGTAAAGCATAGTGGCTATGAACCCTAAGACTTGACCAAGATTTGAACAGCACTTCTTTTTCAAAAGAGTGTTTGAAAGAGCTGAGAAAGTGTGCCTGCTGATGACAGAGGGTTGAGAGACTGTAGGGATTTGTGTGTGTGTGTGTGTGTGTGTGTGTGTGTGTGTGTGTGTGTGTGTGTGTGTGTGTTTGAAGTGGTGAACTTATAGATACACTGTATGATTGGCATGGAAAAAAACAAGGCAGAAATTCCATAGTAAACTTCTCTGTAGATGAAGGAATATTATTTAACTGCCTCAACTGTGCAGAGGAAAATGAAGGGCATGCACATCATCTTGTTACTACCTGTTAGGCTGCATCAATAGACTATCAGAGCATCCAGGTTGCAGATGGTGAGGGGCTACCCTTCTTGGAACTATTATACCATACCTGTAACAGAATACTAAGAGGTAGAAAAGCCCCAGGCAGTCAAGATTCCTGCCTTGGGAGCATCTAAGATAGTGACAGATTCAAGGCTGAAACTTTGGAAGAAAAATTCAAAGTTTCCAAAACATAAATGAGCAGGCTAAGAATGTCTTAACCTGGAAAAGAGACACATGCTACAGGGGAACAAATAAACTTGCTGTCTTCCAAAGCTGAAAGCCTCTTACACTGAAACAGGAAGAGTTGAGTTCTCTATGTCTGCAAATTATTATCACTAGGTGGAAATTTTTGTGAGACAGGTGTTTAGCTTCACAAGCAGAGGGAAGACCCAGCTGCTTCCACAGGAGCTATATGACCTGTTTCAGCAGTGGTGAGCTCTCTCTCTCTCTCTCTCTCTCTCTCTCTCTCTCTCTCTCTCTCTCTCTCTGTATGTGTGTGTGTGTGTGTGTGTGTGTGTGTGTGTGTGCTCCTTTTATTTTTTGAACCACAATGCTTTTAATATTGCCCAGACTTGGTTCACTTCAGTTGTATGGGAAAAGGCTTTCTGGTTATGACAATTAATATTCCTGCTCTTTTAATTTCTTTTTAGCAATATAATTTTTATTGGATGTTTTATGTATTTACATTTCAAATGTTACCCTCTTTCCCGGTTTCCCCTCTGGAACCCCACTCTCACATCCTCCCTTCCCCGCTTCTATGAGGATGCTCCCTCTTGTGTGTGCTTCTTTTCCTTTAACTTCATTATATTCGTTGAACCAATATTCTAGTGGGATCTATGATTATAAAATGACACTGGTCTTCTGGTGCCTTAAAAATAATTTGAAGTTTCTGAAGTTTCTGTTGCCCTCATAATAGTACCACAAGTGAAGAAAGAAAGAAAGAAAGAAAGAAAGAAAGAAAGAAAGAAAGAAAGAAAGAAAGGAAGGAAGGAAGGAAGGAAGGAAGGAAGGAGAGAAAGAAAGAGAGAGAGAAAGAGAAAGAGAGAAAGAAAGAAAGAAAGAAAAAGAAAGAGAGAGAGAGAGAAAGGGAAGAAAGAAAGAAAGAAAGAAAGAAAGAAAGAAAGAAAGAAAGAAAGAAAGAGAGAGAGAGAGTCTTTAAAACAATATCTCAATATCTCACTCTCTGAGCCCTACCTCTGTGCAAGTAAATGGTGCCTAGAGCTAAGGAAACAGAGATCATCCCCTAAAGAACACGCAATAAACAATCCATCATTGAACTATGGTTTTGAATTTAAGAAAAGCTATACTCTTCATTCATCTCATTTTGTTTCAATTTTTCTACATCACCTCTTCAATCCTTGCTTACTAACAGACTGATCCTTATCAACCACGTAGGTAAATATTTTTCTTCTACAGATCTATTGACAAGATTTGAAATAACTTCTTCAGCAGTTTGCAGTAACAATTTATAACCACTAGTTTTTGTTTTGTTTTGTTCTGTTTTTGTCACATCTGCCTTGAAAGATGTCACTATTCTCAGACATTATGCAAGCACATCATAGCATCAGTTATAGTGTCAGGCCTTGGGGCCTCCCCTTGAGATGGATCCCACACTGAGCCTGTCGCTGGACTGCCTTTCCCTCAGTCTCTTCTTCATTTTTATCCCTGCAATTCTTTTAGACAGGAACAATTCGGGGTCAAAGTTTTTGACTGTGGGATGACAACCCCATCCCTCCATTTGAGGACCTGTCATTCTACTGGAGGTGGACTCTACAGGTTCCTTCTCTTCACTGTTGGACATTTTATCTAAGGTCCCTCCCACTGAGTCCTGAAGGTCTCTTACCTCCCAAGTCTCTGGTACTTTCTAGAGGATCCCCCACTTCCCATGCCCCAAGATTGAATGTTTCCATTCATTATGCTGGCCCCCAGGGCTTCTCTCCCGTCCCCCTTCAATACCTGCTCATGGTCCCCTTTTCCCCTCCCCCCTCCACTCTCCAACCCAAGTCTCTCCATCTCCTTGCCTCCTGTGATTATTTCCTTCTCCTCCCTAAGTGGGATTGAAGCATCCTCACTTTGACCCTTTGGCTTGTTAATGAATGTTCTTGAGTTCTGTGGATTATGTCCTAGGTATTCTGTAGTTTTTTTGGCTAATATCCACTTATTAGTGAGTACATATCATGCATGTCCTAAGATCAGGAATTGATAAATGTTACCTCACAGAACTGTAAAGCTTCTGTAAAGCAAAAGACACAGTCAATAGGAGAAATTGACAGACTACATATTGGGAAAATCTCTTCACTAACCCCACATCTGATAGAGGGCTTATATCCAAAATATATAAAGAAGTCAAGAAGCTAACCTTCAAAAAACCAAACAACCCAATCAAAAATGGGGTATAGAGCTAAACAGATAATTCACAACAAGGAAATCTCGAATGGCAGAGAAGGACTTAAAGAAATGTTGCAAATTCTTAGTCATCAGAGAAATGCAAATTGAAACAACCCTGAGATTCTACTTTACACCAATCAAAATGGCTAAGATTAAAAACTCAGGTTTTTGTTTGGGAGGATGCGGAGAAAGAGGAACACTCCTCCATTGCTGGTGGGATTACAGATGGTACAACCACTCTGGAAATCAATCTGGGGGTTCCTAGAAAACTGGAGATAGCTCTACCTGAGGACCCAGCTATATCACTTTTGGGAATATACCCCAAAGATTTCCCACAACAGAAGAATGGATACAGAAAATGTGGTTTATTTACACAATGGAATACTATTCAGCCATTAAGAAAGAGGACATCATGAGTTTTGCAGGCAAATTTATGGAACTAGAAAATATTCTGAGTGAGGTAACTCAGACCCAAAAGGACATGCATGGTATGTACTCACTAAAAAATACATCTTCTAAACTGTGGATGTCTCCATTAAATATGCATAAGACAGTGATTCCCTTTTTTGTCTGTTTAGTTGTTCTTTTAATAAAATGTGATACTACTGTCTGAGAACCTGTTTTTTATTTTGTTTTGTTTTGTTTTTTGGATTCTTTTGGTTGGCGTTTTTTGTTTGTTTGTTTGTTTGTTTGGTATTTAGTTATGAGAGAGCTCATCCAAAGGATAGGACTAAAATCATGGATGCCTTTAATCTAATTCTTCCAATTGTATGCTGCTTAATATTTTTGAATGTCTTTTAAGTTTCATTTTCCTCATCTATATGTGTGTGTGTGTGTGTGATTTTTCAAGTTAAGTAACTTATGAAACTCTAAACTTACAAAGACAGTTAAAAATTCTCATGTTCATAGTAGCCTTATTTATAATAGCCAGAAGCTAGAAAGAATCCAGATGTCCTTCACCAGAGGAATGGATACAGAAAATGTGGTACATTTACACAATGGAGTACTACTCTGCTATTAAAAACAATCAATTTATGAAATTCTTGGGCAAATGGATGTATCTGGAGGATATCATCCTTAGTGAGGTAACCCAATCACAAAAGAAGTCTCTTGATATGCACTCACTGATAAGTGGATATAAGCCCAGAAACTTAGAATACCCAAGATACAATTTGCAAAACACAAGAAAATCAAGAAGAAGGAAGACCAACATGTGGATATTTCATTCCTCCTTATAATAGAGAACAAATCACCCATGGAAGGAGTTACAGAGAAAAGTTTGGAGCTAAGTCGAAAGGTTGGACCATCCAGAGACTATCCTACCCGGGGATCCATCCCATAATCAGCCACCCTCCACAGACATTATTGCATATGCCAGCAAGATTTTGCTGAAAGGACCCTGATATAGCTGTCTCGTGTGAGGCTATGTCAGTGCCTGGCAAATACAGAAGTGGATGCTCACAGTCATCTTTTAGATGAAACACAGAGCCCCCAATGGAGGAGCTAGAGAAAGCACCCAAGGAGCGGAGGGGGTCTGCAACCCTATAGATGGAAAAACAGTATGAACTAACCAGTACACCCAGAGCTCTTATCTCTAGCTGCATATGTAGTAGAAGATGGCCTATTCGGCCATCATTGGGAAGAGAGGTCCCTAGGTCTTGCAAACTTTATATGCCCCAGTACAGGGGCATGCCAGGGCCAAGAATTGGGAGTGGGTGGATAGGGGAGCAGGGCAGGGGAAGGGTATGGGGAACTTTCGGGATAGCATTTGAAATGTAAATAAAGAAAATATCTAATAAAAACTCAAAAGATTTAAAAAATAAACACACACACACACACACACACACACACACACACATCTCAGTTAAAGTTTGCTGACCAATTGCAGTAAATCCTCACAAAGAGGAGAATAAACATATGCTAAGTAGAACTAAGAAAGAAACAATATCCTTGGGAGAAGGTTGGCACAGGCAAACAACCTCGAGAACAGAGATAGCACTGGATCCCTTGGAACTTTGCAGTTTGAAATGCTAAATGAAATCAAAAGAAAAATAACACATTATTGTAATATGTTTATGAATCAAGCATTTTCAATACAGAGCCAAAAAACCGTGTGTACAAGCCCCTAAGATATTATTATATTATTATATTATATTATATTATATTATATTATATTATTCTCTGTGAGAAACATTAACTGATCCTCTCAAGCTGGGTCCTATGCAATTCAGATCATATTGTTGATATACAGGTGGTTGTTTAAAAAGAGCTTTACATGCGTCTGTGACTATAGCTTGGCCTTGTTATGTACTGGCATATATGATATTCTGTGAGAGAAATACTAAGACTCATGTCTGACGACTTTTTTAAACTACATACAATAACAGTTATTGTATGGACATCGTGGATTTTTTCCAGGATGATGGTATATACAGTTACAGTTTTGTATCTATATACAATGACATTGGTAAAAATTTAAGTGTTTTCTTTACTTGTATATCTTGTTTAAAAATGATTTATCCAGATCATCATTAAAATCAACATCAAGAATATATAAAATCAATTATTCAAAATTGTGGAATGACTTCATCCACTTATTTGCTTCATGCATCACTACTACATTCAGTGCACTGAAGCAATTGATTGTTTGAGTATAAAGGCCATTTTAAAAACCAGTTTACAAGACAAATATAAAGACTGCGTGTTTTACTCTCCTATCATGTTTGTTTTGTTTGACTTTGTAACCTGTGTTTAATTTCCTGATGATACACAAGTCTACACTTGCTCTGCATCTTTGTAATAAAATCCTTTTGAGAAAGGCCAAATAGTAATACTAGTTTAAAGTTAAGCTGATACAAATAGTAACTCATTTTTATGTAAGAGAGATGTCCTGGGTAATTGAAATTATTTGATAGTTTCAGAGACTCCAAATGATGGAGATTATTTTGAAGTGTGATTAATATTTTCCTGCCATTTTAGAAGGTTATGTTGAATACACTACAGTTTTTCCTCATAATTTTGGTCCTATTCTCAGCACCAATTATTGTATTAGGCAGCAATTGTACCCTCGAGGGATCAGAACACAGAGAAGAATGTTTTTTTCCTCCCATTAAACGAATGCAGACTTGTATGGTTTTTAAGTTCTGACTTTATTATGCCATTTTCATGGACTCTTCTGCTGTTTATTTTTACAACTTATTGGTCTTCTTGTGATATGACCTCTACAGACAAATTCTCTTCCTTTTCATCTCTAATTTCCTAAGGGATAGAGCTGATGGCTCAATACTTTAGAGAACTTTTGTCAAAAAGCAGTTAGTTCTCTAGTGACAGAGGGACAAAAGTCAGTAGTAGTGAGGAGGTGACTATGAGAAGGGTACAAGGTATATATGTAGGAAATGTAATAAAAAACCTGTCATCCTGGATGGTAACATAATGCTCAGTTATGTTTTCCATGACTTTTCCTTTCTAGTAATTACATTTCTTTTTGACAATCTCAGATATATGTGTATATACTACATTCTCGTTACTCTGACCAGCCCTCAATTCCCTTATTTTCCTTCCAAATATGTCAAACCCCTTTCTTCCCTACAGGTCCTTTACCCACAAACATGCCTTTTTTTTCTGACCCAATGATTTTAACCAAGCCCCTCTATGAAGTCACAGGTTTAATAGCTATTCCTTGAATTCTTGAAGACAATGTCTATCTCTCCCCTAAAACCCATTAGCTGCCAATACTTCAGCATGGAAGGTAGGTTCCATAAACCCCTTCACAACCCACAATTGGCTTTTGACAACCCTATCTTGTGCAGGCCCAGTGCAAGCAACCATGGCTTCTGTGAGATCATGCATGCAATAGCTGTGTAGTGTCTTGAAGAGAGCATTTCATAGCCCCTCTCTCTCTCTCTTCTGGCTCTTACAATAGTTCATTCTCTTCTGCAGTTTCTTGTACCTTAGAGAGTGTGGCATAAATGTATAAAGCTTGTTTAATGCTGTGTATTCACCTGTCACTTATTCTCAGCATCTTGGTCAGCCATGAGACTCTGCATTTATCTCCATTCATTACAAAAAGAAGCTTTTCTAATTAAGGAAAGATGAAAGTGGCATTGTCTGTGGGTATAAACATAGATATTTAGAATCAGTTTGGTGGTATATTAGTTTATATAAACTATAATGGTTCCCTTCCTCTGGTCAATAACCTATCCAGTCCATGGTTTGTTCGGTTTTGTTTATTTTTTGACAAAGTTTATAGTGCCAAATGAAAGCATTAAAAAAGCAGCTTTCTTTCAATTTTTGAAGCCTTTAACCAGCCAAATTTAAGCAGAATTAGTGTAACAATCTTTAGCTTGGTTGATTGTGGTTTTATAGAGTAATCATCACAGAAGTCAAACTTCTTGTGAAACGGGTACAATGGACTGAAAACTTGACTTTCAGATAAAGCACAGCATAGCCATATGGTTCTTTGCTTATTTTTTAAAGATAAATTATGTTGTGCTCTTTTTTCTTCTGTGTAGGGTAAGATATACCCTAATGAACACATTACTCAAAGCAAAGACTCTGATAAAGGCAATTCTATATTTACTTTCTTTGTAGTGATAGTGATGAAACCCAGAGCCTTACTTGAGCTAACTGCCTTTGGTTTTGCTCCTTGCATATCCTATACACGGTCCTTGCATATTCTACATACAGTACTGTGTACAACCTTATATATTTGTTACTTTTCTATTGCTCTGATAAAATATCATAACAAAGGATACTAAGAGAAGCAAGGGTCTATTTGGACTTTATGGATCCAGAGGGATAAAATCTCTCAACATCATTACAAAGAATTGTGGCAGCAAGCAGGTATGGATGATGAGAGAAAGCTCTTATCTCCAACCTTAAAAAGTGAACTTGTAATAACACATAACCTTGAAACTTCAAAGCCGACCTCCAGAGACATACTTCCTAAAGCAAGGTCACACCTCCTAAACCTACCAAGGCAGCACCACCAACTGGGGACAACGTTTTAAAGTGTCAAAGACCACAGGGGGCATTCTCATTCAAACTATTTCTGAGCATTACTTTAATGCTTTTTTCATGCCAAATTTGCCAAGATCTGCACAGGTATGTCATGTTCTCAGCGAGTCTCATAAGTGCAAGTCTAGATTTCTCAAAACAGTGAATGAGTTTTGTGAAAGGTACTTTCAAATAAAATTTAAATCCTTTCAATAATATAGTCTACTAACATATTTCAAATTACTTCTTCTACCTCAACAGGCTTGTAATAAAGTTTGGTGAACACCTCTGTTGAACCAAATTAAAACTTTCACATTAAAAAAAAAAAGACTTTTTACCAGGAAGAAACTAGACATATTTATTAATTACAATCATGTTTGCACTTTTACAAAAAAAAAAAAACATGATTATGTATTTGGTTGAACCAAGTCTCCTTGACTTTCTAAGTGGCATCATTGCCTAGCTAAGTGATATTATACACTTGAATTTTACATATATAGGTCATTTGTTCTCGTGTAGTGTACAGTTCCAAATAGACATGAACCTTACTTTAAATTATAATAAGGTGGCATTTTTTTTCTAAAATTGTTGCAGCAGCCTTGGCTAGTAGGTACAAATACTGCCACACAGAGAAGTTTAGCTAATATAATTTTAACAGTTTTTTAATTTGTAAGTATTAGTAGTATATCCTTATAAATAACAGATAACTCCCCTCACCCCATATCATTTTAATGACGTCTATATTGTATGGTCTTCCTTACAGGAATCTCAGCATCTGACTCCAGGATTTACCTTACAAAGTAAGTGGGTTTTGTTTTCCAATTCCTTCTTATGCCAACCATTCACATTCTTACTTCCCTTACTTTCCCCCTCTTTTCTGCTTAATGTTATTAAGACATAAGGTAAATGAGGAAAATACCTAATTAAAAATATTTTAAAAAAAGACATAAGGGAATGATGGTAACGAAAGGTTACATTGGGATTGACTGTTCTTGTTCCTATTTTTCATCTACTATTATGACAGAAGGCTATGAAATCATCCGGTAGGGCTGCATGCTTAGAAAATAATTTCCTTGTGATACTTGTTTGAGAGTAAGAGCATGAATAGTAATTGTTTGTGTCCATTCTATTTAGAGTGGAGCGACCCAAGCAGCAGAGCTTCCACAAAGTCAGTACCACTCAAGTCGTGAGTATTTGTCCTCCCAAAATACAGTGCTGAGCTGCTATTCCCTTGTGTTTTCTTTATAATTATGAAACTTTACTCCTATTTTCAAGTTAGTGAGGCAGTAATCAAATTCTTATTCCCTTTGTACATGCCAGTTGCTATAACATATATACCATAAGCTGAGAAGTTTATCAGTAGAAGACATGGATTCCTAACAGTTCTAGATTCTAGGAAGTCAGAGTTAAAGTCAGAGGTATCTGTTGAGATAGCCTCATATTGTAGAAGTGCCAAGAGCCTCTCTGAAACAGCACTTAGAAAGACACAAATCCCATTCATGAAGGTTCACCTTTGTGACAGAATTATCTCTTCTGCCTCCTAGTACTTGTTACCTCCTGGGGAAGGATGGCAAATATACATCTTCAGTAGACACAATCATTTATACCAAAGTACCTGTGGTCAGCAAGTAAGAGTAAAAATAAATGTGTAATAGGGTATCTAATGATGTAGACATTTCAGGTCAATACCTGAAAACAACTGTTACTTTAGTGAAAACAGTCCAAACATTGGTTTTTCACATTGTAATGGGGTATTGAGCTTCATGTAACTTCAATACAACTGCCTGTCCAGCTACTAGGAAGGACAAAGAATGGACAAGAAAGACAATGTGACTTGCAAGACTCCACTGTTTGTAGATGATCTGTCATCTGTGTGTTATAGCCAAATAAGAACAGTCAAGAAGGCTGAGAAAAATATGCAGAGTCCAAGGGTGATGTTTAGAAGTCAGAGCCTTGCAATTCATTCTGCATTGTCTTCATTTTTTATTAATGTCAACCAGAAGAGGAGTTTATAGAAAACCAATTTCCGCAGATTAACTATTGTAGATTTTTTAAAATATCCATTTGCCCAAGAGTACATCAATGGAGTGTTTCTGTCCTAACTTCTTTCATTCCTAATAAAGAAAATGGAAGTTGACTTTTCTGTGTAATACTATGCACTTGAAATTTTTGAAAATGAAATAATTTATGACACACAAGTGGTCTAATGACACACTTGAAGTGAATTGCTCACCTATTGGAAGATCATGAGTAATTGCATAAAACAACTGGGACTGTCTCCAAGTCAACTGAGACATTGACATAGCCAGTGGTACTTCCACTCTATCTTCTTGTTGCATTGTGGTAATTAAAACTCAAATCACTGACTTGAACACCAGTCCTTTACTGTTGTTGTTGTTATTGTTGTTTGTGTTTGATTTTTGCAACTGACCTATACCTTGTGATTAAAAGCTAAAATTTAACAACCAAAAGACCTTGGTTTCACAATTCAAAACAAAACAAAACAAAAGAATGGAATAATAAAACCATGCTTTTGATGTAATGGCCACATTAATGGGCATGCTGGAATCAAATTGTCTCTGATACTGTGCATTTCATGTTTTTACATTAATCACATTAAATGCCCCTTCTGTTTTTATGAATGAGCCACAGATCTTATTTCCTTATTGCCACTCCTAAATTACCATCTTCCTACTAAAAATAATAAGATACATAAACACATTTTCAGGAAGTCAATACAAGTTTGCAAACAAGGAAGAATATATAATTGTACTTTAATAGCAATATGATGTTACTCCTAAAGCTTGTATGCTATAATTCCATTGTGAAATATGCTGTTTACCGAATAGGACAGAGATTTAAATATTCTGATAGTCTATACCTAACACAAAGAAATGTATCAAATGTGACTTAAAGTTGGAGGCTGCATTTCAGAAAATAGCATTTACTGCAGAGCATACAGTGAAGATGGTAAGATGAAAATTCTCTGTAATAAGTATCAGTAAGACTTGTGGGTACTAAGTCCATTTTATGATTGAGCCTCCTCCAAGTATGATCCATCAGACTGTATTTAGAAACTTTCCTTCTTATGGGAAGATATTGGTTTAGTACAAAGGATGTCAGAGCCATAATTGTTTTTATTTTAGCTTTCAAATTCTTATCAGTTCACTTCTTCTTATTATTATTATTATTATTTTCTCATATTTTACCTTGGTATACTATTAAGAAAACTTCTGGAAGGAATGGATACAGAAAATGTGGTACATTTACACAATGGAGTACTACTCAGCTATTAAAAAGAATGAATTTACAAAATTCCTAGGCAAATGGATAGACCTGGAGGGCATCATCCTGAGTGAGGTAACCCAATCACAAAAGAACTCGCACAATATGTACTCACTGATAAGTGGATATTAGCCCAGAAACTTAGAATACCCAAGATATAAGATACAATTTGCTAAACACATGAAACTCAAGAAGAATGAAGACCAAAGTGTGGACACTTTGCCCCTTCTTAGAATTGGGAACAAAACACCCATGGAAGGAGTTACAGAGACAAAGTTTGGAGCTGTGACGAAAGCATGGACCATCTAGAGACTGCCATACCCGGGGATCCATCCCATAATCAGCTTCCAAACGCTGACACCATTGCATATACTAGCAAGATTTTGTTGAAAGGACCCAGATATAGCTGTCTCTTGTGAGACTATGCCAGGGCCTAGCAAACACAGAAGTGGATGCTCACAGTCAGCTATTTGATGGATCACAGGGCCCCCAATGGAGGAGCTAGAGAAAGTAACCAAGGAGCTAAAGGGATCTGCAACCCTATAGGTGGAACAACAATATGAACTACCCAGTACCCCGCCCCCCAATCTCGTGTCTCTAGCTGCATATGTATCAGAAGATGGCCTATTAGGCCTTCAGTGGAAAGAGAGGCCCATTGGTCTTGCAAACTTTATCTGCCTCAGTACAGGGGAACGCCAGGGCCAAGAAGTGGGGTTGGGGGGGGGAGAGGGGGCGAGAGTGTGGGGGGGACTTTTGGGATAGCATTGGAAATGTAAATGAAATAAATACCTAATTAAAAAAGAAAAGAAAAGAAAAAGAAAACTTCTAGGATTTTCCATTTGGCAGGGTAATCCTGAAGGTGATTAGGAACATTCTGAGTGTAGACTAACTGCCAAAGTTTAGAAGTTGGTCAAAAGTAACTCTTAAAACAAGCAAGCTATGAGAAACACCCATTCAAGGTCAGCAAATGTCTAAGGAATGTGACCTACTGCTTAGTACCGCAGCAAGAGATTAGAGCCTTGGACAAGAGAATTCCTTAATTGCTGAGATAGTCTATTCATTTTCCTCAGCTTGATTTGCTTTCCCTGGTTGACAAGATGCAGATCTTCCATTCAAGTACGGATTGTTTATAAGAACTGCACATGTGGGCACTGATCCAGTGATCATTCACCTCTATGCATTTGAGTGCAGGCTTGCAACTACCTAGTTTCACTATTTGTCCTTGTCATTTGCTACTCTTGCCTTGAGTAAACCCAAACACTTAATTGGCCTTCTGGAGAAGTAGGTATACTTGCTATACTTTCTTGACATATAGTGCTTCTACCTGCTCCAATTAAATCTATAAATTTTCATTAGACAAGAGAATCTGACTTTGAGAATTTAGAAGTCAGTTCCACTGTAGTCATGGTATTTTGTTTAGGGGGGGGAGGGAGGGCACTGGATGTAGAAGATGTGAGTTTAAGTCATAATGTAATTTATCTTTATTTTAAAGTTCAAAGAATCTCTTAAAAGAAATTAAGCAACTTAATGAGAAAATGTGTATACACATATATACCCCCCACAAAAGCTTGTTAGATTTTAAATATAAGTATACACTTTAGTAATTATATCTAACTACATAAACTAGTGTTTAACTTTAATCCTTAATAATTTTTAGAGAGTTGAAGACCCAGCAGTCAGACACCCCCACTGCCAGTGCTCAGAGAGTCTGAGTTATAATCATTAAAATACTCTGACTCATATCTTCTAAATCTAACACTTCTAATCTCTTACAGAAATGTTTGTTGTTACCCAAAGAGGAAAACGCATGAGTGTTAGATGGTCAATTTTTTCAAGAATATAGGAGTTATATATTTAACATGAGTATCATGTACATTCTCTCTCTATATATATATATCAGTTACTAGATTCAGTCTCTCAGTGGACACATCAGATATCATGTTACTTTACAGATTCTTAAGGAACCTATTAAGGGCCAATAGAGGAGAAAACAAAACCTGGATTTTCTTTGCATGGCCTCATCAAATTAATCATCATATATCATCAAGTCCATTCCACTACTACATTCTTACTTGCCTTTCTTTGCCTCCTTATACTTGAATTTGAAAAAGCATTTAAAACAACAACAACAACCACACTATCAACAACAACAGAGGAAATATATTCAGTTTCCCTAAAAAGAATTCTAGATGGGTTCTATGAACCTATAATTGTCCATTCAGTTAGCCTTTGATCTCAGTTTTTCTGTGAGTACTGTTGAGAAGACAGCAACTCCAAATATCAAATTCCTTTGTTAAACTTGGTTATTCACATTTGGATTCTGCCCAATTGGAAACCATCCAGAAACCCTCTTATCCAAGCAACTCTATGTTTTAAGACATTGTTATTGACAATGTCTGGAGAGTTTCCATACAGGCCCCAATATAAAGTCAGATATAATCATGATGCTTTTTTCCTGCCATAAAACCAGTACCTTTGCTTATAGTGTTGACTATGTGTCTGAAAACACCAACCATAAATCCAGAGACCTGATGATGGGTAATGTGAAATCAGATTTACTGTGTCTGTCTACAGTTTCCATATGTGTAGTTAATATGTTTATTGCATGAAAAACACATGCATGTAGTTCTAGGTAGTAGGAAAGGGAGCTATGCTATTACATAAATGGCAGAAACCTTAAATAATGACCATTGTATTTTGAGCTTATCTGTCAAAATGATCTTATCCTTATCCCAAAGCTATAATACAGTCTCTGTCCCTAAAAATTATTCAGCCCGCTTGGAAGATAAATTAACCATGCACCCTTATCTCAAAGGGACATTTGGCCTCCAGAGAAATATTCAGGTAGTACTGTTTTTCAGATAAAACAATGTGAAGTTAGGCTAAGAGCCTGTGTATTTAATTCTTCCTCACTTTCTACAAGTCTGGATTGTTCTTTTCCATTGTGATCTGATGAGTTCAGGAATTTGATATAACAAATTTGACCTTGTTGGCACATGCCTATAATCCCAGAATGTAGGATGTAAGAGTGAGAGGATCAAGGTTGGATGTCAGCCTGGGCAAAATGAAACTCTGTCAAAAATAGTTAAAGAAAGAAAGGAAAGGGAGAGGTAGGCGTATATAGGAGAGAGCATGCATGCATATTGGTTTTTATATCATGATACAAACCTTTAAGGAAACTGGCAGAGCTGGCTTATAGGAATGGGCCCCACAAGAAATTATACCCCTTTGCTTTGTAAGATACAAAACTGAAAAAAATTGCTTTATTTAACTCAACTATCATCATCTCTAAACTTTCTCTAAATGTTATGAAGATTTCATTACCATAGAGAATAGCAAGTTTATGAGAATGTGTCTTTCAGAGTGTTATAACCGATAGAAACAAAACATTATTTTTTAGATGAATTTTCACCAGTTGAACAACAAAAACACCCTCACATTCATTATAGCTATGACCATACTCCTGCTAGAACTTTCATCATCAAAAATGTTTCCTTTGAGGATTTGATTTGAGATTTATGAACTGCTCTGCCTTATTGCACAGCAATAACCCACATTCTCTAGCAATTTCAGATATTCCTCCTTAAGTAGGTATTTTGTCTGCTACTTGAATGAAATTTGGTAGCAACATAGCTGTGTTATAGCAGAAAATATATTATTTTCTAATCTGATTAATGCTTAATCAAACCACACGATTTGGTTCCTGACATATAGCAATGCTAATAATCACTTTGAGTTAATCCAACACTTTATTTCTGTGAAAAATCTGGTAACCTCAGTGAGTTTCAGTAGTTGTAGACATTCAGATTTTTGAGCTAAAACAAACAAACAAAAAACAAAGCCAAACATTATTTTAAATGCTAACACTTGCTTTTAACCTGTCTTGTATGCCTGTGTCTCACATCTTGCCAACCTCTCCAAAGGACTTAATATATTTTTGGAAGTTCTCCACTGCATCAGGAACAGCCACCTGGGTGCAGAGAAAACAAAATTTGGCAGTCTGTTCAAGCTGTGAATTAAAGGTAATTCACAGTTTGAAATGAAGCAGCATGAGTTCCTTAAGAAAAGCAATCAGACATTAAGAGGATTTTTTATTGAAGGTTGTATATTGGCCAATGTTTCAACAAGCAAAATTGGCATTTGGAAGGTTCACATCAAGACATGCTAAAGCTGTTGTGGCTTGATAGGTGCCAAGACTGAGACCTGGGGATCCTTTAAAAGGAGCTAGAGGTTTCTACTTTCACCATCAGACATTAATGTACTTGAAAGATCATGTTTTATTTCTGTGGTGTTGTTCAAAGATCCAACATTATCATAGCCTTTGAATATTTTACATGGATTTTTGAGATGTCTGTATAGTTAGAAATACACTTTTTTATTTCTCTCTCTGAGAAAAATTGAGTACCTCTTCTACTTCAGTTATATTCATTCATTCATTCATCCATTCATCTCTTAGGGCTTCCATTTATTTCAACAAATATGTTTTCAACACATAACACATACTATGTGTATCTCTGGGTCACATATTTTAACTCAGGCTAAATGCCACCCATCTTTCTCTCAATAAGCTCACAGTCTCCGAAAAATTAGACACTAGTAACTCAACCAGTTAATACTTATGGAGTACCTAATATGTGCCAGGTCTTTCCGTTCAGTCTTTCTATGTACAACAAGCCCATGGTGTTGACCATAATTAGCAAAGCAGAAACCAAAGCTCAGAGTCACTGAGTAAGTTTACCCAAAGCCACTCTTGCAAAGGGCAATGATGAACCTGACTGCACGCATGTGCCCCTTTTACATTAAGGCCTAGCTTTGGGCACTTTGGAAGTAGCCATTTGAAGTCAGGTAATTCCTTGTCCAAGAATTAGGCATAATCTCAATTTAGACCTTTATGGTAGCTAACACTTTAATTGAAATCAGGGATCTTCATTGTACTGTTGAGCTCAGTCTTCCATCTACTGTTTCTACTATGCATGCTAATGGGAAACTCTGGAGGCAGATGTTTCTTCATCTCAGACATTGTAGAGAGATTATATCACAAAGACTGTAAAATGTCCCCTACAGTGAAACTGAAGGATCCATGCCTGCAAGGGACTTATGTCACCATGAAAAAGCCACACAAGATGGATTGTTATGGCATGTGATGCAAACAACATTTCTCTCTGGAAATCTACATTTTTCATATTAACGCAAAACAAGTATGGAACTAGTGCATGGGCCAGGTTTATGAGATGTTTAATCATTGCCTTTCATTCCTAGCAACCTGTTTGATAATTGGAAAGTTGTTTTACATTCTCATCGTAGATTTTAAAAAAGATTTCCCATCTGTTATCAACCATAGTGACATATTTTAGCGTTTCCATCAATGTTTTGAATTGTAACTAGGATTGAAGTAAATAATACTGTTAGTATACACAAAATTATTAACAGTCAATATTTAAAATAATTTTAGTTGCATAATTAAATGGAATATAGTGATAACACATACATGCTTGCTGCATACATGCACATACATTCTGTGTTCCAGAATGAGGGCCTGTTAATGCTGTCTGATGTAGTAAGATGAATGTGGGTACATTCATCTCTCTTTTTCACTTACTAGATTGTAAAATACAGTATCAGAGATGGGTTTAATGTGATCTGTGACTGATAACTTTAAAGCACTTCCATCCATTCTATTAGCCTTCTGTAAGTGATTAGAGCAGTGGCAGGGCAGTGGTGGAGCACACTTGATCCCAGCACTTGGGAGGCACAGGCGGGCAGATTTCTGAGTTTGAGGCCAGCCTGGTCTACAGAGTGAGTTCCAGGACAGCCAGGGCTACACAGAGAAACCTTGTCTTCAAAAACCAAAAGAAAAAAATGTAATTAGAGCAGTTTTATTAAAGACCATGTAGGAAGAGACCAGACATGGGAGTGCAAGATACCTGCTCAAATTCTCCTAAGAAGTAGCCAGGGGTAGATGTGAAGACAATATTTGACCATTAGAATATTCTGCCTTCTTCCCAGATTTCTCAAATGACTACAAGTCCAGAGCTCAACAATCAGAATTCTAATAAGTCTTCCAATCCCAGGTGAAAAAAATATGGTAGCAGAATAGAAATTAAAGAAGGGGGGGGGGGAAGAGAAGGAGGAAGAGGAGGAGGAGGAAGAAGAGGAGGAAAAATCCAACTGAGGCTAGACAGATGACAAGAACTATCTATCTTTCCTACTTCTAGACTATCTGTTCTGCTTTCCCATCCTATGAAGCATCACAGGGCACTATTGGGAATGTCATGCTTAAAGGTCTTGCTTTTGACAACTTTTTTAAAGGTGCCAAAGCCTTCGAGTTTTACTGACAAATGGGGAGCAGCTTGGGTAGAGTACCACATATGCATGCACAATTATAGCTGGAAGTCAGTTGGAAAATCAGAAAAAATGCTGGTCTGTGTGGTTAATCCATTTCTATTTACAATGAGTTCAAAAAGAGAAAAGTCTCAAAGCTACCTGATTTACATCCACAAAGATGCTGCCAAGAGAATAAAATAGGATTGTATTTGCTACCCATGGGATATCTATACCTGTAACTTGGCAGGACAATATTTTATTGCACTGCCATATCCTTTTTTTGTTTTATTTTTATTAGATATTTTCTTTATTTGCATTTCAAATGTTATTCCCTTTCCTGGTTTTCCCTCTGAAAATCGCCAATCTCCTCCCACTCCCCCTGCTTGCCAATCCACCTACTCCTGCTTCCTGGCCCTGTCATGTCCTTGATGAAGGAACCAGACATAAAAGAGTGGTGTTGAAAGGAATGATGAGTATAGGGGTAGAATGTAACGACTTATGAACAATAACTCCGCTAGCCTCCTTACTTAATTTTTTAACTTACTTGATTCTGCAAAATGTTGCCTACATTCAAAAACAATAATCCAGAAATTTCCAGAAAGTAACTTTCATTGGTTATATAGTTTAAAATAAAGAAAATAAACTATATATCAGTAATGTGCTTAAATAATTACATCTAACTCTTGTGGTTACCTACTAACTTACATGCACTGTGACAAATAGTTTACAAATGTAGAATAATTCTTCTTAACCGCAATGTAACAAGATGTTGATATAATCAAATCAGTATCAGTCCAATGATTGTCCTTCCAGGTCTCTGAAATGTCCAAACATGCATGTTTACATAGTCAGTGCTGCTGCTAATGTGGAAGTCAAACCTACCTAGTACAGTGGTACTAAGCCATATTACAGACTCACAGGTTCATGTTACTGTATGCTCATAATATTCTGAGAGGTAGGTATGATTTAACAAATTTTATGGAGAAGGAAATTTCATCTCAAAGAAATTAAATGACTTTCTGAAAAATCACAGAAATTCATCTCACAGAAATCACGGAATTACTTTTTAAGGGAACTGAAATTTTACTCTAAGACTCTTGAATTTAGAACTCAAACATCTTGTGGTGTATTAGCTCACCCATATAAGGTTACAATTTAATTAACTGTTATTATTTAGTGTTATACAATGTTTGTAATTGTTGCATTTGAACATTTCTAAATTCTCCATGTCTAGAGGTATGGCCTCTACTTCTGGGAGTCACTCAAATTTGACCTCTCAAGTCCTCTCTCTCAACACCCAGTTGAATTCACTCTGTGCTTTTCTTAGCATTTGTCTCTTCTTTAAAAATGAAAAAAAAAACAAGCAAATATGATACATTATTTAGACTCTTTGAGGGCTTCATTGCTTTCAGATAAGTCCAAGTACAGGCTTTGAAGTCAACTAGAATCAGATAGGTTGGATGAAGTTTCCAAGTTCACAGATAGTAGTATTGCTAGTGACTCAGTCCTATGCTCTCTTTGCTGTTCAACATCATGTTTTACAAGTGTTGTGTCAAAGTGCTTGCAAACAGGGGATCAGCTGGCAATGCTGTCAAAGGACAAGAGATTTAAATCTATAATGACATGTGCTACCCCTGCACCCATCCGGTTATATATTTCCAACATGTTTCTAAATATTTAAACATTTTTCATAAAGAGTACACATTCCCATTCTATTAGTCACATTGAATCATTATTTAATATAACGAAGTGTCAAGCACTTGCAGAGTAATCTGAGTTAAAAATATCACATAACCATGTGATTTTTACAAGTTTATACAAGTTCATGGTTATATGAATGGTAGTTAGAGTTGGGCCTGCTTTTATCTTCATTGTTTTGCATGGTGCTTTTTATTTCTGAGATTGAAGAGGACCTAAAAAGTGACCTGACTTACCCTTTACTAGTAGATTAAAATTCCAGCTTGTAGCTATGGTAACTGTACCTTGAAAATTAGACCCTGACAGAGTCATTAAGAAATTTAGAAGTGCACAGTTGGTGTGAACTTTGAAAAAAATAGATGGCGTACAACAAGGAAAGCCTCTTAATGAAAATAATCCATGTGTCAATTGATTAAAATATTAAGTTTATGTGTGTTAGGGAGAGACAACAAAGGTTATATATGTGTTGGGTTTTTATTAAGTGTTTAAAAAAAGGATTGACTTCAGTTTGAAGCAAGTTCTTTTCTCCATGAAATTTAAATCAACTTCAGCTCAATTTATGCTATTCAGAAAGAACCATGTTGTTCAGTATTCATGGTGGCAGGAAGCCAAGATGCAGAGTAAAGATGTAAAGCTAGAAAAGGTACTGCTGGAGGTATATCCCAGGAGAACTTCACTACCCCAAGGACTTAAATGGCAGGTACAGTTAATGCACAGACTGCTGTGTCTAGGCATTTGGGTACTTGTACAATGTGGAGAAGCAGCTTGACAGATTTTCTGCTCAAGAGATCTAGTCACTGATGCCACTGTAGTATAAAGTCCTATGACTGATCTCCAAGTCTGAGAAATAAAAAAAGAAATATGATATATTTTACTTCTCGAGAAGATAAAGAACTGAGACAATGGTAATTTTAAGATTTTCATTATACCTTTCTGCCCAAAGGAAACATGGCATTTGAAGCCTCTGCATTGAGTTGCAAATGCATCCCTGGTTCCAGGGCTCCAAGGCAACATGTTTTTGTTTCTTTAGAGCAGTGGTTCTTAACCTTCTTAATGCTGTGACCCATTAATACAGTTCCTCATGTTGAAAGGACACCCAAACATACCATTATTTTCATAGCTACATCATAACTACAATCTTCTGTTATGAATCACAATGTAAATACCTGTATTTTATGATGATTTTAGGCAACCCCTGTGAAAGGGTCATTAGACTACCAGGGGTTGTGACCCACAGGTTGAGAATCTCTGCTTTAGACCCTCTCTTTTCTCAGTGACATTTTACTTTTATGTCCTGGTTGTATTAAAATAAAAGATAAGACAAATTAAATGCTAGGTTTGATATCGCATGTTTCATATCCACTATCAAATTAACTGGTTACAATTCAATGGTATGCATTCATTGCTGTCACCCACACTTCACTGTCGAATAACTAATGTTCATGTATTAAATCTCAAATTATTATAGTTCATAACAATGATTCCATGAATTTTCCTGTGTTTGACTGGTTCTAAAATAGCTCTTATAACCTGTCCTTCCTGGCTGCTCATACAATTTTTAAACCCAGAGTCCACTTGAACTCAATTGTCCTGGATGGTGGCAATACCTCTTCTAGATAACACAGGCAGATAAGCGAAAACAGTGGAGAACAATAACTTGACCAAAAACATTTTGTGTTCTAAACCCACTGCTGTAATCATTTTTGAGCCATAATTTATTGCTTGGTTCATATACTTGTGAATGACTACATTTGAAATATCATAATAAGAGAGTTGCCAAATTTCTAATGAGGTAAACAATCATCTTTAAATGCATAAGGGAAATCATCTGAATACAAAGTGCAAAGAAAGTTTCATTCTGTGAAATAATCAGTCTGTCCCCTTGCCTTGTCACATTGTTCCTGATTCCACATATCTGTCCCTGTTTCTGATTCTGCCTTTAATTATTATCAGGCTTCACGAGGAGCCCCTGAGAAATAAGCTCCCTTTTTGCTGGGAGGAAAGATAAAGTCATATTTAAATAGGCTTTAAAAATAAGAATGGAATCTCCAAAGACATACACTGTAGAACACACTGTATATCAAAATATATAAGTGCGTAATTGAAACTGACATAGTAAACATATTGCTGACTGAACTATGAAAAATAATCCACTAAGGTGCTATTTCCCTATTCCTAAGTACTCAGTAGAGTCTATTGTCATAAAGTGGATGTACACTGTTTAAAAATATTTGTGTGTATTTTAGCATGTTTTCTTTAGGCCCAATAGGATATGCTTTTCTCCTCTAGTTAGAAAAAGTACACAGTAAGAAATTTAGCTAAGTGGCATATTAAGTAAAGGTCTAAAGTAGTTTTAGAAGATAATGATTTTGAGCAAAGCAATGTCTTTAGCAATTTGATTCTGAACGTGACATAAATTAACTTCGTAGAGTAAAATCAAAAGAGGTTCAATTAAATCTTTCTAGCCTACCATATAACTTGGCATTTCACACCCAGAGCAGTCACTACTGACAGCTTTATTATGAGCCTGAAGTCATACGCAGAATAAGTATACTAGTGTAAATAAACAAATTATAGTGTTCTTTTCTGTAAAAGTCCTAAAAGCCCCATTAAAATATGATTGAGTAATAGCTGTTCTTAAGCGGGCACCTTTCTATTGCTTTCACTAAAAATTATAGGTCTGAACTAAAGTAGTGTGGTTTTTTAAATCCTATCTAAATTAATGTTTATTGTTTCTTAATTCAGTGTAGAAAAATTGATGAGGTCTTCTCTACGAGAGAGAGAGAGATAATAGATGAGATACCTTATTATGCACATTGTAAACATTTAAGAACACTTTTGCTCTAAAGTTATTAGGTAGTTTCTCAAGTTTTAGCATATAGCATAAGACCGTTTGTTAATTGCACAGTGGCAGCGATCCATTGATGCAAAGATTTGGAAGCATAGCTTCCTATAAGTAGAATTTCACTGTTTTTTTTTTAATAGAAAGCAAACAATAAAGCAGATGAACTGTTGCAAATGTCTGTTTGAAAAACAATTTGAGAAAGTACACATGCATGTGCCTACCCTCTTATGCTGTAGACTGACTGCATAATGTTTGTTATTGAAACATTATGATGCATAATTTTATGAGAGAGAAAAAGAAAAGCTGTATATACGTGTTTTTTTCCATTTGACACAAAGCTGTCACAAAGATTCTAGCATATATTTTCAAATATATAAATAAGTACGTTTTCACCCTTAAAAATAATCCTTCACTTTGAAAATAGTTTGCCACAGGTTTCCTGTAAATTCTAAGCCCATCTCATGTGTTTACAAACTGCCTTAGTTTTCAAAACATCAATTTACTTGTTTCCAGAAACAAATTTATTGTACAAATTAATGCTTGCTTGCATAAGATAAAAAACAGACACTATTTTATATAAAAATAGTGCATGGTTTATAGTTTCTTCATCATTAATATTAATTATTTAAATTCAACCAGTTTTTGTTAACACAAGTGGAGCTGGAGATGCCACAGGCTGCCTCAGAGGTAGCTCCATAGTGCTCATTCATAATTAGCAAAATGCCCTATTTCAGCAGCAGTCAATCAACCACGGCCTTGTTCTTGTTCTCATGGGAACCTAATCCTTCAGTCCCTTCTTAAGTTTGCCTTGTTCACGGACACATAGCATGAGCTGGGAAATCGAACAATAAATTACTGAGAAAATTAGGCCAGTTTTCAGGAGTACCTTTTGAGATGGGATGCAATTTTGAGTGTGCAGGATATGGCAGCCACTGTAAAATACGCAGATCTGTGACAAGAAGGGTGGTGTGTCATCTCAAAAAACAAAACAAAACAAAAAAACAAACAAACAAAAACAAAACACAAAACACACACACACACACACACACACACACACAAAAAAAAAAAAAAAAAAAAAAAAACCTCTCTAATGAATTCTTGGAGCCAAGGCACAAAGCTTACCTGGAGTTGTTTTCAAGCAAACCACCACTAGAATCTCAGCAGGGCTAGGTTAAACAGCATCACTTGATGTCTGTCTGCTCAGCTCAGGAACTCTAAGTGCAGTGCCTCTTGAAGACAGAGTACATGACTTGTTCTTTCACAATAATATCTTACATTGAGTGATGGCTAGTATCATTTTTAAAACGAATGTGTCCTATCTTTGTTGGAGAAAGGGTCAAAACAGGCAGGAATCCTCTTGTGCTATTGAGATCGGATGCTTTTATTCTCTATTTTTCTATGATTTCTTGGAGAAACTCATTCCTCTACCCCTAAAATAAATCCAAGCATTTAAGACTCTCACCCCTAGAACTAGGCTTAACAGATTTTTCCCTTTCCATGTGCAATACAGATTTAAAATTTTATCAAAAATGATTCTGAATTGGCTATCCTAAGGTTGATCCTGGGATTTTTTATTCTTAAAGAACTTTCAGATTCATAAATGGAGTTGTCTCAGATAATTTCCCCTTCAAAACTTTACCTTCTTAAAATTTATCTGTGACTCAAATAAAAAGGATTTATGTTTGTGTTGTCAGATGCTAGTAAAGGTGAGAAGACTGACCCCTGGGCATGAACCAATGGGGAAGTTTTATCTAGTAGTCTTAGAATCACCCCTTATTAACACCAAATGTCTTTCTTTGAAAGCTCTGGATGTGTTGTCTCATTTATGCCATACAAATGATGTGAATATTTGAGGCAAGTAAAATCAGAGGGAAAGAAATAACCTCATTTCACAGTCAGTTATGTCAATGTACATGACAAATTTATTTTAGAGATGAAATGCCCACATTAATACTTGCTAAATGTCTAGCCAGGAAACACTTACTTTGAAATACTATTTGTTGTTTTTTTTTTTCTTTTCTTCCTCCCTCCAAAAGAAGAATTTGATACAATACATTTAGAGAGCAGTGAGTTAAAAAACAAAAACAAACAAAAAAAAAAAACCCAATAAATAAATAAATAAAACCCTAAGGAGTCTTTTCATTGTAGGAATTCTTTGAACCTTTAATATGCTAATGTTCACTGAGTTTCTACAAGAGGATGGGTGTAGAATGTGAAATGCTTCCCAAACTGATTTGCCCATAGAATTTTTTCCCCCAGAATACCTACCAAAATCTCCTGTGGAATAGTTATGTCCATACTAATGTTGCTGACTGCATCTTTGTGAATTCTCCCTTCTTGTGTAGCTTCGGTATCCACCTAGAGTGTATCGCTCATTGATCCCTATCTTGCCACCTTCATTCACCTTCCCCCTAGTTGTCAGAGAGTCTGTTTTAAATCAAATGTTCCATTCAAGCAGATAAGTGAAATCACAGACAATTTGCATTCAGAACTCAAGGAGTTTCATTTTTGTACTGATAATATAGAGGGTTTTCTGAAATCCCACCAAGTTTCCCCCAGAAGATTTCTTTTATAAAAAGCCTTTTGTCTGTTTTTGTTTCTTTCTTTCTCCCTCCCTGCCAGACCACCTGCAACTGTACATTGTCTCTCTGGTTGTTGGCTCCTGAGCATCTTCCCTCGCTAGGGAGAAAATCAAGTCGAATAGAGAAAGAATGCAGCCTTCTCACTCCACATTCTCAGGAGATAATTTGCTGCCATTTTTTTTTTCTAAAACCAAGGACTAGATGTGCTTAGTACTAGATGTGCTTAGCAGGTTTTTTATATGAGATACCGCCAAGAAAGATAATAGTAGTATTATCCTGGTGACTTTTGAGAGCATTGTGAATGCTGGTACTATTGAAATTGTGGTAATGAAGTCAACTCTCAAATCTTAACACATGGTCGCCCACTTTAAATTATGTCTTCTCCACTTGGCATGCTGCAGCCTCCCAGGCCAGCTCAGAACTGCCTTCTCCTACCCTGGGCAGGAACAGGAATGGGCTATTTGAATGCCTACTCTCCTAACATGAAACTAAGAAAAACACAATTAAGAAGAGAATTTGAAATGTAGTGAGACATTGCTGCATTGCACAGAATCAGAGCCTTCCAGTTTCCTATCTCTCTGTGCTTTTTCAGTGTGTGCCTGTCAGGTTAAGGAATGCAGAGCTCAGTCCAAAGGTTGGCTGAGAGCATCGACCTTTATATTTATCAGACACTAAGCACAGGGTCCCCAGTGGAGGAGCTAGAAAAAGGACCTAAGCAGCTGAAGGGGTTTGCAGGTCCATAGGAGGTACAACAATATGAACCAACCAGTACCCCCAGAGCTCGCAGGGACTAAACCATCAACCAACGAGTACACATGGAGGGACCCATGGCTCCAGTTGCTTATGTAGCAGAGCCTTGTGGAACATCAATGGGAGGAGAGGCCCTTGGTCCTGTGAAAGCTCTATGCCCCAGTGTAGGGGAATACCAGGGCCAGAAAGCAGGAGTGGGTAGGTTGGTGAGCAGGGGGAGGGGTTTCTGGAGGGGAAACCAGGAAAGGTGATAACATTTGAAATGTAAATAAAGAAAATATCTAATTAAAAAAAAGTTGTTTTTAAAAAAAAGGAATGCAGAACTCTTGTAGCTCTCTCTGAGCACCCAGCTCTTCGCTTTAACCAGGCCAAGAATGTGTCCTTCATTGCAGCACTGTCTTGACAGTCTCCTATATGAGGAACATTTATGTAGTAGCCAATCTAACAGAAGAGAGCAGATATTCAGCCGGGCGTGGTGGCACACGCCTTTAATCCCAGCACTCACTCGGGAGGCAGAGGCAGGTGAATCTCTGAGTTCAAGGCCAGCCTGGTCTACAAAGTAAGTTCCAGGACATCCAGGGCTACACAGAGAAACCCTGTCTCGAAAAACCAAAAACTGAAAAAAAAAGAGAGCAGATATGCTAATCTACTTATTTAGAGCAAAGAGTGTTTTGTGTACATGGTACTCCACTTAATTATCACTTAATTATTTTATTGGCTTAAACACTAATGTTGGACAAATTTTGCAATAATGAAGACAATATACAAGCAACTCATAATTTTTATTGTTTTACCTCATTTATATCTGAAGCTGATAATAGATTAATTAGTTGATTGGATAGGAAAATACCTAAAATATTTATTGAGTAAAAGAGATGGAATAAGTTCTCATTAGTTGACTGCTTAATTCTTTGCCAATACAATATTTTTCTTAGTGTTTATCCCTGATGTAAGCTCAATAGAGCAGTATGAATCCTAGGAGCATAGAGAGAAATTATCTAGTAGCTATAGTTAGACTGTTAAAAACTACTGTTCATTGTGGGGAAAAATAAATATTGAAAATGTTATTTCTGGGATTAACTTTTAATTTTTTGTGGATTTCTTCATTTGCAATTATCAGTACTTTATACATTTTATAAACATTTTAAAATGGCATTTTCTTTACAGTCTGGTATGTTTAATTCTGAAACTTGGTTGTAGAACGATGATTCATATAATAAAGAAAATATAAATATAAAATGCTACAAGGCTGGAATGAAATTGTCATTTATAAGACTGTATTCTTCCTCTGAAAGGTTGGAAAATGCTGAACAAAAGTAGCCAACAGTTACACACCAAATCTATCTGAACTCACCATTCACATAACAAACCCACCTTGCATTGCCATGGATACTTGGGTTAAGAAATGGCTTTCCAGATGTATTTCACACTTGTAAAACATGGCAGATGAATTGTCTACCCATAGAGGTTTGGGAAACTCAAACTGAAATATGATATAGGCAGTAGCAAAAGCTACATGCTTAAAACCACTTAAATGAACAGCAATAAAATTTTACTATGTATGCCAAATCTATATTCATGTTTAATATTTGAGGACAGACCAAAGAGCAAATACAGATGTGAGTTTAGTTTATATAGTTAAGGTCATCACAATGCCACTTAGTGTGAACAGTGCTTCCTCTTGAAGCTCTATCTTTCTTCATTCCAAGGAAAGAGGGGGCAATGGGAGCAATGAAGCTGGAAATATAAGAGGCTAAATGAGAAAGGCTTTTCATCTACAATGAAAAATAGCAATCATGTTTTACAAGTTGGAACTTCTTGCTTGCTCTATGAGAAGGTTCCACTAGCAAATCAGCCCCAGACAGCCATGGCCTTGGGGTAGACATTTCCTAACTTTGCATTCTATGCACTATGGCTGGGATTTGATGAAAGCCAAGAGAAAAAAATAAATTGACAAGGAGCAGTAGCAAGGAAAGTCTCAAAAATATACTCACTATACTTCAAATGCTTTGTGAATACCCAGTACACTAGGAACAAATCACGAGAATTTTTTGTGTGGTTGAAAGGAATATTGTTTTCAAAGAGATTTAAGTAGAGAAATCAGGGCATGTCATGCTTCTGGTTGGCCTACTTCAAAGTTGAGTAGATTGGCTTTAAATAGGCAACTGATCAGTAGTTTTTTAACAACAGCCAGTGCTTATTCGTTGGAGATTCAAGTGGATTACTTTGGATCTGACAAAGATGAAAAGACCTCGTCACATCTTCAATTTCTGCTTTAATATTGAAAACTGGCAGTGTTAAGAGGGTAGGGTCGGTGTAGATGACATTATTTCCCCTGGGAACTTAGGTGTTATTTAAAGTTAAATCTTCCAAATTCTATAAGTACTACAATATAAGTAAATTTATTTTCATCAGTATCCATTCCAGAGTCCTAGAAACACAGATGTAGACTTGTGCAGATTAATTTAGCATAGGTTGGTAAATTGTTTTTGTGAGATTTATTTTATAATCCATTCCTAGCTCAAGCTAATAGAGAGAATCAAATAAAACAAAAATATAAATTTATAAGGATTGCTTTATAAACCAGATCACGCTTTATATTATCTATCATTGAGATGGAACATATTTTTGCAAGCAACATGATGGTTGTCCATGTAATACAAACATAAAACAAATCAGGAAACAAGTCCATTGCATTTAGGCATCATTAGGTACCATTAACTGTAATTTGTCCTGACAAGCTCTCTCTCCTCAGATGATGGGTGAAACATTGGGAAAAGTCAAGGGAAAAACATGAATGCTGATGAAGTGCACCCTTGTATTTTAAGTGAGCCCAATTCAAATGTTTAAAATAGAACAATTTACAGTCTGCTAGCAGCCAGGACTCTATCATGCTTTAAATAAATTTATTTTTCTGCTTCTTGTGAGACTCTTAACTCACTCTGAGAATCATGACATTTCACTGCACAAGGCAGGTCACAAATTGAATAATGTGAAATAACTTTATTAGAGAACTCAAGAAAATGATAGGGCAATAATGTGTTTTACAGTAAAATTTGATAGCTCTCTAAAGATCAATGCTTGTGTTTGTTTACTTTGAAGTGAAAGGACAAAGGCTTTATAATGGAATCCGGAGAATATCCAAATTAAAGGACTACTTTGCCAGATAAAATGGTCTTCCCAGTCTGTGATGAATTCTGCAAATCTCTCAAAGTAAGGCAGACTAGCGTAGGTACTGCCTGTGATAACATGCCATTATAAAGCTACTCTGGAATAATGAGAGTCCTCTTAGGCCCACACAGAATAAAAAAAGTTGAGAGTCACCAAGGTCTTGTCCTGTCCCAAACAAGCATTGAAAGGCCACTTTATAAAGAGAGAAAGAAACAGCAGGACCACCTGCATTTGCATCACCAAATGCCTTTGTGGGCACACTGTGTACACAGAATAGGTTCAATTAAACAGCAACCATTTTCGCTGTCCTTTACCACACTAGAATTTTTTTTAGGAACAAAACAAAAGCCATTTATTTGAGCAACAATACATTACTTTTGAAAAAAGATGAGGCATCGTGCAGAATATGGGATAAGCAAGAAGCCTGTGTCTCTGTGCTTTATCTTTGCCACCTCTTTTCTTAGCCAGTATGCCACAGACCTCATGAAAGCATCTCTTTGTCACAATGAGATAACTATGAATGTAGATTAGAGTAGGCATTAGTATTGGAGCTGACTAGGAAGAGAAATATTCAGAACTTCTTACAAGTTTATGAGACTCCATTAGCAGAGACTAAAGTGAAATGTTGTCTGATATTTCAGTCCCTTGAAAAATGAGCTGGAAGTTTGTGTACAATTTATATGGAAAGAGGACAGAGGAGGAGAGAGGGGAGGGGGAAGAAGAGAGGGGGAAGATTGAAGGGAGAGGGGAGAGGGGAGGGAGAGGGGAAGGGACAGGGGCAGGGTTAGGGGGAGGGGCAGGGGCAGGGGGAGGGGCAGGGAGAGGGAGAGGGAGAGGGAGAGGGAGAGGGAGAGGGAGAGAGAGAGGGACCTTAACTGGCATTATTATCTTGCTGGCAGGGAGGACTTGATAAAGTTATTCCTGTAGCTACTTCCCTTGCTGACTCCCAGAGTTGTTTTTAGGACATGACTCAGTTTAGGTAAATTTGTGTTTTTAAGGCTTCAGTAATTATTTGTACCCCTACCCCCCCAAAAAAATAACTCTTCACTTGTCTAAGCTGTCAGCTTAGTAAGATTCTTAGAGGCTCTGCCAGTGCCTGAAAAATACAGAAGTGGATGTGCACAGCCATCCACTGGACAGAGCACAGGGTCTCCAATGAAGGAGTTAGAGAAAGGACCCAAGGAGCTGAAGGGGTTTGCAACCCCACAGGAGGAACATCAGTATGAACTAGCCAGTACCCCTAGACCTCCCTGGGACTAAACCATTAACCAAAGAAAACACATGGTGGGACTCATGGCTCCAGCTGCATATGTAGCAGAGGATGGACTAGTTGGTCATCAATGGGAGGAGAGGCCCTTGGTCCTGTGAAGGCTCGATGCCCGAGTGTAGGAGAGTGCCAGGACCAGGAAGCAGGAGTGGGTGGGTTGGTGAGCAGGGGAAGGGGTGATGGGATAGGGGGTTTCTGGAGGGGAAACCAGGAAAGGGGATAACATTTGAAATATAAATAAAAAGAGAGAAAGATAAAAGATTCTTTTCCTAGGGTGTAAATTGGCTTTTGTTTTTAAGAAAACAATATATAGTTAGTACTAAGCAATCAATGTGATAGAATTATAGGCACTTTTATGTTAGTCTGTTACTGATTCAAAAAGCAGGTCCAAAAAAATGAGAAATGAAGCCATATTTAAACATGAGAAAACAATCACAGTAAATTCTAGATGTTAGCATTAGCCAGGGACACAGAAGATGTTTGGCACTGGCACCAATAATGACAAAATGGAAAACTACTATTAACTTCCTGAGGAATTAGCAGTCTACAGAGAATATGGAGATCTTGGGGAAAGGAGTATATTATTATAACTTATCACTCATGTGTTGGGTGCTGAAGCATATACATGATGGAGAAGCAGCCTGTAGCTACATTCTAGTAAATATTATACAAGCCTATATAGAGATATGTTTTAAGTTTCTGAAAATTCTAATTTTTTCTATAATTTTAAGCTTTGGAATTATGCCAAAATGCTTAGTCTACATTTATTCAATTGAGTACTAATATGGAAATCAGATGGGTTAAAGCTATTTTTAGCAACATGCCAGATTTCCTTCTAATGTTCCATGTTGACATTCATTCCTGAAGAGCCTAGAAAGGGTTTTACATTTAGATTATTCTCCCCCAAACACTTTTTCTTTCTGTCAGGAAGACAAAGAAATTGCTTCTACAAAATTAAATACCACCAAGGAATGCCCATCAAAACCTACAAGTGTGAGAAATCTCAAGTCTATAATTGATATTTTTAATTCTGCAACAACAATCAGCAATGTGTATACAGATAAACTGAAAAATATTTCCTTAAAGTAGCATTTTAGTATGAAAAGATGCACTGATTCTAAAGGTCTTATATATTTACATAATACAGAAATATAGGAAGTTGGTGATCTGGAATCTATGCTTGCTCACACCTGTCCATACTTTTTTTATACCCCTGGGTTATTATGTCAGTTGTTTTTACAGTTTTCTGGAAACCTTGCCTTCTATGGCTCTTAGAATTGCACACAAAGATTCCTAACTGAAGGAATCCTGGCATGTCTACCTCAAGCAAAAAACAATCCAGATACAATATGAATAGTTCAAATATCAAGGTCAGATAGACCTTTCCTTGACAAAGAGCATATCTCCTAGCTACTGTGAGTCCAAGTCCATATTCTAGAATCTCTTCCCAGCCCCCATGTATCATGTGCCTTTCCAGGCAAGTTCTTTCAATCAAGGACATCCCACAAATGGAAATATGAGTTCAGTCAGAGCCCCAAAAGCCGGGTGAAGTTCTTCTCACCTCTTTCCACCTTTTCTATCTTGCAAGGCTGGTAATCAGCACACTCTTATGTTGAGACTACAACTCACCGAAGATCATAAATAACACCGGCATATCAAAATAACAGCTAGCATCCAACTGCCCCGTTTTCGGAACTTTCAAGCAACCTCCTCTAGATGACCCAGACACTGCTTCCTTTAGAGCCACACTAATCTGCATATATCCCCCCCCCAAAAAAAAAACCCTGATTTTAGTAGCCTTAGCCTTGGCTACCCTTAAAGTATCATAGTCAAGAAAATTACTGGTCAAGAGTCATGTTTTAGAAATATCACTCTGGATTAGGTGAGAGATACTGAAATCTTGAAATATGTAGCAGCAGACTAGAGAACAATAGTATGAATTCTCATCAAAGGAATTGAGTGATTGACAAAAAAATGGTAAGTTAAAACTTTGAAATAATTCCAAATTTTGTTTGCTTGGTAATGTATGGAGACAGTGGCTTTTGTGGGATGTTTTAGCCTCTTTGAGTTCTGTCAAATACATAAACAGTAATTTATGAAGAGTAGAATATAGTTTTCATAATTGGAGGCTGGATAGATAGTCCAATACCAAGGCTGTAGCATGTTTAGTATCTGCTAAGAATTGCTGTTTGCTTTAAGTTAGCACCTCTATACTATATCCTCTACCAGGGAGAAAGAAGGTGTTCTCTTATGTCAAATGAAATCAAAGGGCTTAACTACTTCCACTTACATTTTTATAAAGTGTTGCCATTGGTGCCAGACTTACAGTGGGTTCAATTAACCATTAAAGCCTTATGATGTTATTAAAAAATACATATTCAATGGAAACTGAAATTATACTTCAAATTTTGGATTTTGATAATTTCCTCAGGTAGCAATACCTCTCTTTACATGCTTGGCTATAGCAGCAAGCTATATCTCTCATTCAGCCACTAGAATAAATTGCAAACAACTGCTATTGCGTTGCTATAGTATTTATTAAATATTATTTTCTGTGTTTTCCAACCCCTCCATTTTTCAAAATGTCTATTTATATCTCTTATTTTCAATATAGTAAATGTTTTGTTACTAAAAATATTGTGTATTTGTGATGGGATTATCAAGAAAAACTATCATGAATTGAGAAACATCTGCAATTCTATGCATGCTTTTATTCCCAATAGTCTAAAGCCTAAGAGTCCCAGCCTTGTAATACTAATGCATTGAGGATTATGTCTTTATGTGATTTTTTAGAAGTTACACAAACATCTAAAGCATAGAAAAAGGAGACAAAATCAAAGCATAAGAATGAAATATCTTCACACAGTGTAAATGAACCAGAAACAGAACATTTAATGAAGGAAGCCAGACACAAAGACACACAGACTCTACTTCATTCGTATAAAATGTCTACTAGGATAGGCTACTTTACATAGATGGAAAACAGATTAGGGATTGTCTAGGACTTGAGTGTAGGAAGCTATAAAGGGATTTGGTGAGTGATAGCTAAAACTTAGATAGTTAAAAAGTTATGTCTTTAGGATTATGAAATGTTCTAGAACTAGATAATGGTGATAATTGACCAATATTGTGAATGCACTAAAAGGTATTGTACAGTCCACTTTTAAAGCAATAAATTGTACAAAGTATGTATTTTACTATAATAATAATTACATACACACATATTAAATAAATCCACAAAAGATACATTTTAAAAATTTAATAATATTTAGTTAGATACATATAAATGAAGCTTGAAGGACTGACTGAATGAATGCATGTAAACAGACATAAGTAACAGAAAAAGAATGTCAGTTCAGTTTTAATTTGCTTGAGTTTGAGCCATTTGTGGCAGACTTCGATTTGGAAGATTAACTCACAGGAATATGCTAGGCTGAAGATGTAGCTAGAGGAGTCAGGACCATAGATTACACAACTAGGGAGTGGAGAGGCATGCTCAAAGAAAGGAGAATTGTGCATGTGGGCAGAGGGAAGGAAAGCAGGGAGAAGGTGAAAGCTTGCAGGGAAGAAAATGGAAACTCAGAACATCCCCTGCCTTCCCTTTCCCTTTCACCTTTGCTCAGGAGAAGACAAGCTAAACTATAGCCCATACTTTCAGCATTCACAGTGACATCCGGATGACATTTTTCCTTATGTCATCTTCTCTGGTACTTGCTCCATCGTGCTGTGAGTCTCAACACTACCTCTGAAGTCTTTGGTCCAGAATGTTTAAAGAAGCACTTTAATCTCTCTAGAGGACAAAACTCATGATCCAAGAATGATTAAGTTTTAAAATGTCACATACTTGAAAGAGCTACCAGGAGATGGTAGTGGCATAAGTAACTAGGAATAAAACCCAGCTTTATAATTAGCAAAGATGAAAGCAAAGTAAATAAGCTTCTAAAAGCCATATAATAATATCTCTTAAACTATGTCAGTCTCTCAAAAGGGGTGAAAGGTAGCATGGGGTTTGAGTTGGGGTTTTGCTGAGTTTTCAACTCAAGAAGTCTATTTGACTTACATTTCAGTTATTTTTCACTTAAGAAAATTGATCATACTATCTGTATGTCAGTTTAGTTGCTGTTTTCTCTAAACACTTATATCCTTAAATGTTCTGTTCTATATGTAATGATATGGATGGGAGATAGACTAAAAATATAGCTATTTAAGATGTAAACTTTGAGATGTAAACATACTACCTCAACTGTGTAATTCCTCCCCTCTGCCCACATGCTCTATACAATGTACTTTGATTTGATATTCTAAGTCCCATTCAATTTGTTTCCCTATTGGCGGCTGTTTGTTGAAGATTATGAGGTACAGTACTGCTGGAGGAAGTATGTCACTGGAAATGGGCTTTGAGGTTTCAAATTACTCTTGCCATTTCCAGTGAGCTCTCTCTGCCTCCTGCTTGTTGTTGAAATGCGATCTGTTGGCCATTACTGCTGCCATGCCTTTGCTCCACTCTCATGAACTCTATCACCCTGGAACTTGTAGACACCAAATAAAGCCTTTCTTGTATAAGTCATGGTCATGTTGTTTTATTACAGCAGTAGAAGAGTAACTAATACTCATAGGAACTAGGATCTATATGTAGTAACCACAAGCTGGGATGCACAAAATCATAGGAATATATTGTCTCACAATTCTCAAGGCTAAGAATCTAAAAAACAAGGCATTAATATAGGATATACTATACTGTCTATGAGGGCTGTGAGGCAAGGATGTGTTTGACTCCTCTATTCTAGGCTTGTGCCCATGGCCGTCTTCTCCCCGTATCTCGTCACATCTTCCTTGTATGCCTGTCCCTTTCTTTGCCCTAGAGCCCACTGTAAAGCCTTCAAACCCTATCTTCTGAACAGGTTATATTGCAAGGTACAAAGGGTTGGAACTCAATATGTGAAGGTGGAAAGCAGAGTTCAAATGCTGAAAATACTGCTTCCCAAATTTGCAAATTCTAATGACTCTCAGATTATGTCAGATACTTAGTTACATACCCCAGACCCCTCTCCTGTCTCCAAATCCCCCATGAGCTTCCTTCTTCTCTAATCTCTCAAAATGACATGGGGTTAAGAAGCTAACTTCAAGGCATCTGCAAGTGGTAATTACCCAATAGCAGTTACTATAGTTACTCAGTTAAGAAAAGCCTGCCCTAGCACTGCTTAGGCAATTGATGGAATTTTCTAAGAAAATGATATACTTTCCTTTTCCCTGTAAAGGCAATATTTGCAGGAGTTGATCCCACATTCTTTGTAAACAGTTCTATTCTATTATGTTCTTAATTGTTCCTGGATTCGGACCATCATTTTTTTTTTCCTTGTGGGAGTTCATTCTCTGGCTTCATGGTATCACACTATGCCAAGAGACCCCACTGGAGACCAAGAGACAGATCATGATGCTGTCCTACATTCTCTGTTCACTAAATCAGTTTTCTTTCAAAAGAAGATGGTTATTGCAAAGCTGTCAAACTGAGGTAAGTTAAATGGGCAGAATGAAGGCTTTTATTAAACAACAGCAGTTATCTCTGTCAGATTCAAGTCTGGCAGACAGTTACAAGCGGATTTGGCCATACTGAGTGAGTGGGTGTTTAAAAATAACCAAAGTCAAGAAAGAAGACATGGAAACGTCCATGTTACTTTATGAGCTGCAAACCAAGAGGGCAATTGAGTGTTCCTTACTTGGTCCTAGACTGAAGGCACTCTGATCTTCATAGTCACAGAAGAGGACTGTGGACAAGACATCATCCCTCAAGTTTCCTTGGCTGTTTCCATTGTCCAGATCTGGAAATGCTGGGTTGCAGTGGAGGGGGGGGGGGGTAAGGCGGGGGTAGCAACAATGTCTGTAGAGAGTTGCAAGGCAGGCAAAGAGTTTACAATGCTGATAATAAGTAAAAGCACAGTTGCTGGGTTTTGGAGTATGTCTTTGTGGAGGAATCTGCTCTGCATGAAAAAGAACATCATGGACAGCTTTACGATATTGAATCTGAGACTGTGAAGGTTAGCGCAGGCAATCAGGAGAGGATTAAACAAAAATGATCTACCTCTCAGGCTCAAGGAACTCAATTTAAATGGGATCTGTGAAGTTTGCGTTCACGTAGGGGCTGCACTCTTAGTGCTAGGCCCTCATAGGAGTAGGGTAACATAATCCCAAGTGTCACAGCCTGGAAAATGGATTAGCTGATGGAAGACTAGGAGAAACTGCTACCATCCAGGCAGCCACACCGAAGACCAGGGCAGACAGCTACCTTTGCTGTGCTGAGACAGAAGCAAGCCTGTTTCACTTGTGCTCTGGGAATCCCTTGGTACAACTGCCAAATCCATAACCTCATCCCACCTCTCTGCTAAAATGTAGGTTTCCTTTTCTCAGCCCTGAGGTTCAGTTAAAGCAGCTCGTGAGCATTGTCAGTCTGTGTTAAATGTATGCCTGCCTGGAGGGCTTCTTGAGCATAGGCACAAGAAATTGGTACTGCCTAGAAGGGGCCAGTGATTACACACATTTCTTTCATCATTAGCCTCAGGTCTGAAGATTCTAAAGTGAAGAAGGGTAGAGGAGTCTCTGTGGATGAGATCTTGGCTTGGTATGCATGCCATCCAAACAGCTGCATCTTTAATGCAATGCTTTATCTCACTCAGAAAGGACAAAGCTGTTTTTTTTTTCCCCCTCAGCGAGGCTTGTGGTGGCTGCATCAATTGCAATTTCAATGTACAAAAACGGAGAGAGAAAAATATTATGTGGGTAAAGTAGCTTCTTTTTCTACTTTTCTCTATAAATGTCAGAGTGCATCTGAGACTATCTGCCAATCTCTGTCATGCAGGGCAGCAAGTAGAGAGATTAGGCACATGGCAGCTGAAATGTATGAGTTGACATTCTAGCTCTCCTCCCTGTCCTGGCCAGCTGTGAGTTGGAATTTTACAAGCAGCCTTTTTGATATGCAATACGATAAAACTCACCACTTGAAAGTGTATAATTCAGTGCTATTTAGTATATTCATGCAGGATGAACCAGCACCATTTTCCAACTCCATTTTAACAGCCCAAAGAATCTCTCTAACATTAGTGGCCACTCCTTGATTTACCTCCATTCATCTTCTGACTACCCGAGCCCTGTGACTTTCTGTGTCTAACTGTTCACTTACATTAAATATAGTCAGTTAATATGTGGTCATGCTCACACAGGCACACAAGCACACACACAAAACACTCATACACATTCATTCAATATGTGGTTTTCTTTCACGTATCATGACTTTGGGGGAGTCTCTTTAACTTGTTAGATATTTCAGAACTACATTCATTTTTATAACTGAGAAACATCTTATTGTATGAATAAAACGCATGATGTTTATGTATCCATCAGCTGATGGGCATTTGTGTTGTTTTACAATTTATGCTTGTTTTCGGAAGACCAATGATGTTGGCCATTTCTTTGTCTGCCTTAGTTCAAGACAATAAGAATGAACACAGAAAGCTTACACAATAAACATATATTTCTTAAAGTTCTGGAAGTCAGGATGTCCATGATCAAAGTGCTAGTATGGCTGTGTCCTGATAAAGTGTTATGATGGAGAGAAACAGGGGAAGTAAGCTGTCTTTTCTGTATTCTTAAAAAGCCACTAACCTGCCAAAATAAAACATAGCTCTTACCTCAAAGTGAACAGAGATGGTTCTTTCTATAGCCAGATGTGAATGACCATAGCTTGGCCACATGAGTTCACGTTGATCACATTCTGACAGCAAGTTCTAACATAGATGTTGTTTCATGAAGGAAGACTTTATAGTTGCAGAATAAAAGAAGGTTGCAAATTTTGGCATTTTACAGATATATTGGTGGAATTATCAGGTTACAGCAAAGTTTAGAACATTATTTGGATGACAATTGAACTTAGAAAGCTGGACTTCTGTTAATGCAGTAGCACAATCGTATCTCCCAATGTCACTTTTCTTTAGCAAACTACCCCCTATCTTGGCAATGCTCTCAGACCACTTGGTCACTCCTTCTTTAGAGTTCAGTGGCAGTACTAAGATGCTAGCTTTACATTCGGCACAGAAAGCCCACCTTTCTCTGACCTCCTGATCAGTCCTTCTGTAGAGCTCAGAGGCAGTACTAAGATGCTAGCCTTACATGCAGCACAAAAAGGTCACTGCACTTAGAAAAACTTAAGTTGTGTTGATGAGTCACAGAATTCATTTGCACTGAGGTAGAATTTGGAAAGAGATGGCCAGAATGACTCAACATGGCTGCTTTCTGCTTCAATGTGATTATGCCATGTACTACAATTTATAGTGTAAACAAGTCTCCTACAAAAGCTTAATATATCATGCAACTCATTTAACATGCACAGAAGGAGCCATTAAATTATATCAGTCCCATTACTCAAAATGTTCAGAAAATTCTTCTGTATTACAGCCCAATGCAAAAATGGCCTTGCAGCCAAGTGTTTCAGCATAAACATTAAATTCTCTGGGGGGAATACATGTCTTAGATGGTTACTTAGGGAAATATAGTGGAGACATTGTGGAGCCCCTTGTAAAACAATTCTTACTTTGTTAAAACAGTGTGATCAAATTTTCAGTTACATTAACCGGCATCTCTGTATTTATGAATCTTGTAGATAATCATGAGTGTCAATAGAATGAGGGTGTGCTTTAAAGCTTGATTTTTTTGAAAACAAAAAGTACGACTTTTCGTCCCCTTAACATGTTTTTGTAAAAGTTATATGCAATATCTCAAAACTGTTTAAATAGTTTAACATTTTTAGCTTAGCATCCCCTTTTTATTGTGCAAAAACAGTGTGCCATGACCCAAACTGGGCTAGCAAGCACACTAGACTTTTATTCTAATGCAGCTGGTGAATGTGTCTTACATAGTCTGGAAGCTGACCTCACAGTCTTCCATGATTGGCTAGTTTTAAAAGAATATGGAACATTGACCCTTGGCAGGCAAGCTATCTTTGATTGTAAAAATACTTCTGGCTATTATTCTCTCTTTATTTTATGCTTCCATTTCTTTTTCTTCAAACTCACCTAGCATATGCAGACATTCTGAAGTCTCTGATAACAGTAAATTTTTGTTATGATAAGTGCCTAGGGGTGGTTTGGTCTTGATGAAACCCTAAGTCCCTAATTCAATAATTACTTATTTCATCTATCTCTTCAGAATGGCTTCAGGTGAGCCTGCCTATCTAGGGGGTGGTCCCTTGGCCAAGTGATTGATCTGGCCTAAGTTAAGTCTTATCTGAATTTGCAGGATCCCAGGGAGAAGTCTTAAGAAAACACAAATCCCAACTTGAAACCAGGTGCCAGACAGTGTGAAGGAGCAACAGCTAGAAACAATGATGTATGAGCTTGCTTGGGCATGTAAGAAATAAATTATTGTGTCTATTTTCAGTTTGAGGTGAGTTTTTCAGAGTTACAGATGAGCAAGAAGAGCTAGGCCGCTTCCTCTCCCCTAGCTATGGGCTGGTACCTGCTGGTCTCAGAACTCTAACAGTTGGAAAGTTGCAGGGAGCATGCTAAGTGTCTGAGTACATGATCAGAAAAAGTAGCAGTCTCAATGCCAATTTATTCATTGGATAAAGTGTTACATCTTAAACCAATAGGATGAAGAATTTGGAACTAAGGCAAGGCCCAACAGATGGGGAAAAGGTTCAGGAATTTCTCATGATAAAGGGATATTAAAAACCACTGTCTTGCACTAAATCATCACGTCACATATTTTTGCTTTCTCTCTATGCTGAAGTCCCTTTCTGCAAAGCACATAGCAACAACTGCTTTAATTTCACCAGTCTGTTGAATTTGTTATTATAGAGGGAAGATCTTATTTTCTACATGTAGGAGACAACATGAAGGCCATGCTGGATCTTAATGCCTGCTGTGTCTGCCCAGCAGCTCCTAGCCTGTTTCCTCCTCTAAATGAGATAGAATATTCTTTCTCTTTTTTCAGATGTATTTGCTGCATGCTTGTTAAGTTTGCTCTTGTTTCTGCCCTCTGAGCCTTTGGTATCCTTGATTATATTTTTCCTTTCCAGTTACAGTGATATAGACAGGCTAAGAAAAAAACAAACTACTATGATCCCTTTTGTGATTCTTTTAGATGCTATTATTTTCTGTGTTCAATATTCTCTCAATTGTTGCTATGAAATAATAGTAATAGTAATAGTAATAATAATAATAATAATAATAATAATAATAATATTAGTAGTAGTAGTAAAATACCATTGACAGTCAGTCTATGGAGAGTATACAGAGAACCTTATGCTTTAAACAAGTCTCACTTAGCTGAGAGTTTTAACAGGGTTTCCTTAGTTGAGTTCACCTGGATGTTGTAAACATCAATTTGATGACAAGTTATTTTGTGTCTATTGTTATTTTCAGTATCAGCTGCTTCCACTTATTTGAAACAAAATCATGGCTATGGTAGACCATTCTCTGAACTGTACAAACCTCAAAAATATAAACTGGTGGAATTTTTATCAATGGGTTATATTAATCTATTTTTTCTGCATAACAAATGAATCAGAACACTTAATTTTCCAATTGTTTTAAAATATATATTCAAGCATCAATGAAAATGTGGACATAACTTATGGAAACCAATGTTTAGGTTCGTACTTTGCCATTACATATTCCTTGTCTAGAATGATTTTTTCCTTTTTAGTCTCATTCTTTTTTTTTTTTTTTTTTTTAAGAAAGTAGGAATCGGGAAGCATTTTGAATCTGTATCAAATAAGTTCCTATCTCTTGATTTGACCATATGGTTTAATCATTTAGATTGTTGATGGCATGATATCATGGAAATAAACATTAAGAGCCTACATGAGTCTGAGATAGGACCCCTGCATGTGTTGTATACTTGTGTAGCTTGGTGTTACTTTGGGATTCCTAACAGTGGGAGCAGGGCCTGTCTCTGACTCTTTTGCCTGCTTTTGGGACCCTTTCCTCCTACTGGTTGTCTCATCCACTCTTAATGTGAGAATTCATGCCTAGTCTATTGCCATGCTTAGTTGATATCCCTGGGAGTCTTGCTCTTTCCTTAAGGGAGATGACAGAGAGTGGATTTGGGGGCAACAGGAGGTTTGGGCAGAACTGAAGGAAAGAGGGGATTGAAAAGTGTGGTCAGAACGTAATATATGAAAGAATAATAACATTTAAAATCAAAATGACAAAATAAAACAACAAAACTACTAAAATGTGGTTGGTTAATATATTTTGCGGTCTAAAATTCAGTTACACTTTGAATAGACTTAGACTTTTAAGATTGAAAGACTTGAGGAAATAATATAAAGTTTCCTTCTGTGTTTCGGGAAATGTTAAAAATCAAGCCCGTCATCTTTCTGAGGGGCTGGACCACGTTTCTGTGCTCCTGCTGCTGCCATCAACTCTCTCCAGCTAGCTCTCTCCGCATATGGCTCACTTGTCCTGGGAGCCGCTAGTACTTCCTCAGCCATAAACCCATGTAGTTGGTGATCCCACACTCCAGTAACTAAAAGAAACTGCCAACCTCATGGTTGCATATCACATTACCCAGTAACCCAGTAAAAATCAAGACTCTTAAAGCTTAAGATTAACCAATAAGATTTATGTATCAACAAAATCACAATTTACAAGATGCAAATACAATAATTTCAGAGCCAATTGATAATGATACAAGTTTTATCTCAATATTTCTAACCCTGTGAAATCTTAGCTACTTGTGGCTAGTAAACGCCACGTGGAATCATGTCCACAGCCATTTTCCTTCTCCTCCTACCCTGAGATGATCCCTGTCTCTGCAGCTCTTAGCTCCGCCTCCCTTTTCCCTGTCCAATCACAGACCTCCTCTGCACTAACGAAATTGGACAGGGAAAATCCTGTGACACTTCTGTTTGAACAATACTTTACATAGATTTTTCATGTGTAACAGTATGTGAAAGGGTACAGTTCTTCTCCATTCAGGTTTTATTTGAACATGAAACTCATTTTTTAAAAAACAGAATCCTATTTGATGTATTGACTACAATTTAAACTGAAATACTGTGAACCAATAATCACAAGAAATAATGAGGATTGGCCAATTCCTTTATGGTAAGGGTTTGATACTGAATAGCTTATTTAATATCTACAACTATCTTATAAGGTGGTATATCACGGTTCCTAGTTCATGTAGGCACTCAACAGTTCAAGGGGTTGGAATAAAGAAAAATGGCAGTGAATATTTGAGCTTGGGTCTATCTGACTGCAGACAAAGGTGATTTCATCAACCAGGAGTTTTACTAAGTTCAGAAACCATAATAGCAGTGAAGTACTTTTGCAGAAAAGAATGTTGGTAAGCTAAGGTAATGAAATATTGGCTAATTCTTGCCAGTATATATCCGTGAACTTGAAGGGGTGCTGCATGCCATCTTTGCTCATATATATCATCCTTGACAGAAAAACAAACCTATTAGATCTATTAGATCTTATTTCCTATATAGTAATAAATTTTCTAGTTTTTGCTAGAACTTAAATATGGTCATCATATTTGCCCTGAGAAATATATATATATATATATATATACATATATATATATATATATACACATATCTCAAATGTGTTTAGCATGAATCTACAAGGGAGGTCCAGTAAGATGTAGTTACCAACTGATACGGATGTAAGTTGATGTGGGACACATGTCTACTATACAACAATGGGAACTGAAGGTACACAGACAGGCTGCATAGTCAGCAACTTGAGCTGCAGTTAATCTGAATCTCAGTGGAACACTCAGTGATCCTCTCTTCTCAGAGAATGGAGACAAACACTTCAGGTAGGATGTCATAGGACAGTTTGCTACGGCTTCTCAGATTCTCAGGAGGTACAAAGCCTGTCCTGTCCTTGATGTGCCACATAAAACTCTGCTGAGCTCAAGTTGAGAAGAGCCCAGCTACAGACTATTCTATAACTCACTCTGAAGGTTTCTCAGAGCCACTTGGAATTTGGTGCATCCCTTTGGGTATGTAGATTCAAGAATCTAAAAGGCGCGGGTAACTTCAGCTATTCTTCCTACCTTTCATCATGTAAGTAGTAAACAGTCTAAGTGTGAAAATAATTATTTGTGGCTTTACCAAGTTCATCAGCCAAGTCTTGTCTTGACATTGTTCTGTCTTATACATGTACATATTCACTATGTGTTACAGGTAACATATGCCAGCTGTAGCATTGCAGAGAGTCGAAGTCCTGCCAATGTGGGTTATGGGGTTATGAGGCAATTTACCTCTTTGTACTTTGAAGTGTAGAGTCGCTTTTATTGGCAGAAAAAAGAGCTGAGCATCAAATCTAGTGGAATTTTTATAAACAACTGAGCAACACTGTTGTTAAAATTTAGTTGAACCTAAATTGTCAAGTCTGAATATTTTGCTTAAACAATCGGAAATGAAATGTAATTTCTTTATGCATCAGCATAAAAGAAATCCTGCCTACTATATCAATGCAGGTAAAGATCTCTTAACTGCAGCCTTTCTCTAGAAATATCCCAAGTTAAAGTGTTCAGTTGTCAGTGGCTTTGAATTTGCTGATGCAACTAAAGTATTGGCCCTAGCCACCAATGAGCTTAATTTTAGGTGAAGCGGCTTTCAGCAGACATGAGTTGTAGGGCCCTTAACAGCAACTAAATTCTTCAGCTGTTTTGAGGAGTTGGTTAGGTGGATATTAACAGACCAGCTCCACAAAGGAGCTCTTTACATAATCCGTTAATAATTAGAAACTGATCTGGAGAGATGAGTAATGAAGTACCTCCCGAGCATGAGGTACTTTGGAGGTCTGCACAAAGGTTTCTTCTCTCTAATCAGCTCTGGGGGCTCTGAGAAACTTAAAAAAGTCTGAGGACAATCCCAAAGTGGTGGGTTTTTTCACATGAAATTTTCTTTCCAATGAAAATAAAGCTACTCAGGCCTGTTTCCAAAGAAACACGTGAGTATTACAAGCAGTGCAGCACCTGAAATCAAAGATCCTAGAGGATATTATCTGAGCACAATAGCAGTTATCCTGAGTCTGATGGTTAATGACTAAAACCCAGCATTTGGGACGCTGAGAGAGGAGTAGTGTCAAAAAGGAGGGTAAGGAGGAGATATTAGATAATCAAATTAGAGAGTAAAAACCTACTACTACCCTTTATTACCTGGCCTGTAACCACCCTGATCTAAGAGATTTTTCTTAATGAAATTTTCTTCTTCTCACCCTATATTCTTTGTTTCAAGAAAACTCCTCCAAAATTCCCATGCCCATTAAATGTATGAATGAAGACAATGTCACTTGGATGAATGTGATGCATAAGAAATTCTTTCTAGATGACTTGTACATATGTTCCACTGAAGAATGAAAGGCCATCTATCTTGTTTAGGATGTTTTAAAAATATAGGTAAGTTTAGTTCTCATCCTGCATCAAAGAAGCTTCTCTTTGTAGTAAATGAAGACTAGAAAGAAATTTACATAAATAGAAATTTACAACTGGTTCCAATACAACTGACCATGGAATGTTCAGGCTCAATTGATACATCTATAATACAACCCCTAATCTCTAAGTTTCAGGGTGAGTTGAACAAGATGGGGTGGAATGTTTGTATGGACAGAAGTACAAGACATTTGCTGCAAGATTATGTCTTCTGTATATAACATGAAGCTGCACCTATGAAATATTAACAATATGGTTGGCCAAGACAGACCTACATGAGGATACCAGTTGCCATCACAACATGAATGAGGAAATTTCACAGGCCCCACATATAGATGAAGTTACGCAGGGAATTAATGATTTCTGAGAGAAGGAGAATCAATCTTCCTCAGAGATCATCTCCCTATTCAGTTATCCAATACCAAGTGGTCAGCTCTAAACACATATCCATATGAACAACACTAAAAGTACCCAGCAGGTTGTATTTATGTATTTATAATGTGTGTGTGTGTGTGTGTGTGTGTGTGTAAGAGAAAGAGAGAGAAAGAGAGACAGACAGACAGACAGACAGATCAAAAAAAAGAAAAGAGGTTATGGCTTTTAGAGGCAGTGGATGGCACTGAAGGAGTTGGAGAAGAAGGTGAAATAATTTATTAATCATATGGTAACTGCATCTCTGAGACACATGTTTTTTCCCCATTGAGCAAAAGAGTAAACTGAGGTTCAAAGATGCTAAGTAACAAGGTTGGGCTTTCTTAATAAATCCTATATCATACATATAAAGCCATAATTATTTCCATAATATTATACTATACTGCATGAATTCATTTCAACCCTCTTCCACTTTTTTCTGAGGATAAGGAAATCCTGATTTTAAATAATTTTATTTACGATTTGGTGGAAAGACTTCACTTCATATAGGAAGAACATTTTCCCAATAATCATAAATATTTCTTGTTTTCATCTCTGTTGCAACTAGTCAACCTGACCATTATGACATGTAAGCAACCAGAACCAATACATAACGAATGGGGATGGCTTATGCCAATAAAACTTTATTTCTAAAAACTGAAATATGATTTTTGTACAATCTTCCTGTGTAATGAAATGATATTTTTTTTCTCCCAGTCATTTAAAAAAAACAGTTCTTCACTCATTAGTTCAGAAACATAGAAAGGTCTGGACTAGACAGTACCTAGTTGACAAGACTTTGTTCTCATGCTAAGCCATCAAAATATTTGGAGATGCCTATTTTCTGCAATTTGTAGCAATCTATCAGGTATAGAATATAGTCTTTCCCAGGTCTACACGTACATGATAGGTACAACATCTGGGGCAGACACAGGCTTTTGGCCTTGGATGAGGGACTTGGCCCTAGAGCTCCACTTGACAGATCTTTGAGGCTTTCATAAAACAATACTCATTTCCAAACCAATTACCATTTTACATGGTCATCAAACTGAGACTGCTCAAAAACCCCAGTGAGATAATCATTGAATCAGAAACTTATAATTTAAAATCTCAGAAATTAGATAAAGTTCTTTCTCATAAGATATGAGGAAAAGCCACAAAACCTTTACCCTGGGAAAGCAAATTTGATACTCTGAAAAAAATATCACCACTTTTTTATTTGTTTTCTACCGTTTACAAACCAATGTCGACCACTAGGTAGGACAAATATACTGTTCCCTGAGTAATATTAAACTGCTCATAGTCCCTCAAGATTGCATTGTTAAAAGGAAAAGTCCTTTAAGGCACAGAGCTACAAGGAGTCAAATTACTATTCCAGAAGATGGTACAGAGTGAGACTTTGATGAGAAAGCATAAGTCCCAAAGTATCCCATGACTCTTTGGACGATGTGATTATCCCCAAGCCCAGCTGTGGGATGCAACTAAAGCTATCAGGATCTTACTCTGATTGCCATCAGCTCTTGGGTACTCAGTATGGCAATGATAATCTAAGTAATCAGAAGATCCTAAAATAGTTAGATGGACCAGAGGATGTGGGTCTTAAACTTAGTTTAAAGTCTAAAATCTGAGTGAAACAACCCCTTACCCCACATCCCTAAGGGAAGCAGATAGAAGACACTGGAAAGCACAGGATAACTTCAAAATAGCAATCTCTTTAAAAGTCCTAAGGAACAAAATTGTACTAGCATCTGTCTATTTTCAGAATTATAAATTGGCAAACATTTCATTTCCATGATAAAATCATAGGCTGTATTTTAGGAAGTAAAATAACCCAAAGTTGGGTCTCTGTCCCAGGGGTCTCATTCTACCCCGAAGAAAGTAACATAAAGATCACGAGTCCATTTCTAGATCCAACTTTGAGGTGCTAGTAGGCATTTCCTGAATTACCATTGTTTGTTCATAGATTGCTAACATCTTCCCAAATGGATTTTATTATTTTTTAAAGTTTCTGTACTACTAGCTCCAATTGTAATTCACTTCACATTGCACAACCAAAGTATGCAAAACAAGGGATGTACATGTGCCTTAGCTATCATAATTACTTAGACAATGCAATGTGCCCAAACCTATGATTAACGTGTGGTCATTTTATGTTAATATAGTCTTTGAGTTCATTTTGTTCTTGTGTCTGATAGAATTTAATGTATCATTCTTTATAATTTGTGTCCTCTAGGAAAACATGTACTCCTAAATGGTGGCTGCAGATGGGTTGGGTCCCAAGTTTGCCTCCATGGCTTCTAGTTATGTAGTCACAAGAACATCTTGTAACATCTTTAAACCTCATTTAAGAAGTGTCACTACCAACAGATTTTCATCATAGGCTTCTTGTAGGCATTGAATTCTGTGCCACAGATCAAATATTGAGCATTACACCTGACAGGAAATTGGCTACTACGAATATATGAATCTTGGGTAATTCATTATGCTGACCACTTCAACATACTTTAACCCATACATATGTATACACACTTCCAATTTTACAATTAGAAGCGCAGATAGTTTAAATGTATTTGATTCTATAATCCATAAAATTAATATAGTCATCATTTCCTGAGATGTGTGTTTAGAGCCACAAATCTAAATCTTTAAAAGAAATGTCAAGATACATATTTTCTCCTCAAGTATATTGGAAACAGCTATTAGTTATTTGCAGAAGTCATAAATCCTACAAAACTAGTTTATCTAAAACCAACTCAGATAATTGCCCTTCTCACCAACCATCCTTAATATTAGTTGTGTTCATTGTTGTGTAGACCTCAATGTCTCCACTAGGGATGGGATAGCTATGCTTTCTTTGGAGAATTATCACATGCCCATCATGGCATGAAACCCTTTCCAACAATTGAATAAGTCCTCTAAAATAACATTCCATGCTGAATAAAATCAGAAACCTCATTTCCCCTTTTATGTTTCTTCTTACAGATACATAACACAGAGGGGAATCCAGAAATGGCAATTTTATGGTTGATGTTATACTAATTAGCTGTGTGACCTGGAGGGAAGTAGTTCACCTATCTGAACATTTCCTTCCTTGTCTCCAAAATAAAGTTGGTAGACTCTGTCCTTTCTGGAAAGATGTTATAAAGAAGATGGAAGTTAATCAAGTGCATCCTGTCAGCCACATGAGTGTTAAGGACTGGTAGGAATGAGAGAAACACTGTGGAAAACTGTGCCATGAGTGTCAATTCAATATGTATGAAACCCTATTCAACCTGCTTAGCTGACTCTGTGGCCTGAAGCCTTCAGTCCTTCCTTATTCTGGAAGGCTAGAGACAGGGAACACCCCTCCTCCACCACCATATTACAAAGAAAGAATGGCAGACATGCTTAAGTCTAGGCATTAAAGAGGTTGACCTAGAATTCAGATCCTAGGAGATGCTCCTCACATTCTGGAAAGAGAGATTCTTATTTATTTATTTATTTATTTATTTATTTATTTATTTATTGTATTAGATATTTTCTTTATTTACATTTCAAATGCTACCCCAAAAGTTCCCTATACCCTGCCCCCACGCTGCTCCCCTACCTACCCACTCCCACTTCTTGGCCCTGGTGCTCCCCTGTACTGGGGCATGTAAAGTTTGTAAGACCAAGGGGCCTCTGTTCCCAATGATGACCGACTAGGCCATCTTCTGCTACATATGCAGCTAGAGACACAGCTCTGGAGGTACTGGTTAGTTCATATTGTTGTTCCAACTATAGGGTTTCAGACCCCTTCAGCTCCTTGGGTACTTTCTCTAGCTCCTCCATTGGGGGCCCTGTGTTCCATCTTATAGATGACTGTGAGCATCCACTTCTGTATTTGCCAGGCACTGGCATAGCCTCACATGAGACAGCTATATCAGGGTCCTTTCAGCAAAATCTTTCTGGCATATGCAATAGTGTCTGCGTTTGGTGGCTGATTATGGGGTGGATCCCAGGGTGGGGCAGTCTCTGGATGGTCAATCCTTTCGTCTTAGCTCCAAACTTTGTCTCTCTAACTCCTTCAATGGGTATTTTGTTCCCTATTCTAAGGAGGAATGAAGTATCCACACATTGGTCTTCCTTCTTCTAGATTTTTCTTGTGTTTTGCAAACTGTATCTTCGATATTCTAAGTTTCTGGGCTAATATCCAGTTATCAGTGACTGCATATCAAGTGACTTCTTTTGTGATTTGAGGAGACTAATATCCAATATATACAAAGAGCTCAAGAAGCTGGACTCCAGAAATTCAAATAACCCCATTAAAAATGGGTTACAGAGTTAAACAAAGAATTCTCAACTGAGGAATACCAAAGGGCTGAGAAGCACCTGAAAAAATGTTCAACATCCTTAATCATCAGGATGATGATGCAAATCAAAACAACCCTGAGATTCCACCTCACACCACTCAGAATGGCTAAGATAAAAAGTTCAGTTGACAACAGATGCTGGAGAGGATGTGGAGAAAGAGGAACACTCCTCCATTGCTGGTGGGATTGCAAGCTTGTACAACCACTCTGGAAGTCAGTCTGGCGGTTCCGCAGAAAACTGGACATAGTACTACCAGAAGATCCAGCAATACCACTCCTGAGCATATACCCAGATGATGCTCCAACTTGTAATAAGGACACATGCTCCACTATGTTCATAGCAGCCTTATTTATAATAGCCAGAAGCTGGAAAGAACCCAGATGCCCCTCAACAGAGGAATGGATACAGAAAATGTGGTATATTTACACAATGGAGTACTAGTCAGCTATTAAAAACAATGAATTTAGCCAGGGGTGGTGTCACACGCCTTTAATCCGAGCACTCGTGAGGCAGAGGCAGGCAGATTTCTGAGTTCGAGGCCAGCCTGGTCTACAAAGTGAGTTCCAGGACAGCCAGGGCTATACAGAGAAACGCTGTCTCAAAAAACAAAAACAAACAAACAAAAACAATGACTTTATGAAATTATTGGGCAAATGGATGTATCTGGGATAACCCAATCACAAAAGAAGTCACTAGATATGCACTCACTGATAAGTAGAGAGATTCTTTTTTAAGAATAATATTTCTAGAAAACTTTTATAAAAGAATAAAAGCCTGAATGAGCCATGGTAGGGTGCAGTGTATGATTTCCAGAGTTGAGGAATAGAATTCTGGCTTTAGAGTTAGGCTTTATGCTGATCAAGGAAAGAAAAAAAAAAAAAAAAAAAAAGGGAGCAGAGCATGCCTGGGAATTGGGAACTGTTCCAGAACAACTGAGATTTCCTCTACTTCCATCATGAGGATAAGGTTTAAAGTCATATTTAATAAATTAAAAGATAAACACAAGTTGGTCATTGAAGGATATGTACCTGGAATTTTAAGATAATAAGCTACCCATCCTGTTCTAGCTCCAACCTGAAGATAGCAGTGACATATGGCATTCAAGTTAATACTCCTGGCAAAAATAAAGGCTTTGTGTGGCTCATAAACAATTTGAAATTGCTAGTTCATCACCAATATCTAGACCTCTGATATTTTCCAAGTACCTTGCTTTAGAAATGAAAGTCTTCTTATACACAAAATGGGCTTACATCTCTGGGATCATATTTTACAGGAAGAGATGGAACATATAGCAAAAGGTTAATTACTAGCCATTTCTTGCCCAGATCTTGTGTGGCCCATACAGAGAGGCAGTGATGTTTTCCTTGACCTCTGTCATCCAGAGATCCCTAACCGTCTTTCCCAGTAGTCCCCAGATCAGCTTAGCAGTACTACCATTCCTGCCCACCTTCCTGTCTAGAAGTCAAATAACTGGTCTATAGAGAAGCAATCCCCCATTACCCTGTAGTGCTTGACCAGTACATTTATTATACTTTTGTATAGATTTCTGCCATCTCTGGAGATGATGAAATCATGTATTTGTACCTTGATTTAGGGTAAGGTAGCAATAGAAGATATGTGAAGTTTTGACATAACTGTAAGAGCTCCAATCTCTAATTAGCTGAAAGGCTCTTGGTTCCCTCTATACTTTTGCAGATTCTAGTAACAGTATTTTTATTCTCATTGCAAGGAGAATCTGAGGATGATTTAGACACGATGTTTTGTAACACAAATGCCACTCTGATTTACTTCAGGATGCTTGAGGATGACTTGAAGCTGAGCAGTGATGAAGATGACCTTGAGCCTGTGAAGACCTTGACCACACAGTGCACAGCCAACGAGCTTTACCAGGTAGGAGGGGGCTGAGAGCTTTGCATTGAGCTTGAGTGGGTGGGGCACAAGGGACTAGAATAGCTTTCATAAACACAACCTTTTCCTTTTGCAGAAAAAGAAACAAAGATGAGCAGTGTTTGGGAACAGATGAAACCAACTGCCATTTTCATTAAAGCTACAGCAGAGAGATGCTGAGCTTTTCAAAACCAATATAATTTCACTCTGTTTTCTGTACACAAATACTGCTCATCAATAAACAATAGAGCATCGTCTTTCTGACTTTTTAACTACTTGCTGCATTTGAGTGGCATGTCCATTGGGTGACTCCAGGGTGAAGCTTAACATTTCCAGGCACTAATTTGGGTGTAAATGTCACTGCTGTCTTTCTTCTCCCAGACATACCATTGCATAGTGGAGCTGAGAATGAATACCCTGTATGTTGCAGCATCATGCATTCAACAAAAGCTTTCAGGTGGCCTTGATTTCTTCTGTTCTGAATAATTTCTAGTACTTTCTCCGCAGAAGAGATGATTGTAATATGATTTCTTTAATAATCTCTGATGAGATTGGACATCTTGGTTTGAAAAAGTAAATCAGCACTATTAAGTCCCTATATCAGCAATGATATGGAATATCAATGATCCTTGTACTGTTTTCTATATGTACAGTTTGTCTAGTTATTATGCCACACAATATGGAGTACATAAGGCAATATTGATGCTATATAAATCTTACATGTTTTTAAGTTTTGGTAGTCTATCAAGAACAAGCACAAGGAGAATACTATATGCACTCAGACAATCTCACAGCTATTTCTGAGGTGCTGTGCATTTACCAAGTACAAGCAGTCCCTTTTCTACATGAGTGTGGACTGCATAATAAATGTGAAACACACACTTCATTGGCAATGTCTGTCATTTCTGCTTTCTGCATTTAATATGCCAATAACAAAAGCATCACATTTGTAAATAAAACAAAAACAAAGCAAAAATTCTACATCATTGATTTTGACAGCTGCAACCTTAAATTTTAATGGAAATGTTTAGAGAAGAATGTAGCAATAACAGAGAGTAAATTTTGCACATTGATTTCCTCTTTATGTGACTATATAAATGCATTTCTGCTTTATAATTCATAGGATTATTTTTATAATATATTAAGAAATGGCATCAGAGTCATTGGCTGAATCATCTGCAATTTTGAGATAACTTTGCTCATATTATATAAAATGCTAATACATGTGGATGCTCAGGAATAATAAATTGGGAGCTCCTATGGCCTGTTGCCTTCTGACCAGACATGCCTTTCTTTATGAGGCTAAAGTTATTTCATTGAATAGGAGATCTGAAGTGATAGAAACACAACACAGCAAAGTAATATAGTTGAGTTTGAGGAACAGGAAGTACTTAAAAGATTGAAAGTGTTTGCAGATGAGCTGCTTGGGAGAATTTTGAGGACAAGGTAAGAGACTTGGAAAGCTATAGTTATTTGACATTAATGACAACATTTGGTGAACTAAGGATTTATGAAGCTTAGCATTCTTTTCCAAGAATATATGACTTAAAACTGTTTTCCTTTTATTATTTTAAACATTATACAACATGAAATGAAGAACTATAAACTCATTGTTTAGTGACATTCAGTACACTGACAAACTTGTATATCCATCACCAATTCCAAAATATTTTCATTGTCCCAAATAGAAACTCAATACACATGAAGTATACTCATTCCTCCATTCACTTAACCACTGAAGATCACCCATTAATCTACTTTTTGTCTTTATACATTTGCCAATTTCCTATAATGGTATGATACAATGTTGGACCTTTTTATTTATTTTTTTATTTTTAATATATTAATTTATTTTATTAGATATTTTCTTTATAAACAATTCAAATGCTATCCCAAAAGCCCCCCATACCCTTTCCCCCACTCCCCTACCCACCCACTCCCACTTCTTGGCCCTGGTGTTCCCCTGTACTGAGGCATATAAAGTTTGCAAGGCCAAGGGGCTTCTCTTTCCAATGATGGCCGACTAGGCCATCTTCTGCTACATATGCAGCTAGAGACATGAGCTCTGGGGGTACTGGTTAGTTCATATTGTTGTTCAACCTATAGGGTTGCAGACCCCTTCAGGACCTTTTAAATTTCTAGCTTCTTTACTTACTACAATGATTTGTTTCTATCTTACTTCAGATGGTACCATATAGTAACACTTTATTTAATTTTATGGCAAAATAATATTCTATGATGAAGCACATTTTGTTTATCTGTTCATCTGTTTGTGATATTTTAGTCAGTTCTGCCTTTTGCCTACTGTTTACTGCTATTGTACTTAAGGCCAACTATTTTCATGAACATTTATATTGCCTCTTTTTAGCATGAAAAAGAAGTAGAAACACTGGGTCTCCCTTTAATAAAGGAATAAAGGAACCACAGGCATGGTTTTCTTCTGGATAACACAGGGCCATGTAGATAATATGGCTCTAGTCATTTATCTCATTATTAGGACTATTCTACCTCCATCAACTTCATGAGTATGAAACACCACATTCCTAATGCAGTTTGCTTCTTAATCAGGACTTTGAGGGATATTGACATGGATTCACAGTGCTCTAAGATGGTGTACCCATGCTAAGACACTTATAAAAAAATACATGTGAGGGCAGTCTTGAAGCTGAAAAGATGTATTTTTTGTCTTTTTATTGGATATTTTCATTATTTACATTTCAAATGCTGTCCCCTTTCCTGGTTACCCCCTCCCAGAGACCCCCTATCCTATCCCCTCCCCCACTTCTAGGAGGGTGTTCCCCCACCCACCCACTCCCACCCACCCATTCTCTACTTCCCTACTTCCTCTACTTCAATACAGTGGGGCATTGAGTCTTCACAGGACCAAGGGCATCTCCTCCCATTGATGCCCAAAAAGACCATCCTCTGCTACATATGCGGCTGGAGCCTTCGGTCCCTCCATGTGTACTCCTTGGTTGGTGGTTTAGTCCCTGGGAGCTGTGGGGGATCTGGCTGGTTGATATTTGTTGATCTTCCTATGAGGTTGCAAATCCCTTCAGCTCCTTCAGTCCTTTCTCTAACTCCTCCACTGGGGACCCTACTGGGGACCCCATGCTCAGTCTGCTTGGCTATGAGCATCCACCTCTGTATTTGTCAGGCTCTGGCAGATATGGACAGATATATCATGCTCCTGTCAGAATGAACTTCTTGGCATCCATAATAGTGTCTGGGTTTGGTGACTATATAGGGGATGGATCCCCAGGTGGGGCAGTCTCTGGATGGCCTTTCCTTTCGAATCTGCTCCACACCTTGTCTCCATAATTATTTTGTAACATATATTTTTTTTCTTTTTTTCTTAGATATCTTCTTTATTTACATTTCAAATATTATCCCCTTTCCTGGTTTTCCCCTCTAAAAACCACCCATCCCCTTCTCCCTCCTCCTGCTCACCAATCCAACCACTCCTGCTTCCTGGCCTTGGCATTCCCCTACACTGGGGCATAGAGCCTTCACAGGACCAAGGGCCTCTCCTCCCATTGATGACCGACTAGGCCATCCTCTGCTACATATGCAGCTGGAGCCATGAGTCCCACCATGTGTACTCTTTGGTTCATGATTTAGTCCTTGGGAGCTCTTGGGTACTGGTTAGTTCATATTGTTGTTCCTCCTATGGAGCTGAAAACCCCTTCAGCTCCTTAGGTACTTTCTCTAGCTCCTTCATTGGGGACCTTGTGCTCAGTTCAATGGATGGCTGTGAGCATCCATTTCTGTATTTGTCAGGCGAGTATTTTTTCCTCTTTTTAAGAAGGACCAAAGCATCCACACTTTTATCACCCTTCTTCTTGAGCTTCATGTGGTCTGTGAATTGTATGTTGGGTATTCAGAGCTTTGGGGCTAATATCCACTTATTAGTGAGTGCATACCATGTGGGTTCTTTAGTCTTATCACTTTCAAACTGAATGAATTCTAGCAAAAGATCTAGTTTCTATAAAATAAAGATAACAATACTACCTAGTCATAGTATATTCAATGAAAAAAAATGGACCAATTCATAATCACAGAACTTAACACTAAAGCTTAGGGCATAACAGGTACTCATCACTTTAGATGATAACATTGTTATGGCTACATCTGATTATCTAAAATGTCTATAGTGCTTTGAAATGCTAGGTCTCTCCAGTTTTCCTTTCTTATAAAGAATGAGAAGATAAAAAGAACTGCTGGATTAGGTACATGAAAAATACCCAACATGTGGCAAACTTGAATGAAAAAAATCTGTCTTGTCTTAATGTTTATTAGCTGTGTGTGCCTGGCCATGAGAAAGTAAAAGTGTAATCATTAAGAGTGTAGTTTCTGGAATGAAGAAGCCTGATAAGTTCTACTTCATACATACTAATTATATCACATTTGGGGAAATTGCCAAACATCCTGAAGTCTAAGATCTCCTGCAAGTAAATTAGGATAAAATAGTCTTGTCTAATTTATGGTAGTGTTGTGAGGATCAGACAAAGCTTAGTTATGAGAAAGTATGCGGAAAACTGTTAAGTATGACAAGTATGTAGTTATCCTTCCTTGTGGCTCATTTAGCATTAACTGAAATTCTCTCTTAGATATACAAGAGAATAGATATTACTCTTCCTTTTGGCTTAGGTGCCCATAGGCTTTACTAAGAACTAGATTAAATGTCCTAACTGACATTTAAAGATATCTGTCAAGTATGGATCACCTTAACTCCCCTGAGCCCTGACAACTTTTAAGTCAGTGTCTCCAGGAATAAGGTCATCAATGACACTGTATGAAGTCCTCCAAAAAATTACATATCTCTGGAAGTTTTTCTTCCAAAAACTGATATAGATGGACAGTTGAATCACACATATTGAATTCAGTTTGTCTCTTCCTTTTCTGAAATAGCTCCTTCTCTGCCCTTAGAAATAGTCTTAAAGACTTAAGCAATGCCATATTTCCACTCTTTCCCTCAGAAAATAATCCCAAATAAGATTTAAATACCACTGAGACTTCATATTGAACATTAGAAAGTTCCAGAACAGCACTGGTATAATAAACAATGCTTTGTATTTAGTGTTTATGTCAACATTTCTGTACCAATATAGTGTTGAAAGAAAGAATGAAAGAAAGAAAGAAAGAAAGAAAGAAAGAAAGAAAGAAAGAAAGAAAGAAAAAAGGAAGGAAGGAAGGAAGGAAGGAAGGAAGGAAGGAAGGAAGAAAGGAAGGAAGAAAGGAAGGAAGAAAGAAAAAAACAAAACAGGTAGATGTCAGTAGAATGGTTTTGATGTCTATCACCTAGCTGACAGAATTTTTATTGTCCTTTGAGAGTGTTGACATTACAGATATATTTCCACCTCTGAACTTCCCCTTGCAAAACTTACTGAATTTCCATTTTCAAGTCAGTCAGCCAGGGCAAGCAATGGTGCTGTGGTCAGCTCACTGGTGTTCAGTCAAGGCGATGAGCTGCATATGAATGGAGACATACTATGTTCTCTGCATGGCCCGGACTAAACCTTCTGTTTCCCTTTTTGTTAAAATTTTCTTCTTACATTTCTTGGGATTAAAGGAACCCCTGAAAATGAGGAGTTAAACCCGAAATCAATTTTCATTTACAGCTGAGAAGCCGTTATTGATGCTGTGCTTGCAGTTCAATAAAAGATCTAAAGATATAGACACTGTGCTTCTCTTTCAATATAAGCAGGCTAATCAGTCTCAACTGTTTTTTTAAACAACAGAATTGTATTGACAAGATTATTAAAATTGTTGTCTTTAAAGTTTTAAGCACTCTAGAATGTGTCTGGTTCTAAAGATTTTTCAAATGTACAGCCGCAGACTCTAAAACTTGCCCAGTATATGTTCATAGAACCAGGTAATCACTGCTTATTATTTCACTGATTGATAGCACTGTCAGTATTTTGACTTACCTAGCTCCAAGCTTGTAGTCTGCTATCTTCTGGATGCAGGATAGTCTGTCATGCCCAGTATCTGAAACCTACTCAGATAAGGACATGGCTCTCTCATAACCCAAGTCACCTCAGAATATACACAACACACACACACATACATACACACATTTGCTTCTAGAAATTGCCATTAAGACATTTTAACAGTAATATTATCTTTTTATTAATATGAATTAGACTGAAACCATAGACTTCATTCAGCCCACTTAGAAGTTCAAAACACTTAATATGACTGGAATTTTCAGTTAATGACTTGGATTAGCCAAAGAACTGTAGCTAAGCCTTGGGTTTCTGTGTTTGTTAGGGTTTTAAAAAATATAATCTATAATAAATTAGATGGTATATAATTTGAAAATATTCTCCAAAGGGGCAAATTGGTCTATATTCTGAAAAAAAAAAAAGTTTGTATTAGCTTGTTTTAATTTCTCTTAAAAAATAGCCAAACAATTCAAAATTTCTTTGAGAACAAAGGCATTCTAATATCTGGATATATTATCTAAGTAGTTCCAACATACCCAAATTTCTTTAGTTATGAAGAACTATCCTGATACTCTGAAACATGTACCCAATTCAAAGCATGTTCATGGAGATTCTGTGTACTTTTTAAACTAGAATATGATGGCATAGCTCTATCTCCAACATGTCAGCTTTATAGAAAAAAATTTTTCTTATGTCTTAACCTTAACTTCATTATTTTATGTCATTTTTTTGTAGATTTAGAACAACCTCACACATATAAAAGTTTGCTTTTAAATTCTGATTTTTGATTTTAGTTTTATGTATTAACCTTTTGCTTGTTTCTGGGCTACCTCTGGCTATGTTGCTATTTTTAAATACTTTCAAATATCACAAAATTGTTAAGAGTGCAAACCCTGGGAATTCTTGCAGGTTCTGCATGACCTGCTTACACATATACCGAATTTCCCTAATACATTAGCCAACTTAAACTGAAAGCCTGTTTTTATGTAGAAAAATTGCTAATGAAGCAATGCAATGCATTTTACTCATGCTATCCGATGGTTCTTTTGGCGTTGAGATGCTGTAGTGAATATATTAGTTGTGACAACAGATACTCTTTCTGGCTATAATCATTCCTGTTTTGTGGCCACAGTTCTCCCTCATCGTGCTGAACAAGTTGTTACCTCCCCAAGGTTTCACCACATTTCCATTTACTTTGTTATCAGCAGACAGGCTAGGGAAGGCCTCTTCTGTAATGACATCAATAAGGCAGACACAGCAAGAGAGGTCAGCCTGTCAAAGCTAGAGAAACAGCAGATGGATTAGGTTGAAACTGGGTGCAAAATAACTTTAATAGAGTCCTTTAATGTAAACAGTTTATCTGTCATTGCCTTTCATTGAAATGTCCACAAAATGATAGAGTTGGGGCTGTTGAGGTTACAGAATGTAAGTGAATAAAATCCATACATTGTCATACTAAAGCTACCCAGTAATTAGAGAAAGACAGGACATTTTAATTTATTCATTAAAGACGGGAAAGTAAATGGATAACATACAAGGTTAATAGAATAACATTGACTTTCATATTCTCAAGATTGTGTTTCCCATTTGGTTGTATTAGCATAGAGACTAGATTAATAAAAAACTGCTTAAGGCTAGTATAGTATGATTTTTTTTAATATGCTTCTGGCAAGTCTGTGGCTATTTAGAAACCCATATGCTGAATTTTTTCATTGTAATTATGTTGTTTTCATTTTTAGTACCAAATATTTTGGCTTGTTATTCCTATATAATTGAATGTCTTGAGCATGCAAAGAGGCATAGAAGTACAACAATTTTACATGGTGTGTTTGTCATATCATCAGTAATGACCATGTTCTAGCTATTGTCCATGATATTTTAAAAAATTGTCCATCTATGGACATTTTTATTGCAAATCCAATACTTTTTTGATTAGCATGATACTTTCTTTTTTTTTTTTTCATTTTTTTTATTAGGTATTTAGCTCATTTACATTTCCAATGCTATACCAAAAGTCCCCCTTACCCACCCACCCACTTTCTTAATAGTAAAATTAAATTAGATATTTGTGATGGTAAAGTGCTTGTCCTATATCCAAGCTGAAAAAAAATTTAATGTCTGAATAGATTACATTCACATATGACAAGATGATCATGGACTTTCCATCCACAAAAACACAGCACATATTTGTCTCTGTCAAATTTATAGCAATAGATGTATCAGCCACCTCTGAGAAGCTACAGATTACTATATGCACATCTGAAGTGAAGTGTCAGAAGGAAGAGACATAACCATAGTCCTTTTGTCACTGACCCTAAGCTGAAGAAAGTGGCCAAAGAGCAGTGATCATCATGTCTCTGCTCTCACCATACTCCATTTAATTCAATTGCACTATTTTTCTTAAAACACTTTATCTTCCCAACTTCTGTCTCAATGCATGGGTGAAGCCTGGAAGTTGCGTCTTGGAATCATTAGTAAGCCAGCTCTGGGCAAAGTACCACATGTGCCTGAGTTTATGGGAAGTTTCCAAGCTTTGATTTTTATCAAAATTCTAGACTATACTACAGGAATATGAATATCTCCCATAAATACTAGTAATAAAATATTTCCAAATTAAGGATATAAGATGTTTAAATTAATATGCTGGCTTTGAAATGAAAGTAACTGATGTTTTGGTATAGGTGTCAAACATGTTCTTACCCTACACTCTTTTTTTTTCCATTTTTTATTAGGTATTTAGCTCATTTACATTTCCAATGCTATACCAAAAGTCCCCCATACCCACCCACCCCCACTCCCCTACCCACCCACTCCCCCTTTTTGGCCCTGGCGTTCCCCTGTACTGGGGCATATAAAGTTTGCAAGTCCAATGGGCCTCTCTTTCCAGTGATGGCCAATTAGGCCATCTTTTGATACATATACAGCTAGAGTCAAGAGCTCCGGGGTACTGGTTAGTTCATAATGTTGTTCCACCTATAGGGTTGCAGATCCCTTTAGCTCCTTGGATACTTTCTCTAGCTCCTCCATTGGGAGCCCTGTGATCCATCCATACACTCTTGCCAAGTATTGACCATCTGCAAGAAAGCCACAAGACAAACTTTAAACTTGCTGATTGATCATGTTATGAATGGAACAGAGACTTTACCTCACTCTTAGACTTCTGTGTTTACTTTTCTATTTATAGCAAGAGTAAAGAGTGTATGCATTTTAAGTATATAAAAGATCTGTCCAAATTCCAGATAACTACAATTCTAACATTACCCATTAAGAGTACAAGAGGCTCAGTAGAGTTAAAAATATAATAAAATAAAAAGAACTTACCAGATGTATAGAAGCACACTGGTATCTCAAAGAATATATTTACAATGAGTTTTTAGATCATTTTACTAAAAATTTACCAATACACTCAAGCTTATTATTTTTCTAATGGAGATCGACAGATTCCATATTTAGCTCTGAGTCATGCATATGCATGTTAAAATACAGGATGTTAGAGCTGAAAACGAAAAAGAGAAATTTCACTTCAGTTGCCTCATATTTCCAATATGGAAGCTGATTACAATTCCCTCAGTAAATATATGGACTAAAAATTGATGTAGCCTCTTCACCTTGAGCATAATATGCTCCAAGGAACAGAAAAACTGATAACACTAGTGTGCAAATGATAAAGTTATTTCATTGGCAGCATGAGCACTGATGTATGCTTTGGAAAATCAGAAACACTGAGTATCTGCTGTCAACTATAAACACATTGCCTGAGTTTTTTCATACTCATGGTACAGAGAACAAGCCTCTGTTATGGTACTGACTGTCTTCTGTGGAAATACCATATGCCATTGTTTGATTGTTGCTTTAGCATGGGTGAAAAGAGGACTCAGATTGGTTAAAAGAAAGAAAACTTGAGGTTTTCAAGCCATAAACAGCAGGAGAAGAGTGTCTAAGTGCCACTTCCATTGCCTCTTCTAATGGGAAAATGAACATGTCTAGACCATATTGAGATTATCTTTCCTAGTGTCTCTGTACTTCCTTAGAAGATTAGTATCAAAAAATTGACTTTAAATGAGAGACATGTTTCTTCACAAATAACAATGCATTTTCCACTTAGCTATAATAAGCCAAAATTTAAGCTTTAGAAGAAATCATTAGCTGAAATATGGCCCTTTACCCTTCATAAGGGACAGTGTAAAGGAATAAGCCTTTATGAAAGCATAAATTTCTAAATCCTACTACCACATCATCTTTGTATATTCACTAGAAAACTAGATGCCATATTACTAAAATATACATAGAATCAAGTCAGCCCTTCCACAGGGCAGTTTTTAATCGCAATGACCATAGACAGAGTCTTAAGCATTAGGGTAGGAGGGTGATATGTGATTTACTGAGCAATGTTTGTTTAGTCAGCTATGACTCAAAATCACATATTCGCATATGCTTAGTTCTAAGCTACAGCCACAACCTGGTTTCTAAAAAGGAGAGTAACATGATCAAATTGGACTCTAAAAGATTCCTCTATCAAAAGAGCATAAAACTGGGTAAGAATAAGGAAATAATGGAACAGTAAGTCAGGGACCACAGGATAACAAGAGGTAATAAGCAAAAAGCATGGTAGTAAATGCCAGCAGAGGGAAGTACAGAAAACTATTTCGGACATCAAGTGGGATAGAAGTACTACTGAGAGCCCCTCTCTGCAATGTTAATAAGAGTCTTGTGAAAATCAAATAACCCCATTAAAAATGGGGCTCAGAGCTAAACAAAGAATTCTCACCTGAGGAATACCGAATGGCTGAGAAGTACCTGAAAAAAATGTTCAACATCCTTAATCATCAGGGAAATGCAAATCAAAACAACCCTGAGATTCCACCTCACACCAGAATGGCTAAGATCAAAAATTCAGGTGACAGCAGATGCCTGTGAGGATATGGAGAAAAAGGAACACTCCTCCATTGTTGGTGGGATTGCAAGCTTGTACAACCACTCTGGAAATCAGTCTGGCGGTTCCTCAGAAAATTGGACATAGTACTACCGGAGGATCCCCCAATACCTCTCCTGGGCATATATCCAGAAGATGTTCCAACCGGTAAGAAGGACACATGCTCCACTATGTTCATAGCAGCCTTATTTATAATAGCCAGAAGCTGGAAAGAACCCAGATGGCCCTCAACAGAGGAATGGATACAGAAAATGTGGTACATTTACACAATGGAGTACTACTCAGCTATTAAAAAGAATGAGTTTACGAAATTCCTAGGCAAATGGATGGACCTGGAGGGTATCATCCTGAGTGAGGTAACCCAATCACAAAAGAACTCACACAATATGTACTCACTGATAAGTGGATATTAGCCCAGAAATTTAGAATATCCAAAATAAAAGATACAATTTGCAAAACAGGAAACTTAAGAAGAACGAATACCAAAGTGTTGACACTTTGCCCCTTCTTAGAATTGGGAACAAAACACCCATGGAAGGAGTTACAGAGACAAAATTTGGAGCTGAGATGAAAGAATGGACCACCTAGAAACTGTCATATCCGGGGATCCATCCCATAATCAGCTTCCAAATGCTGACACCATTGCATACACTAGCAAGATTTTGATGAAAGGACCCAGATATAGCTGTCTCTTGTGAGACTATGCCGGGGCCTAGCAAATACAGAAATAGATGCTCACAGTCAGCTATTGGATGGATCACAGGACCCCCAATGGAGGAGCTAGAGAAAGTAACCAATGAGCTAAAGGGATCTGCAACCCTATAGGTGGAACAACAATATGAACTAACCAGTACCCCGGAGCTCTTGACACTAGCTGCATATGTAGCAGAAGATGTCCTAGTCAGCCATCAGTGGAAAGTGAGGCCCATTGGTCGTGCAAACTTTGTATGCCTCAGTACAGAGGAACGCCAGGGCCAAGAAGTGGGAGTGGGTGGGTGGGGGAGTGGGTGGGAGAGTGTGTGTGGGACTTTTGGGATAGCATTGGAAATGTAAATGAAATAAATACCTAATTAAAAAAGAATCAAAAAAAAGAAAGAAAAGGGAAACAAATGAAAAAGAAAAAAAAAAAGAGTCCTGTGTTTAATAGTAGGATGAAAGCACATGCACATTAGCCTAGAAGTTATGTCAACTACCAAAAAAATTGTTTCCACATATATGGAGACTGTATTCCTTCAGGGCCCTCTGTCATACTCAAAACTCAATATTCAAGCATCTTAAACTGAATGCTTATTGACTATTGAATGCAAAACATGGTTGGTATAGGTGTCAAACATATTCTTACCCTACACTCTCACCAAGTATTGACCATCTGCTAGAAAAGCCTAAAGACAAGCTTTAAACATGGTGGTGGATCATGTTCTAAATGGAACAAAGAGTTTATCTCATTCTTAGGCTTCTATGTTTAGCTTTTATTTATAGCAAGATTAAAAAGCATAAGCATTTTAAGTATACAAAAGAGCACAAACTTACATTATCTTTCCTCCAAAATTCTATCCCTGTCCCTTATACATATGGTACAGCTTTCGTGTTTGCTTCCAGGTTCCACAAAAAGTACAGTGATAAGTGGCATATTCCTAGTCCCTGGGTGTAAAGTCAGGAAATAGCTAAGAGTCCAGGTTCTATACAAGTTGAGTGACATTTTTTTCTTACTCTTTCCTCTAGACTGTGTATACTTTATGTTAGTTAAAACTTCAGTCTCCAGGACACAATGTCTTTTCTTATTTTACTTATCCAAGTGAAATACATTTTTATATTTGGGCAACTGTTCTCAGTATACATCTTTTCAGGTGATTTAGCTAGTTCTGTAGGCATTGATTCGAAGCCACCTGAATTCTTTGCTGATGAGTCCAATTGTCAATAAAGGCATGCTTTGCTGAACTAAGGTAATCAATGAAATTTACCAGTGTATGTCTCTAGGTTGGGGCATAAATGTGTCATGCAGCACAACTATGTGAAAAGTTGAGAGAGAAAAAGGGGGTAACAATAAAAAATATATAAAACCAATAAAATTATTGATCTGTCTTAGTGGTGCATTGCCTAATGTGCAGTTATTTGAAATTATCTGAATGATTCCACTTTCCCTTTTTACTGAGAGGCAATAATAATTCAATTTAGACACACATGCTTGTAGAATGACAGAGAAAAGCATGTAAGCGAGAAAGTAAAAGTTATGCACAGAAATACTAATATAATATTTTAGGTTTGGCTAACAGTATTATTTATTTCAGAACAAAGCTGTACCTGAGTACATATCATTATTAAATGAGTCCACTGGGACAATATCTCCAAGCCATCTGAGTGCTCACTTTCACAGCCTCAACATAAAGGGAATATATCGCATTATCTTTGTTTTCTATAATTTATAGAAGATGCATAACTACAAGTCTGGATGTAACTATTCAGGCCTTCCTTCTGAAAAGCCTCCAAAAATTCTCTAAATTCTCTAATGTCTAATGGAAAGGAACTGTAATTCTTCACAACCACAAGGTCAAAATTACTCTAAAGTATTTTGAAGAAGTTTTCCCATTATGGAGAAAATGACCAGCAAATTTTCTAAGTTGCTTACATGTAGCATTTTCTTCCTCAGAGTGTTATATACGCTGTGGTAGATGGTGCTCACTAGGTAGCCACTTACTGCCCTTCATTTCTTCCTTTCTGTGGTAAGAACTCCACATCATGTGCTTCTTGTGACACAGTATGGTCCCTGATCCATTTTAGCTTTAGTGCAATTTGTGGTTTCTCTATAGAAAATAGAGAAGAAAGTTTCTTAGTTTTAAGAAGGGAAATTTAAAGAATAAGCAGTTGTGAGCCTGTCTGCATCTTCCACCCTGAGGAAATAAATTTGTTGCTCAGCAGGATAACGTGGATAGTACAATACTGGTAATGAGTTATGACTCAGATAATAAACACTCCTTAGAATAAAAGAAGTGCCTTCTCCCTTGCATACCGTTCTTTTTCAATATGCTTTGCATAAAATGTTAGTGAAAGTGAAGATCATCCATGGTGGCATGAATTGTAGAAGGAGGGATTTCTAAAGGATGGATAGCCTGAAACTGAGGATTCAGTGAGCTGGGTATGGTGGTATGAAGTTGTAATCACAGCATTTGGAAGACAGAAGCAGGAAGATCACTTGTTTGATGCCAGACTAGGCAGTGCAGTAGGAGTCTAGCTCAAAGATCAGGAAGGATCAATCCATCATCCTAGGCTTCCCTAAGAGAAAGGAGTGGAAGAAAGGAAGGGAAAGGGACCGGCACCCCTACCTCAAGTACTGTGTTATGCCATCAAGTTCTAAAAATCATGGAAGATTCATACCTATACAATGGTAGAAGGCCACCACCTGCTTCACTTTAGGTGTGTCTCAGTAACCCAGAGTCTTCTATTAACGCTCCTTTCTAGACAAGGACATTATTTTTATCTCAGAGTTATTCCTGATATGGAGACAGCAGCATAATAGTATTTCTTATTCCCATAGCAGTAACTGCATATGGTTGATTCTGGGACCTGACCACTACTTAGTAAATTCACAAATAATCTTGCCACTAACCTCAATTTACCAACTCCTTTGTAGAAAGCATTCACAAATGATATGCAGGCATTTTCTTAGCCTACTGACATTTCCGAGCACAGCCATCAATGTTGAATGCTGACAATAGCCACTAATATAGAAAGGGTGGGAATGATTGTCTTCATTACCAAAAGGAGCAAACTGGAGTTCAGAGTTATAATCTCTTGGGAATACTATAAGTAGCAAAACCAGAACCACAACTTAGCTTATTAACATTTCCAGTAATTTATTGTTCTACTAACAGGTAGGTCTAACCTACAGTCCAGGGGCTACATGTACTTCAAGGTAGCTATGAAAAAGACCTAATATATTTGCACATTGACAATGTCGAGAGATTGGACACTATTGTACAGCACACTAACTCCCATCATGTCATTCTAGATTCAAATTATTTCATTATTCTTCCTCACATGAGAATGCCCTCCTTGTTGAGATATATATATATATATCATGTCGTAGAAATATGTTGCAATATAAGAATATAGGTTTTTAAAAGCAAATAGACATTTTACATTAAGCAACATAACTGAACTATCGACTACTCATTTTTCCAATCAGTTTAAATTAGCTTAATGTATGTTTTTAAACTTAAATTTAGCTGTGACTTTCTTAATGCTTGGTGAATTATAGTACGTCATTTTCTTTTAATTTACCTCCTTTTACATGTCTCACATCCTGCCAAAAGTATCTGGAATGTGAGATTGCCTTTTTATATTTGCTTGTTTCAAAGAAGTATTTTTTTCTCCTTGTAAATTTTGTAGAGTAATTCATTTATGCCCTAAAGGCATGCATAATTTGCATCCAAAATGCTTAAAATTTCCCCCCACATCTTCTTACTATTACAATCTCCCATAGTATGCCTATAACAAAGTCAAATTGCAGCAAATGTAAAGAATATAAATTGTGAGTCATATCTCATCTGACATAGGTTCCCTGTCACCATTTAGTTTAGAAAATCCCCATGATGAGCACACAGGATGACATGAGTGTCTTTGGCTTTAACTGTGGGACATTGAAAGGATTGTAAGCTCCTTTCAAAGGAAACATGAACGTCTAAGTAAGCATACGACATTTCTAGTCGATACCCAAGCAATCCAGAAAAGATCATTTGAATGAAGTTATTTCCTTCCAATGACTGTATATAATGGCATATGTTTGGAAGAACCCGGCCTATAACACTCTTCTGATCAGAGAAAAATAACTGCGTATAATTAACAGTTGTGAAACAAGAGGGAGAAGACATTTTCAAAAATGGTGTCTCCAAATCAAAGCACTGTCGGTTTGATTTTTCCCTTCTACCTCGTCTGCCAGTACCATGCTCACTTTAGCACATCAAGCAAGAGAAACTACTGGAACAGTGCCTATTATGTTATGATTACTTACAGCTTCTAGGACAGACTTGTTTGCATTCTAATTATGAAAAGTGAATTAATATGATTTCCATAGTAATGCATTTTCATCTGACTACTACACCTTATTCCTTACCAGACACACTTGAGGTGGCAGGAAACTGGAGAAGGCAGGAGAAGGGAAGTGTGACAGAAAGTGAGAGGAAAGGAAGAAGAAAAAAGCAAGGGGAGGGATAAAGAGCACAAAGGAAAGGGACAGCAAGTGGAAGGGGAAGGAAAGGAGAGGGGAGGGGAAGGGGAGTGTGAAGAGAGGGAAACTGGGGCAGAAGGGAGTTTGCAAACTGATATAGACCAAATAGAACTGCCACAGGGAAGGTTTCTGATCATCATTGCACTTCTTGACAGCATCTGTCTCTTCCTTTGATATGCCCTTGATATGCATTAGATGTGACTTTGGAGAAGCCAGACAGTTCTTGTTTCCTCAGTTTCACCTGTTGGCCCATTTTTTAACTGTCTTCTTCTAGAACTTGCCAAAAAATAAAATTCAGGCACAGGTAGTAAGAAAATGATTTTTGCCTATCAAAGCAAAGTAAGTGCCCAAGTATTAACAGATGTTTTTATATAGTGACAGACACTGAGACTTAAATAAGAAGGGCTTAGATTCCCAACACTAAAGTATGAACGTTGGGAACTGTATGCTGCTATTAAATGCATTGACTTGGCATAGAGGATCCAATCTCACTGTGATCAGCTACAATGTCAAGTGCAGCTTAAGAGTAGCACTGTTAGAATGATTGCCTCGGTGTTCTAATCTACAGCACTGTTCCTCTCCTGTGGACTCTACCCACTTCACAATTCACAAACAAGGTCCCCTAATGGATATTGTTTAAAACTGTCTGAACAAGCCTGAAGGTGGTCAAGTTGCTGCTTCTTTGCTCTCCATATTAAATGTTATTCTGATAGCCTGAAAAAGTCTAGTAGAGTACAAGTTTTGTTCTGATTACATAATTATGCTACAGATAGATATATGGAAAAAATCATCACTTAGGCCCTCCAGGTGTTTAAACAGTTTGATAGACTGTAGCCATTCTGCCATCAGTGCCCCCAGCTGTGTTGCTTAGCAACATTTTAATTCCAGAACAATCGAAGGAGATGAAATCCCTGTGGAGAGGGAAACAGAAATAAGAGGGCTGTTGACAGATGATCTGAGTTGTTTCTTCTAATATACTGTGAAGATCACTAGCTCTTTTCATGAATGATAAATGGACTGTACACAGATCAATGGGTTCAGCAATAAACTGGAACCAGTCTCCATGTCTAAGGTGACTCAGGCCATGAGGCCCAGAAATTTCCTCATTTTGAGATTTGGTGTGTATTTTCCTAAAGGTTCCAAGGGGAGGAAATTGATCTCGGTATTTGGGAATTCCTTGCCCTTTTGTAATGTCTACTGCTAAAAGTAATTTTGAAAATGAACATTTTTTTTTGCCTTTCTCTCATGGTGCAGGTGTGGGTGGGTGTCAAGAAGAAAGCTAAGGTTAATGGTCCCCTGCCATAGAACAACCATTTCTTTGCCCTCCTCCCCCAATGCTGTCATTACAACTCAATCAGGCCCACCTGGGGTAAAGTTAGAGTAAAAGGTGAGGAAGGGAGGAGCTGCTTGTGCACCCAGCAACTTGCATGGCTCCTGCTGAACTTTCCCAGGTGCTCTGACAATGGCCATCTGTGTCTGAGCACTTAGACAAGTAACTACATCCCTGGGGAAGAAAATTGTTTTTTGTGTCACTGCTTTTCCATGGGAGCCTGTTTAATTCACTCCTAATGTTTCTAAAAAACATTTTCTAATTTTATACTGCTTATTGTTTGGTTACTAGTTGCAAAGATTATGCCTGCTAATATTGTCTAATCGCATTTTTTTCTCTCTCTGTTTGCAGGCTGTTGAAAAGGCAAAACCTAAGAATAATCCTGTGAAGTAAGTTATTATTTTTGCTAGTTGAAATGTTAATTTTAATAAACTCTGTGCATGGGGGAAAATAAGGTCATAAATGACTTGTATTTTGCATTAATCTCTATTCATGATGATTTTTAAAGACAAAAACAAAACACAGGGGTAAATCACCCATCAATGAGCAAGGACCAGCTTATATTTTTTCCGTGTGTCCCTGATGAAGAAATGCCCCAAGTATACACAGTTTAAATAAATTAATATGTGCCATCATGAATAGCTGCCAAATACTATTATAATCATATTCAATGCATACTACTTCAAGCCTTTGGGTTTTTTCTCATGCTGAAAAGATTACATTTTTAATTGCAAACCTTGGACCTATGACAGAGATGTAAATGCCTGAACATGTGCCAAATGATCGCCAGCCACGTGGGGAGGGCAGCACCTTAGCATCAAGGATTTGGTATTCTGTTAATGAAAAGCTCATAAAAATAGATTTAACTCAATGGTATGTAGTGTGGTTGCTAACAAAGACTAGTCACTAAACCATTTTGTAGGACATGCAAATTATAAATAAGACACACAGTGTTAGTTTAAATACAGTACACGTAGGCATCCTGTCTTTTCTAGAAGGGAGATTTTTAAATTAAAAGAAAGGCTGTCTTGTCATTTGGGTTTGTGACATTCTGGTCAAGGACATGGCTAAGGAAGGACTTGCTGTATTTACTGATTTATTACAGGTCTAGAAACATCACATGTCTAGAAAGTATGTGTTAATTGATGCCAGCAAACTTCCATTATAGCTAGTACAAAATATAGAAATGGAGCACACGTTGATTTTTTTATAGTTCTTGTAGAATGCATTAGTTATGTCAAGAATAAAAAAGTTGTTTCTATAGTGTGAGAGAATTAGCTTTTCTAGATCATACAGGTAGTATTTAGCATACCCTTAAGTCTAAAACCCTGATTGATTTTCCAGAGGTACTTTATGTATACTGTGCTTTTACGTTTCGTTTCATTTTACCTAGCTGACAAAAATCTCTCTCTCTGTAGTCCTTTCAGGGCCCTCTATAATTGGGAATGTATTATGGTATACTGATCCTATGGAAGCCAGTTTAGTAGATGAGCTTTTAATCTTGTATGGTTGAGGTTAGAAACTTTTCCATTTGTATACTCTGATAGCTCCTCCGCTGTAAACCTGTGTCTGTATAGCTCCACAGATTAGAAGATGGTGCCAATGATGCCTGGGATTAATCCCTGTTGGTCCATTAGTGTTGCCCGCCCCCCCCCCCGCCGCCCCTGTAATCAGAGTACACCCTTCTCTCCAGTATGGTTGCATACAGATGTAACCATACTGGAGAGGGGTAAGCCAAGGGCTGTCAGAGTATAAATCTTGCCCTCAGTTGCTCCAAGTTTAAACTCTTTCTACAGGAAATAAGTTCAAGCTTCATTACTGCATGGATAGAAGAGTCCATTTTCTCTATATGGGACTGCATTACACCGGAGTCTGATAACCTGAAGTGGGACCTGTTTTCTATCTGATCATTGTAAAAATTTGGTCCTACATATAATTATATATTTTGTGAATTCTTAATTCACAATGTAGATTCTTTCTAATACTAGCTCTTTAAAGTGTAAAAGAAGATAGAAAACTTGGAAGACTTAATGTATTGTAGATCTTCCTACTCTTAACTACATTTAAAAAGTCTACTTAGTAATAAAGTTAAATATTTGGAAATGTCTTCTAATTAAATAATGCAGTATTAATTTATTGTACCTTGTTGTACTTGGATTTATAATATCAAATACAGTTGACAGCTACAATTAGATGGACACTTCAAGAACCATCTTCCCAAGTTCGTTCCATGAGCAGAAACTCTACAGCATTACTTACATTGTCTGGCAGAAGAACAACAAAACAGTTTTTAAAGTTTAATATACATTTAATATACATTTCTAATAACTGTCAATAAATTTGGGTTCTATACAGTGCACTACACCTTCCCCCCCAAAAAATAAAAACTTGAGCCACATTTTCTGTATGAATGAGTAGATTGCACATAATTTATAAAATGGTCTTTCTGGAAAGCTTGCCCAGAGGCTTAACAAAGCTGTTAGCTCTAGTCTAGTAGGTTGCCACCACTAGGTAATAGGAACTTGTATGTTGTAACTATGTCCTCATCTACTCCCTGTTACTCTTATTTATGTCATGGATAAAAATGTCCCCATGATGCTCTTCTTCCTCTAGATGCTTTTCATCTTAGTACTGCTCTTTGAGTCTAGCAAGAATGAGCATTTGGTTGCATTATTAGAACATGAATTACAAACTTTTGGTGCATGCTCAGTGGAAGTTCAAGTCTAGTGGCACCAATAACAACTTAAATATAAACACAGAGTGGTGAAGATGAATGTTTGATGAGATTTTATATAGTACTTTTGTGTATAATTTGGCAATATTTAGAAAAATTCAAAATATAATAGGGATATTTCATGACACGTGAAAACTAACATGACTTTCCTATATCATTATGTACACATGAAATTGTAATTGGACTACAGGTTCATTCCTTCATTTGCATATTATTTGTATTGGTGTTTATATTGCAGTGGCAAAGTTGAATAGTTAAAACAAAGACCATATACTATGTAGAACGACACATGCTTACCATGTAAGTCTAGATATTACAAGTTCACTATCTTGGAAAGTAGTTGGACAGGTAGGAAAAGGCAGAACAACTTTTAATGACACTACAGGTTAAACTACCAAGCCTTTTACTTTGGGGGATAAATAGACATTTAATGAGGCATTATTAGGTGTTCAGGATTTTCTGGGACTGATATATCATGTAGTTATCCTTACAGACAAAGCAATTCACTCTTCATTGAGGATCTAATGAATAGATGATCATCAGGCAATGATATCTCAAAAAGCAATGAGCATTTATCTACAATATACTGATAGTCTTTCACAATTCAAAGTTCATATCATTTTTCATAAGTTATGTAACTTCTAGATCTAGCTAAGGCTATATAAATGATTGTTAGGCTTCTAGCAAACTATTTACTAGGTCTACTAACTTTGATCAGTTTACTCTTAACAAGTTTAACCTCTCAATATTTCTCAGCTATTCATTCAATTTATTTTTAATAGCTTCATGGGTGTATGTTCTTTCCATCCCTGTGAGGAAACTATGTTCCACAATAGTAAATATTCCATATAAAGGAGAATAAAGATATACATGGCTAAGGAATGTAAATGCATAATCCCTATGTATAACAATGACCTTACCTTGACCATTAAATATTACTTCTGAAAGTAAGACTCAAAGTGGTTGTTCCTAAGATCAACAATCAGGCTAAGAGATGTCTGGTTTAGTTCTCTATATAATGAAACCACAGTAGCAACATAACTTGATTGGGTGTAGTAAAACTAGAGTTCTATAATGTGTTAGAGGAGGAGATTTCACTTGTATATTAAAGTACTGCACAAATCATTCCCAAGATTGTCATTGTAATAACAAGGCCTGAGAGATGTACAGATTACTCCCACCATATGTGACTTATCACATGTATTTTTGAAAAAAATATTACATTTCTGTTATTAAGACATATGTGATAGTATTCTTATAAAATTTGAATTGCTTTTGGCTAAAATCCATGCACTAATAAGCGAAGTTGTATCTAACTGAGGTTGGCATCTGTTTTAGAGAGAAAAAGAGAGAAGGCATAAAATTTTTTCCTACATTTACACTTTAACAACATTGCAGAATGTGGTGGTTGTCTTTCACAAATCAGTCAAAATGAACTGGGATGACAGAATTACAGTTTTATTTGGAACCTGATCTATCTTATAGATGTGGTGGTTTCATTATTGAAAATGAAAAAGAAAATGCCCAGAAAGCTTTTCTTGATCACTGTTTGTACTCTATTTATTATTTCATGCAATTGGTATTTTATTAAGATTGGAAGAATTCCAGGAATTGGGATAGATGTTGAGAGATTTAAGAGTGAATCTGACACAAGTCTTATTCTTGAGGAGTAGACAATCCAGTAGCAGTTATAAAAATCCTGTTGTAAAGAACTGAATAGAAGATAGAGTGTTGGATGCCTCTGCTATGCAGGGAGTGATAAAGCAAGGATCGAGCTCTTAGGAGAGAGATTACCACTGGTAAAGTTAGGGGTGGAAAAGGTAAAGGAGAAACATTTGCATCAAAGTATAAAGACTACTGGTTTTAGAAGCTGGTTTGAGGAGTAGCTGGGGGTTATAAGGAATTCTGACTGTCCAGTTGTGTGTGGATAATGAAGGACAAGGTTGAAAACTCAAGTGAAAGAAATTAGCTTGGTAGAGTCAAATAGCACTAAAGAGTTCTTATCTTCTAATGAACATGAACAATTAATTAGTACTTTAGTCATTTAAACAACAAGGAAGTATCAATATACCAGGGTTCAAGTCCTGAGGCTGATACTAACTTATCATATGAAATTGAGCTTATTCCTTTCTTGCTTCACATCTCAGCAAGGTTATTTATTTGGTCCTCCAGATCTTAATAAAAGCAGAAGCTTAAAAACGTGTTTCATAAATATGCTCATTCTAGATCATCTTTAATCCTATTTGAAGTAGCATGTACATATGCTACAATCACTATACATATCAACTATTTATACACAGAGAGGTACACATTAATCCTCATCCATCATTTTTAAATTTTACATTTGAGAATTGGAGAGTAATAACCCATATAATTATTGTTTTAAAAAAGTCTGCTTGGTTTGTGTGCACAGACATGACTATATCCCCATCCATCATTTCTACACACCACATTTGAGAATTAAAGGACAAGAACCTATATAATTATATGTTAAAAGAGATCTGTAAGGTTGAAAATAATTGCGGCTCTCTGCATGTTGGGCTGATACTCGGAAATGATTCCTTATATAAGTTTTCAGAGATTCATTTTGAATGGTTTTACATGCATGCATATTGCTGATATAGAAATGAAAGGGATTTATCACCCTCGTTCACAGTGATAAGACAATGGGTTTTCAACTGGGTTCTGCCAAACACTAATCTTGGGGGTGTATCTGTAGAACAATATGATTACAGCATGTTGGAGGTTTAGCACATAGGTGAGATATTACTGTGTGCATGCATATAATAAATGATCAGAGAAGTTCTATAGACTGTTCAGTTGAGTTTTTGTGTATTTGTTTGTTTGTTTGTTTTTTACCAAAAGTTTCCCAAATGTGTTTGGCCAGAGGACATATTTACTTTGGAAAATATATCATGGGATGTTGAATGGGAAGATGAATCCATATTAAGTAAGTGGCCATACAGAGCCCTTGTCTCCATTGATAGTTTAAAAAAATCCAGTGCCCTAATAATGCATACCCAGTCTTTAATGAGAGTTCCTGAATTAAGTATATTATCTTCAAAGGTCTCATGGAAAGTAAAGAAAACTCCAAATCACGAAGCTACAAAGTATCTTTTGTATTTCTTTTAGTGTCATATTATAAACCATTTCTAAGGATTGCAAACATCCTCTGGTGCATACCACAGTGAGAATACAAAACATGTAGGTATGGTTCCCTCTGAATGCCAATAGGCAAAGACCTATAGTCTCCAATGCCACATCAGAGAGGCAGGCTCTACTCATACCTTACTATTACCTGGTCCATTCATACCTTAACAGTAAAGAACCCTCACCAGTTTACATCATAAATATCTAGTCAATCTCTAAACATCTCTGTTTATAGGCAATTAATGATAAGACAGTAAAAAATATTTCTCTAAACAGCTATATAAAATTATTCGGTAAAACTATATGTATCTTTACAGGGTAAAAATAGCTGCAATTAGATGCAAAAGCTTTCAGAATTCATCCTCACAACTAGTAAAAGCTGTGCAAGTTTCCAGGTTATCCCACCCCTGGAATTTGAGAGAAATTACAGGCACAAGCTCAGAGGAGACAACTGAGAGTCTGCTAAGTAACTGCTCAGGAGTCCATGCTTCTCCGCACTCCAACTGTGGCCACTACCATTTAGGAAAAAATACACTGATTTTTACATGTCTAGGAATGCTTTGAAGATTTAAAATCATAATATATAACTTTGAATAGATGTTCATTTTCTTCAAAAATTAGTACCAAAATGGCAATATCTAAAGATTGATGAAATTTAAAGGCACTTTAACATTTAGACCAAATTTAGTTACATGGAGTTTATTATATCTGTAAAGAATACTTTTTGAAGATTTGAGCACTTTTGTTGCCCGTTATTATCACCCCACCCTTCCAAAAGATTTATAAAACATATCTATTTAGGCAGCAAATTAACATCCTGATCAACACAAAGATGAAATAAAAACAGGAAGCATCCTTTTTTTTTCTAAATTTGTGAGACTTCAAAATAAGCCTAAAGTTGTAAAAGCAAGATGTTTTAAAGAAATTAAGCTACATTTTGTAAGCAACAACAATCCAAAGGTCCTATTAACAAACCCAGATCAAATATGTGGCACATAAAAAGGACCCAGTAATAAGTTTATGAAGAAGGAGAAAACATTTCATCAGGATGTCAGCACAACAGGAAGATGCTGATGTCTGGAAAGCACTATTGTCATTCATCAAAGACTTGACCACCTTTTGTCCTTAGACAAAGGGGGAAAGATAGAGGATTTAAGTGTGATGACTAGAGACCATTTAGTATGTGGCTGATAATCTGGAATTGGATGAGATGTGAAACTATACTTATTATCCTTGTACATCTTAAAAACTCTTATTATTATCTTGACATCTTTAACCTTCAAAGGAAAGAAGAGATTAGGGAATTTTTTAATGCAAATATGTTCATGGTAGAGTTAAGCAGATAGCTTCTGAAGAAAAAAAAAGTTAAGGTAACAAAAGAAACATGATATCAAATGATATGACAGAGAAGTTAAGGTTTTGACTCTTGGTCCTGTGAAGGTTCTATGCCCAGTACAGGGAAATGCCAGGGCCAGGAAGCGGGAGTGGGTGGGTTGGGGAGCAGAAGGATGGGGGAGAGGATAGTGGGGATTTGGAGGGGAAACTAGGAAAGGGGATAACATTTGAAATGAAAATAAGGAAAATAACTAATAAATTAAAAAGAAAAAAAAAAGCTTATAAGCCTGTTTTAGTCACTGTTGGGCATCTGAAGAACCAAACGAAGAGTCAGTGCTTTCAGCAAGAGTGGCCTCCAAGGCTTTGAAAAGTAACCTCGGCATTTTTATCACCATGACTCATAAAGCAGAGATGTTATCTACAGTAAATCTATTGGGACACTAAGAGTATAATACTCTGCATCATCTATAGAATTAATGATGTTGAAAGTCGACAAAAGGCAAATGAAGATGGTGTGTTTAGCTTTTCCTTGGTCTACATCCTAGTTCAGTTGTCATGCTCGTTAGTGTTCTCAGTACAGACAGGAATGGACAATTCCATGTAGTGTTATTCAAATGAGTCGTTTTGAAATTCATCAGTTACACCAAAAAATTATATTTTGACATTGCCATTCTGTTATCTTCTCTTTTAAAAATGCAATTTATTTATGTATGATATGCTTGTACCTGCATGATCATATGTGCACGAACATGTACCTGTGCAAGCATAGAACAGAAGAGGACATTAGATCCCACAGAGCTGTAGTTACAGACACTTGTAGGCTGCTTGGCTTGTTACATGAGTGCTAGCATCTGAACTCCACTTCTCATAACTTTGCAGCAAACACTCATAACCATAGAGCTATCTCTCCAGACCCCAGTCAGTGATCTTTGAGAAAATTGTCAAAAATCCAGAGTCACATGGCTGATCTGTTAAAAACTCAGGCAAGCCGCATACCTTTGTTCTTTTAACAAAAGTCAATTATGTACCTATCATATGCCTAACACAATTTCTAGAGGGATGAGTCAGACAAGATTGTGGCCCAGGCAGTCCTCACAGTCTGGTAAGGAAATTCACAAATCATTCCACTGAACTGTTAACAGGTTGGGTCTGTGAGTGAAGTTCATACAGCATCCTGTGGGGTACACATGAAGGACTGAGCAATTGCTTGGAAGCAGCTCTCAGTGTCACAGCAGGAGTCCCCTGATAAACTGTAGGAGCACAAGCCACTCAAGAGAGCAGAATAACACTTTCAAAAAGCACTAAAAAGAAAGCAGGTGCTGTGCTGTAAGCAATGTCTGCTACTCAGCGACTGCTTAGGAGAGAGGACTTTTTATTTCTTCATTTATTTATTTATTTATTTTCCAGTGGCGGAAAATACCATTTGTGACTTAGAGCAAAGAGAGAAATGAGTAGTCACAAATGCAAAGGTGCTGAAATCCCAAAATGTGTGTTCTACATTTGCTGTGTGAGTGGAGAACAATGAAATGCGGATAAAACGAAGATGAATTGGAAGAGATTTATTTACTTTACAAAGTTAGAGGTTAAAGTTAAGGAGTGGTCTTAAGGTTCCCTTTTAAAAATGGCTTCCAAAGCATAGACATCAAATCTGATTATATCTGACTAATTTTTCTCTGCAGACTTTTGGGTAAATATCAATTCATGTAGAAGTTCTCGAAGCTTCTGATCCCTTATAGCTTCATGCATTCTTGATTGATAATTTATTGACTTCCTCACATTTTCTTCCATATTGTTCAAATATATTTTAGTCATTACCTATAACAATATTATTTTAGCTCTTGAAAATAATTGTTCCATAGGCAGAATTTTTCTTCTGAATATATTTTTATCTGAAAAAGGCACAAGCATAGTAGGGCGATTTTTATTCCTATGGAAATAATGCATGTTTTTATGATAGTACAAAGCTCCAAAGACTAAATCAGTGTGTTCAAAGTTAAAAGCTTGTGGTGATAACTTACTATGTAGTTGACTGCGTTTTGCAGGACTGAGAACTATAGACATGAGTCATTTTAACCAGAAACTAAACCAGGAAACAGTTTCTGCTTTCTTAAAATTGTGGCCTAAACTAATAACAGTTATCCAGAAAAGACCATATTTGGAGAAAAACAAAATTGATCTTCCCTAAGAGAGCATTTTCATTTGAAGAATTTACAACAGTGGCTGACTGCATGCCGTTAAAGTCCAATGCTTACATGTCATACATGGTTATATGGATGGTGACATAAATCTAAAAGAAGTTTGCTGGAAATGAGGGAAGAAAAGACAGTCATGACTAAATGAAAATTTCAGGTTTTGGGGATGTGGGGGGTGTGGATCTGGGTGTGATTGTGTGGGGATGTAGGTGTGTATATGTTATGCATACTTACATGTATGGTAAGTTCATACATGCATGAGTAACAATATGCATGTAGGTGTATGTGCATGTGTGTGCAGGGGCAGGTGGAGGGCAGAAGTTGACATTGTATGTCTTCCTCAACCACTCTCTACCTTATATATTAATGCAGCATTTCTCATTTGAACTCAAAGCTTGCTGATCTGACTTTTCTAGCTAACCAGCTTGCCATGGGAACCTCTGTCCCTACCTCCTAAGCATTGGGATTCTAGACAAGGTTCTGTACCAACCTGGCTGTCACACTGGTGTTAGTGATCCTGTCTAGTCCTTACAACTATGTCAAACATGTTTATTAATCTCCCAACCCCTGAAATATTCTTCTCAGTTCTCTCCTCTTAACAAAGTTTTAACTACTTTTGCTTCTTCTATATACCATATACTTATAGGTAAATTCCATATACTTTGAAGAATATTCCAGAATAATGGGTGGGTTTCTTAGCTAATCTTTGAGCAGATTCATAATGTATGTGATAATATCCATACATGAAAGCATTATGAGGTACAGTCATGGCAGGCATATATTCATTCCAATTGATTTCAGTTTTGCATTGTCAAACACTGCAGCACAAGCCCCTGAGAATCTATGAGTAACTATATATGTAGAAATATGCCTTATACATCTCTTTTCTACTACCTTGAAATATTTGTTACTTCCAATACAAATTAGCTTGAAATTGAACTTACTTAACACAGTGATGCATTGTTCCAAACATGTAATTTATTAGCATGTGGTACTTACAAAATGATACAAATGTAGTTAATAAGCAAATTAGACCTGCTACTGGATTTACTTTGGGTATATGGATGTCAATATATACCTCATACATACACTACACTCATATGTAGTTTAACTACCTACCTCATTTCAAGAAGGGATTTAACATGCGTAGAACAAGTTTGTAGAGAAGGACACTTTAAAAAGTCAGAGAACTATCACTTCTAAATCCTGTAGATGATCTGCTTACATAGTGACATGAATATGGCATAATGTTTTCAATGAACACCCAAATGAGAGCTGTTCCGCAGTGACAGAGCAGAGAGCAATTGAGAGCTCCCTGCAGCGACACTGTTGCAGTACAGAGCCTGCTGAGGGAGCATCAAGGAAAGTGCAATCAAAACCGTGTCTGATAATTTTCTTCTGGTCTTTGATTATAGCTGGCAGAATTTAGAATGTGATTTTAACATCTGAAAACTAGTCCAAGATCGTGAATCAGAACAATGACTATTGGAATGTATGATCATTGTGAGAAATGTGGTTGTTAGTTCAAAATAAGATTCTCTTCTGTTACAAGAGAGAATACCTAAAAAAGGGAGTTTTATAAGGGAATTGATCCTGAATAACATTGTTAAAATGATCCCTCCAACATAAATGGTGCTAGATAACTAGCTGTTTTGAAAACTGTCACAACCAAAAGAAACCTGAGAATTTATTTTGTGTTAAGGCTCCCAAGGAAGGCATGTCCGTAATGGTAAGAAAGGCCTGACAACAGGAGATGGAAGCTAAGAGACAAGTTCTAGACTGCATAAGAGAAGCAGAAAGAGCAAATGAAAGTGGGGCAAAGTATCAACTCTTAAAGCATGCCAATAGTGACATATTCTTCCCACAATACTCCTGTCCTAAAAAGTTCCAAAAGCTCCACAAACAGGACCACCAACTAGGGACATAGTGTTCAAACACTTGTATCTATGGGAGACATTTCCCACTTAAACCACGATATTGCCATTCCACAAGAATGCAAGCTGCATACAAGTACGTACTTTTAATTACTGCTGTAACCGTTTTAGGTGATTCTTTTGCTTTCCCCATTTTGGATGGCGGTTACATATGGGCAGTTTCACTTTTGCTTGATATCATTACGTAATTCCAAGACTACCAAAGCAAATTCTTATCACACGAGTTAAGAAACCAAAAAAGAAACCATGACAATATAAATGATAGATGATAGTTAGCTCCTATTTTTCAAAAGCCATCTTTACACTTAGAAGTGAACAGGGTTGGACATAAAGTAGTGAGGCCAGCACACACTTGTGCTTCCCTTTGGGAGTCAGAGAGTCTGAGAGTTCCTTCTTCGCTACTCTTTCCTGTCACAGTGCACCATCACAGTGGGAAGAAAGTTTCCATAACTTTTTTTTTTTTGTTGGCTGATTGTCACAGAAGTTGTATAACTCCAAAATAATCAGGGCAAATGAAGTTGCTATTCATTCAGACTTGACACACTGGTCATACATATTTCTCATTACATGGGTTTAAGAAATAACTCTGTAGAATTATGAAACTAAACAAGATTTCTTTCATTTTTGTTATGAATATGTAAGTAATCAAACCATTGGCAATATTTCAATGATGGGGGGAAATGTGCTCACTTAATACTAATGTATACAAAGGATACTAAAAAAGCAATACTGTTTCAGAATGTAAAACTCCCACCAAGTAAATTTTGCTCCATACAGCAATTTTTAGAGTTGGATTATGTGATTTCTTCCCTCAAGGGTTGTCCTTACGCTTGCAATAATGAAAGCTGATTTTATTGGAAGATCACCTCTGGAGGAGGAGCATAACTCCAGAGAAATCTTTGCATAGGGATGAACTCATTTCTGGTGACAGTGGCATACTATCCAGGCCAGCACTGTTGGAATTTGCAATGCCTCTGTTCATTCAGGCAGCTCATTCATTAGCAATCCTTCAAGCAGGGTGTAAAAACTAGTCATATTAGTAAAATTTACTTTGAATTATTTGGAGGACTTATGGTCTAGTAGGTCAACAATCAAAGTGTGGTTCTTAAAATGCACATTAAATACTTTACTATAATAATAGGGCTCACTGTAACTTTTACTTCAAATGCTTACCATAAAACTGTTTTTGCATAATGACCTACTTCTCTAAATAATTTCAAGTGACAGGAGGAAATTACAGTAAAAGTCCAAGAGAGGATAGGATGAATGGTCATATCTAGTAATGAAGCCCTCACTCTAATATAGGCATGGCTCATCCATCAATCATTGTCTGTCCATTGGGATTTGCTTCATGTTGGTTTTGTTTTTGAGACTAGCCTTTATATATGGCCCAGGTTGAATTAAAAACTGTGATTTTCCAGACTCAATCTCCTCAACACTGATGCTACTAAGCTAGTGCTGGTGCCACCAAGCCCAGCTTATATGGGAGTTTTTATTACAAAAGGTATCCAGTCATAATGGTGGTGCTGTGTATCACATTTCACCAAGGTACCCAAATTAAACTTGCCCCTCCTCTGAAAATCCATGTATAAACATAGAATATCTAAGGGGAATATACTGAGCTTCTTGGAGAAGAGGGAGAAAAATGACAAAGATGCTTGACATCAGGAGGGATTCTGATAATCTTTGGGTGACATTACCTCTAGCAGCCAAAGAACAGATAGTCAAAAGATGATTCATTCTACAAGCTTGGGAGAATCATCTACCAAGGGACCGAGAAGGCATAGCTTTCTTGATAAGACCAAAAAAGACTGAAGAATTCATAGAATCATAAGTTGAATCTAGTCCTTGAGCTTCTTGCATAACACAGAAGGAGGGGAAAAAATCCCCCATTGAATTCCTGTTAAAAGACTCTCTGCTTAGGACATTTGGAGCATATGAAAATATGCTCAGAGATGATGTGACTAAGGCCTGCTTCTAGGTTTGAAGTAGTTCATGTGTGGATGTAAAATCCAAAATGCCAATCTATAGTGAGTGGCTTGTCCTCTTATATTCTGAATTTCATGGCTAGATTACTAATATTATTTACTTTAGCCAAGAGAGAATAAAAACCAATTCCCAAGATCTAGCAGTCATACAAAGGTTTTATCTACTTATATAAGTGACATATGGCTTAATAATTGGGTTGCAAGCAATCAAGAAGCTACCTCGTGCAATATCACTATAGCTCAGTCCCCAGGGGGCATAACAGAGATGATTAGATATATTGAGTTCTTTGTGTCATTTGAAGAAAGAAAACTCTCATACACATTGGTGTTAGCTTCTTCTCACTTCATTTCAATTTTCAATAACCAGACTCACTCTATGTAACAGTTTCTTCATAATGAAACTTCATGTCACATTGAATTTTCTTTCCAGTGAAAACATAATGTGGGACACTCAGAAACATGATCCTTAAAAATCAATTTTCTTCTAACAATCATACACACATATAGTTTTTTCATATAAGAATAATACAGTCAAAGAGTAATAAAGACAAAATAGTTGTATTTGAAAATTTGTGGTTTTGTCTGTAATGTTAGACAAGTCTGTGGAAAGAAATTCTCTGGTTAATCAATGTAATTTGATTAATGGAGATACCACATGTAGAGAGAATCCTTTTTAAGGAATTGAAAGATACCAAATTCCCTTAAGATGAAGCAACATGATGCATATTCTAACCCCTTTGGTAATCAAGTAGACCAAACAAGATTACCAATGTGATGATAAGTTCTCATTATGCTATTTGTACAAAATATTAGGTTCTAAACATTTCTAAGAACTTAAACACAATCATGCTAAGCCTAATTCTTACAAGTATCCAGTTGCATTCCTTGATTTCATAGGTAGGTATTAAACCACCCTTTTGGTAATTTACCCAAATGAAAACAATTTAGTCAGGGGGAGGTGGCTCAACATACTTTTGAGATCAGAAATTCTTTAAGGCTTTTTACTAGTATACATTACAGAGATGGAGGTTTGCTGCTGTTCTGTAAAACTCCTGTGTGATGTGATCTAGGAACCCTAAAGTCTCTTGATTGAAAATCATCTTGTTTATTTAGCCTGCTATAATAATCCAGCCCTCCCCTAGGCATAGAGAGTAATGAAATAAAATTATATATTTCAGCAATGTATATCAGTGTTTATTTTGTCAAGATTAAAATTTTGTTAAGGAAGATAAAGGGCTCAGATAATATTTATCATGGTTACCCTTTCACTCAGCAAATTTTATTAATTAACTAATTCAGCCTTACAGCCAGTATGATCCATGAAAAATGTTTTTGAAATATGTCTTAGTCAGGATTTCTATTCCTGCTCAAAACATCATGACCAAGAAGCAGTTGGAGAGGAAAGGGTTTGTTCAACTTACACTTCCACATTGCTGTTCATCACCAAAGGAAGAAAGGACTGAAACTCAAGCAGGTCAGGAAGCCGGAGCTGATGCAGAGGCCATGGAGGGATATTAATTACTGGCTTGATTCCCCTGGCTTGCTCAGCTTGCTTTCTTATAGAACCAAGACTACCAGCTCAGGGATAGCACCACCCACAAATGGGTCCTGCCCTCTTGATCACTAATTGAAAAAATGCCTTACAACTGGATCTCATGGAGGCACTTCCTCAAGGGAGGTTCCTTTACGTGTGATAACTCCAGCTCATGCCAAATTGGCACACAAAACCAGCCTGTACAAAGTATTTCAGTAATTAATAAATATTTTTCAGAAGATAAAACAATGCATGTGCACACATGTATCTGAGCCTGTTGTGTGTGTTTGTATGTCTATGTGCACGAGCACAGCCTTCTGTGTTTCTGTATGTGTGTATCTATGTGTGTATCTGTGTGTTTATGGTAGTGTTGTGCCAGGAAACGTTCATGAACCCCCAAAGACCACCAAGAAGCCAATTCTTATGCAATCACATCAGGGTCTCTTCATTCATGCTGAAGTTTGGGCTCCCCGACAACCCTGAGACAGCAGAAAGGTGGATCCCTGAGCCTAGTTTCAGGCAAGTATTTATAGAGGAAAGAAGGGGAAATCCCACCTGGTAAACATCTGATTGGGGGGCCCTTACGTCTGTTAACATAATTGGCTGGTGTTGTGAGCCAAAGCATAAACTGAACTTCTGTTTTCCTCCTAATTGGTGGTTGTTAGGAAGCAAAGTGCCAGAGGCAGGATTATCACCTGGGGAACAGATTTGTTGGGGAATAACCTGGAAACTGGTGCTAGATGCAGGTTTTGTTGGGGGCTAACCTAGAAACTGGTAGAAATGGGTTTTATTGGGGGGTAGCCTGGAAACTGTTTCTAGGCACTGGCCTGTTAGTTAATTTGAGTTCAACCTTAGGTCAGGTTCTCTAAGATGGAGTCTGATCCCAAAAGATTTGTTTCACAGTGTATAGTTGTTAAATAAATATGGAAATTATTTACATGAAAATTTACCCCTAAGTTGATTTTAGACCCCTAACGTGCTAATAATATACACTATATATCTGAATGAAGGAGAACAACTGTCAATTGTAGTATCTCATAAGCCATTTGGCCACAAAACTTTATGCCTATGACATATCAGAATCCACTTTGAGACATACAAGAATAAACAGTGGTGGGCTGTGTGAGTGATTTCAAATCACCAGCATGTTAGGTAAAAAAAAAAAATTCTTATGTGACTCTATCTGCACTTACCAGAAACAAACATTTCTTTACCTAGTCTGCTTTTGGTATATGGATGCTCTGGGACATATAATAGAAGGTTCACCAGCTTACCAAATGAACTGCCACACTAGATAATGGTCCATTAAAGAAAGTCATTAAAACATGGGCTCACTATAAGCAGGTAAAGGGAGCTTAAATCGAAGCATTATGGTTTAGTTAGGCTAATACATTAATTAGTATTGGAGATTCTGTAGTTTTTATCCCTGTAGACACTCTGTAATGTCTATCCCTCTCTCAAAAATTTGTTCAGTACAAACATCTACAGCTTAACACAGATAAAATTCACATACCATACAATTCACAGGTTTGAAATATATAATTCAATAGCACATAGTATATTTACCAATTCTAGCAACAATCTTAATTATTTTAAAGCATCTCTGCCATCCCCAGATGGAACAGTTTAGTCATTAGATAGTCTAATAGTTTCCTCTAACATGCTCAAACTATTAATATACTTGCTATCTGCATGGACTTGCCTTTTCTGGCTATTTCACAGAATTGGAATGATGTTATATATAGTGCTTGCTTTATTTTAATTGGCAAGATGTTTTCTGTGTTTTAGCACAAGTGATAAAGACTAGTTAGTTCTAACAAGGGGATATCACGGGCTGGAGGCATCTTTGCTTCAGTATATCTCAACTGTATAGCTAGGAAGAATTTGATTTCACTTTAAGCATATTGAAAAATATTGAAATAAAAGTAAATGCTAACTTGATGTATTTTGAGGCTTAAAATGACTATATATTATATGGCTCATTGTCAAAAGCATCCAATGTATTTTATCACATCTTAGTAAGGTGGTGTTAAGTGTGAGTGGTGTTTTCATTTTCTGACAGTTCTGCCTACTTGGAAAATATAGGAAAGGGGGTTGGCTATCATACCACATATCTAAGGCTTCAAACTCCACGTTCTTATATCTTGGCAGCTTCCTATAATTTTACAAAATATTTTAATATGGCAAAGTCACTTCAATTACATAGTCATTATAAGTTTTGCCAAGGTTGAATATGGATCGTTTTGTGTTCATTAGAGCACAAAATTAGAATTTTCATTGCAGTAACTGTAAACACCGTTGGCTCAAAGGATTCAGGCAATTTCTCATAAAATCTTGCATAACTGATAATGGATATTTCCCAGCATATTTTAATTTTTGGAAGCTACTTTCTGTTTCCCCTTCATTTGTGTATTTCTTTTGGCCTAGAAGATGAATCAGTGATTCTTTTTCAAATTGATGGTATTGCACATAGTATAGTGGGCACAGATAGCAACTTCCCCAGAGCCAGGAGAAAAAGAATAAAGGATTGCTTCATTTTCTCAGTTTTAGACAGCCCAAAGTTTGGCAGTTAGACCTGAACATGTCTGGAAAAACCATCTGGCACACCTCCATCTGTTCTCACATTTGCCAATCAGGATTTATCAAAAATCAATGGCTCAAAACCATGAAGCTCTTGAGAGGTGCTAATTTGTAGCTAAAAACGAATTCAAATTCGGCACCATTTGGTCCTCATGGAGTATGGTTTGGTTTTTGGAAATACAATGAATCTGTTTCATCTTGATCTCTCTTATCTTCTCTGTTAAAGGCAAAAACTTGGAAATGATCTCATGTCTAAGGAATTTCTTTTTCATTCTCAGACATTACAATGATTTTGCCAAGAGGTTTTGGTACCCAAGTGCTGTTTATTAGCAGGCCCTCACACATCCCTGTTCTCTTCCCAATTATCAAGATATCCTCAGCAAAACAAAGACATTTAATTCTATTTCCCACCTATCATCCCTTTTCTCCAACCTTCTGCCTGACACTCAAAGTCAATCACTAGTGAAAAATCCCTCCAACCCCTATCCTTCCCGCCAGCAAATAGGAGATGGCATTCATTATTCATTTCTCAATGCTTTCTCTTTGCCAAAATATATCCTCTTGCTTCCAACTCAGAGCAGCTCATTGTCTTGCAGGGGTTCAACAGCGATGGGCGGAAGAACATATTTCTTATGAGAAGCACAGATTTCACTGACAGATTTTTGAAACTATAGCAAGCAATTGGTTGGCATTGTTCAGGCATTAATCTCCTATGGGTAGTGTTGTGTTCATTGTTATACAGGTACCACATATAATGTATATAGACATTTCTAAAATAATAAAGCACATTGATGGTTCATATACTCAAACCTATGTGGAACACAGGTCTCAAATCCAAATTTATTAAGGTGAATTGAATCTGTACTATCATAATCTATATTGGAAAGACAAAATTATATTTTAATACCATTACACTATTTCTACCAAAATTTATAAATTTGGATCTAAAGAAAATTTATATTTAATAAGCCTGGCACAAGGAGTTTAATTCTTGAAATTAGTAAAAGATGGTTTCTGCCAATAAAATCATCCCAAAGTGTTGTCTCTAGAGTCAGCTTTACAGTGTGAGTTCTGAGTGTAATAAACTCAAGTTCTATTTTCAGAAATACAAAACCATAAGCATAGCAAATGGTATCTAGCTTCCTAGTAAGTAAAACTAAACATATCATAGACAAAGTAAGAGCATGTGTGAAAAATCAAAGTATATATTAGCATAGTTAAATGCAGTTTCACAGACAAAGCATAGAGGATTGAAAAGACACTTTGACTACTGAGAAAACACATAGTTGTTTGCCATGTCATATGGATATGATCTTTGCTTTGGCAACATTGTGTTCGCTGTGATGGAATCCACAGTGCACCAAATACTCACACCAACAGAATCTCAAATCACTCTAAACCTGAACAAAACTTATCTGATTGCATACGTTCACTGATCTAGTGTGTAACTGGGCTCCAGTAGAAGGAACACACCATATTTGGTATAGAAAAAGTGGTTGGAGGACTCTTCCTATAGATGTGTAACTTTTTTGGAAAATAATTCATCAAAATGGAGTTAAAGTATAGACCTTGGCAGTTGATAGCAAATATATAAGACCAAACTATATTTTTGACTTTGTATGAACGACGAGGTGTTGCAGTCTTCCTCTGAACACTTGTATGTTGGAAACATACTTCCCCAGATGGTGGATCTAGTCATTAGGTCATTTGACCATGAAGGCCTTGACATAATCAGAGGATTAATCCATTTATGGAATTACATCTTGATAGCTATTTAAAGGATGTAGGGCATTGTTAAAGGAAGTAGGTCACTAGAAGCTCCTTAGGAGCATGCCTTTTAAGTTGCTCCTGGCCCCTACCTGATTGTCTCACTCCTTACAGGGTGCTGTAGAATGAACAGCCTTCTCGAATAATGCACTTCCAGCATGCAATTTCAGCATTGCCAAGGACTCCCGGCAATGGAGCAACTGACTAACCATTGAATAAATCTTTCCTCCTTGAAGTGGTTCTTTTCTGGTGTTTGGTCATGGTTATCAAAAACTAACAATTGAAACTATCAAATTATGTTTAAAAAGTAAGTGAATTCAATATTGATGTTGGATGGCCTTCAACTCTTCTTAGAATTGCCCATGGAAAAACAAATATGGAAAGTCAAATTATACAAATCTCTTATTACATGTGCTTTGATTTGTGTCAGGAACCTAATTTCTAAATATAGTGATTAAAATTTCCAAATAACAAAAGGAAAATACTATGATAGTAGAATTTGTAGAAAATCTATTCCCCCTTTTCTTCTTTTCCTCTGCCCTCCCTGCCTTTAGCAGACACCAATTTTCTGGCATGAAAAGTGATTCTGATTACTGGAGAGATTATCAGTTTTATATCTCTCTACTAGATAAACAATGCTTCAATTTATAAAACAGAGGTAAGCCAGCCAATTAGTACTACTACCAAGGAAAGTATTCTGCATAACTTGATATAATAAATGGAAATGTATGTCATTTCTTCTCTTCTTAATATTTTAAGAGATGCTAAAATATGAAGCTGGTGCATGCCTAGAGGAGTACTAAAACTGATAATATATAGAAAGGAAGCCACTCAGATACAGAGATGCTTCTGTTTACATGTAGATTTCAAACCAGTATAATCATTTTAAATTCCAAAATCAAGCCAGCACCCTGAACAAATCTTGCTGATTCTAACAATATTGTGTAATGACTGCTCTCTCTGTTTATGATAAGTTCTAATATCAGTGTTCCACGTCTATCTCAAAAATTTGCAGAAGATTCATGGAAGCCCAATATATCTAAACATTATGTCCAGTTCTATGCAATAAATCTATGTATACAACAAGACAATTTCACACACATACACATCTAACCACCCCATTACACAGTGATTAAAAACTAGGCCTGTATGATTTTAAATTAAATTATTTCCAGATTTTGTTTTAAGAGCAGCTGTGCCATTTGCCCCATTCATTGTTGAATCAAAATAAGGGGAATATCATGTGGTTCTATTTATATCTGATCTATGAGACATCATCCACTAATGTATGGCACTCTGTTAGTAGGAGAAATTTGAGAAAATTTGTTATTTAATCCCAAATCTTAAAGAAATAGTGTGTATTTGCAAAATGTTTTTTAAATCAAAAAATATAAATTGAACTTCTAAATTAGCATATCAACATTCAGTGATGAGCACACAGGGATTGATTTTTGTTTTAATGAATGACTATAAGAAACAAACAAACCAACCTCAGCTTCCAGGACAGTAATTCCATAGGATATTACACACACATCAGTAGATGAGGTCTCTCAAGAAGTTACCTACATAGCATAATACTGGGTACTGGTCCTGAGCTCAGGTGTCCAGGACCTTAGTAAGGGTTTCAAAGAACTCAGATCACAAAAGGCATGGGATAATGTTCTCAGATTTTGCCAGCTCTGATAACTTCATCAGTGCTAGTTGAGCCAAGTTGGTTCACTTCTATTTGCCTCCAATTTCTCAGAAGTAATTATGACACTTATACTACAGTAAAACTCATAGGATTGTGGTGGACGTTAGATATGTTGATCTATATAATGCACTTGAAACAGTATGGCTATGAGTGTTCCCTAGGATTTTGATTTCCATGGTGGATAGTCTACAGGTTGTTAAGTGGTCAACACTCCAGACATGGTAAACCACCTGGGTTTGAAAACCAGTTAGATTTTAGCCTTGAATAATCTTTTATTTTTATCCTTAGTTTTCTTATTTGAAAGGAGGGATAAGGCTTTGTATAATTGTTTTGTGGCTTATCCATAAATATTAAATTCCCTTTTGTATGTAAACATTTTTGCATGTGGTATTTTCTGGATAAATATCTATCTATAGAGTCTGCTGTATGAAGGTCTTTAGAGTGAAAGAAACAAAGGCCAGCTGCCTTTCCATGGCAATGATGTTCCTGTTACTTTCTGTCTGATCTTGCAGCTCTGCTCTTACCCATGCATTCATTGTTCATTATATCAAGCTTAAGTCCATGGGGTAAGAGACATCAAGGCTGAACCACACTCCATTTTAGTTCTAAGCTTGCTGTATTATAGAAGAAAACAACACAGTATGTGTTGGTGCCTTTGCCAAAAACAACCTTGCCACATCAAAACCTCACAGTTCCATGCTTTTTTTTTTCCCTCTGATGAGATAAAAAAGGATGAGTAGAAATTCTCATACATCACACGAGTCTCGGTGAGCTCCCCATCAATGATAGGTGTCAACTGGTGGTACAATTTAGGAGGAAGAACATCTCAGCCCAATGAGGTTGATTTCACCCTTCAAAGCAGAAAAGGAAGTTGCCACTATCATTGATGATCTATAGAAAATCAATTTCATTGCTCAGCTGAGATAGAACTAGCCATCAATGATAAGTATGATTTCTTTTTTTTTAAATGCTTATATAGTTTTATTTTATTTTTTTAATTAGGTATTTTCCTCGTTTACATTTCCAATGCTATCCCAAAAGTCCCCCATACCCACCCCCCAATCCCCTACCCACCCACTTCCCCTTTTTGGCCCTGGCGTTCCCCTGTACTGGGGCATATAAAGTTTGCAAGTCCAAAGGGCCTCTCTTTCCAGTGATGGCTGACTAGGCCATCTTTTGATACATATGATTTCTAAATGAAGACATAGCACATGGATAATGCAGAGTGGAAATAGAATTTACAAATCATAATTGTATAGTATTTTCACTAAAGTCTATCTTGCTTGGTGCTCACAGTAATGCACACATTCCCACGTCATGGTACTCCAAATTGCAATGGTCTCTTCATTTTCATAATGACTAAAGGTGGCACACCCCTTGTCTTAGTTAGGGTTTTACTGCTGTGAAAAGACACCATGACCAAGGCAAGTCTTATAAAAAACAACATTTAATTGGGGCTGGCTTACAGGTTCAGAGGTTCAGTCCATTATCATCAAGGTGGGGGCATGGCAGTATCCAGGCAGGCATGGCACAGGAGGAGCTGAGAGTTCTATGTCTTCATCCAAAGGCTGCTAGTGGAAGACTGACTTCCAGGCAACTAGGGTGAGGATCTTATACCCACACCCACAGTGACACACCTATTCCAACCAGGTCACACCTATTCCAACAAGGTCACACCTTCAGATGGTGCCACTCCCTGGTCCAAGGATATACAAACCATCACACCCCTTGAATCCATATTTATTGAATTTTGTTACTTGAATGGAAGCAAATGAGTAGATTTAATATTGTGACTTATTAGAATAGAAGTGTTAATGTCACAGTCACATGGAAAGCAAAGTTTGTGTATTCTCCCCTGATAATCTAATTGAAAAGCACACAAAGTATTCAGCTGGTATCCTATGCACAGCCATTCTTTCCCAGATATTTTAAGATTCTCTAACCCCGAGAGACTAAGAACTCGTTCTCTCTAGTGATTGTGTTTGAGTATTTATAAATTTGAATAATTTGTTTAACTCTTTGAATAATGTTAGCATTTTATATGAATGGGAATCTTTTCATTTTATACAGAGAACTAATATAGATTCTAAATAGAAGTTGGGAACTTGAATGTGAACATTATAGGAAATTCCTCAAAACAAGGAAATATGGTAGAGGCAAGGTTCAAGGCAGGGGGTGTTTGTCGGAGAAATTTTTTAGCAGCAAAAAATGGATGTCTTCATAATTTCCCATTTAAACAAATAAGCCTTCTACAATAGCCCATTCCTTACATTCTTTCATTTTTTCTCATCTTCACAATTTTTCTCTTACATATGCCTGCCCACTCTACTTCCTATTTCTGCATAGTTCTCTTTTTTCTTTCCTTTTCTTCTTCTACAGTACATTATAATGCTGCAAATATCAAAGATCGAAAACCCTAGTTCTCATTCTGTAGGCTGAATGAAAGTATATGTAACTAGAATCTGAACTGGAGAGATTAAGTGACCGCCAACTACTCTCTTCCATTTGGTTTTCATGTCGAACACTAAAAAGCAGTTCAGTCACCAGAAAACTGGAATCTGGAAATCCAATTCCCAGCTGCATGTTGACTTCTCTCTCGTGGAACATCATGAAAAGTGTTCATCCCTACTTGCAGAAATGGATCAAGTGGGAATATAAGACAACATTAGAATATTATAACATGCTAGATTATGCAACATTATGTTGTATGATATTTATAATGGCTTTATACATTCACTAGTAACCTGTACTTCATTAGAGTTGAGCAATGTTGGGACAGCAGGACAAACTGTTATTTTCAGTAGTATTTTAATATGCTGAATTTCTGAAATAAATGTAAAGATAATGAGGAATTCTTATTGTAGTCTTAAACACACACACACACACACACACACACACACAATAGTTTCCACCATGTCATCATGGAAGCCTGAGCTCTGTTTTTCATAAGTTTCTCACTCTGCTCATATGCAATACTGTATCTTAAATATAAACCTATCATCAGGTTTAGCAAATCAATACCATAAGTGTGAAATCGTCCCCAGAACTCTCCACAAGGGCATTTCACAGTAAAAGCAATTGAAAAAGAAGCTGCAATGGAATATCTTATGAGATAGCCATTTAGATCACAAAAGGGCCATAAAAGTCACAAGCAGTTTGTGTGAAGCAAGGTTCATAATATAACCATACAGGACTTACTGGGAAGAAAGAGGAAGATTGCAAACCAATTTGCAGTTATAGCTTTTTCTGTCAATTCTTTTGGGATTTAAAACTTGTAAAAGGTAGAAAATTCTGCCAAATCACATCATATAGAGAGATTGTGATAACTATAATCATACCATCCAAACAAACACTAATTATTTGAGGCCAAAAACTCTTTATTAACTCTGAACAATTAGTGCTTCTTTCATTCATTTAGCCACTTGTCAAAAACAATTTTGGACATCAAGCCAGTATGCTTCTTTTCTTCCTTTCAAAAGAATTTTGTGAATGACAGATGGAATGTTATAAAATTGAATAAATGAAAGCATAACACTGCTTTCAAGTTCTAACACAGACTCCAAAATGTCACACATAAGCACACCCTACTTGCTATCCCAGGCTGTCAGGCAAGGTCCACATCCCTTATTTCATGATCTACAGACCTAGCCAGCCTTCAGAGAATAATACTAGTAATAATGTCAATCTATTTTGAGGGTCTGCTGAGCACCACAAATTCAGGTCCACCACCACTAATTGGTTTAGCAGCTGTTTAAGAATTTATTATCTTCTTACAGAAGAGGACACTGAACTCAAAAAGGTGACTTATTAGTAGTTGAGAATCAAACTCACAGTATCATGGTTATTCTACCGAGGTTCTTTTCAGACTCTTCTTCCAGTTTAATGAATTGGGTACTGACAGAGCCACACATAATTCATATTTTACCTCATAGTCACACTCGGCATTGCAATGTTGAGAATTAGTCTATAAATTTATCCATATGAAGACTGAAACTAGTGGATCTTCTGGCTACATGCAATTCTGCATGTCTTGCTGCAGTTTTAAATTAGTCTCACCAACAGTGAGAAAAGTAATTACATTGTAATTCCTTTAACATGAATCTTTATGATTTGCTGTTGATTACAAGCAAATAATACCCAAGCTATCCAGGTTTTTTTCCATCTAAATTAGAAAAATAGTTTTTGTTTTCCCTTAAATTAGCATTTCTCTTTAAGGGATAGCATACTGTGAATGAAAATATGAAATAAAATGCCATTGTATTCAATCTGTATTTCTTCAGAAAAATCAAAAGTAAAGCTACCTTTTTTTAGTATTATAAGGAAATCTGATATTAAGTGCCTTTAGGTTGGAAAGAAGCTAAAGGAAGAGTCATAGTGTTTCTGCCCTGGTTGAGATTCACTGAAGTGAGTTCTTCAAAAGGAAAAGCCAAGTGCAGTAGGTGCTGTTGTCATCAGCTTAAGTAGCTTCTCTGTGACCAGAAAGAAATTTTTACTTCTATGTTTTTCAGAACCCCTATGCTCCATAAATCCATTCCTGAAAGGTGCCAAATAGGTCACAGGTGTCAGTAGAATTGGAGGCCAGCCCAGTTCCCGAGGCTCAGTGGATGTTGCACCCTTTCCTGGCCTACCAACCAAAGCCAGGAAAAGAGAGAGAGAGAGAGAGAGAGAGAGAGAGAGAGAGAGAGAGAGAGAGAGAGAGAGATCTAAAAGGCATTTGCATGTTCCTTGGGACCTATCTTCAGCTTCTAAAAGGCACTATAAAATGAGTTGGACCCCAGCAGTGTATAAACGTTAGGGGCCAGGAATCAGCATTCTCTTTGTATGTTAGGCAGCATTGCAGCCTCAAGCAGAGCTGTAATGTGAAAAACCAGGTATCAGACAAACCTGAACCATTCTGACACTGCTGACTCTGACTCTCACCATGCTGTGTCCTTGAACTAGTCAAGTTTTTAAAGAGCCATCAGTTTTTTCACTGGCATATTGAGCTTGGTAAAAAGGGGTACTGATATTTCTTGATTTTTCTCATAAAGTCAAGGTGCAAAGAGTAACTATTTTTCCCAATGATATACACAGTTTGTTTGAATCCATAGGTTAGCATAAAATTATGGTCATCATACATGAGTCAAAGGGGTAGATTATACCAGATAATTATATACCTGGTCCTATATAGATCAAAGAGTGTCTTATGAATCTGAAAAACCTCATATTCCAAAGTAAAAGCATGGGAGTCCAGGGTACTTGCTATCTCTATGCTTAAATAGAATTTCTCAGTCTAACAGGGCCCTTTGTGTCTCTAGATCAGCTAGCATCATTGTGAACTATGTGGCAGTCACTGCCCTAGCATTTCCTCTGCATGTAGAAAACCACTATGCATGTCAAGTAGCCAAGCACAATTTACAACAGTGCCTGGCCCACAAGCTACTGTGTTTCAAAGAGCTTTGTCCTCCATTTCTGTTCACCACTGGCATCCTGACCTTTGAATTTCAATTACATTGGTCCCAAACCACCTATAGACATGGCAAATAGAGCAGAGGCTCTTTGAGGCTACTGGAATGAAGATGTGTCATATCACCTGCTAATCACTGACCTGCAGCTGATGGAGGCTTAGATAACAGAATTTTTCTGGTCCTCTGACCACTAAGCCAGAGTTATTTCAGCTGCTACTGCTGCCAGCCTTCAGGACCGGAGTTGATGAATGATTGGAGGTTTTGTTTTGTTTTGTTTTGTTTTGTTTTGTTTTTGTTTTGTTTACTTGTTTTACAAACTGCAAATGCATCTTGCATAATAGATTTGATTCATTTTATCAAAGACCACAAGTATTTACAAGTGGCTTTATGAAGATTGGCACATGCAATTCATATACAAGACAGAAGTGTGGCTTGCATTTTTGATACAGTATCTACTCATTGCAGTACATTGATAGTTAAAGTAATATCTTTGCCTTTTAGAGTAAAAAATATAAAGGTTATACTAATAATTGTAAACCATTTATCAGAATTCTACAGTAATAAATGTCTGTTTAATTAAGTGGTAGCCATAATAAACACAATCATACAAACTAGGATCTTCCAATTTACATGCCTTGCATCATCGTTATCATCTATAATGATTTCATTGTTGAAATAAGTGTATTTTTACAGCTGAGAAAGGAAAAGATCTTGTTTTTGACCTGTGATCATTAACAGGGTAAAGAATGGCTGAGAAACATGTTTTCATCTTGTACTGTATCACAACAGGAGTGGGTGGGGTTCATTTTCTGAAAGCACATTAGAAAATCCTTTCTTCTGACTGACTGAACACTAGAGGAGAAGGCCATTAAGGAAAATATCCACTCCAACAAGAGTGGCAATCGCAGTCAGCTCAGCCTGAGCGCCAAGCATATGGGTGTTCATCTGCTGCTTTAGTTTCATTGCAGCTTTCGTTCTGTGTTCTTTGCTTCTGTTGATGCTGCTGCTACAGAGATGAAGTGTATTTTAGGCCAATGACAAATGTGTGGCACATGTTATTGGGATTTAAGAAGCAAATAATTTCCTGAGAGATTTTTCGCTAACTTGGTGTGTCACTCTTATCAAGCCTGGGCCTCAGTGTATTCTTCTGAAAAGTGGGGTAATGAATACCTGACATGTTCCCTAAGTATCTCTCTGAGATTTTCAGTGTATAACTTTATGTATTTGGATTTGCCTCCAAAGATAAAATCATATGAGATTAGAGGTACCATTTAGCTTCAGCATGAGCATGTCTTAAGAAATTCTCCCAAACAGTTTTTACATTAGTCATCTAAGAGACTAATTGATTTCTTGATTTCTTGGGTCTTTGCAATAAACTACAAGCATCAGGCCATTGCTCCTCTTTAGGGTTAGGGGGTGGGTGGGAGGAGACAAGGCCTTAGAGGATTGCCACACTATTGTTCCTGTCTGTGTAAGATAAAGAATTTTGGAGTCAGGAAGACCTGGATTTGGCTGCCAGCTCTTCTAACTAATTATCTGTGTAATCTTGGGAAAACTTTCTTATGCTATCTGAGCCTTGATGTCTTGAGAACTTAATCTAAATATGTACTAGAGCATTTTTACCTGATCCCCAACATTAACCTCCTACACATTCTTTCTCTAGTTGTGTTCAACTGGATATAACACAATTTTTATCTCTCTAAACAATGTGAAGGCTCAGTTAATTTATATGAAGTGATTAGGGACTAGAAAGATGGCTCAATGGTTAAGAGCACTGGCTGCTCTTCCAGAGATCCTGAGTTCAATTCCCAGCAAACACATGGTGGCTCACAACCATCTGTAATGGTATCTGATGCCCTCTTCTGGTGTGTCTGAAAACAGCTACAGTGTACTCATATAAATTTAAAAAATATATTTTAAAAAACAGATTTTTTTAAAAGTGATTAGCCATTAGCCTGGAGTAGTTTCTCAATACATGCACACTTCTTACAATCTGTTGCTAGTGGTTTGCTTTGTCAATCATTTTGAATCTGTCTCCTTAGTCATTCAAGATTGCATTAGTAAATATTTATCACATTCCTGCTATGTAATTTCTTAGGAGCTAAAAATATTGACATTTGGTCTGCTTCTCTTCCCTAGCAGTGTTTATATTCTCTTGTGTTGAAACAAATGATGAACAACACAAGTATGTAATAACAACTTATATTGGAATGTGATAAGCGCTATTAGAGGGAACTAAATCACAGTTGAGTGCTAGAGAGGGCTGGGGTGTGCTGGAAAGCCTCTCTAGGAACTGGCATCTGAGCAAAGCCTTACAAAGTAAGGAGGTAAGCTTTAGAGAAAACCATCATATGCAAAAACCCTGAGGCCCAGTTGTTCCTGAGGTGCCCTAGAAACAGTAAAGAAAGTTGTAACTGAAGCAGAGTGAGCAGAGCTAAGAATGTTGAGAGAAGAGATAAAGTTTGCTGTGAATCAGACTGTAGAGGAGCTGAGGAGCTATTGAAAAGATTTTGGCTTTGAATGAGTTGGAAGATATTGGAGAACTTGGAGCAGAAGAAAGATATGATTCAACTTGTGGCATAGTAGGATCGTACTAAATCTATCAATAAATAACTGGAGAAAGGATGGGATAAAACTAAAGAACACAGTATGTAGTATATTGCAATAGTTTTGGCATACAGGGAGTGGTCATTAACAAGGGAGTGTGATTAAAAGTGGATGGAGTAGGAATATTCCCAGGAAGAAAAGTACAAATTTATTGATGAACTAATTCGATGTGGTGTAAATAATCTAATGAAGCCATGAATTAGTCCAAGATGAGCCCAAGTATAAAGATGCTATTTGCTGTTGACTAGATTATTATAAATGCTATCAACTGAATGATAGAAACAAGACAATGTGGAAATATTGAATAAGTTTTTTGTCAATAAATGTAATAGATGAATATTAACTACTTGTGATGGTATTTTGTTTTGCTTTGCTTTCTATTAGGAGTGGTGAATGTGTATAAAAGGCCATTTTCCTCCACTAACCAGTGCTTCCCCATTCCTTTTCCTTTCTGGTCATTTATTTGATGTGAGTCCATAAGTCTAGACTATACTATCATGACCCAAACCAATGGCTGCCAAACATGGACATACATAATGATGAAAAAGAGATATTACTAAAAAAAATAACTGTATCGTTCCTATAGATTATATGTACATATGGACATATAGGAATATGTAGGCTTGAAGCATACATATTCTAATATAACAACAGATAACAAGCAATCAATGTCATGTATTTAAACTATTATATTCAACTAAATACCCATTTCATGATCATTAACCATGTTTCAAAATTAAAAAGTGATTATCTTAGGCATAATATTTTCCCTGGCAAGTTTTCTGTATGCATCAGCTCCTGTCTCCCTACAAAGCAAAATAGTTGCAACTGATTTTTATTGAGATCAGTTCCTGAGATTAATGAATTTCCCTAAATGGCCTTTAGTTCTGAGCATACTGATTAACCTCAGATCCTCTTTAGATAGTACAGAGATAGATTACTAACTTCCAACGTCCTTTATAACCACAAGTCTATGAAATCCTTGTATAGTCAGCATTTGCCTCTAAAAACTGCATTTACAAAAACAGAAACTTAAAAAACAATGATGGATATTATCTTTAAGTTGTGTATTAGAATCCTGAGGCAAGTCATTCTAACTCAGTAGTAAACTTTCACTGCCTTTGTTATCAGAATGACACTCATTCACATCTTAAAGGAAGCTGCTTAACCTCTCTAAACTGCCAACCTCTCATGTGAAATGAGAGCAATAACAGTCTGTGCATCTATTATGCCAGCTAAGTGAAATATCATAAAAAGTGCTTATAGTGTATAGCACACAGTATGAGGTTAGTAAGCAGCAGCTATTGCCATAATCATTATCATTATTACCACTGTTAACTGAAGAATAACTAGCTAACATGTGTCTTCAATCATCAATGCAATGCATTGAGAAGTCTGCAAATAATTTGATGAAAGCATATGTTTAAAGCTATTAGTACTTGTTTTCTGATAGATCCCTCTGAAAATACACATATGGATGGGAAACTGGCTGACAGGAAAAAACAAAGAAAAACTTCCAAAACACGCTTGTTTTTCCCAGCCGCTTAATGGCTCTAAGACCTTGATCAGAGTCAAAGGGCATATGAGGAAGTGGGTGGAATGAAGTGCCATTACTGTTAGTATTGGATATAATGTAAATAATATTGGTGGCAAGAGAACCATGTTTGAGAAAAGCTTTCTATGTGTAATATCCCACTGACTTATTAGGTCTCAACACAGACTTCAAACTCAAGGGGGATACAAATATTAAGTATTTTATTATTATATAGAATTTCTCTTTATAAGTTGCAGGTTGTTGACACGTTAAGATAAAATAGAATTTTTTTTAAATTGGAGACACTTCCCCTACACATATGTGCATATACACAAATGTGCATGCATACATATGAATCTAAAACCTAAACACTTTTACACATTTAAAAGCCCAAGGATCATATCATATTCCTACCACCCCTTTCTACATCTGCAGCATATATTTGGAGACAATTCTATTGGTGCTTGGGGTTCTCAGGAGAAAAGCCATATAGGCACATTGCAGGCTTTCCGGCAGCTCTCAGAAGCCAGACAGCTCCAGAGACAAGGATCCCTTGTGAAACTGCTCATTCTTGAGGCGAGAAGGGAAATGAGGATTTGCAGTACACATAGCTCCCCAATTCTGCCCCTCACTGCAATTTGAGTGTTTCACAGTAATTGTTATGTTTTCAATAAGAATAATTTGAGAAAAAGAAGGTCTAAAGGCAAATATCAAGGTTCCTGGCTGACAAAAGCAGAATTCAGAGACATGTGAAAACAACACTTTACTTCAGCAATAAAGAGAGTATATTTTATACTTCAGGTTTTTTTTTTCATTCAGTAAAATTATGATTTTGTAGTAAGTGGCATCCCAGAAGATATTTATCAAAGCAGGATAGCTGTGGAGAGGAACACTTCGCATTCACTTTAATATTTTGCCTTTTCTTTTGACATCTTCTTGCCTGGAGATCTAATTCCATTAAATATGTACATTTTTGACTGGTAGTCTTCTTCATGTATCTTTCAGATAAATCTTAAAAGTACACAAGATCCGTAGGGCAGCTTTCTTTAAGTGCAAATGAGACACAGTAGAATATTGTCCATGAGGGTTTCCAAATTATTTATATTCCTGCAGAGCTTGGCCTTTCTGTGTGATAACCAGAAGGGAAAATGTAAGATGCCAATCCACGCATGCTATGGAGCACTGTCAAATTCTATTAGTCATATCCATTCTCTGAAATGTAGGAACTTACTTTGGTTGATTTCCATTTCTACTATCTTTAGTAGATACTATCAAAACCATAACATTTACCTGATTGACAAGATAAACAGTACTGTAACCAGGTGTCAAATGAGCAGTATACTGGGTAGTAGTCCATTCCATTTTTGCAGTGGGTGTGTTTTGTCTGCTCCTCTTCAGTGTGAGACTTCTCTGGGACCTTGGAGTGCAAGCATAGCTGAATAGGTAGAATTCATGTTAACTATGGGGTCTTCTGCTAGAGCTTTCAAAACCACAGCCAGTGTTACAAAGTGTCTGTAGTGTCTTTTATTACTCCCCTCACTTACAACTTTAAAGTTAATTCCCGAGTTCTCACAGGAAAACTCAGGCCAATCATAAGGCTTAATGACTATAGGATCTGAAAGTCTGGCTTCTTATGTTCAATCACTCTGGAAATGGCAAGCTAAAGTTGAGGAGACCCAGAATTGCATTTGGCAGAAGTAACCTAAATATCTATTTTGCTCTACAACAGAACATGACCACATGTTTTCTGGGCAGTAGTTGTCCAGTAGGTAAAACCTGCCAGAGAAACAGAGAAAATTCAAACTCTCTGAATTATTGAAGTAGGATCACTGGGAAGCTATGGTAGGATTTGCACATTCAGGATACTGTGACTTTACTCAGCAGCTCAGAACAGCAGCATGAGCTCCAGCTTCCTCCTAAGCCCGAACAATTGACCACTTCTGGCCAACTCTAGCTCTATGGGATGAGAGTAGGACTTTACAGATTACTGGTATGAGTAATTTTTTTTCTTTGTATTCGGAAAACCAGAACGGAGACTTTATAATTATGAGGTTCTCTGTTTCCAAATAACCCATCTAATGAACAGGATAAGACATTGTAAAGACGCGTATGAGAACCATGAAGAAGGAAAAACAAAAATAAGGAAAGAAGGAAATTCTAGTCCTTAACTATGTGCACACATGAGCATGTGCATTGTACACATGCGTGCATGTGTGTGAACACACCCATGTGCAAGAACACACACACACACACACACACACACACACACACACATCCTCGACCCACTACAGAACATCAGCTTGTCTGTCAGAAGCAACCTTCCACAGTAAGCACTGGGTTGATATTCCCCCTGGCTATATTGTACAACTTTGTATCTCCTCTTGTCATTGACTAATTAAAGTAGCTTTATCCAACTGACTTCCCTATGACTGAAGACAACTATATGTTGGTATTGTTGTACGATGGAAGAAATGGTCGGAATGAAGAGAACATACAAAATATGTTGATTTTGCAAAATTATCATCAATAGGATAGCCAGAACATGAATGGTACTGTTTTGGCTCCAAAGGGGTAAGCAGGTGTCTTCGATGTCCCAAATGAGCTGTGTACAAGCTTGTACAAACAAGTGCAGAATCAGGCCTGTTTGTTATTCACACAAACAGAGTTTAAAGCATCTGAATTCCACAGTTCCCAGAATTCAGATGGTGCACAATGGTCCATAATGAGCAGCACCTGTGCTTACCTCAATTACCAGACAGCTCTGAACAGCGGCACAAAGGGCTTACTAGATTTTTTTCAATAATAGATTTAGTTATGTCTTTCATAATTGGATTCAAAAGCTCAAAATTTCATTTTCCAACTTGTTCATAAAATTTGTATGAAAAAGTCTGGCATTTACTCAAAAGAAATAGTCTGTGAAGAAAAAAAAAAAAAACCCTGCAAAACAGCCAACCATTGGTAACTAAGCAGCCAAATTATAGTCCAAGCACTTGGCAAATACACCGTCTTTTTATTATTTCAGTAATTGAATTTCTGTTAAAGCACGGAGCATAATTTAACATGAGGAATTTATTTATAATACAATAGCGTTTCAGTAATAAATGCATTATTATTGTCACTTTTAATGGAGTCTTATGTATTCCCTCTGAGACTGTGAGGCAGACTTAGAGACAGCCACTGCACCAGTGCTGTTTGTAGACAATTGAATTAATTGGAGACAGGGTCATTAACTCGACCTGAATACCTCTGATTGCTTCTGTAAATAAGGTTAGAGAGCAAATGGCTAATCTTCGTTGTCATTATAGATTCCTCTTACATTTTCACACTGCCATGTATATTAAAATCATTTTGCTAAGCAGCTTTTCAGACTCTCTGTATATTTACAGTATCATCTTGCATGGCACATAACCATAATTGTATCAGACTTATATTACATTCCCCATATCTTTATAAAACATGATACTAGAAAAGAATCTATGTTGAATCACATCTCATAAAAACCATCCGACCAACAAATGAATAAACCACAGTATATAAAACATCATATTAAAGGAAAGTAAAATCACAAAGCAAAAGTTGCCTTGTTTTCCTGTTGCAGATACATTTTTAGATACACAATTAATGCATAATGAGTTCTCAAAGATGCAATCTCTAAAGAAATAGCATAGGCAGAGAAGCATTGGTTAAAAACCTCCTTGGGCTTCATTTGGAGCTCTTGAAGTCATGCCCTTTTTTGCCCTTCTGTAACAACATTAATAACATGCAAATTAATAACATGCAACATTGGAGTCTTTCTTTCTGTTCATTCTAAAAAGGAGTTAACTAAATATCATTTTAAACATAGATATTAAAAGATTTTAAATCTTTTATTTCTGGAATTATTTTTCATACCACTATCTTGTTGGCATAAAAGAGATTTAGAAGAGATTTGGAGGGGGAAAATCTTCTTATATGAAGGTTCTAATAATTCACAAGAAGAGAAACAACTCCAGAAATAGTTTTCCAAATCAATTTGTAATGTAATCAGAAATAAAGTTGGACCACTATAGATAGTACTCTACTGAGTGTTGTGATTGTTATAAGATACCAAAAAGTAATGGAGAAGAAGTGGAAAGAATGGGAAAGGAGGCTCAGGAGGCAGACAAGAAAGAAGGAAACCTTGTTTTTAACAAGATTAAAAACCAGCTAAAAGATTAAAGAGGTCATCTAAATGAAGAGTTGGTCAATGCCATAAAAACATATTTGTCCGCCCTACCAAGCCTGCTAGCTTTACTTAGTGCCGGGACTAACTGGGGGTGAGATGAGTCATCAACAACATCTGAAAACACAGTTCCATTGGCAGTTCTTTCAGACCTTTTGCCTTTTAAAAGTTTTATTCTTTAAATTTTTTCATACACACACACACACACACACACACACACACACACATGTATATGTACACACACAATGTATTGTGATTATAGCCGCCCCTCACTCCATATTAAGCTTCCCCGAGATTCTCTATCACATATCTCTCCCAACTTCATGTCTTCCTGATTTGTGGCTCATAAACACATTGTTGTGGCATCACTACTGTGCATGGATTACTTACCAGTGGCCAAACCCAAAAGTGACTCTGCCTCTCCTGGCAATCATCAACTGGCAATTATAGTTCAGCTAGGGGTAGGACCTCATGAGTTACTTCACTCCTGCATTCTGGAATTTAAAAACAGATTTACTTATTCCTATTTTATGTGTATGGTATTTTACCTGCATGTATGTATACCACATGTACTCCTGGTTGCTACCTAAACTAGTAACGGGTGTCAGATCCCCTGATCATCTACATCATCTACAGATGATTGTAAGCTGCCATATGGGTGCTGAGAATGGAATCTGGGTCTTCTGGAAAATAAAGCAGTGCTCTAAAACACTAAACCATCACCCTAGCTCTTCATGCTAGCTTGTTATATGATTAAAATATGTTTAACTAATATATATTGCCACATATGCTAATAATGCAGACATGGCTAGAACCCAAATGGGGATTGATATAAACACTGGCAGACAATAATATCTCATCTTATTAAATGACTAATTGACTAGAATGTGCTATAGAAGTCAATAAGTCAGCCCTTATCCAAATCATAGTAATATTATTTTTAAAATTAATACTATGTGCATCATGTGGAGATCTTCTTCTAAAGCCTATTTTTCCTGCTTAGCCAGTCATATATTTTTATGTTCTAATTAGGGGCTGAGGATATAATTCAAAGTATTTGTCTACTATGTGTGAGGCCCAAGTTCTTAGCATGGAAAATCAAGCAAACAAAAACTAATGCTGAAATTACTTAATTCTTTGTATCAGATGTACTGGGTTTTAGTAAATAGCTGTATATTTCCTCACATATATGGTATTTTATGTTTATTTAAATACAAACATTCAGACACACACACAACCATCAATATATAAATGCCCACATTCATACTATTTATTATGTAAACACCCCGAATTTAGGTAGATTGATATAAAATACACATTGAAATGTAGTTATAGATGAAAGAAATATTTTAGTGTAAGAACTTTCTAGGAAATATTTGCCTCATATATTGTTACCTGAACTTCCCCTGGCAGAGTAGCATATCCACCTTTTATCACTATAAAGCAGAAATAGTATAGGACTCATGAAAAGCCTACTAAGATTTTTTGATAAACATACTTTCAAGTTATAGCCCTTCACATCACACTGAGAGTATATTTTACAAGGCTTGTAAGCAAACATAATTTTCTTCTTTTGGATATTCACAGTCCACCTGAAGCAAAGCCTAAAACGTGTACTTGTTGAATTTATCTGATGCAGAGCCTGTATCATTTTATTTTGCTGATAACATTATGAAAAGGGTATGTGCCTTCTACTCAAAACATATGACTCCCTGCTTTTTCTAATGAAGTGATCAAATGCAATTATCATTTGCTTAAACTCAAAAGATGTTTGTAATTGCCTATTTAAATCCTTTTCATTCTAATCTCTCTAATTCTTTGGAATTCCTCTGCAGGACAAACATCTCTTAATAATAAAACCAACCACCCTGACCTTATTACTACTAGCCCCTTTGCCTTTATCGAATCTCCTAGTAGTTCCTGGTGAAATGCCTTAGCTCCTGCTGAAATGCCTTTTTCTTCCATTTCTTTTTAAGTCAGCTTGGAATTGACTCTGTTTATTCATTGGTGACACAGGCTTGCCATTTCTGTGGTTACTGATCTAGATTTACGTGTGAGCACAGCCATTCCCCTAGTGGAAGAAAGAAGGATGCTTATACTTAGCTCTCTTATCTCCCATGGCCTTGAACAGACTTTTCTTCTTAATGGCAAAAGTGGGTTGAATACAGGATCACATGAGCTCTACAAGCCCAGGGAAAGTATGGTCCCTTCTTCTCTATTTTGTACTTGACCTCCTCCAATTTAGCATTGATGAGAAGGGAGATGTGTTTGCTGGAAGGTAAAAATTTTCAGACAGATTGTGTTAAGGGACTAAAGGTCTACTCTTTCTTTCATTGTCACTCAAAATAACACATTTAGGGAATTCCTTTCAAAATGGTCAGTTGTTTTTTCTAAGAAGGCTATTATTGTGCAAAAAGGTGTAAGATGTGAAACTGTTAGGATTTCTCTCTCTTTTGGTTTAGTAATATATTTTCTGTTTAGTAATATATTTTGCGAACTATAGTAAATGTTAGGATGAACGTTCAAGCCAATTGATTATGGGAAAGGAACATTTTCTTTTTATTAACATGGAAGTGTCTGTCATAACTAGCAATGCATGTGAGCTGAAGGATATAGTCCTGTCTTTTGTGAAGGTACTTCAACTTAACTTCATATTTAATCTCAACTTGATGGAATATTTTTTACTCCATGAGCAAATTAATTATTGCACTGGAAAAGGCATCAGCTAGAAAACTAGTTAATGTCAGTCTCAGTACTGTCTAGACTGGTTAATTATCAAAATATGAGAGGAACCCACCGTTCATACAAGTAAAATAATGGAATTTTGTGTTTTAATTAAAAGAGGACAGTGCGTTTGCATGTAGCACACATTTTCAGAAAGGAGCATAACATTTATTTCCTGTGCTCATGAACATATGCATGCTCAGTGACCTATTGAAAGCAGTTTCCATAACTACCAATTACATGAAAAAAATATCTTTCTAAATAAGCTGAATTTTGTCGATGGAACTGAAACAGAACTACTTGAGTACAGCTTTTGGTTTATCAGGGAGTGCAGACTGAAAATAGATAAGGAATATCATTATGTGAAATAAGAATTATGTAGATTAAAGATTCCCCATGCCACTAAGCACCAATTTTAGAAGAACAAATAGTTACTGACAGTTCTGAGCACAAAGAAGTTTCTACTAAGGAAGTCAAACTGGTAAGTTTTGACAAAATCTTTATGTGATTTTGTGGAAGGAGGAATGTGATTTTATGGAAGGAGGACAGTTAACAACAGTTTCTTTCTTGAGAACTAGTGGCCTAGTCTAAGTCTTCAGCCACTAGTTCTCTGCAATCATACCCATGGGTTGTATTATACATGGGTATATACTCTGTATCATACCCATAGATTGTATTACCGACTCTTGTGGAAGCTAGAAATAGTGATTTCCAGGTTTCAGTTTTGTCACTAACTTGAACCTTTAATGCTTATCTTTGCATGATATTTCAGACACGAGTAGGAAATAAGATACATTCAGTGGATGCTTTTTATTTTAGAAATTTTATATGTGTCTTTGAATTAGATGCAGCAAAATATTCCTCAGCAAAAAGAAGTACATCCCATCAGTATATTCAACACCAACATCTAGCCATTTATCTCATTAATTTACCAAAGGAAATATTGGGATTAACTCCAAGTTCCTGTTACCCTTTAAAAAATATTAGCTTTAGCTTTTCTGATACTGGGTTCAACTATGTGACTGGCTGGCCTGAATCTCGTTTTGGAACCCAGTATGTCATTGAAGTCAAATATTTTCTTACCTCTGCCTCTGTGGAGCTGGGACTGAGGCCTGTGTCACCACAGCCAGCCCTAGTATCATTTGATATGATTAAAAGGATGCTTTATATGATGACAATAACCTGCTGAGACCACAGGGGCGTGGTACAATAGGGAGGCTAAGTGCCTACACATAGCACAGGCAGAGGATGCTTCTGGAGAGTTTTGTCCAGAGATCTATGAGAAGATATCTTTATTGTTTTACACTATGGTTTCTTAAACACACTAAGCTTCTTATGGAGTGCGTAGTTTAGAAAACCTCTTGCCTTAGAAGCTTACAGCATAAACACAGTGTCTGTGATATGTCAGACAACAGATCTGATATGGCACAGGACAAACAACACTGATAAAGAACTTGGCATTGAGAGACATCTGAGAAGAAAACAGTCTAGAGTAAGTGAAAGAGGGGTGCCCACTTCCCAACTTCACAGCAAGTCTAAGCCTAATAGGCAACAAGAGAGGAGAAAGCAAGCAGGCAGAAGGTTGCAGCCTGTGCCGAGACATCCTAAATCTGTCTCCAGAGTACCTGAGCTGTCTCAGCGTGCTTTGTGTTTTCTCATGGAATCTGGCATCTGGAACCTATGGGATCTCCTGGCAAGTAGCTTGGCTCTATCTCCAAACCAGTTCAAGAAGCACAGTGACTCATACACAAAGATCACCCAGTCAAAATACTCACCTTACTTCACCTAAGATTTGTGATGGATATAATTCATTAATGGAAGGCTTTGACTATGGTATACAGACCCTTGGAGACATATCTTAAGTTCTTCATGAGTACCAGCTGACAAACAATCACTCATTACCTTGGAGGAGAGGAGGATCTTAGGGTTTAAGAAACACATGTGCTTGCTTCCTTTGTTCCCATTGTTAAACTTGATCTTTAAAGGCAAAACATACCCAAGAGTGGTTTCCCCCACCTATTAGTTTTCTGATTGTACAAGCTGTGTGTGATAGCAGAAAAGTTAATGTGGACTCCAAATTGCACAGATAAATTAAAGTGCCACACAAATATTGATGCTTTTAAGATATAATATGCCATTAGCAGACATTAGTTAGACTTCCTAGAGTCTTCCACAATGCCATATTACTAGGTACTGTCGTGGGGCAGAATTCACTGTTTGTATTTTTTGTTAAGTTTCTAAAGTATTATTCATGTTGCTATTGTTGGATAGTGAGCATCCATATTCATAGCTGTAAAATGGAAGCGGTATAGTGTGTAAGTGTTGGCATGCACTAAAAGGGATACAGGGAAATTTCGATAAATATTGGTGCAGATATAGGCCTAAAGAAAATTCCAAACTGAAGTCCCTTCTTATTAGAAGGTGTCCAATAAAAACTCTTCAATGACTGCTTAAAGAAAGCTTAAAGGGGTGGGGGAAAAGCAAAGAGAGGCTAAAAAAACAACTCGGTAAGTAAAGTATTTGGTATACAAGCATAAGATGCTGAGTTTGGATATATAGCAGCTACAGAAAAAGCTGGGTATAGTGGAATACAGTGTGTATCTCCAATCCCTATGCTTAGGCAACTGTGCAAGGGTTGAGACAAAGACAGGTACTTAGATCTGTAGAGCCCACTGCCCAGGGTAGCTGTCTAGCCAAGTAAACTACTTTTGGGTTTAATGATATACCCTGATAGAGAGCAATGAAGGACAGCCAGTGCTAAACTCTGGCCTCTACATGTGCAAACATGGGTTTCACCCACCCACATGCGTGTATGCACCCACACACACCCTAACATAAGAGCTTAAATTTTAGCATATATAATAAATTACAGCAAACAGCCAGCTTTTTGTTATTAATGGTGGAAAAAATAATTATGGAAATGCATATGATACCAACATTGTGTTTTAGCATATATTTTTCAAATTTGTAACACATTATTTTATTTTTCTTCCAATAGCTTATTTCATGATTAGCCATGAGTAGATTTTAGCCTTGCTGATCTCCATGGAGTCCACCAGCAGTATAGATATCATTGGGATTCCATTAGAAATGTAGAAATCAGATCCTGCCTCAGGCTTCCTTAAATAGAATCTGACACACTAACAAGGTCTCCGGGTGATTCCCATACACAATAAAGTTTGAGATACACTAGTTAAAAGAATTATATATATTACATATAATATATGTTATATTATATCTCCCAAATGCTCACATTGTCCTCTTTAAAATCTATGTAGTATATTATCCTCAACTTACAGATAAAAATGTGAGACTTAATGGTTGAGTGTCTAGCCTATGGTAACATAATGGTCAGAAGCTAAAACCAGATCAGATACTCTGGTATCCAACCTCACACTCTTCCTGGTTATAACAGTATACTCTTTCTAAAGCTATCAGGAGGATTGTATCTATTTAAGTGGACTGAAAATTGGCTCAGGCAAGAAAATCCCAAAGATCTTGATCTGGTTAGTTCACTAAAATCACAGCTCAGATCTGATTGATTGTTAAGTAAATGAAATTATGAAAAGCTATTACCACAATTTTTCATTACCGTCTCTTCAGAAAGGACACAGCTTCTAGTAAATGAGGAAAAACAGACATTGCCAGCCATTTTCATTTCTGACAGCTTCAAAAGATTGGTTTGTAGTTACCATGACTGACTCATGCCTTTTCTTGGTGACAATAATCTATGAGCATCTTCCTGAATCTGCTCTGCTGCTCATCAGTTGACTCTCATGCCTCTCAAGGTGGCCTTGCTTATAGACTTTGAAGGAAAATGCAATTTCATAAACAGAGAAAATGTGCTAAAGTATAATCTGCTGTGGTCAATATTTTATTCATTCGTATTAGGATCTTGTATTTTTTCCTTACCTTAAATTAGTAGTTTATACCATACCACAGGAAATTATTTCCAACAATATAAGTTTGTTATCAGAGTTCTGGAGCTCAAAACTTGGTCATAAACCTCACTAGGTTAAAAAAAAAATCATGGTGTGAGCTGCATTCCTTATTGAAACCTACAAGGATAAATAGTTTTCTTGCTCATTTATGCTATTGGAACAATTTATTATCTTCAGTCTTCTTGATGGCTCTAAACTAAGGTTGATTCCCAGCTTTTAGAGCCTGTCACATTTCTTGACTTTTCTCCATTATCAAAGCCAACAGATTAAATTCTCACATTATATCCACAGCCTTGCTTAGTTTTTCAAGTTCTTCTTTCTCTTGGAAGGATGCCTGTGATGGAACCAGGATCATCTGGATAACCTAGTATAATATTTTATCTCAAGAACTTTAATTTATTGATACATGCAAATTCCCATTGACTACTTAAAGTGACATATTCACTGGTTCTATGGATAATGGTGTGGATGTTATTGGGGAATCTGTTATTATTCTGCCAATCACAGACCTCTCCAGTCATTCACAGATTTAAAAGTTGTAGTATACAGTAAGTAGTTCATGAAAATGAATGATTGTGTAAATATGTGTGGATCAGACTTCATTGTAAACACAAGGATCAGATAGCAAATTAAGTATTGTGTATATACATGTTGGAAAAAATTGTATCTTTGAAGCTGTGTCAGAGTATGACACAGATCACAAGTGGACATGAATTGGCTGCTTATCAATACTATCAGAGCATTTTCAAAGAATATACTCATTTTGATGATACATATTTGTGTACAAGATATTTTGCCTTTAAGTGGTGCTCAAGGGCCAACCTATTTTCTCTTGCTCTTTCATCTACTCCTACCAGAGCAACTCTGCCTTTTGCCTATATCATGCATTGTGTTTCTGCTTAACTTCTATAATGTTTCCCACTCTTGGTATCCTTTCCACTAGACAAATGGATTAAGGTAGGGAGCCTGGGAGACATAAGGGAAGATTCAAACTTCTTAAAATAGATAGAAAGTGGTTTGTTCTCACTCTGTGGAAAAAGTCCACACTTCAGAAGGTCTGCTGCTAGTGACTTAGCCTTGGTGAAGCAAATGTATTCCTGGAATTCTCAAATGCAGAGGTTTATAAACTAAATTTTAGTTTTAAAATGTATAAAGTAAAATTTTAGGGAAGAGAGGTAAGATCAAGTAGAAATCTCTTCACAACTTAATTATGAACTCAAATATAAAATTATTCTAAATTGACTGGTAGACAGGCATGTGATCCTTCTAAAATTAGGAAAGTATGATGGCAAAATTTACACACGTCTCAACTAAAAGAAAAATAATGCGAGTCTCTCCTGCAATCTATGTAATGCTGCATGTCTTTGGCAAGCTCTGGCTTTGTGGGCATTTGTGGGTAATATCAGTATCTCCAGGACTTTCTTGTCAAAATTTCCTATTTATGTTTCCCACTACAAAAATATTGCCTATTCAAGGATACAGAACACTAATACAAATATTTGGCTCTCTGAAACCTGTTAACCTGAATGAATGAAAAGCCTAAGCCATAAAACTGCTCTTGCAGGATAGGAACTTCACAAGAAGACTAACAAAGTCAAATAACCTGGACCTTTGGGGCTCAAAGCTCTCAGAGTCTGAACCACCAACCAAAGAACACACATGGGCTAGACCTAGGCCCTCTGCACATATATAGCACATGTGCAGCTGGACTTTCATGTGGGTCCTGAACAGCTGGAACTGGGGGCTGTCCCTAAATCTGTTGCTTGCTGCAGATCCTGTTCTTCTAACTGGTCTGCCTTGTCTGGCCACAGTGGGAGAGGCTCTGTCTAATAGTGCACTGACTTGATGCGCCAGAGTAGGGGGATACCCAGGAGGATTCCCTCTTCTCAGAGGAGGAGAGGGGTAACTGGGGGAGGGACTGTGTGATGGGGAGACTTGGAGGAGGGGCCTGATATTTGGATGTAAAGTGAATAACTTTAAAAACCTAGCTCTTCAATAATACATATTTTAATACTCCAGTTTGACAAGAGTTATGTGACTGATGAAGTGCACTTGAGAGATTATCTTAGACCTAAACACTTTAGTTCTTAGAGGATTAGAGCCTTTGAACAAGATATCTTAAACAGCATTCAAGCCCACTCCATACCCATACTTGCAATCTTAATATCACAGTTTCCATTGCCATTTTGCTACCTGGTCACTGAATTGCAGAGAATATTTTACTTTAACATTTGGAAAAAGTAACATTTAAAAAATATCAAAGTGAAATATTCCCCACTAGATGCCTACATATCTATTCCCATGTTATCTTGGAGGGAATTCTTTATGTCACTCCCTTTTTCAACGGACAGACCTTCGGATTTTTAAATTCATTCATCCTATGGTCTACCCACTTTCTACCCCGAACTCTTTCCATCAAATAGTCCAAGTTTCTTCAATACTGTTTCCAGCCTCTGCTTTTCTTGCCTCTACTCATTAATTATGGTGTCACAAATTGATCCAAGTCATTTCTGGAAATGTTTATTCAATAAGATCATAAATGTATTTGTGTCTAGAATATACTATGCAGTAGATGGACCATCTTTTAAATTCTTTAATTTCTCTCAGACCGCTCAAGATCCTTAGACCAGAGACAATTCTGTTTGAAGAAGTCATTTTAATGCCTCCCAAATTTCCTTCCCAGTGGCTTACACAGCTCTTTCTCCCGAGTCTTGAATTCCCCCTCTAGTCTGTGCTTCAATGATGAAGAAAAAAATGAATGAGATCGGAGTTAAAATGAGGCCTTGTTTCATTGAGTAAGGCTGACTCACTGATGAATACAGTAGCAAAGCTGATCTATGAAAGATTCAACAGCTGACTTTAAAGTTGTTCCAAACCTGTGTCCTTTAAGAAGTTATATTCCATTAGGAATTAAGTTGTAGAGTACAGAATATGGAACAGTTACTTTCATGTACTAAATGTTAGTGATAGTAATATCACACGTTGGAACCACTAGCATTCTTTAGAAATGTAGTTTATGTAAATATGAGAATAAATGATATGTGGGAGATAATTTTAATGTAGCCTTGGTAAATGGGGATGTATAAATTATGCATTAATACTTCATCTTCTATGTAGAATCAAGAATTGCATTAGCTGGATTCATTCACAGTCAGTGTAATATACATTTAAAAAAGAAATTAATGACATATGAAAATAAATGTAGTAGAAGTGGGAAATTAGCTGACCAGCTAACAGTTTTCAGCAACCAACTAAGTGAAATGCGGTGATGCTTTGCTGATGTGAAATTCCCACAGTAGATTCCAGACTGAGTCAGGGCCTGAAACAATTACCCTCATGTTGATATTTGTTCTATTTTAAAGATAGTATTTCAGTCTTGGCTTCCTTTGTTTCTGGGAAGAGTCCATAGGAAGTGAGGCTTAGACTCAGTTATATTGTTTCCATTACTTAGCAAAATGAATGTAGTGATTTCTATCAATGTTCATGATCGCTTAATTGTGATTCTGAAATTCAGAAAGTTCTAGAACAAATTCATTTGATGACATCCTTGACCTAAACTAATGGAAAGCACACTGTGAAGGTTACTGAATCAATATTGAGTTTCATTAAGAGATCTGATTGAGCACATTATAGATATGTATGTATGGCTTACATTCAACATATTAATTTTGAGAGTTTAAAAATCTGCATTTGAAAATACATTTGTCCTCAGAATGGCTTTGGATAAAGCATACTTACTTTAAACATACACATTCACACTGTCTCCTACTAATATTGTGGAGCTTTCATTCTTAGTTTATGAGGAAGTTGATTCTGGTAAGGAAAATAGCTGTGCTTTATGTGGCTTATGTTAGTGCATTTTATCTTAAGGGCATTAACTTAGTGGTGGCTCTGAAACAGAAGTTGCTCAAAAGTAATCCAGTAAATGGGAACACTATCCAAAATATCCCCAAGTAAATCCAGAGCCAGTTTTCAGTAGATTATACCGGGCTGAACAGCTTCTTACCAGAAATAAAAATGAATTCATATATGAATGAATATTAGGAACCAGCCTTTTACTGGAAAATAATAATTTTGGATCCAAATTAGATTTGTATCCCTCAATCCACCACCCAGTATTCTTAGCATTACAGATGTGCTAAATTATATTTGAAACTTTACTTGAGGGAAATTAAGGCCAAATTTGCTTAATCTCCGGACTAATCTCACTTAGATATATTCTCTTAATCTTTATTTAGTAACTAAAGATAAAACACCAATTGATTCCATTTAAAATGTACTTTGCATAAGTATGGAGTCATTACTGGCACTTACAGGGAATTCTGTAAAGAAATGCAGAAAAATAAGAACACTGAGTTACAGGCTTCCTCCCTTTCCCTGTAACAGAAACACACATTTCCCCAAGATATACACCCCTCTATTTCTTGTGCTTTCCTCTAGTCTCTTGGTATAGTTGGCAGAGAATGTACTTGCGGTGCTTGCTTCGACTCAAACATTTGGCATTGGCCTTCACACTGGGCTCTTGGAGCCTTATATTTTGTTTCTGTCAGGTGAGAATCCTGTAATCTACTCTTCCTGCAGCTCACAGATCATAAGTCTTTATATTGAACCAGGCTGTTTCTTTCAAGTCTGAGAGTCGATGAGGTAATAAATGATGTCATTTTTCTTTCAGCCCACTCTTGGCCACACCACAGTCTACGCCTGCAACACAAACCAATGTGGGGTCTGGCAGCTCCAGTGAGTCAGAGAGTAGCTCAGAATCGGACTCAGACACTGAAAGCAGCACCACTGACAGCGAATCCAATGAGGCTCCTAGAGTGGCTACTCCAGAGGTGAGTTGTCAAGGCCTTAGGATGCATCTCTGTTCTGGTGCATAAGGTACATGCCAGATGCATCACCAGTTGAAGTACTTTAGTACAATAACTACTTCAGAAATGTAGCCAAAGACTTGATAAGACTGTTTCTTTCAAACATATATTTGTGTATGCCCCAACATATAAAAATCTTTTTCGTGTGATTCTAAGTTGTACAGGTTGCTTGCTGTATGACAGATTTTCTATGGGAGTCACCAAGCTACTCTGAGCCTCAAGCTTCATCCCACATAAAACTAGTATAGGAATGATGAAGCTTGCAACTTACTTTTTTATTTATACATTTTTATTACATATTTTCCTCAATTACATTTCCAATGCTATCCCAAAAGTCCCCCATACCCTCCCCCCCCCACTTCCCTACCCACTCATTCCCACTTTTTTTGGCCCTGGCGTTCCCCTGTACTGGGGCATATACAGTTCGCGTGTCCAGTGGGCCTCTCTTTCAATTGATGGCCGACTAGGCCATCTTTTGATACCTATGCAGCTAGAGTCAAGAGCTCCGGGGTACTGGTTAGTTCATAATGTTGTTCTACCTATAGGGTTGCAGATCCCTTTAGCTCCTTGGGTACTTTCTCTAGCTCCTCCATTGGGGGCCCTGTGATCCATCCAATAGTTGACTGTGAGCATCCACTTCTGTGTTTGTTAGGCCCCGGCCTAGTCTCACAAGAGACGGCTATATCACGGTCCTTGCACCAAATGCTTGCTAGTGTATGCAATGGTGTCATCATTTGGAGGCTAATTATGGGATGGATCCCTGGATATGGCAGTCTCTTGATGGTCCATCTTTTTGTCTCAGCTCCAAACTTTGTCTCTGTAACTCCTTCCATGGGTGATTGTTTCCAATTCTAAGAAGGGGCAAAGTGTCCACACTTTGGTCTTCGTTCTTCTTCAGTTTCATGTGTTTTGCAATTTGTACCTTATATCTCAATATATTAAGTTTCAGGGCTAATATCCACTTATCAGTGAGTACATATTATTTGAGTTCTTTTGTGATTGTGTTACCTCACTCAGGATGATGCCCTCCAGGTCCAACCATTTGCCTAGGAATTTCATAAATTCATTCTTTTTAATAGCTGATTAGTACTCCATTGTGTAGATGTACCACATTTTTTGTATCCATTCCTCTGTTGAGGGGCATCTGGGTTCTTTCCAGCTTCTGGCTATTATAAATAAGGCTGCTATGAACATAGTGGAGCATTTTTAAGCAAACCAACAAAGCCAGTCAAGACCCACTTGTAGATCTGAAGATCCAACCCTACTTTGCTTTAAAGTTATTAAAGTGGCAAATGGATACTAAGCAAGGAGGGCTTCAGAAATATACCTTTCTTTAAAGGGAAAACAACACTCAAGAAGTCACATGTTCTTTATTTCAATTTACATCATGTGTCAGATAATAATGTACCCCAAACACCACAACAATAACTCTGAAATCTTCCATTAGTTAGTTTTTCCCTTCCCATCCTCTGACTAAGTGCTCTGGTTCCCTGAGACTGCATATGGTACAACAAGGTACATCTCATGGCTCTTTACACATTTCTTTCCCAATAACCAGAAAGGAATAATAGAGGCAGTAGACATTTTATTGCTGTTAAAAAATAGCAAATATTAGGCTGGGCGTGGTGGCACACGCCTTTAATCCCAGCACTTGGGAGGCAGAAGCAGGCAGATTTCTGAGTTCAAGGCCAGCCTGGTCTACAGAGAGAGTTCCAGGACAGCCAGGACTATACAGAGAAACCCTGTCTCAAAAAACCAAAAAAAAATAAAAAAATAAAAAAGCAAATGTTGTGCTGAACACTGGACTTACATTTTCTCATTCACTCTTACTAAAATCCCAATACTATCTTACACTATAGGACATTTTATAGGTGACAATGTATGTTTATGAGAATTTAAGCCAAAACTAACCCAAGAACTCCCAGAGATACAGTAATAAAGCAAAGACTTAAACCCAGGTCAGTATACTGCCAGAGCTAGCTTTTAACCCTGGCACTACACTGCTAAGAGTAGCACCTGAGAGAGTTTCCTTAATAGTTACCTGCTATTGTTTTCTGTCAGCAGGGATCACAGCTACTTAATTAATTTTTAGTCCTGCCATCCTCTATTTACTGTTGCCACATACTTGGGGGCTTTCAGAAAAAGAGCCCTTCTAATAAAAATGGTGGCTTTTTATTTTAACTGGTAGAAATCAGAGTTGAATATTAAGCATGTGAATTAGACATATCATTTCTATTGCTTCATAGTGAATGCCAAAGTCTACATACACATCCCCATAAATTGACTATTGCCCGTATAATTAGGAAAGAATAGTGGTTTAAGGGAATCAATTTATTTCGCCCTCCAGTAAAAACACAAAGGTAGTACTGTTTTCAGTGAATTACAGCATCATGTAGTACACCCTAATATTTCTGAAAATGGAAATATTTTCCTTCTGAACACACTTGAGATTCACTTAGATTTCTTCTTAGGAATATATACCATAACCTCTGGCTCCTGTGGATCAATGATTCCTAGCAAAAGACTTTGGGAACAGAGCTCTCTCTCAGGAGCTCCTGGTTACAGTCTGCAGGACCGCCTTGTGAAGAACCCTTTACTTACCAGCTAGAGGAGAGTATATTTTCGAAGGAACGTTAGAAACTAGTATTTAAAACAAACAAACAAACTTGGGTTGATTTGTAGTTATATGCTTTTGATCTAGTCAGATACAGGGGAAAACAAATCACTCTTTTAATCTTCACTGAAAGTTTATTTCTCAATGAATGTGTATATATTTGTGTATGTGGACTGTCACTTAAAGTCCAAGGTAGTCTGGTTTTATTGTTGGTTAGTTGGTTGATTACAAGGTGTCATGGAGCCTAAAATAGCTTTGAACTCAAACTTGCTATGTAACTAAAACTGTCCTTGAACATTTGATCATCCTCTACAACCACTCCTGCTTTCTGTGGTTCTGAGAATGGAGCCAGGGCTCCATGCATAGTGGGCAAGTACTCTACTAAATCTGTTTCCAGCCCACATCACCTATGAATTTCTTAGCGCTGTGTAGTCACTATACAGAAAGTCCCTATAAAGTCTCTACATATGTGTGAAATGTATCCTTGTTGCTGTTTCTCAATTTACAGCCTGAGCCACCCTCAACCAACAAATGGCAGCTAGACAAATGGCTGAACAAAGTCACGTCCCAGAACAAGTCATTTATTTGTGGCCAAAATGAGACACCCACAGAGACCATTTCTCTGCCTCCTCCAATAATACAACCGGTGGAGGTCCAGGTCAAAGTGAAACCAAACCCTAGCCAGGCTGTGGCTGTACCCAAAGAAAGGCCTCTCCTTAGTCTTATTAGGGAAAAAGCTCGACCAAGGCCCACACAGAAAACTCCAGAAACAAAGGCCTTGAAGCATAAGCTGTCAACATCAGTTGACACAGTTTCTCAAAGGACAATTGGAAAGAAACAGCCCAAAAAAGTTGAGAAAAACACCAGCTTTGAGGAGTTTACCTGGCCCAAACCAAATATTACCAACAGCACTCCCAAAGAAAAAGGAAGTGTAGAGCTTCCTGACCCACCACGAAGCCGAAACAAAGCTACTGCCCACAAACCAGTGCCTAGGAAAGAGCCAAGGCCTCATGTCCCTCTGGCCACTGAGAAGAAGAAGTATAGAGGGCCTGGGAAGATTGTCCCCAAGTCCCGGGAATTTATTGAAACAGATTCATCTACATCTGACTCCAACACAGACCAGGAAGAGACCCTACAGATCAAAGTACTGCCACCTTGCATTACTTCTAAATCCAAGGAAACTTCTAATGCCAGCCTGACACTTAGCACCTTGACCAATGGCAACAGCAACAACTTATCCACCAGCAATGAGGAGACAGCTTTTTCCCCGCCTCCTGCCATGCAAACTGAGCTTTTGTCCCCTCTACGGGATCATGAAAATCCAAAAAACCTCTGGGTGAAGATTGACCTCGACTTACTTTCTAGAGTACCTGGCCAAAATTCAGTCCCAGTAACACCTGCAAAGACAGACTACAAGGAGACTGCCTCTAAACCCAAGCGTCAAACTGCTGCCACAGCTGTGGAAAAACCAGCCCCTAAGGGCAAACGTAAGCACAAGGTGAGTTGCCCAATGGAGTCTGCCATGTGGTTTTGAGCAGAGGCTACTAAAGTTATCTGAAGTCTTTTTTTTTTTAAGAGAACAATGACAGAGAATTGCTAACTTTGGTAAAAGAAATGACATTTTCTAAGTGGAATGAAATGTTTGACATTTGATCATGGTGTTAGGAATAATCAGGGTATATGGTAGCCATTGATAAGGGTAGCTGATATAGAATAAGAGAAATTATGATATATAGGAAATAAGAATAAAAACAAACCCCTTTGCTATAATGCAGTTCCTGGAGTAAGTACCTTAGATTGCTCCTACTGTCAATGGCTCCTATATTATTGTTCACAGTTTACCACTTCAGCATTAGCAAGTTACATCTCTGCCCATAAGTTACCTCTCTGCATTTGCTCATTTCTCTGGGCAAATATTAATGCATTCATAAGTCAGCTATCCTGGGGTATCCTTCCATCTACCACACTAAAGTTTTATATACCTTCTAGGATTAATAGCCCTACTTGAAAGGATTACTCTGTGAAAATTTCATCTGAAGATTCCTTGTTATCAATTCTAGGCTCACATAGGGTCACCAGAAGAGGAACTCTAGAATTAACTTGACAAATTAAAACATGTATAGAGTTTATATCTAATAAACTCTTTCTGATTTATCTCACCTTGGCATAGGTTTTCAGAATCAAGTTCTCTGTGGTGCTGTTTCCTCATAGCACCATAGCAGCCCAGAGATGTGACTACTAATCTGTTCTTCATCCCCACACCCCATTTCTCTCCAGCAGGAGTTGCCTGGAATGTGGCTATTGCTCCCATTGCTTAGCAAAAGACAGATTACCTATAGACAATAGTGACTTATTGAATGAGGTGCTCTAAATGACTTCATGCCCCTGTAATTAGGGGGTTTAAAAGTAGAGACTGAAGGTACCTAAAAAACAGTGAAATATCAGGAGACAGGGGTGTGATATGGGAAAGAAAGGCATGAGGACACAGGGGAAAGCCAGACAAAAGGCATCGATGGAATCATGGATAGTCTGAAAAATGCTGAAGAAAGGAGAGTGATGGGTGAGAGTGATGGGTGAATAGAGAGTTATAGGAGACTGAATGTGACCATATAGAGGAATGTTATGAAATAAGTGAATGCAAGAGAATAAGGAGTAGTTAGGAACTGAGGAAGCCTTGGGACACTGGGAAACAATAAGACAACAGTACAGTGCTAGGAGGTCAGGGATTAGTAGGAGACTGTAGAGCCCTAGAAAACAAATGAGCATTATGAGACTGTGGAGCTTGGGAATGCTAGAGTACCAGATGACTATGGAACACTACGACATAGGCAACAGTAGAAAGTAGGAACACTGAAATAAGGAAGCTCTTGTACATTGGGTAGTGCTATAAGACTGAAGGGTGCTAGGAAATACCACGCGAAAAGTTTGAGATTCTGTGGGACACTGTCAAGTTCTGAAACAAAGAAATGTTACACTGATATGGTGGAACATTAAGGAATGCCAGGCCAACTAGACCACCACCCAGGAGATAAATACAAAGAGAGAGAGAGAGGTACAAGAGAAACAGGAGCTGTAGAAAAATATGGAGTATTAAGAGATGGTGGAGTGTTGAGACAAGGTGGTGCTAGAGAAAACAGAAGAACACTCAGAGATCAAGGATCGCTAGGAGACATAAGAGCACAAGAGAGAGATGAATGCTAGATGATAGGGGACACTCAGAGACAGAGGAGTGCTATGAGACAGGGGAGCACTCAGAGACAGAGGAATGCTAGGAGACAAGGGAACACTCAGAGACAGAGCTGTGCTAAGAGATGGAGGGGGGCACTCAGAGACAGAGCACTGCTAGGAGACAGGGGAGCACTCAGAGACAGAAGAGTGCTAGGAGACAGGGGAGCACTCAGTGACAGGAGTGCTAGGAGACAGGTCAACCCTTAAAGACAGGGGAGTGCTAGGAGACAAGGTAGTACTCAAAAACAGAAGAGTGCTAGGAGGCAGGGTAGCACTCAAAGACAGGGAAGTGCTAGGAAACATAGGAGCACTCAGAGACAGAGGAGTGCTATGTAGTGGGGTAGCACTCAGAGACAGAGTAGTGTTAGGAAACAGGGTAGCACTCAGAGATAGTGGTATGCTAGGAGACAGGGGAGCACTCAGAAACAGGAATGCTAGGAGACAGGGGAGCACTCAGAGACAGTGGAATGCTTGGTGATAGGGTAGTACTCAAGGACACAGGAGTGCTAGGAGACAGAACAACACTGAGACAGAGGAGTTCCTAGAAATAGGGGCAACACTCAGATACAGAGGAGTGCTAGGAGACAGGGGAGTGTTCAGAGACATATGAATGCTAGGAGCCAGGGCAGCATTCAGAAACAGAGTTGTACTAGAATACATAAAGCATTCAGAGACAGAGAAGTTCTGGTATACAGAATAGTAATCAGAATTAGAGAAGAGATGGAACATATAGAATAACTCAAAGAGAGGCTCGTGCAAGGAGACATGAGAACATTCACAGAGGAGTTCTAAAAGCCATGGGAGTACTCAGAGGCACAAGAGAGCTGGGATACATGGTAATGGTCAGACAGGGGAGTGCTAGGAGACAGACGAGTATTCAAAGACAGGATATAGCTAGGCCATTTGGTGCACTCAGGGACCGGGGAGTTCTAGGTGATGATTGCATGACTGATGATTGCCTCATGCTAGGAGATTATGAGATACAAGAATGGTAAGGAGCCCTAGCAAATGGGATCACTAGAGATAGGAAATACTAAAAGAGGAGAAATGCCAGGATACTGAGGAAGCTATGAAGAAGGGATAGTATAGATTCCAGAGAATACAAGATAGCTAGGGACAACTTCAATTCTACAAGATCTTTCAGACAAACACACTGTAGATTCAAAAGCAGTTGTACACTTGAGCTAATTAACGGCTGGAGTAATAGGAGAAAAGAAAATATTTGGAACTTTGGGGATGGTGTAAGACAAAAAGTCTAGGAAAATGGTGAGCCCCCTGAGAAGACTGCTTGAAGACAGGTAATTCAAAATGCTGGCAGAACTAGGGAATGGAGGAATGCTAGTAGACAGTGAACAGTGACAACAGGCTACATGCAGAACTCTGGGGGTTGAGCAAATGGTAGAACATGGGGAGTGCTAGTTTACTGGGGTGTTCTAGGAGACTGCATATCCTGGGAAACTAGGAAACACTAGGGATCTAGGGGTAGGTTGGCACCAAGAATTTGGAGAGTGGAGTGTACAGAGACAGGAGGGAGTAACAGTCTTTGCAATGTTTGCAGGATAAGTAGGAGATAGTAAGAGATTCAAGTATTAGTGATTGGGGAACACTAGGAGAGTGAGGAGCAGTAGAAGACTGGGCCATATTAAGAGAACTGGAACAGTGAGAGACAGGGGAGGGATCTCTGGCATACTGGGCAGCACTAGGAGTGTGAGAAGCAGCAGGATACAGGCAGGTCCTAGGAGACTATGAAATGAGTAAGGAGACAATGCTGCACCAAGAGACTAAGGAGTTCTAGGATGCACACAATTTCTAGGAATCTGGGAAGTACTAGAAGAATGACCTGGGGGTACCTAAGAACTAAGAGACTGGGGAAATCTAGGGGACTAGAAACCATAAAACTTGGGGACAACTAAGAGGCAGGAAAGTTCTAGGAGACTGTATGGTATTGAGGGACAAGATTCCTGGGAAATTGCTAGGAGTGGTGGAGTAGCAGCATGACATTGAGCATGAAGAAAACAGTCAAGCATTGAGAAGGGTGAAAGTTCTACAAAGACTGCAACAAAGGGGCATATTGAGAAGTAGGGCCTTCCCAGGCAACAAAGGGATACAAGAAGACAGGAGAATACCAAGAAATTGGAGAGTGCCAGGGAAATGAAAAGATCTGTGTGATTGGAGGGGCTGCCTCAAAGGGGCTGCTTGAAGGCAAATCAATTCTAGGAGGCAGGTGAGTCCTGAAGAGAATTCCCAGTGTTCTCTAGTGAGTCCTGCACTAATCTATCCAATGAAAGGATTCCAGAACTGTTGAGTACCATGTGTGGGACTCTTGACCTGCTTTGATTCTTTTTTCTTATTGATGAGAACAGTACAGAGTGAACATATGCCTCTGCAATGAATACATTTACAAACTAAAGGCCTGACACATTCTCCTTTCACTTACATGTTGTTGATTATGTAGACAGCCTTTATAAGCCACCCACAAGCCTCATGTTGTTTAAACAGGATTTGTGTCATGTTGAGGTTACAATGTTCATTTCCTATCACTGTGTAAAGGCACTGTTGATGAGAGACATGTATAATTATAGATCCTCTTCACTTTTCTTATAAGGTTCCTGTGCCATACAATCTTTAATCAGATATTTATTTATTTATTTATTTATTTATTTATTACTTATTTGCTTTACATCCCACTTACTGCTCCCCTCTCGGTCACCCCCTCCCACAATCTTTCCCCTATCATCCTCCCCTTCTCCTCTGAGTGGGTAGGGTCCCCCCTGGGTATCCGTCCACCCTGGCACTTCAAGCCTCTAAGAGCTTAGGTGCTTCCTCTCCCACTGAGACCAGACAAGGCAGCCCAGCTAGAAGAATATATCCCAGACAGGCAACAGGTTTTGGTATAGCCTTGTTCCAGTTGTTCAGGACCCACATGAAGGTCAAGCTGCACATCTACTACACATGTTTGGGGAGGCTTAGATCCAGCCTATGTATGCTCTTCAGTTGGTGATGCAGGTTCTGAGAGCCCCAGGTTAGTTGACTCTGTTGGTCTTCCTATGGAGTTCCTATCCCCTTCAGAGCCCACAATCCTTCCTCCTATTCTTCCATAAGAATCCCCAGGCTCCACCCACTGTTTGGATGCGGGTATCTGTCTGAGTCAGCTGATAGGTGGAACCTCTCAGAGGACAGCATGCTCCTGTCTGCAAGCATAACAGAGTATCATTAATACTGTCAGGGATTGGTACTTGCTCAAGGGATGGGTCTCAAGTTGGGCCACTTATAGTTTAGCCATTCCCTCAGTCTCTGCTCCATCACCCATGCCTGTATTACTTGTAGACAGGATAAATTGGAGGTTGGAAGTTTTGTGGGTAGGTTGATGTTTCTATCCCTCCAAATGGGGTTCTTGTCTGGCTACAGGAGGTGGCCTCTTCAGATTAATCAGATACTTACATTAAAGTTTAAGCCTTTCATACACCAACTTCTTGGTAGGACTAGATTAGGAAAGGTTAATTGCTTTTCTGTCTGATCAAAGGTATACATTTATCTCCCCACCAGAAGCAAACTGTCTTATTCAATTTGTGTGTGTGTGTGTGTGTGTGTGTGTGTGTGTGTGAGAGAGAGAGAGAGAGAGAGAGAGAGAGAGAGACTTATCTAGATATATGTTGTATGTATTTGAAGCTCTGCATATTTTTCCCCATAAAAGCCAGCAGAAACTGCAGAGAAAATCCCTGAGAAGAAGCAGCGCCTGGAGGACAACACTACTATCTGCCTGCTTCCCCCTTGCATCTCACCAGCCCCGCCCCACAAGCCTCCCAGCACTAGAGAGTAAGTTTTCCCTGTTTCAGTATCCTCGTCCTTTTGTGATTGTTTTAACACCATGTTTGAACATATTGGGGGACTCCTGTCTCATTAGAATATCAGGCTAGAATCAAGAGTGGCTTAAACCAAGCTTGACAACAATCTCTGGCAAGTGGGTCTAACATGAATTAAAAACAGAATATGGGCTATCATATTTAGGGTGAATATGAGCTTTTAAGAACCATTTCTTTGTTATAGCTCAGAATAGTCATCAAAATTAACCACAGGGAACATTCTGCACCAAGCAAAAAATAAAAAAAAAAGTGAATTAAAAAGAGGAAATATCAGAAAACATACATCATCTTAATGAGATCAATCTGCTTTTGGACAAGATTCAGTCCTGATGGTGACTAGACAATTTCCCTTATCATGATAGGATGCTATTTTAAATGCCATTTCCTAGTGTTAATACAAAGCTACAAGAGTGGTCCTTGAACCTGCCTCTACAGAGGTCAGGAGAATAACATGTTTAGGAAATTGTGCTCTACCCCATGATGGCAGTTCTGTGTTGAGAAAGGCCTGGTAGAGATACATTTTGATTCTAACAAACTGACCCCTTTCTCCCTTCTTTCTCTATGGCAAGTTTCCAAAATTAAACGTGAGGAATTCTACTCCTTTCCCTAGTCAAAGAACATCATCTTCCTCCAGGGATCTCTAACCCTCTGTTTCTAGTAATCATTATAACGGAGTCCTTTCTGCTTTTATAAATATTACTTAACTAACAGTCAGCTACTCGAGACATTCTATCTGTGTAATTATTGCAATAAATTCATTCAACATTGGAGATTATTCCTATCAAAGCCCAGTTTTGGTGTCTATTAGCAGCCCAAAGAAGAGAGGCAATCTGGACAACTGCAGCTAACAATTGATTTCACAGATTACTATTTAACATCAGTGATACAGCATCAATCTGCTCCACAGATCAGATGTAGGAAAGAAGTTATCAGCTTGATGTGTTTGGCTTCGTGTTTTGAAATGAAAGGTAGAAACAGCCTCCTTATTGCTACACCTGCTCCTCAAAGTAACATTTGATCCCTAAGATGCATGCCTCTCACACTAAAAATCACTTAATATTTTGACATATGTATGTATCTGTCTTTAAAATATCTATTAACATAGTTCTCAGAAAAAGAAACCCAATAAAGCATCTGGAGTCCCTTTTGCTGAGTGTAGACCAGGTATATGCGGAAACACAGACCTTGGTGCTCAAATATAGTCATTCCTGGAGGAATGATAAAATGGCATGGGGTGATGCTATCCCTCCTTAGTTCCCAGACTGGGCCCAGTCATAGCACCTAGACAAAAGAGAGAGCACAGGGTAGTGAGCGATTGCCACACCTTCAATGCTTTACTAAGCAAACTTACCAGGGAATTGTTGCTCCATTTTATGGAAGAGTCACTATCAAGAGTAAAGTAACTCTCAATTGAGAAAATGGTATTTTTAGTACACAGGCTTTATATGTACTCTGTTCTTACAGTAAGTGGGAAATTACTATTTCCCTGGGAGAATTTATCATTCAGATATAGAGACTTTAACATGCTCTTGTGCTTGTCAACATCAAGTCCTTGGAACTGAAGAAAGATGGGAGGACTGGTGCCTTAGGGGTCTTCTTTTGGTAACCCTCTTGCAATCTTTATCTGTTCTCTTGTTCTTTGACCCTTTGCTTAAAATCCTTAAAAACTCCTAAGAGAAAATCTTCTCCTTTCTAAATGAATATGCTAAACCTGATGAAGATGGTATATCTTATTGTGACAACTGGAGTTACCCCATCAATCCAAAGGAAGCTCTTTTGAGTCCCTCACAACATCCAAAACTTGACCAAGCCATAGCAATATTCTTTTGTTCTGATCTACTGTCCTCTATCCTATATAAAGACAGACACAAATACACTGATACACACAAAAGAAATAAAAAAACCCCAAACTGTTGGTCCATATGTTCGCTATCATTTTATATGGTGTCAATATTTACAATAGTAAAATGGCTAATATTTCAAAGAAATTTCAAAAATAGTTAGAAAATGTTTTATATTAATTTTGGTCACTCAAGATAATGGTAGAAATATTTTCACTTTTAAAAAGGTTCACTAAATGGCAATAAAATAGAGCCACATGAATGAGACAAAATATGAGGAAGAGGGCATATGTTACTATAATCAGCATAGCTGTATCACACAGTAAAAGAGAACAAGTAGTGGCACTGATTTCTCTTTCAGGGAATCAGACCACCTGAATGCTTGTTCATCCTTGATTTGTTGCTTTGAGATAAAGCAAATCTATATATCTAGACACTGACTGAAATTGACCAAGAGGAAAACATAAATTCTTGTTGACTTAATTTGCTATTGAAAATTGAAGTCAATAATCATGAAAAGTAAATGGCTGCACAGTGCAATATTAGTTGTCCAAGAAAAGATTAAAATTCAAGTAATCTTCATTGATTAGCCCAAGACAGTAACTAAAATGAAAATCCATGACCCAATTACCATGTAAAGCAGTTAGCATAAGATTTTAGTTGTTTTGTTTTATTTGAAGTCTCAGTCTTTTTGATGGTGCCCATTTAATGGGCAGATAAATCACTTTAAAAGCACGGGGGTACTTTTAGTGCTGCATATGTCTCTTGTCAATATCACCAAAGAATATTTTAAGTAGTTTTTTGTAATGTATTACATCAGCACTTCAATATAACAGTTTAAGGTGAGTGGATGTTTACATCTTGGCATTGGCATACAGCATTTTAAAAGCCAATTTATAATGTTTTACACTAGTCTTTAGGGTGTAATTTTATTTCTTAGTGTATAAGCATATTTCTTTTAAATGTGGAATGTATTGTTTATTGTATCATTTATTGCTAGATTATTTGGTTAAGTCTTAGAAGAGAGTATCATGGAAAATAAAGGGGTTGAAGTCTACACTGTATTTTTTATAAGACAGCTACTTGACAATAATCTTGATAGATTTCAGATATACTGTAGCACTCACATTAAGTATCTATATTGGTCATATGATTCTTCTTCTCAGACAGAATGAGTCTTGGAGGTATATGCATGTACATATCTCCATATGTATGTAGCAAGATCTTTCCAGTTCTTTCTATGTATTTTTCTGTGTTTATATATATATATATATATATATATATATATATATATATATATATATATATATTATCCAAACAGGTATCAAATCATCAAGTTATGCATCACTTTAGCTGATGAGACCATAATCCTGATGAAAATTGCAAATGAAACAAGATAAGACTTTATGGCACCCAACACTTTTTGTTTCCACAGAAATTCATCCAGGAGAGCAAACAGGAAAAAAGAAGAAAAGCTGTTCCCTCCTGCACTTTCCCCACTGGCAGAGGATCCTCCACGTCGCAGAAATGTCAGTGGCAACAATGGGCATTTCGGTCAGGACAAAAACATTTCCATGGCTGGACAAATCACCTCTAGCAAACCTAAAAGAAGTGAAGGCAAATTCTGTGCTACTTTCAAGGGGATATCTATAAATGTAAGTATCTTAGAAGAAATACCATGTCAAGTAAAAATAAGTTAATGCAGCTCAACTAGTGTGACTTGACCAAGGGACTGTTACAAGGGAGGAATAGGCACAGAAGAACCAAGCATGTCTCTGTATAGAACTGCTCAAACTCTCTATTATTCCAAAGGCCCTGTGTGTCCTTTGTTAGATCTCTTGATATCTTGAGGGTAGGAAGGGCACTGCCATGATACTGAACACAGAAACTGCTATGTGGTAGGCACTGATCTTCTAAACCAGTAGTTTCCAACCTTCCTAAAGCTGCAACCCTTTAATGCAGTTCCTCATGTTGTGCTAAACCCTAACCATAAAATTATTTTTGTCGCTACTTCATAACTATAATTTTGCTGCTGTTTTTTTATAAATTACTTGTTTTCTTTTTTTTAAAGATTTATTTATTTATTATATGTAAGTACACTGTAGCTGTCTTCAGACACACCAGAAGAGGGAGTCAGATCTTGTTACAGATGGTTGTGAGCCACCATGTGGTTGCTGGGATTTGAACTCCGGACCTTTGGAAGAGCAGTCGGGTACTCTTACCCACTGAGCCATCTCACCAGCCGAATTTTGCTCCTGTTTTACATCATAATGTAAATATCTGCTATGCAGATGGTCTTAGGTGATCCCTGTGAAAGAGTTCATGACCTACAGGCTGACAGATGCTGTTCTAGTGAACAAAAGAAATAGGTGAAATCAAGGTTGCCCAAGGTCACCAAACAGGAATAGAAATCCCAAGTTGCTGCTTTCCACTATTCAGATTTTCAAATGTGAATTGTTGGAAAAATAACATTGACTTTCTATGGTGGGTCTCTTTCTAAAAGGTACAATAATGTCTCTAAGCTAAACAACTCTACAGTCCTTTGAGTATTCTGCACTACAGCTCAATTAGCATAGATTATGGAATGATATAATTTCAATATCCATAAACAATGTTACTTTCCTTTTCAAGTATAAGAATATGAGCTATTGAAATGGTGAGTCCCAGCCTCACTAAAGAATATTAATGACCAATATATATCCAACCTGGAATATTCACTCTTTTCTACTGCAAAATCTTGGAAAGCAGGGACATATCAAGGGAATTATCTTTGTGTACTGCCTAGCATATTGTCACAAACAATTAGGTTTTCTAAAAATGAAGATTTGTATTGTGATACATATAAGCAAATGTCATAAATTTTATTATGGCAAAGATAATGCTTTAAGAAACTGTAGTCAGATACATAAGAAATAAAAAATTACTAGGGAAATGTTACAAATATCAGTATATTTTGTCCTGGAAATGCATCCTTCATGTTGTATAACACTTACCTGAATTCTTTTGTTTTTTACTTTGAAATGTAAATTGAATTTATTTTCAACTAATACAGGAAATCAAAATAGTACATGACTATGGGGTATTATGTGGTCATTGGGTGCAAATACATAATGCACTCAGTATATATTAATTTAAACATAGTTCTTCATATGTCCATGTTTTTTTCCAAAGGTATCCATCCTTTTCCAAAGGTAATTATCAACTAAAAAAATTAATGACTTTCATGTGGAATTTATATATAAACAAATGTCACACTTTGATGATGTCCACCCTGTTTTCTTCCAGGTACCCCTCTTCTTAATGACTAATAGTCACTCTTTTATTTCAGCCCACTTTTTAAATAGTTTCTGCATATGAGAGAGACCATGGGATGTTCTCTTTTTGTATGTGTTAATTAATTATTTGATTTATTTACATCCCAAATTCTGCCCATCTTTTTCCCTCCCCCCGCAACATATCTTTATTTGGAATCTATTCATTCAAATGGATATGCCTTAATGAAAAGCTGTATAGCATTATTTAATCTTCCTTGTAAAATAAGATATATCTAATATTAAAGGAAACATTTCTTAAAAAGAATGACTAGCTAGCCAGGAAAAACAATCAATTTCTCATGGTTCAAATTTTCTTTTTTTAATTAATTATTTTATTTATTTATATCTCAAATGTTGTGCCATCCTGGTCCCCCCTCACAGAGTTCTTCCCGCCTCCCTCTCCCCTTCACCTCTGAGAGGATGTCCACCCCAGAGTATACCCCCTCCTTGAGCCTTTAAGTCTCTATAGGATTAGGTACATCCTCTCCCACTGAGGCCAGACAAGGATGTCCTCTGCTACATATGTGTCTGGGACCTCAGACCAGCCTATGTATGGTTTTTGGTTGGTGGCTCAGTCTCTAGGAGCTCCAAGGGGTCCAAGTTAGTTGACCCTGTTTGTCTTCCTATGGGATTGCCATCCCCTCAGTTTCTTCAATTCTTCCCCTAATTCTTCCATATGGTCCCCTATGTCACTACAATGGTTGACTGTATGTATCTGCATCTGTCTGAGTCAGCTGTTGGTAGAGCCTCTCAGAAAACAGCCATGCTAGGCTTCTGTCTGCAAGCACAACATAACATCAGGAATACGGTCAGGGTTTGGTGCCTGTGCATGGGATGGATCCCAAGGTGGGGCTGGTTACTGGTCAGCCATTCCTTCAGTCTCTGTTCCATTTTTGTCCCTTCATTTCCTTTAGTCAAGAACAATTCTGGGTTGGTGTCCCCATCCCTCCACTGGGGGTCCTGTCTGACTACTGGAGGTGGTCTCTTCAGGTTACATATCCCCACTGTTGGTCATTTCTGTTAAGGTCACCCACATTGACTCCTGGGAGTGTCCCCCATGCCAGGTCTCCTGGACTTCTTAGAGATTCCTCCCATACCCACACCCATCCCAGCTGCATATTTCCATTCATGCTCCTGCCCTCTGGACCTCTCTCCTGTCCCCCCATACCTGATCTTGTCCCCCTTTTCCATTTCCCTGTCCTCTCCCACCCAGGCCCCTCCCTCCCTCTGCCTCCATGATTAAAATGAACTGACCTGTAAGCATATTTCATGTTCATATACTTTTCAAGATTATGACTGTATCTAATATTTTCCAGTTAGATGTTTCTCTGCTGACATCAATGCCATATGTGTGGTATATTTGTGCTTCAAGGTTCATGTCACAGATCTTGCTCATAGAAACAACTGACACTGTTCTAAGTTAAGCTTACTGTTTGATCTGGGTCAGTCTGACCCTAACAGTGTAGACATGGAGCTGGTACAAGAGTCTTTCTCAGATGTACATCTATGATCTTTGAAATATTTTTCTGTATACAGCATAAGAATTTATAGATATATATCATTTTGTACATTCATCTCCATGTTGTCTAGGTAGTAAAAATTATTTGATATCTATGAAGGTCAAGGATCAAGTGGAAAAGACTGATTTTCATAGATTTAAGGAATGCCATACTTAGCTTTTATCTTTAAAGTGAAATCTTTAACTAAGGCAAGCATACATTCCTGTGTGTCTGAACACACTCAGCAAATTCTAAGAGTACTGACTAAAGGGGCAGAGTCATAAACCAGAAATAGCTTCTAATCTAAGGTGAGCAATGAGACTTACTTGTGTTCAAAGGAGAACATGAAATGGCTGGAGATGGATATCTTACAAGGAAGAAAGACAGGCCCATAAATGGTACAAGAGACATGAAAGTTCATCTGGATACAGGCATGAGGCAGTTTGGCTAGTGGAAAAGGCATTTGTTCCTACTATGGCTGTTGCAATATCCCTAACCTGGAGACAACCACAGGAATTGGCAAACTCAACTGCAAGTTCCAATGTGGTGAGAGGAAATACCATTTTGTCATTAAGTAGAAAGAATTGTTCTTCCTATTAATTGTCTAAGAGAAATTTGGGCCATTTTGGTATTCAGAAGTGGTCATTGCAGATTCAGAGCTTCAAAGAATAAGGTTGATTTTTCCATTTTGGAATCATTGTTCATTGCTAAATCTCCATCAACATATGCAAGTTTGACAAATTGGATCAAGAAAGAAGTTAACTGAGGGACAAACCTTGAGGCACAGCAATCTTAGGGAGACACCACCTAATAAAGGGTATAATGAGTAAGTGACACTGTGGAAAATATTATCAGAGATATAAAAGTCAGGATTGACCACAGTTGCCAGAAGGAGAAAAACAGTCTGTCACATGAACATGGTACTAGTCTTGTGACATTGTGTGAATACATAGTTACAATTCTTAACACATACTTTTTTCCGATTTCCATCATTTTCTACAGCAATGCCAGTTCAAATCAAAACTCTCACAAGTCTCTTATTCACTTGGTATGTGACCTGGTGCAAATGAGGTTTTACTCTCTGAAAACTTCAAAATATCATTCCATTCACTCTGATAACAGTCAAGGACCTCATAAGGAAGAAAGCCTATGTCAGCCTCCTATCAGTCAGGACACTGACTATTGAAGAACAACAGTGCCAGATCTTCTGATATTCCCCCTCCTCCATTCACTTCTCTCTCTTTCTCCATCTTCTTCTTTCTCTCCCTGTTTATCATTCCTTCTCCTCCCCTTTCATATTCTCTTCTAGATTTAAACCCTTACCATGGCAGTCTATGATTATGGACTATATATAATCATAAAACCTGGCTACCTTACTGTTTAGTGTCATCAGAAAACAAAAGTTGATGATACACAAAATTTATGAAATATACTATCACCTTCATATCCATCTCCAAGCTGTGTGTGTGTATGTGTTGTTTCTTTCTTTTTTTTTTCATGCTGTGTTTCCTACTGTGCTTGACATTCAAAGAATTTGTGAAGAAATGGTTTAAAAAACCCTGACCTAATGGAAGCTATTTGTCTTCCTTTTTTCTAGGAGGGAGATGCTCCAAAAAAGGCTGCCTCTGCCACCGTTACTGTCGCCAATATGGCTCTTGCCACTGCTACTGCCACTGCCACTGTTCCTGCCATTGTCACTGCCACTGTCACAGCTACTGCCACCACCACTGCTACAGCCACTACCACAACCACTACCACTACTATTTCTAGCATCACCCCTACAATCACTTCTGGCCTTATGGATAGCAGTCACCTGGAGATGACATCCTGGGCAGCCCTGCCCCTTCTGTCCAGCAGTAGTGCCAATGTCCGGAGACCCAAGCTCACATTTGATGACTCGTATGTTGTCCCCAGATTATTGCAGACTCATTTTGGGAGTTGTGATTGGGGTGAGGGTAGGATGGATTTTCTAGAGTCGTGTATGTGTCACCCTATATAAGACATTCATATCATGCCCTATAATGTTAAAGGAAAACCCATTGGACACACATACCTCCATCAACAGTAATAAATGTCTTTAGCCCACTTTAACCCTGCATCTTTTTACTGTTAACTAAGGCAGATTCTCTCCTCCTATCTATTTTATTCATTGCTACTCATGACTTCAGTTAGAGATAGAGATAAAGATAGAGATAGAGAGATAGATTCTATATAATATGTTTGGGCAACTGTAATGACTGGGGTTAGTGGATATAAGTTTTTCCCTAATAAGCTATCCTGTACTTCAAATTCCAGTTAGTGTCATTTCAAGGTACATATATATATATATATATATATATATATATATATATATATATATGTATTTTTCAAGGCACCATGTGGAAATGAATAGTCAAAAATATTTGCACTGTTCAGTTTCTAAATGAAAAGATGAACTATTCGTTTGTAAAAGAGCTTATTTTGTTCTTTAGTGTTCACAATGCTGATTTTTACATGCAAGAGGCTAAGAAGCTGAAACACAAAGCTGATGCACTGGTAGGTCATTCTTCTCATTGTCTCACTCTCTAAATATGATTTTTGAAACAAAAGCAAGGAGCATATTTCACAAATAGGGCAAAATAAAAATGCAAAAGATAGCACTACCCAGAGCTTTTTAAAGCATCGCTGCTCTTACATAGAGATATAAGAGCTTAGGAATTCTGTAGTATCATGACTCCCAAAGGTCTTGATTCTTGTCTTATATCTTTGTCACCTTTTTCCTTCTAACCCAAGTTCAGACGTTTTCTTACATGTACCCTTGTCATAGTCTTTTATATAAGTTGAAATGACTTTTCAAAATGCTCTGGATATGATGGGAGCTTCTTTTGGGTCTCGTAATGTAAGTCTGGAGTGTGAAGGTGGAAGGTGTTGAGTGACACTGAATGGGTCTCAAAATTTGATTTAAGAAAACCTGAGTCTCCTAGAAATCTCAGATTCTTGTTGTATTTGGCCCAGTGCTCCAAGAGCAGGGCCAATAACCATGCTTTCCTATACTGATCATAGGAAGACAATGCTATCATTTTGATTTCTAATGAAATAATTCCCATCTATCTCTCAGGATTTTGGTTGAGGTAAACCAGTGATGAGCTGATTATGTTGAAAATTTTATCCTAATTGATCCTCCTAACCACATGTTCCTCAGGCTATATCCAAAACCAATGAAATAAGAATTTACAGGACTGAGACCCAGCCATAATAACTAAAGATCCCCAACTGACTTCCAAATGCAACCATTTGTGTGCTACAGCACTACAGACAGACTTAGAGATAGGCTTCTCATAAATTTCTATATCTCAGAACTATTGGAAGTGTCAGTTCAGTGTCATTACAAGGAGTAAAAATATCATCCTTAAGCTGCTTAAGCTGTGCATTATGTTCTTTCAGCCTTTAGCTATATTCAGCACTTAAAAAGCAGTGATGGGGCATCCTATCAGGCTCTGCACTGTAGCTAGTGTATGCCCAGCATCAACTCGTTCTGCCCATTGCATCTGTATTGTTTTTTTTTTCTCTGCTGTTCAAGTTGTGTACCTATTTTCTGAAGGGAACCTTTATGTGCTATGAATTTCCCCTGTAAACAAATTTCCCCCACCACTGCAGACAAAATTAACAAGGTAAGCTAGAAGATGCCTCTGAAGACACCCAGGTGGATTTTACCTGTGATCACTGGATTATGGCCAGCAATTTAAAAGCTACTGGGTGACAGTACTGCAGACTGGAAGGCCAAAGGTTTTCTCCAAATGCTGTCAACTCTGTGATATTTAAGAAGTACTCTGGGGTTTTTCCTCTCTAAAATCAAAGTGAGGCAGTATATGAATGTCCCTTTAACAAGGTGGTGCACGGGATGATACAGAGACAGGGATGCACAAGTAAGACCGTGAAGGTGAAAATTTGAAGAACCGGAAAAAAAAGTCAAATGTACAAAGATCCCCAAAATATGGTTGATAAGTAACATCACTGGCAACTGCTTCCATGGGGGCAAAAATTGATTCTTAGGGTTAAGTAGAAAATTCCAGCTATTGCATAGAGCTGTGGCCCTTCAAAGCAATCACATAAGAGATACTCAGTGCTTTGTGCTATTAAAATTTCACTGTTAGTATATAAAAATGGTTTTAGAAATTTATTGGAGGAATGTGATCATGGGGGAAAACGTTGAGATATATTCAGAAGGATAATGCTTTCTTTGAGCTTTTATCTATCCTCCTGTTAGAAACAGGTTTCTAGTTTAAACCTCTCAGTTTGTGAATGGAAATTACTGGTATCATGGCTATGTAATTGTCTTTCTGGATTTCAGTATCTTTTCCTTTTGAAAAAAGATGGGTTACACCTTAATAATGTTTAATGATAACTCACCTTTAAAACCCAAGATGTATAAATTAATTCCTAAGAGGGAAAGCTACTTGAAGTCTGAAGACATAAGGAAATTATCTAATAATGCAAAATAGAAGGGAAGTAGTTTACATGCAAGCCTGAAGACACAAAGAAATCATTAAGACCAAGAGAAAGAAACTAGTTTAAATATATATATATATATATATTTCAGTTTCCAGAAGAGCAAGTTGAATAAATGGGAAATGGTAATTCTGTACAACGGCTTACAGAAACCACAGAATTTCGTCAGTACATAAAAGCTTGAAAACATTATTGTAAAGTCATTTACAATAAGAGATTCTTTAAGACCTGTCACTAATCATTGTATAGTCGTATTTATTTCTTTTCCAGAGATAGCTATTCTGCCATTTTGAAAATTGAATTCTTCACAATTGCATACACAATATTTTGATAAAAGCTATACAAAATTGACATTATTAAATCTGCACTATAGTTTTTTCACATAAAGTTCTGTATTAGTGGATTTTTTTACATCCAACTGTCAAAAATTAAAAACATAAAATCCTGTAATAAAATCCTCGCTATGAAAGTGTCATATATATTATTCATTACACATGAAAAAGAAATCAGTATGGCTAAGCCAGTTTAATCACAATCATTATCAGGGCTAAAACCTTTTTCAGTAAAATATTACTAAAGTACAATATTTAACATTGCTATATTTTTGACACCATCTGAACCCATCATTTCCAATGAAAATGATTTGGCTATTGTCAACTGTCATCCTAGAACTTCTCCCTTTTCGACCTGTTACTTTTTTCCTTATAATGGGTTTGATATTCTTATGACATTCTAAAGAAAGAAATGGACTATGAAGAAAACAAAAGCAGAGCTTAGTTGCAAGCTCTGATGAAATGACACTCCAATACCTGGCCAATTCTGTATATTTACTGATTAGAAACTAGTCAAGGCATTCATTTAGATTGTAGTTGGCCCATAAGTAATAGGGACATCAACAATGGTGCCATAATCCATTTTGATGTCTTGGCTGCATTTCTCTTTTCTCAACCAGCCATAGTGTCAGGGCAATAGAATCTTAAATCAGCTCCTTTACCATTAAGACCAATTTGTGCACTGCCATCTCTCTGTATCAGTGTTGACATATCTCAGCTTAGACATCTGTAACATCTAGTTCTCCATTGCAGAGACTGTCTCTTGTATTCCATCGTGCTTAGCAGCACTCTAGTCTCTGTCTTCTAGGTACCTCCTGTCCCCGAGTGGTAAGTGCCTCTACCAAATGATAAGTGTTCCCTGAAACATGGTGACAAAAATTACACACAGTTGTGAATTATTCATTTATATGAAGGAGAAAAAAAAGAGTATCATGTTGACAGTCATTTTCCTATTTCAGTTTGAGAAATTTGGCAAAGCTGTGAATTATGCAGATGCAGCCTTGTCCTTCACTGAATGTGGCAATGCCATGGAACGTGATCCTCTGGAAGCGAAGTCCCCATATACCATGTATTCTGAGACTGTGGAGCTCCTCAGGTAAATGGCTTTCCTAGAATCATTTTCCTAAATTAATCTTAAACAGAAGCTGTTAATACTTTTTGCTTAACTATCATTTCCACAATTAATGTGTCCAAAAGTCACTGAAATTAGTTCCTGCCATTTTATTAATGCCATAGAATATTTATAATTGATGGACACTGTTTTGTAAATTATCCCTTTCAGAGGTTATAATGTGAGTATCATAATTTATAGTATTCATAAAATTAAAATGAAGATGTCACAGGTGAAAGTAAAGTATAATCATTTTATCATTTGCCATTAACTTTCCTATTCAAAACAAATTTGTGCTCTCCAGATTTCTATTACGAGCCATATTTTCTTTTATCTCTCTACTTTTATTTTTATTTACTTTACCTCCTGATCACACCCCCCTCCTGTCTCTCTTCCCAGTCCCACCCTTACAACATCACCCCACCCTACTGCAGGAGTAGAAGGGGAGAACCCTTGCATACCACTCCACCCTGGCGTGGAGTGGATCTAGTTCCAGCAGATCTAGGCAAGTCCTCTCCCACAGAGGGCCTACCAGACAGTCCAAGTAGGGGAACAGGATCCACAGGCAGGCAACAGAGTCAGAGGCAGCCCCCAAGAGCTATGTTTTCTAAGTCCTTCTCTTTAGATTATTATAAAAGGAAGGAGGCACAGGTAAGTTTGCTCTGTTGGGTAAAAGTGATGGATGCCAAGACAGACAACTTGAATTTGGTCCTAAGGGCCCACATCCAGCAAGGAAAGAATTGACTTATGTAAGTTGTCTTATAACCTACCAACATGGACTGTTGTATACATACTACACTAAATTAAGTAAGTAAAGAAAGGATTTTGGTTTTTTTTTTTTAAATTGGAAAGGGGCATTGTTCTAACCCAAAGTCAATATATTTAAGATCACAGTTGTATAACAAATATTAAAAGAGTAAATTATTATATCATTGAACATTCAAAAGTGCTTTGCAGTCATTGACACATAATAATAATGAAGCCTAAACAGTAACATGAAAATGTGGAATTGTATTAATGTAAAATCAAGGCCTGAGGCATAGCTCATTGGTGGATGTTTGCCTATCATGTGGGAGGCCCTGGTTTTGATCTCTAGTACTTCAAACAACTTAAGTCATGCTGCAGAAATTATACAATGAAAAATGTGCGTGTATCTAAATTAAAGCAGAAGGAACTAAGATTGAAGTTGTAATTATGAAAAGTGTGACATTATGGATGCTTTCCTTCTCCACAAAGTTTGTCCACAAGAAGAGGCTATAGAGATGGTTTAAAAGTTAAGGGTGCTTGCCACTCTTGCAAAGGTGTGTACACACACACACACACACACACACACACACACACACACACACACACACGGAGGCTCACAGTTGCCTGCAGCTCCAGTTTTAAGGGTCTTAACACCCTCTACTGGCCTCTGTGGGCTTCATGAATGAAGCACATGGTGTACATAAAGTTGTACAGACACGCTCACATTTAAGAAAATGAAGAAAATACCTAATTAAAAAAATATATTAAAAAAGAAAAGAAAAGAAAGGAAGCACAAAAAAAGAATAACACTTCTTAAAATTAACAAGGTAAACACTAAAGTGGTAAAAGCATGAAGTAAATCATTAAACAGTATTTATTTCTTCCTTAATTATTCGTAAAATAATTCTTCACTACTTATAGTTTTCATTACATGAGACACTAGTGCTCAAAGAAATGTGTTTTAATGGAACCTTGGTAAAAGGCAATGGGGAATTTTTGAAAAGTCTCTCCAATGTCAATATTCTAAGGTTGATTCTGAGTCAATTATAATTTCAGATACAGTAGTAGGATATAATACAAAGGATTCCTGCGATGGTAATATCCTCTCTAGCTGAAGTTAAGATCATAGCCAGCCCACTGGCATTGGCATATTCAAGAATGTTTGTCTTCTTTTTTTTTTTTAATTTCAGATTTTCCCCAACTTTGCAAGAACTCATTTTTGTCTTCTTTATATTTTTTAATGAGAGGAATTTCTTTTGGGAATAAAATGAGTTGAAACAAACTAGGTCTTCAGGCCCATTTCAGCAATTGAAATTCCACTATCTAGTAACTTTCAAATGTGGTTGCAATTATGGAATGACTGCAATATGAATACAGTTTTTAGTAGTAGACATTATGTAGAAGAGATTTTTATTGCTCTCTTCCCAATGACGTGCTAGCTATAGAGAAAGAGTCCTATTTTTTCCCCTTCAAATAATTATAGTTGCTCTGAGCCCTGGTAATCTGCAATAGAAATGTATTTGTGAAAACACGAATGTACCACAATGACTTGACACTTTAGTAATCCAGCTGTTAAAGAAAGTCAGATATATTACATTATAAAAGCCCTAGTTCTCACCATTGTAACAACAGAAAGCACCTACATCAAGTATGTAAGTCCCATTCAACAGATTCTGAGAAGTTGCCATAAAAGCAGGGCAGATGACATGCTGAGGAGTATGAACTCTTGAGTGGGATGAGCCAGGCTCTGCTGCTTTGGAGAGGCTGCTGTAAGTAGCAAGTAAGAGGACACTACAGGTTCTGAGTCGCCTTCCATAAATGAGGGATAACCCAGGCAGCCTGCACATGCTCTTCACATTTTTTTTCTGCCACAGTGAACTCAATTACTTATTCTCCTATAAGTACCTGTGAAATTGCATTAAATCTCAGACAATGATTTTATGCAATGAATTGATTCTCAAGACTCTGAATGCTCAGAATGAGATGTGCTCAACTAGAAGGAACAAAGAAAAAACAAGAGAGAGAGGAAAAAAGGACCACTTGATCTTTTATCACTGCAGCATGGAACAGTAACAATTAAAGAGAATAGGAAGGCAAAATATAGAAGCCCCATAAAGTAAAGTTGCTTAGACCTTAAAATGCTGTGAAGTCAGCCCTCCTTTAACACACAAATGTGCACACCCACACACCCATATGAAGCATGCACGCATGCATGAATGCATGAATGCACACTTTTTATAAGAACACATTGAAAACTTGAGCCATTATAAAAGAGTTCATACCTGACTGAGGTTTCCCTAGCCAACATCAGACATAGCTCTTTATTATTGCTTCATCTGTCATAAAGTGAAGTGAAACTGACATATTTGCCCACCTTGCATATACAACTAATAATATTGTTTACCTAGCAAGCTCATAGAAACAATATTTTCCCAGCCAGTATTTATACATAACCAGAAACTCGTGCAAATTTTATAGCATCATTCTAAAACATGAGTCCACAATTAAGCTGGCTTTTGTAGAGTTCAGTTCTTGATGTCACATCAGATTCTATAATACTGTGTGGGTGATCCTTTTGTATATGATTTGAGGAAAGGACCATTATGGCCTCCAACTTTAATGGAAGGGAGAGGAGCCTAACTCATTTTTGGCAATCAGAATTTTGAAAGGTAATCCAGTTTCCACTAAAGTATTTTTTTATGTTTTTTCAAAGGTATGCAATGAGACTGAAGAACTTTGCAAGCCCCTTGGCTTCTGATGGGGATAAAAAGCTAGCCGTATTATGGTAAGTTGCACAGAGGGTACAAGAAAACTGCTGAAATGTTGCAGAGGGATGTGAACACTCCACATCAACTTAAGCAGCTTACCTCAGCTCATTATTTTGGCTTTCTGGTGAACTGTTAAAGGGTAACTAATGGATTTCTTCAGTTGCTGACTAAACATCTACTTCCCCACTGCAATTTATACCCTTATCAAAATGGGATATTAATAATTCCACCTTCATTTTATAAGTGTTTTTATTTACACATGTTCCTCAGTCTAATCTCACTCAGAGATTAGACGAGTGACTGCAAACTATGACTTTTTGTATTTTAACAGTATATGGTATTCATGAGGCACTGTCATTAATTTAATCCTTTTATCCTCACCCAGCTACCGATGCTTGTCACTTCTCTATTTGAGGATGTTTAAACTGAAGAAGGACCATGCTATGAAGTACTCCAGATCACTGATGGAATATTTTAAGGTAAGCCTTCTTTTGTATGATTCATAGGAAGACGGTGACCAAAGGCCTAATGAAACATGCTGGGCATGTTAACCAGATGTCAGACAACTAAGAGACGATAGATACTGCCATGGGCCTAACCTCTTTCCCTTTAGCTGGCCACACAGCATTCTGACTCCTAAGGGAGAAGGTACACAGTAGTACAAATGGCCTATGGAAGCCTCTTGATTACAATTAGGGGAAATTGATCATAACTTGTGTCCACAGTCTCATTTAAATCTAGCCAAGAAATCCTTTAGCTGTGATAGAAGTCACCATGGCCATATTGGACATCTGTTTATGTCCTTTCTTGGTGTGCAATCATTTCAGTTTACGGAATTTAATTGTATCGATTACCAAAGAAAATAAATAGATGAAATCATCCTCTAGAGAGCTGAGGTTGTTGGTTTTTATTTGTTTGGTTGGTTTGGTTTGCTTTTAGTTTACAAATAAACAAGAAAGGTAACCACAAAACACAATATCATTATTTGAAAATTAACAAACCTAAAATCCAAGAAGTAGTCTGGTACTAGGATTAACTGTAGTATAGCTTCAGTCTACTAACACTGGCTATAAATTAGAATCAAGGTAGTTCACTGCTCCTTTCCTTAGGCTTGACCTTAGAGAAAAATGACTCTTTGCAAGTACGTGAAGCCACTACTTGGCCACATTGCACCTAGCAGTTGTCTGAAGTGAACTATATCATGACCTTGTAGCAAGTAGCCCATGAGTACCAGTGTATGTCTGCATGACAACACTGTGATTCATCTGGGATTATGAACAAAATTCCCAGTTACTATGTGATGTGGATGTTATACCGTAAAGCTCGTGCTCATGTGGGTGAAAGGGGATCATATCCAACAGTTCCTCGGCTCTTTGTTACAGTATACTGTAGAAAGGTAGATTTTGAATTTCACTGAATTTCTAAAATCCCTAGAGGGCCCAGAAATAAACAAACAAACAAACAAACAAACAAACAAACAGTAAAACCCAGAGTGTCAAGTCCTGTTCCCCAAACAAGTGTCCTTGGCTGAAGTCTAAGAATGTGCATTTCTAACAGCTTTCCAAGTAATTCCCATGCTGCTGGCCTTGTCATCTCCCTGATAGCCACGGTTCTAATAGCTGTCCTCTGTGCCTTGTGAGGGAATTGGAAAACACCAAACAGGTGCTAGGTAGCCTGTGAATATTTTGCACTCATTTAGGTTTAAAACAACTGAATCAAGTCTTACACTCTATGTCTATGACACCAGGGCAGCATTGAATTCTACTAACTCTAGCAAAGGCTGACTCTACTTTCAAATTCCTTTTTGCAAGGAGGGCTAGATTGGAGACCAGAGAGTAGTAGAAGACTGCCAGCCTGGCAACAATTGCCATGAGAAGACATGACTCAGACTGGGGTCACAATCAGCTGGATTCCTGTTCTGTCATGGTATATGCTGAATATCAGGCTTTTCATTCATCCAAAAGGGTGTGGCCAGAAAACAAAACATACAAAAAAAGAATCAAAATCTAACCAAAACAGAAACAAAACCAACCAAGCAAACAAACCAAAACTAAAACCAAAACCAAAACCAACCAAACAAACAAACAAAAAACAAAGACAAGAAGCCAAAGCTGGTGCTATAAATCAGACATATTCTGACAGAGAAACAAGAGAAGGTTTTGAATTCCAACTTCTTTTGCAATGCAGCCCTGGACTAGTTGCATTGCTAAACAGAGAAGACAGCCAGCCATAAAAATTTGCATGTAATGACCACAAATCACAATGAGTCCTGAAAACAAACAAGTGAGCAAAATGTATTGCTTGATTCTGACATCTTCTTTAGATATCAGACATTACAGCCAAACCTTTATCCCATGGAAAAAGTTTGCAACTAATGCTAAAGGTGAAAGAAAAACTTACTTGTTCTCTGAAGGGCTTATTTTGCAGAATAAATTTCAGATGAGGATAATTAAACCACTTCTTGGAGAACTGAGTCTGATTTCACTGGGCCTTTTAGTATATAAGATCTTTCATCAAGTGACTTTCATGGTCCTGATTGGAGCCCACTAATTATCCTAACCAGCTATTTTCATCGAGTGTGTGTCGTGGTGTGCTGATGTGCACATACATTCTAGCTCTGCATCCCGAAATGCTGCAATCAATATTAATGTACTCTAAATCATACTTACATCTGTTTCTGAATTAATAAACACAAAATAGATGTCCTTATTTCCCTCTCTCTCTCTTTCAGCAAAATGCTTCAAAAGTTACTCAGATACCATCTCCTTGGGTAGGCAATGGAAAGTAAGTATGCTACCAAAAATTGCCTTTTCATGAAAATGAATGAGTGGATAGACCCCACATATTTTGCATTGATTGCTCAAGAGTGAAGGACAATTTCAAGACTCTAGTCGGTTTTCTGCACAGAGAATTCTAGCCAGGTTTCAGCTGTTGGAAAGACAGAAAAGTTTTAAATGATGTGGTTCCTTAAAGATCTATAAGCTAAATTATGGCCATAAAATATCTGCTAATGAGATGGCAAGCAACATACCATTTCTGGAAGGTGGGATAAAGTTAAATCCACTGCAATGATTTGTCAGTGATTCACTTGGTAATGAAAAGTCAATGAAATATTCATTGATATATGGTAAGTGATGTTTAATAAAACCAAAGGCATAATAGAGCTAAAAATGTGAAGTTACTTAGTCAGCCAATTATCTGGGCATTCATGGAGATTTTTATATCAGTACTAAAACACCTTGACCTAAATAGAAAAGAATGTACTCTGATGCTGACGTAAGACTTCATGGATAGACCCGGACTTACAGCCTTCTTTAGAGTCCTATAGGCTAATGTCCCCCCTAGACTTCAGAACACTACAGAGTCTGGAGGAGACTCTTGGTATAGAACTGAGGCCACTCTCCTTCTAGATTTGCCCTTCTCCCTTTGAAATGAAAGGGGCCAGTTTTATGCTAACTGGGAACCATAGAGGAGATGATCCTTACAGAGAGCAATTATCAATGAACCCCACTCTGTCTCCATAATGTGCCTTTGCCAACTTTCCTGACTAGCCATGGCAGCTCTGGTTTCAAAAGTAACCCATCACTCCCAAGCTCATTCCTGTCTGTATAGGAAGAAAAAGTAGATGTCAGTGGACACATACCTGTTTTTTCCCAATTTTTATCATCTCAAAAATCTTGCATCTCTGATCAAAATACCTTCCTCATGAGTAGAATAGCTTCAACTGTCACTCTATAAATATCTACAAAGTGTACTTCAAAAGTGTGGGCCAGTGAACTCTACTCTGAGATCATAAGCCCATTCAGAGCAAGGGAACAAATCCATTAAGAACTACACATTAGCTCAATTACTGTGCTGAAAGAAAGCACCACTTCAATGGTTGAATTAGGTCTTACTATTACACTGATGAGCAAAAGAAAAGATGGTTTCTCTCTCTGGAAGTTTAGAAAATAAAAATAACCATTGAAAGGCCTAGAGAAAGCTATTTTCTCTGAGCACAGAATAATGAAAGGGCAAGGTCAGGTAAGCAGCTTGTAAAAAAATCATTGGGAAGAGTGTGTGTGTGTGTGTGTGTGTGTGTGTGTGTGTTAAATTCAGAAATGGAAGAGCTCAAACACGTTCGAAGCTTGTGAGGTCACATTAAAAGACTCATGTAATGCTTCTTCAGTCTAACAAAAGTGCACTCCCTTAGGTTGACAGTCATGAGGTATGAGGTGGGGTGGTGTGGGCAGTATGTGTGTGTGTGTGTGTGTGTGTGTGTGTGTGTATACTTCTAAATGAAATTTCTGATTATTTTTCAATTTCTATGAAGAATTTAGTTGGAATTTCAGTGCAGATTGCGTTGTTCTCTACATTACTTCTGGGAGGATGGCCATTTTCACAATATTAATTCCACCAATCCATAAACATAGGCAGTCATTCTATCTTCTGGTTTCTTCTTCAATTTCCTTGTTCAATGTCTTAATATTTATATTATATTATATTATGGTTAAATATATATTATATTATTTAGCTTCTCTCATGGAAGAAGCTAAAAAGAGAAAAATGTCAAAAATTGACTGGGACAAGACAGGAAGCAATGGTACAATTGTAAATAAGCCATGGAATATCTGAAGTGAAATTTCTGAGAAAAGAGAAATGGGAGGAAGTGTGTTCCTCATGAGGTCAAGGGAGCAATGTGATGAACTGATACATATATAAAGTATATATAATCATCAAATCTGGATAATCAGAATGCCATGTTCCTAAATATATACTTCCTATGTTTGCTGGTAATCTTACAATTCCCTTCTTATAAAACATACAGTAAGTTCACGTAAAATTGTACTTGTTCCACTGTCTGTAGAACATCACAACTTATTCTTCCTGTGTAAATAACTGGATTTTGGACCAGTTTTCAAATTATGTCATCTTCTTCTTAGCCTGCACTAACTGTGATTCTCCTCACTGCGTCTATAAACTTACTCTTTTTAAGCTTCTATGTGTGATTTAAAAAAAAAAAACAGACTTTCAAGAACTATTAAGCAAAGCTATGACCATGTGTTCTTTTTTCCCTTGTGACTTACAGACATGATAGAAAACATTGTAGAAAACTAAGGCCTATCAACTAGAAGGGTCATGCTTGGTGGCACATGGCAATTTTGTGCTAAGATGGGTTTAGAATTATGACATGTTAGTATTCTAGCACCTAGAGTTCCTTTTTCAATATGTATCTCCTGCAGTTTGTAATCTCCAGAATTTAGGAATTAATTATAATTACCAAAGAGAAAAATTATAAAATAGCACATGTGACCTATGAAGACAAAAAAATGTATCAATAACTAGCCCTGTTTGCTACTTATTCCTTGGCTTGGAAATCCCCATATCCCATCCCTGCCTTGGGAATAAATCATGCTATGGTGATACAGGAAAATATCTCAGAAATCATAAACATAGTTGGGAAACCTTCACATGTTCTTATACCACACAAATACTTAGCGGATTTGAAGATCTACCTTTCTACCAAGACCAGAACACTCCATAAAATAGACTCCATTGACAGAAATACCTGAACTTTCTCTCATGATCATAGGCACAATTTACATGTGTCTGAAAAAGAGGATTTCAGCTTCAATTATTCACAGAGCTTATCAATAGCACTTCAGCATCTTGGTATATGTGACCTGTTTCCCAAATCAAATGTACATGCCTCTCTGCTGTGAGCAGGTATAGACTGAGAAACAGCCACCTTGGAGATACCAAGTTGCCAATAATAAAAGTTGGTAAAGGACTAGAGCCATGGAGCATGATATAGGGCCCCTTGATGTTGCTCTGGGGTGGACAAGAGGTTCCTTCAAAAAGCAGACTCTTAAACATAGTTCTGACTCATTTCTGCTGTTTTTGTGTTTGTTTTGTTGCTTAGGCTAATCTCAAATCTCTATTCTCAACAACCTTCACTTCTTTTTTTATTTTTTTTAATTAGATATTTTCTTTATATACATTTAAAATGCCTTCCTGAAAGTCCCCTATACCCTCCCCTCTCAAGTATTTGAAACTACAGGAATGTATTGCTACATAGGGATGCCTATTTGTTTTACTCCCTCAAAATGGCCTGACCCCAGTGAATACATTTGTGACTGCTCATGCATTCAGTCCTGTCTCTAGGCAAGTCTGTATCAGGCTATCCTAAGCTCAGGTCCTGAAAAACATTACCTCCCTGCTATGTGTACCCAACAGGTAACTCATTGTTACTTATATTAAACAACTCAATGAAAATGTGAACAAACACTGGAACTGTCAAAATTAAGAACTTTGAAGCCTCCTAATAAAATACCATGATGATAAAGTCATCAATTACTAGTCCATCTATGTTACATATCCTAAAAATTCCTGAAGTCTTACTTTTCTTTCTAGCTTCTCCAATGCTGTACCTCAAAGGGCTTTGACAAACTGCACTTGGTTTATTGTGGCAACTGTATTTGTAATGACCTGTCACTGTGGTTTCCACAAAACACTTTGAGGATAGACCATTATTGTACATCATGCCTTCTGTCAGTTACCATTCTAAAGCAGGTAGAGAAAGCATCAAAGCTCTGAGCGGTTTCTTTTTCTTAAACATTGTTATATATCTTAAATACTCGATGCAAGAGTCTCATTTGTAAGTAGTATTAATGTCAAAGAAATATTTACCCAACTCTCTCTCCCTCCCTCTCTCCCTCCCTCCACCCCGGCCTTCCTCTCTCTACCACTTCCCCTCTCCCACTCCTTCTCTCCATTTCTCTTCTCTATTTAAAAAAAAACAGCAGTGTACACAAGAGCTCTCCAATTTTAGAGGCAATAAGGACCTCAGTGCTTTTAAGTTAGAAAAATGAATAAAGATTAAGTTTTTCTAGAGCCAGCACTATATATAGACTTGGGTAGGTTAGTCAGATGATATAGACCTGCAATGCGAATATGTTTCTCCTACACTAGATCGTCTGAATAAATATTTGATATTGACTGAAACTGTAGGATCTTGTCTGAAAAGGACCAAAGAGATGTGGGCATTCATATGAAGTTTCACACATCTTTATCACACTAAACTTTTCTCTGGCTAGTGGTATTCTACAAGGGATCCTACATGCTGTATGTATCCAAAACCCTGCTGTCACTCTTTCCTACCAACTTAACCTGACCTTTTTCTTTCCATTCTCCAGGAATACTCCATCCCCAGTGTCTCTCAACAATGTCTCTCCCATCAACTCAGTGGGGAATTGTAACAATGGCCCTGTCACAATTCCCCAGCGCATCCACCATATGGCTGCTAGCCATGTGAATATTACCAGTAATGTGCTTCGGGGCTATGAACACTGGGATATGGCTGACAAACTGACAAGAGACAATAAAGGTATGATGATCTTATCTATTCTTTGCCTAAGGATGAGGATGCAGTTGGTCACTTTTGCTTTGAAGGGCTAGGTTCCTTGTGCCTTTTGGCCTTATATTATTCAGTTCTGATTTCTATGTCTGAGGTGAGAGAAAGTTAGCTTAGGGCTGGCACAGTAACTTATTTTTACACTTGGGTTGATTCAAGGCCTAAATATTTATTCTCCTTTAAAGCTTAAACTAATCTAATCTGTAATGTATTTGCAAATGACAGTTTCAGAATTTCACTCCGAGACAAGGATCATAGAGAAATAATTGCTAAGTCAAAAGGAGTGAGTGATTCAAAAATTAATTAAGGTCTCCTTGGCTACTGTTTGTTTTTTGAAAGGTGAGGTGGAACTAAGGTCAGGTACCCTCATTATTCTCATCAGCTACAGATGAATACATGACAACACAGTTTGCATTTGTAAGTAAGAACTAAAGTTCATCTGGAATTTCTTCACACCCTGACAGGAAGACCAAGGTTCTATTTATGGGAAGGCATGAGATGTGCTACATAACAAATGGAAAGAAGACCCTGCTTTACTAGGGTCAATAATCATTGATGACTTGTGCCACTATCTATGACCTCAGCCATCATTTAGACTCAAACATAAAGCCTCACCAACCTAATGTCATTGGGAAGTAAAACCAATACCACACTTTTCCTCTGTCCATTCACTTGCTCTTTCAACCCACTAACTACAGAATTGCCAGTTGCAAACAAGGTGGAGACTTCTGGGGATCTATTAGAATCAAACTTGAAAGAGGTTACAAGTGGGCTAGAGTAATAGAAATATTTCCAGCAATAGTAAACAATTAGCCTCCTCCAGAATCTAAGTTCCTTGGGGTAGACATGGGTTTTGCTAGGTCCTGAGAAGTATGAGTTTCAAGGATGCAGGACACACACACACACAGAGGCAAAATAAAAAATATTAAATTTAGGTAGAAAATGATTTATAGCAGAAGACAACTCACACATCAAACTCTTCTACATACACATAAACACATGTGTACTCCCTAACAAACATGCAAGCATAGGAATACATGCATGTATATATAACACATAGACAAAATTCCATGGTTACCAAAGCTCATTTCATTATTTGATACATAGACTTAACTCTAAACCCAGATCTCAACTTCTACTGCCTCCTGAGAATATATACACATCCTTACAACTGTGTATATACTAACTCCTATGTCCCAAGAACTATGCTATGTGTTGTTTGTTGTTCCATTTGTCCTTGTTTTATAGATGAAGAAACTGAGTATATTTGAGGCTAAACATTTCCCTGTTACATCAAAACTCTTAAAGTTTACCAGAAGCAGGAGGAAAATGTCAAAGTATCTGATTTCAGAATCTGAGTTGAAGCCAATAGGCTACTCTTCCTATCTATAAAACATTTTTAAAAAGTATTATTTTTAAAAAATATTTATTTATTTCATTTATATGAGTACACTGTTGCTCTCTTCGGACACACCAGAAGAAAGCATTGGGTCCCATTACAGATGGTTGTGAGTCACCATGTGGTTGCTGGGAATTGAACTCAGGACCTCTGGAAAAGCAGTTAGTGCTCTTAACTGCTGAGCCATCTCTCCAGCCCCTATAAAACATATTTTGTGACATGTGTTTAGAGACCTTTGGCAAAAGGCTTGAACTCAGTTATCTGAACAAAGGAATTTCTCATGCAGTCTGCTTTCCTAGACATCTAGAAACCCAGATACAAGTTGCCTAGACAACTACGCCCCCCACAAAGGCTTTAGAACTGCGAACAAAGACCTAGACATATGAGATATGTCTGGTTTATCTGGTTCTATTAAGTCTTGTTGTGTATCAGTAACTGAGGGAAATTTAATATTTATGGATTTCCTTTATAATTGCACTCACGTTCAAAATCTGTTCAAGAAGTTTCTTCTAAGTTAATGGCAGAATTTTCCAGGAGCAGCATGATGATAATGCTGAATCTAGAGTGAAATAGTGCTAATCTCATCATTAGCATAGCCTGCCAAGGAGTTGCTAAATTCTTTGCCTAATATTGAATCCAAACAACACTGTCACTGTAGCAACAGAGAGAATACATGGTGATGATTGTGCCATTGGGCTCTTCAGTGGCCCAGGAAGATACTCTAATGTGGAATGTTGTGCTTACCACCTTTAGTTCTGCAGATGTGTCATTTATGACTTGTTCAGATTTGAGGAGTGTTCTAACATCTACCGTGTATAGATAGAAGTGACATAACTCAGAAGCTTCTCTTTGGATAAAAACTTCACATCCCACTCATGAAAAGCTGTGACATCGAGATTAACAGTGTTGGCTCTTTTGGTAGAAAGCCTTCATCCTTGCCATTCTTGCATGCCCACTCTTGCAGATGAAGATAGTTTATTATAGAATATTCTGGTCCTGAAACAGGCCAATGGGCTAATCTACCTTCTGCCCTTTAATCAGAAAGTCCTATTCCCTATATACCCCAGCTACATATATATTACCTTATTGAAGTAGTTGTTAAAATGGTGACTTGGCAGTCTGATTTAAAGTGCCAAAGACAGCTTTGTACAGAATCTTCTGTGGATGTCTTAGCTCATATAAGGCTCACATTCATTCAACAAAGACTAGTTGTTTAACATTTTTCTTAGTATTATGTTACCAAAAAAAAAAAAAAGTTTTGATGCCAGAAGTAATTTACTCCATTGTCAGCAGAAATTCCTTTTACTGAATTGCTCAGGTTAACAAGTATCACATAATCAAATGAAGTTGATACCTGGAGAAGAAGCCCATATGTTCTATAAAACATAAAGAATAAATGCACTGTTCAGTGAAATCCCATCTGCTGAGCAATCAAGTACATGTAATCTATGCATAGAAATTGCTTTCTAAGAAGGCAGAAGGTGTTTCAGCCACTTGAAAACAGCTTCCAGTTCCACCCCTGCTCAGGATTTGGCTTTCTCGTCTTCATCCAGCACAGGCATGGTTTCTTAGAGAAGGCTGAGGCCGCCTTTCCTGTGGGGAGCTAACAAGAAAAAAAAATGTCAGTAAGACTTCTTGAGTCAAAGTGTCAGACAAGTCAAGTGGGAAAAGGGGTGCCTAGGGAGTTCTTCAGACACCATATAGTCTTCCCCACATACACTTCCCCAAAGCAGGCCTTTTAATACTCAATTCACATAGGCGAGTAGTTAGTAATGTAGCCCCAGGACTATCCCATTTCTCAGGTCAGCCAGAAGTAATCATGTCATGTGGTGGATACTTGCTGATCATTTTCTACCCCTACAAAATCAGTTCCAAGACTTCCTACCTCAGACTCTACCATGACATTCATTTAATGTTGGATGACAATGGTTGTATTTTCTGCTCAGCTTCACTGGAGTTTCCTATACTCTGCCTAATAAGTTAGGTTCCCTAATAAGTCCTTTAAATTTTTCTTGAATGAAGGAGTAGATGAACAGATGGATGAACAAATGAGTAAGTCTTTTAATGTCCACATAATTGTAGTATTGAGTAATTCAACAATCTGGTACTTTAATCTGGTGTGTAGTTTTATGATGTTAATAAAGGCTTGACCCAGTTTTACTCTGATTTTCAGAATTCTTTGGTGATCTGGATACACTGATGGGGCCTCTGACCCAGCACAGCAGCATGACCAATCTTGTCCGCTATGTTCGCCAGGGACTGTGTTGGCTACGCATCGATGCTCATTTGTTGTAGTGGGCACTCTGCCATCTCTCGCATCAGCACTCATCCTTTACCAGTGCCTTAATGGTCACTGGTGGAACTCCACTCATTTGGGAAAGTTCTCTTTCATTATGTTTGTTTTTGTGCATTTTTGATATCTGTGAAAAACTGAAGTCATTGTAAGTGGACACTACAACTTGAGAGAAGTGTATGTTTTATTTTTTAATATTTGATATGCATTTCTCATATCTCCTTATTTTTGTGCTTTATGGAATGAAAATCCCTACAATATTGAGTTAAGTCCACACGATTCAAAACAAAGAATGACAAGCACATGTGATGATGACAGGTCCCTGAGAACTCAAAGAATCATCTAACATGCATCTGAACAAGGGACCTGCAGAGACCTCCGCAGTAGCCATTCCCCAAACTAGACTCTTGGGTCCAGAAAAGAATGTATCTCAGAATCCATGGTTAAATAATTTTGGGGTTTCCACAGACTAAATCTTGAGGTGAGAACCTCCATTGTCAAACCCACAGATTTGATGTTCTAACCACACAATAAACTCAAGGGTAGCAAGCAAAACACAAGCTTAAGTATTCTACTCTTGAGATGACACACTACAAGACTCTTTTGTTAACATCCTGTTCCTGTTACCTATACTTTTCTAATATTTTAATGGTGAGGAGGAGGAGAAATGATAACTTTATGACATCATCTTGTATAAACAGTTTAAAACTTAATTCCTCACCTGAGATTGTCTTTGCACAAAAGTCTCCTTTACAAGATGCACAACTTCATCATCAAAATTTCACACTTATCTTAGACTTGAGAAATCAGACTGGACTGAAAGCTGTCCTCCCAGAAATCCATGCCTTGGCAAATCCACAACTTCCTATATTTTGATAGATATGCATATAAAATCTGTGGAATCAAAAGTCAAGTTACTACTTCTTAAAATTAACAATGCACAATTTATTTCCTAGTGCCCTTGCTATCTGGACTTTCCAAATATTATCCACATTTTCTTCTATTTTTTAGATATTTTTCTTTCAACTTTCCTTTATTATCTCATTCAAAAGATCTTGGCTAAAATACAGTCATTTTTTGTTAAAGTTTATATTAGTATAAGTCATTTACATGAAGATTCCAAAGAAATCATTAAACTCTGTAAGTAATACCTTAATTTTCTTTTTATAAAGTGAAAATCGTAGGTAGTGCTTCACCTTAGGATCCTTGGAAAGATTCTTGATGTTTGGGAACAGTTCACCTAATTTGCAGCATTTCCTTATGCGTTATGACTATCTCTCCTTATGATCCTCTACATTCATCTTATGTCCCTAAAATTCACCCTGTAAATATCATCTTCAGTGTTCCAGCTCACCAGAAAAAAAAATCTCCAGCTATAGTAAACACTATGCATTCATTAGTTACTTGTAATTGCCTGCTGGCATATAATTCTGTATAACCTTTAATCTGCTGAGTTATTGAATTCTATTCACTGAGTTATGACCAGATAAATAATAGATATATACATGAAAATTGCAAACTTGTATGATTTCTAAAGCAAGTCATGCAGGTCTATGATAAGAACTTCAGGCAATCACTCTGTATTCTCATTGTAAAAGTTAGGTACTTCCCTAATTACAAAAGAGCCAGATTTGAGTTCTGCTCTTATCATATTTGAGTTTAAGGCCCTTCGTGGTATAATAAAGTTATGAAAGTTGCATTCCAATGGCTAAAGCCATGCTGTTTCTACGGCTGATGGGTGTACTGCAGCAGCTGAAGCCTACACTTTTTATGCTCCCAATATGGTTGAGCTTTAAGCCTACAGTTTCAGCAACAACACTTACATATGCACACACACACACATACACGAAATCGAAATTTTTTCTATGCCTCTTAAATGAGGAAAATGAAAATATGAAAGACAGAACCCCCTAAACGGGTGTTACATGAAAATAAAATGAGCTGATGACTTTGCAGTAACTCAAGTTCTCTGTTTTCCATGGCCTACCAGGAAGCTTTCCTGGCTTAATAATAATGATTCCTACCAGCTTGACTTGTAAATTAAACTTACTCCACAATCCTAAGGCTTCATGGATTTACACACTGATTCTTTTGAGGTTAAGTCTCCAGGAAATAGAAATTAGAGTGGTGGGATCAGTTGTCCATAGAAACAAGCATATTGTCACATAGATGAAAGACTTGTTACTCTAGTTTCAGTAACTCATCTTTTCTTCGTGTACATTACAAGGAGGCAAGAGAATGCTCTATCATCTGTGGTGGCTGAGTCTCAAGTGCCATGTCAGCAGTATGATAATCAAATTTGATAGTAGAACTCTGGATTATCACCTGATTATTTAGTAGACCTGCTTGCAACATAGCTTAGAAAGAAGTTAAACATGGAGGATGAATTACCTTCACATCCCTGGAGATGAGGTGTCTTTGGTCTCCTGATTAAGATTTGGTACTGTTTTCTAAGCACTCTAGTCATCATGCTACAGATGGTGATGTGCATTATAGGTGTTCAGCTATCTGCAGGATTGAAAGATTGAAGATATTGTCAAGGGAATCTTTTCAGAGTACAAGTTAAGTGGGAGGGATATGAGACATATGGATGGCAGTAACAGATTGTGCCTCTGGATGTTGGTGGAGGCTTGGTGAGCCACATCCTAGCAAGGCTACGGAGGTGTGGTGATGGGCAGAGTAATAGGCAGTCTTACCCCCAACCCCCAAACAAATACAAGAAACAATCACAGCCCTACAACATGACCCAGGTAGGGCCAGCACTATGCCTTCATTTATCACACAAGCTCCAACCACAGAGAGTCTGACAAGTTTGTGTTATGATGTTGGCTTGGCTTAGTATCTTTAATTAGCTTTGGATTTTTTAGTGGTTTTGTCATATTACTGTCTGAGTTTTGTAGGTAGGATTAATTTGAAAAGAGTTTGATAGTGTGGTCCTTGGGGTAGAATTTACCTGTAAGCATGCTGTTAGCCAGCCTATAGAGTGTTAATTACTTAATAATCTCATTGAGAAAAACTAGTAGTTTTATATTCAGGTGACATAATTGGCGAAAGCAGACTAGCTTCTGTGACTTTTTGAAGACAAGGTTGAGGTGTCTTTCTTTCTTTCTTTTTTTTTTTTCTTTCATGTAGTGAAATGAAAAGATCCAAATCTTCAGTCAAAGGTAGCAAAATTAGATGCCATTGCCTAAAATGTGTTTTGCTGAGTTTCCAAATGGATGGATGGTTAAAGGCATTGGAATTTGTCTGCATTGGAAAGATGATAGTTTAGTTCTACTGTACCTGAAGCTATCAAAATTGGATTTTGTTTTATTCAAAGTTGGATCCCGGAGGTTGAAGTTAGAGTTTGAATTTGAAATCACGTTGAAGGCAGACTCGATTAAGCGGTGAGGGTGAAGCCCTTACTTCCTTCTCAACAGACAGACTACAGATCACCTGCATGAGTCAGCAGGTGGGAGAACCGAACTGGATCCCTGGGTAGGAGTACTCAGTAAAGCAACACACTGCTTGCTTAGAGAAGCATCACCATCCCCATTGAGAAAAATGGGTCATTCAGTGCCCCCGAATTCAACTCTGTGGGGAAAAATATTGAGCCAGTTGTCAGTGTTGTGTTCCAACTGGCAGACTTGATTCTTTGTCATCGTTGTACTTGTTGTTGCTGTTGTTGTTGTTTCGCATTTCCACTCGCACAGCCTTATTGTCATAATTAAACTCTGATTCATTTTCTCTTTGGTGTTAGCAAACTCCAATGACAGAAATGGCATCTGTGTATTGATAATCAGCATTTACCCTGGCAGGGGACTAATCAGATAGGCTGGTCTCAGACATTAATGCTACTATCTGATATTTCCAGCAAAAGAGAAAGTGATAGTTCCCTTTCCATTCCCCTCCTCATGAATCTAGAAGCCCTCTGTACCAAGAGCATCACATTTTTCTCTGTAATCTTTTAACAAAAAGAAAATTGCATTGTGGGGAGGGCAGAGGGGGGTGTGGGTGGGGGGTGGAGGGTGGGGAAGCCCTTGGAGGCCAGACTGCAGTTCATGCCCCATCCTGCTTCTGACATAAACTGTTAAGAATCATTCCTAGTGCTCACACCGGGTTAGGGGACGCTGAACTGCTTTTCAGATCCATGGTCAATCATTCCTCTGAGATTGGAGCTTTGCTGTTTCATTAACTGTGCAGTGTAGACTATCGGTGTTTAATAAAAATCATTTAAAATTGCAAACTCTTGCCAGTGACCTCAATTCTCTTGGCTGTTTGACTGTCTCAGACTTTGAGAAGGGAAAGGGAAAGCAAAAGGAATTGGCTAACAGGTTGGTGGTGGGATGCTGCAGCAGCAAAGCCAGGCCTGCTTACCAATCAGCAGTTGCCTGTCAGTGGTAACATGCAGAACATTCTGAAGAATGCCCTGGTAGATGCTTTCACCATGTTCATATGGACAAATCATTGATTCATCAGTCTTCACTACAGGAAACGACCTATCATATCCAGAGGTGATTCCAGTGTTTTACAGAGTTGGCTCTATCCTGTATCATTTATGTAGCTACTAAACTGGCATGTCTCAAAGTAGAGCCCAATATGGTGACAATAACCAAATGCATCCCATATGCTCAGATCCTTCTGTGGTTCTTCAGGGCTTCCACTGAAGAAAACAAAGTTCAGAAAACTTCAAGAGCATGGCTTGATGCTCTTGAGACCTTTAGTGTACCAACTTTACCAACTACCTGATACAATGCACCTCATTCATAGTATTTTCCAATTAGCATAGTCTACAGTCCAACAACATGCTGAAACCAAATTTAACAATTGTGCCCTTACTGAAAACTAACTTGAGAGAGATGAATACTATCATTTCCTGTGAGCCAAAGCAAGCTAGCCCCAGCACATTACTTGACACACACAAAAAAAGAGGGTTCATGTTTCATACATTTGTTTATATGGATACTCATGTCCACACCTACTTTAATAACTAAAATATATTATACAAGCTTAAATAAGAAACAATCTGTTAGTAAATCTGATTGATGATGAGGCCCTAGGGGTATGGGGAATTCTGGAAATCTGACTTTTAATCTGGAGTTAACTAGACAGAATGAAATAATCAAGAGTTGAACATACATGAGCAGTGGTGGCACACACCTTTAATCCCAGCATTTGGGAGGCAGAGGCAGGCAAATTTCTGAGTTCAAGGCCAGCCTGGTCTACAGAGTGGGATCTAGGACATCCAGGGCTACACAGAGAAACCCTGTCTCAAAAAACAAACAAACAAACAAACAAACAAAGAGTTGAATACAAATAGATCAGTGCAAAGGCTTTGGCTCTGCATCTCAAAGACAATATGGAAGTGAGACTAATACTTAAAAAAAAGGCTACCGTAAGTCATCTATAAATAAGAAATGTATCTTATCAATACTAGTTTTTATTCACCAAGCAGTGTTTCTAATTTTAAAATGTAACTTAGATAAAATAGTTACAAGGTCTTTGTGGAGAAGCACAATCCAAAGTTTTTGGGCCCCTTTTTGGCTGTTTTGGGCCTTGAGGACAAACCTGACCCTGACTAGAGTCTCTGCAGCCTTGGAGGAGAGTCTAAGCCTGGCTTGAATTTTGAGACCTGTCTCAGTCACTTCCATATTGTGGTGACTCAGCAAGTCCTGTTTGGCCCTGCCTCTGCCCCACTGTTGGTCATGTAGAGTTTTGCCATTGACCCTTGCAGTCACTCCATACCCTGTCTGTCTGTCACCTGTCTCAGCCTCCTACATCATCTTAGCCCACCAAAAACCCCCCTCTCTGTGTTCCAAACTTATATAAGTGAGAGGCTGATGGTATAAAATTGAGTTCCTTCGTCGACAAGACTCCCAGCTCAGAGACCCCAGCTGGACCAGCACCTCCCTCATCTCTCCTGGACCTGCCAGCAAGGAGCTTGCACAAAGTTAATTGTTTTTGTTTTTGTGGGATTTTTTGGTAATATGGAAACAGTAATCTTGTCATATGCACATTGTTGATCAAAGTTTTACTTCAGTTAAATCTTTAACATTTGTTCACTGTTAAAAGTCTCTATACCTTGTTCTACCTTTGAATCCAAACAGAGTATCTCCTGAAGCAGTAACATAACCATGATTCCAAAATGACAGTTCTTTTTCAGCAGTTATGAAGAAAACTACAGTCAGTAACAAGAAGACATAAAATGCAGTTTCTAAGGAAACGAAGCTTCTATTAAACATGAATAGGACTCTATTAGACCTCTACCACTAATCACTTTGAGAGTAAGTAGAAACTCTCAAATAATTAATTTTCCCTGGTTTACACATCTTCTATAATCATTAAGATCTTCACTTGAAGAAAGGCTGAAGAACTTTGACTTAATAGCCTATACTTTAAACACTGCTATATTCTGTCTGAGTCTGTATCCACACCAGTACACAATTTGGAAGAGATGCATTTTTTGCTCAGAGTTTCTGGCCTTTGTGTCATTTGCCTCTATAATTATTGCTGCAGCTAGAGAATGAATGTTGTGTCCCTTCATGATATTCCTGCAACTTTTGTTCCTGCCAGAGAATGATAACATCTGGGTCCCATTAAATTGGCATTGCAGTTATACAGGGACTCTGTATGTCACAGGCAACAGACTGGTTTTCATGGCTACAAGGAACTAAAAATGTGTTTAACATCAGATGGTACTGCAGATCCATCCTTGCTAATCAATCATACTCACTCATGAATATTACGAATGAGACTGATTCTGTGTAAAGTTGATTTGTCAAATAGTTTTCTTCCTGGATGATTCCAAACTCTAGATGTTAGAAAAGAATATTTCTGAGACAAAATGCTAGGTATTTATTTAATGCTATGGATTACTGTTTTCTGCTCTTATTTTCACCATAATAGTGCCTCTCAAGATTTATTGATGTTGAGTTGTCATCTATAAAATTAACATGTTGAATTTGAGGCTTACAGAGAGAAAATACTCAGAAATGGACCCTGGTTCAAAAGATACCAGAAATTGTTTCCTTTGCACATTTCACCACGAGTGATACATACTTAGGATCTTCTAGGAAAGAGACTAGCTTGTATCTTTTCTGTTCTTACAGACATGGCCTATGGCTAAGGCCATGTTTATTGTGATCTGTCTCACATTCTCTCCTCCCTCCCTCCTTTCCCTCTTCCTTGATCTCTCTTTCTGCTTCCCTTTCTTCCTCCCTTTCCTCTAAGCAAACCTAATGGGATTGCTGCTGATGCTGCTTCTCTCTAAAAGCAAATGCAAAGTGAATTCATTGTGAATTTCTGAATTGCACTTGTTCATGATTTTAAGACACAAAGAATTAATCAAAATAGATATGTCCTGATTTAAGATGTTTCACCTGAAAAGACATGTTGTATTATAAAACTATACTTTTACATTGTGAGATTGTGTGTGTGTGTGTGTGTGTGTGTGTGTGTGTGTGTGTGTGTATGTATGTATGTGCATGTGTGTGTGTATGCTGAAATAATTTGTCTACATTTGGACCTTTATTACACACTTTTGGAAAAAGTAGAAGGGTTGCTGTCAAATGAAAACAAAGTTGCTTAGATCACGACTTTTTGATGAACTTTAATTGGGAGCCTGGCAGCAGCAAACATTTTCAGATGCTGCTGGAACCATTGTAAATACAATAACAAATCTTTCTTCAATTTCCCAGAGCACTTCAGTCAAGAGATTTTTATATATATTCATTTACTTTCCCCTCTTTTAGTTTTTTGAAAGGTTGGTTGTTTTTACTCAGTGAAGAATCATTTTGGGGGCAAAGCCCTCTTCCCCTTTAAAGTATTGAAAATAGACTCATTAGTAAACTTGAATTATGCCAGGGAACATATCATCCAGGAATGCAATCTTGACAAATATTGATGGGTTATCAAAACAGAGAATTCTCCCTCTTTGTTTTGTCCTTCTACTTCCTATGGGAACTAGTGGTAAGAAGGAGAAAGCTAGTTTTGCAAAAGAATGGTTTTCTAATATCCACCAAGGATTAATGTAATTTAAGTAAAAGATTCCACCTATCTTAGAGTAAGGTACTTGGAACCTATAAGCACCCATGAGAGTTGCCAGGAGCATCTTGTTTTTCTTCTATAGTGCATGCGTTCATAAATAAGAGGTACATTCCTATCCTGTGTTCACAATTATACTATCTCATGTTCCCAGAAAGGTCCTTCAAACATGTTACAAGTGAAATTTTGACTCTGTAACGTTTGTTTCCCTCATTCCTCCAGGAAGGGAAAAGAAGTGACATTTTCATTAATATTTTAAAAACAAATATTGTATATGCAACTATAAGGATTTGTTTTTCATTAATTAAGCAAGACACAAATGAGAATGTGTCAGCCTATGCATTTTCTGTATGATGAAGGCACTGATGACTATGCCTCTAGACCAATGTTGTGTTAAGGCATAATTACACAAATAGCAAGCACTCGTGTGTGTGTGTGTGTGTGTGTGTGTGTGTGTGTGTGTGTATTATATCTGTCTGGATGTCCATGATGTCCATGGGAATTTTACCTTTTCCTTCCTGAAAACCATTATTTCCCAGTTACAGACAGCAATGGCTATACTACTATATGGAGGAAGCATTTCAAAATAAAACCTTTGTCTTCTGGGAAGCTTCTGTCATAATATAATGGCTCAATCAAATGGATTCTATTGGCCTTTGTTAGGGATTGAACTCTGTCCAAATCTAACACAGTTTCCAAGAGTAACTTAATGGGTAAAGGAACACGTGAGGAAAAACAAATCCATCTCAGCTCTAACAACACAAACAGAAGTAAGTACTCATGGAAGGAATAATTTTTTGCTTCAAGCTGCTACTCTGATTCATGAGGTCAATATTTAGCCTGGGCACTTTCCAAGCAAGCAGAGGAGTATACCATTAGAAATAGCCTCCTTGCCTAGCCCCTAAGAAAATGTTCCTGAGGCCCTGTCCCCAAGAGATGCCTCTTCCATACTGATGGCCTTCCATGTGTCCATTAAAATGCAATGTTAATTAAGGAAGTGCCCTTTTGGCTTTAGCAATTATCCTTTTTGAACCACTCCTTCATAGGTGCAGGATGCCTGTATTTGCACTTATTTTAGGCTCACCAACTGTCAGTGTTCTTATCAGCCTGCTTGTCTCCTCAGAATTTCAGTGAGTTCTGATATTCTGCATAGGCTCAACTACTTGTTTAACATCAGTCAATTAATGAAATAGCTGTTATCTAGCTTTTAAAATCTTGTTTCGAGTGCTTTATATGGATAAGCTATGCAAACAGCTTTGCATATTAAATGTTTGACACACATGTGGTTTTTTTTTTGTTTTGTTGTACAGTAACTCTATATACAGTCATTTTCATGTGCTTTATTATCTTTCAACAAGATGGCTCTGGAAAAGTGATACTGGCTACACAGTACATTGGTTTTTCTCATAAAGGCACTAACTAGTCTGCTAATGCATTGAATTATTTAAAAATGCAAAATCAATTTTTTATGAAAACCTCATTTTCAACATGTACATTACTGTGCTTACAGACTTTTTCAACAATAGGTACCTTGTTGCGTGTAGCTTTAAGCTACTGCCTTAGCTCTGGGACTAGCTGGCCTAACAGACCCCAGTGGGCTTCCTTTTTCTCTACCTGCCTTTAGCTCCAGGAGGTGAGACACACTAGCAGCCCCCATCTGACTTCCCCTGAGTCCTCAGACAAATCACACACACACACACACACACACACACACACAGTTTGTCCCTTTACAGCTTGCCTTCTTGGCTCAATTGCTGGGCATTGCTGTCTCCACCTGGAAAAGCCTGCCCTCATTCATTTTAATCTCCATCTCTCCACCTGCCCTAAACTTCAATGGTTAGTCCCACCTAGGTCCTGCCAAACATCCTGACCACCCACCTATAGAGGCCACAGGCCCCAGCTCCTTCTGAAACCTCACATGGCTGCTGTGTTCTGCTCCTTCCAAAACATGGTGAAAACTCCTCCTTCCTTGCATCTGCTTTTTCCTCCTGGGACCCATAAGTCCCATCTATACCTTCGCCCAGCAATTGGCCCCAGCTTTCTTTATTGACAAATCAAGAATAGATTGAGAAACAGGACCTTAGCATCAGAACCAGCCCCCTTCAGTACCCTAGTACTATCTCTTTATCACAAGAGAGACCCAGTGTTCCTACTTACTTCAATAATAAAATCAAGAACCATTATAAAATTAATAACTCAAAGATTTAACTCATTTTGTAAGATAGACACTAGAACAATAAAGCAAACTCCCGTTTAAGAGAAAAAAATGAAATTTTTTTTTGTTTGTTTTCTGGGTTCTTAGTAAAAGAGCAAAAGTTTTTTGAAAGCATAAGGCCATAAAATATTATCACAGAGAAAAGAGAAGGTAAAAATGATAAAATAAATCTAAAAACTCAAAAGGTCAAGCAGTAGTGTCTATTTATTGCAGTGGCATGTAGCTGCAAGCCTGAAAAGGCAGCATAAACAGTGATTTTATGTCACAAGATTAATTTCAAGTTATCACGAAGAGATTACATTTATATTCAGTCAGAAGCACATGCCATCTAATTTAGAATGTTTTCCACCAAAATGTTTAATATCCTCCAGACAGATAAAAAGCATGTTTTGGGTACCACAAAATTCCACACGTATGGACTATAGTAACTAGCAGTGTAAAATGAGAAATCATAATACTAAGATAATATAGCATGAAATATCTGTCAATAAATATGACATTAACAATTCTTTTAGCTGAGTTTCCTGTGAGTGGAAAATGCACTACATTTGATTTCTACAAATATTTTGACATTGCAAAATAACAATTATAGTCTAGGTATGAACACTCATGTGCCTGGATGGTTTTAAAACTGATAGAGGATTGCCATTATGAATTGAAATAGCATTTCCTAATCTGAAACTTACAACACTCACAAATATGAATTTTTGTTGTGACAAAACAAAGAAATTTTTACATTAGTAAATTTAGCTAAATGGAGTACATATTTTTCTCAAGCAGTGATATTGTTTCTTACTCATCTCAAAAATGCATGCCACAAATTAGTATGTATGTATAAAATATGCATGTACATAGAAAACTAGAAAAATATGCAAAATGGCATTTTAAAAAAAGTCAAGTGCTAAGGGTAAATGAAGTGATCTGCTCCATGGGGCTTATTATCACTAATAAAGACACTAGTAGCCCAAGACTCTTCTGGCACTTTCACACACATTTTTACATAAAATCCACATAATGGCCTTATCGAGTAGAAAGTATTACATGTCTCTTGGTTAGGTGGCAATGTGGAGACACAACATGGCTAAGCTGTTTGTCAAAAGTTGCAAAGCTAAAGTTTGTACCTTGTGTGGTAGCAAAGGATTTGAACTTTGAACCCGGAGCATGTATCACTTTCATTATAAAAACAAAAGTAAAAAGGATCTTTGAGTGCTTAGGAAGTGATATCTTTTGATGATAAAAGGAGGGCACTGGGACAGCCTTTCAGAAATGCATTCTTCAGTGAAGATTGAGATCAAGGCACAAGAGGATCCTGCAACTCAGGTATGGCTCAGTGGCATGAGTTCTCTTTAGCTTGGAAGAAAAAAAAAGTGAAGGCCCCACTTTACAGGCCAGCCACTTAGTCTGAGATGATAGTCAGGGCATGAACTTATGGAGCTTTGAACTGCTTAACTCATACAGGATTTGAGGCTTTGGGGCAGGATTTTAGAGCAGGTTATTGCTACCTGACACTTAACCTCTCTGCCTTCTAGTTTCCTCTATGAAATGGATCTTCTATAAGCCTTTTCACGGATATTCAGACCAGTATTTCTCATCCTACACTTCCTGTCAGTCACATGGAGGACTTTATTCCCCCAAATCGTTCGTCTGACACACTGCCATTATCAAGACCAACAGTCTTAATCCTCTATAGGTCTAAGAGTAGGGAGGGCAGCTTCAAGGTTGAAGCTACAGCTGTACATATGCCACAAGTGGGTAGTTCATAGCAAAGTGTAGCACATAAAAGGCTGAAAGTGCTTTCAACATGATTCCAGGAAACACATTTGGAGCTTTGGAAGAATATTTTGTCACCCCCTTTCTTTATTTCCATTTTTCAATTAGTTCTTTGAACGTTTTATAAAATGTATTTAGGTTATATTAGCCCTTCTATCCAAACTCTTCCCAAATCTACCCCATTTGCTAGCCATCAAACTTATATCCTATTTTTAAAATTCCTCAAAGACAAACTTTGCTACCCAAATAGGCTTGGATACATGGTCTTTCACTGGAGAGTTGGTTGACTTACCAAGGTCACACTCTTAGAGAAGGTTCTCTCAGAAGCTAACAATTTCCAATAGCACTATGATCAGTTTATCCAATTCCCTTCTCCATGCTGGGATTTGGTCTAGATTGGGCTTAAATAGCTCTTGAGTGAGCATGCTGTCCCACCTTCTCTGCATTCATATTTGCAGCTACTCTGCTGTGTTCAGAAAATAATGTCTCTTTGTAGTCATCTACTGCCTCTGGCTCTAATAATCTTTCTTCTTTCTTTTTCCCTTTCTTCCTTTCTTCCTTTCTTCTTCCTTCCTTCCTTCCTTCCTTCCTTCCTTCCTTCCTTTCTTTCTTTCTTTCTTTCTTTCTTTTTTTTCCTTCTGTCTCCTCCTCCTCTTCCTCCTCCTCCTCCTTCTCCTCCTCCTCCTCCTCCTTTTCTACCACTATCACCACCTCCTTTACCTTGTGAAGGAGATGTAGTATATATTTTCTCTACAGGACAGAATATTCTATTGTCTCTTATCTGAATTTTGACCATTTGTTTTGCACAACAATAAATCCTTAAGAGTCATTTTAATATTATGTCAACATAATAGTATTAGGTTTTCCCTTAGGGCCTATGAGTTATCTAGATATAGATTCTGAGCCTGATAATGTTGCCAGGTATAGGTTTCATCTCCTGGAATAGGACTTTGAGCCTAACAGAAAGTGGCTGGTTACTCTGATAATTTTCCTGCCACTACTGCACCAGTTAGCATGTCATGGTCATTATTGTAGATTGTAGGATTCACTATTAAGAGGGAGGAAGATGTAGTGAAGTAGTGAAGGAGGGGAGGAAGGGGGAGGGGAAGGAAAAAGAGGAATGGTGACACAGAGGCAGAGAAAAGGAGAGGAGAGGAGAGGGGAGGAGGGAGGGGAGGGGAGGGGAGGGGAGGGGAGGGGGGAGGGGAGGGGGGAGGGGAGGGGGGAGGGGAGGGGAGAGGAGAGGAGAGGGGAGGGGAGGGGAGAGGAGAGGAGAGGAGGGGAGGGGAGGGGAGGATCGAGAGAGAGAGGGGGGGGAGGAGAGGAGAGGAGAGAGAGAGAGAGAGAGAGAGAGAGAGAGAGAGAGAATATGAATGAACTTGGGTGAGGAGGGATGTGGCACAGATCTGGAAAAGGTAGTGAAGGGAAATATGGTCAAACTGTATTCTTTAGTACGATTTTTTAAATTAATTAATTAATTTATTTATTTATTTATTTTAGTGGTTATTTTAATGTATTTACATTTCAAATGTTAGCCCCTTTCCTGGTTTCCATTCCAGAACCCACCTATCCCATCCCTCCTCCCCTGCTTCTATGAGGGTTTTCCCCCTCCCCCCTACCCACTCCCACCCCACTGCTCTGGCATTCCCCTGCACTGGAGAATCAAGCCTTCACAGGACCAAGGGCCTCTCCTCCCATTGATGTCTGACAATGCCATCCTCTGCTACATATGCAGCTGGAGCCATGTGTCCCTCCATGTGTATGTACTCTTTGGTTGGTGGTTTAGTCCTTGGGAGATCTGAAGGGTCTGGTTGGTTGATATTTTTATTCTCTCTATGGGGTTGCAAACCCTATCAGCTCCTCCAGTCCTTTATCTAACTCCTCCTTTGGGGCTCTGCACTCACTCCAATGGTTGGCCCAGTCCAATCAGCCTCTGTATTTGTCAGCACTCAGGGGACAGCTATAACAGGCTCCTGTCAGCAAGCACTTGTTGGCATCCCCAAAAGTGTTTGGGTTTGGTGTCTGTATATAGGATGGGGCAGTCTCTGGATGGTCTCTGCTCCACACTTTGTCCCTATATTTCCTTTATACAGGAGCCATTCTGGAGTAAAAATTTGGAGATAAATGAGTGGCCCCCTCCCCCAACCAGGGGCCTTGCCTAACCTCTGTATATGGTTTCTACAGGTTCTCTCTCCCCTTTCTTGGGCATTTCAGCTAATATCATCACCCTTGGGTCCTGGGTGCTTCTTGCTTTCCTGCCATCTGGGACTTGCTGGTGGCTACCCCCAGTTCCCTATCCCCCACTGCTACACACCTCCATTCAATTTCCTGACCCTCTGTATATTATCCCTATCTCTTCCAATACCTGATACTGCCCCCTTTTTTATCACCTCCCCCTACTCTTTCCTCGCAAGTCCCTTCCACCCTCTACCTTCTATGAGTATTTTGTTCCCCCGTCTAAGGAGGTCTGAAGCATCCACATTTTGGTATTCATTCTTCTTGAGTTTCATATGGTCTGTGAAGTCTGTCTTGGGTATTCCAAGCTTTTAGGGAAATACCCACTTATCAGTGAGTGAATACCAAGTGTGTTCTTTTGTGATTGTGTTATCTTACTCAGGATGATACTTTCTAGCTCCATCCATTTGCCTAAGAATTTCATGAAGCCATTGTTTTTAATACCTGAGTAGTACTCCATTCTGTAAATATACCATATTTTCTGCATTCATTCCTCGGTTGAAGGACATCTGGGATCTTTGCAGCTTCTGGCTATTATAAATAGGGCTACTATGAACATAGTGGAACACGTTTCCTTGCTATATATTGGAGAATCTTCTGGGTACATGTCCAGGAGTGGTATTGCTGGGCTCTTGGATAGTACTATGTCCAATTTTCTGAGGAACTGCTAGACTTATTTCCAGACTTGTTGTACCAGCTTGCATCCCACTAGCAATGGAGGAGTGTTCCTCTTTCTCCACATCCTTGCCAGCATCTTCTGTCACCTGAGTTTTTGATCTTAGCCATTCTGACTGGTGTGAAGTGAGATCTCAGGGTTGTTTTGATTTACACTTCCCTGATGACTAAGGATGTTGAACATTTCCTGCTGTTTTTGTTGTCAGAGGTGGACTTACGTTTGTGTGGCTATCTTCTTTTGGGTTTATTGAAAGAAGATGACTGTCTTGCTTTTTCTATAGTGTCTTAGTTAGGGTTTTACTGCTGTGAACAGATACCATGACCAAGGCAAGTCTTATAATAAACAACTTTTAATTGGGGCAGAGCTGAGAGTTCTACGTCTTCATCCAAAGGCTGCTAGTGGAAGACTGACTTCCAGGCAACTAGGGTGAGGATCTTAAGCCCACACCCACAGTGACACACCTACTCCAACTAGGTCACACCTCAAAATGGTGCCACCCCTGGTCCAAGAATATACAAACCATCACATAGAGTATAGTTTCCCTCTTTGTGTTGGAGTTTTCTGTCTATTATCTTTTGTAGGGCTGGATTTGTGAAGAGATATTGTATAAATTTGTTTTTGCTATCGAATATCTTGGCTTCTTCATCTATAGTAATTGAGAGTTTTGTTGGGTATTGTAGCCTGGGCTGGCATTTGTGTATGACATCTGTCCAAGATCTTCTGGCTTTTACTGTCTCTGGCGAGAAGTCAGATGTAATTCTGATACGTATGCCTTTATATGTTACTTGACCTTTTTCCCTTACTGCTTTTAATATTCTTTCTTTGTTTTCTGCCTTTGGTGTTTTGACTATTATGTGACAGGAGGAATTTCTTTTCTTGTCCAATCTATTTGGAGTTCTGTAGGCTTCTTGTATGTTCATAGGCATCTCTTTCTTTAGGTTAGGGAAGTTTTCTTCTATAATTTTGTTGAAGGTATTTACTGGCCCTTTAAGTTGGAAATCTTCCTTCTCAACTATACCTATTATCCTTAGGTTTGGTCTTCTCATTGTGTCCTTGATTTCCTGGATGTTTGAGGTTAAGAGCTATTTGCATTTTGCATTTTCTTTGACTGTTGTGTCAATGTTTTCTATGGTATCTTCTGCACCTTCTCTCTTCTATCACATATATTCCCTAATTGATGCTTACATCTATGACTCCTGATCTCTTTCCTAGGTTTTTTTTTTATCTCCATGGTTGCCTCCCTTTGTGATTTCTTTATTGTTTCTATTTCCATTTTTAGATACTGGGTGGTTTTGTTCAATTCCTTCACCTGTTTGGTGGTGTTTTCCTGTAATTCTTTAAGGGATTTTTTGTGCTTCCTCTTTAAGGGCTTCTACTTACCAGTGTTCTCCTGTATTTCTTGCAGAGAATTATTTAAGTCCTTCTTAAAGTCCTTCATCATCATCATCATGAGATGTGATTTTAAATCTGAATCTTGCTTTCTGGTGTGCTGGTGTATACAGCACTTGCTGTGGTGTGAGAACTGAGTTCTAATGATGCCAAGTAGCCTTGGTTTTTGTTGCTTTGACTCTTGTGCTTGCCTCTTGCCATGTGGTTATCTCTGGTGTTAGTTGGTCTTGCTGTCTTTGACTGGAGCTTGTCCCTCCTGTGGGCCTATGAGTCTGTGATCTTAGGTGTGTCACCACTCCTGGGAGACCAATTGTCTCTTGGCCAGATTTTTGTGTGGAGAGCTTTGTCACTGGGTTTGCTCTGGGGTGCAAATGGAAACTGGCTGCTCCATGGTTCCTGTGCTCTGTGCATTGCTGGTGGGTCTCTCTTTGGCCAGGTATTGGAGCAAAAGTGGTGGTCTCACCTGTGGTCTTAGGAGTGACAGCACTCCTGTGAGACCAGTTCTCTCCAGGTGGGATTAGGATTTGGAGAGCTGTGGCATAGCCTTAGCTCTGGGGTGCAGATGGAACCAGAAGGCCAAATGTTTTCTAGAAGACATGAAACTTAATACTGTAGAAGTTTCATGGAGCTGTCCTATACCTGAAAAACACTGTTCTCTTTTCTTTAAAAAAGGAAAATAAAACAGCTCAGTGCCTCTTCATCCTGAGAAAATACCCTCAAGAGCATTTTTAAAATGCAGATGAAAGCCTTGTTCAAGTGATTCTCATTCCAGAGGTCTGGGTCAGAGATGTCTGACATCAGTAGTTCCCCCCCAATATAATGTTTTTAATGTCTCATTTGTATATCATAAATTATATCATTTAAAAATATGCAATTGCTTGATTTTAGCATAGTCTCCAAGTTGTATATGAATTATCATTTCTCAATTCTAGAACACTTTCTTTTTAATAATATTTTCTTATTAATTGTTTGAGAAGTTCACACAATGTGTTTTGGTCACATTCATCCTTACTTTAACTCCATAACGATTATTCTCTACCTCCTACCCAAATAACGCCTCTCTCTCTCTCTCTCTCTCTCTCTCTCTCTCTATATATATATATATATATATATATATATATATACACACACACACATCTTTCCCCTCCCTCTCTTTCTCTTTCCTTTTCTCCTTTCGTCTCTGTTTAAACTCATAATGCACAATGCTCAGTTTGTACTGGCCAAGTACTCTTAGTCGCAGTACCTGCCCTAGAGCTTAGTCGATTAACACCCTTAAGTAAACTGACTTTGCCTCTCTCAATATAAATCAGCTGCCAGCTGATCCTCATTTAGGACAGGATTTCATTCCTACTTCCCTTCTTTCATGTTGGGATTTTGTCCAGTTTAAGCGTGTGCAAGTCTTATTTATGCATGCTGTCACAAATATTTTGAGTTCCTCTGTGCATCTATCCTGCTGTGTTTGGAAAAGACTCTTTTCTTGAAGTTACTCATAACTTCAGATGCTTAAAATATTTCTGACCCTTCTTCCACAAGATCCCTGAGACATGATGGGAAGGATGTGATATAAACACCCTATTTAATGCTGAGCACTCCAAAGTCTCCTACTCTCTGTATGATGACCAATTAAAAATCTCTTTGTTAGTTGTCATCTAGTGCAAGAAAAATCTTCTCTCGTACCTGTTGAAAGATGCCGTGCTCTATGGGTCTAGCTATACATCATTAAAGGTCATTTTAAATGTTATCTCCATTTAGTACAACAATGGTAGCAGGTTTTCCCCTAGGAGCCATGGCCTATCTAGCCACAGGTTTCTTGGCCTTTTTGAGGGTAATAACTTTTAAAGTTCTATTGTTTGTTCTCACATGAAACCAAGATGAAGAATTGTTGCTCTGATGATATCAGATACAAGCCCTATTACTTATTCGACCCACATACCTTCCCAGGGTACTTCCCATAATGTTCTTCTAGCCCCCTAGAGAAAATATCCCATGGGACACCAACATATTATATTCTTCTCCAGGTAAGAGAATTCCTTTCCCCTTTTTGTAACTCTCCAGGAAGATTTAGAGTTACCTCACAGACAATCTACTGATCATATTCTTATTTTACCAATAAGATTTTCCTTGCAGCATGCCATAAATATGAGGAGAAATGTTTAAGGAGGGTTGTATATCTAGAGGCATTCTCCATTAGCATGCTTGGACTTGAGTAAAAGACAGTGGTGGTTATCATAGAGTTCCCAACTCTCAGGGCACACCAATGGCTCAGAGAGCTGGAAAGAAACATCTGTCATAGGGATTCATTTACAAAGTCCTTCCATTCATCTTTAATGGGCTAAATCATTTGTAGGAAAGAACATTGCCAATTAAACGTAGAGGCAAATCTTATACTGAATTTCTTAGTGCTTAATATGTATTGGCTCTTATATTATTTTTTATTTCTCATTTTTATTAGCTCTTCAAGAATGTCATACAATGTATTTTGATTATGATCACCTTCTTCCTCCAACAACTCCCATTTACACTGACTAGTTCCAAACAATCCAACTTTTGTGTCTTTTTTTTTCTTAAAACCCCAAGACTATTTGTGCTGCTCATTTACTTATGAATATGTGGCCTTCCACTGGAGTGTGGCTGACATACCAGGAGCCAAACCCTTTAATCAAACTGACTCCCTCACCCCACAGAAGCTATCAATTGCCAATATCTCCTTAACCGAACCTGGAACTTGGTATACATTGCCCATCCCCATGGTGCAATTTTGTCTGGAATGCAGAATGCTCAGCCCTAAATGGTATATCTATATCATGTCTCCTCCCAGTGATCAGGAATCATTGCAGAAGGTGGAAAGCGTGTAAAAGCCAGAGGAGGTATATGGCTACAAAAATACTGTTTTCCAAAAATAGGACAATTACACATATGAACACACAACAGTAACGACAGTATACATCACACCTTATACTGTTCTTTACAAATCTAAAGTCCATTGGCCTCAAAATGATAGCTAATTGCTACAAATTTAGCATATCTATGAAACTATGGCCAATATCTGGTATGCATATATGACTTTAGTGTAATTCTCCTAATATCAAACTCTTGTTTGTTTGTTTTAAGACAGGAGTCCCATTATTAGGTAGCTCTGGCTATACTAGGATGGTTACATAAACCAGGCTGGCCTCGAACTCACAGAGATACAACAATCTCTACCTCTCAAGTGCTAGGTTTAAAGGAGTAAGACACTCTGTCCTGCTACCACCAAATACTTAACCCCACATAATATGTATTGTGAATAATCCTCTTACATATCCCTACTAGTATGGCCCATTAAGCCCCACCTAAAATATTCCACTGGTTTCCAAATCTAAAGTCCCCAAATCTATGTTCTTCCAAACAAAAAGCATGGTCAGGCCTATCACAGCAATGCCCCAGTACCTGGTACCAAAGTCTGTCTTAGTTAAGGTTCCCATTACTTAAAGAGACATCATGACCAGGACAACTCTTATAAAGGACATTTAATTGGGACTGCCTTATAGGTTCATAGGTTCAGTCTACTATCATCAGGGCAGGAAGCATGGCAGCATCCAGGCAGATATGGTGCTGGAGAGAGAGATGAGTATTGTACATCTTGTTCCGAGGACAAACAGGAGAAAACTGACTTCCAGGCAGCTAGCAGGGTGGTCTCAAAGCCCAAGCGCACAGAAACACACTTCTTCCAACAAGGCCACACCTACTCCAACAAGGCTATAACTCCTAATAGTGCCACGCCCTGGGCCATGTATATTCAAACCACTACAAGAAGTCATATCCAAACACTGAGGCTTACTCCAATTATTCTTGAACATCATCTAAAAATTTTGTCAAAGTTGTTACCAACAGCAATTGTCATCTCACTAAATAACGATAATCTTTACCAACCCAACTGTCAAGAACAAATTGTTCTTCCATTTGAGTTAAGATAAGCCAGTGCCTTCTTAGAGTATAACCTTTAGTTGGGGACAGCTCAGAGTACAAAGCACAAAAATCTGTGAGGCATGTGTGTAATGCCTCATATTGCCCCTCTGTTGCTGAGTAATGAAGTGTCACGGACTCAGCGGCTTAAAGCATTATGCACATTTATTTCTTCACAGATTTCACGAGTCAAGAGTCTTAGCATCAGTTAGCTGCATAATAACCCAGGCTCTTCTCAAAGCTATAGTCAGTGTGTAGGAAAGACCTATGATCTCTTGAGTAGCTCTGACTGCTTCAAAGCTAACATAGATTATTGCAAGGGCATTTCCTTACAGCTATGGGACTCCTATCACCTGGTTCCTTCAATACCAATGGAAAGTGGAATCTTCCCTCTAGATATTCCTTTGAAGAACTCACCTAATTATAGCAAATTGTAATAATTTGCTATAATTATACCCAGCCACAATAATCTCAACTTCAGTGAACTTGAGTCAAACTGATTGCCAGCACTAGTTTCTTTTGTAAAATCCCATGCCAAGTAATATCACATAATGCCTACAGTACCCCCACCACACACATGATATTCATCCTATTCATAAGGTCTTGCCACACGAGAAGTAATAGCCAAGTATATATCCTGAGGGGACAAGAATATTGAGGTCCATGTCAAACTCCTGCTTACCTCTTATCACTTAGGGAAGGCTCTAGAAGAGTCTCCTTTCTCCCCATGATCACTGCGGCAACAGTGAACCTAAAGCCTCAGGAATGGTAACCTCCCAAAATCTCGTTTCTCCCTGCCTTCGTTTTTCCAGGTATGAAATTATCCAAGCAACCTTTACTTCTTTGCTGTCTATGGGACCTCAGTAAATTAATGAATTAATTTTGTTAAGCTCATTAGTCAGACAAAAGGTGCTATAGAAATGCAAATTATTATTATTTTGAAATCTTATGGCTGTCATTGCAAAGTCTGCACTTAGTTATTAGATACTGTGCTTTTGCCATCTATCAGCCTCTGGCTCAATAGCAATGCTTTTATTTTGCTTCAAACCATTAATTTGAAAATAACTACCTTAGTGCTCATGATGTGATAGGGAATTATTTGCCCTGGGAACTTGCCAGCAAGAATTATGAAAAAAACAAAGATGTGTATTAGTTGAAGCTTGAAGAGGAGAACTAATGAGCAAGCAGGAGGAATATCTTCTCAACAGTTTGCCATTCCTACCCTCTAGGGATTACAGAATAGCTGTGCTGACAGCTTTCCAGCATCTCTTGGATCCCCCAAAGGCCCTGGTGTTCTCATGGGTAAGTTTCAAGTCAGAATCACTTTCCTTACTGATACAGCTATTGTTGCCCCCTGTATGATTCAGTGTTTTCTGCCTAGGGACTTGCCAAGGGCAACCTTCTTTCCTAGTGTTTGCTTCTTAAGCCCTCCTGGAAGATGTGAGATCTGCTCCCCAGATAACATGAGAATCTCTGAGGGGCTACACATCATTTCCATGGGCCTTCACTTCCACCTTCTGCCCACTTTCACCCATTGAGATGGTTTCTTAAACTGTTTCCTTGAACTCCATCCTTCTCTTGATGGGGAATCTATATTCTACAGATATCTTTCACACTTGTGGAAGACTTTCCCTTCCCTCACCCTTCAGGGTCCTCTGAGATATATTCTCCCATGAGTACTCTCCAAATCTAGTGCAGTCTCTGACCTAGGGGGAGCTGATAAAGAACTGTCTGAACAGTAGGAGAAAGGCTTACATGTGTGAACATGGAAAGGAAAACAAGCCTTGACCTAGAGATGCCCAAATCGGAGGCTTTGTGTCTAGCCTCAACCCTGGCTGCAGTGGTGCATCTCTCACTCCCTCTGATGGCAAGGGATTGAGCCTCAAGCTGTTGGACATCCTTGGGTTACTCTAGCCATCTTCTTCCATTGATGATAAAGCCATGCAGCTCATCTGGGATCCTCTCAAGGATTGATTATATTTCAGTGTGCAGAGTTGTAGGAGCAAGATGGGAATGGATCTGCCACTCACTTTACCTCTGTACTAAAATGGTGATAATGATGATGATGATCACAGTGGTGGTGATGATGATAATAACAATAATGATAATAATAATAATAATAATGATAATAATAATAATAATAATTCTAAAGGCTTTTTAGAAAGAAGTCTGATGAAACTCTGTCCTGAGGTCAGTTGTTCCTATCTACAGGATGATATCTCCCCACTAGAAATTAATATGATAGAGTTCTAATTCCTAATACTGCATAATGCAACTGTGTTCAAAATAGTGTCTTTATCAATGTAATCAAGTAAAAAATGTAATCATTAAGGTGTGTCCTAACCTAATTTGGCTGATATCCTTCAACATGGGGGAGAACATTTGAAGACCTATTACATACAGGAACAATGCCATATGGACGTGGTTATGGCTAGGGAAAGAAACCTAGAACAGAAACTTGGCTTGTAGCCCTCAGAAAGAATGAGCCTGCTGCCACTGATCAGTAGCCTTCTCATCTCCAATCTGTGAAACAGAAGATTTCTTTTGTTTAAGGTCACATGCTTTCATGTGACAGCCCTCGCAAATTAAAATACTTCTCCTCATTTAGCACTAGGTAATTGGCCATTATGTGCACAGGATGAAGGTTCCCTGCACTCATGGAACTTGTCGTCCAGTAGGATACGAAGTTATTCTTCAGAAAAGTTAAAAAAAAAAAAAAGGTAAAACTGCAAATAAGAGGACAACGGTAAAGAATTGTCTTGCTCTCTAAGCTTTTGTGTTAGCAGGGTCCAGTTAGATCACAAAGGCTCCACTTGAGGAGGTAGTAATGGGCTGATATTAGGAAATCTAGGAAGCCTACAGTAGATAAGAGAAGGAAATAAAGAAAGGCCAAAACCTCTGCTCAGACTCTCCCTTAGCTCTCAAACAGTCCTGTGACCCTCACAGTCAGCATGTAAGTGCCATTTAGCCATTGTTAACTCCGAAAGGGCATTATTAGAGGAGCTTCACCAAAGGAAGGTAAGCTGAGAACAGGAGGAAGGAGCTCCAAAGAGAAAGGCAATAAGGATCCTGGCCATAGCAAATGAGTTCAAACACTCTAAGTTCCTTCCTCCCAGAGCCCAAGATAGGCACACTAAAGCAGTATAGGTACTGTGTGGCAGGCTCTAACAAGGCTAGCCTTGGCTCCACTTGCCTGCCATCTCAACACTTAACTGTTCTGGGTCTCCTTTTTTCTCATTTACATAGTACAGATAACAACTCACTTGCTATGACTGAGCACACCTGAATGATAATAGCACTGAAGAAATGTTCTAGAAATCATATACATAACATAATACAAGGCAAGCCAGTGGGACTCCCTGAGCAGAGGGTGATTCCTATCAGTGCTAAGGCTAGATAGAGTTGTGACAAAGCATGAGGCAAGGATCAGTGCTTGATTCCCTCTCAAAGGCATCAGAGAACTATTCCCTAACCTGTCCCCAGCCCAAACTGCTCCAAGTCTACCACTTCTGGCCATGTGGCTGTATTTCCTTCCTGCTTTTCAAGGACTATAATTTATAGCTTGACAAACTCTGACTTCTTTGTAGTAGAGCCATTGTGTTTGTTAGCATAATCATTTCTCAGAAAAGATGTCAATAAAGGCCAAGGAGTGAAACACACACACACCCCCACACACAACTGCAACTGCTAAATAATTTCTGGAATGAGTTGTCAGGAACCTTTTATTTACTGATTTCGCGCATTTCATTTATTTCTGGCACGGGGCCAACCTTCCTGACAGTTAAGATTTATTGATTTAATTGCCTAGGGTAACCATGCAATAAAATCATCTCAAAGATAAATTTTCATGGCACTGTGCAGTGTGGAGGTAATTTTTCAAATGCTATGGCTATATTTCTGCAGGTTACAGGTGCAAAATTTGCTTAAAGCAGGACTGTCTCATTATTGCAGCTCAGGAACATTGGGGGCCAGCTCTTTGGTGGAAAATAGTTTAGAAGGAAGATAGAACATAGCAGAGACAGAATGGACACAGGAGAGAGGGAGGAGGGAGAGAAAAAGAGAGAAAGGAGACATGGCCCTTTCAGGAAATAAATGATATTTCCTTAATTGGTTCATATATTCAATGCCCATGAGAAAATGGGGCTTCACTTTAATTAGGAGTGGGCTTGGAGGTTATTTACAGTGTTCTGTGGAATCATTTGTTTCCAGCTGTGCTATGCTTTGTAATGCATGAGCTTCACAAGGTAGATGATTGCCACTTGTGACATTCGAGTTTATTGCTTCTTTAGATCTTTTTATTTACCCTGTTAAAGTGCTCATTATGGCTCTGAACAACAGGTAAATGAAAACCTCTGATTAACTCCCAGGTTAATGGTAACATTTGGGGAAGTCAGAAATAGCATAAACTTTTAACAATGTGAAATCTTTTCTTATCTCTCTTGATTTATTTTCCAGTGTTTTTGCTTTGATTGCAGGATTCAGATGGTGCCGTTTAATAGCTTATTAAACTTGCAGCCTAGCAGGTTTGCTGTTTGGATACAATTTTATTTTTGCTCAGGTGTAAACTTTTGGAGCAGGCAGGGATATTTTTTTCATCTTATTGAATTCCAGTTTCTGGAATCAGGCTGATTTTCTCAGATGGCCTTTTGCAACAAGGGACTGAGGGACTGAGTCCACAGGAGCTGGTCTGAAACTGTTGTGTTTGAAATGTCACTCTTGCCCACGGGAGGGAAGGGTATCAATCTGGCATGGGAGGGAACTGTAGAATTTTGGAATGAAACAAAGTGATGAGCTCAATGTTTGTATCAGGCAAGTGAGCCTTGTGGGGAGTTCAGAGCAGAGCTACTAAATGCAAGTCTGCAAATGTAGGGGCAGATCTTCACACTTTCTTTCCATCTATCCTGTCCTATTTGCATTCATCACTGCCTTGCAACCTACATGTATACCATGCACACAAGCAACTTGTCCATGTTTGTACTTCACTTTGTTTATGTATAAAAGGATATGTGTTCTTTAAATGCTGTTTCTTCAGCACTGATAAACTGGGACTCTGGGACATGTGTATATCTAGTCAGGCTCATGCCTACATCTTAGCCAGGAATACAAGGGAACCATCTTCACCTCGCACCTTTTGATAGACCTCCTAAGTTCAAACATTCACAAAGTCCAATGGCCTAGGCACAACTTTTCCAGTGTTTTCTGGCTACATCATAACATCATAGTCTCTTCCAGTGGAGTTTGTTGAATGTTGTGTTCGTTTTGTTTGTTTCTTAGTTTTATAGATCACAGGTTTTGATTTATGGAAGTATAGCAAAGTGAGACTAGGCTTTGACTGATGGCATCACAATGTTGATGAACCAATATGGGTCAAGTTACCCCTGCAGACCTGCTGTCCTGAGGATGTATCCATGGCAATGTATCCAGGGATCAGTGCCAAGAATGGTATTGGGGACAGGGGTCTATTCTCTCATCCCACAGAAATATGTAGAGAATAATTTATTACAATCAGTGTTTGATGTGGGAAATTGTGAAGAACAATGGACTGCATGATGGTTGAATTGGTCAGATCTAAACATGGCTCAGATGGTCTGACTGGAACTTGACTAGCAAACTACAAGACCAGGAGTATTTGGCCTTGGAATTGCTCCTGTTTTTGTTTCTACTCTTGCCAAAATCAATGCATTCTGTCTACACACCAACTATCTTTTAAATATTCAAATCTTATTATGCCATTTTCCATTTAAAATCTTTCAAAAGCTTGCTATCGCTCCAGAAATCCTCCTGTGACTTGACAAGTCTGGCTTGACCCCATTTCTTCCCTGTCATTCAGATATCTGTTGCTTCTCCATGCAATTTCCAACCTCTGGAAAGCTTCAATGAATGGGCCAACAATCAATCAACATGGGTTGTCAAAACAAACACACACACACACACACACACACACACACCACAACATTTATGTTGCTTTTCTTCTATCCATAATTATTTATATAAAATCCATTAAAAGACTTGCTGTTTTACCTTTAATATAGTTCAATAAACCATCTATTCCTTTCATTGTCCCCTATATTCACCATGAACTTAGATACCTGCTTCTTTTGATAGCATATTAATATTTTAAACACTCCAAAAAGTCCCTGGAGGAAAGCTATAAACATACTGTTAGTTCTCAGATACCTACAGATATTTAAGTATAACTGTTGTTGAAGAACTATTAACACCATTATCAATCATCCACTTCTGAGTGCTTTCTTTGTGCTATGAGTAGTTTAGGTGTTGAGACTACACAACTGAAACAAAAAGGCAAAAATGTCTTTGCTCTTATCAAGTTCATAGCAGTGAAAAAGATAGGCAATATAAACTCATACATCTAGAACATCAGGTAGTAACTGCTGCTAAAGTAGGTCAAGAGGATGACTGGGGAGAGGATCAAATGAAAAAGAAAAGGAGGGTTGGCCTGACATACAAGTACAGACTGTCCACCCACTGTGATAGAAAGGAAGTCTATGAACATTGGCACACACATCTTAGAATGAAATGTTCCAGTGTTCCAGGAAACATTTTTCACAAAATTCAAACTAAAATGTTTAACCCAAGAAACTCCATGTTCTTCATCTCTCACTCTATTGTAGCTTTTGACAGACTCCCTCACCTCTCTAACTGGCAAGCATATACCTCTCTACTCTCATCATCTCCAACTGCCTTCTGTCTTATCTAGTATACATCTCCCATACTGTTTCCTCATCATTTTTTAGGTGTTTGGCATTCTTCATCTCCTTTTAAATTATCAGAATGCTCTGTGTGAGGTGACATTTTTCTTATTGCCTAGTCACCCCATCCTGTTCCCAAAGCTGCTCTGTTGCCCATAACTTTCGAAAGAGAAAATTATGCCTCTCCAGAAGGTTTCCCAGATTAGCAGACCATTAGATCACATTTAGAGAAAAAAAAATACTATCTTAATACTTCTCTCCATCCCAAATTTTATTCAGAGGCATGTAAATGTTAGAACTGCTTTGCTGTCTCTTGTACTGTAAATTCTGAGAGTGACAACTCTACCTAAACTAGTGCATAAAGGTCCAGTCCCTTATACTAATTCCTGGGCCACAATGAATATAAAAATGAGAACAGCCAATATGCTCCTAAGCAAACAAGTCAATGACCAAGAAGGGCTAGTTACTGTCACAAGAAGACTCCCAGAACAGAATGAGAAGTCAGAAAGACCAACCTCCCATGAAGATTTCTAAAAATTTGTTCAAATCCAGTTAGTCTACAGTGAAAGATGGAAAGATCAAGGTCTCCCTCATATGGAAAACATTAAGATTATAAAGCAGGAAGTTCATGCTGAGGAGGATATTAAAAATCACATACTCGTGTTAATTTGGAAACAGTCAGTTGGAAGAATGGTCAGGAATTGGGCTAATCTGGCAATGCTCACTGGTGTAGATTGCTAGGGGCATATTTCTCAACTGATCAAATTCCTACGGGTGTCAGTCAGTCTTCTATTGCTGCCCTATCAAACAGCAACTCAAATTTCAAGTGTGCCAATGTCTTTATGGCTCTGCACTAACATTTTAAAGTTCACTGGAACATTCATGACTTTAATTACAAAATTCTTGTTACCAGAGTTCCAGCATTTCACATAGCACAACCTGGAACCACTAAGTCCCACCATAGTTACTTATGTGTATCTGTACAGAAAGAAGTATATAAGCTTCTCTTCTTATCTATACAGGACATTTAGCAATATATTCTGCCTGGTATGTACTACTGTGCCAACTATACAGTCAACACTCCACATGTAAATTCAAGGCAGAAAAAAGCTAATAAGAATTGCCAGGTCCAACATAAATTCTATCCTGATGGCGATGAGGACACACTCCCATATATTTTTCTATGAGGATTCCACTAGTTTGCTCTCGCCTTCATGAGCCTGGTTAGTATGAATGTTGGGAGCTGAGTAATGAATGTTTCCTACAAAGTGAGTTCATTTTCATGAACTTAAGGAAAATACTTTGTTTTAGTTTTCCTCTTTCTTGAGCAGTCCCTCTCCTATCCATGTGTAGCCTGGGGAATTGCATTAGTCTGGGAGAGGCAGAGGTATAAGCTCTCACATTAATCCAACAGTCACAAAGTTCAAAAAACTTAACCTGGTCTTCAAATCTAGATTTAGGCTGGATCAATGTATTTCAAATTTATTCAAAATGCATTTTAATATAATTTCTCAATAGTTGTAAATATTCTTATTTGATAAAAATAAAAATGTCAAAAAGAAAAGGGTTTTGAAATAATGGCAAATATAAATATCTAAAATATTAATAGAATTTGTGTACTTGGATATAAAATAATTTGTCTTGCACTTCGAAAGGGTCTTTTAAATAGTCATTATTTTATAGCATTGTGCATTTGAGCACTTAGAACATACGAATAGAACTTTTCATTACAAAATACTGTAAAGATTTTTTTTAAATATCACCACAGATCTGACATGTTGAGCAGGAATGTCTTTTTAAGAATCAGGGAACTGTCAAGCTTACTGTGAGTGTAGGAGTCCAAGTTTAAAAAAAAAAACCCACACACTTTTCCCTGAACGTTCAGTTTTTATCACTGAAAACAAACTTCCACTCATTGTTTTCCCTGAGGTGGCAGACTTAGTTTGTTCCTTTTAAAGAAAATGTCAGTAAATACTCAAGTTGACACTATCACAGTATTTCCTCTTTCAAGTGAAAATGGGATTGGAGAACAAGGAAGCAGGCAGTTCATCTCCCATCATTTCCACTTGTGCTGCTCTTCCAGCACACCAGCACACTCCAGAAGAATGGCTCTACAGAGTTCCTATTTTCATGACAGATTTAGGAAGCTAATGTACCCAAGTTTGAGGCTTAATTGAATTAATACTTGTTTTTCTACATTAGCAAGGACATTCTTAATTGCAACTGATTTTGTTGTTGTTTGTTGTTGTAACTGCCCATGTTTGGAAGTGAAAAGGCAAAACCTAGCATAGCTTAGTGTTTTTGTGTGAATTGCCCCTAGTCCTAGTAAAATGACCCATTGTGGCTTTTGTGCTGTGTATGCAGATGTCGATTTCCAGAAAGGGCCAACAGTGACAGTCACTACCTCAGATTCTCTAAGAGCTCTAGAGAAAACTATGAGACTATGGATCTCCCTTCCTTCATGTCACCATTGTACTGTAGCTTTCCATCACTGCTTTTAAAGCCTTCCCCCAGACCCTGATATGCATAGAATTGAATCTTCCCATAACTACACAAACCTTCCAGCCTGAAAACTGTCAGAAGGGAATTCTGCTCATTGCTCTATTCCTGACAACTGGTGTTGTGTGATACATGGTAGGCCTTCTTTGTTTAATATTTGCCGAACAAATGAAAAGTTTGGGAGGAGAGCTAAACATGGGAAAGATGACAAGGTTCACTAAGAGGTGGCCACTCAGCTCTGAAGCCCATTTGTCCATTGTCCTGGTCCCTGTATGTGTAGGAATGGGTTATATCTCTTTTGAAACACTTTTACTTTCAAAGATAAGCAAAAGCTGCATTTACGGAGCCCCCTCTGCAGGGAGTATTGGCAGAGGTCCTCAAATTGCCCACTAAATGGGAGCTCAGTTGGAAACATGAAAATCCCACTCTTTTTCTTGCAAAGGCCATTTCACTTTTCATTTTAAGATACTTACTATGCTGGTCTAATGAGGTCTATTGACAGAGGAAATGGCACTAGCAGGCCCCTCAGGGAGAGAAAGCTGTTCCTGAAGGGCAGGTTGTAGTGAACAGGAATGAGGCATAGCTCTTCTGAGACACTTGTATAGAAAGCCTTGCATGAGAGTCCCAACTAAAAACAAATCTTACATTTGAAGGGAAGTTCACAGACACCATAGAAGAAAGAGAAGTTATACACAAGAGAGACAGTAATCCACAGGAAGTTCTTCTCTTGTGTTTAGTGGAACCCACCATGGGAATAGGTGCAGTGACCACAAGAAAGACTGTTCGACAACAGTCACTGTGGCATAGCATGACATGTGGCTAGTAGTTCAATAAAACAAGTAAATTAATGAATAAACTAGTGAATGCCAAGAGCCATATAACTAACTCCAAGAACACACGTTACTATATCAGGCACCTGCTCTCTATGTACACCCTCTTTACTTTCTTGAGTTTGACTACACTACCTTCCTTGTGAACCTTGCTCTTACCCTATAGACTTTGGTCTGTCCATGCCAAGTCAGACTCCTCATCCTTGCCCTGTCCAGGTCCTGATTCCATTTACCATGGAAGACATGAACTTAGATAAATCCTCTCCATCTTATACCATGAAATAGAGATTAAGGGGACTGGCAAGATGACTTAATGGTTAAAGGTATTCACCAACCAAGCCTGAAAATCCAACTTCAGAACCCAGAACCCACATAGTGGAAATCAAAAATCAATCTCTGAAAATTATTAATAATTAATTAAAAAGAGAACAACATTGATAGTGGCTATTCAGAGAGGCTGACCTGTCTGTCCCCTAGGCCATTTGGAGTTTCAAGTAAAGATTTTTTTTTTTGTTGTTGGTGCTTGTTTAAATGATATGTTTGGTGAGAATATGCATGACAAAATTCACAGGCAAGCCTGAGATCTCAGATGATCTGACAGAGAAAGAAGGGGCACTGAGATGGTATCTTGCTATACCATAAGTACATGTGCAGGTCCTGGAAGGGTTTGGGCCTCACATCTTGCTGCTCTGAGCATAATTGCTTATTTATTATTTATCACCATTGGTGACTAGAATGGGAGAAGAAACCTTACTGCTGTCACTCACATTGCAAGGGCTCTTCAGCAGCAACTCATACTGAAACAATATACAACTTCTTATTTCTGTATGTGTCTGTGCAGTTAACTTTCAAATAGAAAGTAGATGGCTACTACCAAGGTAGGCATGCCTCTATTGCAGCATTAGAGTTATATTGCAATGTTGGTTGCTGTTGTGGTTCATAGGCATCACAGCTGGGTAGGACTGTTGGTTGCCTCCTTTGGAAGTTTCCATGGTACCTTCACCGACAGTAATTAAACAAAAAGAGGTAACAAATGTGCAAGGAGGGTGCATGGGGGAGGTTTGGAGGGAAGAAAGGGAAGGTGAAATGGTGACATTATATTATAATTTTAAAAAGTTAAATTATTTAAAAATGTGAATTCAAAAAAAAAAAAAAAAAAAAGGCCGGGCATGGTGGCACACACCTTTAATCCCAGCACTCGGGAGGCAGAGGCAGGTGGATTTCTGAGTTCGAGGCCAGCCTTGTCTACAAAGTGAGTTCCAGGGCAGACAGGGCTATACAGAGAAACCCTGTCTCGAAAAACCAAAAAGAAAAAAAAAGTGAATTCAATAATTTTGGAGTGAGAATTCAATAATTTTGGAGTGAGAAAGCTGTCCAAATTGTATTCTACCACTAATTTTTCCTGCAAGCTCATTAAAGCTATAAAAAAAGCTATGATTCAGTGGGACTCTAGCAGGTGAAGATATCAAAATGCGGAGAGGCCACAGGTTAAAAAGAAACACAAAACAGATGGGGTTGTCTGTGCAACACTGTATGGTTTTGGTTTTTTGTTTGTTTGTTTGTTTGTTTGTTTGTTTTATTTTTGTTTTTGTTTTATCTCTGCTCTGCAAAACTGATTCTTCACTCCTTGGTCCTGACAGTTGATTCTGACTTCTCCACAAAGTCCCCAAAAGTCTAAGGGCCATTGTAAAAGTAGAGGATCTAGGACTGGGGCTGTTATGTCTGTGAACAAGGGGAAGAATGGAAGTGGGAGGAGAGATATTAAGTTTGATTTGTGTTCCCTGACTGTGTTAGGTCAAACTTTGATTGACTACATAATGTCCCTTTCCTTCACAGTTGTTAGGTATTGTTCTATGAAATATGCCATATAGATCACTAATAGTATCTGATGCCTATTCAGTGGGGATTCTCATGAGGAACAGAAATTTTTGAGACGCAACAGTACTTATTTAAAACACATTTACATTTTAGTGATTGACAGCATACATACTGAGCAGTTTCCAGATTTTTAGGATGCTAGGATGCAGGATTGTAAGAGCAAAAACACAATGAAGAGCATTAAGAATACTGAATTGACCTGGAATCTTCGGGAACTCTCTAAAGTTTCAATAAGACTATAGTTATTAATGTCCCCCAGCAACTAATGCTGGAGTTTCTGATATCAGCTATCATGCATTAGAAAACAATACAAAGTAAACTTCAGTTTTAGTTGTTTTAATAAGAGAAATTCACTTCAATGGGAAATACTTTGGTTTTCCTCCCACAGTGGAAGTTTTCAGCAAATTTGATCTCTTTTTTTGTGGTTACCCAGGTATCAAGGTCCAAGAAACACTGCACAGTTAAGTGATGGAATCATGTCAGCAAGACAAACAGAGACACAATCAACTGGGTTCTCAGCTTCTACAGATCTCACTAGTGCCCAAGAAGATTAAAATACTAGTAGCTACTCATTTGTACATCCTTCCACACAGTCAAAGATAGTGTAGTTCCATAGTATATATTTAATAGGGACCAAAGATCACTGATTCACTAACTTACTAATTTATTAACCATTTTCTGAAGCTGACTCTGTGATACTCTGGGGCTACAGAAGGAGAAAGTACATTGTTGCACATTAAATACATACAGGAGAAAGACTAATACATGAAGATGATGATATTCAGGATTGAAGCGTGCAAATGAAAGTGAGCAAATATAGAATACTATGAGATGACATGACAAACACTGGAAACACAGCAAATTACAGAAACATATATCACTACTTCGATATCAAACATAAAGATCAAACAAATGAAGTACATTTTTCCATGAAAAAATGGGGAATTCTAATCAAGAAGGCATTTATAGGTTATGATTTTAGTCATGATCTGTCATATTTCCCTTTCTCCCTCCCTGTCTATTGTGGTTTAGGTATGAAATCATCTCCCAAAGGCATATGTATTCAAGTCTTTGTCTGCAACTGGTCGCCTTGTTGTGAGGATGCTGAATCATGAGGGCCCTTAATTCATTAATGGACTATTTGCAGGTGATAACTGTTTAGCAGGAGTAAGTCATTAGAAGGATATCATTGAAGAGTATATCCTGCCCTGATCCTTCCTGTTTGTTCTTTCCTGCTTAGTTGCCAGAGGTTACAAGCTTTCCTTTGCCATGATATACTGCCTTCACAGAGGCTCAGAAACACAACCAGGTGACCATGGACTGAAATTCCTGATATACTGAGTCACTATAAATTGTCCCATGATTGTGATCTTCTACTATGAAAAGGAGTTAAAACAAACTGCTATTGACTGTATATGGGATATAGCTTAGATAAAGCCCATCTAAGGTCATGGGGGAAAAAAACCAATCACATTACCCAAATAAGTCTTTGTTCAACCTACTATATGCTTGTATTTTAATGCTTCCAGTATCACAGAGGAGAAAAGAAATCTATCATAGATTTGAGGTTCAAGGATGTTGTATAATTGCTAATGAAAAATCACTAGGCTGAAACTTTTAAATAAGTAACTTTATGCTGAAAATGACAAAGGAATGCATAATTCAGGAAATGGGCAAGTTATTGAATCAGATACTAAAAAATAGTTGAAATTAGAAATTATCCATCTCTGTGTGTGTGTGTGTGTGTGTGTGTGTGAAAGTGTGTGTATTCATGTGAGTTTGTAATGTGTGTGTGCGTGTGTTTGTGTGCATCCCTTTAGAGATGAAAATAAAACTCAATATTAAAAATGTACAAGTTAGAAATAAGTAAAGATAAAATTACTAAGTTGGGGGATAATATTTACAAATTAATCTAGAATAAGTACATAAAAGATATTAATGCACACGAATAAAATCATAAAAGAGCAGCTCTAAGACCTAAAGAATTTATATGCACTAAGGAAATATTGGAAAAATTATTAGTGGAAAATTCCAAATTAAATATTATAGACATACAATAGATTAATTACATGGATAATAATATGTAAATTGTTGGAAAACAAGTAATAAACTGATAGAAAAGAATAGAAATCATAAAATACGTATCTTCACAATTTGGGATAGGCAATAGGTCTTAGGAAAAAAATCTTAGAAAGCAGTAGCACAGCAGGGTGGTGGCTCACACCTTTAATGCTAGCACTCAGAGAGCAGAGGAACATGGATTTCTGAGTTCGAAGCCAGTCTGGTCTACAGAGCGAATATCAGGACAGTCAGGGCTACACACAGAGAAACCCTATCTCGAAAAAAACAAAGAGGAAAGAGAAAGAAGAGGAGGAGATGAGAGGAAGAGGAGGAGGGGAAGGAGGAGGGGAAGGAAGAGGAGGAGGGAGAGGAGGAGGGAGAGGAGGAGGATACGGCATTATTATAGTCTGGACTATGATGAAATTCCCTTCATTTATAAAGAATTAAGAAAATGGTAAATCAATAAACAAAGCAGCTCATATATTTGTAGCAAATCATAAAGAATTTTAATCTAATATGACAATTTGTAATTTCCTGCCACTCAATATTAAAAATCCCTTTTTACAAGAATAGAAAAAGAAGTTAGGGATTTTACTCTGTATGCTATTTTAATAGTCTCCTTTATTGCCACTATGAGGAAAACAAGTAGTGATGCAAACAAAAAACTAGATAATATATTTTAGACCTAAAAAATGAATGAAAAACAAGATAAAATTTTATGGATATACTTCTAAATACATACCATAACCATCTGGGAAATGTGATTACCTGTGATTTTCTTTTTAATAATTTTATATTATTTTTCCTCTTTTTATTGTAAATTTTATTCATTTAAATTTCAAATGTTATCCCCTTTCCTGGTTTCCCCTCTTCAAACTCCCTATCCCATCTGCACTCCTGCTGCTTCTACAGGGCTGCTCCCACACACACTCCCACCTCACAGCCCTGGCATTCTCATACACTGGGGCATCTAGACTTCACAGGACCAAGGGCCTCTCCCCCCACTGATGCCAGATAAGTTCATCCTCTGTTACATATGCAGTTGGAGCCATGGATTCCTCCATGTGTACTCTTTGGTTACTGGTTTAGTCTCTTGGAGCTCTGGGGAGTCTGGTTGGTTGATATTGTTGTTTTTCCTATGGGGCTGCAAAACCCTTCAGCTCCTTCAGTCCTTTCCCTAACTCCTCCATTGGTGTCCCCATGCTGAATCCAATGGTTGGCTGCCAGCATCCACATCTGTATTTGTCAGGATCTAGCATCAGCAATAGCATCTGATTTGGTGTCTGTATATGGGATGGATGTATCTGGATGGCCTTTCCTATGCTCTTTGCTCCACATTTTGTCCCCATATTTCCTTTAAACAGGAGCAATTCTGGATTAAAAATCTGGAGATGAGTGGGTGGCCCCCTTCTCCAACTAGAGGCCTTGCCAAAATTCTGGATATGGTCTCTACAGGTTCTCCCTCCCCTTTGTTGGGCATTTCAGCTAATCTCATCCCTTTTGAGTCCTAGGAGGCTCTTGCTTTCCTGGCATCTGGGACTTTCTGGTGGCTATCCCCAGTTCCTCATCCCCCACTGCTACATACCTTTGTTCAATTTCCTGACCCTATGTATATCATCCCCTTCTCAGGTGGCAGCAGATGCTAGCAAGAATGTAGAGAAAGAGGAACACTCTTCCATTGTTAGTGGGATTACAAGCTGGTACAATCACTCTGGAAATCAGTCTGGTGGTTGCTCAGAAAACTGGTCAAAGTATTACTGGATGACACAGCTATTCAAATCCTGAGCATATGCCCAGGAGATGCTCCAACATATAACAAGGTCACATGTTCCACTATGTTCATAGTTTTTAATAGCTGATTAGTATTCCATTGTGTAACTGTACCACATTTCCTGTATCCATTCCTCTGTTGAGGGACATCTTGGCTGTTTCCAGCTTCTGGCTATTATAAGGTTTCTTTGAACATAGTGGATCATGTGTCCTTATTACATGTTAGAGCATCATCTGGGTCCTCAGGTAGTGTACTATGTCCAATTTTCTGAGGAACCGCCAGACTGATTTCCAGAGTGATTGTACCAGCTTGCAATCCCACCAGCAATGGAGGAGTGTTCCTCTTTCTCCACATCCTCGCCAGCATCTACTGTCACCTGAATTTCTGATCTTAGCCATTTTTACTGGTGTGAGGTGGGGTCTCAGGGTTGTTTTGACTTGAATTTCCTTGATGACTAAGGATGCTGAACGTTTCTTTACGTGCTTCTTGACCATTCAAGTCTCCTCAATTGAGAATTCATCGTTTAGCTCTGTTCCCCATATTTTTTTAGAGTTTTATTAGGTATTTTCTTCATTTACATTTCCAATGCTATCCCAAAAGCCCCCCATACCCTCCCTCCAACTCGCCTACCCACCCACTCCCACTTCTTGGCCCTGGCGATCCTCTGAACTGAGGCATATAAAGTTTGCAAGACCAATGAGTCTCTCTTTCCAATGATGGCCGAATGTTCCACAATTGGGTTGCAGACCCCTTTAGCTCCTTGGGTACTTTCTCTAGCTCCTCCATTGGAGGCCCTGTGATCCATCCTATAGCTGACTATGAACATCTACTTCTGTGTTTGCTAGGCCCCGGCATAGCCTCACAAGAGACAGCTATATCTGGGTCCTTTCAGCAAAATCTTGCTAGTGTATGCAATGGTGCCAGCGTTTGTAGGCTGATTATGGGATGGATCCCCAGGTATGGCAGTCTCTAGACGGTCCATCCTTTCATGTCAGTACCAAACTTTGTCTCTGTAACTCCTTCAATGGGTGTTTTGTTCAAAACTCTAAGAAGGGGCAAAGTGTCCACATTCATTCTTTTTTTTTCTTATTTTTTATTACTTATTTTCCTCATTTACATTTCCAATGCTATCCCAAAAGCCTCCCACACCCTCGCCCCCCCCCCCCCACTCCCCTATTCACCCATTCCCATTTTTTGGCCCTAAAGTTTGCCTGTCCAGTGGGCCTCTCTTTCCAGTGATAGCCGACTAGGCCATCTTTTGATACATATGCAGCTAGAGTCAAGAGCTCTGGGGTACTGGTTAGTTCATAATGTTGCACCTACAGGGTTGCAGATCTCTTTAGCTCCTTGGATACTTTCTCTAGCTCCTCCATTGGGGGCCCTGTGATCCATCCAATAGTTGACTGTGAGCATCCACTTATGTGTTTGTTAGGCCCCGGCCTAGTCTCACAAGAGACAGCTATATCACGGTCCTTGCACCAAACGCTTGCTAGTGTATGAAATGGTGTCATTGTTTGGAGGCTAATTATGGGATGGATCCCTGGATATGGCACTCTCTTGATGGTCCAACCTTTTGTCTCAGCTCCAAACTTTGTCTCTGTAACTCCTTCCATGGGTGATTGTTTCCAATTCTAAGAAGGGGCAAAGTGTCCACACTTTGGTCTTCGTTCTCATTCAGTTTCATGTGTTTTGCAAATTGTACCTTATATCTCACTATACTAAGTTTCTGGGCTAATATCCACTTATCAGTGAGTACATATTATTTGAGTTCTTTTGTGATTGTGTTACCTCACTCAGGATGATGACTTCCAGGACCAACCATTTGCCTAGGAATTTCATAAATTCATTCTTTTTAATAGCTGAGTAGTACTCCATTGTGCAAATGTACCACATTTTCTGTATCCATTCCTCTGTTGAGGGGCATCTGGGTTCTTTCCAGCTTTTGGCTATTGTAAATAAGGCTTCTATGAACATAGTGGAGCATGTGTCCTTCTTACTGGTTGGAGCATCTTCTGGATATATGCCCAGGAAAGGTATTGCGGGATCCTCCGGTAGTACTATGTCCAATTTTCTGAGGAACCGCCAGACTGATTTCCAGAGTGGTTGTACAAGCTTGCAATCCCACCAACAATGAAGGAGTGTTCTTCTTTCTCCACATCATCGCTAGCATCTGCTGTCACCTGAATTTTTGATCTTCATTCTGGAGGGCATCATCCTGAGTGAGGTAACCCTATCACAAAGGAACTCACATGATATGTACTCACTGCTAAGTGCTCTCCAATTTTAATAGTGATATTTGCTTCTCTGGAGTCCAACTTTAGCTCTTTGCATATATATTTGATATTAGCCTTCTATCAGATGTAGAATTGGTAAAGATATTTTCCCAATCTGTTGGTTGCTGTTTTGTCCTATTGACAGTGTCCTTTGCCTTACAGAAGATTTGCAATTTAATGAAGTTCCATTTGTCAATTCTTATTTTTATAGCATTAGCTATTCGTGTTCTTTTCAGGAACTTTCCCCCTGTGCCCATGTGCCCATGTGCCCAAGGCTTTTCCCCACTTTCTCTTCTATTAGATCCAGTGCATCTGCTTTTATGTGGAGGTCCTTGATCCATTTGGACTTGAGGTTTGGAAACAGAAAGAACACAACCCAATTTGTTCTATGGAGCTAAAGTTACACTGATATGAAAACTACATAAAGACCCAACAAAGAAAGAGAACTTTAGATGAATTTCCCTTATGAATATTGATGCAAAATAGGCAATAAAATTCTCACAAACTGAATCCAAGAACACATCAAAGTGATAATCAATCATGATCAAGTAAGCTTCATCTTAGGAATGCAGGGATGGTTCAATATACAGAAATCCATCAATGTAATCGAGTACATAAGCTAAAAAACAAAAACAAACAAACAAACAAACAAAAAACACATGAACATTCATTAGATGCTGAAAAAGCATTTGAAAAAATCCAATATCCCTTCATGTTAAAAGTCTTGGAAAGATCAGGAATTCAAGGCCCATACGTAAACTTAGTAAAAGCAATATAAAAGCAATATAGAGCAAACCTGTAGCCAACATCAGACTAAATGGAGATAAACTTGAGGCAATCCCACTAAAATCAGGGACGAGATAAGGCTGCCCACTCTCTCCATATCTATTTAATACAGTACTTGAAGTTCTATTCAGAGCAATTCAACAACAAAAGGAGGTCAAAGGAATACAAACTGGAATGCAAGAAGTCAAAAAAATCATTATTTGCAAATTATATGATAGTATACTTAAATGACCACAAAAATTCCACCAGAGAACTTCTACAGCTGATAAAGAACTTCAGCAAAATGGCTGGATATAAAATTAACTCAAATCCTTAGTCTTCCTGTACTCAAAGGATAAATGGGCTGAGAAAGAAATTAGGGAAATGACATCCTTCACAATAGTCACAAATAATATAAAATATCTTGATGTGACTCTAACCAAACAAGTGAAAGATCTGTATGACGAGAACTTCAAGTCTCTGCAGAAAGAAATCGAAGAAGACCCCAGAAGAGGGAAAGATCATGGATTGGCAGGATTAATATAGTAAAAATGGCCACCTTGCCAAAAGCAATCTACAGACTCAGTGCAATCCCTATCAAATTTTCAACTGAATTCTTCATAAAGTTAGAAAGGGCAATTTGCAAATTCATTTGGAATAACAAAAACCCAGGACAGTGAAAACTATTTTCAACAATAAAAGATCTTCTGGGTGAACCACCATCCCTGACCTCAAGCTGTATTACAGAGCAATAGTGATAAAAACAAAACAAAACTGCACAGTATTGATACAGAGACAGGCAGGTAGATGAAGGGAATAGAATTGAAGACCAAGAAATGAACCCATACACCTATGGTCACTTGATTTTGACAAACTAGCTAAAACCATCCAGTGGAAAAAAAGACAGCATTTTCAACAAATGGTGCTGGTTCAACTGGCAGTTAGCATGCAGAAGAATGCAAATTGATCAATTCTTATCTTCCTGTACAAAGCTCAAGTCCAGGTGGATCAAGGACCTCCACATAAAACCAGATACACTGAATCTAAAAGAAGAGAAAGTGGGGGAAAACCTCGAACACATGGGCACAAGTGGAAAGTTCCTGAACAGAACACCAATGGCTTATGCTCTAAGATCAAGTATTGACAAATGGGACATCATAAAATTGCAAAGCTTCTGTAAGGCAAAGGAAACTGTCAAAAGAACAAAACGGCAACCAACACATTGGGAAAAGATCTTTGCCAATCCTAAATATGATAGAGGGCTAATATCTGATATATACAAAGAACTCAAGAAGTTAGATCCTGGGCAGATGTCATACACACCCTAAGAGAACACAATTGCCTTCTGTCTTAGTCAGGGTTTCTATTCCTACACAAACATCATGATCAAGAAGCAAGTTGGGGAGGAAACAGTTTATTTGGCTTACCCTTCCACATTGCTGTTCACCACCAAGGAAGTCAGGACTGGAACTCAAGCAGGTCAGGAAGCAGGAGCTGATGCAGAGGCCATGGAGGGATGTTCTTTACTGGTTTGCCCTCCCTGGCTTGCTCAGCCTGCTCTCTTATAGAACCAAGACTACCAGCCCAGAGATGGTCCCACCTACAAGCAGCCTTTCCCCCTTGATCACTAATTGAGAAAATGCCTTACAGTTGTATCACATGGAGGCATTTCCTCAACTGAAGCTCCTTTCTCTGTGATAACTCCAGCTGTGTCAAGTTGACACACAAAACCAGCCAGTACACCTTCCTAGGCTACTACACCAAAAAAAAAAAAAAAAAAAAAAAAAAAAAAACAAAAAAACAAACAAAAAAAAAAACCTCTCAATAACCATAGATGGAGAAACCAAGATATTCTATGTGAGAAACAAATTTACACAATATCTTTCCATAAATCCAGCCCTACAAAGAATAATAGATGGAAAACAACAATACAAGGAGGAAAACTACTAGAAAAAGCAAGAAAGTAATCTTCTTTAAACAAACCCAAAAGAAGGTAAACACACAAACATGAAAATAACATCAAAAACAACAAGAAGCAACAATCACTATTCTTAACATCAATGGACTCGATTCCCCAATAAAAAGACATAGACTAACAGACTGGATACATAAACAGGACCCAGAAATTTGCTGCATACAGGAAACAAACCTAAGTGAAAAAGACAGACACTACTTCAGAGTAATAGGCTGGAAAAAAATTTGAAGCAAATGGTCCCAAGAAACAACCTGGAATAGCCATTCTAATATCAAATAAAATCGACTTTCAAGCAAAAGTTATAAAAGGTATGAAGGGCACTTCATACACAAAGGAAAAATCTACCAGGATGAACTCTCAATTCTGAACATCTATGCTCCAAATGCAAGGGCACCCACATTTAAAAAAAAAGAAAAACTTTACTAAAGCTCAAAGCACACACTGTGCCTCACACAATAATATTGGGAGAATTCAACACCCCATCTCATCTATGGACAGATCATGGAAACACAAAGTAAACAGAGACACAGTGAAACTAACAGAAGTTATGGACCAAATGGATTTAACATATATATAGAACATTTCATCCATATATATATATATATATATATATATATATATATATATATATATACCTTCTTCTCTGCACCTCATGGTGTCTTCTCCAAAATTGACCATATAATTTGTCACAAAACTGGCCTCAACAGATACAAGAAGATTGAAATTATCCCATGCACCCTATCATATCACCACAGAGTAAAGCTGGTCTTCAATAGCAACAAAAACAATAGAAATCTCACATATACATGAAAGCTAAACAATACTCTACTCAATGATAGCTTGGTCAAAGAAAAAAATAAAGAAAAAAAATAATGACTTTTTAGAATCTAATGAAAATGAAGGCACAATATAACCAAACTTATGGGACACCATGAAAGCAGTGCTCAGAGCTCTTATGCCTCCACAAAGAAACTGGAGAGAACATACACTAGAAGCTTGACAGCACACCTGAAAGCTCTAGAACAAAGAGAAGCAAATGCACACAAGAGGAACAGAGGGCAGGAAATAATCATACTCAGGGCTGAAATCAACCAAGTAGAAACAAAAACAACTATACAAAGAACTAACCAAACCAGGAGCTGGTTCTTTGAGAAAATCAACAAGATAGATAAACCCTTAGCCAGACTAACTAAAGGGCACAGGGACAGCATCCTAATTAACAAAATCAGAAATGAAAAAGGAGACATAACAACAGAACTTGAGGAAATCCAAAGCATCATCAGATCCTACTACAAACGGCTATACTCAACAAAACTGAAACTCTTGGATGAAATGGACAATTTTCTAGACAGATACCAGGTATCAAGGTTAAATCAGGATCAGATTAACGATCTAAACAGTCCCATATCCCCCAAAGAAATAGAAGCAATCATTAAAAGTCTCCCAACCGAAAAAAAAAAAAAAAAGCCCAGGACTAGATGGGTTTAGTGCAGAATTCTATCAGACCTTCAAAGAAGACCTAATACCAATAGTCTTCAAACTATTCCACAAAATAGCAGAAGGAACACTGTTCAATTCATTCTATGAAGCCACTCTTACACTGCATATTCTCCCTTCGAGGTGGAACAGTTTCTGTCTAATCAGAAACCTGTTACAATTTTCTCTCATAGAGGAGTTCATAAAAGATATATTTTTTACTTCTATCATGTTTAATGTTACAAATAGATTTTTAAAAGTGCTTATTAGTTTTAGATTCAGAAGATATCATGTACATTTAAGGGGGCATTTAGCTATTATAAATTATTTTGATGACATAAAGCATGTCAATGCTGAGTTGTATATTTCACACTTGATCTTAGCCAAAAGGCTGAGAAGCAATTGAGTTATATATTTTAAAATAAATTTTATTAGTTTAATAAAAAATATTTAGTTTAGAAAAATTTACAATTTATCCCTGAGACTGGATATATCACCTTTAATTTTTGATGCAATTTGCTTTCCAGTCTTACATTTGGTAAGGTAAGCATGAGATCACATATTGATGCTGAACTTCTACTAGCTTTAATCTCTAAACATAAGCAATCAGCAGAGCCTTTCTGCTGATCCATGTTGAAAATATATCATGAGTTAAAAATAAACGTTTGATGCATCATACTGAGATTTGGGGCTTTTTGTTACTGCAGCAAACACTAGCCTGCCATCTTTGAAATACTTCCCTTGGGAGTTCCTGAAAGAATCCTATCAAATTTGAGCTCTATTCCTGTTACAACTTTGTCATTGTGCAGTTTCTGAAGAATTAGGCTTGCTTTTCTTTGACCAGTCAATACAGAGAAGTCAGTGCATAGAAATAACCAGAGAAAATTAATAAGATCAAATGAACAAACAAACAAATAAATAGTCAATGATGTATTAAACCCAAGCCTTAGCCATTCTTAGGCATTTGAGTAAGGAGAAAAATAATCAACGTTTCTTCAAAGTTTGTGGCTCAGTGTTTAATCTTCTACCATTGTCTAAATGTCATTTGAGTCCAGCATGATCCTGAAAAACTTATCTGAGCTATAGGGTTTACACAGCTTTTTTTTTAATATATTTTTTTATTACGTATTTTCCTCAATTACATTTCCAATGCTATCCCAAAAGTCCCCCCCACCCCCCCCCCACCGACTCCCCTACCCACCCATTCCCATTTTTTGGCCCTGGCGTTCCCCTGTACTGGGGCATATAAAGTTTGCATGTCCAATGGGCCTCTCTTTCCAGTGATGGCCGACTAGGCCATCTTTTGATACATATGCAGCTAGAGTCAAGAGCTCCGGGGTACTGGTTAGTTCATAATGTTGTTGCACCTACAGGGTTGCAGATCTCTTTAGCTCCTTGGATACTTTCTCCAGCTCCTCCATTGGGGGCCCTGTGATCATGGCTCCAAGTATTCATGTATATCAGCTTAATCCCCATTATGAGGTATCAAGATGGTAAAAATCCAATCTAACTATAGTGCTTCAGGGAGAGGCCTTTATAGGATTCAACTAGTGTTATCTGTTTAGCAGGGTGGAAGATATAAATGCATGTACACCCTGTCTTGGAATATATAATGTTGCACAAAATACTGAAACTCTAACAAGAACACCATCATATATGCACATGAATCTCTTTTCTTTACAATATAACCCAGCCTTAGATAGTTCATTAGGGTAAGGCCTAGGGACTAAGTCACTTGGAAAATTTTGTGGCTAAAATCCATTTTATTACCTTTTCTCATTGCTGTTGCCAAAATTCTCAGTCAAAAGCAACTTAAGGAGAAAAGATTTTTGATATTTGTTTTTGGTTTCTGTTGTTTAGCTCACAGTTTGAGGATATAAACTCCACCCTGAAAGGGAAGGCATGTCAGCAGTGGTATGGGGTGGTGGTTACACGGCATCTGCACAGTTAACTCACTTCCTACTTCTTATTCAGTCCAGAATCCTGTCCCATGGGATGGTGCCACCCAAATTCAGAGTTAGTGTCCTCTTATTTGTTAAAAATTTCTGGAAATAGCCTCATACCCAGAGATATGGTTCCATAGTGATTCTAAATCTCATAAATTTGACAATGAAGACTATCATATCATCTGTCTTAGTTTCATTTCTGTTACTGTGACAAAATACCCAGACAATTTGCTGAAAGGACCCTGATATAGGTGTCTCATGTGAGGCTATGTACCTGGCAAATACAGAAATGGATGCTCACAGTCATCTATTGGATAGAAGACAGGGCCCCCAATGGAGGAGCTAGAGAAAGTACCCAAGGAGCTGAAGAGGTCTGCAACCCTATAGGAGGAACAACAATATGAACTACCCAGTACCCCCAGAGCTTGTGTCTCTAGCTGCATATGTAGCAGAAGACGGCCTAGTCGGCCATCAGGAAGAGAGGCCCATTGGCATTGCAAACTTTATATGCCTCGGTACAGGGGAATGCCAGGGCCAAGAAGTGGGAGAGGGTGGGTAGGGGACCAGGGAGGGGGGAGGGTATAGAGAACTTTCGTGTTAGCATTTGAAATGCAAATGAAGAAAATATCTAATAAAAAATTGAAAGAGAAAAAGAAAAAACGAACCAGCTTAAGGGAGAAAGGGGTTTGTTTAATATCAAATCTCCAATATTGCAGGTGAGCTACAGTGGGGGGGAACCTGAATTAACTAGTTATACCATATCCACAAAGTTGGAGGCAGAGACAAATCTATGTATGTTCACTTGATTATGTATGCTCACTCCAATTTCTCCACTCTTGTACAGTTCATGAAGCTCTGCCAACTGAGGGCTTGGTCTTTCTACCTCAATAACTTAAGACAAGTCCTTCCCCAGGCAGGCCCACAGGCGAAAACAACATAGATAATCCTTCACTGAGACTCTGTTCCAAGGAAAGTTCTATGTTTTGTCGAGTTGACAATTGAAGCTAACCATCACACCATTGAATAAATGGTGAATGAATAATTCTCTACATGAATAAATGTAGATCATGTAATACAGCAATGATAATTTATATTATCAGGGGATTCAGATACAGAAATAAGGAAATAGAATCAAATGGCCATCTCTTCATGGAGGTGTGGAGCAAGTTTCAGCGGAATTTGCCATGAATCTACCTAATGATGACAACAAAGATTTCATAAAATGACAGAGAAAGCCTTAGCTCAGGAACCAGGAAACTCAGTCTATTGCCCTAAGCTGTAGGAGGCACAAATGAGCATGTGCTTAAAGACAAGCCCTAAGGAACCTGGACTCTTAAACACATAGGTTTGTTCCTTCAAAGGAAGGACTGCATAATCTGCAATCCTCCCAGAAGGCTGGGAGTGGTGGACATGGTTAATAGCCTGGTAACCAGAGACCACACAGGAACCTTCCTCAGATGCTGATTGTAAGCTTGCTTTTCTTAATCAAGATATAGAACTCATCTTTATTGATGTTGTCACATGTACTTTACAAAGAGTTTCAGTGTAACCTTTATTTAGATTACTTACTTTATTATGAGCATGAGACTGAGTAAATTATCATCAGGAAAATGTTTACCAAGTTGTACTGTGTTTAAATATACCTAAGGTCAACTACTCAGGGTCAGACTCCTGACGTTTTAGCCAACACGGGCTACTTAACAATGTTGAACCAGACTGCCTTCTTGGCTCTTGCAGATTGTGATTCTGCTGGCCATGGTAGTCACAGGCACCCACTGAACAAAGTCTATCACTGATTTATGGTACAGTCTCACATAAGTTCACTAGCTTATCTGTTACCCCATCTTTTAGGTGAGAGAGTGGGCCTCAAGACTTTATCCTTTTATCTTATAGGAGCTAGAGGTTCATACAAATACATGATGTGCCACAGCTGAGCTTGCTAGAGTAGAGAGTTATAGAGAATTAGGTTGTGGAAGACAGAATAGAGACATGTGGAAGTTGTATTTGACAAGGACGTAGCCAATCTGTGCTTGACTGGAAAGGTCTGTCTAGTTTACATGTTATTGTTACTAGAGGTTTTTTATATTTGTTTCTTTGTCACTTGACAAAGTTAAGAATTCAATATATGCAAAATAGATATGTCTTCATATTTTCCAAATGTTAGATTTAAAGTCACCTGATAACATTACCTTTAACGTTTTGCACTTTATAGGAGAATTGCTGTAGTATCCAAAGCTTCAAAAGCATTTGTTGCCCTTATTTAGTCATTAAAAAACTCTCAGCCTTCCTGCATATTAAGGTCTTCTTTTTCTCAACACAAATGGCTAATTGCATTGAAATCCCAGAGGCAGAGCAAAGCAGAAGGGAAAGGGAGTGTAAAAGAAAATTGCTTTAAATGGACTAAATATACTTATGGAGGGGAAAAAGTAAATTTTTCTACAAGGCAAGTGCATCAATTAATCCTTTCAATGGGGAGATCTTACTTATGCTCTCGGCATTAGTCTGGAATATGTATTACAGAACTCTATTTACTCCTCTAATTAATATAAATGAGTGGTTACCATAGCAATTATTGCATTATATGATTCACATAACACTCTGGCTATGCTTAGAGCCAGGGTCAACATTTTAAATCACTCTTGACTCGTCATGACTCAAATGTTCCTTTCTAGATATTCCAATGTATGAAGGTTGAGCCTTTATTAGCAATAATGGAATGTAGAATTAATGCAGCACATTATATCTTCTGAGTACTTTAACTATATTAACCAGATAAACTCTACAGCATGCCTTTTTAGAGTGTATCTCTCAAGCCTTTTATATGGTTAATCAGAATGGAGGCTTGCAAGAGTATTCCCTGAGAGATAAGTGCCATTCTTTTTAGATTTAGAAGTCTAGGTACATTCTGTATTCAGAAAATAATAAATGTTTTCAGTAATCTACTACCCTAGACTCTTATAATCTTCCCATATCTTCTTCCACAATGATCTCTTATCTTTGAAAGAGGGTTGCAGCACATATTCTCTATTTAGGGCTGAGTATACTATAGTCTCTCATTCTCAAAACGTTGGCTTTCTCTAAGTAAAAATGTAATAGTGCTTGCACTTAATTACTATATGCTAAGCACCCAAAGAACTGAGAAATAGTTATAGTAATGGGAATTGAAAAGAAGCATTTTATATATTCTAGTGTCAGAGCTTGTAATAACAGAATCCCAGTAACAATAGCATGAGATGGGGTAGATGATGAAGCAGACATAAATTCTGATTTGGGTTTGGTAATAACTTCTTTTTTTGTTTGTTTGTTTTCTTTCTCCCCCGCCCCTCTTTGAGACAGCATCTTGCAAACTTGTAATTTCTTTTGCCTTTGTCCTCTGAGTGTAGGGACCACAGGTATGAAGCACCATTCTGGGCAGTTTATTGTTACTTATTTTTTAATCAGAAATGAGCAATGTTTATAGAAATAAAATATACATCAAAAAAGAGAAATCCATTGTACAAAATGTTATTAGTTATGTTGTTATATTATATAATTCTATTTATTATATTAATAATTTTATTATTATAGGAATGGCTTAAGAATTACTTTTCATATCAAACTGAAACTCACAGTTGTCTTTTTTTATAGCCCTGAGGAAGATTCATGGGTATGTTAGAAGCTTGGAACATTCTGCAACTATCACCAACGTATATACAGTGGGTATGCTGAGTAAGTGCTGGATTCATGGAATGTAACCAAGGATCCAAGTTCAGCATTCAAGGACCTGTGCTTTGCCTAATGCTCTGTGGTCATTGTTGTAAAATTTTTAATAATTTTTCTTCCTATTTGCATTTTATAAGTCAAATTAGGTAGAATGATAGCTATGTGACATCAACTCCAAGCACTTCTGCCACAATTCCCTAAAATGCTACCCATGCCTCTGACTCTAGTACTCCAGGCATCATCTGGCCTTTTCCTGCAACCATCACTATGACCATTAGTGGTCCTTCCTATCTAGTAAGGGCCCAAGCATCTGAGTCAGGTACTGTAGAAGATCAGGGAGAAAACATAGAATTATAGCCCATCCGCATTTACGCAGCAATCAGTCTCTGATCCCCTGTGATTCGGGTATTAGGGGTGTCTTGTAGTGAATATTTCCATCCATGGAGATCTGCAGTATGCCATAAAAGGAAGTGGCTGGATAGGGAGAAACAGATGATATAAGCTGGGATATACTGTTTATGTTTTAGAGCTTGTGAAAAGAAAGCTAGCATCCAGGAGGCATCATGGGGTCCTCTGGACCTCTTTGAGGGTTTGTACTTATTTTCAAAGTTTTTGATTATGTCATTAAAAGCACATGAAGATACATCACAAAGAAAAAAAAGTTACGCTCCTATAATTTCAAAATCACTTTCCCACTCACATTCAACAAGCCTATGTTTTCGTATTAAATAAAAAATATTATTATTGTTATTGTTAAACTATTATAATTATCTTGTGTGCATAATGGAGAGGTCACATGATAGACCAAAATAACAACTTTGTGAAATGCACTCCTTCTACCTTTATGTGAGTTCTAGGGATCAAACGTAGGTTGTCAAGCTTTTTGAGTGACAAGTGCCTTAATTCTCTGAGCCCTCTGAGCTATCTTAAGAGCCTGTTTTCATTTAGCATTGTGTTTTGAAAACTGTGCATCCAACTTTGAACTCAGCAAAGACTTGCTATGAATGGCAGCATTAATATATTTAACCATTGTTCTACCTAGGCATTGTGCTAAGTTTATACACATTAGTTTAGCTTATGTATATTACAATAGCTTTATGTAATGAATACTACTTCTTCCTCTCTATTGTAAAAGATTTGCATCTATACTTAGAATGCTTATTCTTATGTGCCCCCGTTTTGTCATCTGTAAAATCAAAAAATTAAGTTTGGGTGCCTCAGTAGAGATCCTACCATCCTCTGCCATATTAGTTTGAATTGCATAAAATAATTAAGTATTTTTAATTTTGTAGAATTTTTCTTAAATCGGCCTTACTTTTAGAAGTGTGGGGACAATTTAATGACATAATGAAGGAGACAAGTGGTTAGTGCATAATAAGCACTCGTTTCATATGCATTACACTTGATTTTATTTTTATTTAATCTTTACTTATTTATTTTACATCCCCTTCACTGCACCCCTCCTGGTCACTCCCTTCCACAATCCTTCACCCATCCCCTTCTCCTCTGAGCAGGTGGGGGCCCCTGAGTATCTCCCCCACCCTGTCACTTCAAGTCTCTGTGAGCCTTATACTTAATTTTATAAATAACAATAATCTTCATAGTACTACTGAAAGAATTTTTATTTTACAGGTTAAAAAAATAGGGATTTCTAGAGAAACCAGATGAGACAGCCAGAAAGATTAGGTCTAAGATGGAATCTCAGGTCTATTGAGCCTGAATGTGCTGATTGGAAAAGCAATAAACTGTTCTCATATTGGTATACCCTTGATTTAGAAAAGTATGACTTCACCTGCAGTCCAGACAGGTCTCTGTCAAACTCTCAGCTTGGACCCCTCCTGGATGCTGGCATCATAACACAGAGCAGCACTGCTTTCCCTTCCACCCTTTCTAAAAGAAAGAAAGAAAGAAAGAAAGAAAGAGAGAGAGAGAGAGAGAGAGAGAGAGAGAGAGAGAGAGAGAAAGAAAGAAAGAAAGAAAGAAAGAAAGAAAGAAAGAAAGAAAGAAAGAAAGAAAGAAAGAAAGAAAGAAAGAACTTTACTCACCTGGAAATGTGGTACATTTGCATGCATGACAAATAGGAAGGCAGCCTGCCAAGAAGATACTGTCTAAAGAGAATGAATGTGTTTCCTTATTTAGATCGTTTTCCAAGGTCAGACACATCTCAAGATCTGTCCTGTTAGCTTCTTTCTTGGAGAACTCATCAGGATTATAACTGCAATTGATTTCCTTTTATTAGCTGAGGATGAACTGCAAAAGGGTAAAGGTTCATTATGAATAAATCCTCAAAAGTTCGGAAAGCTCCCAAGACTCCTGCTGAACTTTCTTAATCTCTCTGCTGCTCTGAGTTCTGTGTAATTATCCATATTTGTGAAGGGTAAACTGTTCTTGCCTTCTTCATCTCTGTCACTTCAGATTGCCAGTAAGTCCCAGAAGTACCACTGCTCTTCTCTGAGAGGCCTGCAATTCTTCCTCCTGAGCCCACACAAGGTCAGCCTTGCCTGAGAAGAAACAGCTTTCCCCAAGGATCTCAGACCTAACAAAATGCATTCCATTTAAATCACAGAACCCATAGTCAGGGGCCAAGAGTAAGAAATCAGAAATTAAGAACATCTTAAAAATGAAATGCCCTTTGAAAATAAATGTGTTACTAAATCTTCACAGTGAGATCTTAGAAAATGTCCTCACTTATTTTGCTCAGAGAAGAGAGTATGTCATAGGTCTATGCTGTGTCCTATGACAACAGCACCCCTTTGAGAAAAAGAAAGGCAGATAAAAAAGCCTAGAAAGGGTTTGTATCTTCTTGTTCATCCATAGAAAGCAGTGATCATGTTTAGAACACCAAGTCTGCACTCTGAGAATCAGAGGCTCTAAGATAATGTCCTGGATTTGCCCTTCATCCCCAGGGTCAAATTGCAACAGTTATTCTTCGTTTGTCTCAGTGTCTCTATCAGGGCAAAAGGAATTTATATAAGATCACTAAGGAGTCCTTCAGTTTCAACATCCTGCCTAAAAATTGTGGGTGGTGGTCAATTATACTACCTATACAGTTATAGAATTACATAGTTATAGCACCTATTAAGGTGTAAAACTATTTAGAAGCTATATGTACTCAAGTCAGGTTTCTTAAACTCTTTCCTTGTGCTTTTATTTTTGCATTTTAAGCTGATGACACTATTTCAATAAGGCTTTTCTCCCATGTAAGGTTGTTGTAAAAATTAAGTGAGCTAATTCATATAACACTATACAAGTTTGACATATTGCAGGGTTTTAAATGTTATATATCACCATATACTTGATATTATGTTAGGAATCTTTCACAAATTTAGATGATCCATGTCATTTCTCCAATGGCAAAATCATGGTTCAAATGAATTGTGTGCAGATGGAGTTAAAGGATGCTTGTTGAGTGATAGATAATAGTAGTGGTAAAAATTGAGTATTTTATATTAAACTGATCATCATTAACATAGTAGTTATCATGATTTTATCATTTAATCTATCAACAAAGGCAGATTTTCATGCAAATTGATGGATTCACAAAAGTAATTCTGAGGGCCTAAAGTCAAAAACTTATATTCCTATGATGTCCTAACTGATTCCAAATGTCACAAACACTGGAGTTATTAAATATAGATTAAGGGTAGAGAAACAGTGTTGTAAGAGGGCAAGAGCGTGCAGAGGTTCTTTCACCTTGTATTTTTGCTGAGAACATTTCAGGTTTAACTAGAAATTGATATTGATGAATAATCCTGTGGAAAATTCCAAAGTCCTTCCTAAAAAAGTGAGGTCAATATGCTCCAGTTAACTTAGCATAGCCTCTGTTAAGCTTCCCACTTGTGGAAAACTCCTCCTCCATCTTAGTTTCTGTTAAACTCTCTTAGTGTGCAGACATCCCCCTGTCACCAACAACTTAACTTAGCTTCTGTTAAACTGCTTGCTTGCACAAAACCTTCCCCTGAAGCTGCTGAGCAAGATAACAGGATGTGCTTTTTGACTTTAAAAGGGTCTTGATCTAAATGACCAGGGCTATGCTTGGGTCCTGAATACCTAAGTTTAGTCTGGGACAACTGAAATAAAGACTTTCATTTGACTATAAACTGTGTCTTCAGTGATCATTTCTAGTGGGCTCCCCATAACAGAGTGATCCTCATCTGTTACCCATTATTCTAGCTAGAGAGTGAACATAGGGCACCCTTTCTTATATATTGCTTGAATCATTTAAGTTAGGCCTTAATAAAAGCTTGAGGATTGCAATATAAAACAAATACCTGTCTTATAAGTTCTGTTTTATTTTTCTTTATTTTATTATTTATTTGAAATTTCCATACAGTATATTGTGATCATATTGCCTTCCTACATTAATTCCTCCCAAATCTAGTATTCTTTTCCTATCCACCCATGATTTTTAACACATCAAGTAAAGTTTGTGCTGCTTGTATACTCACTCTTGAAGTGTGGCCTTCCATTGGAGTGTTGGCTGTATACATAAGGCAACACTTATGAAGAAAATAGGTTCTCCCTCTCTCAGATGCTATCAATTGCCTTAGTTAGGGATAAATGTTTGATGCAGGGTGTGGGTGTATGGGAAGAGGGAAGTAATAGAGTGCCTGCATCCTGCCAGGATTTTGGTGCTCTGGGCGGGCAAGCGGGATGCAGGAAGACTGCTGGATGCTTTTCACATGGCCCAGGTTGGGGGGGGCATCTGGCTGTGTTAGACCACTAACCCCACATGGCGGATGGTGGAAAAGGAGCAGCCCCAGGTACCAGGTTCTCAGTCTCCAGCATCCCACACTGAATAAGGTGGAAGAGCTGAGAACAGAATAGGGGCCCTGGGGCAGCACTTGGCTCCAAGATAAGGGAAGAGGGAAGGGGGGAAGGGGTTGCTAGGTGGTTCCCACACAGGAGAGAGTCCTTAGTCCAATCTCTGAATGCAGCATAGGAAAGCCTTCTGGTGGGAGGAGAAAGCCTATCCTATTGGTCAAGCACAGGGGGCCTTCATGATCAGAGACAGTCTATGGTTTTAGAGCTTTATTATAGAAAGGCAGGGAGAAAGGAGAGAAGGTAGAAAGAGAGGGAGAGGCCGGCCATGGCCACAAGGAGAGAAGGGGGAAGAGAGAGAGAAAGAAGAAAGGCTAAAGAGTAAGAGAGGTAAAAGCTTAGAGAGAGGGAGGTATGAAGGGAAAGAGAGAGAGAGAAGGAGAGATAGAGAGCAAGACAGCTTAAAGAGAGCAAGGTGGGGCCAAACAGTCCCTCTTATAGTGGGCTTGGCTATCTTGCTGTTACTAGGTAACTGTGGGGAGGAGTCTAGCCAGAATGCCATAAGCTTGGGACATTGTCTATGTGACTGCTAGTCACACACCTCTCCTGTGGGGGATGTGGGGGCAGTAACTTCGACAGGAGCTGGGGGAGGGGGATGTCCAGGAGACATGATTGAAGCCTTCTGTCCCATGTAGGTGTAAATTACCACTCATTGAGTCCCACCGGTGTTCAAGACCTCAGCTCAACTGGAGACCAGGTTGTCTGTGCATAGTCCATTGCACCACAGTTTGAGACCACCTCTTCTCTCCACTTTGCGATTTTTTTTTTTTTTGCCATGAGACTGTGAAGATACTATGAATGTTATCCCAAGTGCTTTGACTTCATATGTGCAACTAACTGCCTTGCCATATCCAACAAATATTGTTTTCTTGTAGTCATCCACCACTTATGGATCTTACAATATTTCTACCCCTTCTACAACAATGAACCCTGAGCCTTTAGAGGATAATATGTGCTATGAAGATAACTCACTTAGGGCTGAACATTCTACAGTCTCTTTTTCTCTGCACTTTGACCTGTTGTGGGTCTCTATGTTAATTGCCATAAACCACAAAAAGAAATGTTTCTGATGAGGGTTAAGAGATTACTATTGATAAATAATATTTCATTAGGCATCAGGTTAATTCTATGATAATTTAGTGGAATCATAGTAGATCTTCCCATAGGGCCTATGACCTGTCTAGCCACAATTTTATGCCCTCACAACAGTGCCTGGTATGGATTTCAACTTATGGTATGAGACTTAAATCTAATCAGAAAGTGGTTGGTTGCTCCCATGAACTCTGTGCCACTACTGTACCAGTGGGTATGCCTTAAAAGACCATTCAATACTATAGCTTGCAGGGTTCACAGTTGAGTAAGATGGTTAAGTATTACGTTAATTATCCAGCTGGGTGCACAGCATCATCTAGCATTATGAAAGCTAGTCAGTAGGGATGAAGCTTCCAGGTGAGTACCAGCCTGATTTCTCCAAGTTTTATGACTCAAATATCTGGTATCTTTTCAAGAAACTCTTACCATAAAATTATTCACAATAACTAAAAGCATTACCAATAGCCAGTATTGTTTTTGAGTGTCTATGGGACCCCACTGGCCAACATGTCCTAAAGAGCAATTCATTTCTGGTACTGGGCTTTTTATTTGTTAGCCTGTGCTAACTAGTCCCATTGTTGCCTCATTACATACAGAATTTAAATAAAGCTATGTCTCATTTTTGAGAGAATGCAAAGGTCATCTTCTAGCATACCCAGATTTCTTCTAAGTTCAACAAAATCAATCTTGTTAAACACTCAGGAGTATTAATTCAGAAGTCTGTATTCCTGAACCATTAAACACAAATACCAAGGACATAAACTATCAAGTTTCAATAGTCTATGAATTGACATATTTTAAAAGTAAATGCTGGAAGCTAGGACAAAGTACAGCTAGGATACACTACCTAGGAAATATAACTTTAATGAAATGTAACATAGTAATAGCAGTCCTTATAACTACACGAAGAGTTAAAATATCTGAGTTCCTATTATGCTTCAGACACTATTATAAATACTTAGGCAAACTGTATACAAAGGCTAACTAATTTATTTCTCAAAACAAGGTTATGAAGCTGATGCTATAATCTTTATTTAACAGAGGAAAAACGGAACTCCAGCTATAAAGGGAATATTTTGCCCAAGGACCCAAACCAAATTGCAACATTAAGTACAGGTGGAACCTCAGCATTATGACTCCAGATTATACACACACACACACACACACACACACACACTCAGTGCCCTAAGACCAATTGAAGAGACCATTACTGAATATTTGGTCATAGGTACAGAGTGAAAAGTACTGTTTGAATAGGTAAATAATTAGTTGAAGGTAGTTACATACTACATGATGCAGATATAAATAATGGTATAATACTATGCCCACAGAAGTGAAAGTTGCTGCTTCCTTTTAGATAGTTTATAAAGTACATCAAGGTGAGGACTTCCGTAATACACATGAAGTTTGAAGTAAGCCACTACTAAGGTTATTTTCTCTATGATTCCAAATCTCTAAATGCTAATAAGTTTACTTAGTGCTACTAAGTAACTGCTACTAAGTATATGGAGTATATTGTTCCTTATTGTTTCCATAATACTGTATTAGATAAGCCATTTTTACCTGTAAAGTGTATAAGAAATTATTATAAGGATACAATTTGAAACTATAAAAGCACTTTCATACTTAGTAGGATGGTTGCTACACATTAAATAGGAAACCTCAGATGATAAAGGGGATACAGCAAAACTGAAATTTCTATTTTTGTCAATGAAAATATATAAAATGGTACAGTGTTTAAGTTTTTAAGTTTCTTAAAAACTTTTACAAAATGCAACTACTACATTAATTTGCAATCTCAGTCCTGTGAGTAGATAGCCACAAGAAACAGAATGTCAAAGAGATATTTGCATAGCCATGTTTATAGCTGCATTACTTACAATAGCCAAGAGGTGGAAGTGACCCAAATGTCTTTTGACCCATAAATAAAATGTCTATCCACAAGTATAATATTATTTGAAACTCAAAAAGAAGGAAAATCTGTCATAGAATACAGTATGGATCAACCTTAAGAACATTACACTAGGCAAATTTTGGAACAAAATACAGCAGATTTCTGTTTCTATGGAGTCCTTAGGACAGACAGATTCATAATGATGAGATATAGGAATTGTTGGTAGGGCTAAATGCATGTTATTGCTTGGTGGATTTCAGTTTTGCAAGACGGAAATGTTCTGCAGATTGGCTTTGTAACAAGACTTAACAATACAGCACTATAAACTTGGAATACTTAAGATGCTAATTTTTAATAAACATACCACATTTTAAAGCATAAATATAGCTACTTATAATATACTATAATCCTAATCAAACACAGACTCATAAGGTTTGCAGTGATCCCACCAGTATTAATGGATCCTGCTGGATCTTTCTTTGTTCAGACTAATGCTAATTTGATTTCTAAACAAAGCATGGAGTGACAATAAGATAAACCTGGAAGCCACATATAAATCTCATTTTGACCTTTTTGTATTTATAGAAGAGTTTCCCTCCAATTAACATATTATTAATAACATGACATACCAACTGCTTAGTTGGGAAGGCAACATCCCCAGCACAATGATCAATGTGCTTAATATCCACATGATATACTGTGAGAGCTAGAGGTCATCAGAGTTTTGTAGCAGGAACTTAACATGGAAGCTACTGTGTTCCCATTTAAGTTGAAAAGAAGAACCTATGGTATGCATGTTAAATGGTCAATTCCCCCTGAAAGGCAGAGAATAGCCTCATATAGTAAAACTGGAATGCCTCAGTGCTTACCAACAATAAGATTTATTCTCTAAGGAGGAGGACTACTCAAAAGTTCTTTGGGATTGAATGGATCCCCAGGAGGTTTGTGTACTTCACAAAGGCAGGCTTTGTCTAGATCTTCTACTGGATACATCTGTCAATGGGATGATATTCTGAGAAAACCTCTGTTTGAGCCTTGTCCTTAGAAAGCATGTAGTGCCACTGAGAAAGACAGTAGTATGTAGAAGCTGGGGAATCTGGGTATCTAGAAACCCAGGTTTCAGATCCCCAGTCTTCTACTTAGCAATAATGTGATTTCAAAATAATTCATCTTCCTATTACTATTTCCTAATATACAGAATAAGAAAAATATCAGGTTCATGGTGTTCTTGTGAAGAAACAAGGAGATGATGTGTGTAAAGCACAAATCACGGTGCATAGAATTAAGTCCATAATATATTTTTGCTATTGCTATCTAAATATGCGGTTCACTAATGAATGTGTCCAATATTTTATGAAAATGTCATTATATTTGAACATAGTTCAATCAATACAATAAGCTTCTGAGGATACAAGAGGCCATAACACTATTTGAACACAGGAATATGGCTCACACTACACTATAGTCTTCCCACTACCCATACTGCTGGCCAGTTAGAAGCTTTCAATAAATATGGATAGCATCAGATGTTAGAAAAAGTACTTCAAAAACCCAGATTTCTTTTGCATCATCTGCATGATATAGAGAATGCTTCTTCCTTAAGGAATTATTATCTTCACACCAGTTGGATTAGTTGACTGAAAATATATAAAGGCAGTACATGGGCAAATAATAGACCTACTAGCTAGCATAGACTCCAAGTTGTGCCTAAAAGGAACCCAAACTTAACTACTATTTATATCTTAATTTTGTCAAATAATTTAAACTAACATCTCATTTAAAAATATTTGTCACATGGAAGACATAGCAAACAATGGCAGACACATTCTTTACATGTTTTCACTCATTAAATACAACAATTCAATGAACTAGATATTCAAAGAGGTCTGGATATTTTCTGTATGCCACAGCTAAAAATGCAGCCCCTGCAGTCCTTTAGATTTATCTTGTACTGCTATAACCTACTACCTGATAGAAGTAGTTTATAAAGCACAGAAATACATTTTCTCACAGTTCTTGAACATTCATTCATTCTTCATTCACTCACCTACTCCAGACATATTTTCTTTTTTATTAATCATTTTATCTTTTTACATTTCAAATGTTATCCCCCTTTCTGGTCCCTCTCCATGTACCCCTCATCCCATCCCTCTCCCCTTTGCCCCTAAGAGGGTGCTCCTCCACCCACCCATCCACTCCTACCTCATCCCTCTAGCAACCCCCTACACTGGGGCATCATGCCTCCACAGGATCAAGTGACTCTCCTCCTACTGATGCTACATGAGACAGTCCTCTGCTACATACATAGTAGAAGCCATGGACTGGCCCATGTATACTCTGGTTGGTGGGACATTCTAACATTATTACAGACTTCAGATCATTTTTGCTTTTCTACAGTTTCTTGCCTGGACTAAACCGTGGTTTCCCTCCGTGTCAGGAGCCATTTGCCAGCTTCTCTGAAAGACAGAGAGAGAGAGAGAGAGAGAGAGAGAGAGAGAGAGAGAGAGAGAGAGAGAGAGAAGAGAGAAGAGAGAAGAGAGAAGAGAGAAGAGAGAAGAGAGAAGAGAGAAGAGAGAAGAGAGAAGAGAGAAGAGAGAAGAGAGAAGAGAGAAGAGAGAAGAGAGAAGAGAGACTGACTGACTGTCAGGCAGAGTCAAGGCAGCTCAGGGTCTGTTGGCAGACTGCCCAGCCTACTGAGGCATGGAATGGTAAGAGGAAGTACACTTGAGGCTCAAGGTAAGGGGCTGAAGATTCTACTGACCATGCTGGAAAGAATATAGGATTTTTTTTTGATTGGAACAAATGTCTTATGTGTATATTTCATCAAATTGTTTCTGTTAGCTTGTGTCTTTGCTGCCCATGGAACTGAATTATAAGAAGCCTATGAAAAATACACTCGCTACTGGAGAAGTAATGACCTGCAGCCCTCCCATTATCTGTCTCTTAGACCTTTTTTTTCTATCTTTCCTATAATCATCTTCACTCCCCCCTCAGAGGACTGTTCAACTTTGTACCAGCCAGACCAATATATATCAGCCCATACCAGTTTATTTGGAGAAATAATATGGCTTCATACCAGCATCCCCCATATTAGGATTATTTGGGTGTTCAAATGATCGCTATAGTTTGAATGGTTTTTCCAAAACTGATCTTGAATTTTAATTGTCATTGTAACATTAGTAAGTGAAATCTTTAAGAAGTGATTAGGCTATAACTATTCTCCATATTTACGAATAAACAAACTGATTAACAAAAAGAATGTCTGGAGTATGTGCGAGAATGAAGAATGAATGAGTGAATAAAACATGATAATTTTTCAACAAGTATTTATATCAAATAATAGAACATATTATTAATAAAGAACACACAGGTAATATGAGATATTTCATTTTATAGGACCCAGAGCATAGAACACACACACACACACACACACACACACACACACACACACACACACACACAAATGTTCTGAGTTTCCAAGCCTGCACAGTGCCATAGAAGTGGGGAAGGAATTAAGAACTCAGGGGAAAAAAAACTTTCAGCAATTAAGTAATATACACACAGGATGCTGAAAGTGGAAGGTGAATCTTCTCCATTAAATCAGAAGAGATCCTTGTTTACTCTTTCTTACCCTTGGTCTATGATTGAACATGGAGCTAAGAAATGGCTGCAGCCTTCTCAGAGCTGTATATGAGGCACAAACACGTTAAAACACTCTTGCTTCCATAGACAACTCAGCCTAGCCCTGTCCAATTACCTTCAGATGATCTGGGAAATGCAGATTTGTCATCCTTAATCTAGTGGTTTATTCTGATTGCCAGAAAAAAAGCTTTGAATCCTGGTTTCAGTAAACATCTTCTCTCTAATCTGTAAGCTATTTATCAAATATGAATGCATTTTTTGAAATGAGTAACTCATTTCCCTGGTGTTTTTGTTCCAAAACTAATTGGAAGTGACAATACAAAGAATTACACATAGAGTTGAATCATCATAAAATAAATATCAAGTTGAAACTGCCTTTGGAGGCTTGCTGTCTTGTGCAGCTTCCTCTACGAGGAGGCCTGGATATTTCCATAGGCAGATCTGTGTTCCATTATTGATTAGCTTTTAGACTCTTGCTACATATTAGATTAGGATGTCTCAGTGACTAAAGAATGTAGAGTCCAACCACACATATAAACATCTTAACAAAAGAGTTTCTAACATGATTTTTTTTCAGAAAAAGGAAAGTTCACTTAAGTAATATTTCTGAAAATGACACTAATTGCATATTATAGATGTCCTCTTGTCTATTTTCTCTTTAGAAGGGGGGGCACATGTGTGCATGCAGGCATATGCACATGTGTATCTTTGTCCATCAGCTATTTGGGACAGCACTTTAAAAATTAAGAAATTGCTTGAATTTGTACGCACAATTTCTTGCACTATAATACTTAACCCTCACACTTACAGTTTTTTTCTGTTTAAAGGTGGGGCCATTCATGCATCACTAGATGAATGGCCCATAATAGTGGAAGCTATATTGTTAAAATTCAGCTCTTTGGGACATGCTTGCTCTATCTTGCCATGTGATCCCCTCTCTGTCATGTTGTGTGATACAGCAAGAAACAGATCCTTCTGCAAAAATATTACTGATACCTTGCTCTTGGGCATTGTACCCTTCAGAATCTTGAATTGGCTTTGAATCCCTGTGGATTATTCCATCTACAGTTTTCTGTTAGAGCAATTGAAAATAAGATAGAATATATGCAATTACAAGGAAGGACAATCTAGGATAATTGTCCCATCTGAAGATCTTTAATTATATAATTCTATTTGCAAGGTTCATTGAGCTAAAACACACTACACACACAGTCATGTTACTCATATGTAACATTTACAGGTTCTAGAGAAAAGGCTAATGTTTTATCTTCCACAGAACTCCATCTTTTATTTATTTATTCTGTCTCTTTTGGTGATGGTTGTTAACAAAAATAGGAATTTTCCTTCTTTCATTGGATAGAATAACAGTAAGATTTACTCAAGAATCTTGAGACAGAAGATCTACTCATGACAATCATGGTAACCACTGAGATGTTCACAGTCTGAGGCCTATCAGCAAGAAGTGCTCATCCAGCCTTCTCAGGGTGACTGACTTGTTGGGCTCTAGGTGTTGGGCTCCCTTCCACAGCCTGGACTACTTAGTATCTTTTCCTATCTAAAATTAGAAATTATTTCTACAAGGGTGGACATTTTAAACTTCCATAAAAATTGTGGTTTTGTAATTGTATATTGTTCCAAAATACATGACATATGCATGCACTTACCATAAAAAACAAATTTACTTTTGCCAAATTAGCATATAACATGATTTGCCTTCGCTTGATAAATACCCTTTTCCATTTGAATGCCTACTAAGTAGCGATATAATTGTACAAAGTGAAGACGATACAAAATTCAGCTGAGATATATAATCATCTTTTAAGTCCAATTCCGTGGCATTTTCATTGAATCAGGATTTTAATGCAGCAAAAGCAAATGGCAGTGGCTGAGCAGCTCAATGGCATTTTTCAGTACAGAAAGGTAAAATATTCGTGTCTTCCATGAAAAAAGATTTAAGTAATCAAATGTTTTACAATACAAATTGGCTTATAAAGTGGGTGCGGTAATTCCCAGTTCCATTTGATTTGGTAGTTGATGTAGAAGGCACAAATCACATAGAAAAACTCAGACTGCTAGGTCCACAGGCCTGGCAATGGCTTGGAATTTTAGGCAGTTTAGATTGGATAAAAATTCAGCCTGAAATAAAACCCTCCACAATTCCCTTTCCCCCCCTTTTTTTTCTCTTGTATAATTAAGGAAAATACTGACTTATCTGTTTTCTGGATAATTACAGGCTTGTAGACCTCAGGCTGTCTAAGTGCCAATAAAATCACCTGAAAATAAAAATAAAAACAATTATAATTAGGCTTTTTTTTTCAAATAACTGACTGAAATAATTGTCTCTCTCATCTACTGCCCATTTTGAGTTAGGGAGAAAATACAAATATACTGACCTTGTCTACTGCATTTACTCTCAAACTACAGAGGACACAGACCAGGATGTTCCTGAATTTCTGTAATTCTTCTAAGCACCTAGTTAGCTCCCAGATGCAAACTGAGGTTACAATGAATATTCTGTCCTGGATCCCTAATACACAAAAATCTGCGATCAAGAAGTATGACTTCACATTATTTTTTATCCTCTTGCCACCACAACTGCTAATATGTCATCATGGCCCACCATTCATTCTGACCATTCACTTGGTAGTTTCAGTTTTTTCACCTGCAATTAGAAGGTGCCTACAGTATACCTGTAAGAAATATGAGCAAGGATGGCAATAGGTTGTGATAAGTGATGACTCTACTAAGTATCTGAAGGGACAATGAAAGAGAAAGACAATATTTGGAAGACATTTGCTTAGAAAAGTTTGGCTTGACGCTTTTCCATTCTTTATCCTGTGGCAACTCAAGTAAGGGCCTAGAAAAGGAGTCCTAGAGGCAAGGAATCAATCACTCTGTTACTCACACAATGACCACAGGTAGTGGAGAAAGACCTCAGGTCTGAAAGGCCACATGCTGGGGGTGGTTTGCTTGCTTCCTTCCTGGGGAAAGAATGCAAGCTCTACATGAATAACTATGTTCAGAAACAGAATCTTCATTTCTATTGCTCAACATGCAAAAAATGGCTTCTCTGCTTCCTTTAACTCAGAAATAAGAAAAACAGGGGCTATACAGACATAGAAAGATATGTTTGTGCCTGGTGGTGGTGGCAGCGCATGCCTTTAATCCCAGCACTTGGGAGGCAGAGACAGGCAGACTTCTGAGTTCGAGGCCAGCCTGGTCTACAAAGTGAGTTACAGGACAGCCAGGACTACAAAGAGAAACCCTGTCTCAAAAAAACAAAAAACAAACCAAAAACAAACAAACAAAAAACCCAAAAAAAGATATGTTTGTAATTCTTAGTTTCTTTTGTACAAACTTCAACATTATTGAAATAATCATTTTAAATATCCAAAACCTTGGTGGTCTTCTCTCATCTCAGCAATGTTCAAATGGAGAAAATAGATTTGTGACAGCTATATCTGTGGAGTGCTTTTTTTTTTTTTTTTTTATTTTTTTTTTCATTTTTTTTTTATTAGGTATTTAGCTCATTTACATTTCCAATGCTATACCAAAAGTCCCCCTTACCCACCCACCCCCACTCCCCTACCCACCCACTCCCCCCCTTTGGCCCTGGCGTTCCCCTGTACCGGGGCACACAAAGTCTGCGTGTCCAATGGGCCTCTCTTTCCAGTGATGGCCGACTAGGCCATCTTTTGATACATATGCAGCTAGAGTCAAGAGCTCAGGGGTACTGGTTAGTTCATAATGTTGTTCCGCCTATAGGGTTGAAGATCCCTTTAGCTCCTTGGGTACTTTCTCTAGCTCCTCCATTGGGAGCCCTGTGATCCATCCATTAGCTGACTGTGAGCATCCACTTCTGTGTTTGCTAGGCCCCGGCATAGTCTCACAAGAGACAGCTACATCTGGGTCCTTTCAGTAAAATCTTGCTAGTGTATGCAATGGTGTCAGCATTTGGAAGCTGATTATGGGGTGGATCCCTGGATATGGCAGTCTCTACATGGTCCATCCTTTCATCTCAGCTCCATACTTTGTTTCTGTAACTCCTTCCATGGGTGTTTTGTTCCCACTTCTAAGGAGGGGCATAGTGTCCACACTTCAGTCTTCATTTTTCTTGAGTTTCATGTGTTTAGGAAATTGTATCTTATATCGTGGGTATCCTAGGTTTTGGGCTAGTATCCACTTATCAGTGAGTACATATTGTGTGAGTTCCTTTGTGATTGTGTTACCTCACTCAGGATGATGCTCTCCAGGTCCATCCATTTGGCTAGGAATTTCATAAATTCATTCTTTTTAATAGCTGAGTAGTACTCCATTGTGTAGATGTACCACATTTTCTGTATCCATTCCTCTGTTGAGGGGCATCTGGGTTCTTTCCAGTTTCTGGCTATTATAAATAAGGCTGCTATGAACATAGTGGAGCATGTGTCCTTCTTACCAGTTGGGGCTTCTTCTGGATATATGCCCAGGAGAGGTATTGCTGGATCCTCCGGTAGTACTATGTCCAATTTTCTGAGGAACCGCCAGACTGATTTCCAGAGTGGTTGTACAAGCCTGCAATCCCACCAACAATGGAGGAGTGTTCCTCTTTCTCCACATCCTCGCCAGCATCTGCTGTCACCTGAATTTTTGATCTTAGCCATTCTCACTGGTGTGAGGTGGAATCTCAGGGTTGTTTTGATTTGCATTTCCCTGATGATTAAGGATGTTGAACATTTTTTCAGGTGCTTCTCTGCCATTCGGTATTCCTCAGGTGAGAATTCTTTGTTCAGTTCTGAGCCCCATTTTTTAAGGGGGATATTTGATTTTCTGAGGTCCACCTTCTTGAGTTCTTTATATATGTTGGATATTAGTCCCCTATCTGATTTAGGATAGGTAAAGATCCTTTCCCAGTCTGTTGGTGGTCTTTTTGTCTTATAGACAGTGTCTTTTGCCTTGCAGAAACTTTGGAGTTTCATTAGGTCCCATTTGTCAATTCTCGATCTTACAGCACAAGCCATTTGTGTTCTGTTCAGGAATTTTTCCCCTGTGCCCATATCTTCAAGGCTTTTCCCCACTTTCTCCTCTATAAGTTTCAGTGTCTCTGGTTTTATGTGAAGTTCCTTGATCCACTTAGATTTGACCTTAGTACAAGGAGATAAGTATGGATCGATTCGCATTCTTCTACACGATAACAACCAGTTGTGCCAGCACCAATTGTTGAAAATGCTGTCTTTCTTCCACTGGATGGTTTTGGCTCCCTTGTCGAAGATCAAGTGACCATAGGTGTGTGGGTTCATCTCTGGGTCTTCAATTCTATTCCATTGGTCCACTTGTCTGTCTCTATACCAGTACCATGCAGTTTTTATCACACTTGCTCTGTAGTAAAGCTTTAGGTCAGGCATGGTGATTCCACCAGAGGTTCTTTTATCCTTGAGAAGAGTTTTTGCTATCCTCGGTTTTTTGTTATTCCAGATGAATTTGCAAATTGCTCCTTCTAATTCGTTGAAGAATTGAGTTGGAATTTTAATGGGGATTGCATTGAATCTGTAGATTGCTTTTGGCAAGATAGCCATTTTTACAATGTTGGTCCTGCCAATCCATGAGCATGGGAGATCTTTCCATCTTCTGAGATCTTCTTTAATTTCTTTCTTCAGGGACTTGAAGTTTTTATCATACAGATCTTTCACTTCCTTCGTTAGAGTCACGCCGAGATATTTTATATTATTTGTGGCTATTGAGAAGGGTGTTGTTTCCCTAATTTCTTTCTCAGCCTGTTTATTCTTTGTGTAGAGAAAGGCCATTGACTTGTTTGAGTTAATTTTATATCCAGCTACTTCACCGAAGCTGTTTATCAGGTTTAGGAGTTCTCTGTTGGAATTTTTAGGGTCACTTATATATACTATCATATCATCTGCAAAAAGTGATATTTTGACTTCCTCTTTTCCAATTTGTATCCCCTTGATCTCCTTTTGTTGTCGAATTGCTCTGGCTAATACTTCAAGTACTATGTTGAAAAGGTAGGGAGAAAGTGGGCAGCCTTGTCTAGTCCCTGATTTTAGTGGGATTGCTTCCAGCTTCTCTCCATTTACTTTGATGTTGGCTACTGGTTTGCTGTAGATTGCTTTTATCATGTTTAGGTATTGGCCTTGAATTCCTGATCTTTCCAGAACTTTTATCATGAATGGGTGTTGGATCTTGTCAAATGCTTTTTCTGCATCTAACGAGATGATCATGTGGTTTTTGTCTTTGAGTTTGTTTATATAATGGATTACATTGATGGATTTTCGTATATTAAACCATCCCTGCATCCCTGGAATAAAACCTACTTGGTCAGGATGGATGATTGCTTTAATGTGTTCTTGGATTCGGTTAGCGAGAATTTTATTAAGAATTTTTGCATCGATGTTCATAAGAGAAATTGGTCTGAAGTTCTCTATCTTTGTTGGGTCTTTCTGTGGTTTAGGTATCAGAGTAATAGTGGCTTCATAAAATGAGTTGGGTAGAATACCTTCTACTTCTATCTTGTGAAAAAGTTTGTGCAGAACTGGAGTTAGATCTTCTTTGAAGGTCTGATAGAACTCTGCACTAAACCCGTCTGGTCCTGGGCTTTTTTTGGCTGGGAGACTATTAATAACTGCTTCTATTTCTTTAGGGGATATGGGACTGTTTAGAAGGTCAACTTGATCCTGATTCAACTTTGGTACCTGGTATCTGTCCAGAAATTTGTCCATTTCGTCCAGGTTTTCCAGTTTTGTTGAGTATAGCCTTTTGTAGAAGGATCTGATTGTGTTTTGGATTTCTTCAGGATCTGTTGTTATGTCTCCCTTTTCATTTCTGATTTTGTTAATTAGGATTTTGTCCCTGTGCCCTTTAGTGAGTCTAGCTAAGGGTTTATCTATCTTGTTGATTTTCTCGAAGAACCAACTCCTCGTTTGGTTAATTCTTTGAATAGTTCTTCTTGTTTCCACTTGGTTGATTTCACCCCTGAGTTTGATTATTTCCTGCCGTCTACTCCTCTTGGGTGAATTTGCTTCCTTTTTTTCTAGAGCTTTTAGATGTGTTGTCAAGCTGCTAGTATGTGCTCTCTCCCGTTTTTTCTTGAAGGCACTCATAGCTATGAGTTTCCCTCTTAGAAATGCTTTCATTGTGTCCCAAAGGTTTGGGTACGTTGTGGCTTCATTTTCATTAAACTCTAAAAAGTCTTTAATTTCTTTCTTTATTCCTTCCTTGACCAAGGTATCATTGAGAAGAGTGTTGTTCAGTTTCCATGTGAATGTTGGCTTTCTGTTATTTATTTTGTTATTGAAGATCAGCCTTAGTGCATGGTGATCTGATAGGATACATGGGACAATTTCAATATTTTTGAATCTGTTGAGGCCTGATTTGTGACCTATTATGTGGTCAATTTTGGAGAAGGTACCATGAGGTGCTGAGAAGAAGGTATATCCTTTTGTTTTAGGATAAAATGTTCTGTAGATATCTGTCAGATCCATTTGTTTCATCACTTCTGTTAGTTTCAGTGTGTCCCTGTTTAGTTTCTGTTTCCATGATCTGTCCATTGGTGAAAGTGGTGTGTTGAAGTCTCCCACTATTATTGTGTGAGGCGCAATGTGTGCTTTGAGCTTTACTAAAGTTTCTTTAGTGAATGTGGCTGCTCTTGTATTTGGAGCATAGATATTCAGAATTGAGAGTTCCTCTTGGAGGATTTTACCTTTGATGAGAATGAAGTGTCCCTCCTTGTCTTTTTTGATGACTTTGGGTTGGAAGTCAATCTTATCAGATATTAGGATGGCTACTCCTGCTTGTTTCTTCATACCATTTGCTTGGAAAATTGTTTTCCAGCCTTTCATTCTGAGGTAGTGTCTATCTTTTTCTCTGAGATGAGTTTCCTGTAAGCAGCAAAATGTTGGGTCTTGTTTGTGTAGCCAGTTTGTTAGTCTATGTCTTTTTATTGGCGAGTTGAGACCATTGATGTTAAGAGATATTAAGGAAAAGTAATTGTTGCTTCCTGTTATTTTAGTTGTTAAAGGTGGCATTCTGTTCTTGTGGCTGTCTTCTTTTAGGTTTGTTGAGGGATTACCTTCTTGTTTTTTCTAGGGCGTTGTTCCCGTTCTTGTATTGGTTTTTTTCTGTTATTATCCTTTGAAGGGCTGGATTCGTGGAGAGATAATGCGTGAATTTGGTTTTGTCGTGGAATACTTTGGTTTCTCCCTCTATGATAATTGAGAGTTTGGCTGGGTATAGTAGCCTGGGCTGCAGTTTGTGTTCTCTTAGTGTCTGTATAACATCTGTCCAGGCTCTTCTGGCTTTCATAGTCTCTGGTGAAAAATCTGGTGTAATTCTGATAGGCTTGCCTTTATATGTTACTTGACCTTTTTCCCTTACTGCTTTTAGTATTCTATCTTTATTTAGTGCATTTGATGTTCTGATTATTATGTGTCGGGAGGAATTTCTTTTCTGGTCCAGTCTATTTGGAGTTCTGTAGGCTTCTTGTATGTTCATATGCATCTCATTCTTTAGATTTGGGAAGTTTTCTTCAATAATTTTGTTGAAGATGTTTGCTGGACCTTTGAGTTGAAAATCTTCATTCTCATCCACTCCTATTATCCGTACGTTTGGTCTTCTTATTGTGTCCTGGATTTCTTGGATATTTTGAGTTAGGATCTTTTTGCATTTTCCATTTTCTTTGATTGTTGTGCCGATGTTCTCTATGGAATCTTCTGCACCTGAGATTCTCTCTTCCATCTCTTGTATTCTGTTGCTGATGCTCAAATCTATGGTTCCAGATTTCTTTCCTAGGGTTTCTATCTCTAGTGTTGCCTCGCTTTGAGTTTTCTTTATTGTGTCTACTTCCCTTTTTAGGTCTAGTATGGTTTTGTTCATTTCCATCACCTGTTTGTATGTTTTTTCCTCTTTTTCTGTAAGGACTTCTACCTGTTTGATTGTGTTTTCCTGTTTTTCTTTAAGGACTTGTAACTCTTTAGCAGTGTTCTCCTGTATTTCTTTAAGTGATTTATTAAAGTCCTTCTTGATGTCCTCTACCATCATCATGAGATATGCTTTTAAATCTAGGTCTAGGTTCTCAGGTGTGTTGGGGTTCCCTGGACTGGGCGAAGTGGGTGTGCTGGGTTCTGGTGATGGTGAGTGGTCTTGGTTCCTGTTAGTAAGATTCCTCCGTTTACCTTTCGCCATCTGGTAATCTCTGGAGTTAGTAGTTATAGTTGACTCTGTTTAGAGATTGTTCTTCTGGTGATTCTGTTACCGTCTATCAGCAGACCTGGGAGACAGATTCTCTCCTCTGAGTTTCAGTGCTCAGAGCACTCTCTGCTGGCAAGCTCTCTTACAGGGAAGGTGCGCAGATATCTTGTATTTGGACCTCCTCCTGGCCGAAGAAGAAGGCCCAAAACAGGACCTTTCTCAGACAGTGTGTTGCTTTGGCAGTTCCCAGGTGGTACAGACTCTCACCTAAGCAGACTAAATTCCTAAGTTCCTTGGAGTCCCGGGACCAAGATGGCGACCGCTGCTGCTGTGGCTTAGGCCGCCTCCCCAGCTGGGTGGGCACCTGTCCTCCGGTCCGGAAGGTGGCCGGCTGTCCCCGGCCCACACAGGGTGCTGCCTCAGCGCCTCTGTGCTTCTGCCTGTTCCAGAAGCTGTCAGGTTCTCTGGCGCACCCTCTCACCTGTTTAGACTAATTTCCTAAGTTCGGCGGGTCTCGGACCAAGATGGCGACCGCTGCTGCTGTGGCTTAGGCCGCCTCCCCAGCCGGGCGGGCACCTGTCCTCTGGTCCGGACGGTGGCTGGCTGTCCCCGGCCCACAAAGGGTGCTGCCTCAGCGCCTCTGTGCTTCCGCCTGTTCCAGAAGCTGTCAGGTTCTCTGGCGCACCCTCTCACCTGTTCAGACTAATTTCCTAAGTTCGGCGGGTCCCGGACCAAGATGGCGACCGCTGCTGCTGTGGCTTAGGCCGCCTCCCCAGCTGGGTGGGCACCTGTCCTCCGGTCCGGAAGGTGGCCGGCTGTCCCCGGCCCACACAGGGTGCTGCCTCAGCGCCTCTGTGCTTCTGCCTGTTCCAGAAGCTGTCAGGTTCTCTGGCGCACCCTCTCACCTGTTTAGACTAATTTCCTAAGTTCGGCGGGTCTCGGACCAAGATGGCGACCGCTGCTGCTGTGGCTTAGGCCGCCTCCCCAGCCGGGCGGGCACCTGTCCTCTGGTCCGGACGGTGGCTGGCTGTCCCCGGCCCACAAAGGGTGCTGCCTCAGCGCCTCTGTGCTTCCGCCTGTTCCAGAAGCTGTCAGGTTCTCTGGCGCACCCTCTCACCTGTTCAGACTAATTTCCTAAGTTCGGCGGGTCCCGGACCAAGATGGCGACCGCTGCTGCTGTGGCTTAGGCCGCCTCCCCAGCTGGGTGGGCACCTGTCCTCCGGTCCGGAAGGTGGCCGGCTGTCCCCGGCCCACACAGGGTGCTGCCTCAGCGCCTCTGTGCTTCTGCCTGTTCCAGAAGCTGTCAGGTTCTCTGGCGCACCCTCTCACCTGTTCAGACTAATTTCCTAAGTTCGGCGGGTCTCGGACCAAGATGGCGACCGCTGCTGCTGTGGCTTAGGCCGCCTCCCCAGCCGGGCGGGCACCTGTCCTCCGGTCCGGACGGTGGCTGGCTGTCCCCGGCCCACAAAGGGTGCTGCCTCAGCGCCTCTGTGCTTCCGCCTGTTCCAGAAGCTGTCAGGTTCTCTGGCGCACCCTCTCACCTGTTCAGACTAATTTCCTAAGTTCGGCGGGTCCCGGACCAAGATGGCGACCGCTGCTGCTGTGGCTTAGGCCGCCTCCCCAGCTGGGTGGGCACCTGTCCTCCGGTCCGGAAGGTGGCCGGCTGTCCCCGGCCCACACAGGGTGCTGCCTCAGCGCCTCTGTGCTTCTGCCTGTTCCAGAAGCTGTCAGGTTCTCTGGCGCACCCTCTCACCTGTTCAGACTAATTTCCTAAGTTCGGCGGGTCTCGGACCAAGATGGCGACCGCTGCTGCTGTGGCTTAGGCCGCCTCCCCAGCCGGGCGGGCACCTGTCCTCTGGTCCGGACGGTGGCTGGCTGTCCCCGGCCCACAAAGGGTGCTGCCTCAGCGCCTCTGTGCTTCCGCCTCTGTGGAGTGCTTTTTGAAATTTAGATTTATATAGAATTTATTAGCATATGTCTTTTGTTTGATTGGTTGTTTTGTAGTTTTGAGAACAGATCTTGCTATATAGACCATGATGACTTCAAACTCATTACAGAGGCCATGCTAGCCTGGATGTTCATGTGGATGCCAACTCCTTCTATGTGTTAGCTTCCATATGTGTAAGTCACCAGGTCTATCTTCTGAAATTTTTGTTAATTCATTTTCTCCTGTTCTTTCTCTCTCTCTCTCTCTCTCTCTCTCTCTCTCTCTCTCTCTCTCTCCCTCCCTCCCTCCCTCCCTCCCTCTCTCTCTCTCTTCTTTCTGTACAAACTCTTCTTTTGGCTTAAAAATGAAAATTAATTTATTTCCAATGAGTATTGTAAATAGGACAGAGGTAGCACGGTCATGTACAGATTAATCTAACCAGGATCTCTGTACATGGGATGGCATATCTTAAGTGTTTTATTTCCCTGGATATGTCTAATGATCACAGAATTCACTTCTAAACAATTCGTCTCAATGTTGCCCTTTGTGACTTTAAGCAAATTCAGCCAAAAATTGAAGCTGCCTTTTACACTACTAAGTTTGTGCCCAATCCACTATTTTATCTACCAAGTCCATCAGAATATCCCGAGCATATCTCACTCTGCTTCTTTTAGAGAGCAGGTGGGTTTTCAGAGTAGCATAACATTAATGGAGTAGACAGTTCTAGGAGTAAATTACATACTCATGTAATCATGCACTTCACAAAAATGTCCGCTATGGTTACTATTAATGTGACACAATTGTCACAACGAATGAGTTACTATCGATACACTGTTATCATTTAAGTGCAGACTTTTTCCATTTTCCTTAGTTTTACTCTAATTAGCAGGGCTCCATGCAAGATTGTATTCAGTCCTCTTGTCTGCTTAGGTCCTTCTTGGCTTTGAGAGAACTGCCTCCCTTGTAACAATTTTGGCAGTTTTGAGAAGTAATTCAGAAAGTTTGTTAAAGGACCCTCGACTAGAATTTGTCCAATATCTTTTTTCTTGTAATCAGATTGGACTTACAAGTTTTTGAGAAAGAAGATCATGGAAGAAAAGTTCCATTTTCTTTATACCCTGTCAATGGAATAAGCTCTCAGAATGACGTGTTGCTGTTCATGTTCCCCTCGATGATCTGTCTGAGGCAGTGTCTGTCAGGGTTCTCCACCACAACAAAACTCATTCTTCCATTATCCCCACCACCACAACCGCACATATTCTACATAAGAAAGACATTTTTAAAAGGACAGCATTAATGACTTGGGAGTAAATGTTTTAGTTATTTGAATAGATGATACTTGCATAAATTATTCTAATTTCATATATAAGATTTGTCTGTTTGCATTTACTTATTCTTCCAACTGTTTATTTTTATCACCATGGATTTTAGGTTTTTTGCTTGAGTTCTAGCCTAATATTATTTTATGCATTTTGTTAATCAATTTGTTTCTGTCTTGAAACTGTTCAGGTCACATTGATATGTTTTCTTTCTTTTTTTTTAAATATTTTTTATTAGGTATTTTCCTCATTTACATTTCCAATGCTATCCCAAAAGGCCCCCATACGCTCCCCCCCATTCCTCTACCCACCCACTCCCACTTTTTGGCCCTGGCATTCCCCTGTACTGGGGCATATAAAGTTTGCAAGTCCAATGGGCCTCTCTTTCCAGTGATGGCCTACTAGGCCATCTTTTGATACATATGCAGCTAGAGTCAAGAGCTCCGGGGTACTGGTTAGTTCATAATGTTGTACCACCTATAGGGTTGCAGATCCCTTTAGCTCCTTGGGTACTTTCTCTAGCTCCTCCATTGGGGGCCCTGTGATCCATCCAATAGCTGACTGTGAGCATCCACTTCTGTGTTTGCTAGGCCCCGGCTTAGCCTCACAAGAGACAGCTAAATCTGGGTACTTTCAGCAAAATCTTGCTAGTGTATGTAATGGTGTCAGCTTTTGGAAGCTGATCATGGGATGGATCCCTGCATATGGCAGTCTCTAGATGGTCCATCCTTTTGTCACAGCTCCAAACTTTGTCTCTGTAACTCCTTCCATGGGTGTTTTATTCCCAATTCTAAGAAGGGGCAAAGTGTCCACACTTTGGTCTTCCTTCTTAAGTTTCATGTGTTTTGCAAATTGTATCTTTTATCTTGGGTATTCTAAGTTTCTGGGCTAATATCCACTTATTAGTGAGTACATAACATTTGAGTTCTTTTGTGATTGTGTTACCTCTCTCAGGATGATGCCCTCCAGGTCCATCCATTTGCCTAGGAATTTCATAAATTCATTCTTTTTAATAGCTGAGTAGTACTCCATTGTATAAATGTACCACATTTTTTGTATCCATTCCTCTGTTGAGGGGCATCTGGGTTCTTTCCAGCTTCTGGCTATTATAAATAAGGCTGCTATGAACATAGTGGAGCATGTGTCCTTACCGGTCGGGACATCTTCTGGATATATGCCCAGGAGAGGTATTGCGGGATCCTCTGGTAGTACTATGTCCAATTTTCTGAGGAACCGCCAGTCTGATTTCCAGAGTGGTTGTACAAGCTTGCAATCCCACCAACAATGGAGGAGTGTTCCTCTTTCTCCACATCCACGCCAGCATCTGCTGTCACCTGAATTTTTGATCTTAGCCATTCTGAGTGGTGTGAGGTGGAATCTCAGGGTTGTTTTGATTTGCATTTCCCTGATGATTAAGGATGTTGAACATTTTTTCAGGTGCTTCTCAGCCATTTGGTATTCCTCAAGTGAGAATTCTTTGTTCCTCCATTGTTGGTGGGATTGCAAGCTTGTACAACCACTCTGGAAATCATTCTGGCAGTTTCTCAGAAAATTGGACATGGTACTACTGGAGGATCCTGCAATACCTCTCCTGGGCATATATCCAGAAGATGTTCCAACTAGTAAGAAAGAAACACGCTCCACTATGTTCACAGCAGCCTTATTTATAATAGCCAGAAGCTGGAAAGAACCCAGATGCCCCTCAACAGAGGAATGGATACAAAAAATGTGGTACATTTACACAATGGAGTACTACTCAGCTATTAAAAAGAATGAATTTATGAAATTCCCAGGCAAATGGATGGACCTGAAGGGCATTATCCTGAGAGAGGTAACCCAATCACAAAGGAACTCACACAATATATACTCACTGATAAGTGGATATTAGCCCAGAAACTTAGAATACCCAAGATATAAGTTACAATTTGCAAAACACATGAAACTCAAGAAGAATGAAGACCAAAGTGTGGACACTTTGCCCCTTCTTAGAATTGGGAACAAAACACCCATGGAAGGAGTTACAGAGACACAGTTTGGAGCTGAGACAAAAGGATGAAGCATCTAGAGACTGCCATATCCAGGGATCCATCCCATAATCAGCCTCCAAACGCTGACAACATTGCATACACTAGCAAGATTGTGCTGATAGGAGCCTGATATAGCAGTCTCTAGTGAGACTATGCCGGAGCCTAGCAAACACAGAAGTGGATGCTCACAGTCAGCTATTGGACAGATCACAGGGCCCCCAATGGAGGAGCTAGAGAATGTACCCAAGGAGCTAAAGGGATCTGCAACCCTATAGGTGGAACAACATTATGAACTAACCAGTACCCCAGAGCTCTTGACTCTAGCTGTGTAAGTATCAAAAGATAGCCTAGTCGGCCATCACTGGAAAGAGAGGCCCATTGGACTTGCAAACTTTATATGCCCCAGTACAGGGGAATGCCAGGGCCAAAAAGTGGGAATGGGTGAGTTGTGGTGTGTGGGGGAGGGTATGGGGGACTTTTGGGATAGCATTGGAAATGTAAATGAGGAAAATACCTAATTTTAAAAAAATGCAATAAAAAAAAGAACATCTACCCAACTTAAAAAAAATAATGTAAAGGAAGCTGTTTCAGTATTCAAACACATGTGAATTGATTTAAAAAATAAATTACTTAAAACTTAAAAATGCAGAATTTCATAAGTGATTATTTTAGATTAGTTTAATATTCATATCCTATACTGTAATTTTTGTGAATTTTGACAGTATTACTAATCTACAGCTGGAATATCAAACACAAGAATTGTACCACGCTCAGATGTTCCTTGTGTCTTCCTTATTAATTTTTTTGGTTATTTTATTGATTTACCTTTCAATGTTTTCCCCTTTCCAGGTTTCCCCTCTGCAAGTCTCCTATCACCTCCCCTTCCCCTGCTTCTATGAGGATGCTCCCCCTCCCACTCACCCACCCCATGTCACCACCCTAGCATCCCCCTATGCTGGGTCATCGAACCTCCACAGGACCAAGGGGCTCCCCTCCTATTGATGCCAGATAAAGCCATCCTCTGCTACATATGCAGCTAGAGCCATGGGTCCCTCCATGTGTACTCTTTGGTTGGTGGTTTAGTCCCTGGGAGCTCTGGGGGGTCTGGTTGATTGATATTTTTGTTCTTCCTGTGGGGTTGCAAACCCCTTCAGCTCCTTCAGTCCTTTCTCTATCTCCTGCCTTGGGGGTCCCCATGCTCAGTCAAATGGTTGGCTGCAAGCATCTGCATCTGAATTGGTCAGTTGTTGGCATAGCCTCTCAGGAGACAGTTTTTAACTTCATTCTATATGTGTGGCAAGTACTAGAATGGTTTCTGGATGTTTCATGTGATGGCTAGTTTTATGTTATCTTCACATAGCCAGAGTCATTTTGGAAGATAAGACAATTCAGAAAATGCTTCTACCAAAATGGTCTGTGGTACATTTTCTTGACTGCTGAGTGATGTGGAAGAGCCCAGCTTATTGTGACCAGTACCACCCCTGTACTAAAGCTCTCTCTCAGGTGCTTTAAGAATGCTGGCTGAGCATGCCAGGAGGACATGCTGAAAGTGAGTACACACAAAAAACTCACAAAGGTGAAGACCTCAGGCAGCTGAACTTGCTAGATATTCAGTAATATAGTGCCTGTAGCTAACCCATTTTCTACTGGGATGAAAAGGTGAATGGGAGACTGAGTCTATATACTGGGTGATACATGAGTAAGATAAAATTACACTGTTCTCTATGGAGGAAAATAAGAAACCTGTTAGATGGTTTTAGATATTAGCCCAAAAACTTAATATAGTGAGATATAAGGTACAATTTGCAAAACACATGAAACTGAAGAATGAAGACCAAAGTGTGGACACTTTGCCCCGTCTTAGAATTGGAAACAATCACCCATGGAAGGAGTTACAGAGACAAAGTTTGGAGCTGAGACAAAAGGACGGACCATCAAGAGACTGCCATATCCAGGGATCCATCCCATAATTAGCCTCCAAATGATGACACCATTTCATACACTAGCAAGCGTTTGGTGCAAGGACCATGATATAGCCGTCTCTTGTGAGACTAGGCTGGGGCCTATCCACAGAAGTTGATGCTCACAGTCAACTATTGGATGGATCACAGGGCCCCCAAGGGAAGAGCTGGAGAAAGTACCCAAGGAGCTAAAGAGATCTGCAACCCTGTAGATGCAACATTATGAACTAACCAATACCCCTGAGCTCTTGACTCTAGCTGCATATGTATCAAAAGATGCCCTAGTCGGCCATCACTGGAAAGAGAGGCCCACTGGATAGGCAAACTTTATATGCCCCAGTACAGGGGAACACCAGGGCCAAAAAATGGGAATGGGTGGGTAGAGGAGTGGGGGGGGGCGAGGGTATGGGAGGCTTTTGGGATAGCATTGGAAATGTAATTGAGGAAAATACATAATAAAAAAAATAAGAGAAAAAAAAGACAAAAGAAACCTGTTAGCGCTATTCATAAAACTAAATCCACTAGTGTCTCAATTGTGAGAAGGGCTCTAAGGAAGGCAGGATGTCAACAGAGTTAGCAATAAAATTTAGCAAAAAAAAGACCCTGGTTCCTACTGGCACAGGTGGAGAACACTGTTACTCCTGAGGCCCATGCACCTCTGCTTGTGCGAACCTCTTCCCCATGAATGAACATTAGTCTTCACTCACAATTTCCAGCATGGCCACCTTCTGGCATGTGAATATTTGCTTCAGCTCACTACCATCACCTTCTCCAAACAAACCACAAATCCCAAATCTTGTAGGGCACTAACATGACCCTCAGACTTGAAATAAAAATAGGATTCCCAATGCAGAGAGTCTACCCATAGTGACATGCTAAACGCAATGAGTTTTCACTGGAAAACAAAAACCAAGGAATCATAAGCAGACTCTAGGACAAAGCAAAGCGATGGAACATAGTGGTTAACCAAGACGTGAGGCAATGGAGGTACTCCAGAGAGAATGTCAAGGAAAAGGCACGGAAGCGCATCTCTACAGAGAAGTACAGTCACTTTAACACACACACACACACACACACACACACTCACACACACACACAGACACACACACACACATACCAGAGGGACAGAATAAGGAAGAGCGGGAGAACATGGAATACACCACTGACTCTCATGTGTATGGGAAATGTAGAGAGGCACACCCTCGCTTTGCCCTGTCTCCCTCCTAAATTCACGTGGGGAAGTGAGAATGGGTGGGCAGGGCAGTATGGAAGACCCTAGGAGGCTAAGGTAATGCCTCTCTTCCCTAAGCAGACCACCTAGCCCACACTCTCCCTACAGGGCCAACAAATTGGTACTCTGTGCCTTTTAAGCCCTTCCCCCACCCACGGGGCTAGACTAGGTAGGGGCGTGGCTTCCTGACCAAACAATGCAAGGGCAGGGCTACTCCTTATCCAGCAAGAGAAATTTCAGTAGAGGGTCTGAAGGTCCTGGCTAAATTCCAGTAAAACAACGAAATGGGGTTAATAAATACAAAGTTACAAGAATTTCACATGGCTGAATCAAAAAGTGCCACCACCCAAGCTGTGAAGAAGAATGAGAAATTCAAATATAAAGTCAAGGTGAGCTGCTTCACCTCTACCCCTTGTCTAGTCTCCCTACCTTGTCCTCACAGCACATTCACCCCGAGACCTCGCCCCTTCCCATGAGCTCCTGTTTCCTCCCCATCTCCACTTTCTTTCTCCAAACCAATCCCTCCCTGTGATCTCCTTCCAGGAAACTAAGAAACCAGTGTTTATGAACATATTCAATCAAGCCACTGTGAAAAAGCCACTCCCCCCAAGAGCTCAGACTCCCTTGGTTAAGGTGAAGAAAGAAAGAAAACCACAAAGATTATGCCTTTACCATCGCGTAAATGAGAAGCCTAACCAGGATGTACAGTATGATCTTGACAAGAGCGAGGACAGCAGTACCAGCAGCACCACAAGCTATGAGCTGGACAGCCAGTGAAGAAGGATGGAGGACAGAGACCTCAGAAACACCTATCAGCATCCAGAGGTCTCCACCCTGACCAGTATGCAACTGTGAAGACAGCAACTTTGCAGCCCCTGGTGGTCAGATGATGAAATAAAATCAAGCTCTTAGGAGTGAATGCCTGTCTCTGTGTTCTCTGATGGGAGCCAGGGGAGTGGAGAATAGGGAAGGGTCAGGCTAGGAAGGGTGTGAGAGCAGGAGGGAGGGAGGATTAGGGGGTATAGGTGGGAGGAGGAATGGAATGGAAATGGGGAGGACAAGGAAGGTGGGTGGTTGGGAAGGGTGGAACATTTGCAGAGTGTGGAGCAGGATGCAAACATATAGGTCGAGAAGGAGGCAGGTCCTCAGAGATTGAGGGTCTAAGGTGAAGCAGATGTAGGAGCTAAGTGTTGGTTATTCAGGCCACTTAAGAGGCAGGAAAGGCTTTTCCTTCAATGGATGCCCGTTGTAAACGTTGTATACTCTGTAAACTTTGTAAACCCTCAAGGCAGGAAAGAGGCCAGGCCTGAAGAGCTCCAGCAGGCACAGCCTGCTTCCCAGACCTCCCTAACTCTCATAACTGTGTTTCCAGTCTCTGTACCTGCCACAAAGTCCATCTCCAGCCCCTCAACAGGACCCTCCCCAGATTATGGTAGTTTTAGGTGAACGTCTGAACTAAAGTCGTCAATCCCTGAATACTAAAACCCACCAATCTGTGAACTTCTCACAGAAACCTACCAATCCCTGAACTTCTCACAGAAACCTACCAATCCCTGAACTTCTCACAGAAACCTACCAATCCCTGAACTTCTCACAGAAACCTACCAATCCCTGAACAGAAAAGCCCATCAGTCCCTGAGCTCCCCCAAGCTCAGTACTTGAAATCCAACCAGCCCTCTCACCCCGGAAATCTCTACCCTAGACAGTGCCATGCAGCAACAACCCCTACATAATAAGCAATGGCCTTTGTCCAATTGCTGCTGTCTGCTCCCTCTTGGGAAAATAGGCAGCCACTCCTGGATCCGTTACTCCACAACCAGGAACAATAAATCCAATACATCTCTTTCATGAGACTTGCTGCCTGCTGTGACTCTCTCACTGAAGAAGACAAGAAGCAGTGAAGAGAAGAAGGGAAGAAGCAAAGAGGAGGGGCAGACGAGCTCCTCAGCTGCTCAGCTCAGCTGGGAACACACTCCCTGGGAGCTGCAGCGCCTCTGCTGAGGAGGCTTCCTCTCAGAGCTGTAAGGTTCCTGGACCACTGTGTCTCAGGATGCCTTTTCCATTGAGACACTGCCCCACTTCAGAGCTGTGTGATTCCTGGTCTGCTGTGTCTCAGGGTGCCCTTCCATTGGGGTATGTTGAGGTTTGGTCTTACTGTCTATTGAAATGCCAAGGCCTAGCGTCTGCACATAGGCTCAAGAGACTCTGCCCTCAAGTTATTTCTGATTGGAAAATAAAGATGCCAACAGCCAATAGCTAGACAAAAGAGACACAGGTGGGGTTTAGGTTTCCTGGGCTTGGGGTCAGAGGAGAACCATGACAAAACAAAGAAGTTGGAGGAGGAGGAAGGGAAGGCTCCATTGATTAGGAGTCATAAAAACATGGCCCCGAGGGCTGGCCAACTGTAGTTGAGATCAGCCCAGATGAAACATAGTAAGTAATAGCTCAGGCTATCGATAGGAAAGTTGATTCTAACAGTATAGAGGGTAGTCGTCTGCCCAGCCCTTGTGCTGTTTAAGGCTTGGTATAAATATAAAGGTTGGGGGGGTGTGTCTTTTATCCAGGAAATAATTGGTCTAAGGCAGGGTACAAACACCAGGTACGGGTTAAATAATTTCTACAGCAGGTAGACCTTCTCCCCCTCAGAGCTGTGGTTTCTGGGCTTCTGAGTCCCAAGATACCTTCCCATCTGAGCAGGAAGGCTAACAATAAGGATTTAGTCACAACATGGCAGTATATACAAACTTCCCCTTACAGGTTGGACCAATAGGAGGTCGAGAAACCCAGATGGAGAGAGGTATGATATGTATCACATGTACAATGACAACTCTTGCGCAAAAGGTAGACAGTTACCTCAGCTGGCAGTGGTGGCCTCAGCTGACAGTGACCTCAGCTGGCAGCCAGCTGATCCTGAGATGGAAAGAATGAACTGCCCTTAAAACCAGCAACCCCCTCAACCCACTGAAATCTACCACACAGACACAATGATGGTGTTTGGTGAGGCTCTAACCCACTTTGTCATTAAGCAGCTGTGGGTGGGGCATGGATTACGGAGCATGGGAACAGTAAACATGGACTGCACTTGGCAGATGCTCTCTGGAGAATTTTGTGATCTGAACAGAGCAGAAGAAAGTGGCTCTGTTATTATTATGCCCATCTTCCTGACAATGTTTAACACCAAAGGATGCTAGTGATTAAATACCACCCCCAGTCTTCCCTTGGTCTAAATTCTGAATGCTTGCTGTGATTTGTGTTATTTCATATATGAATAAGTACATTTTGCCTTAGTATGTTTCAGTGGTTTTCCTTTTAAAAACTGGTTATGTTCAGGAAGTGAAATCATATGCCCTGTTGTGCAGTGGTCCAACCCTGGCTGATAGGACTCACTACCTCCTTCCCTCATTGTTCCTCCTGCTGGGAATAGCCAGTGGTGGCTTCTGTGTGCTCATTTCTAGCCTACAGGCCTTAAGTTGAGGTAGGATACAGAGGCGTCTCACATGGAAACCACATTCTAAACGACGGCAGGACTATGACAGTCCAGAGAAGGACAGCCCTGGCTGGATCCTTTTTCTATATTGATGTTTCAGTCTGTGCTGATATGACATCTTTCTTCAATTAAGAACCATTCAGGAAGGCACCGTTGCTGAAGGCAATACCACACAAATCACTGTATATAGAAAAGTAGATATCATGCCTACGCAGATATCTTTCTAGCATCTTTGGTATAGGAAGGTACTCTGCATGATACCAAAAGAGAAATGTAAAAATGAAACGTAGCTACAAAGCCCTTGATATTCAATGCTGTTGAGTAACAAAACATCATATTTGGCATATGGCCTACTCTACAACATGGAACCCATACCTAACAGTGCTGGGGTGACCAAAAACATGAAACTAGATAGTCCAGCGACTTAGGGTAAAACCAAATTCTACTGTTCTTTAAAAAAAAAAAAAAGCCAATAAAATGACTCTAATGACATTTTCCTATACTTACCTATCACTCAGCACATTGCTCAGCCATCATTAGAGAAGCTTCCTCCTGCAGCAAATGAGAACACATACAAAAGAGTAAGAGACCTAGGAACACACAGTTCTAAAGATCAAGTCTTTGCTCTCAGCAGTCATGGAACCCAATAGAAGAGAAGGCAGAATGTGTTAAGAGCTAGAAGGAATTGAGAACAACTTCTCTGGACATCTTTTCCTTCTGCTTGTTTTGTTTAATTCCAATGTGTTGGTCTTTGTTTTCTTATTATATTTGGTTTTATTACTGTCCTTAAGAAGCCTGAGTTTTTAAAATTTATTTTATTAATTTACATTCTAGTCATTGCTCCCCCTTCCCAGACCTTTCCCACAGTTCCTCATCCTGTTCTTCCTCTCCAATTGCCTTGGAGAGGGTGTTCCCCCACTACCACTCCTCCCCCTTCCCTGAGGCCTCAAGTCTCTCAAGAATTAAGTGCATCTTCTCCCACTGAGGCCAGACCAGACAGTCCTCTGCTTTATATGTGCCATTGGGCCTTTGACCAGCTGCTGTATGCTGCCTGGTTGGTAGCTCTGTGTCTGAGAGATCTCTCTGGGTTAGTTGAGACTGCTGATCTTTCTGTGGGGTCACCTTTCTCCTCAGTTTCTTCCAGCCTTTCCCTAATTCAACCACAGGGGCCCCCCAACTTCTATCTATTGGATGTTGAGTATCTGCATCTGTCTCAGTCAGCTGCTGGTAGAACCCCTCCAAGGACAGCCATGCTAGGCTCCTGTCTGTAAGCTGAACATGGCATCAGAAATAGTGTCAGGGTTTGGTGCCCCCACCACCCCCAAGAGATGGATACCAAGTTGCTCCAGACATGACAAACAGAAAAGGAGTTGATCTGGATGAGAGTGGTGGTGGGGAGGAACTGGGAGGAGTAGAAGAAAGGGAAATGGAACAGAATATTTATGTGAGGGGGGAAAACATTTACTACAAAAGCAAGCAAAAGTATTCCCATTACATGTAGGATTTTTATTTTTATTGGTTATTTTATTTATTTATATTTCAAATGTTATCCCCTTCCTGAATTCCACTCCGCAACCCCTCTATACACCCTCCTCCACTCAACCACTCCTGCCTCCCTGCCCTGGCATTCCTCTACCTTCACAGGACCAAGGGCCTCTCATTCCATTGATGTCCAACAAGGCCATCCTCTGCTACAAAAGAGGCTGGAGTCATGGGTCTCTCCATGTGTACTCTTTGGTTGGTGGTTTAGTCCCTGGGAGCTCTGGGGGGGGGGCAGTCTGCTTGGTTGATGTTGTTCTTCCTATGGGGTTGCAATCCCCTTTAGCTTCTTCAGTCCTTCCCCTAACTCTTCCATTGGAGTTCCTGTAACTTGTGGGATTTTTAAACTGTAAAAGTGGTTTTGGCTATGATTTCATTTTCTTATATTTTTATATTAGTAATTCCTTGTAAGAGCATCAATAAAAGCGTTTTTTTTACTATGTTTATTTTCTGAGCATTTATAAAATTTATGAGTATTGTAGAAAATGTGTTCTGTTGAGAAGGAAAAGTACAGAAATACTTCCTTCATTTTGGAATATTGTGTTATCAATTGGTGAGAAAATATAGGTTAAAAAATTCTGGCTAAGCTTTGACTTCTCACTACCATGTATGCTTCTGCTTTATATGACTGGAGAAAGGCCCTGTATTCATCACCTGATAAATGTCTCTGCTTGGAGTGCTTTTTTTTTTCACTGATTGATATTCAAATGGTTAAACAACCCTAAATTCCCGGGATAAACCTCTCATAAGCCTGATCAGAGTGAGCGACTCCTATACAATGTTAGATTGGATATAGCTCTTCTGGTATAGCTTCAAATACAGAATGTCATGTATAATTGATTATTAATCCCACACATTGCATTCCTTATCATAGACACTGTAGTTTTCATCTCTATAAGTACATGTTCCTTCTGATTTTCTATAACCCTACTAAAAAGTCTTCTAACATGTGAAATGCACTTATAGTACTTTAAAGTTCTTACCTAATTCTAAAGTCTGTCCATTTTAAGACAATTTCTCTTCCTCGAGATAGGTTTTAAATTTGCATTTTGAATCCTGGGTTGCACAACAAAATCATAAACTGGGTGACTGGTTGACCACAGAAATTGTTTCACTGGTTGAAGTATGTCCTATTTGAGACCAAGTCACTAGCAGATTTGGAGTCTCCTGGTATAAAGTTATTACCTTTCACTGTGTTTCACATGCTGGAAGTGGATAGAGAACACTATGTGCCATATTTTATAAGAGTACTAATCCACCCATGAGAGATTCAGCATTTCCACCCAAACTAGTCACAATAGCTTTAATTTCAATTACAATCTCCTTATCTATCAGAGAAATACAGATATTCAGTTTGTTGTACTTAGTTTAATAATATTAAACAACTTTATTCTTGTTTCATTTTTGTGCATGCTAGTGTGTACAGGGACACACACCGCACAATGGGGATCAGAGAACAATATGTAGGAGTCATTCTCTCCCTCCGGTCAAGTGGCTCCCTCTAAGGGAAGGAATTCAGATGGTCATGCTTGGAGGCAGTCACCTTAACCCACTGAACCTTCTCACTGACTCCAAACAACTTTAATATGGGTAAATGTGGCCAGTGTGGGGACATAGTGGGTTAAAGTACCTGCCTCCACTAGTTATGATCTGAGTTTGATACTTAGAGCCCAAACAGTCGATGGAGATAACTGAGTCCTGCAAATTGTCCTCTCCTACATACAAACCATGACACTTTGCTCACACATACACCTCCACAAAATGAAAGAATAAATAAATGTTTAACATGGGCAAAGAGTAATTCAATATCTGTTTTATGAGTTATCTTCTTGGTTCTTTTTTCATATTTTTCTATTAGGTTTTAGAATACTGTTTCCAAAAATTCTTCAAAGTCTTCAAACATAAATAACAGCTTTCTAAGCTGTAAATATTTCACAATTCTCTGAGCTACAAATATTTTCCCCAATGTTCCAATATTTTTTCATCTTCCCTGATCTGTTTTATTCTGCCTTCTAAATGTTTAAGTAGTGCAATGCATCTTGGGTGAGCAAACAGCAGACCTCAGAAATGAATGCTTCATTGCACGTACTTGGAGACGTCAGTAAACAGAATGTTTGGATTCTCAGGTGAGGACAGCCAATACTGTTGGCTTTTTGTTAAGAGCAGAAGACCTGAGGTGAGGCCCACCATGCCTTTCCTCCATTTCCAGAAGCCCATCCTATCTAGTATGCTATATGGATAAGACATGAATATACTGTATCTCCTGTGATAACTGAAAACTTAAATATAGCCAGAAATGATTCCATCACCATACATGTCATACACAAGCACAGAGGGGTCCCATATCTTAGATGGCTCTAATAACTCTTTTCAGAAATCTTCTGTTGCAATCCTGGCATTTGTAATAATGCTTTAAATAAGAGTCATGGTTTCATTTATGGTGGCCTTCCATATTATGTAATGGGTTTTGTCTTTTCTCTCAGGCATCTGACATCAGAATTCCTATAGTAAGTGTTAGAATGCTAAGTAAAATGCTGTGACTCTTATTGCACTGCTACTTCTCAGCTGCAAGCAATTGCATGACTTCTATTTCACATGGAGACCACATGAAGACACAGAGAGAAAACAAATGTATGAGACACAGGACACTTCCAGCAGGTCTTCTTGCAGGGTCACTGCAGTTTCCAAATCTGGTGTGCATGCCAAACTAAGACATTAGTGGCTAGAGCCTCTTGCTAGCATATCGAACTCTCATATGGATCTAGTTCCTTCACTTGACAATTAAACCCATATTTTTAAACACAGGCTATCCCTCTAATAGTCAATATAGGTTGCCTGCTAGTGTTGAAGTTTTTGAATACTCTTGACTTCTAAGTTCTGAAATAAAGCCATGACCCACAGAGCTTGCTGTTGTTCTTTCCCTTCTGGTGGAAAGGCAGGCTTTGGACATTGTCAGAACATCAGAATGTCCTTTTGACCTTTTATAATTGTAATGGATTTGACAACATCTGGATGAGATTTTGCCTGAAATGTTCACATGAAGAAAAGGTGATAGGCAAAATATGCTTGTAAGATGCCAAAAGCAGTAGATGGGGAGGACTTTGAGTGAAACTTCACTTTCTTCCCATAAAAAGATCTGCTGAAACAGATAGACATTTTTGAGAAACCCTGCTTTTCTCTATGTACTCTAATAGACGTGAAGATCTGATAGAATTGATTTCAAACATGGAGAGCCCATATTCTGGAAGATGGTACACTGAAGGCACCACAGACCTGCTCCTTTCACCCCTCCTTTCATAATCTCTTGCCTGCCAAGCAGAAAAGAAACTACATCATATATTCCTTTTATAGAGTCTCTGAGTAGAAACTAAAGAAAAGGGGCATTTTGTGCCTGATAGGACTTTACACAGGAGTATCTTTTGTATCACCGTTTCCTCTGTTAAGCTTCCTCTAAAGATTAGGCTGAGAAGTGGAGTGCACTTCCTAAGTGGCTTGCAGCCCAGCCATTCCAAACCACACCAGCATGCCTACACCTTCTCACACTTTGGCAGTTTTAGGAATGGACTGAAAAATAACTTGGTAAATTGGGTACAAAATAGATTTTGCCTATTCTTAGTGTATCTAACTGAACCATAATAACAAATGGGCTGTGCAGTGGTAACATAAATACTGTGGCAGGCATTCCAATTCTGACATGTGGCATCACTTTTTTTTTTTTTTGGATATTTTCTTTATTTACATTTCAGGCAGTGCTCTTAAGAACACTACCTAAATTACATTCTGATCCTTTATCGATGGCATATAGTGTGAGGGCCTTGATCTCATAGGACATAGATTAAAGTGTGCTCTCAGCTAATGCTGTATCAGCCCATCTGCCATGTAAAAGATGGCAGTGATCAAATTTGGAGGTGCTTTAATCCTTCTTCTATTATTTGTCCCCTGGCTAGTTTGTGAATCTTTAATTTCACCATTTACACTTAATAAGAACAAGTCTTCTAAATTGAGAGGTCTGACAGCTTTCAGTCATCAATGATCTCTAATGTAGGCTGGATTAGTAGCTATACCCAGTCTTCATCTAAATTTTCTCTCATCAGACATACTAACTCTCAAAAGTCGTGAATTTTCTGTAGTGCAGCAGATTCTAATCATGAATAAGTACACATGCTTCCTGTTAAACAAATATGCTTCAAACTGAGAACACAGAAAGCCAAATACAATTTCCTTTCAAAAACAAACAAAGCCTCGAAATCTTGTGATGCTTGTACTGATGTTTGAAAGTTCTTGTCTGCAAGGATAGTGGCCCACTCCTACACCAAAAATGTGACATTAAGATGTGATTTAAAAGGTAATTTATCTCACACTTGTTACAAAGACTGCATAAAAAGCATAAAACGAAACAGAAGATAACTATTAATGAGGCTGTGGCTAAAAGGTAATCCCTGTACTCTATTGGTTAGAATGTAAATTGGTGCAGTCATTTCACAAAACATTGTGAAGTTTTGCCCCAAACTATTAAACAGGGAATTATAATTTGATCCTTATAATCCTACTTCTGTCTATTAATCCATAGAACATGATAGGTGTTTATTGTAACATCATTAAAAGTATACACAATCTAAAATGTTTATCACCAGATAAATGAGTAGAAGGATAAAGAAAAATCTGTCATTTGTATGGTATGGTTTGAATTTGAAATGTAACCTATAGCCTGTAGCCTGAAGTAAACAACAGCCTTCCATCTTGTGGTGCTATTATAAAAGGTGTGGGAGCTTGTGGGAGTTGTGACAGGCTGGCATAAGTAGGACAACAGGGTCAGGTCTTTAACAAATATGCACTCCAAGTTCCAGCCTGCTTTCTGTGCTTTCTGGTCTGCTGTGAGCTGAAATGTCTCAGTCTTACACTCCAATCGTACAGATACAAGAAAACAGAAATTTCCACTTTAATAAAAATGCTCTGCCATGCTTGCCCTGCAGTGGTGGACTGAAAGCCTCTACAATTGTGATCCTCCTTTTAATTGTTTCTGTGACGTACTTTAGTGACAGGAACAGAAATGAAATTAATACAATATACACAGAAGAATACCTTTCAGCCTTTAAAGGAAGCAAACTCTGTCATGTTACAACATGGGTAAGCCTAAAGGAAATTATAATAAATGAAATCAGCTAATTACAAAAGTTAAATAATGGAAAATATGCCCACATAACATCTAAAGTAGTCAAACTCAGAGGGAGAAAAGGCATGTGAGCATCAGTGCCTGATGTGATAAAATACTTCCAAAATCTGCTACTCAATAATAATTGCTTAACCCTATACTGTATACTTCAAAGTAAGGAGGTAAGTTTCATAGTATGTGTTTTTACTGTAACTGAATGATAATCAATTATTTGGAGTGATACCAGCAGTTGTTGCACATCTGGTTGCAATGGGTTTCTATTATGCTAATGACATTCAACAACCAAGGAAAAGAAAACCCAGGCTAGTCTCTAGCACCTTCCTAATTTTAGCATTTTCATCATGTATTAGGCTATACTACTCCTTATTTTAATGAGAACATTATGACTTTGTCTAGCAACATATCTAAAAGCCACTTGAATTTTTGTGCCTTTTAACACAACTGAAAGTATTTTATAGGCCTTTATCAAACCATGGGTAGAGAGAGAGGCACAAGCAGAGGGACTAGTAATGAACTATGAAGCCAGTGCACTCTTGTCCATTTTAGCTTCCATAATAGAATTCCTTAGATGGTGTAGCTTATACACAACATAAATGACTTCAGTGTGCTCTGAAGGCTTGCAGGCTAAACTCGGGTTGCCAACATGATAACATTCTGGTTTGTCCCCTTTTGTGTTACAGAATAATGTCTTGGTATCCTATTGGCAAAACAAGTGAGTGTGTTCTCTTGAGTGAGCTTCATTTATAAGTTGTAAACTCCATCTTTGACCTACTCACGCCATAGAGACCATGTCTTCTCTGACTGTTGACTACCACCCTGAGGTGAGAATATTTACACACAAACTAGAGGTAATCAGATACTCAGTGTACTTCACAGGTCCTTGGGTTCCACCACTGGACTGCTCAGTTCTGTACAGTGTGGGGCCCACAGTTCTTAGTACAGCTAGTAGTATGATTGGTTACTAATGTCTGATGAAAGAAGGGCCCAGAATTACAGAAGAAGAACATACTTGACTGATCTCATTCATCAAATGTCACTTGATTATCTTTTGATATTGTGGTAGTGTGGCAGAGAAATATGGCCAGTGAGGCTCAAAGAAAGGAACCCAATTGATTTGAGCTCTGGACCAATATTCCTCATGCTGTAAAATGATGCTTTTTTTAGCATCTTTAGAATTTATGCCAAATGTTTAACATGAGCTGAATAAATGAGATACACCGGTCACAATTAGGGATCTCAGTGTGCTGAGGTTGAAAGTCCAATTCTCACCAGTTTTCTCATTCTGTCATGGTGAGGCCTTGTATCCTCCCCTATATAATTTGTATAAATAATAACACTCCAAAATTAACAATTGTGCAATATATAAATATTTGGTAATCATCACATACATGCCTAATTTTTCAAATATCCATAGAGGATATTTTTATTATAAATACTGGAATAAAAACAGAATTTAAAATCTAATCTAATCTGAATTTTAGCCATTCCAGTTTTTCAATTACTATATGGCAAGCAAAATGTATAGCTCCTGCAAATATGATTTATCTGTATGAACAAAACAAAGACCTCCTTAATGTCACTGCTACACGATCTTAGTGCTTCTCCAGATATTTTCTTATATGAATGGAGTCTGGGATTAGTTACTGGCTGGTCCCAGCTTTACATATCATCTGCTCTTATTTGTTAAGCATTTTAAACATATTTGCTAAATATCCATTTTTCAAGGTCCAAAGATGCTACAACTTCTTAGTTGTGAAACCTGCAGCAGATTATTCCATCTCCCTAAATGTCATTTTATTCATTTGTAAATGGCATGTAAGTCACAGAGTCTTTAGGAAACTAGATGAATAGCATATATCACCACCTAACAGTGTCTAGCACACACATACACACACACAGAACCTCAGTAAATGTCCAATTTACTCTTGACTCATAAGGTGACTTGAGAAATAGTTTCATCACTTGTCTTAAGCTTATAAACACAAGAAGTCACACATATTTCCATGGTAGTTTCAGGAAGTGAAATGTATAAACAGACAGTATAAAAACTGATGCCATAGAGCAGACCTAAGCCAGGAATCCCAGCACATAGACACTGATTAGAAGAAATTGTATCCTAGAATTACTGAGTCAGAATTTAATCAGGTTGGGTGTCAACATTTAGTTATGGATATGGCTCTGAAAGGCTCTAATCTATATCAATATACTTTAGATAAACATACAGGCACCCAAGGCCAAAGGGAAGAGAATCAGGGCTCTGAGTGTTGAGATGAAAGATGGGAGCATGAACAGAGGCAGACCAGGAACATCAATTAACCTCAGGCGTGACACACTCATTCGTCATCTCATCCTTCTGGTTTACATGGCTCTGGAACACATACATGAAGAGTGCTGCAGTGATGGTGATAAATCTCATCCTATCAGCGAGCAGGGATGCCAGAAGCTTCCAATGGGTACACATCCAATCTTGAAACAGAGGAGAGAGGGTGAACACGATGGAGAAAAGAAAAGAAAAGAAAAGAAAAGAAAAGAAAAGAAAAGAAAAGAAAAGAAAAGAAAACAAAAACCATACTGCTCCTGAAGTTTCCACTTGAGTTCGTGATGGGGAGCAGGAGGACATAAAATATCAGGAAGTGATGAGATATTATTGTACCAACATGAGGGTATGAGGTCTAGGGATCAAACAAGTGGAGCTGGGGGTAAAACTACTCTGAAAGGAAATGCCGCTGCAAAGATGGTTTTCCAGTCAGAAGTGCATGTGCCGGGGAGAGAGCCTTGCAAAGATGTGGTACAAGGAGTCCAAATAGATGGCAGAACAAGTGCAAACATAAACAACCTTAGTGAATTCAGGAGCTGCACTAAAAGAAGCATTGGTGTCACAGTGGAGGGGGAAGAGGTCAGCTATGTGGCCAAGAATGACTGATTCTAACTACCACTGGTAACATTCTGCTTGCCTGTGCTGACACTGTCTCTTGCCTAGAATCCTATTATAGCCTCTTTAATTGGTCTTCCAGTTTTTGCTCTTGGCCTCTCTGATCTACTGCATATTTTCCTAAATTTTATTATACATTAGAATCATCGAGGGAGCTTTTATTTGGTATTTTTATTAATTTATGCATTTAATTAATTCCTGTCTACAGGTAGCAAAGGATTTTTAAGTAGTAGTACTGCCTAGTTTAGGATGTGAACTGGCTCGGTTAATTTCACTGCCTCTGCCCCAGCACTCAGTTTACTGCACAACTATAAACATTCTAAATAGTTCACCGAACCTACTATGGACTGTGCATGTTCTTAAAGATCCTAACTCACTCACTCTTCATGGGCACTGTGTGAGGCCCTTTTGACTTTTAACCCATATTCAAAATAAGTTCATCTCAGAGCATACAGCTAAAAGACAATGAGTTTAATATTTGAATATATGTAGCTCCTGGTCTACAGGATACATTTTAAATGGAACAATAAAGCCCCCAAGGGAACAATAATATGTTTCTACACTGGGAGAACTTTTCTTATTCTAACTTTGGATAAGGTAGAGCAACCTACAGCAAACAAAGAATACCATAAAAGCATTCTCCAAAGAAACAGGAATAACAGAAAGTATGCACATTTCTATACAGAGATATTACTGTTACAAAACAGGCTCATGTTGGAAGTTAAAATGTTTCAGTGTTTATAGACAGCCTATAGATCAGGAGAGTTAATATTTGAGTGTGAATGTAGTCTTCTGCAGAATTATAAGTGGCTGGCTGGTGAGGCATTATTTTTGTTAATTCTTAGAGGATACCTGTCTGTTTTGTCCTCCATCTATGCTTTCAGCTGATTAGATAGGCCTACCTGTATTCTGGAGGACAATTTTCTTTACTCAAATTCCTTTGATTTCAATGTTAAACTCACCAAAACATATCTTCATAGGTAAGTCCAAAACAAGTTTGAGTAAATATCTAGATAATTGTGGCCCACATAACTTGATGCACAAAAATCTTACTAATAGAAATATAGTGCATTGAATACTTAAAGGGAGACTATTAGTGGTCAGAGTCTAAAGAGAGTAAGGTCATCAGGGTAGGTTTGAAACTAATCAAAGGGGTCTGAGTTGCAGATAGCAATAAACAAGCTGTTATACATTGTTGCACGGTAGGGTAACTTTTTTTTTTTTTTGACAGTGTTTCTCTGTGTAGCCCTGGCTGTCCTGGAAATCACTTTGTAGATCAGGCTGGCCTTGAACTCAGAAATCCACCTGCCTCTGCCTCCCAAGTACTGGGATTAAAAGCATGTGCCACCACTGTCAGGCTTAGGGCAACTCTTGATAACAATGTTGCTTTATGTCTTTTAACAGTTAGAAAAAGGTTTTAAAGATCTTTATAACAAATAATACAAGTTTGAAGAGGTAGGCACATTTAGTCTTAGTCACAATGCAACTTCCAACATTATGAAGCATTATATGACACACCTTGAAGACATGTGATTCTATGTTCTAAATTTAAAAGTAAATTTCATTTTAAAAATGTAGGGAAAGTAAATAAGAAAAATTGGGAAAATATGTCTAAAAAGATCACACAGGTAAAAGTCATATGTAAATACACAAAAGACTGGTTAATACTTTCTAACTGGCCTACAAATCACAGATTAGGACAAGTGAACCTAGCCATCAAACGCACATGTTTTATGGCCACTTTTATGTGGGTTTTGAGGGATCTGAACTCCAGTCCTTATAGAACAAGAGATTTATTCACTGTGGTGGCTTGAATGAGAATGGCCCCCATAGGCTCATGTATTTGAATGTTCGATCCCAAGTTGCAGGAACTGTTTAGGAACAATTAGGAAATTGAGCCTTGTTTGTAAAGGTGTATGGCTGGGGGCATTGCAAATGTCCAAATATCCATACTATTCCTAGTTTGCTCTCTCTCACTGTCTAGTCACAGTGATTCTCAACCTTCTTATTGCTGTGACCCTTTAACACAGTTTCCAATGTTGTGTTGATTTCCATAGTTGTGGTGACCTCCACACAACTTCAGACTAAAGAAAGTCTAAAAACGGGAGCCAGACAACAATACATTGTAATGATTCCTTGGGTAATTCTAAAGCACAGAAAAAATTAGGGCTAACTGGCCTATTCCTAACACTGTGTCTATTACTATCTTAATAAAAACAAGTCTAGCACAGTTGGGAGGGAGGCAGAGGCAGGAGGATATCTGTGAATTCAAGGCCAACCTGGTCTACATAGGGATAGCCAGTGCTACAGTGTCTCAATCAATCAATCAATCAGTCAATCTAACCATATATTATCTCCTGCTGAAAGGCCTCTAAGATCCACCCACTGTATTGGGAAGAAAACAAACTTTTGTTACTACCTGACAAGTCCCTGTTCCACTGTTAATCATAGTGTACTCCTTTTCTCTTCACATAATGTGTCAACCATTGACCTTTCAGTTTTTTTTTTATTTATTACGTATTTTCCTCAATGACATTTCCAATGCTATCCCAAAAGTCCCCCATACCCTCCCCCCCACTTCCCTACCCACCCATTCTCATTTTTTTGGCCCTGGCGTTCCCCTGTACTGGGGCATATAAAGTTTGTGTGTCCCATGGGCCTCTCTTTCCAGTGATGGCTGACTAGGGCATCTTTTGATACATATGTAGCTAGAGTCAAGAGCTCCAGGGTACTGGTTAGTTCATAATGTTGTTGCACCTACAGGGTTGCAGATCTCTTTAGCTCCTTGGATACTTTCTCTAGCTCCTCCATTGGGGGCCTTGTGATCCATCCAATAGCTGACTGTGAGCATCCACTTATGTGTTTGCTAGGCCCCTGCCTAGTCTCACAAGAGACAGCTATATCTGGGTCCTTTCAGCAAAATCTTGCTAGTGTATGCAGTGGTGTCAGTGTTTGGAAGCTGATTATGGGGTGGATCCCTAGATAAGGCAGTCTCTAGATGGTCCATCCTTTTGTCACAGCTCCAAACTTTGTCTCTGTAACTCCTTCCATGGGTGTTTTGTTCCCAATTCTAAGAAGGGGCACAGTGTCCACACTTTGGTCTTCCTTCTTCTAGAGTTTCATGCATTTGGCAAATTGTATCTTATATCTTGGATATACTAAGTTTTGGGATAGTATCCACTTATCAGTGAGTATATATTGTGTGAGTTCCTTTGTGATTGGGTTACCTCTCTCAGGATGATGCCCTCCAGGTCCATCCATTTGCCTAGGAATTTCATAAATTCATTCTTTTTAATAGCTGAGTAGTACTCCATTATGTAAATGTACCACATTTTCTGTATCCATTCCTCTGTTGAGGGGCATCTGGGTTCTTTCCCAGCTTCTGGCTATTATAAATAAGGCTGCTATGAACATAGTGGAGCATGTGTCCTTCATACTGGTTGGGACATCTTCTGGATATATGCCCAGAAGAGGTATTGCTGGATCCTCCGGTAGTACTATGATTGACCTTTCAGTTCTTTATATACATTGCATTTCCTCTTCCTCGAAGATCTGAGACTTCATAATTAAGCCAGTCTTTCTAAAAACATGCACAGTACTGCTTCCTTCTTGATATCCAGGACTCCATTAAAAGACTTCACCAACTTGTTAGCTAATCTTATACAAAGGCACCTTACATGTGAATGCTTTGCTCTTCTATTTAAATTTGCCTTAAGAAACTGAAAAGCTCATTTCTGTAGCTGTTGGGAAACCTGTTGGCACCTGACCTTGGTTGGAAAAACTGTATATTTCCAATGATCGTCTATATCAAATAGCTCATTATGGGTAAAGTTTAAGGACACAGCCACCTCCCTGAAACGTGGGGAACTGTCAAGGATTTCATAGCTCTGGTAATTCCCAAGGGTAGACTAAAGCCTTGCATGAGAACAAGTAACAGTCCAAATTCTCTGACCAATCCAGATTCTTTTTTTTTCCATAGATGTTGATCCTAACAGCATTGATAACATTCTTGCATACTCCTTCCATCTCAGAGCCCAAACTAACTCAAACTGCTAATCTTGGCAGTAGTAAACTGAAAAGGCAATCATTAGCATGATATCCTGAAGCTGGACCATCTGCCATGTAACTGGCGCTGAGACTCTCTTCACTGGAGAGGTAGCACAAGAATCTATAAAACGGACAATTCATTGTTAACATTTTTACATGTGAAACTCAGATACAACACATTGATTGGGAAGGAAATTCATGAGCAAGAATAGAAATAGGAAGCTTTATAAATTATGACTGATGCTTTGCAGTAATGAAACAAAAGACAATGAGTAATCAGCATCAGAAGACAAGTGTGAAGCCTGGACAGTCTCTCTTATAAATGAAAACTTGCCATTTGTCTCCTGCACTCGGGAAGGAGAGAAAGCTGCCCAGGCCTAGAAATTAATCATCTAACCAACAAAGAGAGAGCTCCAATGAAGCTTAAACTCCCAATCCTATATCTATAAGGCAAAAGCCAGGTATCTAAATGAAACAGGATGGGATACCACATCATAGGTAATGAATACCTAGCGTTGCATACCCTCAAATACGGAATGGTCGGTCCTCACCTAACCCTTCTGCATCTGTGGATATACTGCAGTCTTTTTTTAATGCTTAATTTATTTTTATTTTTTATTGGTTATTTTCTTTATTTGCATTTCAAATGTTATCCCCTTTCCCAGTTTCCCTCCCTCCCGAAACACCCTATCACATCCTCCCTCCCCCTGCTTATATGAGGGTATTCCTCTACACCCACCCACTCCCACCTCCCCACCCTCAGTTTTCCTACACTAGAGCATCTTCATAGGACAAAGGACCTCTCCTTCCATTGATACATTATACTTCAGTCTTTGCCACAAATGTTCCTTCCATTCTGAAGGATGGTGCAAAGGAACTCCTCTAAACTGACATGTGCCACATCAGGATCAGCCTTTATGCATCTCCCTTTCTAGGTAAGGGTCTAATAGTGAAATTATGCCCCAACAGTGCCTGGCTGGCTCCTGTGAAAGTAATGGGACTTAACCTCAAGCCAGATGCTGGATTTAGAATAAACCAACTAGCTAGGTCAGTAAACATGTAACTCACCTTTCACAATACTGCATCAGAGAATCAGGAGAAGCAGAGCATAAAGTTGTATAAATGATATTATTATAGGAGCACTCATGAAAAACACAGTACTAGCATCCTAGCAAGAACACTGAAAACACTTAGTATAAGTCTCATAACTATATAAACACAAAAGAATCCACATTGATCAAGGTAGAAATGCTAGTCATTCAGATAGGCAATATAAAACCAAGCATATATTGGGTCATAACTCTTTTGGTTTTCATAGGTTTTCACATTTCACTTTTATGTCTTTTGGGATTATGGCAAGCTCAAACAATAGAATCACTATAAACAAGTATGGGGTTGAAAGCACAGGACGATAGCATGTATATTGGGTAATTATTCAGCCTCTTAAATACAAAGCAGAACCTTGCATGCTCTTCAGCTTTTGGTAGAAAAGAAGTGTTTGATACTAGGATCATTAAGGGATCATGGAGTTGGGGCTGTGTTCTTTTAGTCCATCAGGTTAGGTGCCTAACCAGATTCATTATAAAACAAGCTTATATAAAAAGGAGAAATCAAGACTATTTCACAGATGAGTTGGCTCATATGTGGATGCAAGTTAAAAATTGACCATGGCTGTACTTTAGCTCATTCAGGGGTGACCTTAAAAGACAACTGTGAAAGTAAATTTGTCCAGTGATGCATTTGGACAATTGTTTTATGCAAAAAAAAAATATTCTGAGGTTTAAAGTAATACAAGGATTGGTAGAAAACTAAAACACATTTGACTGGTTATACCTCTATGAAAACACCAGGGGCTACACAGCTGCAAAGGCATCTCCTGCAGGGGGACCTAATTGAAGACTGCCTGAGAGACCCAGGATTGCTGATGCAGACAATGTCAGCTAATTGGGAACTGTTGTTTAGAAGAGATACTTTCTTGGGACCAATGGGGCACAGTTGAAGGGTATCAAAAGAGCTTGCAGCAGTGTCCAGACCTTGCACCTGCTCTCAGAGTCTGTGCCCTTGATTCTGTGCCACCTCATTCCAAACCCCCAAGGGCAGGTAGGGGCAGGCAGCAAGCAGTCCAGGGCACAGGCAGCTGGTTCCCACTCGCCAAGGCTGAGCTGCTGTTATACTAGAATGTGTAACTTGAGAGAAAGAGACCAGCAGTCTTCAATGATACCCTGTGCAAATAACCAATGACCTGGTAGCAAAACAACTTTGGAATTTTTCTAAATAGAGAGAGTCATTAAACAAGTGATTAATTTTCATAAGAATAACATATATTCCAGAAATGCTCTCAGAGAGCACAAGAATGTTTGATTCACTGACATGAGACTGTACGTAATATTGTGCCGAACTAATGTTACTTCGTAGTAGATGAGTTGCTCTATCATACTATAGAGCCCATTTGTCCTAACACATCCACACTAGCTGAAAGGTGCCCACCTAACAGTGATAGTACAGGCCCTTGCAAGTACAGTGGAATACACAGCTCAAAGATGATTCCTTTGGCTTTCTTCCAGCATGTAGTGTTCATTATATATTAAGACCTGTATGTAGTGTTTGTTATGTGCCTGAAAAATATAATACATTGGATATAAACTCAAAGGATAAAGGTATAAGTGTCCCTTCTGGAAGAACCTATTTCCTATTTTATGAAGGTAGTGATGTCTGGAAGATTTTGGGTTTTCTTTTGTTTGTTTGTTTTTTTGTTTTTTGTTTTTTAATTCATTAGTATAGAGGTCAGGATTCTCAAAGGGGAAATATAGCCAGGCATGGTGTCACATATCCATAGTTTCATCACTTAGGAAGCTGAGTTAGGGGACTGGAAAACTAAAGCCAGCCTAGGTGACATATTGAGACCTTACCTTGTTTTGAGAAAAAACAAGATCAAAAGAAAAATACTTTTACTAGAGGCACAGAAAGATTTCTTTTATTGAAGTATAAAATGAAAATGCAGCCTAGACACATCCTGATTCTTGTTCAATGGAATAAGTAGTCAAGAAGAGTGACTGTGTGCTAATAGGAAGGGATTGGTTCCAACCATAAGGAAACACAAGGGAAAACATCACCCAGTAGAGATAGGAAAGAATTTGTGTGCAACTTTGATAGCCCAGTTGGTTGCCCAATCTTTATTTTCAATTTACAAGAGCTAGTTTGATCTGTAAATATAATGGTGCCTAGGATTTTGGACACTTCAGAGATCAGGATCTCAGGCTTGTCACCTGTTTGTGAAGTCATCAAAACCAGTAGAGGCATTAGCTGAGGGCAAGAAGACCCTAGAAAAGAAGCTACATGAAAGATATGGACAATGCCAATTGAATCCTGAAGAATAGCTACAGCAGTGGGGAATACAGTTTGCACTATTAGCTTCCCTCTTTGAAATAATCCTCAGAAAACGTAACCCCAAGAGCTCTGAAACTGTTCCTTCTATTGTATGAACAAATTCCATCTATGTAGTTAGGATACCCTAATCAAAGCTTTTTTTGACTGAAGGATTTATTCCCCTAGTTTCTAGAGAAGTTACTAGGCTCATAGCTTTCAGTGGTTAACTAACTGAAAATTGCCTTTTCCTGGAAAGAAGTGCCCCTACTTGTAATCATCACTTTCCCATAAAAACTTTCATTCAACAACAAGTAAATATGAGTGTAAAAATGTTCATCTGCTGGCTGCAAAACAGAATACCTCACAAGGGGTGTCTGTCTTCTGATGAACTCAGATGAATCCATGGTTGAAGAATGATCAGAGCTTAACTTTTCCCTTTGCCCATTTCCTTTCTTCTTCTTTCCTACCGTCTCACACCAATTCTGAGATCAAGCTCTAGTGAATTTCTTATATGCTCAACTTATTTCATGAAGCACATAAAACACTTGCTCTCACTTTCCTTCTTACCCTTGCTTTCACTCATGGTGATCTTCTGTTATATAACCCTATATTAGTAAATTACTAGTAATCACTTTATAGATATCGCCTTATAGATACCTGTCACCATCTCTTTACATTTTAATAGATTATTATTTATCTCTCTTCCTAAAATATAGTGCCACAGAGTGGTGCTAGTTCACCAATGGCTGTGTCCTTAATGCTCTTTTACACATAGAATGGTGCCAATAGATATTTGACTCGATATTACTAGAATATCTCTTGTTTTATGGCTCTCTCTAGAATTTACAAGGGAGGGCATGATTAATATGTGATAGGGAAAGATACAAATCAGACTTAATAAAAGATTGGTAGTCTCCTATACAATTTTTCCAGGATCACAAGCAGCATTTATGGCTCAAGGTTGGCTTTGTGAGTAGGGAAAACCATCCAAACCCTTTGAGGAGTAGAAATCATGGAGCATCATATGCTGGCTATTATCCATTACCAACCTCCATTTAGTTACTTCATAAGAAGACTGGGACCCATGAACTACTGACTAAGATCCTTTAAGTATGGCTGTGGGATGGGTAACTAGTTAGAAAAATCCGTAAAATTACCATTGAGTGATCTATCTGAATATCTACTTAAACCCTCTGAAATAAACCCTCTATATTTGACTGGAATTCTGGGAAATAAACCTGGAAATGAAGAGTTTTATAATGCAGGATTGTGATGGTTTGCATATGGTCATTCCAGGGAGTGGCACTAGTAGAAATTGTGGCCTTGTTAAAGGAAGTGTGTCACTGTGGGGGTGAGTTCAGAGATCTTCCTCCTAGCAGTCTGAGGATGTCTAGTCTGTTCCTGGCTTCCTCCAGATGAAGGTGTAGAACCCTCAGCTCCTCTTGCAGCATGCCTGCCTGGATGCTGCCATGTTTCCTCCTTGATGACAATGGGCTGAATCTCTGAACCCGTAAGCCAGCCCCAATTAAATGGTGTAATTTATAAGACTTGCCTTGGTCATGGTGTCTGTTCACAGCAGTAAAACCCTAACTAAGACAAGGATATAATAGGGAATTTTGATTATGAAATTTTCTATGTTCAGAGAAGTGAAGTGGAATAGTAAATATGTAGAGAAGGAGGACTAACATCTCTCCACAATATTTTGACCTTAAATTTCAAAAAGTATCTATCATTGCTTATTTGATGGTAATTCACAGGCTAGAGTCATGGTATGAATATAAAATGTTCCTTGTAGACTTACTTGTTTGAAGACTTGGTCCATAAATGTTAGCATTGCTTTAGAAAACTGTAGAACCATTGGAACGTGGATCCTAGATGGCTGACTATAGTTTACCCCAAGGAACCCTTGAAGACATCATTCTCTTCTGGTTACAGTCTCTAAGATCTCTACTTCCTCTTTTGCTAAGATAGGAACAAGAATGGTTCATGAGATCTGGTTGCCAGATATGGAACTGTGCTATCCTCCCTGCCTTTCCAGTTATAATGAACTGCATTCTCTAAACTATGAGCTCAAATAAACCTCTCCCTTCTTAAAATTTTTCACAAATGTATTTTTTTCAGAGTGATAATGAAAACAACTAGCATAATTGATTTTAAAATCATGGTTGAAGGGCCCAAGGATTATATAGGCTTCCAATTATATACCCTTATCAATGAGTGGAAAAATTGAACTTATCAAGCCCACAATAGGGAGAATACAATAATCTTTTAAAGGTTAATTACAGCCTCAAATTTCCAGGACCTAATTTTGGCTTCTCTTTTGGCTTATTATCTGCTGACAATCAATCCTTTTTTTTTTTTTAATGATATCAGTTTTCTAGTAGTTATTAAAGACATGATCTGCAGAATTTGAGTAAACCTCCAGTGTTCAACTCAAAGTATTCTTCATATAATATACTATAAATGACTCACTATGCATGAATTTCAGTGTTTTGTAGCATAAAAGAAATGGTGCACCTGAATTGGAACCCTGAAATTCACATAGGAGCAAGAGAGAATTGGCTCCCACAAATTGTCCTAAGACTTAAACAAGTGAAGCATGACATCTAAGCACACAAGCATAAATTAATATAAAATATTTTTAGAAAATATAAAAAATAGCATGAAAAAGTAAATGAAGAAAAAAAGCACAGAGATGGAGAAACCTAGCATGAAAATAATACATAACCTTTCTGTCTGAGATGGTGCCCTGAGCAGACCTTGGGCTCTAGCTCTGCACACAGTCCCAAAACAAACAGAGAACGCTCAACACTCAGGTACTCTAACATGTCCAGGACCATAGGTGAGGAGGCCACAACATCTGCCCCAACACTGGAAGTAACTGGGACCAGCAGGGTCCAGGAACAAAGGAATCCCACCCAGCCAGTGGTATGGGATCCTTCCAGTCTGAGCCAGTGCCCTAGCAGTTGCGTGCTAGCTCAGCACCCAATCTGACAACACCCCAAAGAAGCTTGACTCCCAGGTGCTCTAACACACCCAAGATCATAGATGCTCTAACATGCCCAGGATCACAGGATCTCAGGAACTTGATCACACCAGAATTGCAGGATCCTAGAGGCAGCTTGACTCCCAGGAGCTCTGACACACCCAGGATCTCAGGATCTCAGGATTTCAGGATCCCTGGATACCAGAATCACAAAGACAGCTGGACTCTGAGGAGTTCTGAAACAACCAGGATCACAGGAAAAACAGGGTCCAGTCAGAAACAGTGAGGGCAGAGAACACTAGAGATAACCAGACCGTGAGAGGCAAGCATAAGAAAATAAGCAGTAGAAACCAAAGTTACTTTGCATCATGAAAACACAATTGTCCCACCATAGCAAGTCCTGGATACTCCACCATCACACAAGAGAAGGAAGATTCAGATCTAAAATCACTTCTCATAATGATGATAGAGGACTTTAAGAAGGACATAAATAACTCCCTTAAAAAAAAATACAGGAGAACACAGGTAAACAAATAGAAGCACTTAAAGAGGAAACACAAAAATCCCTTAAAGAATTACAGGAAAACCCAACCAAACGGGTGAAGGAATTGAACAAAACCATCCAGGATCTAAAAATGGAAATAGAAATAATAAAGAAATCACAAAGGGAGACAACCCTGGAGTTAGAAAAACCTACAAAAGAGATCAGAGGTCATAGATGAAGGCATCACCAATAGAATAAAAGAGACAGAAGAGAGAATCTCAGGTGCAGAAGATACCATAGAAAACACTGACACAAAAATCAAAGAAAATTTGAAATGCAAAAAGATCCTAACCAAAATCATCCAGGAAATCCAGGACACAATGAGAAGACCAAACCTAAGGATCATAGGTATAGAAGAGAGTTAAGATCCCCAAGTTAAAGGGCCAGTAAATATCTTTAACAAATTATAGAAGAAAACTTCCCTAACCTAAAGAAAGAGATGTCCATAAACATACAAGAAGCTTACAGAACTCTAAATAGACTGGACCAGAAAAAAATTCCTCCTGATACATAATAATCAAAACACCAAATGCACAAAACAAAGAAAGATTATTAAAAGCAGTAAGGGAAAAAGGTTGAGTAACATATAAAGGTAGACCTATCAGAATTACACCGGACTTCTCACCAGAGACTATGAAAGCTAGAAGATCCTGGGCAGATGTTATACAGGCCCTAAAGGAACACAAATGCCAGCCCAGACTACTATACCCAGCAAAACCCTCAATTAACATAGATGGAGAAACCAAGATATTCCATTACAAAAACAAATTTACACAATATCTTTCCACAAATCCGGCCCTACAAAGAATAATAGATAGAAAACTCCAACACAAGGAGGGAAACTACATGCTAGAAAAAGCAAGAAAACAATCTTCTTATAACAAATCCAAAAGAAGATAGCCACACAAACATAATTCCACCTCTAACAACAAAAAATAACAGGAAGTAACAACCACTTTTCCTTAACAACAATGGACTCAATTCCCCAATAAAAAGATATTAGACTAACAGACTGGATACATAAACAGGACCCAGAATTTTGCTGCATTACAGGAAATGTACCTCAGTGAAAAAGACAGACACTACCTCAGAGTAAAAGGCTGGAAAACAATTCTCCAAGCAAATGGTCCTCAAAAACAAGCTTGAGTAGCCAATCTAATAATTAATAAAATTGACTTTCAACCAAAAGTTATCAAAAAAAGATAATGGAGGACACTTCATACACATCAAAGGAAAAATCTACCAAGATTAACTCTCAATTCTGAACATCTATGCTCCAAATGCAAGGGCACCCACATTCATAAAAGAAACTTTACTAAAGTTCAAAGCACATATTGCACCTCACACAATAATAGTAGGAGACTTCAACACCCCACTCTCATCTATGGATAGATCATGGAAACATAAACTAAATGGAGACACAGTGAAAATAACAGAAGTTATAAGCCAAATGGATTTAAAAGATAGTTATAGAATATTTCATCCTAAAACAAAAGAATATATCTTCTTCTCAGCACCTCATGTTACCTTCTACAAAACTGACCTTATAATCAGTCAAAAAAACAAACAAACAAAAAACAAAAAAAAGGCCACAAAGGTACAAGAAAATTGAAATAATGCATTCTAGATCACCATAGATCAGGCTGGACTTCAATAAACATGGAAGCTGAAAAACACTCCACTGAATGATAACTTGGTCAATTAAGAAATGAAGAAAGAAATTAAAGACTTTTAGAATTTAATGAATATGAAGGCACATCATACCAAAACTTATGGGACACAACGAAAGCAATGCTAAAAGGAAAACTCATAGCTCTGATTGCCTCCAAAAAGAAACTAGAGAGAACACACACTAACAGCTTGACAACACACCTAAAAGCTCTAGAACAAAAAGAAGCAAGAACACCCAAGAGGAGTAGACTGCAGGAAATAATCAAACTCAGGGGCAAAATCAACCAAGTAGAAACAAAAACAACAATACAAAGAAATCAACCAAAACAGGAACTGGTTATTTGAAAAAATCAACAAGATAGATAAACCCTTAGCCAAACTAGCCAGAGAGCACAGAGATAGTATCCAAATCAACAAAATCAGAAATGAAAACAGAGCCATACCACCAAAAACCTAGGAAATCCAAGAAAATCATTAGATCCCACTACAAAAGCCTATACTCAACCAAATTGGAAAATTTAGAGGAAATGGACAATTTTATATATAGATATCAGGTGGTAAACTTAAAAAAAAAAGCGTCATTAAAAGTCTCCTAACCAAAAGAAAGCCCAGGACCAGATGGAGTTAGTGCAGAGTTCTATCAGGCCTTCAAAGAAGACCTAATACCAATACTCTTCAAACTATTCCACGAAATAGAAACAGAAGGAAACTGTTCAATTCATTCTATGAAGGCACAATTAATCTTATAACTAAGTCACACAAAGGCCCAACAAAGAAAGAGAACTTCAGACCAGATTCCCTTATGAACATCGATGCAAAAATATGCAAGAAGACTTTCAAAAACTGAATCCCATAATGCATCAAAATGATCATTCACCATGATCAAGTAGGTTTCATCTTGGGGATGCAGGGATGGTTCAATACATGGAAATCCATCAACATATTCCACTACATAAACAAATTCAAAGAAAAAACACATTAGATGCTTTAAAAAATTTGAAAAAATTTAATATCCCTTCATGTTAAAAGCCTTGGAAAGATAAGGAACTCAAGGCCCATACATAAACATAATAAAAGCAATATACAGCAAACCAGTAGCCAAAATCAAACTAAATGGAGAGAAGCTGGAAGCAATCCAACTAAAATAAGGGACTAGACAAGGCTGCCCACTATCACCCTATGTATTCAATATAGTAATTGAAGTTCACGCTAGAGCAATTAGACTACAAAAGGAGGTCAAAGGGATATAAATTGGAAAAGAAGTTAAAATAACACTATTAGCAGATTATATGATAGTACATTTAAGTGACCCTAAATATTCCACTAGAAAACTCTTAAACCTAATAAACAACTTCAGCAAAGTGGCTGGATATAAAATTAATTCAAACAAAACAGTAGCCTTCCTCTATTCAAAGGAAAAACTGACTGAAAAAGAAAATAGAGAAAAGGACAACCTTCACAATAGTCCCAAATAATATAAAATACCTATGTGTGACTCTAACCAAGCAAATGAAAGTTCTGTATGACAAGAATTTCAAGTCTCTGAAGAAAGAAATCAAAGAAGACCCCAGAAGAGGGAAAGATCATGGATTGGCAGGATTAATACAGTAAAAATGGCCATCTTGCCAAAAGCAATCTACAGATTCAGTGCAATCCCTATCAAAATTCCAACTGAATTCTTCATAAAGTTAGAAAGGGCAATTTGCAAATTCATTTGGAATAACAAAAAACCCAAGATAGTTAAAACTATTTTCAACAATAAAAGATCTTCTGGGTGAACCACCATCCCTGACCTCAAGCTGTATTACAGAGTAATAGTGATAAAAACAACAACAACAATAATAACAAAAAACAAAACAAACAAACAAAACTGCACGGTATTGATACAGTGACAGGCAGGTAGATCAATGGAATAGAATTGAAGACCCAGAAATGAACCCACACACCTATGGTCACTTGATTGTGACAAAGGAGCTAAAACCATCCAGTGGAAAAAAGACAGCATTTTCAACAAATTGTGCTGGCTCAACTGGCGGTTAGCATGTAGAAGAATGCAAATTGATCCATTCTTATCTCCTTGTAAAAAGTTCAAGTCCAAGTGGATCAAGGACCTCCACAAAAAAAACCAAATACACTGAAACTAATAGAGGAGAAAGTAGGGAAGAGCCTGGAACACATGGGCACAAGGCAAAATTTCCTGAACAGAACACCAATGGCATATGCTCTAAGAACAAGAATTGATAAATGGGATCTCAAAAAATTGCAAAGCTTCTGTAAGGCAAAGGACACTGTCAATAGGACAAAATGGCAACCAACAGATTGGGAAAAGATCTTTACCAATCCTACATCAGATAGAAGACTAATATCCAATATATACAAAGAACTCAAGAAGTTAGACTCTAGAGAATCAAATAACCCTATTAAAATGGGGTATAGAGCTAAACAAAGAATTCACAGCGGAGGAATATTGAATGGCAGAGAAGCATCTAAAAAATATTCAACATTCTTAGTCAGGGAAATGCAAATCAAAACAACCCTGAGATTCTCACACCAGTCAGAATGGCTAAGATAAAAAACTCAGGTGATAGCAGATGCTGGCAAGGATGTGGAGAAAGAGGAACTCTCCTCCATTGCTGGTGAGAGTGCAAGCTGGTACAACCACTCTGGAAATCAGTCTGGCGGTTCCTTAGAAAATTGGATATAGTATTACCTGAAGACCCAGCTATATAACTCCTATACCACTCAAAAAATCCTCCAATATATAACAAGGACACATGTTCATAGCAGCCTTATTTATAAGAGTCAGAAGCTGGAAAGAACCCAGATATCCTTCAACAGAGGAATGGATACAGAAAATGTGGTACATTTACACAATGGAGTACTACTCAGCTATTACAATCAATGAATTTATGAAATTCTTACACAAATGCATGGAACTAGAAAATATCATCCTGAGTGAGGTAATACAATCACAAAAGAGCACACATGGTATGTACTCACTGATTAATGGATATTAGCCCAAAAGCTTGGAGTACTTAAGATACAATTCACAGAACGTCAAGAAGAAGACCAAAGTGTGGGTGGTTCAGTCTTTCTTAGAAAGTGGAACAAAATACTCACAGGAGAAAATATGGAGACAAAGTGTGGAGCAGAGACAGAAGGAAAGGTCATCCAGAGACTATCCCACCTGGGGATCCATCCTATATACATTCACCAAACCCAAACAGTGTGTGTGCCAAGAAGTGCTTTGCTGACAGGGGCCTGATATAGCTGTCTCCTGAGAGGCTCTGTCAGAACCTGACAAATACAGAGAGGCAAATGCTCTCAGCCAACCATTGGACTGAGCACGTGGTCCCCAGTAGGGTCCCCAATGGAGGAATTAGAGAAGGGACTGAAGGGGCTGAAAAGGTTTGCAACCCCATAGGAAGAACTATAATGTCAACCAACCAGACCCCACAGAGTTCCCAGGGACTAAACAACCAACTCCCAGGGACTAAACAATCAACCCAAGAGTACTCATGGAGGGACCCATGGTTCCAGGTGCATATTTAGCCAAGGATGGCCTTGTTGGGCATCAATGGGAAAAGAAACCCATGGTCCAATGAAGGCTGGATGCCCCAGTGTAGGGGAATTTGAGGGCTGGGAGGTGGGAGTGTGTGGGTAGGTGTGGGAACATCCTCATAGAAGCAGAGGGATGGGAGATGTTATAGGGGCTTCCGGGGGGCGGGGGGGATCCTGAGACAGGAGACATTTAAAATGTAAATAAAGAAAATATTCAATAAAAGAAAAGAAAAAAATAATGTATAAATTTCATTTTACTATAATCCAAAAGAAAGAGTACAGAGATAGGAACAACTGCTTATTTAAAGACATATTGAGTAGAAAACTACAATTTTTTAATATACAAGTACATTGATCTGAGGATCCCCATACTGTGTGTGTGTGTGTGTGTGTGTGTGTGTGTGTGTGTGTGTGTGGTGTTGTGTGTGTAGAAAAAGAGAGAAAAAGATGAAGTCTCAAAGAGACAGAGGAAGACATAGAAGGAGTAAGAAACACAGAGATGGTAAAACATGAGATAAAGAAAGAAAAAATCATGCAAACCCATCACACTATACAGTAAAGACAGAAAAACAACAAAATAAAAACAAACAAACAAACAACAAAGAAAGTGAGAGTAATCTGTGCAGCTTACAAAGGAACAACAGAAACTCTGAAATAGCTTCTCTTTGGCAGTAATGCAAGCAAGCAGCATAATAGCTAAATTCTACTTCCTAGATGATCAAAGAATTACTCACAAATAAAGCATCTTCTCTAACCTACCTGACAATCAAAAATCATCATCTCATACCATTGAAAGTAAATTTTGTACATCTAACAGATTTATGTGAACTAAGAGAAATATAGTAGGGCCCTTTTAGGCAACACAGTCACTCAAGGCTTAAAACAAAACAAAATCTTCCCAAGATAAATAGCCTTTTTTACATGTGACACAATTACACTTCAGCCTAGGGACCCTACCTAAACAACAACTTACTCTGAGTTTTATGTTGTCTTGTTATTTGCCAGTTACATATCATTGATGGGTCATTGATGGCTGTATGAGTCATCTCCTCCCCCCCACACACACATGCAAACACATCTCATAAAATAAATGGTATGTGATGCTCTTTCAGTCTACCATTACAATAGTATGTGATGCTCTTTCAGTCTACCATTAACTTGGCACTTGTTTTTTCAGGTGTTCTCAACAAATTATATAGGCAATAGCCTAAGTTCTAAGTTCAGTAATGACCAATTTTGTCATAGCAGACTTGATACTTCTATCTCTGAATATGTGTGGTGATTCCAAAAAAATAATTGCACATTATTTGACACTTTAAACATGCCCTTCTTTTGGAATCTGGGAATAATAATTTGGAATATGGTTTACTTAATATTAATAACCAGAGTTATTAGTTATGGACAGTGTGTGAGAATTGAGTGGCTGAATCTCAGAAGGTCTAGCCTCAACTCTTTCCATGAGGCCCACAGTTGTGTTAAATCATCCTCGATATCATTTGGGTGAATTAATTACTTTCCTATTACTGTGACAAAATGTTGGAGAAAATTCTTAAGGGAGAAGAATTTATCTTGGCTTACAGCTTGAGAGTGTAGTCAATTGTGGCAAGGAAAGCTTGATAGAATTTATAGTGGGGGAAACCTGTGGCTGGGACTCATGGTGTCTCTGTGGACCAGGAAGCAGAGAGAAAGAGGTTGGGCTAGAAGTAGGGTTCTGTGATAGAATTATCAACGTCATAGAATCTAGAATCAGCCAAGGGCTAGACTTGTAGGCATGCCTTTGAGTGATTATCTTGATTGTTTTAATTGAGGTAGGAAGACCTGCTGAGTATGAGTGGCATCCTTCACTGGTTGGGGCCTTGAACTATTTAAGTAGCCTATATAGCCAACCAAAGACACAATCAGTCACATCTGCTCATTCGTTATAAGTGAAGGAAGCTGAGCAGCAGTGTGCATCCATCTGTTTTCTGCTTTGTGATTGTTGACACAATGGATTAGCTGCTTCAAGTTCCTGCTACCTTGCCTTCTTCATCATGATAGAACCTTTGGCCTGTGAGTCATAATTAATTCTTTCTTCCTCCAGTTAGTTTTGTCATAGTATTTTATTACAGCTGCAGAAAAGGAAACCAAGACAAGGCTGTGCATAACATTTATGACGCCCTGTTCTCAGTGATACCTTTCTAACCTCTTCCCAATAGTGCCACTAATCAGGGATCAAGTGTTGAAATGCATGAGCCTGTCGGGGAGACATTTCACATTCAAATTGTAGTATCAGGATACAGCTAAAAAAAGACATTTCCAAGAAAGAAATACTTTCAAAGGTTATACTCTAACTCTATTGAATATATCGTTATCAGAAAGTGCAGTTTATCTAGCCACCCACTGCTATTTGTTAATCTGTCCACCCAATTCTCTTCAGAAATCTCTTGCCCAACCCCCACCCTTTCTATACCCTGGCTTTGATTCCCACAGGATTTTCCATCTTCCCATCTTTAGTCTGAAGGAAAGAGGGATATAGGTTGTCCTGACTCCAGCTGCCAGAGGCTAGACATGGCTGGGAAATTGCTATTGGCATCCACAATTAGCTTCAGTGAGCATTTTCCCATAGAAACAGTCATCTTGATGGTGGCTGGCTCCCCAGTGCTATAGGCTTCATAGTCCAGCCATCTTCTCAGTTAAATAGGCTTTTGTGGACTGGTCTGGGAAACTTCCCACCATTTGTAACATTGTTTCCATGGGAAAAATGCTTCTCAACTTCCAAACAACTGATTTACAAACAAACTTTTGGAACAAAATGCAATGGTAAATTGGGGAAGGCCTGTAGACTCTTCCAGAGTCATTCAAAGGCCTGTGACTTCACTCTAAGATGTTAGCAAGGTTTGGGGCTACTTAGCATACCAAAGGGAAGCCACTGGGCTCACTAAAGGAACTTTAATAAGCAAATAGACATGATTGACAGGTCTATAATGGATAGACTGACTCTGGCTTTGATTGGCTATAAGGGCCAGCATTTACACTGAATGATTCCCTTAATCAAACACAAGTCTTATCTGGACAGGCAGGGCACTTATCCCACAAAGTGGGTGGTTATTACAGATATGGCAGGTACTCTGTGTCTAATTGTACATTTAGCACCCTTTCACAGACAGCAGCCGCCTACGGAAAGACAAGCTTATTCTCCCCTCCATTGTCTGATACATTGAATGTTTCATTGGTTCCTTCACCTTGATGAAAACAGAGCAATTACGCAGCTTTCATCTGCTTCTTTCAAAGGCATAGAGAAAATTCTGCTTTTGGGAGTAAAATGTTAATTTCCCAAAAGTTCTTCAAGGCTTTCTGAGAGGCAGTCTCCCATACTGCTGAAAATTCCATGGACTGCGGCAGCATTTGCATCACAAATGTGACATGATGGTTACTTAAGAGACTAAAAGAGGAGGAAGAAAATGTATAGAGATACCTCATTTCCCATTAATTATTGGAACTGAAACAGAATGCCAGTAGCTAGTAGGCACCAGAAATAGAAAGAAATGTATCAGCGTGTATTTAATCCCTTACAGACTATAATAATAATTAAGAAATTATTATACTGCTAATGCTTTAGAAGCAGTGTAGCCACCTGTTCACCCCTTTATTAATCACCAATTTTCTCCTTTAACACTGCATGGGAAAGATTATTAAAGGGAAGGGTACAAAAATTGAGGTGCCAAGAAATAATTTATGTCATGCAGCAGAAGTAGGTTAAAATGCATCACTTTAATTAAGACTTTCATCAGGAAAGAAAGTCATATTTTAGGCCCATTTTATAGCATGTAATTGGACTTAAAAAATAGCAATGCTTATTATTCGATATTATTAATTTGCTCTGAAATCTGGTCCTCTGATAAGGAAGCAGCTATAGTCAGGCAACTGTGTTTACCTGCTATTAAGCAGGATGCTTTCTGTCAGGGCTGTGAATAAGCCAACAGGGTGTAATTCTGTGTTCCAGGAGGAGACTAATAGTGAGGACTGGTACCCTGAGAAAAAGACATGCATATCTGTTTAAAGATTCTGGGAAGAAAAGTGGTAGTTTGAGCTACATATCAGTTCATGTTCTGAGAGACATATGCTGTGGTTTCTGGGACACTGAGCATCATATAGCCTCTCTTAGAGTCCTCAGGATGGTTTTTTATCAAAGTCTACTCCAATTTTATTGAAAATATCCCAAAGAGGTTGATGGCCATTATTTTTACAGTAGAAGATTTGAAATCACTAGCAAAATTAAAGTAACTAACAACCTATTCTTTCTGGGAATAACTATCATATAAATGATCATCATCACCCTTTTGTCAATTGAGTTTCAAGATCTCTATTTTAGCTTATTCACATACCCAACGTCTTACTTTGTTTTTAAAATAATATAAGAAATTTAGGATAGAAATCTGTGTAACTAAAATCAGGATATTGAAAGATATACCACTTCATTAAAAACTCTCCCTTCTTTCAATTTTTTAATGATATCACTCCCTGCCTTGCTCCTGCTCTAGTTTACCCAACCCCTGACTCTCACTCTTTGGTCAATATCCCTACAACAGTATTGTTTTTGTAAATGATCATACTGTAAATAATATTTTGGTATTTGCTTCTTTCATTCAACATGACTTCGAAATTCACCCAAACCTGGTTCACAATCAGATTCCCATTTTACAGTTGTGTAGTATTAGTATTATACTGTATAATTGTACTATAATTTGCTTAACTAATAGCTCATTGAATGATCTTTGTTTTTTTTTCTGGCCTTTGGTGATTATAAATGTAGTCATACAATCACTATGTGCTGTGCAGGTTTTTGTTTGTTTGTTTGTTTGTTTGTTTGTTTTACAAAAGGTTGTTTTCCATTCTCTAAGAACAGAGCTGACTAAATAATATTTAGTAATGTCTGTCACCCATCAACTAGCTGAGGGTTCTTTAACACTACCTGAATAAAATTGTGAGTAGGCAAGGGGATGCTCAAGTGCTCTTCTCTGACAGATCTCACTTCCATCAGTGCTTAGCAGCAGTAAGTGGCAGCAGTGGGCAGCCAGAAGTGGTAGTCAATAGTACTTTATAGCACTGCAGTCCTCCTTTCATAGACCTCAGTTATCAGGTCCCAGTGGGACACCTTTGTTACAGGTTCCTTTTCCTGTCACTGAGGTGAAATATTTCAACAAAAGCAACTTAAGGAAAGGAGGATTTATTTCAGCTCACAGTTTGCAGGTCTAGTCTATCATGGCTGGGAAGAAGTCAAGGCAACAGGAAACTGGAGCAGCTGGTAATATTGCACCTATAGGTAGAAAGAGAGCAGTGTTAGCATGCCCTCCCTTTCTGTACAGTCTGGGACTCAATCCCAGGAAATGACGCTGCCCACTTTTCCTGTGTTTCTTCACATTCAATTAACCTAATCAATATAGCCTCTTACAGGTACCCCTGGTGGCATGTCTTGTAAGTAATTCCAGGTCCTGTCAAATTGACAATTAACACTAACTGTCACAACCTCTCAGGCAGAGTCTGAGATACTTGTCTCTGTACATGACGGCACTTGCATTGACCTGTAACATCCTTTTGTTTGGAATAATTATAAGCACATGTTTTGACCAATACCACTCATTCATTTGAACCAATCAGGGCCCACAGCCACTGTTTTGGAACAAAACAAGTGATTTGTTTGAGCCAATCACAACCTCATCCCTTAAAAACAATCACAAACACTGAAATTGGAGTCAGTATTACCTTACCTCTTAGCATCCAGCATGTCTAGTCTTTCTGCTAGACTAGTTGGGAAAAGTGTGGATACTTCGCTCCTTCTTAGTATGGGGAACAAAATACCTATGGAAAGAGTTACAGAGACAAAGTTCGGAGCTGAGATGGAAGGAAGGACCATACAGGGACTGCTCCACCCCGGGGATCCATCCCACATACAACCAAACTCAGACACTATTGCATATGCCAGAAAGATTTTGCTGACAGGACCCTCACATAGCTCTCCCTTGTGAGGCAATGCCAGTGCCTGGCAAATACAGAAGTGGATGCTCACAGTCATCTGTTGGATGGAAAGAAAACAGGACCCCCAATGAAGGAGCTAGAAAAAGTACCCAAGGAGCTAAAGGGGTCTGCAATCCTATAGGAGGAACAGTAATATGAACTAACCAGTATCCCCAGAGCTTGTGTCTCTAGTTGCATATATAGCAGAGGATGGCCTAGTCAGCCATCAATGGGAGGAGAGACCCTTGGTCTTGCAAAGATCATATGTCCCAGTACAGGGGAATGCCAGAGCCAGGAAGTGGGAGTGGGTGGGTTGGGGAGCAGCAGGGGAGGGTAAGAGCGCTTTGGGGATAGCATTTGAAATGTAAATGAAGAAAATATCTAATTAAAAAAAAGTGTTTGCTCTCTGCCCTCAGGAGAAATGACTGCCTTGTGACAGAGTTAATTGAAGTTTATAACAAAGTGTCTGTTACTAACTATTTGAAGCAATTCTAGATGAAGCTATGCACTCAGGAGCAAAGACAATCTACTGTGAATCACTCTACAGTTGTGTCAGGGTTCTTGGAGTATTAGGGGATAGTGGTGCTTAAAGGTGGCCCACTTGACTGATAGACTAATAGGCACGTGCTTAAGGCAGCAGAGGCAGGAAGGAAAATTTAACAGCTGCTAACTAGTTTGACTGCCCCAACTCCAACATCTTTGCTTATTTACATGAAAATGAACACAACAGAAGTGTAAAAAACTGGGTTTTAACACTACTAGTGAATTTAACACAGTTTAATGATGTTTAACATGTGCCTAATTACCCAAGGAAAAATCTGTTCCCCTCTACTCCATGTCAGTAAGGATTTAACTTCATAAAACATTGCAAATCCTGTATCCCAGACTTAATGTACCAATTTTGCATTCACACCAATAACATGTAAAAGGGTTTGTGATTTTTTTTTCTTATCCTGGATGTATACACTATTATTTCCTTCAATCAACCATGCTAGATGACTTTGGAAAATGCACCCTAAAGGTTAGTATGTGACAGCTGACCATTCTCTGAGACCCATTTTGCATGCAGTATAGATCCCAAAGGAACTCATAAAGTTCACAAGACCCCCTAACTGATTTCCTGTTGTTCTTCGTGACACTCTCAATTCATTCCTTGCACTGCAGTGAGAAAGTGTGTTCCTAATCAAATGTGTGATATCACTCCCCTTCCCTCCACAACCTGTTTAAAGTACTTCAGTGGTTTCCTATTGGTTTTGCAATAGATCTAATATAACCTGAAAATATCTTTTGTCCTAGGCTGGTGTCTCAGAATCCTTCTTTCTTCTCTGAATATTTTCTCAGGAACTTATAACAATATGTCTCCTCTGTCTGAATGGGGAAAGCCCATTCCGTCTATATGACATATTCTGCTCTTTACTGAGTTGAGTTTACTAGTTTTTACTTTGAGTTATATGCGACTTCCTCAAGGAAGCTTTGCCTTGACTTCCAGTCCTATTCCCAGATCATTAGAATATTCAGTTGAAATTATGAATTTATTCGTATCATTTTGTGGTTACTTTGTTTTACCCACTGAACCATAATATTTATGTCTCTTTTGGGTCACTGGGAACCTAGTTTGTCATGTCTTTCAAAAAGTGACTATTCAATAAAATTGGCTAAGCATATTGTTTTAAGTGTAAGATGCAAAATAAAATCAGTAAGCCCCCAAAGCTACTGAAGTATACTATTTACAAAAAACGACCAGAAAAAGAAAAATCTAAAGAAAAGTAAATTGGTTGCTTAGGATTGAGATATTTTATTAAAGTAATAAAAACTTTCTAAAGTTTATAAATGATCAAATTTACTAAAATATATACAACTTGGGTGAATTTCATTCATATGAATTATACCTCAATAAACTCAGTTTCAAAAATTCAACTGGCCATAATTGCATGGAAGTCCCTTTTTCTTGTGCGTTCTATCCTGCTGAGCCATTCCTACATCTTCCATCAGCCACTCCTACACTGTCCATTTGATTGTTATTTAAATAAGATAGGGCAAGGATGCTGAGGGATTTCTGTCTGGAAATGTCTTTATAGCATACATGCTTTCTTTACAGATCTTAGTCTATTTACAAAAATATCTGCTTTTGCAGGGCGTGGTGGCGCACACCTTTGATCCCAGCACTCTAGAGGAAGAGGCAGGCAGATTTCTGAGTTCAAGGTCAGCCTGGTCTACAGAGTGAGTTCCAGGACAGCCAGGGCTACACAGAGAAACCCTGTCTCAAAAAACCAAAAAAAAAAAAAAAAATCTGCTGTTTAAAAAAAAAAAAGCCTTTTCTACCATTGTATTGGAATTCTGTTACATTAAAAACTCAGTTTAGGAAGAATTAACACCCTTAATGCATGAGCATGGCATTTTGTTTAGAACTTTCTATATTTACTGTCCTATTTTTATAATAAGTGCAAATTTTTGCTATATCAATTTAATTTTCTTGGAGGTAAACATTCTATATGAATGTATGTATAATCAGCTTTATGATACTATAATGAAATACATGAGACAACTAATTTAAAAAGATACAATGTTGAATTATCTCACAGTTTTAGTGGTTCCCAGGCATGGCACTGGCACTGACACAATTGTGGTGGTGATGGAGAATAATCACTTATTATGACAGAAGCTCATATAGGAACCAGTCACACTTCAAGCCAGTCATACAGAGAGAGAAGGAGAGAGTGAAGACTCATAATCCTATCAAGAACAACCCTCTTCTGAGCTCATAAAGTTCTCACCACTTTCCAGTAATGCTATCCTGTTGATCAAGAGCATCCTATTGCCCAATTACAGACTTTTATTCCCCTATTTTTAAATTTTTAAAAATATTTTTATTGCCCTATTTTTTAATTAGGTATTTTCCTTGTTGACATTTCCAATGCTATCCCAAAAGTCCCCCATACTCACCCCCCAATCCCCTACCCACCCACTCCCCCTTTTGGCCCTGGCGTTCCCCTGTACTGGGGCATATAAATTACAGACTTTTTATTGCCCTATTACAGACGTTTGGGGACACACACATATATACATATATAAATATATACATATATATATATACATATATACATATATAAATATATACATATATATACACACACATATATAATACACATATATACATATATACACAAATATATACATATATACACAAATATATACATATATATACATATATAAATATATACATATCTTTATTTTTACATGTGTGTGACAAGGTGAGACTTTGTATTATTGACATGAGACATCTTTTGTTTTCTCATGTAAAAATACCATGCTTCAGATTTTACTGTAATCTGGACTTCAGCTCCATTTCACAAGATTTGACTTTGGTTTTGGTGGTAGTTTTGGAGATCTAACAACTGTGTTTGTGTAGACTAAACAATTTATTTACCATAGAGCTATAGTCCTTTAGTTACATTTCTGTTCAAATTACATTTTTTCAGTACTTTTTCCTTCATTCATTAATAATTTAGTAGTATACTGTCCAATTTCCAAGCATTTGGATTTTTTTTTGTACTCATGTTCCACTCATTGTTTTGTAGCACAGAGAGTTTTGTGGTTAGAGAACGTATTCTATATGATTCCATTCCTTCAAATTTGGTAAGATTTGTTTTACAATCCGGAATTTCATCTATTGTGGTCAATACTCTGTGTGCATCTATAAAGAGTAGCCATAGTGCCTTACAGGATGGATAGTCAGTCAGTCAATACATTTTGATTGATGACATCATTCAGTTCTTGACTACCTTGATTATCTTCAACAATTATTTTGTCTTCCAATTCTACCAGTTCCTGGTAGAGGAGAGAGTTAAAACCCTCATTTACACAAGTTTGTCAACTTTTCAGTTCTCTCATGGTTTGATTCCTGTATTACAAATCTCTATTGTCAGTATATATGCTCTATCTGCATTTCTCCTTGGCAAGTTAACTTTTCTACTACTTTTTAATAGTCCTCTTTATCCTCGATAATTTCCTTTGTTTGAGATTCAAATGTATACGATATTCATTTATCATCTTGAACTTTCATTTGGTTAATGATGGATGATAGATTTTTTTCATGCTTTTACTTTTCATGGAGTTGGTCATTATATTTCAAGTGAGTTTGTTATATACAGACTATAACTGGGTCCTGTAGATTAAGCTTATTCTGACAAGTTTTATATTTTAATTGTTGTTCAAATTATTTGCATTTAATGTAACTGTAGACAAATCTGGCTTCTAGTGTAACATTTACTTTTTTATTGGATATTTACTTCATTTACATTTCAAATGCTATCCCAAAAGTCCCCCATATCCTCCCCCTGCCCTGCTCCCCAACCTAACCACTCCTACTTCTTGGCCCTGGTGTTCCCCTGTACTGGGGCATATAAAATTTGCAAGACCAAGGGGCCTCTCTTCCCAATGATGGCCGACTAGGCCATCTTCTGCGACATATGCAGCTAGAGACACGAGCTCTGGGGGTACTGGTTAGCTCATATTATTGTTCCTCCTATAGGGTTTCAGACCACTTCAGTTCCTTGGGTACTTTCTCTAGCTCCTCCATTGGGGGCCCTGTCTTCCACCAATAGATGACTGTGAGCATCCACTTCAGTGTTTGCCGGGCACTGGCATAGCCTCACACAAGACAGATATATCAGGGACCCTTCAAGAAAATCTTACTTATTGCAAATGCAATAGTGTCTGCTTTGGGGGCTGATTATGGGATGGATCCCCGGGTGGGGTAGTCTCTGGATGGTCCATCCTTTCGTCTCAGCTCCAAACTTTGTCTCTGTAACTCCTTCCATGGGTATTTTGTTCCCCATTCTAAGGAGGAACAAAGTATCCTTTTATCTTATATTTTATATTTATTTTATATTTTATTTGGTGTTCAAATTATTTGCATTTAATGTAACTGTAGACAGACCTGGTTTCTAGTGTAACATTTATTTTATCTGGAATTTTTATAGTCAAGTTTTTTGTATATTTTTTAAATTGTTTTTACTCTCCTTTCCCTTTCAGGGTTATTCATGTCACTATCATTGCATGTTAATTTATCATTCATGGTTTTGATTATATACTTTTTTTAGTGATCAACATACTTATTTAAATTTTCAGTTTCTTGAGAACTAATAGATTTCCACCTCAGAAGAGTGTAAAAAATCTTACTAGATTGCCTCTTTCTCTTACCCCATTTAAAACTAAACAAAGCAGTACTATATTTCTTACTTTCAATTTTTATGTGTATTTAAAAACCAGTCTTTTTTCTAATTTCACCTGAATCATATTTTTCTCAATTTATTAGATTCCAGTGTCTATAGAGCCTGTCTTAGTAAGGGTTATTATTCCTGCATAAACATCATGAGCAAGTAGCAGGTTGGGGAGGAAAGAGTTTATTTGGCTTACATTTCCATACTGCTATTTATCACCAAGGAAGTCAGGACTGGAACCCAAACAGGTCAGTAAGCAGGAGCTGATGCAGAGGCCATGGAAGGATGTTCTTTACTGGCTTGCTTCCCCTGGCTTGCTCAGCCTGCTCTTATAGAACCAAGACTGACAGCCCAGAGATGGTCCCACCCACAAGGAGCCTTTCCCCCTTGATCACTAATTGAGAAAATGCCTTACAGTTGGACCTCATGCAGGCATTTCCTCAACTGAAGCTCCTTTCTCTGTGATAACTCCAGCTGTGTCAAGTTGACACACAAAACCAGCCAGTATAATTGACTCCTTGTCAACTTGATACACAAACACATCACTAGTAAGCCTCAACCCTTACATTCTTAGTCATCCCCAAGGTCTAAATAACTTTAAAAGTCCAACAGTCTTTACATATTAAAATATCCATCTCTTTTAAAATCCAAAGTCTTTTTACAATTAAAAGTCTCTTAACTGTGGGTGTGACTCTAACTAAGGAAGTGAAAGGTCTATATGATAAGAACTTCAAGTCTCTGAAGAAAGAAAGTAAAAAAGATCTCAGAAGATGGAAAGATCCCCCATGCTCATGGATTGGCAGGATCAACATTGTAAAAATGGCTATCTTGCCAAAAGCAATCTACAGATTCAATGCAATCCCCATCAAAATTCCAACTCAATTCTTCAACGAATTAGAAAGAGCAATCTGCAAATTCATCTGGAATAACAAAAAACCTAGGATAGCAAAAACTCTTCTCAAGGACAAAAGAACCTCTGGTGGAATCACCATGCCGGACCTAAAGCTTTACTGAAGAGCAATTGTGATAAAAACTGCATGGTACTGGTATAGTGACAGACAAGTAGACCAATGGAATAGAATTGAAGACCCAGAGATGAACCCACACACCTATGGTCACTTGATCTTCAACAAGGTTGCTAAAACCATCCAGTGGAAGAAATACAGCATTTTCAACAAATGGCGCTGGCACAACTGGTGGTTATCATGTAGAAGAACGCAAATTGATCCATTCCTATCTCCTTGTACTAAGGTCAAAACTAAGTGGATCAAGGAACTCCACATAAAACCAGAGACACTGAAACTTATAGAGGAGAAAGTAGGGAAAAGCCTCGAAGATATGGGTACAGGGGAAAAATTCCTGAATAGAACAGCAATGGCTTGTGCTGTAAGAACAAGAATCGATAAATGGGACCTCATAAAGTTGCAAAGCTTCTGCAAGGCAAAAGACACCGTCAATAAGACAAAAAGGCCACCAACAAATTGGGAAAGGATCTTTACCTATCCTAAATCAGATAGGGGACAAATATCCAATATATATAAAGAACTCAAGAAGGTGGACTCCAGAAAATCAAATAACCCCATTAAAAAATGGAGCTCAGAGCTGAACAAAGAATTCTCACCTGAAGAATATTGAATGAAAAAATGTTCAGCATCCTTAATCATCAGGGAAATGCAAATCAAAACAACCCTGAGATTCCACCTCACACCAGTCAGAATGGCTAAGATCAAAAATTCAGGTGACAACAGATGCTGGCGAGGATTTGGAGAAAGAGGAACACTCCTCCATTGTTGGTGGGATGCAAGCTTGTACAACCACTCTGGAAATCAGTCTGGCGGTTCCTCAGAAAATTGAACATAGTACTACCAGAGGATCCCGCAATACCTCTCCTGGGCATATATCCAGAAGATGTCCCAACCGGTAAGAAGGACACATGCTCCACTATGTTCATAGCAGCCTTATTTATAATAGCCAGAAGCTGGAAAGAACCCAGATGCCCCTCAACAGAGGAATGGATACAAAAAAATGTGGTACATTTACACAATGGAGTACTACTCAGCTATTAAAAAGAATGAATTTATGAAATTCCTAGGCAAATGGATGAACCTGGAGGGCATCATCCTGAGTGAGGTAACACAATCACAAAAAAACTCAAATGATATGTACTCACTGATAAGTGGATATTAGCCCAGAAACTTAGTATTACCCGAGATATAAGGTACAATTTGCAAAACACATGAAACTCAAGAACAACAAAGACCAAAGTGTGGACACTTTGCCCCTTCTTAGAATTGGAAACAATCACCCATGGAAGGAGTTACCGAGACAAAGTTTGGAGCTGAGACAAAAGAATGGACCATCTAGAGACTGCCATATCCAGGGATCCATCCCATAATTAGCCTCCATACGATGACACCATTGCATACACTAGCAAGCTTTTGCTGAAAGGACCCTGATATAGTTGTCTCTTGTGAGACTATGCTGGGGCCTAGCAAACACAGAAGTGGATGCTCACAGTCAGCTATTGGATGGATCTACCATGGTGGCACAGGCCTTTGCCACAGTGGAGGTGGGACAATCTCCTCAGATTTGGCTTGCAGCTCTAAAGAAATAATGCTGCGTTATGCGGTGGTTTGCGAGGCTAAGCACTGCACAGAGGATAGCTTGCTGTTGGCATCCTGTGGAAGGCACATCTGATTGCATGAAGGTTCAGTGTCCTAGTTCCCTTCCCCCAGGAAAAACAACATGTGAGCTGGCCAAGACCTCTCTGGGTGATGAGCCCAAGGGATGGTTTTGTGTAGGGCCCCTATGCTTGTACACTGGGGATCAGACCTCTACCTTCACCCATGAGGCTTGCTTGCAGCAATCAAAATAGGGTCATAGATTAATCAGCATCCTGGCCTTCTGGTGCATCTACTGCATGCAGACAGGACAATCTCCTCAAGTGTGGCTTAGCATGATAGAGAAGTAGTCAATGATGGATAAGACTCCCTAGGCATGTCACCAACCTAAGACAGGGATCAAACCAATGCTGTTTGTTTCCCAAGGACCGGTAAGGGGCATTGCTGCAAGGGGCAATCTAAGACAGACATTCTCTCTGCCAAAAAGAAAAAAGGGGGTGATGTGAGGAGCAGGTGTGGCAGCAGTCCCAAGATGGCGCCCGGAACTGCGGCTAAGTCTTATGACTTGTACCTGACTTCCTCATACACCTGAAAATAGCCACAACCATCGTGAGAGCTGCGCAGGTGCACCATGATGCTGGCGGTAAAAACAAGTTCATATTTGGTGGAGACACGCCCCTGCCGCCCTGATTGGCTGAAGCTGCATGCCTGGTGAGATGGCATGGCCTGCTGTGAGTGGATGGGGGCTGAGAGTATATAAGCAGCGCCAGTTTTGGGGCTCGGGGTCTTTCACCTTCGCTATCAAGCTCTTCCAATAAGCGTGTGCAGAAGAATCCTGTTGTGGCGTCTTCCTTGCTGGTGAGTCGGGCGTCCACACAACAAAACTGGAGAACCTGGATGAAATGGACAAGTTTCTAGACAGATACCAGGTACCAAAGTTAAATCAAGATCAGGTTAATGATCTAAACAGTCCTATATCCCCTAAAGAAATAGAAGCAGTCATTAATAGTCTTCCAGCCAAAAAAAGCCCAGGACCAGATGGGTTTAGTGCAGAGTTCTGTCAGACCTTCAAAGAAGATCTAATCCCAGTACTTCACAAAATAGAAGCAGAAGGTACTCTACTCAACTCATTCTATGAAGCCACAATTACTCTGATACCTAAACCACAAAAGACCCAACAAAGATAGAGAACTTCAGACCAATTTCCCTTATGAATATCGATGCAAAAATCCTCAATAAAGTTTTCTCTAACCGAATCCAAGAACACATCAAAAAAATCACCCATCCTGACCAAGCTGGTCTCTTCTTAATCACCGCTAATTTCTTAGCTCCAGCTAACCAGCATCAATAGTATCAGTAATGCAAAGTTTTTGCTTTAGTAGTTCTGGTATCTTGTTAATCACAGCTTATTCTTCAGCCCCAGCTAACCAGAACTACAGAATCTTCACAATCAAAACAGCAATGGCCCTGAACATTCTTTAATTTTCCCTCTGAAATTTCACAAGCCAGACCTCCATCTTCTACACTGTTCTCAACATTATCTTCCAAGCTCCTACACAACATCTGACAGAGCTCTTAACAATGAATGGATCTTCAAGCCCGAATTTCCAAAGTCCTTCCACAGTCCTTCCCAAAACATGGTCAGGTTGTCACAGGAATACCCCACTTCTGGTACCAATTTGTCTTAGTCAGGGTTTCTATTCCTGCATAAACATCATGACCAAGTAGCAGGTTGGGGAGGAAAGGGTTTATTTGGCTTACATTTCCATACTGCTATTTATCACCAAGGAAGTCAGGACTGGAACTCAAACATGTCAGGAAGCAGGAGCTGATGCAGAGGCCATGGAAGGATGTTCTTTACTGGCTTGCTTCCCCTGGCTTGCTCAACCTGCTCTTATAGAACCAAGACTACCAGCCCAGAGATGGTCCCACCCACAAGGGGCCTTCCCCCCTTGATCACTAATTGAAAAAATTGCCTTACAGTTGGATCTCATGGAGGCATTTCCTCAACTGAAGCTCCTTTCTCTGTGATAACTCCAGCTGTGTCAAGTTGATACACAAAACCAGCCAGTACAGAGCCCCTTTAGAATAAGTGAGAGCTTTCTTTCTCAGAATTTAGGTGTCTGCTGCTCTGCTACTACCACTGTCATCAGCACCACCACTACCTTTCTCTTCCTAAGGTGGTAAGAATTAAAAAAGAATGAGGAAAAAACAACTGAAATGGTAAATTTCACTACTTTCTTTCCATGTTTTTTTTTTCTCATTTAGTTTACTGCTTTCTAAATAAAAACTAGGTTTCTGAAGTCCAGCTTTAGTTCTGGGTTATAATGTGCTCATAAATGGAGACTGGTGTCAGAGGTAAAAATGGCAGAGTTAACACCAGTTTGTGGTATTTTCTTTATATATATATATATTATTATTATTGGGTATTTTCCTCATTTACATTTCCAATGCTATCCCAAAAGTCCCCACACCCACTAACCTCACACCCACTCCCACTTTTTGGCCCTGGCGTTCCCCTGTACAGGGGCATATAAAGTTTGCATGTCCAATTGGCCTCTCTTTCCAGTGATGGCCGACTAGGCCATCTTTTGATACATATGCAGCTAGAGTCAAGAGCTCCGGGGTTCTGGTTAGTTCATAATGTTGTTCCACCTATAGGGTTGCAGATCCCTTTAGCTCCTTGGATACTTTCTCTAGCTCCTCCATTGGGGGCCCTGTGATCCATCCAATAGCTGTGAGCATCCACTTCTGTGTTTGCTAGGCCCTGGCATAGTCTCACAAGAGACAGCTATATCTGGGTCCTTTCAGCAAAATCTTGCTAGTGTATGCAATGGTATCATCGTTTGGAGGCTAATTATGGGATGGATCCCTGGATATGTCAGTCTCTAGATGGTCCATCCTTTTGTCTCAGCTCCAAACTTTGTCTCTGTAACTCTTTTCATGGGTGATTGTTTCCAATTCTAAGAAGGGGCAAAGTGTCCACACTTTGGTCTTCGTTCTTGAGTTTCATGTATTTTCATTTGAGTTTTCCTCTTCAATATTCTACTATTTGCTTTTCAATGTCCTCAGTAGGTTAGAAAGGTTATGTCTGTATTAAGTAGGAGAGATGGGATAGAGTGTGCTCATGCCATCTTATTTTATGCTAGAGTTTCCTGTCATCAATTTTGCAACCACAAAATTAAAACTATCCATGGTAGCATTTTTAATTTTTAGTTTTAATTGTACTAAGAATTTAACTTTGCCATTACAGGAAAGTCTTACCAACAAAGGGGAATTATATATAATTTTGATCATCCTAGTGACATCCTAAAAATCCAGACATTTTAATAAAAAAAAACTCTTGAATAGTCCTCATTAGAGCAAGGGACCCATGAGAATGGGTACAAGTGGGTTTTTCATGTCAGTGATATTTGTCAAGCATTAATTGAAAAATCTATCCCTCATTTGCCACCAAGTTCAAAGTGTTAATATATACTATTTCAATCTTAAATCATGATCTGGCATTAAATTATCAACTATAAATCAGGTCCCTAAACATATCTCACTCTCAATTCCATCTTTTTGAGACATTTCTAAGACTCAAATATTGATACCTTTTATTAAGTGAACAATATTTCATCAACCACAAACTTTGATGACATGTATATTAGAGTTTCTCAGATAATCAAACTGCAAGATATGCAAAGATGTAGGAGTGTATGAGGTATCGGACTGTAAAGTTACAGGAGCTAATAAATGCTATTATATGCCATCAAAATACAGTTTTAAGACAATTTGTGACATAGGTGTAATCCAAACATGAAGGTCCATGTCTGAGTCGGAGTATCTAATATCCTAAGCGTCTGCTATCTAAGGATAAGAGAGGATGGATATCCCAGCTCAAGCAAAGAACAAATTCATCCTTCTTCTACCTCTGTTTACTATAGATTTGATAGTGCTAACTCATACACAAAAGGTCTGTTTTCATTATTCAATTTACTGATTCAAATATTTCTCTATTACAGAAACACTCCCCAAATACAAAATATACATGAAATAATATTTTGTCAGCTATCTAGGGATTCTCTGATTCAAAGAAGGTGACATATAAAATTAGCCATCAAAATTGTCTATGCACATGCTGAAGTCAGCAGCTGACAGGCTTTACTTCCAAGATAGTCTTGTGAGACAACAGAAAATGTAGAAAATGTTCAGCAATTCCTTCTACTTTCATAAGAGTAAAGTAGTTAAGACAGATCACTAAAACTTGCATATAATGAGATTAGTTCCCTTGATCTTACCCTCCAAGCAGGCCAAGGAAAAGTTTCTATATTTTGTTCATTTTGTTTGCTTTGTTAAATATTATTTTAAAAAGAAAAATAAATTTATTTTTCTGCGTTTGCATATTTGTTTTTTTTTTTTTAACTTTCTTGAGCTTAAATAGCTCTGGACGAAGAGCACCTGCTGCCAAGCCTTGCAACTGAGTTCAATCATGGGAACACTATGCCAGAAGGAGAAAACAAACTCCCTCAAGTTGTCCTCTGACCTTCCGTGTATATTATGCAGCATGTATACAAACAAATGTTCACATACACAAATAGGCCAATGCAAAAGAAATGTCATTTTATCTAAAATCATGTGATTAACTTCAACCTTCTAGGCCTTTCCCAAAATTTCAGACATCCACCCCAAAGAATAGATTAACTTTTGTCCCTGACATCTTCAAACCAATGCTTCTTGCTTTTGTATGTACAATCGTTTGTTTTGTAAAGAATAAAAGTATTAGCCCACACAATGGGCAAGCAGATAAAGACATTTGCCATCAATCAGACAACCAAAGTTCAAACTTCCAGAGAAATGTGGTAGAAGGAAGCAAGTGATTCCTACAGGTTGTCCTCAGATCTCCACATGTGCCCCACACAACAAAATAACAAATATAAATAAAAACTTGTGATATTCAAATTTTTGTCACTTGAAAAGTAAATGCCACATGTATTGACATTTCTCTCTCTCTCTCTGTGTGTGTGTGTGTGTGTGTGTGTGTGTGTAGTTAAACTGGTTTGAACGTAATGGGGAAAATAACTCGTTCATTTGTATTCCAAGTTATTTACAGGCAATCTTACTAGACTATCCCTCTGTCTTGTCAGATTCTACAAAGGCTTTCTGCCTTTGTTGCTTTTATTTCAAACAGAATGGACTGACTTTTTAATTGTATTAGGTGTAGTATAAGCAAGCAAGATGTTAAGGCAATAGGATTTTTAAGTATGTACTGTGATTTTTAACAGTCATGTTATTGTCTTCTCATATATTCTCCAGGTCCTTTTCAATAACCTAGCCTCTACTTCTGCTTTGATACTCATTTAACTCTTCTTCCTTTCCTTTGCCCCCTTCTTTATCAGGACTGACTCACGTATACTCACATGGGGTGTTATTTCTGGCAAAGTATACAGAGATAAAGCTATGTGCACTAGAACTTTGCTTGAGGGGAAACTCACAGTGGGGGAAGGATTTGTATAATTCCATTTCTTCTTTGGGGATTATATATCTGTTCTCTGGGCTTCTTATCACATCAACTAACAGGGCTTCTCTGTATATTTGCATTCTCTCTTTACAATGGCATTGCTATGCATTTAAACTTCATGAGAACTCTTAAAAACAAAGATTATCTCCACCTTTCTTATATGGCTTAGGAAAGGGAGGTTCACCCATGTAAGAGGCAACATGCTAAACAAAAAACGTTTTCTAATGATTTTTTTTGCTTTGCTGCTCACAATTTTGTGGGTTTTAAAATTACATTTATTCACTTATTTATCATGCTTGTGAATGTGTGTGTTTACATGTGTAAGGTCTAGAGAACAACTTTGGAAAGTGAGTTATTTCCTTATACCATATGGGACACCAGGATGAAACTCAGGCCCAGGCTTGGCAGCAAATGCCTTTACTTGCTGAGCCAACCACAATGATATTTTTCTAATTTACACATTCATTAAAGGTCTGCAGTTGCAGACTTTTCTGAGCAAGATGATAGGTCTAGCTCCTATGTCATTCCTATATACCCAGTGTAGACATGAGACATAGCACTTTTGCCTTTGGGTAACAAAATTCTTTTTTTTTTTAAACAATGTTTTGTTTTGTTTTTAATTTTGTTTGTTTTTCTTCTAAAACATATTTTACAAAATAAGGAAACCTTATAAAAATTAAAACAGTGGAATTTGTATTTACAGGAACATGTTAAAAAGAGTTATTACAAACAATAGTTCTATTGTATAGAAATATTTAGGGCTTCATTTTCTACTTGACAGAATAAATGGGTAACAAAACTCTTGTGTTTAACTAACCTTTAATTTCCAGATCAAGCCCAAACATATTTCAGCCTAGTCCTAGTTCAAGTAGATGAAAGTGAGATATACTGGCACAAATATAGCATCTCAACACTTGAGAGGTGGAAGCAGAATGACCAAGAATTCAAGGCCATCCTTGGCTCCAGAGTAAGTCTGAGGCCTCCATTGGATGGTTTTGTTTGTCAACTTGACACAAGCTAGAGTCACCAGAGGGAAAGGAGCCTCAGTTGAAGAAATGCCTCCATGTGATCCAGCTGTAAAAAAAAAATTTCCCAGTTAATGACCAATAGAGGAAGATCCAGCCCATTGTGGATGGTGTCATTCCTGGGCTGGTAGTCCTGGGTTCTATAAGAGTGTAGTCTGAGGAAGCCATGGGAAACAAGCTAGTAAGCAGCATCCCTCCATAGACTCTGCTTCAGCTTCTCCTTCCATGTTTCAGCCCTGCTTGAATTCCTGTCCTGACTTCCTATAATAATGAATTATGATCTGGAAGTATAAGCTAAATAAACCTTTTCCTCCACAACTTGCTTTTTGGTCATGGTGTCTCTTCATAGCAATAAAACCCTAACTTGGACAAGGCCAGTTTACAATACTTGAGACTCTGTCTAGATAAAGAGAGTAAGAGGAAGAGAGACTTAACTGAATAAGAAACATCACTACTTTAGAGTTCAAACCCAGTAGTTACAAAATATGACTCATTCTTTAAACTACAGCCATATGCAACACTTTTCCTCTCTTTCTCTCTGCTCTGCAGGTTCTGCATCTTTAATTATTTGTACCTGACTAGCATTACTGGCAACTCTAAAAACAATGCTGAGAGTAGCAATATCTTCTAATGTCCTATATCCCATAGTGAACGTGTTATTAACACTAATTAATTGCATAGTTTTGAAAGTTCTTAGTTCAAAGAAATGACAGATATCTGAGATACTGATTGTGCCAATTAACCTGAAATGATTGTTGCTTATTGCATACTTGTAGTTGTTTCACTCTGTCCCATTAATAGTTACAGCTGTTCTATATCAGAGAAAAGAATATTTTGAAAAATAATATGACAGTTTTTTTAGGTGCTGTTATGGCTATTCTTGGTTGTCAATTTGACTATAGCTATAACCCAAGTGGCTGGGTAATACTCGTGGCAAATTTTTTTAATGAATAATCCAAAGTGGAAAGATCCCCTGCACTCTGAGTCTGTGGTAGCAGGAAAGTCCATCCTTAATCTGGGTCATGCTTTTTTCCAGCAGCCTATGTAATAATATGGAAAAAGAAAGTATTTTCTCTTTGCTTGCCCTCCCTCTTGCTTCTCTGGCATTAGCAGCACCTACTTCTTTGGATGTCTGACTTACACTAACAGCTGGCTGAGACATTCACCCTTATGAACTAAACAACTGCTGGATTCCCTGTTGTTCTGCTAGAAGAGAGCCTATGTTGGGCTATCTGGACCACAGCCTGTAAGCCACTCTAATAAATTAAATTAACACATTCTGTCCCTATGGAGCATCTCAACCTGTGGATGCTCACTCCTTTGAGGGACAAGCAACCCTTTCATATGGGTCCTATATCAGATATCTACAACATTATTCATAACAGGAGCAAAATTGTGCTTATGAAGTAGCAACAAAAATAGTTTTATGTTTAGGAGTCACCACTACACGAGGGACTATATTAAGGGGTCGCAGCATAAGGAAAGTTGAGAGCCACTGCTCTAGAGAACCCTAACTAACACACTGTATGATTGTGTCTCCTAGGAATGTCAGAACTTTATATATATACACACACACACATATATATACATATATATACATATATATATATATATATATATACATATATATACATATCTATATGTGTGTACATACATATGTATGCCTAGGGTTGATTATCCTGATTTGCCTCCCTAATCATATTTTTTTTTCATTCTCACCAACATGATAGACATGCTAAAGTGGATTAGAAGGGCAAATCCAGGGCTAATCGACCCTAGACATAGACCTATAGCAATGAAGGACTGCTGACAGTAGGATAGTAGTCGTCTCTAGGGAGGAGCACAGCAGTTGTTTCTCCAATACCAAATGTCAGCTCTGAAAACATACATACAAATAACCTTATACAGATGGAGCGGTTGTACTTAGGAATATATATGTATACACACACACACACACACATGCATTAACAATAATAAATATACATATACACATGCACATAGATTCATTCTATCATTCCTATTCCTTTACAGATGCACACAGTGGATCTAGCTAGAGCTCTTTGTGACATGTGGAATAGGGTTTTGGAAAACTCTAGATTTCAAGGCTGAGGATGGAGCAAGCAAGGGCTCTTGGTATAAGCTGACTTGGTTTCCTTTCCTTTCTTTTCCCTTCCTTTCTTTTCCCTTCCTTCCTTTCTTTTCCTTTCCTTCCTTTCTTTTCCCTTCCTTCCTTTCTTTTCCCTTCCTTTCCCTTCCTTTCCTCCCTCTCCCTCTCCCTCAGTTGTGTAATGACAGGGCTCCATTTATAGCCCATATTTGCCAGGAACTCATTGTGCATGGTTTATTTCTTATGTGGAATCTGGATGACTGTAAATAGGACCTGAAATTATAAAGGGGACTATGAGAGGGGAGGGAGAGGTCTAATGAAAGATAAATGGAATAAGAGAAGGTAATGGAGTATATCACATGGGTGTTTAGGAGAAGAGGGATAGCCAGATGAGTTAGTTGGACTGAGAAAGCGTGAAGCCTAAACTAAGAATAAGTGTGCTGATATACATATGTATGTGTATGTGTGTGTAGTTACAAAACATCACAGTGAAATTCATTACCTTGTAGCTTTTTATTTAATCTGACAATAAAATTTCATATTAATTGCCTCTTTCTATCCTTTTGAAGACGCGGTAGGTCAGTGACTCCCATGTGGGGTGGCCACATTACTCATAGCAGAGCTGTATCGGAATCAGTGTATGACATTCCAAAATGCAGGGTTCACACTGTGATTCTGCATTTCAAAAGGACAGAAAGAGGGAGTGATTGCTTTGTATTGCCAAGGACAGAATGCCAACTGCAGAATGCAAAGGGAAGCAGTCTCCTAGGTGAGGGAGAATAGAGAACATAACATACTTGTGTAGCTGATGGGAAGATGCCACATTGTCTGTTCACCACATGGTCCTTTGAGGTTAAGAAACAGAGGATTCTCTGTCTAGTAGAAGTGGCAATCAGGCCTTGGGCTGGGATCATAGTTCCTTTCTGCACCCATCTCATGGAGAAGCCCTGCTGGGTTACTGTTAGGGATCATTCCTCTCGTTCTTCTACTCCGGTGTTTCTCCTTGCCACAGCAATTCCCCTCCTGCTACTGCTCCACTTCCCATTTCCGTGTCTTCTTTATAGACAATTTAATTTTTGTTTTGATCTCCATATTGTTCCTTTTTATCTTTGTTTCCAAACGTGTTGGTTCCGGTAAGTGTAAGTGTACTTGCTGCATAATTTTCTCCTTAGGATCATGTCACAAACTGTTCCTCTGTCCCACTTTTCATCTCGACTTTGTCAACTATCACTTTGGTTTGCACACCCCTACTCAGCTTTGTCCGCAGCTTTGGTCTATCTAGCATTTAGCCATCCAGATATTTTTGTCATATTATTTTAGATTGCTAGACATGATGCATTGATTTACACACCCTCTTGCCCAAGAAAATAGTTACCAGCTAAATGATTGTACATTTCAGGCCTTCTCTACTCAAAGCCCACAAATTATCATTGATCAAAGACTTTCATTAAGTGCATCATTAAGCAAACACTATTCCTGAACACACCTAGACTCTGTCTTTCTCCAAAGGGAGATGAGGAGATGAGGACAATTCTGTGCTAAGTTCACAGAGGAATATCACATGAAGAGCAGCCCTTCATCTCCATGGGGCCTGCTCCCGTCTCCACATGAGCACATAACTGGCAGTGACATAAATCAATTTTTTACGGATTAACACCAACTTCTGTGCAGAAGACAGGCAGGGCCTCCCAGTGACTTGCATCTGAGGAATGATCCTGACTTCTTTTCTTGCCCCTTTCATATAAAATAAATACAGAGGCTTGCAGTTAAAAGTCTCCTGAATGCTGGCAAAGCTCTGTTGAATGAAGCAATGCACCAGGCACAGCTCCACTCTCCTTGCTCCCAGAAATGCCAGCACAACTACCTTCCAAACCTCTGTTCTGTGGGCACCCCTTTTGAGAAGCCCTTGTTTCTATTTCAATTGCTAAATGTGGCCACAGACTCCTCATTTACCTTTTGGAGCCCAGGAAAAAGGGGAGGGAAGCACCTGGAAAAGCAACCCAGTGGCAAACATCAAAATGACTGTACCCGGCATGTGCTAGGAAAAAAAAAATCTTCAGTAAAGCCCAGTGGGAGCCAATAGTGTATGTTTCTTATTCCTGAAACCCCAGCAGGCTCCACTGTACTCAGACCAACTTTTGAAATGTAAAGGAGAAAAAAGAAAGAAGGGATGATTAACAAAGCAAAAAAGCATGCTTAGATGATGGTTTCATTTCTCCGATAGGCCTTTCCTGCCTCATTAATATACTCTGCAGTGGATGAAAGTCCTCAGCATCCAAAGCAGGTAGTAATGGCCCATCAAGAGATACCATGCCAGCTTCCTAATGCCTTATCAAAGGCTCATTGAAGAATACAGTCATCTTGCTACTTTCACAGGTTTTAAAGAGTTACATGAAGACAAAGGAAATACCTCTTTCCTTCACACATTTCCCCCAACCATTTCTGACAATATCTTTCATGTATAAATCATACTGCTCTGACAGCATTTTAGTGGGCCTATCATATTAACAATGGAACCAAGACAAGGCCAGAGGTGAGAAAGTGCTTTATGTTCATTTAAAGATGCAGAATTGTGTTCGCAGTGTATGTTAAAGCCGAGGGAGCACTGAGCTCATGTGCATTTTATCTAGAATACCATCAGTGGTGGAACAACTGGGGCTCTGAAAATGGAAATGCTAGCCCACATTAGTCGATTTATTCACCCAAGTGTTAATAGCTTGTTGGTTCCCATTAAGTAGTAGAAGCCAACTTGTACAGGCACAAGGCTCTTAATGTATTACATTTGTGCCTTGTTCCACTCCAGCATAACATCCTACCCTTTCTGCTGACCACATGCCTGAAATCATAACTAGCTCTTTCCTTGCCTCTCTTTTCTGTGTTTTCTTACTCACCACTGTATTCTATGGCCTCTCTGTCTTTGTTTGGAATGAGCTGCTGCAATTGAGACACAGTCTCATTCTATATTTCACACTGGTCAAAAACTTACTATGAAACCATAGCTGACTTTGAACATGCATGATCCTTGTGATTCACGCTCACAGAATGTCGAAGTTACAGTCATGAGCCACCACACTTCTGCTTTGTGTCTGTCTCATGTAAATTTTAATCTACTCACTTGTCTCTGTGCTTTCCTCTTCTCAGCACCTCATTATCTTTTGTTGAGGTAGTGTACAGATCCTCTCCCATGCTCTTCCACTCAGTAGAATGTATAGTAAAGCTCCTAGCCTGAAATTCTCCTTTGTTTATATGCCTTTCTTCTTCTCATTTGAATCATGAAAGCTTGAAAGAATTCACACTGCTTGCCCAAGAGTTCCACGGCTTTGTTCAAGCATTTGATGCTACCCCTCCTGAAGGTTCAGACACTCTAGCATATGATATTTCCACTTTGCTGTTGTTCAGCCTCTCCTACTGCTTAGCTACTTGCTGTTTCCCATGTACCTAACAGATGCCTATGCCACAGTTGTTTGTTTCAGCTGTTTCCACTATCTAGTCCATTGTGCTCCTACCCTATGCATATGCATCCCAACCTTCCCTAATCTATTCAGACACCGTACAGAGGTCAATTCCTCTATGAAGTCTCCTCTGTTTCTCATAGCCAGGGGTGACTGTTCCATCTTCTGACTCACCCCAAATTAATTGTCAGCCTCTTTTCTGTTTGCAATTACCTAGTCTGCCTTGCAATAATTCCATCACAGAAAATGTACCAGATATATTTTTTCAGAAATCGTCTTGTTTCCCAACAGCTATTATCTGAGTGTTTACAGTTCCTCATAATTTTTATTGAAATATTAATCTCCTATGTGAGGTGGTAAAAGGTGGGGACTGTGGAAAGCAATTAGGTCATGAGGGCAAAGAATTCATGGAAGGGTCCCTCTCCCAACAAAACAGCTAGTTATCTAGGACCACTTACATTGGAGGGATCATTTTAACAATGTTGCTCAGGCTCAACGAACACCCTTCTAAAACTCCCTTTTGGAGCAGACCTAGGGCACTGGCTCTGCAACCATTCTTACAATATCCAGAGGGAGCCCAACACCCAGGTGCTCTGAAAAGCCCAAGATCAAAAGAGAAGCCACATCTGCCCGAACACCTGGAGTAACTGAGTCCCCTAGGATCCAGGGACCCAGGAACTCCCACCCAGCCAGTGGCATGGGTTCCTTCTGGTCTGAACCTGTACGCTGAGAGACATTGGGCTCTGTTTCCGCACTCAGTTCCACAACATCCAGAGGAAGACCGACTCCCGGGTGCTCTAACATACCCAGGATCACAGGATCACAGAGGAAGCTCAACTTCCAGGAGATCGGATACACCCAGGAGCACTGGAGCTCTGACACACTCAAGATCATAGTTGAGGCCACAACATCTTTCCCAACACCCAGATTAACTGGGCCCCCACAGGAACCAGGGAAACACAAATCACTGCCCAGCCAGAGGAGGCATGGGTTCCTTCCAGCTGGCACCTGTGCACAGAGCAAACCCAGGCCTCTGCTTCCCACATATGCCTGCAACAGCCAGAGAAAGCTTGACTCCCAGGAACTCTGGCACAACAGGATCTCAGGAGCTTGGTCACACCAGGATTTCAGGATCCCAGAGGCAGCTTGACTCCCAGGAGCTCTGACACACCCAAGATCTCAGGATCCCTGGATCCCAGAATCACAGAATCACAAAGACAGCTGAACTCTGAGGAGTTCTGACACAACCAGGAACACAGGAGGAACAGGATCCAGTCAGAGACAGCAAGGGCAGGTATCACTAGAGATAACCATATGATGAGAGGCAAGCTCAAGAACATAAGCAACAGAAATCAAGGCTACTTGGCACCATCAGAGACCAGTTCTCCCACTACAAGAAGTCCTGAATACACCATAATACTGGAAAATCAAGATTTGGATTTAAAATCACATCTCATGATGATGATAGAGGACTTTAAGAAGGAAGTAAATAACTCCCTTAAATTCAGGAGAACACAGGTAAACAGGTAGAAGCCCTTAAAGAGGAAACACAAAAATCCCTTAAAGAGTTACAGGAAAACACAACCAAGCAAGTGAAGAATTGAATAAAACCATCCAAGATCTAAAAATGGAAATACAAATAATAAAGAAATCACCAAAGGAGACAACCCTGGAGATAGAAATACCTAGGAAAGAGATCAGGAGTCATAGATGCAAACATTACCAACAGTTTTTCTTTTCAAAAGCTGCTTCCAGCAAAGAATAAACCATTTAACATCTGTACTTTTTCGGTACATAGTTCTGACTACAGCATACCCAAGGATCAGATCCATTCATTCGGAGTTTGATGCAAAGAAACAAGTAAGTGTTAGGGTAAGTTGTGATGTGTAGGCTAATTTAACTCAATTGGCTAAAGCACAATGATTAAAAGAATAGGGGTTCCAGGTTGAGTTCTGTGTGGTCATTTTGGCTCTTTCTTTCCAACAAGTTCTCTGCTTATTTGTCAGAGGCTTTTTTTTTTTTTTTTTTTTGGTCTGGATATTTACTAAGAGATTATTGTTTACAAGTGGAAATAGAAAGTAAATATGGGAATCAGGCAAAAACAGGATAGGATAGCAGAGAATATGTACGGAAGTCTATCAAGACCAATACTTTTTCACAGTGACACCGTCTCCCCTCCATGAAATCCCTCTACCCAGAGCAAGAACTCCAAAATTCCCTGGTTTCCAAATTTCTTCCTCCTGGCCCCTTTTTACTGTTCTACTCTCTCCTCAGGACAGTATTAGTCTTGCAAAATAAATAAATAAATAAATAAATAAATAAATATATAATAAAACAGCACCAGTTAAGGAGGATAAGAAAATCAGTTTGAGAGGCAAGACACAAAACAATGAAGGTGATGGCAATCCATGCATTTTAGATGGTAAGGTAATCTCTGTCTCTAGCCACAACATGGCAAGAATGCAAATTAAATATTATGATGGGAGTAGACAGGGATATTTAAAGCTTTTTAAATTATTATACTAAAATAGCGGCTTACTATATGAACTTGATGTAATGGGAATATGATTACAAAACAGTTGCTTCTTTAAGGCTTTTTCATATTTCTTTACTGTAAAACTGCTTGCCTCAAAATGCTGTTTTGATCATTAAATACTGTGCATAACTATGTAACCATCATAAGTGCTCAATGAGTAAGAATAGCAAAGTCAAGGACTGCCCACTTCTCATCTACTACAAATATGTGATGTGGACAACCTGCTTCCTTGCCATTTACATGGATCATTCGAAATTGTCTGAGTGATAGTAAACACCTGTTCCAATTCAGAAATTAATGCTGCGATAGAATAATATAACAACAATTTGTTATTTTATGTAACAATTATCCTTAGTAAATCAGTAAGAAAAGGTTTAATTCTAAATGTTGTCAGTGTGACTTCAAGGTAACACCTGAAAAAAACAGCACAGTGACCCTTCTATACTTGTTGGTCTTGCTTAAATCTTAGAGATTACCCCTCTATATCAACAGGCCTCAGTCCCAACCTCAGAAAATCTACTTGGCTGGGACTGTAATTGTTTTTAATTGTTGCCTAACTTTTCATCTAGGTCAAGAGCAGCTGCAGCAAGAAAAAACTCTTGGTGGCCACTTTCACCAACAGATATAAGGCCTGCTTTTACAAACTTCCTTGCAGACAAGGCCACAGATGCCCAACACTTAATTCTACCTCCTTCATCAAATAACTGATGTGTTTCTGAGCATTCAAGACCCAATCTCAGTTCTGCCACTTGCAATTAGTTAGAACTGCAACCAAACACTGAGCAGAGACTGGCATCAGTTCCCCTGTGGTGGCTGAGGGAGCAGGGTTGGGGAAACAGAACACAGTCTGAGGTATGTGGTGAGTAAACTGGAAAAGAGAAAAAGCACTGAGTTCATGACCCCCTTTTCACAGTAAATCTGACCGTTAGTCATCACTCTGTAGCCATGTGCATGTGGAGAGGTGGTCTTCTACAGAATACTTAGCACTAAGTAGAGGTTGGTGATTGATTCAACACATTATGAAACTGGCATCAGTAACAATATCTTCTATAAGTCCATGTTCCTATCCCTCATTGGGCAGTTGATAATGCATAGGAGGATGAATCTTGCTTCCAGATAAAAGTAAAGCTATGTGCTTTGCTTTTTACAATGCTGGGCTTCACTTTCACCCAATTCTGTCTTACCTTTACTCTCATCCAACTTCAAAGATCTCATGGGTATCATCTATGACCTCTCTAAACTACACAGGTCTTGACTCAGCAGGGCTGAACATTCATTTGGGCCTTCTTGCTATGGCAGCTTGATACTCTCTCTTCATAAATGCATTTACACATGTTGAAGCACTATTCTCGCAGGGATAAGATCCAGGTCATGTTTTCCTCCATATGAGAATCTTCCCCCATACGCAAACATATGCCATTCTTTTCTACCTTGCTGGCACACTTATATTAACCTGGAAACCCCTCCCCCACCATACACACTAACTTCCATGTAGGAATGAATGCTCCACTTCCCGCCCATACATTAGGTGCTCTCCTTGAGGTCTAAGGGCATGTTTTTATTACTCTCTACAACTTCAGCTATTTTTAATCCTAAGACCTGGCAAATGAATGCATGCCACATAAAACGAGGGCATACTGAATGAATATTTGTTTGGCTGTACAACTGTGAAAAAAAAAAAAAACTTTAGTTAGCAGTTCGTTTTGTCAACATTTACTGATAATTTAAAACATAAACTGATAATTTAAATCTCTGCTAAAGTAAAATATATACCAGAGTAGGAACTTGTTTTAGGGTACATCTATCCCTATTAATAATAACTACTAAATTAAAAACATGTTACCCTAACAGGTTACCTTATGTCTTGCTAATCTTTAGCCTCTGACTGAATTTGACCATAATTTGGAGGAGGAAAATGGCTGTGAAAGTTACAACTGACTTTTTCTTTAGCTAGACCTTTCAAGGTTAATCTAGAACTAGCCTTCAAATTACCCTCACAGTCTTACATTACACAATACCTTTGATGACTAGGTTACTCTAGGCTCCTTCTCCATCTGTTCCATATACCATCAACTTCCATTCCTTCACCCCTTTGCTCAAAGTGGGTAATTCTGTTAACTCTCTTTTCCTTCATTTTGGCTTCATGACAGTTGAATTCACACCAAATTCTAATGTTAACTCTACCATACAATTAGTTGTCCCCCCTCTCTCCCTCTCCCCTCCCTCTCTTTCTCTCTCTGTGAGAGAGAGAGAGAGAGAGAGAGAGAGAGAGAGAGAGAGAGAGATCACATTTATTCTTTAGATGCTATTTTTAGTTATCACACTTGTTTTATATACTACTTTCTGTAATAATACTACATTTTCCATGTTGGTAACATTAGAACCTAATCACAAATGAGTACCAAACAGGCCCATGATCTACTTCCCATATACTATTATCATAGGTTTAGAAAACTTAAGTTGTGTTTAGATAACTGTAAAACCTATTCTAAGTTGGAAATGGGAATGCCTTATTAACTTTTTCTTCTGAAAGAAGTTTATGATGTGAAACAAGTTCATAGTAATTAGCTGAGGGTCCTTTCCTAGAATTTGTCAAATTAGTAGATTTCATTAGCTAGATCACACCAAGCTCATTATTGGCTCTTATGTGATTGATTCTGATCTTGTTAAATAGGAATTAAAATATTTTCTTGGTGATCTTTATTTTAACATGCATTTTAATATATATTGATGGCATCATAATGACTTCAGGAAGCAGAGCTATCACAGATTAAAATTTACTTTTTCCCTAGCACCAGTTATTGAGGATCAATTGACATTTTCATCTTGAAATGTGATTTTCAGGTACCACGGGCTCAGTCATGAGCTGAATGTGAAATCCTTGTCTCTGAAAAGCAAGTCACAAAAACCATGCCAATTTTGGAGATTAAAAATGGTCTATTGCTTTCTTTGGCATTGGCCATGAAAAGAAATAATCATGTATGGAATTGCTTTGCTTTAGGGGAATTGCTTTTGTTATTTTAGTAGCAAACCAGATTTATTTTCAGAAATGAAATGTTTCTCCCAGCAATTTCTGAGGTCTGTACTGTGAATGATGCTCACACATTTGGCCGTCACTTTGCCCTTTCACATTATGCTGCCACTCACTCACAACCTTTCCAGAAACCAAGAAGTCAGGAGCCTCCTAAAGTGAAAATAGATGCAAACTGTAACAGTGACACCCCCACCCAACCCACCCACACATACACACACAGGGACTGCTTTATGTCCCTGGGCTATTTTCTAGCTGTTTAGGTCACTTAACACCTTATCAAGGCAAATCACTTAGTGAGCATTAAAATTAATGTCCAAAAACATTAAGTGTAAGTGAACATATCCGGGAGATTTAATCACTCTGTCTAATCAAGAGTCTAAAGCTACACAGGCAGTCTATAGAAGGAGTTACACCATAAAGGTCAAAGGGTGCTGACTATCCCAACAACAGATCACAGGCTTCAAAACAAGGGCCATTCAAACGTGACAGATTCTGGTCTTAGTGATGTATGGAGACCTTCTTGGATGACCTAAAGTGGTAACCCACAGTGTAATGACTCATCAGTGAGGAAGAACAGTGGAGAGGAATCAGGAAAACAGTAATCTGCTTAGGAAACATAATCTATGCCTAGAAATGAGTGTCAGTTTCACCCAGACAGCCTTTTTAGCCTTGAAAAACTGGTTCACCACAAATGAACAGAGTTAGGAAAGTTCAAAAGGGTTAGTCTTAGAAAAGCAGAAGAAAGGGTTGCTTTTGGAGAATCAACCGAGGCTCAGGAAGCATACACCACTATTACTTCCAAATGGCTCTCATTACTACTCAGAATATTTTGCCTCACATTCATGGCAGTTTGAGTTTGTTTTCCTTGAACCTTTCTTTACTGCAAGTAACCCTTTTAATTTGAAACTTGGAAAAGATTAATCTCCCACCACCATCCACAAGCAAATACCACCTCATATTTCAAATTCCACTTTAAAGTGGGATCCAATTGTTGTTCATTTTCAACCTCAATCCTTCTGTTCTGTATGTTTCTATTTCCACTGGCTTTGTGCTCTGCTTGTCAAGACATTTAGCCTCCACAAAAGAAATTCAAACTTTTGAAGGCAGATTAATACAAATCCAAGATAACAGATTTCTTGAGAACACACATAGCTACACAGAGTTCACCAAGAGCAATGAATAGGAAAGAGAAAAGCCTAATATGGCACACAATTGTACCAACATTGGAGTCACATAGATTGAACAGTTAAACTCACTTAGCAAATCACTTATTGCACCCAAGCCCCAAGGCTTATTTCATGTTGGAAAATTTTCATGTGCCTTCCAGATGCTAAAAACATGAGGTAATCACCATGATGTTTGTCGTAGGGAGTGTCCCTCAGGAAATTTTGTACCAAAGTGGTTTTTGCCATGGCAGTTGAGTGCTGGATAAATGAACATTTTGTGCTGCATGGGAAGGCATTAAAATGTAGTGTTTGCATAGTAAACATGTAAGAGAGAGTACCCCCTCGACTATATAATTAGCTTCTGCTAAAATTAAAGGCTAAGTGACAAGTTATTTTGTTGTCAATTTTAACTTGATTGTAAGTGATTTAATGTGTATCACACTGTCCCTGTTCTGTACACACTGTCTGTATAACGCACACACACACACACACACACACACACACACACACACACACACACACACTGAAAGTAGGTCTGCCCTTCCCCCACCCTGTTGAATAAAATTCTCTCATTTCCAAATCTGAATTCTTTTTATTCAGACCAATACAGATGAAAACCATGTACCCAATGAACTCAAACACATTTTTTTGGAGGGTGAAATTGACACAATACTCTATCTACTTAGTGGGTTGCAAATTCAAGTTCAAGATGATTTTAGCTGGCTCTATTTTTAAAAATGATTGGGAGCACTCCGTTTTCTCTTGCTGGGGGAAGGCTATGATAGCTTAGCTGTACTTAAGATTTGAAACTTTGACATTATTGCTTGGGTTAAGTTCCAAATGGGGGGTAGGAGGTGAAATGGGGATAGGGGATCAGTTCAGGCTGGTTTCCAATTCAATCTTGTTTGCAAGTAGGGAAACCTGATCCCACCTATACAAGGCTCAATATAAGAGACCTTTGCTATTTGAGGTGAAGGTCTCCAATTTCTTTTCTTTTCTTTTTCTTTTTCTTTTTTTTTTTTTTAAGAGAAAACCTGGATTCAATCCATCTAAGTGAAGGGCAGGTTTTTTCGTTTATTTAAGTCTCAAAGGGGAAAAAAACCTCCTTTAGACATATTCTTTTGGTTCCAATCTATTTTAACCTTTTCCAGGCTAGGGACCTTTTCCTCCCCAGTTTCTAATCTATAAATATGACTGATGCATAGTGACGGCCTTTTCCAGATAATTAAAGCATAAAGTTTGTTGTTTTTCCATCCAATATTGACCAGAATTTACAGGAAACCATCTTATTCAACACACACACAGAAACACACACACACAAACACACACACCATACCCTGCACATTTTGTCCCTCAGTAAGACCAGATGTATGATATGAATAATTATTTGTTATTCCCCAGAACATATATTATTGTAATTCTCAAATATGGAAGATGTGAAATTAGAAATCATATAGAAGATAAAGAGAAATGAATTGATGAAAAAAATTAAGCACAAAATACAGAAAAATCAAATTGTGTTCTCCAGAAACATGTATACTTAGCTGAGATATGGCAGAATTGATCCAAAAAGACATGTTTCTATTTTAAGAATTGTATCACCCATTTGTTAATATAGCAGGTCACTCTTTAAAAACACAACTAAAATTTTGAATGCAACCTGGAAAATATGACCCCAGCCCAGAGTGAATGCATAAGAGATGGTCTGTGGGGTTTAAAGCACTGCATCTGTTCAGCAGGAAAGAGACAGTCCCTCTGGGAAGGGAGCAAACTGCTTCATCATTTGTGAATTAGCCCTGTTCACTTTATGAGGTGTGTGACAGAGTTAAAAAGTAGTGTATACATGAATGTATGGTCCATAAATCAATAGATAAAGGTAGTCATATCTTTTCTAAATGACAGTATAGCATTGGTTAAATGACTATTTCCTTACTAATGATATTAAATTCAGAAATTGTTTCTAACCATTACAGATTTTTATGAGGAGAATTTATAACTGAATCCATACAATATTTCATACAAGACATCTTTATTGCAGTAAACATTCCACTGAACCAGGCTGCATTGGTCCACATCTGACTAGTGCTTTGACTTCATGGAACAGGCTGATAAAAGATGAAGGTGAGCATTTATAAACCATGTTTCCAGAGACCCTGCTTTCAACTGAAAGTACTCCAGACCAAGGCTCCAGGCCATGTGAAAAGGTGATGTAGAATAAGGCCACAAGGAGGTAGTATGCCAACAAGACTTAGTTGAATTAACTGCCTGGATCCAAGATTTCTAGCTCTGATGCCACCAGCTAGAGGAATACAACAACTCAATGACCCCGAGCTTCAGTTTTCTCACCTACAATGAACATCATAGTAGGTTATACTAGAAATGAAAGATTATAAAACACAAGCACTTAGAAGAATGACCATGCAAGCACTGATTAGGCGGTTTTTATTAGTAGATAAAACTATTTTCAACTATTACTGAAAAAAGAATTCATGTATGTGGCTGGCTTTCTGCTTGTATCTACTATAAAACTATGCTTTATTGGCCAGATGTAATTGTCATCTTAGCGGCTTACTGCAGAATAAGCTCACTGTTTCTAGTTCTTTATGAACTCTGGCTGGCTGGTTCAACTTCGCTGTTTTGGTCTAAACTCTCCAAACTGACTGATTCAATCTGGCTTATCTCACTGATTGCTCTGCTTGGACAACCTTCCTCTGAATTCCATGAACTGAACAGAAGTGACTGAACTCCCCTCACTGAACTCAAATGACTAAACAGAACCCAGAGACCTCCATGTCTCTGTCTCCTGAGTGCTAGGATTAAAGGCAGTACAGCCATACCTGGACCTAAGCTTTTCTTTACCTGGAATGTGCTCTCTACTAGGCTGGCCCTGAACTCAGAGATCTGCTTGCCTCTGCCTCCTGGTATTAAAGGTGTATCTACATTCCAATAATATCACACAGACCTAGAAATTCTTTGGCTTTGATCCCTTGCCAGAGTAGCCATGTTGCTGGATTGAAATTCCTCCACAATCTACACGGTGCCTTTGTTTAAAATGTATAATACGCATACACACACACATATATACATATATGTGTATATATATATATATGTATATATACACACATATATACATATGTGTATATGTGTATATGTATATGCATGTATGTGTGTGTGTATATATATATATATATATATATATATATATATATATATATATATGAATGGCAAAATAAGGATGAGAGAATAATGAGTACATTCTCCCTGAATAATGGGTTATTTTCCCCATTCTTCATTAACAAACATAGTATGGCTAGGGCACAACGGATAGAGCAATAATACAAATTAATATGGTCCCTGGAGCAGTATAGCCTCTAGTCTACATCTTCCTTCCAATAATGAGTCTGAGATACCTAGAATGATCTTTCCCCACTCTCCAGAGGCTACATATTGATGCCTCTGGAGCTCTTTCAGTGTAGGATATAAATCTCCAAACTGTCTGCATAACAACACATACCAAACTGCTTTCAGAATTTCAAATTGTGTGAAAATACATGGGGAGCAACTTAATAACATCTATGATCATTATGTGCATGTGTTTCTTATATTTAATATGCTTAATAATACTCCAGTGGTTACAACACAGCATAAATGATATACTCTACTGTAAGACCAAAGAATATGTGGAGTTCTGACTCAAGATAGCAGGTCCTTAGTAAATAAGGAGAATTAATGAGCCAGAATAGAAAAGAAGAAAAGAGGCCAAATGAAGAGGAACTATAGGAAGTATCACTAAAAACACAGAAAACATGTTATAAAGGAAAATAAGAAATGTAAAGCAGTACTAATAAAAAACAAAGGAAAATTACTACAAGTAGAACAGAGTGCTATGAAATTACTAGAAAAAAAATGAACTAAAACTGGAAAAAAAAAAAAAAACCCGTAGTGGGAATCCAAGCTTACGAGCAAAAGATAAGTAGCTACAGAGATGCCCGAATGAATGTTGGGTAATTAATTGTGGCTCTGCCTCCAGTAAAAGTTCTAAAAGAGGACATGAGAAAGATAATGCATTGGGAACAATAATTTAAGATGATAGAATATAATTCCAGGGTCAAGGAAACATGAAATTTCGGTTTATAATAGGTTGACAAGCATAAAAAGAAATGCAAAAGATACACACACACACCCTACTGGTTCAATGTTCATACTCTGATAATAAAGAAAAAAGTACTAAATGCTATCATAAATTACATATAGAACAACAACTAGATTCATACAAGACTTTATATCAATAATCTTAAATATTAGAAGATCATGAGATAATGAAATAATTACATAGCCTCAGTCAAACAAGCTTCTGGGAATAGAGGCCAAAAACAAACTAATTTTCAGGTATGCTTTCTTGGATTCCAAAAGTTTATATAGCAGTCACTTTGGGCTTTCTTAATGCTGCATTTCATCAAAGTGAATAATAAATATATGGCAATAAATACAAGAAAATATGTTAGAATCAGGAAAAGAAACGTGTGACCGTTATAGTTAAATCAAAAGGATGTTTAATAATAGTTTTGGAAAGAAAAAGGAGAATTGCATTATTTAATTCATTATTTATCAGGTTCCGGTAAAAAGGAGGGCAGATAGAAGTCAGTTTTTATATAATAAAGCTCTTGTTAAAACTCGGTGGTTATAAATTGTAATGATGTTATTATAGAGTAGTGTAGTGGTGGTAAGTTTAACTCCTGAGGTGGAGAATCAAACAAGCTGAGTCAAATTCTAACTTCTATTCACTCACAGTTTGAGTTTTGGGGTAAGTTACCACTCCTTGTCTCTGGTATTTATCATGTATTAAATGAAGATAAGAAAATCACTTCACTGAAATGCTGTTATTCTTGCAACTTTATATTTATAGTTAGTCCATATTTGTTGAGCACTGGGAATACTTCTGGACATTGTATAAATATTATTACAATTATTGGCATTATTGCTAACTCTAGTTAACTCTAATCCACTTTATTTTTATAATCATAGTTTTGTGTGGAAACTTTCTATTGAAAAATTTATACTTTCAAATATTTGCTTTAAAAAGGCCATCATAAAATATTTTACTTCTATCCTTATTAAATGTTACATCTTGATATATGTATAAAGTATAAAATGTTCCCTCAGTCAAACTAATTATCATGTAAATGTAAAATTGAAGATGTCAGATTGTCTCTGCTGATTCTTCATACCTATGACTATTAGATATGGATGACTTTAAACTTGAACTCATGGAGTTTGAATATGGCAAGGTATGCCTGAATTTTCTAGATAATAGTTTATGTCTTTTTATAAAAATAAATTTTATTTTATGTTATTTTATTTATCTATATTTCCAATGTTATCCTCTTTCCTGAAGTCCCCTCTGCAAAGCCCCTGTCCCATCCCCACCTTACGCCCACCCACCTCCCGAATCCCACCTCACCGCCCTATCATTCCTCTACACTGGGGCATCAAGCCTTCACAGGACCAAGGGCCTCCCCTCCCATTGGTGCCAAATAAGGCCCCTACAGCTCCTTCAGTCCTTCCCCTAACTCCTCTATTTTGGTCCCTGTGTTCAGTCCAATGGTTGGCTGTGAGTATCCACATCTATTTCAAAGTTTCGGTCTATCTTTTTGATATTCTCTACTAGATACTTCAGACATCCTTAGCCAATTCCCATAATCTCACGTGACACATGAATTCAAATTTAGTAAAGGTGGCTGAATTGCTTCTGTTCCAAGAAGGATTAAAATGAAGAAAACAAAACAAGTTATTTCTTCAAAGTGCTTGATGTGGTAGACACGATGCAGAGCATAGAGATTCACAATGGCCTGTATAAAGGAAGAATTAATGTACATGACATCTACCATTCATGTCTCAAAAACAATCCTGAATCATTCTTCCCTCATTCTAATGATACCAAACAATTTTCATAAGAGCACACAGAGGAGGAGAGATTGCAATTTCCGCTCAGGGACCGTCTAAGGTGGAGCCAGCCGGGAGCACACAGGCCACAGGAGCAGTGGAACAGCTGGAACAGGGTCCTTTCTGCCTCCATCTGCACCCAGGAGCTGGGGCTGTACCACAGTCCTTTGTGTACGGTCCTGCCAGGAAAAAGCTGGTATCCAGAAAGTTCTCTGACTCCCTGACTCAGAGGTGAGACCACTATTTTCTCTTAGGTGACTGTCTAAGGCAGGAGTGACTGTCTAAGGCAGGACCAGTCAGGAGAACACAGGCTGCAGGAGTGGTGGAGCAGCTGGGGCAGGGTCTTTCCTGCTCCCATCTGCACTGAGGAGCTGGGGATGTTCCACAGCCCTCTGTGCACAGGTTCTGCCAGGGGAGAGCTGATCTCCCAGGAGTGTTTACATAGGCTTACAGACCTGCAGGAGGGACAAGCTCAAGCCAGAGACAGCAAGACCAACTAACACCAGAGATAATCAGATGATGAAAGGCAAGCACAAGAACTTAACAAGAGAAACCAAGGCTACTTGGCATCATCAGAACCCAGTTCTCCCCCAACAGCAAGTTCTGGATACACGGACACATCAGAAAAACAAGATTTGGATTTAAAATCACATCTCATGATTATGATAGAGGATTTTAAGAAGGACGTAAATAACGCCATTAAAGAAATTCAGGAGAACACAGGTAAACAGCAAGAAGCCCTTAAAGAGGAAGCATAAACATTCTTTAAAGAATTACAAGAGCTGGGCAAGTTGGCACACACCTTTAATCCCAGCACTCGGGAGGCAGAGGCAGGCAGATTTCTGAGTTTGAGGCCAGCCTGGTCTACAAAGTGAGTTCCAGGACAGCCAGGGCTATACAGAGAAACCCTGTCTCGAAACAATCTAAAAAAAAAAAATTACAGGAAGACACAACCAAACAGGTAAAGGAATTTAACAGAATCATCCAGGATCTAGAAATAGAAGTAGGAACAATAAAGAAATCACCAAGGGTGACAACTCTGGAGATAGAAAACCTAGGAAAGAGGGCAGGAGTTATGGAGTTATAGATGTGAGTATCACCAATAGAATACAAGAGATAGAAGAGAGAACCTAAGAATAATAGGTATAGAAAAGAGTGAAGATTCCTAACTTAAAGGGCCAGTAAATATCTTCAACAAAATTATAGAAGAAAACTTCCCTGACCTAAAGAAAGAGATGCCCATGAATATACAAGAAGCCTACAGAACTCCAAATACATTGGACCAGAAAAGAAATTTCTCCCATCACATAATAATCAGAACAATAATTGCACAAAACAAAGAAAGAATATTAAAGGCAGTAAGGGAAATAGTCAAGTAACATATAAAGGCCGACCTATCAGAATTACACCAGATTTCTCACCAGAGACTATGAAAGGAAGAAGATTCTGGGCAGATGTTATATAGACCCTAAGAGAACAAAAATGCCGGCCAAGGCTACTACACCCAGCAAAATTCTCAATGACCATAGACAGAGAAACCAAGATATTCCATGACAAAAACAAATTTCTACAATATCTTTCCACAAATCCAGCCCTTCACAGGATAATAAAGGGGAAACTCCAACACAAGGACAGAAACTCCCCCCTAGAAAAATCAAGAAAATAATCTTTTAATAAACCAAAAAGAAGATAGCCACATAAACATAATTCAACCTCTAACAAAAATAACAGGAAGCAACAATCACCTTAACATCTCTTAATAACAATGGATTCAATTTCCCGATAAAAAGACATAGACTAACAGACTGGATATGTAAACAGGACCCAATATTTTGTTGCATACAGGAAACCCACCTCAGTGAAAAAGACAGACACTTCCTCAGAGTAAAAGGCTAGAAAACGATTTTCCAAGCAAATGCTCCCAAGAAACAAGCTGGGTAGTCATTCTAATATCAAATAAAATCGACTTTCATCCTAAAGATATTAAAGAAGACAAGGAGTGACACTTCATACTCATCAAAGGTAAAATCTTCCAAGATGAACTCTCAATTCTGCACATCTATGCTCCAAATGCAAGGGCACCCACATTTATAAAAGAAACTTTACTAAAGCTCAAAGCACACATTGCACCTCACACAATAATAGTGGGAGACTTCAACATCCCACTCTCAACAATGAACAGATCATGGAAACAGATACTAAATAGAGACACAGTGAAAATAACAGAAGTTATGAACCAAACAGATTTAACAGATATCTATAGAACATTTCATCCTAAAACAAAAGAATATAACTTGTTCTCAGCACCTCAGGGTACCTTCTCCAAAACTGACCAAATAATCGGTCATAAAACAGGCTTCAACAGATACAAGAAGACTGAAGTAATCCAATGCATCCTATCAGATCATCACAGACTAAGACTGGTCTTCAATAGCAACAAAAATAATAGAAAGCCCACATACAAGTGGAAGCTGAAAAACGCTCTACTAAATGATAACTTGATCATGGAAAAAAATAAAGACATTTAAAGACTTTTAGAATTTAATGAAAATGAAGCTACAACATACCAAAATTTATGAGACACAATGAAAGCAGTGCTAAGAGGAAAACTCATAGCACTGAGTGCCTCAAAAGGAAACTGAAGAGAATGTATATTAGCAGCTCGACAGCACATTTGAAAGCTTTAGAACAAAAAGAAGCAAATACACCCAAGAGGAGTAGGTGGCAGGAAATAATCAAACTCAGAGCTAAAATCAACCAAGTAGAAACAATAGGAACTATTCAAAGAGTCAACCAAACCAGGAGCTGATTCTTTGAGAAAATCAATTACACAGATAAACCCTTAGCCAAACTAGCACAGAGACAGTATCCAAATCAACAAAATCAGAAATGAAAACGGAGACAGAACAACAGAAACTGAAGAAATCGAAAAAAAATCATTAGATCATACTACAAAAGCGTATATTCAACAAAACTGGAAAATCTGAATGAAATGGACAATTTTCTAGACAGATTCCAGGTACTAAAGTAAAATTAGGATCATATAAATGATCAGATCTAAACAGTCCAATGACCCCTAAAGAAATAGAAGGAGTCCTTAATAGTTTCCCAACCACAAAAGCCTAGGAACAGATGGGTTTAGTGCAGAGTTCTATCAGACCTTCAAAGAAGACCTAATACCAATACTCCTCAAACTATTCCACAAAATAGAACTAGAAGGTACTCTACCCAATTTGTTCTATGAAGGCATAATTACTCTGATACCTAAACCACACAATGCCCCAAAAAGAAAGAGAACTTCAGACCAATTTCCCTTATGAATATCGATGCAAAAATACCCAATAAAATTCTCATCAACCAAATCCAAGAACATAGTAAAACCATCATCTACCATGATCAAGTAGGCTTTATCCCAGGCATGCAGGGAAGGTACAGTATATGGAAATCCATCAATGTAATCCACTACATAAACAAACTCAAAGGAAAAAAAAAAACACATGATCATCCCGTTAGATGCTGAGAAAGCATTTGACAAAATCCAACATCCCTTCATGTTAAAAGACATGGAAAGATCAGGAATTCAAGGCCCATAACTATACATAATAAAAGCAATATACAGTAAACCAGTAGCCAACATCAAATTAAATAAGGAGAAATTTGAAATAATCCCACTAAAATCAAGGACTAAACAAGGCTGTCGATGCTCTCCCTACCTTTTCAATATAGTACTCAAAGTCCTAGCCAGAGCAATTAGACAACAAAAGGATGTCAAAGGGATACAAATTGGAAAGGAAGAACTCAAAATATCACTATTTGCAGATGATATGATAGTATACTTAAGCGACCCCCAAAATTCCACCACAGAATTCCTAAAGCTGATAAGCAAGTTCAGCAAAGTAGCTGGATATAAAATTAACTCAAACAAATCAATGGTCAACACAAGGGATAAACAGGTTGAGGAAGAAATTAGGGGAACAACACCCTTCACAATAATCAAAAATAATATAAGTTGGTGTGACTCTAACTAAGGAAGTGAAAGATCTGTATGGTAAGAACTTCAAGTTTCTGAAGAAAGAAATCGAAGAACATATCAGAAGATGGGAAGATTCCCCATGTTCATGAATTGGGAGGATTAACATATTCAAAATGGCCATCTTGCCTAAAGCAATCTACAGATTCAATGCAATCCCCATCAAAATTCCAACTCAATTCTTCACTGAGTTAGAAAGGAAAATTTGCAAATTCATCTGGAATAACAAAAAACCTAGGATAGCAAAAACTATTCTCAACAATAAAATAACCTTTGGTGGAATCAACATGCCTGACCTAAAGCTACAGAGCAATTATGATAAAAACTCTATGGTACTGGTTCAGTGACAGACAGGTAGATCAATGGAATAGAATTGAAGACCCAGAAATGAACCCACACAACTATGGTCACTTGATCTTTGACAAAGGAGCTAAAACCATCCAGTGGGAAAAAAGACAGCATTTTCAATAAATGGTGCTGGTTTGATTAGTGGTCAGCATGTAGAAGAATGCAAATCAATCCATTCTTATCTTCTTTTACAAAACTCAAGTCTAAGTGGATCAAGGAACTCTACATAAAACCAGAGACACTGAAACTTATAGAGGAGAAAGTGGGGAAAGCCTTGAAGATATGGGCACAGGGGAAATTTTCCTGAACAGAACACCAATGGCTTGTGTTCTAAGATCAAGAATTGACAAATGAGACCTCCTTAAATTGCAAAGTTTCTGTAAGGCAAAGGACACTGTCAATAAAACAAAATGCAATCAACTGATTGGGAAAAGATCTTTACCAACCCTACATCCGAGAGAGGGCTAATATTCAATATATACAAAGAATTCAAGAAGTTAGACTCTAGAAAACCAAATAACCCTATTAAATAATGGGGTACAGAGCTAAAGAAAGAATTCTTCAACTGAAGAAATTTGAATGGCTAAGAAGCACCTGAAAAAATGTTCAACATCCTTAGTCATCAGGGAAATGCAAATCAAAACAACCCTGAGATTCCACTTCACACCAGTCATAATGGCTAAGATTAGAAACTCAGGTGACAGCAGATGCTAGCAAGGATGTAGAGAAAGAGGAACAGTCCTCCATTGCTGGTGGGATTGCAAGCTGCTGCAAGCACTCTGGAAGTCAGTATGGCATTTCCTCAGAAAATTGGACATAGTACTACCTGAAGACCCAGCAATACCACTCTTGGGCACATACCCAGAAGATGCTCCAACATGTAATAAGAACACATGCTCCATTATGTTCATAGCAGCCTTAATATAATAGCCAGAAGCTGAAAAGAACCCAGAGGTCCCTTAACAGAAGAATGGATACAGAAAATGTGGTACATTTACACAATGGAGTACTACTCAGTGATTAAAAATGATGAATTCATGAAGTTATTTGGCAAATGGATGGAACTAGAAAACATTATCCCGAGTGAGGTAACCCAATCACAAAAGAAGTCACTTGATATGCACTCACTGATAAGTGGATATTAGCCCAGAAACCTAGAATACCCAAGATACAATTTGCAAAACACAAGAAAATCAAGAAGAAGGAAGACCAATGGGTGGATACTTCATTCCTCCCTAGAACAGGGAACAAAATACCCATGGAAGCAGTTACAAAATATCTAAAACAAACAAGAAACCCCCAAATACCTTAGTTTTAAATGAACTACACAGCTATAGCAATCCAAAAAGCAAGATTCTAGCCTAAAAACAGATATATAGGCCAATGAAAAATTATTGAGAACCCAGAAATATATCTGTGTATCTATATTCAACTGGTTTTAATAAAGCAGCAGAACCATCCACTGCAAAAGAGATGGCTTTTCTTTACGTTTAAAAAAAAAAACCTTATTTTTCTGTTTTTTCTTTTATTAATATATTTCTTGTATGCAATAATGAGCTTTATCTGTCCCTTGTGAGACTATGCCGGGGCCTAGCAAACACAGAAGTGGATGCTCACAGTCAACTATTGGATGGATCACAGGGCCCCCAATGGAGGAGCTAGAGAAAGTATCCAAGGAGCTAAAGGGATCTGCAACCCATAGATGGAACAACAATATGAACTAACAGTACCCCTGAGCTCTTGACTCTAGCTGCATATGTATCAAAAGATGACCTAGTTGGCCATCACTGGAAAGAGAGGCCCATTGGTCAGGCAAACGTTATATGCCCCAGTACAGGGGAACGCCAGGGCCAAAAAATGGGAATGGGTGGGTAGGGGAGTGGGGGGTGGGGTGGGGGACTTTTGGGATAGCATTGGAAATGTAATTGAAGAAAATACGTAATAAAAAAAACAAAACAAAAAAATAATGAGCTTCATTATAACTTCTTCAGAGCTTTGTATTTTGCTTATATTCAGCCTTAGTTCCATGGTTTTCTCCCTTTCTCTTCCTCCTGATTCTTTCTTTTCCTAAGTGGCTTTCCTTCTACTTGCCTGCTATGTGTATGAGAGAGGAGAAAGAGAAAATTATAGTTTATTTCTGTTAACATGATTAACTCCAGTTCCATTCATTTTTCTGAAAATGACATTTTATTTGTCTTTATAGCTGAATAAAATACATTGTATATACATATGATATTCAGTTTATCCATTCACCTATTTGTGGTCATTGGATTTAATCCCATTTTATTGATATTTCATATTTCAGTATTGGGGAAACTGACAATGTTCATATGTAGAAAAAAAATCTAGACCTCTATCTCTGGCCTATCTATATATGCAAAATCACTTAATACAACACTTCAAGATGAGAACCTCTAGGAAAAGGCAAGGAAACACTCCAGGGCATTGACCTTGACAAACATTTTTAACAAGACTTCCAGAAACACTTTTAAAAGGCAAAATTAACTGGTAAGACCATATCAAATGAAAAACTCCTGCACAGCAAAAGAACAGTTAACAGAGGGAAGAGATCTCTTACAGAATGGGAAACACATTTGCAAATTGTCCATTTGTAAAGTGATTAACACCAACAATATAGAAAGAACTCAACTCAATATCAACAACAACAATGACAACAAAAACTATTTAAAAGTAGAAATTAGGCAGGGAGGACTGTTTTTTTTTTTTCTTTTTTGGAAACAAGAGTAGATCTGTGGAAGAGAGAAAGTAGAGTGTTATACCTTGTGTTATGTGCCTCCCCCAAATACAATGAAAAGAAATTAGTCAATGTTTTAAATAATTATGGGAATGCCTATTAAAATCATAATGAAAAAGCATGTCAAACAAATGAGAATAGTTACTAAACAGATAAAGCAGAAGAAATTCTGATATGAATGCAGATAGAGGACATCCTTTACATTATTGATGTAACTGTTTTGAAAGTTTATGACCCCCACCACTAATGAAAGGGCACAGAATAAGAGACTGCCGAGTGCTCAGCACCAAATGGGACACACATAGAGCATTCACCTCCCAAGACTCAGGAATATTCCTAGAAGAGGGTGTGGAAAGATTATGCAAGAGTCAGAGGTGGTAGATGACTTCAAGGAACCTGTTTTCTGAATTCAACAAGGTAGTCACACATAACAAGCTCTCAGCAATCCTGACTGCACACATAAAACCTGAACAAGAGAGATAGTGGAAATGAGCCAAGGGGCACAGCAGAAGTCAACACAGACCATATCTGTTTCACCAGGAGGTCTTACTGGGGTTATGTCTGTAGCCCATGTTACCACCAAGGGCTATGCAGATATCCATGGTCTGTGCTGCAGCCTGAAAGCCAAGTTTACATCTGTGAGCCATGCTGCCAATGGGGACCATATTGTTCATATTGACCTGAGACCATGGTGATAGCCAGGTGCATCCTGCCACCAAGAACTATTTTTGGGTCTGGGCTCCTACTGCAGCAGGGTTCTGTTTTGATATCCATGGCCTTTGTAGCCACAGAAGGCCATGCAGATATTTAGGGTCTGTGCTGCAGCCTGAATCCATGCTGATATCTGTTGCTTATACTGCCTCCTGGGGTGGTGGTGGTGAGATAATATGGATCTTGGCTTGTCTGTATTGCTACTTGAGACCATGTTGACAGCCATTGTTCAGGGTGCCTTCTGCAGAAACCATATAGAGACCCATGATCCTTGCTCCCGCTGTTGTCTGTGAAGAGAGGGGAGCCTGTTTCTGCTGTGATATCAATGATTGAAAAGGAGGTACATGAAAGGTTTGTGATAACCCCCACCCCACCCCATCTCCCAATATATAACAGCCTAGACTGGAAGCAGCCACTGATGAGAACTCTTTTAAAAAAGCGTGATGGGGATACTGACATGTACTACACAACTGATGGCTCCTGGCTAGGGTACAGGATAGACTCAGTACTATTTAAGGGGCAGGCCACTGAGAGTTTGACCATGCTCCAGTGAGTATATAGATAACACAAATTGGGCTTGTTTTTGTTTGTTTGTTTTTGTTAATGAGTGAATGTGATCAAAATACACTGTAAAAAATTCTAAAAGAAAAACATATTTTTTAAAATTGGCAGATGACAGATCTAAATAAATGTTGAAAAGTAAAAGAATATTGAAGTTTCTCATGAAACTATAATATGATTCAACTATACTACTTGTTACATGTTAAAAGGAAAATCAGTATGTCAAATGAATTTCTTCCCTCAAATGCTTGTTGCAGTGTTATTCCCTGTAGCTAAGAAATGAAATCAACCTGGGTATTAAATGACAGATGGATAGATTAAAGAAAGTATAGTCAGCATTCCCCAAGGCTCTCAAAACAATCAGTACCTACTGATTGTTCCCTACTGGAATTACACTATAAGACGCCATTGCTAAAGACAATGCATACTTTTGTCATAAGACAAAGAGAAGTGCAGTTGGAATTAAATTGGAAACTTCCCCTCTGCTGGCTTATATACATAATGCTAGGAAGTCTATGCAGACTGCTTGGAAAAAACTGGCATAAACAATCTTAAGTATGGAGCCTTATGGGAATGAATGCAACATTCTCACCTCGCAAGGGAAATGCTAGAATAGTGGCCAAGACTGTTATGAAGGTAACCAAATACTTTCTCATTGGACTTGAGGCCTTTTCCAAAGAATTCACCACTAGAACTGTAAACATCTGGCTGTGTAAGTCATAATTGTCTAGTTAAAATGATATGAAGTCCCTATCAAATTACCTTCTAAATATTTCGGTGTTTATATCCATAGACTAGTGCTACTGTGAGTTTCCCTAAAGTCTGATTTTTATAGTAGATGATCTACTTATTTTTCTAAATCCTAACTGAAAAGCCTACCTTTTCCATTTTATTCTTTTTGGGTTCCTTCTTCCAGATACTGACCAAAGCCTAGGCATGCTTTTCCTCAATGTTCTAGGCCATCCTCTGCATTCTCTGAAGCTCTGTGCTCTCCACTTAGTGCCCAACATATCTCCGCTTCCCAAGCTGTATTGTAAAAGAACATGGGCTTTCTCTCTTCCCCTTCTCCATCTCCTTATTCAAGGCAGCAACCAAGATTTATAGTTTGATTGGCCTCCCTTTTTACTAGCAAACTGTAATAAAATGTTCGTCAAGCTTCCTTCTAAATCTATTCCTAAATTATTTGATTATTAAAGACTCCCTGATTTCCTGAGAGCCTGCACAAGGCCAGCATAAGACTGAGCCCATCAGCACTGTCATGGATTGGGAAATGGCTCATTATGCCCCCCATTCCTCCCAGAGGATTTAAAGATAGTTAAGTTTCACCAGGTTAGAAGGGCTCAAGAGGCCCGAATCCTTTCTAAGAATCTGGAAGTAGTGGTTGCAGAAGTAGGGAGATAGCTGGAAAGAGGAAGAGGATTAGGAGGAGAGAAAAGGGAACAAGAGACAAAAATAGGATATGAATATGATCAAATACAAAATCTCTATAGTCAAATTTGTCACTAAATATATTTGATAAAAAAGATCTGGCGTAAATATATTCACCCTGTTACCCTCTCTTATTTCCCCTCCCACTTCTGAAAAAGCCTCAATTCTTCCTAACTAATCCCTGACCTACTTTCATGTCTTGTTTATACAGGTCTTGTAAAGTTAACTACATTTTTTCTGTTTATAATTACATCAACAGTGTTATAGCCAGATGATAATGATTCTTTTTTTAACCATTTGCATCCTTAGCAATGTATAACATATGCACCATTACTATTTTATTATTATTCATTGGTTATTTATTTACATTTCAAATGTTGTCCCCCCTTTTCCATCTCCCCTCCACAAGCCCTTCATCCTTTTCCCCCTCCCCTTTGCCTTTAAGAGGGTATTCCCCAACCTACCCGTCCACTCCTGCCTCACTGCTCTAGCATTCTCCAACACTGGGGCACTAAACCTTCACAGGACCAAGAGCCTCTTCTCCCATTGATACCCAACAAGGCCATCCTCTGCTACATATGCAGCTGGAGCCATGGGTCCCTCCATGTGTACTCTTTGATTGGTGGTTTAGTCCCTGGGAACTCTGGAGGGTCTGGTTGGTTGATATTGTAGTTCTTCCTATGGGGTTGCAAACCCCTTCAGCCCCTTCAGTCCTTCCCCTAACTCTTCCATAGGGGTCTCTGGGCTCAATCTGATGTTTGGCTGTGAGTATCTACATCTGTCATAGTCAGATGCTGGTGGAGCCTCTCAGAGGACAGCCATGCTAGACTCATGACTGGGAGCACCATTGCTTAAATGGATTATAAATAGTTCCAATGTCTTTCTATCATTATCCTCAGAGTTATTTCATACAATGTAAATCTAATGTGGATGTTAATCTTTTGAGCATTTTCATAAAGCCAAGGGATAGTTCCTCCAGAAAAGATATACATATATTGTACATAACTTAGAACAATACTAAGTAATTCAGAGTCCCTTTTACTTATTTTGAAACCAGAACACAGACTAGCAGATGTGAAGTGTACAATGAAGACTGTTCCACTTCTTCCCCTTTAGCTAGCAGATTAACTTTTAAAAAAAAGATTTATTATATTTTTTTAAAAATAGGAGTATACTGTTGGATCCCATTACAGATGATTTTTGAGCCACCTTATGATTGCTGGAATTGAACTGAGAACCTTTGGAAGAGCTCTTAACCTCTGAGCCATCATGTAGTGTTGTACGTGAATATATGCCTGCATGCCAGAAGAGGGCGCCAGATTTCACTACAAATGGTTGTGGACATCAGTTGGTTACTGGCAATTGAACTCAGGACCTATGGAAGAGCAGTCAGTGCTCTCAACTCTGAGCCATCTCTCCAGGCCCAGCAGATTAATTTGTAAAGAACATTTATCACATGGTCGCGAGCAGATTTCTTAAATTTCCTTTCCTGATCTCTCATCTATTGTTTTATTATGGTCCTTTAGAAACAGACTAATTTTTTTTTTTTTAATAGGAACAGATTGGATGTTTATAGGCCATTACCCCCAGAAAATAGAAAATGTAATAACATAGAGAAACAGACTAATTTTATAAAAGTTTTAGCTTAGAAGAAAAATAGTGTGGAGTTCTCTATACCATACCTTTCTCTCATATACTTAAAATGTGTAGAAGTACTGGGGTCTGACCAGAGTGGTATCCTTGTTACTGTTGGTGAACATAGGTTAATCAGCAAATTCACATCTCACTTTGGAAATGATTCTTGATTTATGGTCTTTGGATTTGCACAAATGTATGACATGTGTCTGCCCTATTATTATACATAAGATTTGATGACCCTGAACTTCACAGGCAATATTATTCTTCAGAGCTTGCTATTCCTAATCTCTGGCTACCACTTTAAAAAATGCCTCCATAGTTTTGTCCTGATGTTATATAAAAACATAAAGTTTATAACTTAACAAATCCAGTCCTTTCACTTACCGCTGTGCACTTTGGTTTTATTCTAAGTCTTTTTATGCCTTGATAGCTCATTTTCTTTTATTGCTATATTAATTATGCAAAATAAAGCATCTTATTTTAACATTTTCATACATGCATATAATGGACTTTGATCATACTCACCCATTTTATCACTCTTTATCCATCCATCTCATTTTCCTCTTCTTCTACATCCCTACACTGCCATGGTGACCTCAACACTGTGAACTGTCTCCAAATGGAAACCTTACTGGAAGTTTATAAGCATGTCAGCGTAGTTCACAGTGCACATACATATGAACAGGAAGGCAGCTGGACTTTGGGAGCAGGTACAATGTGGTGGCTGTGACTAGTGTAAGCCACCCACTAATGGCCTGATGCAAGGTACCACCTCTATATGGCAGGCATCCTCCTGCAGATGTCTCCTCTGCCCTAGAGTGTAGGATATGCCCAAAGCAACGATTCCCTCTTGTCTGACTCAAAGCAATCCCCACTTCTCAGAAATCCCCATGTTTTTCTTTTGCTTTGATGTCTTTATGGGTCTGGCTCATTTCACTTAAAATGATGCTCTCTTGTTCCAACCACTTTTCCCCTGTAAATAACAAAATTTCATTCTTTATGGTTGAGTAAAGTTCCTCTGTGCAAATATACCCTATTTTCTTTGTCCATTCTTCCATTGATTCTCAATTAATCTGATTCTCTTATTTGGCTCATTTCTTTTTAGTACTGAATAATAGCACATTATCTGAATATACTATTCATGTAACTACTGAAAGATACATTGATTGTTTTAAAAATTACATCTTTAAACAAAAGTACCAAAAATATTTGTTTGTGTATATGCTTTTTCCCACCTATGAACACTCATTTTTACTTCGGTTGGGTAAATGAATGTCCATAAGAAAAAAAATCACACACACACACACACACACACACACACACACATATTTTGTTTGAATTGGTTCACTGGATATCACAATGACAATAATAGTTAATTTTAAAACAATCTCTCCAGTGTTCCAACATGGCTATATCATTTGGCATGCAGGTCTATCATATACATTTTGGACTAATTTTTTTGAGAAGTACGGGGTCAGTATCTAGATTTGTTTCTTGACATGAAGACATTAATCTTTTCAAGTAGTAGTTCTTGATAATATTATCTTTGTCATATTGTAGTGCCTTTGAAATCATAAAAAACAGTTGAACATATGCACATGTATGTGTGTAGTGTGTATATGTGTTATTATGGGTTCTATGTTCTGCTCCATTGATCTGTTGGTCTCATTTAAAAATATCACATTATCCGAATAACTCTAATTTTATTGTAAGCCTTGAAGTTGGATAGTATAACTTGTCTGAAAATGTTATTCAATTTATATACATTGTATTATAATTTATCACATTATCCTGGAGTTTTAGCCTTTCCATAACAACTGTAGATTCAGTATTTTGAAAGCCTAAAAAAAAAAATCACTCATTCAAACTTTGCTTGAGGCCATTTTGAGCATACAATATTAGGAAGAACACATTGACAATATTAAGTCTTCCTGTGCATGAACATGGAACATACATACGTACTGAGTATTTCACTATATTCAATATCTCATATTGAACTTGTATATATATGTATATTAGACACGTATATAATGTGAGCGATTATAAAATAATCAATGTGTTTTAGTGTTAAGTTCTATTTTTACATTATTGATACATAGGAAAATGGTTGAATGTTTATACCAACACTATGTTCTACAACCCCTTAGTTATAAGCATTTTGTTCATTCTTTTAGATTGTCTACATAGACAATCAGACCTCTGCAAAGGAAGACAGTTATTGTTTCCTTTCCACTCTTATATATTCATTTTCTTTTCTCATTTTATCGTATTTCCTAAGACTTTCAGCACAATATTCAAAAGAATAGGAAAAAAATCACACTACTGAGTTCAGCTATCAGCACAAGGTACAACTTTAGCCATTTCTGAAACACAGCTTCTGTGTGCTGACTTTCAGGAAACAGTTTCCAAATGATTTAACCTCAGTGATGCTATTCTCTTTTTAATCACTGCTAATTTCCCAACTCCAGGTGACCAGCATCAATTATCCTAGTATAACAAAGGTTGTACTTTAGTTGTTCTGGTAGTTTGTTAATCAGAGCTGATTCTTCAGCACCAGCTGACCAAACAGCACAGATGCTTCACACAAAAGGCGCCATAGGAGTCTTTGCTTCCCTCTAAAACTGCAGAAGCCAGGCCTCCATTGTCTGCCCTCTTCTCAACATTCTTGTCTTAAAACCCTTAAGTTAACCCTTCCTTTTCGTTCTTAGTTTGTTGAGGTTGAGCCTAAATGGTTGTTGATTTTTTTTTTTAATTTTTCTCCATCTGCTGGTATGACTGTATAATTTCTCTTTAACCATGGATAAAAAATGACTTTCTTGAGGGAGTGACTGGGAGTGGAGCAGTGAGTGGGATATAAAGTAAATAAGTAAAAGACAAAATTAAAATTTAAAAAGTACTAGCTAAACAAGAAGAAAAAGCATCTACCTGGTGATGTTAGTCTCAACCATTTACTGAATAATACATGGAAAAGACAACACTTTGTGCCTGGCATTTAAAAGGAGTACAGGCACTAATAGGACTTCCCCTCTGGAAACGTACAAAGCACTGATGCCTTGATCGTCAATCAACTCGTAGCAAAGCTCTGGACCCACTGCCAGGCAAGCATTCTGGCACATGGAAAGAGTCACCATCAAGATGACACCCTAATCTTCTGGTCTTTCCTATCTTATCAAAGAGCCAGGCACACAGTGTATATTATCTCCAAAGCAACAATTACCAATGCATCACTAACCTCAAGCAGCACATGTCTCAAAAATATGAAGAAGGTCATTTCTTTAGCATTAATTACTCCTCTGACTACATCATTACACAGTTTTCTTATTCTTAGCTGTGCTAGATCCTGCCAAGATCATCAGACATCAGCTGATTAATGGACTTGACCCCCAAATCTGTGAAATATCACTACTGGAACAGAGAAGCAAAAAGTTCATGGCCTAAAGACCATCAATGTTTAATTCATCCCAGAGGAGTGCCTGGAGAGATTCAGATGCAGGGCAGTGACTCAGAGAAGCTTTCAAGTACACTGGCCAAGAAAATGACAGATTATAATAGGAGCATCATTAACAATAAATCACACCCATACTTTGAGAACTGGGGTGTCAAGAGATAAATATTTTTCTAGGCTGGATGGCATAGCACTCTGAGGCCGAATTCTGTCTTCTGAAAGTATCACAGGAATAAATAGCCCCAAGAGCTGTCAGAGGCCTCATATCTGTAGGTATGGGTTCAAGACTGAATTGTCATCACTGGTCATTGTTGTTGCTTTCCAAGCAACTATACAAGGTCTCCTATTTTACTTTTTAGAAACTAACTAATGAATGCATTGTAATTCTTTCCTCAAAAAAGTTATGTGGCAAAGAAGATTCGCTGAGGTTCACTGGGAAATACCACAAAAAAAAAAAAAAAAAAAACTATGATAGTAAAGTAAATTCACACTGTATGTAACTAACATCCACTGCTGGCCTTCTTGGCCTTAGGCCACCTTACAGGGCCAATCACTGACTCTGGAATGGACCAATCCAGCTAGACAGGCTGGCCAGCAACCACAAGCGATCCTCCTCTCTTTGTCTCCCCTATGCCAAAATTATAGGCACATGTCAACACATTACATTTGGCTTTTTAGTGTGTGATGGATATCTGAACTTGGGTCCTTGTCTCAGGGTTACTATTGCTGTGATAAAATACTACTAGCAATGCAACTTGGGGGAAGAAAGAGTTTATTTAGCTTAATCTCCCACAGCACTGTTCATCATCAAAGGACATCAGGACAAGAGCTCAAAACAGGGCAGGAACCTGGAGGCAGGGAGTAATAAACAGACCATGAAGGAGTACTGCTTACTGGCCTACTTCTGTGGCTTGTTCAGCCTGATTTCCTACAGAATTCAGGACCACCAGCCCAGGGTGGCACTTCCCACAATGAGCTGGGCTCTCTCACATCAATCATCAATCAAGAAATCTCACCAAAGGCTTGCCCACAGGCCAATCTGATGGGAGCATTTTCTCACTTAGAATTCCCTGTTCCCAAATGACTCTGCCTTGTGTCAAGCTGACATAAAACTAGCTAGCACATTTGGCCCCTTGTCAACTTGACACACAAGTATGACATTGTTAAGCGACAAACTTTGTTTTCTCATTCATCCCCAAGATCACACATTAGAAACATTAATAATTTTAAAACTGTCACAGTCTTAAAAAATTCAAACACATTAAAAGTTCAGTTTCTTTAAAATAGCCAGTCCTGAAAATCTAAAATATCTTTTAAAAATTCAAAATGTCTCAATTGTGGCTCCTATGAAAATTAAAATTAAGTTAATACCCTCTTGCTTCAAGAAGGAAGAATGAGAGCACAGTTACAATCATATCAAAGCAAAAACCCAACTCAAAACCGTGTGAATAACACATTATACAGTGTCGGGGGTCCACTCATCTCCTGGCTCCTCTAGGGACTTGGATCACTTTTCCAGCTCCACCCTTTACAGCACACACAGCTTGTCTTCTAAGTTTTGGCTAGCTCCACTCCACTGATGTTGCTGTTCTTGGTGGTCATCCCATAATACTGACATCTCCAAAATGCTGTGCTCTACCCTGCAACAGTTGTACTTTCACCAATATCCTTTCCCGGACTCTTCATCGTGCCAAGCTTCAACTTCTCTGCATGACCCCGTCAGTTCTAGGCCTTCAAATGCTACTGAAAATGCACTTTCAAAATTGCCTTTTCTGACCTCTCTAAGTGCAAACACTCAGCTGCTCTCCATGACCCTGTCATGCCTTCAAAACCAGTGCCACCTGAGTGACTCTTTTTGTTTTTAAAACTACCAAGTTCAGCTGCCAGCATGCGGTACAACCTTAGCCATTTCTGGAACACAGCTTCTGTGTGCTGACTTTCAGGAAACAGTTTCCAAATGATTTAACCTCAGTGATGCTATTCTCTTTTAATCACTGCTAATTTCCCAACTCCAGGTGATCAGCATCAATTGTTCTAGTAAAACAAAGGTTGTACTTTAGTAGTTCTGGTAGTTTGTTAACCAGAGCTGATTCTTCAGCACCAGCTGGCCAAACAGCACAGATGATTCACACAAAAGGCCCCATTGGAGTCTTTGCTTCCCTCTAAAACTTAAGAGGCTAGGCCTCCATCATCTACACTGTTCATATTCAATGGATTTTCTAGTCCAAAGTTCCAAATTCCTTCCACAATCCTTCCCAAAACAACATGGTCAGCTCTGTCACAGCAATGCCCCATTATCCGGGTACCACCTGTGTCTTACTTAGGGTTACTATTGCTATGATGAAACACCACAACCAAAAGCAACTTGGGGAGGGAAGTATTTATTTGGATACACTTCCATATCATAGTCTAACAATGAAGGAAGTATGACAGAACTTCAACTAGGAAGGAACCTGAAGGCAGGCGCTGATGCAAAAGCCATAAATGGGTATTGCTTATTAGATTGCTTTCCATGGTTTGCTCAATGCGCTTTCTTATAGAATCCAGGACCACATTCCCAGGAGTGGCATCACCCACAACAGGCTGGGCTCTACCCCCATCAATCACTAATACAAAAATGCTCTGCAGGCTGCCTCATTCTTATGTGGCTGGAACTTTACTGACCAGGCCATGTATCTACCATGCACATGAACTTTGTTTTGTTTTTATTTTCATTTTAGGAGTAATTAGATTCAACTAAGGGGTGAACAATCAGGCTAAATATATAATTTTAATAATGAGCATTACAAATATAAAAATCTCATATTCTCCTCCTCATTCATTTCCCTGTAAATTTCATGGTTTGGGGTTTCTTTGCAGCTAAATAATATTTCATTGTATATATGGAGGGAGTAGTAACTGGGAAGAAGAGAAAGAGGCCAAAAGATAAATAATAGCAAGGATGCATAGGAAAGCCTTAAAGAATTGTTATTTTATATTTACCATATATATATATATATATATATATATATATATATATATATATATATATACATATAGTCATGTTGCTTGGGATTATATTGCTTTACACAAGAACCATAATATTTATATTTATAATTTTATAAATATTATAATATTTATTGTATTGTCTTAGTCAGGGTTTCTATTCTTGCATAAAATATTATGTCGAAAAAGCAAGTTGTGGAGGAAAGGGTTTATTCAGCTTACACTTCCACATTGCTGTTCATCATTAAGGGAAGTCAGGACTGAAACTCAAGCAGATCAGGAAGCAGGAGCTGATGCAGAGGCCATGGAGGGATGTTCCTTACTGGCTTGCTTCCACTGGCTTGCTCAGCCGGCTCTCTTATAGAACCCAAGACTACCAGCCCAGAGATGGTCCCACCCACAAGGGGCCCTCCCCCATTGATCACTAATTGAGAAAATGCCTTATAGCTGGATCTCATGGAGGCATTTCCTCAACTGAAGCTCCTTTCTTTGTGATAATTCCAGCTGTGTCAAGTTGACACATAAAACCAGCCAGTACAATTGACCCTTGTCAACTAGACACACAAACACATCACTAGTAAGCCTCAACCCTTACTTTCTTATTTATCCCCCAAATCTCAATAACTTTAAAAGTCCCACAGTCTTTACATATTAAAAGTTCAATCCCTTAAAAATACACAATATTTTTTAAAATTCAATGTCTTTTAAAAATTCAAAGTCTCTTAACTGTGGGCTCCACTAAAATAAATTCTTACTTCAAGAGGGAAAAATATCAGGGCACAGTCACAATCAAAATCAAAATCAAACTCCAACTGTCTAATGTCTGGGATCCACTCACCTTCTTATAGGCTCCTCCAAGGGTTTGGGTCACTTCTCCAGCCCTGCCCTTAGTAGCACCCAGTTTGTCTTCTAGGATCCAGCTGCCTGTACTCCACTGCTGCTGTTGTTCTTGGTGGTCATCTCATGGTACTGGCATCTCCAAAATACTGCAACTAGACTTCACCAATAGCCTCTCATAGGCTCTCTTCATAGTGCCAAGCCTCAACACCTTTGCATGAACCCCTTCAGTCCTGAGTATTCAATTGCAACTAAGGCTGCCCCTTCACCAATGGCCTTCCATAGCCTCTCACAGTGCCCAGCCTCAGCTGCTCTGTATGACCCCTTCATGCCTTCAAAACCAGTAATACCTGGGTGACTCTTACACATTACCAAGTCCAGCCACAGCACAAGGTACAACCTTGACTATCACTGGAACACAGCTTCTGTGCTCTCAGAAAATATTTCCCAGAAGATGTCACCTCAATGATGCTGGTCTCTTCTTAGTCACCACTAATTTCTTAGCTCCAGCTAACCAGCATAGATAGTCCTGGTAATGCAAAGTTTTTGCTTTAGTAGTTTTGGTATTTTGTTAATCACAGCTGATTCTTCAGCCCCAGCTAACCAGAACTACAGACTCTTCACAATCAAAACAGCAACGGCCCTGAAAAGAGTCTTTAATTTTCCCTCTGAAATTTCACAAACCAGACCTCCATCTTCTGTAGTGTTCTCAACATTATCTTCCAAGCTCCTACACAACATCCGACAGAGCTCTTAACACCAAATGGATCTTCTAGCCCAAAGTTCCAAAGTCCTTCCACAGTCCTCCCCAAAACATGGTCGGGTTGTCACAGGAATACCCCACTATGCTGGTACCAATTTGTCTTAGTCAGGGTTTTTATTCCTGCACAGAATATCATGTCCAAGAAGCAAGTTGTGGAGGAAAGGGTTTATTTGGCTTACACTTCCTAGTTGCTATTCATCACTAAAGGAAGTCAGGACTGGAACTCAAGCAAGTCAAGAAGCAGGAGCTGATGCAGAGGCCATGGAGGGATATTTCTTACTGGCTTGCGTCCCCTGGCTTGCTTTCTTAATAGAACCCAAGACTACCAGCCCAGAGATGGTCCCACCCACAAGGGCCCCTCCCCCATTGATCACTAATTGAAAAAAATGCCCCACAGCTGGATCTCATGGAGGCATTTTCTCAACTGAAGCTCCTTTCCCTGTGATAACTCCAGCTTGTGTCAAGTTGACACATAAAACCAGCCAGTATATGTATCTATCAAAGAAAACAGAAACAGATGTGAGAAACCTCCTTTAATATTGTTGGTCAGGGAAGTTCAAGAGACTCTCAAAATAATATAGGCTATTGTGGTTTCCAACAGTTGCCTTCCAGAGGCTGAAAGTTAAGTACTTATTGATGAAGCCATCACACACTTCAGACATGTCTCAGAAGTTTCAAGTCTAGCTTTCAAAATACTATAGGTGCTATGCAAGCAGCCAACGGTAAAAAACGATCAACAGATCTATAGTGATCTATCTGGGATGCCTATGAACCATAGCAATGACCATACCAAAGATATACCCAAAAGTGCAATATGCGCAATCACATCTTAATGGTGATTAATTGGACTCTAATTGGTAGCTCTCTAATTGGACTTAAGGTATGCTCAACAGAAACAAAATTATGGCTAGTACTAAAAATCTAGCCAAGTACTGCTGCTAGTGAGATCATAGATCTTAGAAGAATATCTAGCACTGCTACTTTACTAGACCAACATAGTTCCTAATTGCATTCTGAAACTTATCCTTATACCACAGATAAGTATAACTTTCACCGCTCATCAAAGAAGGGTCTCTTTGCAGCTGATGAAGACCATTACAAAAAATAGAAGTGGTCAAAATGCAGTGAATAATTGATCTCAAGGTGCCCAGCTATAGTAGAAGTATCTGCAACACTTAATGTTCGGGGTAGGTTGGGGAAGTAAAAGATTATAAGAGCCAGAGGACCAGGAAGTCTCCTGTGAGATTGTGTCTGCCTGAAATGGCATGGATACCACAACAATATGGCTTCCTAAAGAAGACACAAAAAGTGGCAACACCAATAAGCATGCTATGCAGGAGAAGAAAATTCTCTTAGGAGTTCTGAGAAGGAGAAAATTAGGCTTCCCCAGAGATGAGTCCCCTAAGTAATTTTTATCCAATACCAAGTGGTTAGTCCTGAAAATATATACACAAACAAGGCTAACCAGACTTAGCAGTTTGTGTGTGTGTATATGTGTTTGAGTGTGTGTGTGTGTGTGTGTGTGTGAGAGAGAGAGAGAGAGAGAGAGAGAGAGAATAATAAAGAGGCAATCAGAGACAAAGTTTGGAGGAGCTGGGCCGAGGGGATGGGCCATCCGGAGACAGCCCTACCCGGGGATCCATCCCATGGTCAGCCACCAAGCGTGGACACTATTGCATGCGCCAGCAAGATTTTGCTGAAGGGACCCTGATGTACTTGTCTCCTGTGGGGCTTTGCCAGTGCCTGGCAAATGCAGAGGTGGATGCTCACAGTCATCTATAGGATGGAGCACAAGGCCCCCAATGTAGGAGCTAGAGAGGGTACCCAAGAGCTGAAGAGGTCTGCAACCCTATAGGTGGAACAACAATATGAACTAACCAGTACCCCCTGGAGCTCGTGTCTCTAGCTGCATATGTAGCAGAAGATGTCCTAGTCGGCCATCATTGGAAAAAGAGGCCCATTGGTCGTGCAAACTTTATATGCCCCAGTAAAGGGAAATGCCAGGGCCAAGAAGTGGGAGTGGGTGAATAGGGGAGCAAAAGGGGGGGTATAGGGGACTTTTGGGGTTGCATTTGAAATGTAAATGAAGAAAATATCTAATAAAAATGTGGAAAAAATTAAAACTCTAAAAAAAGTGTTAAGCAATCAATGTTGTATTACATATACTTCCAGAGTAAACACGAATAAATTCATTTTAATAGAGAAAAAAATAAAGAGGCAATCAACTTGTGAGGTAAGGAGAAACATGGGAGGGAATGTATGCTGGCAAGGGAAGGGAGGAAATGTTGTAATTGTATTTTCATTTTAAAAATTGCAGGATGAGGTGGTACATGCCTTTAATCCCAGAACTAGGAAGGCAGAGCCAAGTGAATCTAGTTCAAGGCCACTCTGTTTTACATAGTGAGTTCCAGGATGGACCTCTCTCTCTCTCTCTCTCTCTCTCTCTCTCTCTCAAACACACACATAGTTAAAATGAATTTACCCTATAACCAGGCAACAAGGCTACTACAAGACCCTGTAGATAAATAAATTTTTAAAATCCCTTTGCCAGAAATTAGTTATTTTTCTTGGAGTTGTTAGCCACTGAAGTACCATAAACTCCCACAAACAATACATGTTATAGATAATGCTCTTGTTTACTTTCAAGAACCAAGACTCTATCACTGAAGCCCTAACAAACTTGGGTCATAAAACACGTAGTAATGAAGCTGATACTAACCTGGAAGCCTCATAACTATTTGCTAGCGTTCATAGTCAAGGAAGATGCTGTGTACACTACTGGAGGAAAAGAAATAATCAGCAGTCTTAGCCAACTATGAACCCTGGGAGCTACAGGGATGACAGATGCAAGAATGGCAAAATGGGTGAATTTCTGATGAAGGAGAGAGAGTGTGTGTGATCAAAGCACATTGTACAAAATTCTCAAGTAGCTACATAGTTATTAAAGAAAACTAAAACAAACTAGAGTTGTCAAAAAGTAGTTGAAGAAATTCAACCGTTAATATAAGAGGGAAAGAAGAATGGTGTTGTAATAAACACCCAAGAAAGAAAACATTTCCACAGACAATGTAGTCAGCTCTGTCCAGCAGGTGAGAAATCAAGTAATACAAGGGCTGAAAATTATTTCTTGGATTTAAACACCTTAGCCTAAAGATAATCTTGTCAAAGACAGTTTCAGTACAGTAGCATGATTGTGACAGTGTGCTGAAAGGAGAATAAGGGGTGAGGAAATTCAGACAGCAAGTGAAGTGACATGTATGAGGGAGAGTAGATGATACACAACCAGAAAAATGTAGCTAGAAGAATTGCAGAAAATGCTAGTAAACCTAATAAAGCAGCATAGAGAAAGAATTGCAAAGCACAACCAATAATGATGACTTAAAGGAGTGCACAGTACACTTCGAATCAATGTAATACACCTAGCAATAGAATAAACAAAGAAAATCACAGTCATCTATATAGACATAGGACCCCACTAGGTTAAAAAAAAAAGTAAAAAATCTTATATTTTAATAGTTTTGATTTGCTATAACAAAATCCCACATATTAAGTAGCTTATAAACAATAAATGTGTTTCTTCCTGGAAAAACATATGTTTGAAAGAGGAAACTACAATATATGAATAACTGTACAGTAGAATTCACACAAGGGATCTTCTCCTGGTTGCACACTGCCATCTTCTCATTGAGCATTCTCAGCTCTACATAGTAAAAACAAACTCAGGTGCTTCTCAGTCTTTCAGTATTCCTGCGTTGAGAATTCTTTGTTTAGTTCTGTACCCCATTTTGAATACATTTATTTGGTTCTCTGGAGTCTGACTTCTTGAGTTCTTTCCCAGTCTGTTGGCTGTCATTTTGTCCTATTGACAGTGTCCTATGCCTTACAGAAGCTTTGCAATTTTATGAGGTCCCATTTGTCAATTATTGATCTTAGAGCATAAGCTACTGGTGTTCTGTTCAGGAAATTTACCCCTGTGCCCATGTGCTCGAGGATCATCCCCACTTTCTTTTCTATTACTTTCAGTGAATCTGGTTTTATGTAGCAGTCCTTGATCCACTTGAACTTGAGCTTTGTACAAGGAGATAAGAGTGGATCCCTTTGCATTCTTTTACATGCTGACCTCCAGTTGAACGAGCACCATTTGTTGAAAATGCCATCTTTTTTTTCCACTGGATGGTTTTTGCTCCTTTGTCAAAGATCAAGTGACCATAGGTGTGTGGGTTCATTTCTGGGTTTTCAATTCTAATCCATTGAATTCTAATCCATTGATCTACCTGCCTGTCACTGTATCAATACCGTGCAGTTTGGTTATTTGTTTGTTTGTTTGTTTGTTTGTTTTATCAGTATTGCTCTGTAATACGCCTTGAGGTCAGGGATGGTGGTTCTGCCAGAAATTCTTTTATTGTTGAGAAAAGATTTCCCTATCCTGGGCTGAGAAGCACCTAAAGAAATGTTCAACATCATGAGTCATCAGAGAAATGCAAATCAAAACAACCCTGAGATTCCACCTCACACCAGTTAGAATGGCTAAGATCAAAAATCAGGTGACAGCAGATGCTGGCAAGGATGTGGAGAAAGAAGAAAAGTCCTCCATTGCTAGTGGGATTGAAAGCTGGTACAAACACTCTGGAAATCAGTTTGGTGGTTCCTCAGAAAATTGGATATAGTATGACCTGAGGACCCAGCTATTCCACTCCTGGGCATATACCCAAAAGATGTTCCAACAGGTAATAAGGACACATGCTCCACTATGTTCATAGCAGCCTTATTTATAATAGCCAGAAGCTGGAAAAAAAAAACAAGATGTCCCTCAACAGAGGAATGAATACAGAAATTGTGGTACATTTACATAATGGAGTACTACTCAGCTATTAAAATCAATGAATTTTTGAAATTCTTAGTCAAATGGATGGAACTAGAAAATATCATCCTGAGTGAGGGATCCCAATCACAAAAGAACACACATGACATGCACTCACTGATAAGTGGATATTAGCCCAGAAGCTCAGAATACCTAAGATACAATTCACAGACCACATGAAGCTCAAGAAGAAGGAAGACCAAAGTATGGATGCTTTTGTCAACTTCTTAGAAGGGGGAACAATATACCCACAGGAGGAGATACAGAGACAAATTGTGGAGCAGAGACTGAAGGAAAGGCCATCCAGAAACTGTCCCATCTGGAGATCCATCCCATCTGCAGACACTAAATCCAGACACTACTGTGGATGCCAACAAGAGCTTGCTGACAGTAGCCTAAATATAGCTGTCTCCTGAGAGATTCTGCCAGTGCCTGACAAATACAGAGAAAGATGCTCTTAGCCAAACATTGGACTGAGCACAGGGTCCCCAATGGAGGAGCTAGAGAAAGGACCAAAGCGGCTGAAGGAGCTTGCAGGTCCATAGGAGGAACAACAATATGAACCAACCAGTACCCCCAGAGCTTCCAGAGACTAAACCACGTATTAAAGAGTACACATGGTGGGACTCATGGCTCCAGCTGCATATGTAGCAGAGTATGGCCTAGTGGGACATTAATGGAAGGAGAGGCCCTTGGTCCTGTGAAGGCTCTATGCCCCAGTGTAGGGGAATGCCAGAACAGGAAAGCAGTAGTGAGTGAGTTGGTGAACAGGGGGAGGGGGGATGTGATGGGGGTTTTCGGGGGAGAAACCAGGAAAGAAGATAATATCTGAAATGTAAATAAAGAAAATATCTAATTAAAAAAGAAACTAAATTTTCTTTTATCAAGGGACAAGTGAGCTACACTATTGTGGCTAAATTGCTTTCCCAAAAGTCAGTCTCTTAATATCATTACACTGCGAGTTAGAATTTCAGTGTATGAATTGAGCAGTGGAGTAAAATGTGAAATATAGTACATTTTGTGAAAAAATATTCTCAAGACACTTGGGATCTAATGGGGCTTCATCACCGTAATAAAAATGCATCCATAAAGAACCTAGGTATTATTGTCCATAATGTTGAGAAGCAACAATTTTCTTCTAAGATCAAGTACAAGTATGCTTACTATCCCATATTGGATGAGGATTGCATCTAGAAAGGAGTAGAAGGGCCGAGTGTGGTGGCACATGCCTTTAATCCCAGCACTTGGGAGGCAGAGGCAGGAGGATTTCTGAGTTCGAGGCCAGCCTGCTCTACAAAGTGAGTTCCAAGGCAGCCAGGGCTATACAGAGAAACCCTGTCTCGAAAAAAAAAAAAAAAAAAGAAAAAGAAAAAGAAAAAGAAAAAGAAAAAGAAAAAGAAAAAGAAAAAGAAAAAGAAAAAGAAAAAGAAAAAGAAAAAAATAGAAAGGAGTAGAAGAAATGAAACTTCCCTTGTTTGAACATAAAAGGATTTTACATACAGAAAATTGAAAGGAATCAACATAAAAAACTATTAGAGATAATAAATGGCCTTAGTAATTTTCGAGAGTTCAGTATCAATATACAAAAACCAATTGTATTTTCTACATGAGCAATGAACAATGTGAAAATGAAATTAAGAAATTCCATTTCTAAATATATAAAGAAGAATGAAATACTTAGGAATAAATCTAACAAAAGGATTTGAGAACATGTACTGTGAAAACTGGAGTGCATTGTGAAAAGAAATTAAGGAACAAAAGAAATGGAAACTACTAGAGGGCTTAATATTGTTATGATGACAATATACCCAAATTGGTTTTTCATGTTTTACAAAATGTAATCCCATATATTTCTGATGCTATCATAAACAATACTGCTTTTTTTTTTTTGCTCCAATTCGGTTTGTCTTTACTACTGCAAAGTACTGTCACGAATCTTTGCACATGCATCTTGCATCTGTTAAATTCACATTTTAGTTCTAAGACCATTTACATGGATTCCATTCCCACAAAAACATGGGAAAATAAAGATTCAAATTTCCATTTTACATCTAGTTACCTTTCATTTTTTCTTACTTTTCTTGTTATACCAGTGAAAACCTCCACTTTACTATATATAGATTTAGCAAACCAGTTGGTCAGTTGCTTCTTATTCTTGTAATGAGGTAATAATTTTTAATATCTCATTAGCATACGTCTGTTTTTTAGATGTTAGACTAATTCTAGAATTTCAGCTTGTCTCAATGTATTACAATTTTATATAATTTTTGACCAAATTTGCTGAGAATATGACTAAAATTTGTGCATTTTACATGCAACAGATAATGTTTAATTTCATTTGCAATACCTGTTAGGTTTTGTTATTGGGATAATTTTCACACCATTTAAATATATTGGAAAGTATTTAGTCCCTCTTCAATTTTTTAAAGAGTTCATATAAATTGCTATTATATGGTTTTCACACATTTTGTAGGCTGGGCCTGGCACATGCAACTTGTAATCTCAGTACTTAAAGGGATGAAGCAGGAGGGTCATGAATTTCTGGTCTGGAGTATACCACATTAACATACCAATTTGAGAAAGTAGGGAAAAGAGAAAAGAAGAAAGAAAGGAAAAGCAAAGTAGAAATGAGAGATGGAGAGGGGGGGAAGGAAGGAGAGGGGGTGGGAATTGCCAAAGTAACTTAGTTCCTTCCAGCACACCCCACATCTAAATGGTTGCACCACCTTCTAAAGGTTTCACAGGCAGATAATCAAGTCCTTAGCAAGAAACCTCTCAGGGGACATTTTGTATCTATTTTTTTTTTCCTTGTTAGATTTGTTTTTATAGTATGGCACTAAAGATTAGACAAATACTATGCGGCTAAATTCCATCTCCAGCTCAAGCATTTTCTTTCTAAATCTTAACAAATTATTAACTATAAACTCCATTTGGGACCAGGAAAATGACTCAGCAGGTAAAAAATACTTGGCATGCAAGCCTCAAGACTTCAGTCCAATCCTCAGAGCACAAAATAGAAGGAAAGAAACTCCTGCCCGCACTTTTTCAGACTTCTATATGCCACCCCATATTGAGTATGCACACACACACACACACACACACACACCAATAATAACAATAATAAAAACACAGAAAGAAATTCCATTCGTTTAATATACATTGTGTTGTTTATATTATCTACAGTTTTTTTTTAAGCAAGCCATTGTATTTTGAGAATAAAACTTTGAATGTTTGTCACCTTTGTCATTCCTAATTAATCATTTTTCTTTTGACCCATCAGCTGGCTAGGATCTTATTCATTTTACCAGCCTCAAAGAACCGTTTCAGTTTTCTTGACTTTCTGTGCAGTTTAATATTATTCTTTTCTATTTCTCTAATTTCTCATTCAGGCATTATTGTTCTAATTTTTCTGCTTGATTTTAGTTCTGCTAGATTCTCTTAGTTTACTTTTTCAATATTCAGACTAGTTTAATTCACAATGACTTTTTCTAAGGCTTATATATTTATGTTTAGGTTCTACTATAACTCTATCTAAAACACTTTTATGTAATATCCTTACCAACTTCATGTGTCTCATAATTCCTCCTTTGTTTGATCTCTAACCCATCAGCTATTTAGGAGGGTATTATTTGTTATTAGACGCGTTCTCACGCCCGGCCAGGAAGAACACCACAGACCAGAATCTTCTGCGGCAAAACTTTATTGCTTACATCTTCAGGAGCAGGAGTGCAAGAAGCAAGAGAGAGAGAAAACGAAACCCCGTCCCTTTTTTAGGAGAGTTATATTTCGCCTAGGACGTGTCACTCCCTGATTGGCTGCAGCCCATCGGCCGAGTTGACGTCACGGGGAAGGCAGAGCACATGGAGTAGAGAACCACCCTCGGCATATGCGCAGATTATTTGTTTACCACTTAGAACACAGCTGTCAGCGCCATCTTGTAACGGCGAATGTGGGCGCGGCTCCCAACAATTATTTACTTGCACATTGCTGAAGATTTTTCCAGTTCTATTTCCACCACAGATTTCTAATTTAGTTCTGTTCTTGTCAGACAACATAATTTGAATGGTTGAAACTCATGACCTAATATATATGATTTACCTTGTTAAGTATTCTGTGTACACTGAAGAAGAATCTGTATTTTGTTGTCATGGAGTATAAAGCTTTATAAATGTCAATTAGGTTAGATTAGATGAGAGTGTTATTCAAACCCCAATAATCGAAGTGATTTTCTGTCTATTGGCTCTGTCAGTTATTGACATAGGAATGTTGAAATATATAACTATGAATTGTGTAACTTCTCTTTGAAATCTATTTCTCTTACTTGAGTTTTGCAACGGTTACTAGGCTCATACTTAGCATTCTTATGTCCTCTTTTATTTTTATTAGGTATTTTCCTAATTTACATTTTCAATGCTATCCCAAAGGTCCCCCATACCCACCTCCCCAATCCCCTACCCACCCACTCCCCCTTTTTGGCCCTGGCGTTCCCCTGTACTGGGGCATATAAAGTTTGCAAGTCCAATGGGCCTCTCTTTGCAGTGATGGCCGACTAGGCCATCTTTTGATACATATGCAGCTAGAGACAAGAGCTCCTGGGTACTGGTTAGTTGTTCCACCTATAGGGTTGCCGATCCCTTTAGCTCCTTGGGTACTTTCTCTAGATCCTCCATTGGGGGCCGTGTGACCCATCCAATAGCTGACTGTGATCATCCACTTCTGTGTTTGCTAGGCCCCAGCATAGTCTCACAAGAGAGAGCTATATCTGGGTCCTTTCAGCGAAATCTTGCTAGTGTATGCAATGGTGTCAGCATTTGGAAGCTGATTATGGGATGGATCCCTGCATATGGCAGTCACTAGATGGTCCATCCTTTCATCACAGCTCCAAATTTTGTCTCTGTAACTCCTTCTATGGGTGTTTTGTTCCCATTTCTAAGAAAGGGTAAAGTGTCCACACTTGGTCTTCGTTCTTCTTGAATTTCATGCGTTTGGCAAGTTGTATCTTATATCTTGGGTATCCTAAGTTTCTGGGCTATTATCCACTTATCAGTGAGTACATATTGTGCGAGTTCCTTTGTGATTGGGTTACTTCACTCAGGATGATACCCTCCAGGTCCATCCATTTGCCTAGGAATTTCATAAATTCATTCTTTTTAATAGCTGAGTTCAGATTCTGCTCACATCCCCAGCCATCCACCCCGTGGTCAGCAGTCCCAAATCCCAGTAACCCTGTAAAATCAAAGCTCTAGAGGCTTGTAAATTATAAGTCAGATTTATATCAGTAAATTCTCACTCCACAAAATGCCCACACAACTTACTCAGAGCTAATTGATATTGATATAAATTGCCCACTTAGATAAGACAAATAAATAATCCTGTAATTATCCATCCCTTATATGATATGCATAGCCACCTGTGGTCATTTAAAACCACGTGAATTCTGAATCATCTTTCTCTTCCTCCATCTTCCTTCCTTTCCCTCTCCTCTCTTCCTGTCCCTGTCTCTGAAACTCTTAGCTCTGCCTCCCTTTTCCCTGTCCAATCACATGCTGCTTGTTGTATTAATATTTCAATTAATTGGGGAAAATTCTGCTACATTTTCTTCTTTCTGTCCAAATTAAAAAAAAAACTTTTCTCTCAAATATAAGTTGAGCACAACTCTTACCATTTTGTAAATTATAAAGTATGAGATACACCTAACATCCAGTCCATCGTCTGCAATAAATAGAATCCTCTCTCATCTATCCAAACTTAAACTCATATCTGTTATGTCCTGGTTTAGCTTTGTATGCTGTCTGAAAACTATCTTCTCAAATATGTTTTCTCAATGTTAAATAACCTGGGTTAGCTATGAGACTATAAGTAGCCTTTCAACCCCGTCAGAAACCTGAGCATGACTAACATTATCTGAAAATATAGGAAGCCTAACACAGACAGCTTCCAGAACTGAGACAAGTTGTAGAGACAGCTGCCTACCTATATGTCCAGAGTAAGTCAGTAAGTTAGAGCATCAGTCTTCAGTCTTCTGGCTCAGGGATAATCTGACAGACCTTGAAAAATGGGAATTATTAAGGACTCGATTATTCTGTATCTGCAGAACTAAGCTGTCCTAACCTGAAACTTGCTTCCTCTCAAGAACTGTACAGGTGTGCAGGACAGATAGGCAATTTCTGCCCAGTGACCACCTAGCCACAATGTACTACCTCACCTGGAGGTATAGATGCTCAGCTGCTTCTCTGAATCCATGAATCAGAAGCTGTTAGGAGCAGATTTGTCTCAACAACAAATGAATAAATAACATTAAATGTCACATTCTGTGGCTTTCTGACGTTTTTGAAAACCAACTATCTTTGTGAAGTAATCTGGACTGTTGTCCATTAACTACTCTCAGCTATTTATAATTAAATTATCTGAAAACACCATAACAATAAACTCAGAGCCATGATTTTGCTATTTGGCCCTTAACTCACAGACTTAAACATCTCAGATCAGTTTGTAATGGCATTTATAGAAAGACAGGGTCCAAACCTTGTATTTTTAAATTTTTTGTGTCAATAGAAGTAATTTATACCAATGAAAATCTTGAGTTTAGCTTCAAAATGAATTTTCTACCAAAATAAGAAATTATGACTTCAATTTAGTAACTATTGTAAAGATTTCTACCAAATCCCTGTTCCAATTATGACCATTTCTAAATTCACCAGAAAGGTAACCTTAGAATAACTATAGCCCCAAAGCCCAGGGAACTGGGACAACAACTCTTCATAACCTTTTCAAGCTGAATATGGGCATTGAGATATCTTTGAACAGGAGGGGAAGGATAGGGAAAATGGGAGAGTTGGTTCGTCTTAAGAACACCACACCAACGACTGTATTAGTCTCTGATGTCTGTGTCCTGACTGGATCTGGCTGAAAGTCCAAGACATCAGGAGTTCAAGAAGGTCAATTCAGGGTGTCTGAAGACAATGAGACTCACCAAGGCTGTTTATTCTGTAATTTACAAATCTCGAAAACAAAATTTTAGCATCATAAAGAAAACTTTTTTGTTTGACTCTCTGGAATCTAGTCCTCTGGCGGTCTCCCTCTATCAAATCTGATCCATAGTACTGTGGAAGGTGGATAGATGCTAATCACCTTTTCTGAAAACTGCAAAGATAAAACCTTTCTCCCAAATCAGCATATCCTTGAGCCAGGAACCAGAAAAACCTTTATTTTTTACCTCTCTCTCAGAGGAGCAATATAATCACAAAACTCAAAATAATACCCATGCTGAAAATTAAAACAATTCAAAACAAATGAAGTAAACTAAAATACTGTATGTGCCTATTCTTAGGCCTTTTCTATTTTGCCATGTAGGATAATAACCCGAAATTCCCGTGAAGCCCACTTTAGAGAGTATGAGTTAGTTATCTTGCAGACCTTATTATAGCATCTTTAAAACAATTGATTCACACTTCTATCTATACCTGCTTATAAGCAGACAGTTAGTCAAACAAGAATTTAAACCCAAAATTCCCATGTTAGACAGAATTTGAGTATCCTGTAAGACTTATTAGAACATATCTCTATACCATCTTTGAAGTAATTCAAACTTTCACTAATATCTGCCTATAGGAAGCAGGTAGTTTTTACTTGTTAAGCTCACTGACTAGAGCAGCCATCCTGTTATACCATTTATCTGTTGGGCTCTCTACCTGGAGCCACAGATGTTTATTAATTAATACCTGTTCATAGCAGGTAATTATTACTGTCCTCCTTACTTGGAGTCAGTGACTAAATTTTCCCTATCCTAATTTTGAACCATGGGTGAAATTTCCTACGTGATTTGGACAAAATCTGTATACAAATCTATTCTTTTAGAAAATCTATTTGCTTTTAGCAAATAATCCCAATTTTATAAATTTACGGTTAAATCAATATCTGCCCCAAGATGTAGGCAGCTTCCATTCTCTGGATCTCTGACTCAGAGCAGCCATCTTATCTCTTTCCACAGCAGGGAAACTTCAAGCCCTCTTTCTTTGTCTCAAGGTTCCAGGGCTTATGCTCATGTGATTCGTTCCAGTGCCACCTTTCTCTCACTTGGAAAAAAAAAAAAAAAAAAACTCTAACTCTCAGGCTAATAATCTTACATTTCTAGTGAATTCTTGCCCAAACATTGGTTTGCCACCTGTTGTGGGAAATATTAAAAAATGAATCCATGTTATTGCCAGCCAGGAACTGATAGGCTGATTGGGCAGGCACTGGCAGGCAATGGCCAGCCTGTTACTGCAGACTCACAGTTGACAAAGAGGGACATAGAAGGCTTTTATGATAATCCATAGAACCCCTCCCCATATCCCCAAAAGTAACATCCCAGATAGAAATCCATTGAAGAGAACTCTTAAAAATGGTGATAAAGATGCTAAAGTGTAGCTTTCCACAATTGATGGCTTTGGGGGCAGAGGGGTGGTGGCGATCTAGATGGGGAAACATTCCGTTTTCTTTAACATGTTGGCCACTGGGAGTTTGAACATGTTCCACTGAGTACATGGGTCACAAAATTGGACTTTTTTTCTCTTTTTATCTTCTAGTCTTTTGTCCTTCTGTGTGAATTTTAGTATTTTTCATACTTCTGTAAAAAATACCATTGCTATTTTTAATTACATTTATTTACTTGTAAGTATGTGTGTGCACAAACACACAGACATACACGAGTATGAGTGTCACAGTATCTATGTGTCATAGCCGGTAAGGAAAGAGGAAGGTAAGATGTATAACTTTCAGGAGTTGTTTTTTGTTTTCCACTGTGTGTATGTTCTAGGGATTGAACTCAGATCATCAGACTTAGAAGCAAGCATCTTCTCTAAATAACCTCACTGGATCCTCAATGGTCTTTTAATGAGGACTGCATTGTACATTGCACTGCACAGGTGACTTAAGACTGTGTGACTAAACTAATACTATCAATAAATGGGATGTATTAGAGCATATACTTGTAATTCTAGCATTTGGACTGAAGCAGAGACATTACTCATTGGAGGCAAGCCTGTGCTACATGTGGAGCTCTAATGAATCTTGTGCTACAATGTAAAGAAACTCCATGTTAAAAATGGAATGCATCCTAATGCTAGATATAATAAATAGTCATAGTTTTCAGTTATATAAGTAAAAACACTATGATTTCCTAAATAATCTTAACAGTGCAATTGGTTTTTAAAACTCTAACCTGAAAGCACTAAGGAAAAATATAAATTGTTTATGGAGAAACTTAATTTAAACACATTTAGGCAAAGTAAGTAATAAGAGTAGATTATTTTCTTGGGTAAAAAGTCTGAATATTGTAATGATTTAATTCTTTCTAAATTGATGTGTAGATTCATAGTAATTCAAGTAAAAACTCCAAACTTTTCCCTCAGGGAAAATAAAACTAAACTTCAACATTTTATAAAATGAGCAAATTTCTTAACATAGTCTACATTCATAAAAATGAACAGGTAATGAGAGATTTACCAGTTAATACCAAGGCACGATTTAAGTTAAAATATGTGAGTGTAAAACTGATATGGTGTAAATGTATTACTGAAACAGAATAGAGCTTCACAAATGCAAATCTCACATATACTAAAATGCTATCAGACACAACAAGCTCTCTGTGCCATGTGGAGGAATACAATTTAATAAGTATAGCATTGGCATGATAGTTATTCACATGATCAAAGTTCTAAAATTGAATACCTGTTTCAGAGCATACTAAAAAATGCCCTAGGCAGAGGAAAGGCCTAAACGTGATCTCTAAAAGTATCCAAGGTTTGATAAAGACATTAGTATTAGAGCACTAGAATCTCTAAGTGGAGAAAATATACAATTTTAAAAAGACACAAACTATCTGAAAATGATTAGGAAATCAAATACATGGATCTCCATATTTAACTTATAAAAATATGTAAAAGCATATTAGCAAAAGGGGCATAAGTATAGTAAAACTATTCATAACACATATTATTTATAAATCATTACTACCCAAAACACATGGTAGGCTCTTATAAATCAATTACAAAAATATTTTAATTAAAGAGAAAAAACTATACAAAAGAATTCAGTAAACATATGTATGTGTGAATGTGTATTGGGTGTGTGTGTGTGTATGTGTGTATATGTGTGTGAGTGTGTGAGTGAAGGTCATGAAACTAGAAATGGTTTATGAAAGAGGATGATGAGTTCTTGAGATAAAGTGAAGAAAGGATAATGAAATATATGTGGCATGAAGGCAAAAAGGAAAGACATCACGAGGCACAGCAGAGGGCAAAAAGAACAACTTAGGACTATGTATGGCACAAACATAGTAAAATTTCATAATTAAACTGATTATACTGGATGCTAATTTAAATAATTCATGAAAATTAAAAACACAATGCCATATACAAGACATTGGTGCACATTTTAAAAGTCTAACAATAGCTGGGCAGTGGTTGTGCATACCTTTAATCCCAGCACTCGGGAGGCAGAGGCAGGCAGATTTCTGAGTTCGAGGCTAGCCTGGTCTACAGAGTGAGTTCCAGGAGAGTCAGGGCTATACAGAGAAACCCTGTTTCAAAGACCAAAAAACAAACAAACAAACAAACAAACAAACAAAACAAAAAGTCTGACAATAGTCAGGTTGATGTTGAAAACCAGCAACATCCATATTTTTCTGGTAGAAGTGAAAACCATGCTACTCTACCGTCAGGAATAAAAATGTGCTATTAAACTTCTCTATTTTCACAGGACCAGGCTTGCGTTAAGGTACATTAAAGGCTTCTACTTTTACACACCTCACTTTTAGTACTCACAGGAATTTTTTTCTAAAATCCTTTGTATATTCAAATCTTTTGTTACCTGGAGGCATGAAAAGAACAAACATATTGGAAAATATATATTATTATATACATTTTTGCTCTATTAGTTACTTTTTTGTTGCTCTAGTAGAACACCATGGCTAAAGGCAGCTTTCTATAGATTAATGCTTGCAGGGAGGTGAGAGTAGTCCCATCATGCTGGAAAAGTTTGACAGCAAGCAACAGTCACAGTGCCTGGAGCAGAGAGCTGAGATCTCGCATCTCCAACTGTAAGCAGGAGTCAGAAAGAATGAACTGGAAATGGAGTGAGGTGGTAAGGTCTCAAAGCCTGACCATAGTGATATCTTTTTTTTAGCAATGATGCTCTTCTTAGAGCTCTCCAAAAATATCACCAACAACTGAGGACCAAGTATTGAAATGGCACAGCCTATGGGAACCATTCCTCATTTGACTCACAATACTTGAAGATCTGAAGCCAGTATACTCTGTCATTCAGCAATTATACTCTTATTTTTCCTACAAACACTTCTACTATAAGACCTATCATCCAAAATACTCACAAGAGCACACCAAAAAGACCTAAACTGGAAATAACCAAATGGTTTCTTACTAGTACAATAAATATGTGAATTATAGCTTATTCATATGATAAATTAGCTGCATCATGGTCTGCCCTGTGCTGACTTCACACACTATGCGAGGCAAATTTCTCAAGGAGGATACTGTCACATAGAAGAAGGACAAACTATCAAGGACCTCTACATAAAGCCAGATACACTGAAAATAATAGAAGAGAAAGCAGGGAAGGGCCTTGAGCACATGGGCACAGGGGAAATTTTCCTGAACAGAAAACCAATAGCTTACACTCTAAGATCAAGAGTTGACAAATGGGACCTCATAAAATTGCAAAGCAGAAGCAATTCTGTGAGGAAAAGAACACTGTCAATAGGACAAAATGGCAACCAACAGATTGAGAAAGGATCTTTACCAATCCTATATCTGACAGAGGGCTAATATTCAATATATACAAAGAAATCAAGAAGTTAGACTCCAGAGAATCAAATAACTGTATTTTAAAAAAATGGGGTACAGAGCTAAAGAAAGAATTCTCAACTGAGGAAATTTGAATGGCTGAGCACCTAAAGAAATGTTCAACATCCTTAGTCATCAGGGAAATGCAAATCAAAACAACCCTGAGATTCCACCTCACACCAGTCAGAATGGCTAAGATCAAAAACTCAGGTGACAGCCGATGCTGGCAAGGGTGTGGAGAAAAAGGAACACTCCTCCATTGCTGGTGAGATTGCAAGCTGGTAAAACCACTCTGGAAATCAGTTTGGTGGTTACTCAGAAAATTGGACATAGTACTACCTGAGGACCTAGGTATACTACTCCTGAGCATATATCCGAAACATGCTCCAACATATAACAAGGACATGTTTTCCACTGTGTTCATAGCAACTGTATTTATCATGGTTAGAAGCTGGAAACAACCCAGATGTCCCTCAAAACAACCCAGATGTCCCTCAAAAGAAGAATAGATACAGAAAATTTAGTAATTTACACAATGGGGTACTACCCAGAAATTAAAACAATGACTTCTTGAAATTCTTAGGCAAATGGATGGAACTAGAAAATATCCTGAGTGAGGTAACCCAATCACAAAAGAACACACATGGTATGCAATTACTTATAAGTGGTTATTAGCCCAGAAGTTCTGAATAGCCAAAATACAATTCAGAGACCACAGGAAGTTCAAGAAGAAGAAAAAACAAGGTTTGGATACTTCGGACCTTCTTAGAATGGGGAACAAATTACCCATGGGAGGAGATACAGAGACAAATTGTGGCACAGAGACTGAAGGAGAGGCCATCCAGAGACTGCTCCACCTGGAGATGGATCCAATATACAGTTACCAAACCCAGACACTATTGTGGATGCCAACAAGTGCTTGCTGACAGGAGCCCAATGTAGCTGGCTCCTGAGAGGCTCTGCCAATGCCTGACAAATACAGAAGTGGATGCTCTCCTGTGGGGACTGAGCACAGGGTTCCCAATGGAGGAGCTGAAGGGGTTTGCAGCCCCATAGGAGGAACAACAATGTGAACTAACCAGTACCCCCAGAGCTCCTAGGGACTAAACCACCAACTAAAGAGTACACATGGAGGGACTCATGGCTCCAGCTGCATATATAGCAGAGGATTGCCTAGTTGGTCATCAGTGGGAGGAGAGGCCCTTGGTCCTGTGAAGGTTCTATGCCCCAGTGTAGGGGAATGCTAGGACAGGGAAGCAGAAGTGGGTGGGTTGGTGAGCAGGGGGTGGGAGGAGGGGACAGGGGGTTTTCATGGGGGAAACCAGGAAAGGGGATACCATTTGAAATGCAAATAAAGAAAATATCTTATAAAAAATTTAAAAATTTAAAAAAGAAGGACGAACTATAGAAGTAAACAGTAGCATAGGACATCTCCAAAAAGACAAGATGAATAAAAGAAGCATTTAATAGAAATTCCGGGGGGGGGGGATTTCATTTAACATTCAAATAAAAAACGATCAAAAAATTTAGTGCTTGTGGATGCATGAAATATCAGAAATGCTGAACAGAAAAACAAAGGAATGTTTAATGCAAATTCAGGAGAAGGGTTGGTACCAGGGCTAGGAGGAAGGAGCAGGGTATAAATATGCTTCTAATTTACTGGTACATTTTAATTCAGGAAATGTATGGAGGGTTATTTGTAGTAATTGCTCTAGGATAGTATTATTTGAGTGATAATATATTGCACAATTTTTTGAAGTTTAAAACTTCGTAACAATTTAAACAATGTTTGCCATTCCAGTCTATAAAACACCAGTAACTTTCAACTCATGCTTTACCAGTTGACATCATAATTATTACTTGAAAAAACAATAAATAGTTACTAAAAGCTGTTTTTATATTTCTCCTTTTTATACACATATACAAAAAAAATGTTCTCTGGAAAGCAGAGATCACCATAGCAAATGAGGCACGCATGCTGCCCAACTCTTTCCTCCTAGTCAAGAAGCTAAAGCAGGCAAAAGTTTGTCATTATTAAATGAAAACCAAATACTTTTAAATGTCATGTGTGGATGCTTTCATTTTAATGCTATAAAAATTAAGACCTTGGATGTTTTTGGTTTTGTTTTTGTTTTTGGGACAGGGAATCACGTAGTTGAGACTGGCCTTGAATACTGTTAAATATTAGATTCTCCTGCCTTTCCACTCCCTATTGCTTGGGCTATATTCATGCATTATCACTGTTGCTTTGCATTTACTACAGAGAATCAAACCAAGGATGCCATGCATGCTATTCCAGCATTCTAGGAACTGAGTCATATTACTTTTCCCACATCATCATCTTCACCATAAGAATGGACAATTAAATTCTTTAAAAAACCACCAGCTTTTGACTGTTGATAAATCCACAGATTTCTATGTTTGGTGCTTTAGTACCCTACACTGCTCTGAGGTAAACATGTCTAGAGGGAACTGGCAACAGTGGTCAAAACAAGAATGTCCCAACCATTGACTAAGATTAAAGAAATAGAAGACATTCATTAAAGTAGTATAAATACTTGCCTGCTAAACAAACTGACTCTAACACTGTTTCCATTTTCCTGATGCTCTTACTAAGATAATTATACAATTATTGCATCAGAATAAAAAATGACAGTTTCCATCAAATATAATCTCTACAGCAATCTTATTAAGCAGGTACATATTGTCTCTAACTTCCTGATGAGAAACACTGTGGATATTCAGGACCTGAGCTTGGAGATATAAATCAAAGTAGAAAGGAACCACAATGCATATGAGAAACAGAAGAAAAACTAGTAAGCATGTCTGAAAATATTAAGAAAATACTATTATAAATTTAATCATCAAAGAAATCACAAATGAACATAAACATGATATCCAAGAATGCTGAGACATAGTGAAGAGAAAAAAATTTAGGAATCTATTGGGCAGATAAAGCAGTTGAGAGGAACACTAAAGACATAGGACTGCATTCAATAGAATGTCAACAGATATTTTCTAGTGAACATATCTAAAATAAGAACTGGATAACCACATATAATGCATTTAAGTCACCCTATACATAACTAGAGAACAAATTCTCCATGGTATGTTATGAACAAATGCCAAAAATGTAAAGCAAATAAATAACGTTAAAAAATTATAAGGGAAAACACAAACTTGTGCTGATGATTAGTTATTCTTAATTATCAATTTAACAGATTCTGGAATCACCTGGGAGAAGGACCTCTGGACATGCTGGTGGGAAATAGTTGAGGTGGAAAGTTCAAGACACTATGAGTGGCACTATTCCATGGATGGTATACTGGACTATATAAATGGAGAAGACAAACTGAGTACTAAGAGGCATACACTGCTCTCTGCTTCTTGACTGTGGGTTCATTGTGACAAGCTCCTGTTGCTATGACTTCTCAACCATGATATACTTTGGCCTTTAACTGTCACCAAACAAACCATCTCATCTATAAGTTATTTTTCTTTTTTAATTATGGCATTTTATAACAGAAACAGAAAGAAACCAAGGCAATTCTGTACAAAGGCAAAATCATAGAAATAGCATGAGACCTCTCACCAGCAATCCTATAAGCCATGAAAGCATGGGGCAATATATTTAATGCCTCCAAAATAACTCCCAACCAAAATCACTTTATCCAGTAAACCTATTATTTAAACTTGATTTAAAAATTGGGAAATAGGCAGCCAAACAAACACTAAGGCAGTTGATTATATAATGCCAAAAGTACAGAAGATACATTAAAGAATGCCTTATATGAAGAAAGACAGTCCCGATCATTAGAGTCCATACAATAATAGACTTCCTGAGAAAAACACACTAGCAAAGAACATCTAGGAATGAACCCATAATGTTTCAAATTATAAACCAGAAAAACCCTAGAAGGCATAGAAACTGTGACAAATACAGATACAATAAAGGTGTGTGAATGTACATTTAGACAGGTTATCAAAATTCAAAAATAATAAACTCCAGGGTTAAATCATATTAAAAATCAAATGGCCTTAACAAATATCTGTAGATGATGCTATTCTGTAATATAGAATACAAGCTCTTGGTAGACTGTGAAACTTCTCTAAAATAGACCACACTTTATCTATGCCATAAAGGAAGTCTTAACAAATACAAGTCATCAAGATACCTTCTTGTGCATTATCAGTCTAATGGAATAAGACTAGAAACTAATAGGAAGAGAAACCACAATTACACAAAGAATATACTCTTGCATAATGACTGAGTTACTGAAAAAATGGGGTATAGAATTCCTAGAATAAACTGAAAATGAAAGGATAAGCTTTGGGATACAGTTGAAGCAGATCTGCCAGGAAAGTATATAACCTTAAAGAAATAAAGAAAAGAAAACAAGGAAATCTCAAAGAAGCAAAATATGGACTCAGATCATTTAGGAAACCAAGAACAAGCCAAAACCCAAACTAGCGAAAAACAAGAAATAATTATCAAGGCACAAAATATTGAAAGCTCAATGCACAGAATCATTATTTCTCATCCTATATAAAGAACAATCCACAATGTATCAAAGACATTAAGACCCTAAAGCTTGAAACCACTAGAGAAAAATACATAAAACAGTAAAAGAAAACAAACAAACAAAAACCTCAACAAGTTCAAGACACATATTTAAGTAAGCAGTTTCTGAAAAGGACCCAAATAGCAACAAGAAATTATACAAAGAATTGAACAAAGGCCTAATATAAAAATTTAAAAGCTTCTGTACAATAAAGGAAGAGTCACCAGAGTGAAGAGATAGAATGGGGAAATCTTTGCCAATAACACATCAGACAAGGTATTAAAGAATGATATAATTTGAATGTGAATAAAACAAATCATCCAATCAATACATGGGCTAAGAAACTCAATAAAAAGTTGTCAAAAGAATATGAATCATCAGTAAATATTTGAAAAAGTGTTAAACGTTGTTATCCATCAAGGAAATGCAAATTAAATATTTTTTAAAGTTTCTCATATTAAAAAATAACTGCTGAAGAGGATGTGAGGAAAGAGGAAAGCTTTATATAGTACTGGTTGAACTAGCATATTTATCAAACTATACCAGCTCTGGTCCCATACCCAGAGGACTGTGAATCAAAATGCCTTTACTATTCATAATAGGTAAGAACTGAAATTGGTCTTATTTCCATGAAAGATAATTAGATAAAGATGTGGAATACACACACTAGAATTTCTTTAGTGATAAATACAAGTGAAATCATGACATTTTCTTGGAAATGAATAGAATGAAAAGCAATTAAGTGAAATAAGCCAGACTCAGAAAGATAAATACAGCATGGTTTCTCACACATGTGGAGAGTATGTGTGTGTGTGTGTGTGTGTGTGTGTGTGTGTGTGTGTGTGTGCATGTGTGTGTGTGTGTTTGGTGTGTATGTTGTGAAAGTAGAACAGGAACAGTGAGAAAGAGATTTCAAGGAGATTTCAAGTAAACAGAAGGTAATGTGACATGAAAACAGAAGAGAGCTATTTGAGGTATGAAAGGGACCAGGAAGAGGAAGCAGGGAGGATGTGTAGTGGTACTGTAGGAAGGATGAATAGAACAAATAAAAATGCTATACATGTTTGAAAAGGTCATAATTAATCCTAACAATGTTTATGATAACTTTTTATAAAGAACCAAGAAAAGAAAACAACTGAATTTAAATAAAGAAAGTGGCTCTAACAGAAGCCACATGGGTTTGGATGAAACATGCTGGGAACCAAAGCCAGCAAACTGGTTCCAACACTGATTCTTTTCCCTGATAGCCGCTGCTATCAGTCACAGGAAGGTGTTCTAGACAGAGAGTGAGACTGGGGTAATAATGGAGTAAGTGCCTTGGGAAGGCCATGTGGGAAGGGTCTGCTTCCAGTGCTTCCAAGTGCCTCAGGGAAGAGCAGACAGGATCTGGAAAGGCTAATACTGTCAATTTTCCCAGAGCCAGGTGTGGTGTTGCATGCCTTTACTGCAAGAAAATGGTAGGCAAGAGGCAGTAAGACCTCTGAGTTCAATGCCATCATCCTGTTCTACAGAAGGAGTTTCAAAAGAATAGGGGCCACATAGAGAAACCTTGTCTTGAAAAAGAACAACAGAGAGACCCGCCGAACTTAGGAAATTAGTCTGAACAGGTGAGAGGGTGCGCCAGAGAACCTGACAGCTTCTGGAACAGGCGGAAGCACAGAGGCACTGAGGCAGCACCCTTTGTGGGCCGGGGACAGCCAGCCACCGTCTGGACCGGAGGACAGGTGCCCGCCCGGCTGGGGAGGCGGCCTAAGCCACAGCAGCAGAGGTCGCCATCTTGGTCCGGGACCCGCCGAACTTAGGAAATTAGTCTGAACAGGTGAGAGGGTGCGCCAGAGAACCTGACAGCTTCTGGAACAGGCGGAAGCACAGAGGCGCTGAGGCAGCACCCTGCGTGGGCCGGGGACAGCCGGCCACCTTCCGGACCAGAGGACAGGTGCCCACCCGGCAGGGGAGGCGGCCTAAGCCACAGCAGCAGCGGTCGCCATCTTGGTCCGGGACCCGCCGAACTTAGGAAATTAGTCTGAACAGGTGAGAGGGTGCGCCAGAGAACCTGACAGCTTCTGGAACAGGCAGAAGCACAGAGGCGCTGAGGCAGCACCCTGTGTGGGCCGGGGACAGCCGGCCACCTTCCGGACCAGAGGACAGGTGCCCGCCCGGCTGGGGAGGCGACCTAAGCCACAGCAGCAGCGGTCGCCATCTTGGTCCCGGGACTCCAAGGAACTTAGGAATTTAGTCTGCTTAGGTGAGAGTCTGTACCACCTGGGAACTGCCAAAGCAACACACTGTCTGAGAAAGGTCCTGTTTTGGGCCTTCTTCTTCGGCCAGGAGGAGGTCCAAATACAAGATATCTGCGCACCTTCCCTGTAAGAGAGCTGGCCAGCAGAGAGTGCTCTGAGCACTGAAACTCAGAGGAGAGAATCTGTCTCCCAGGTCTGCTGATAGACGGTAACAGAATCACCAGAAGAACAATCTCTAAACAGAGTCAACTATAACTACTAACTCCAGAGATTACCAGATGGCGAAAGGTAAACGGAGGAATCTTACTAACAGGAACCAAGACCACTCACCATCACCAGAACCCAGCACACCCACTTCGCCCAGTCCAGGGAACCCCAACACACCTGAGAACCTAGACCTAGATTTAAAAGCATATCTCATGATGATGGTAGAGGACATTAAGAAGGACTTTAATAAATCACTTAAAGAAATACAGGAGAACACTGCTAAAGAGTTACAAGTCCTTAAAGAAAAACAGGAAAACACAATCAAACAGGTAGAAGTCCTTACAGAAAAAGAGGAAAAAACATACAAACAGGTGATGGAAATGAACAAAACCATACTAGACCTAAAAAGGGAAGTAGACACAATAAAGAAAACTCAAAGCGAGGCAACACTAGAGATAGAAACCCTAGGAAAGAAATCTGGAACCATAGATTTGAGCATCAGCAACAGAATACAAGAGATGGAAGAGAGAATCTCAGGTGCAGAAGATTCCATAGAGAACATCGGCACAACAATCAAAGAAAATGGAAAATGCAAAAAGATCCTAACTCAAAATATCCAGGAAATCCAGGACACAATAAGAAGACCAAACGTACGGATAATAGGAGTGGATGAGAATGAAGATTTTCAAGTCAAAGGTCCAGCAAACATCTTCAACAAAATTATTGAAGAAAACTTCCCAAATCTAAAGAATGAGATGCATATGAACATACAAGAAGCCTACAGAACTCCAAATAGACTGGACCAGAAAAGAAATTCCTCCCGACACATAATAATCAGAACATCAAATGCACTAAATAAAGATAGAATACTAAAAGCAGTAAGGGAAAAAGGTCAAGTAACATATAAAGGCAAGCCTATCAGAATTACACCAGATTTTTCACCAGAGACTATGAAAGCCAGAAGAGCCTGGACAGATGTTATACAGACACTAAGAGAACACAAACTGCAGCCCAGGCTACTATACCCAGCCAAACTCTCAATTATCATAGAGGGAGAAACCAAAGTATTCCACGACAAAACCAAATTCACGCATTATCTCTCCACGAATCCAGCCCTTCAAAGGATAATAACAGAAAAAAACCAATACAAGAACGGGAACAACGCCCTAGAAAAAACAAGAAGGTAATCCCTCAACAAACCTAAAAGAAGACAGCCACAAGAACAGAATGCCACCTTTAACAACTAAAATAACAGGAAGCAACAATTACTTTTCCTTAATATCTCTTAACATCAATGGTCTCAACTCGCCAATAAAAAGACATAGACTAACAAACTGGCTACACAAACAAGACCCAACATTTTGCTGCTTACAGGAAACTCATCTCAGAGAAAAAGATAGACACTACCTCAGAATGAAAGGCTGGAAAACAATTTTCCAAGCAAATGGTATGAAGAAACAAGCAGGAGTAGCCATCCTAATATCTGATAAGATTGACTTCCAACCCAAAGTCATCAAAAAAGACAAGGAGGGACACTTCATTCTCATCAAAGGTAAAATCCTCCAAGAGGAACTCTCAATTCTGAATATCTATGCTCCAAATACAAGAGCAGCCACATTCACTAAAGAAACTTTAGTAAAGCTCAAAGCACACATTGCGCCTCACACAATAATAGTGGGAGACTTCAACACACCACTTTCACCAATGGACAGATCATGGAAACAGAAACTAAACAGGGACACACTGAAACTAACAGAAGTGATGAAACAAATGGATCTGACAGATATCTACAGAACATTTTTCCCTAAAACAAAAGGATATACCTTCTTCTCAGCACCTCATGGTACCTTCTCCAAAATTGACCACATAATAGGTCACAAATCAGGCCTCAACAGATTCAAAAATATTGAAATTGTCCCATGTATCCTATCAGATCACCATGCACTAAGGCTGATCTTCAATAACAACATAAATAACGGAAAGCCAACATTCACATGGAAACTGAACAACACTCTTCTCAATGATACCTTGGTCAAGGAAGGAATAAAGAAAGAAATTAAAGACTTTTTAGAGTTTAATGAAAATGAAGCCACAACGTACCCAAACCTTTGGGACACAATGAAAGCATTTCTAAGAGGGAAACTCATAGCTATGAGTGCCTTCAAGAAAAAACGGGAGAGAGCACATACTAGCAGCTTGACAACACATCTAAAAGCCCTAGAAAAAAAGGAAGCAAATTCACCCAAGAGGAGTAGACGGCAGGAAATAATCAAACTCAGGGGTGAAATCAACCAAGTGGAAACAAGAAGAACTATTCAAAGAATTAACCAAACGAGGAGTTGGTTCTTTGAGAAAATCAACAAGATAGATAAACCCTTAGCTAGACTCACTAAAGGGCACAGGGACAAAATCCTAATTAACAAAATCAGAAATGAAAAGGGAGACATAACAACAGATCCTGAAGAAATCCAAAACACCATCAGATCCTTCTACAAAAGGCTATACTCAACAAAACTGGAAAACCTGGACGAAATGGACAAATTTCTGGACAGATACCAGGTACCAAAGTTGAATCAGGATCAAGTTGACCTTCTAAACAGTCCCATATCCCCTAAAGAAATAGAAGCAGTTATTAATAGTCTCCCAGCCAAAAAAAGCCCAGGACCAGACGGGTTTAGTGCAGAGTTCTATCAGACCTTCAAAGAAGATCTAACTCCAGTTCTGCACAAACTTTTTCACAAGATAGAAGTAGAAGGTATTCTACCCAACTCATTTTATGAAGCCACTATTACTCTGATACCTAAACCACAGAAAGATCCAACAAAGATAGAGAACTTCAGACCAATTTCTCTTATGAACATCGATGCAAAAATCCTTAATAAAATTCTCGCTAACCGAATCCAAGAACACATTAAAGCAATCATCCATCCTGACCAAGTAGGTTTTATTCCAGGGATGCAGGGATGGTTTAATATACGAAAATCCATCAATGTAATCCATTATATAAACAAACTCAAAGACAAAAACCACATGATCATCTCGTTAGATGCAGAAAAAGCATTTGACAAGATCCAACACCCATTCATGATAAAAGTTCTGGAAAGATCAGGAATTCAAGGCCAATACCTAAACATGATAAAAGCAATCTACAGCAAACCAGTAGCCAACATCAAAGTAAATGGAGAGAAGCTGGAAGCAATCCCACTAAAATCAGGGACTAGACAAGGCTGCCCACTTTCTCCCTACCTTTTCAACATAGTACTTGAAGTATTAGCCAGAGCAATTCGACAACAAAAGGAGATCAAGGGGATACAAATTGGAAAAGAGGAAGTCAAAATATCACTTTTTGCAGATGATATGATAGTATATATAAGTGACCATAAAAATTCCAACAGAGAACTCCTAAACCTGATAAACAGCTTCGGTGAAGTAGCTGGATATAAAATTAACTCAAACAAGTCAATGGCCTTTCTCTACACAAAGAATAAACAGGCTGAGAAAGAAATTAGGGAAACAACACCCTTCTCAATAGCCACAAATAATATAAAATATCTCGGCGTGACTCTAACGAAGGAAGTGAAAGATCTGTATGATAAAAACTTCAAGTCCCTGAAGAAAGAAATTAAAGAAGATCTCAGAAGATGGAAAGACCTCCCATGCTCATGGATTGGCAGGACCAACATTGTAAAAATGGCTATCTTGCCAAAAGCAATCTACAGATTCAATGCAATCCCCATTAAAATTCCAACTCAATTCTTCAACGAATTAGAAGGAGCAATTTGCAAATTCATCTGGAATAACAAAAAACCGAGGATAGCAAAAACTCTTCTCAAGGATAAAAGAACCTCTGGTGGAATCACCATGCCTGACCTAAAGCTTTACTACAGAGCAATTGTGATAAAAACTGCATGGTACTGGTATAGAGACAGACAAGTGGACCAATGGAATAGAATTGAAGACCCAGAAATGAACCCACACACCTATGGTCACTTGATCTTCGACAAGGGAGCCAAAACCATCCAGTGGAAGAAAGACAGCATTTTCAACAATTGGTGCTGGCACAACTGGTTGTTATCATGTAGAAGAATGCGAATCGATCCATACTTATCTCCTTGTACTAAGGTCAAATCTAAGTGGATCAAGGAACTTCACATAAAACCAGAGACACTGAAACTTATAGAGGAGAAAGTGGGGAAAAGCCTTGAAGATATGGGCACAGGGGAAAAATTCCTGAACAGAACAGCAATGGCTTGTGCTGTAAGATCGAGAATCGACAAATGGGACCTAATGAAACTCCAAAGTTTCTGCAAGGCAAAAGACACTGTCTATAAGACAAAAAGACCACCAACAGACTGGGAAAGGATCTTTACCTATCCTAAATCAGATAGGGGACTAATATCCAACATATATAAAGAACTCAAGAAGGTGGACCTCAGAAAATCAAATAACCCCCTTAAAAAATGGGGCTCAGAACTGAACAAAGAATTCTCACCCGAGGAATACCAAATGGCAGAGAAGCACCTGAAAAAATGTTCAACATCCTTAATCATCAGGGAAATGCAAATCAAAACAACCCTGAGATTCCACCTCACACCAGTGAGAATGGCTAAGATCAAAAATTCAGGTGACAGCAGATGCTGGCGAGGATGTGGAGAAAGAGGAACACTCCTCCATTGTTGGTGGGATTGCAGGCTTGTACAACCACTCTGGAAATCAGTCTGGCGGTTCCTCAGAAAATCGGACATAGTACTACAGGAGGATCCAGCAATACCTCTCCTGGGCATATATCCAGAAGAAGCCCCAACTGGTAAGAAGGACACATGCTCCACTATGTTCATAGCAGCCTTATTTATAATAGCCAGAAACTGGAAAGAACCCAGATGCCCCTCAACAGAGGAATGGATACAGAAAATGTGGTACATCTACACAATGGAGTACTACTCAGCTATTAAAAAGAATGAATTTATGAAATTCCTAGCCAAATGGATGGACCTGGAGAGCATCATCCTGAGTGAGGTAACACAATCACAAAGGAACTCACACAATATGTACTCACTGATAAGTGGATACTAGCCCAAAACCTAGGATACCCACGATATAAGATACAATTTCCTAAACACATGAAACTCAAGAAAAATGAAGACTGAAGTGTGGACACTATGCCCCTCCTTAGAAGTGGGAACAAAACACCCATGGAAGGAGTTACAGAAACAAAGTTTGGAGCTGAGATGAAAGGATGGACCATGTAGAGACTGCCATATCCAGGGATCCACCCCATAATCAGCATCCAAACGCTGACACCATTGCATATACTAGCAAGATTTTATCGAAAGGACCCAGATGTAGCTGTCTCTTGTGAGACTATGCCGGGGCCTAGCAAACACAGAAGTGGATGCTCACAGTCAGCTAATGGATGGATCACAGGGCTCCCAATGGAGGAGCTAGAGAAAGTACCCAAGGAGCTAAAGGGATCTTCAACCCTATAGGTGGAACAACATTATGAACTAACCAGTACCCCTGAGCTCTTGACTCTAGCTGCATATGTATCAAAAGATGGCCTAGTCGGCCATCACTGGAAAGAGAGGCCCATTGGACACGCAGACTTTGTGTGCCCCGGTACAGGGGAACGCCAGGGCCAAAGGGGGGGAGTGGGTGGGTAGGGGAGTGGGGGTGGGTGGGTAAGGGGGACTTTTGGTATAGCATTGGAAATGTAAATGAGCTAAATACCTAATAAAAAATGGAAAAAAAAAAAAGAAAAAGAACAACAGAAAAACTTAAATATATATATATATATAACAAAAATAGTAACAGTAGCAAGCTGGCACAGTTACCAGGATAATTGGATATTGGATCCATTGGGTGGTTTTGAAGACAATATTCTTGCTTTTCATTATGCTAAAATTTGGAGCTACGGAATGGCCTTATAGTAAGTTGGTGCAATGTGAAATTCTTCTAACAGAACACCAAGGTCTAACTATGAATAAGTAATGAGCCAACCTCCAGATGTCAGGGAATTTTTCTTCCTCTAAACACTTCTATGCGTTCTACTTGAATTTGTGGACTTTTGCTATTTAAAGACAAACACAGGCATTTGAGGTTCAGAGTTTATGGCTATATTTACTTACATCTTATTTTAAAACTGTTCATATTCAGGATCCTGCTGCTAGGAGCCTCAGATAGGGTCACTCCCAAATATTCTTGGGAGTCTCCCCCATCTCAGAGCTGACTCCACCTCACTGATTTCAATTCTCTCTCCCAGAGCCTGAAGAGGCCACCCTGTAGCCAGAAAGGACTTCCAGTGGAGGGATAAGGACACCAAACCGCCCACAAAACCTTCTACCCAAAATATGTTCTGCCTACAAGAAGTACAGGGATGGAGATGAAGCAGAGACTGAGGGAACAGCCAACCAATGATTGCCCCAACTTGAGCCCATCCCATGGGAGAGAGCCAACTCTTGACACTATTAATGATACTCTGTTATGCTTGAGACAGTAACCTAGCTTATCTGTCTCCTGAGAGACTTCATTTAGCAGCCAAAGGAAACAGATGCAGAGACACACAGCCAAACAATAGCGGGAGCTTGAGGAGGAAGGAATGAGTGAGCCAGAGAAGTCAAGGATACCAGAAGAAGACCTACAGAATCAACTAATCTGGGCCCATGGGGGCTCACAGAGACTGAACCACCAACCAAGGAGCATGCCTGGCCTGGACCTAGACCACTTAGACATGTGTAGCAGATTTGCATCTTGCTCTTCATGTGAGTCTCTTAACAATCGGGGCAGGGACTGTCTCTGTTGTGGGCCTTTGAATCACTTTTCCATAGCTGGGCTGCCTTGTCTGGCCTCAGTGGAAGAGGATGTGCTTACTGCTTCTGTCACTTACTGTACCAGGGTACATGGGTACCCATGAGGAGCATCCCTTGCACCTCAGGATGGGGAATAGGAGGAGGGGTGTAAGGATGGGACATGGAGAAGAGGAGGGAGGGGAAGGCATCAGATTACAAAGTGAATAAATAAATAATGGAGAAAACTATATATTTATGGAACACCATGTGATATTTCAATGCACATGTATATCACATAATGTAGAAATCATGGTAATTATGCTTACAGAAACATTTATCATTTCTCTGTGGGAAATTGTTCAAATTGCTTTCCTCTAGCTTTTTAAATATATGTACACTCATTATCTAGAGTCACACATTGCAAGAAATTCTTCCTCCTATGTAACAACAACAGTGTCTACTGATCAGTTTCTTGCCATTGTCTGCTCTTCCACTCAGCCTCTAGTAACCATTAGTTTATGCTCAACTTCTATGAGATCAATTTTTCAAAAGCATTGAATGTAGTAGTGAGACTGGAAAATGTTTGTTCCTCACTTGGATTATTTTTAATTAATATAAAGTTCTCCAATGGAGTGACTCAAACTCTTTAAAAATCCAAAGTCCCTTTTGAAACCTAAAATCTTAAAGATATAGTCTCCCAGCTTTGAAGTCTTGTGAAATCAAAAGTAAGTTAAATACTTTTTTATTCCAAGAGAGAAGAACCAGGGTATAATCACAATCCGACCTAAACCAAATCCAAACTGCAACTGTGTAAATAACTCAAAGTCCAATATCTGAGAAATATTAATTTCTTGACTCGCCCAAAGAGTTTGGGTCACTCTGGAGCTGCCCTTTGTAGCACACACAACTTTTCTCAGCTCCCATTAGCTCCATTCCACCACTGATGCTGTACTTTATGGTCATCCTGTAATACTGGCCCCTCCAAAATTCTGGGGGTCTCTTGTTGCAACTGGGCTGCACTTTCACCAATAGCTTCTCCTAGCCTCTCACAGTGTCAAGCTTTGACTACTTTGTATGACCCATTCAGTCCTGCGCTACTGAGGCTACATCTTCACCAATGGTTTCTCCTGGTCTCTCCCAGTTCCAAGCCTCAGATGCTCTCCATGACACTTCCATGTCTTCAAAACCAATACCATCTGGGTGAGTCTTACACTACCAAGTTCAGCTGCCAGTTCAAGTAACAAGCTTGACCGACTCTGAAACACAGCTTCTGTGTGCTGACTTTTAGGAAATACTTCCCAGATTTCACTTCAGTGGTGCTGGTGTCCTCTTAATCATTGCTAACCAGTATCAATTGTCATAGTAACATTGAGGTTTCACTTCAAAGATGCTAGTCTCTTGTTAATCTCAGCTGACTCTTTAGCCTGCATTGACTAGAAGTATAGAATCTCAACTCAAAATAGCATATATACAATGGCCTTGACACTCTCTAAATAACAGTGTGTTTCATTTGAAATATCCACAGAGGTGAGGAAATTAGTAAGGGGCCATGAGGTCCCTTTTAAGGAACAATAAATGGAACACAGTGGTATAAAAGATTAAAGGGGGATAATGAAAAAAAGAAATAGTTAAATCAGGGTACTAGTGGAAAGGCAGATTTGAGAATGTAATAGAGGGATTAATAAATAAAGACCTTTCAAAAGCTCATATAGAAATATATTATCATAAAAAGATACATATAAGCATATATAAACATACATTATAGATAGATAGATAGATAGATAGATAGATAGATAGATAGATAGATAGGATTAAAATGGATTTGCTCTGTGTGGTGGTTTGAATAAGAATGATCTCATAGGATCATGTATTTAAATGATTAATTACCAGAGAGTGGCACTATTTGAAAGGAACAGAATTAGGAGGTGTGGCCTTGATAGAGTAGGTGTGGACTTGTTAGAGGAAGTATGTAACTATGGGTAGGTTGTGACTTTACAGCTAGGCATGCCAGGTCAAAGTGTTCCTCTATCTATCTATCTATCTATCTATCTATCTATCTATCTATCTATCTCTCTATCTATCTATCTCTCTATCTATCTATCTATCTTTTCTCATGGATCAGGATGTAAATCTCAGCTACTTCTTTAGCATTATTCCTGCCTGCCTGTCACCATACTTCCCACAATAGTGATAATGGACTAAGCATCTGAAAATGTAAGGAGTAAGCCTCCAGTTAGAAAATTTCTCTTATAAGAGTTGCCTTGCTCATGGTGTCTCTTCACAGCAATAGAATAGTGACGAACATGCTCTATAATAAGCAACAAACACCCCTATTAGATACCAAAGCAAAAGGCCCAGTGAGAGAAATATTTCTATTTTTAACTGTGTGAATATATATATATATATATATATATATATATATATATATATATATAAAACGTATTTTCCTCAACTACATTTCCAATGCTATCCCAAAAGTCCCCCATACCCTCCCCCCCCACTCAACTACCCACCAATGCCCAATTTTTGGCCCTGGTGTTCCCCTGTAGTGGGGCATATAAAGTTTACCTCTCCAATGTGCCTCTCTTTCCAGTGATGGCTTACCAGGACATCTTTTGATACATATGCAGCTAGAGTCAAGAGCTCCGGGGTACTGGTTAGTTCATAATGTTGTTGCACCTACAGGGTTGCAGATCTCTTTAGCTCCTTGGATACTTTATCTAGCTCCTCCATTGGGGGCCCTGTGATCCATCCAATAGCTGACTATGAGCATCCACTTATGTTTTTGCTAGGCCCCGGCCTAGTCTCACAAGAGACAGCTATATCAGGGTCCTTTCAGCAAACGCTTGCTAGTGTAAGCAATGGTGTCATAGTTTGGAGGCTAATTATGGGATGGATCCCTGGATATGGCAGTCTCTAGATGGTCCATCCTTTTGTCTCAACTCCAAACTTTGTCTCTGTAACTCCTTCCATGGGTGATTGTTTCCAATTCTAAGAAGGGCAAAGTGTCCACACTTTGGTCTTCTTTCTTCTTGAGTTTCATGTGTTTTACAAATTGTCTCATATCTCGGGTATACTAAGTTTCTGGGCTAATATCCACTTATCAGTGAGTACATATCATTTGAGTTCTTTTTTTTTTTCCATTTTTTATTAGGTATTTAACTCATTTACATTTCCAATGCTATACCAAAAGTCCCCCATATCCATCCACCCCCACTCCCCTGCCCACCCACTCCCCCTTTTTGGCCCTGGTGTTCCCCTGTACTGGGGCATATAAAGTTTGCAAGTCCAATGGGCCTCTCTTTCCAGTGATGGCCGACTAGGCCATCTTTTGATATATATGCAGCTAGAGTCAAGAGCTCCGGGGTACTGGTTAGTTCATAATGTTGTTCCACCTATAGGGTTGCAGATCCCTTTAGCTCCTTGGCTACTTTCTCTAGCTCCTCCATTGGGAGCCCTATGATCCATCCATTAGCTGACTGTGAGCATCCACTTCTGTGTTTGCTAGGCCCCGGCATAGTCTCACAAGAGACAGCTACATCTGGGTCCTTTCAATAAAATCTTGCTAGTGTATGCAATGGTGTCAGCGTTTGGATGCTGATTATGGGGTGGATCCCTGGATATGGCAGTCTCTACATGGTCCATCCTTTCATCTCAGCTCCAAACTTTGGCTCTGTAACTCCTTCCATGGGTGTTTTGTTCCCAAATCTAAGGAGGGGCATAGTGTCCACACTTCAGTCTTCATTCTTCTTGAGTTTCATGTGTTTAACAAATTATATCTTATATCTTGGGTATCCTAGGTTTGGGGCTAATATCCACTTATCAGTGAATACATATTGTGTGAGTTTCTTTGTGAATGTGTTACCTCACTCAGGATGATGCCCTCCAGGTCCATCCATTTGGCTAGGAACTTCATAAATTCATTCTTTTTAATAGCTGAGTAGTACTCCATTGTGTAGATGTACCACATTTTCTGTATCCATTCCTCTGTTGAGGGGCATCTAGGTACTTTCCAGCTTCTGGCTATTATAAATAAGGCTGCTATGAACATAGTGGAGCATGTGTCCTTCTTACCTGTTGGGGCATCTTCTGGATATATGCCCAGGAGAGGTATTGCTGGATCCTCCGGTAGTACTATGTCCAGTTTTCTGAGGAACCGCCAGACTGATTTCCAGAGTGGTTGTACAAGCCTGCACTCCCACCAACAATGGAGGAGTGTTCCTCTTTCTCCACATCCACGCCAGCATCTGCTGTCACCTGAATTTTTGATCTTAGCCATTCTGACTGGTGTGAGGTGGAATCTCAGGGTTGTTTTGATTTGCATTTTCCTGATGATTAAGGATGTTGAACATTTTTTCAAGTGCTTCTCTGCCATTCGGTATTCCTCAGGTGAGAATTCTTTGTTCAGTTCTGAGCCCCATTTTTTAATGGGGTTATTTGATTTTCTGAAGTCCACCTTCTTGAGTTCTTTATATATGTTGGGTATTAGTCCCCTATCTGATTTAGGATAGGTAAAGATCCTTTCCCAATCTGTTGGTGGTCTTTTTGTCTTATTGATGGTGTCTTTTGCCTTGCAGAAACTTTGGAGTTTCATTAGGTCCCATTTGTCGATTCTCGATCTTACAGCACAAGCCATTGCTGTTCTGTTCAGGAATTTTTCCCCTGTGCCCATATCTTCAAGGCTTTTCCCCACTTTCTCCTCTATAAGTTTCAGTGTCTCTGGTTTTATGTGAAGTTCCTTGATCCACTTAGATTTGACCTTAGTACAAGGAGATAAGTATGGATCGATTCGCATTCTTCTACACGATAACAACCAGTTGTGCCAGCACCAATTGTTGAAAATGCTGTCTTTCTTCCACTGGATGGTTTTAGCTCCCTTGTTGAAGATCAAGTAACCATAGGTGTGTGGGTTCATTTCTGGGTCTTCAATTCTATTCCATTGGTCTACTTGTCTGTCTCTATACCAGTACCATGCAGTTTTTATCACAATTGCTCTGTAGTAAAGCTTTAGGTCTGGCATGGTGATTCCGCCAGAAGTTCTTTTATCCTTGAGAAGACTTTTTGCTATCCTAGGTTTTTTGTTATTCCAGACAAATTTGCAAATTGCTCCTTCCAATTCGTTGAAGAATTGAGTTGGAATTTTGATGGGGATTGCATTGAATCTGTAGATTGCTTTTGGCAAGATAGCCATTTTTACAATGTTGATCCTGCCAATCCATGAGCATGGGAGATCTTTCCATGTTCTGAGATCTTCCTTAATTTCTTTCTTCAGAGATTTGAAGTTTTTATCATACAGATCTTTCACTTCCTTAGTTAGAGTCACGCCAAGATATTTTATATTATTTGTGACTATTGAGAAGGGTGTTGTTTCCCTAATTTCTTTCTCAGCCTGTTTATTCTTTGTATAGAGAAAGGCCATTGACTTGTTTGAGTTTATTTTATATCCAGCTACTTCACCGAAGCTGTTTATCAGGTTTAGGAGTTCTCTGGTAGAATTTTTAGGGTCACTTATATATACTATCATATCATCTGCAAAAAGTGATATTTTGACTTCCTCTTTTCCAATTTGTATCCCCTTGATCTCCTTTTGTTGTTGAATTGCTCTGGCTAATACTTCAAGTACTATGTTCAAAAGGTAGGGAGAAAGTGGGCAGCCTTGTCTAGTCCCTGATTTTAGTGGGATTGCTTCCAGCTTCTCTCCATTTACTTTGATGTTGGCTACTGGTTTGCTGTAGATTGCTTTTATCATGTTTAGGTATGGGCCTTGAATTCCTGATCTTTCCAAAACTTTTATCATGAATGGGTGTTGGATCTTGTCAAATGCTTTTTCTGCATCTAACGAGATGATCATGTGGTTTTTGTCTTTGAGTTTGTTTATATAATGGATTACATTGATGGATTTTCGTATATTAAACCATCCCTGCATCCCTGGAATAAAACCTACTTGGTCAGGATCGATGATTGCTTTAATGTGTTCTTGGATTCGGTTAGCGAGAATTTTATTGAGGATTTTTGCATCGATATTCATAAGAGAAATTGGTCTGAAGTTCTCTATCTTTGTTGGATCTTTCTGTGGTTTAGGTATCAGAGTAATAGTGGCTTCATAAAATGAGTTGGGTAGAGTACCTTCTACTTCTATTTTGTGAAATAGTTTGTGCAGAATTGGAATTAGATCTTCTTTGAAGGTCTGATAGAACTCTGCACTAAACCCATCTGGTCCTGGGCTTTTTTTGGTTGGGAGACTATTAATAACTGCTTCTATTTCTTTAGGTGATATGGGACTGTTTAGATGGTCAACTTGATCCTAATTCAACTTTGGTACCTGGTATCTGTCCAGAAATTTGTCCATTTCATCCAGGTTTTCCAGTTTTGTTGAGTATAGCCTTTTGTAGAAGGATCTGATGGTGTTTTGGATTTCTTCAGGATCTGTTGTTATGTCTCCCTTTCCATTTCTGATTTTGTTAATTAGGATTTTGTCCCTGTGCCCTTTAGTGAGTCTAGCTAAGGGTTTATCTATCTTGTTGATTTTCTCAAAGAACCAACTCCTCGTTTGGTTAATTCTTTGAATAGTTCTTCTTGTTTCCACTTGGTTGATTTCACCCCTGAGTTTGATTATTTCCTGCCGTCTACTCCTCTTGGGTGAATTTGCTTCCTTTTTTTCTAGGGCTTTTAGATGTGTTGTCAAGCTGCTAGTATGTGCTGTCTCCCGTTTCTTCTTGGAGGCACTCAGAGCTATGAGTTTCCCTCTTAGAAATGCTTTCATTGTGTCCCAAAGGTTTGGGTACGTTGTGGCTTCATTTTCATTAAACTCTAAAAAGTCTTTAATTTCTTTCTTTATTCCTTCCTTGACCAAGGTATCATTGAGAAGAGTGTTATTCAGTTTCCACGTGAATGTTGGCTTTCCATTATTTATGTTGTTATTGAAGATCAGTCTTAGGCCATGGTGGTCTGATAGGATACATGGGACAATTTCAATATTTTTGTATCTATTGAGGCCTGTTTTGTGACCAATTATATGGTCAATTTTGGAGAAGGTCCCGTGAGGTGCTGAGAAGAAGGTATATCCTTTTGTTTTAGGATAAAATGTTCTGTAGATATCTGTCAGGTCCATTTGTTTCATAACTTCTGTTAGTTTCACTGTGTCCCTGTTTAGTTTCTGTTTCCACGATCTGTCCTTTGAAGAGAGTGGTGTGTTGAAGTCTCCCACTATTATTGTGTGAGGTGCAATGTATGCTTTGAGCTTTACTAAAGTGTCTCTAATGAATGTGGCTGCCCTTGCATTTGGTGCGTAGATATTCAGAATTGAGAGTTCCTCTTGGAGGATTTTACCTTTGATGAGTATGAAGTGTCCCTCCTTGTCTTTTTTGATAACTTTGGGTTGGAAGTCGATTTTATCCGATATTAAAATGGCTACTCCAGCTTGTTTCTTCAGTCCATTTGCTTGGAAAATTGTTTTCCAGCCTTTCACTCTGAGGTAGTGTCTGTCTTTTTCCCTGAGATGGGTTTCCTGTAAGCAGCAGAATGTTGGGTCCTGTTTGTGTAGCCAGTCTGTTAGTCTATGTCTTTTTATTGGGGAATCGAGACCATTGATATTAAGAGATATTAAGGAAAAGTAATTGTTGCTTCCTTTTATTTTTGTTGTTAGAGTTGGCATTCTGTTCTTGTGGCTGTCTTCTTTTTGGTTTGTTGAATGATTACTTTCTTAGTTGTTCTAGGGCGTGATTTCCGTCCTTGTATTGCTTCTTTTCTGTTATTATCCTTTGAAGGGCTGGATTCGTGGAAAGATATTGTGTGAATTTGGTTTTGTCGTGGAATACTTTGGTTTCTCCATCTATGGTAATTGAGAGTTTGGCCGGGTATAGTAGCCTGGGCTGGCATTTGTGTTCTCTTAGTGTCTGTATAACATCTGTCCAGGCTCTTCTGGCTTTCATAGTCTCTGGTGAAAAGTCTGGTGTAATTCTGATAGGCCTTCCTTTATATGTTACTTGACCTTTCTCCCTTACTGCTTTTAATATTCTATCTTTATTTAGTGCATTTGTTGTTCTGATTATTATGTGTCGGGAGGAATTTCTTTTCTGGTCCAGTCTATTTGGAGTTCTGTAGGCTTCTTGTATGATCATGGGCATCTCTTTTTTTATGTTTGGGAAGTTTTCTTCTATTATTTTGTTGAAGATATTAGCTGGCCCTTTAAGTTGAAAATCTTCATTCTCATCAATTCCTATTATCCGTAGGTTTGGTCTTCTCATTGTGTCCTGGATTACCTGGATGTTTTGAGTTAGGATCCTTTTGCATTTTGTATTTTCTTTGACTGTTGTTTCGATGTTCTCTATGGAATCTTCTGCACCTGAGATTCTCTCTTCCATTTCTTGTATTCTGTTGCTGATGCTCGCATCTATGGTTCCAGATCTCTTTCCTAGGGTTTCTATCTCCAGCGTTGCCTCGCTTTGGGTTTTCTTTATTGTGTCTACTTCCCCTTTTAGTTCTAGTATGGTTTTGTTCATTTCCATCACCTGTTTGGATGTGTTTTCCTGTTTTTCTTTAATGATTTCTACCTGTTTGGCTGTGTTTTCCTGCTTTTCTTTAAGGGCCTGTAACTCTTTAGCAGTGCTCTCCTGTAATTCTTTAAGTGACTTATGAAAGTCCTTCTTGATGTCCTCCATCATCATCATGAGAAATGTTTTTAAATCTGGGTCTAGATTTTCGGTTGTGTTGGGGTGCCCAGGACTAGGTGGGGTGGGAGTGCTGCGTTCTGATGATGGTGAGTGGTCTTGATTTCTGTTAGTAGGATTCTTAAGTTTGCCTTTCGCCATCTGGTAATCTCTGAAGCTAGCTGTTTTAGTTGTCACTGTTAAGAGCTTGTTCTTCAGGTGACTCTGTTAGCCTCTATGATCAGACCTGGAGGGTAGCACTCTCCTTAGTTTCAGTGGGCAGAGTATTCTCTGCAGGCAAGCTCTCTTCTTGCAAGGCAGGTACCCAGATATCTGGTGTTCGAACCAGACTCCTGGCAGAAGTTGTGTTCCACTCACTAGAGGTCTTAGGATCACGTGTGGAATCCTGTGTGGGCCCTTGCGGGTGTCAGGCGACTCAGCTCGCAAGGTAGCCCGGGGCTCGAGTGGAGTGGAAGGGGTTTGTGCCCCAGATCAGGCCCGGGTAGCCTGCTTCCCTATGTACTGTAGTCTCAAGTTCCGCACAATTGGATTGGGGCAGGCGCTGTGTTCCACTCACCAGAGGTCTCAGGGTCCCGTGGGGAGTCCCGTGTGGGCCCTTGCGGGTGTTGGGCAAGACTCTGCTGGCATGGAAGCCCTGGGCTCGAGTCGAGCGGAAGGGATTTGTGCCCCAGATCAGGCCCGGGTAGCCTGCTTCCCTATGTACCGCAGTCTCAAGTTCCGCGCGATTGGATTGGGGCAGGCGCTGTGTTCCACTCACCAGAGGTCTTAGGGTCCCGTGGGGAGTCCTGTGTGGGCCCTTGCGGGTGTTGGGCAAGACTGTGCTGGCATGGAAGCCCGGGGCTCGAGTCGAGCGGAAGGGACTTGTGCCCCAGATCAGGCCCGGGTAGCCTGCTTCCCTATGTACCGCAGTCTCAAGTTCCGCGCGATTGGATTGGGGCAGGCACTGTGTTCCACTCACCGGAGGTCTTAGGGTCCCGTGGGGAGTCCTGTGTGGGCCCTTGCGGGTGTTGGGCAAGACTGTGCTGGCAAGGTAGCCCGGGGCTCGAGTCTCGAGTCGAGCGGAAGGGACTTGTGCCTCATTTGAGTTCTTTTGTGATTGTGTTACCTCACTCAGGATGATGCCCTCCAGGTCCAACCATTTGCCTAGGAATTTCATAAATTCATTCTTTTTAGTAGCTGAGTAGTACTCCATTGTGTAAATGTACCACATTTTTTCTATCCATTCCTCTGTTGGGGGGCATCTGTCCATTGATGAAAGTGGTATGTTGAAGTCTCCCACTATTATTGTGTAAGGTGCAATGTGTGCTTTGAGTTTTACTAAAGTGTCTTTAATGAATGTGGCTGCCCTTGCATTTGGAGCATAGATATTCAGAATTGAGAGTTCCTCTTGGTGGATTTTACCTTTGGTGAGTATGAAGTTTCCCTTCTTGTCTTTTTTGATAACTTTGGGTTGGAAGTCGATTTTATTTGATATTAGAATGGCTACTCCACCTTGTTTCTTCAGACCATTTGCTTAGAAAATTGTTTTCCAGCCTTTCACTCTGAGGTAGTGTCTGTCTTTTTCCATGAGATGGGTTTCCTGTAAGCAGGAGAATGTTCGGTCCTGTTTGTGTAGCCAGTCTGTCAGTCTATGTCTTTTTATTGGGGAATTGAGTCCATTGATATTAAGAGATATTAAGGAAAGTAATTGTTGTTTCCTTTTTTGTTGTTGTTAGAGTTGGCATTCTGTTCTTGTGGCTGTCTTCTTTTTGGTTTGTTGAGGGATTACTTTCTTGCTTTTTCTAGGACATGATTTCCGTCCTTGTATTGGTTTTTTTTTTCTGTTATTATCCTTTGAAGGGCTGGATTCATGGAAAGATAATGTGTGAATTTGGTTTTGTCGTGGAATACTTTGGTTTCTCCATCTATGATAATTGAGAGTTTGGCCGGGTACATTAGCCTGGGCTGGCATTTGTGTTCTCTTAGTGTCTGTATAACATCTGTCCAGGATCTTCTGGCCTTCATAGTCTCTGGTGTAAAGTCTGGTGCAATTCTGATAGGCCTTCCTTTATATGTTACTTGACCTTTCTCCCTTACTGCTTTTAATATTCTCTCTTTATTTATTGCATTTGTTGTTCTGATTATTATGTGTCGGGAGGAATTTCTTTTCTGGTTCAGTCTATTTGGAGTTCTGTAGGCTTCTTGTATGTTCATGGGCATGTCTTTCTTTAGGTTTGGGAAGTTTTCTTCTATAATTTTGTTGAAGATATTTGCTGGCCCTTTAAGTTGAAAATCTTCATTCTCATCAACTCCTATTATCCGTAGGTTTGGTCTTCTCATTGTGTCCTGGATTTCCTGGATCTTTTGAGTTAGGATATTTTTGCATTTTGTATTTTCTTTGATTGTTGTACGGATGTTCTTTATAGAATCTTCTGCACCTGAGATTCTCTCTTCCATCTCTTGTATTCTGTTGCTGATGCTCGTATCTATGGTTCCAGATTTCTTTCCTAGGCTTTCTATCTCCAGTGTTGCCTCACTTTGGGTTTTCTTTATTGTGTCTACTTCCCTTTTTATGTTGGATCGTTTTATTCAATTCCATCACCTGTTTGGTCGTGTTTTCCTGCAATTCTTTAAGGAATTTTTGTGTTTCCTCTTTAAGGTCTTCTACCTGTTTAGCTGTGTTCGCCTGTATTTCTCTAAATGAGTTATTAAAGTCCTTCTTGATGTTCTCTACCATCATCATGAGATATGCTTTTAAGTCCGGGTCTAGCTTTTCGGGTGTGTTGGGGTGCCCAGGACTAGGTGGGGTGGGAGTGCTGCATTCTGATGATGATGAATGGTTTTGATTTCTGTTAGTAGGATTCTTACTTTGCCTTTCGCCATCTGGTAGTCTCTGAAGCTAGTTGTTATAGTTGTCTCTGGTTAGAGCTTGCTCCTCAGGTGACTCTGTTAGCCTCTATCAGCAGACCTGGGAGACTAGCTCTCTCCTCAGCTTCAGTGGTCAGAGTATTCTCTGCAGGCAAGCTCTCTTCTTGCATGGAAGGTGCCCATATATCTGGTGTTCGAACCTGCCTCCTGGCAGAGGTTGTATTCGACTCACCAGAGGTCTTACGATCCCGTTGAGGGACCTGTGAGTACCTTGGGGGTGTACGGAATCTCCGTGCGCAAGGAACCCCAGTGCTGGAGTGGACTGGAAGGGACTTGTGCCCCTGATCAGGTCAGGTTATCTGTTTCCCTAGTTAATTCAGTCTCAGGTCCCGCATGATTGGATTGGAGCAGACACTGTGTTCCACTCACCAGAGGTCTTAGGATCCCATGGGTGATCCTGTGTGGGTCCTTGCGGGTGTCCGGAGACTCCACAGGCAAGGCACCCTGGTGCTTGAGTGGACCGGAAGGGACAACCAGAAATATTTCTTTTGGAGTTGTTGGCCAATGATGTTCCATAGATCCTCAAACATTACAAAATTACTGTCAAAGTTATTGGGTATTCTCCATAACTTGATTATTAAGACTCTATTGCTAAAGATATCACATACTTAAACCATAAAACATGTAGAAATCAAGGTGATACTAACCTGAAACCTTTATAACCTACTGGATAGCTCAACTACTACTAGAAGGTGCTATGCACAATGTTGAAAGGAAAAAAGTGATCACCAATCTCGCCAAGCTATGAAGCTTGGAAACTGCAATAACTGGTATAGAAAGATGAATACATTGGTGCTCTGGTGACATGAACATCACTTTGTGGTTGGATTTAAGGTTCCATCCACAGGTAAAACCCATATATAATACCATTATAGGTTCAAGAACCTATGGCTAGACAGATCATAGGCTATAGTGAAAAACCTAACAATATTGTTTTGCTAAATGAGCATAGCATTAAACTAACTCCTATTGATAAAGCCAGACCAAACACCAGCATGTATAGGGAAGGTGTGCATAAAATCCTATGACCAACTGAGGATATATGACCACTCAAATATGAGCTAAACATGGAAGACAACAATAGGCATGTATTTGTATGGTTGTAGTAGTGTTAAGTGCACAAGAGATTGTGTATTCCTAACAACTATGAAAGTAAAACTAGTCATGGGAAAATGGAACAAAGAAGGAGCAGAATACCCAGGACAAAATTTGGGGTGGATAGTCCATCCAAAATTGCCAAGTATTTCTAAAAGAGTTCATGTGATAAAGTTTTCTCCACCTTCCTGTATCTCTTCCTTTCTATCTTCTCCTCCTCCTCTCTCCCTCCCTCCCTTTTTGTCTCCTTCCTTCTTTGTCCTCCCTTCTTTCCTTCCTTCCTTGTTTATACTAAGGGCTTTATATATTTAATCACTAGATGTATACAGGTTAGAAAAACTTATTCAAAAGAAATGAGGAAAAAATTAAAATTTACAAAATGGTCTCAAATGCACAGTTGCTAAAATATTCTTGTTTTTCTATTATTCCATGCTTTCATAATGAGTGGAATTAAACCATGATAAAAAGCGAAAGCAAAATAATATACTAGTTTTTTATTGGTGACTGAGTCAAATAAAATCACAGTTGGGAGACACTCAGTTATTGGTTCTTGAGTCTTCCTTTCCCTAGAAATGTGATCTGTAGCTACTTAGCTTCACTGAGCTTCAGTTGAACTCATCTGCAGAATATGTATTATGGTATTGCTGAACTCTCAGCATTGTTGTAAGTAGTAAATGAAAAAGTATGCATGGAATACCTCACAGCTGTAATGTATTGGGCATTTGGCTGATAATTGTGTTCATTTTTATATTCTATTTCTGCTCTACTCCATAAATCCACTGAGCTTTCCCACCTATGATTGTTGTGCATATAAATTCATAGCTTACTCCTTGCACTTATCATGGACTGATCTGCCTCTTGCTATATTATCAATATAATTCTGAAGGCTGTGTGGTATCTTAAGTGGATGTACTAAAATGCATCAAACCACTCTCACCACTACTGAGTGGTCTAGCTCTTCCTGAAGCTTTTCTATACAGGTGACAATAATAAGTATATCTTAATGGTTTGTGTTTTTTATATTACCAGAAAACTTTAAACTCAAGGACTATAAGAGCCTCTGCTGATTGTTAATGGCCAAAGTCAGGCTTCCTGCCAGAAAGGCTTTCAGGAGCCAAAGCAATCCCACTACAACTCGGTGTTTCTGGACCATCAATTTTGCTTTGTGCCACTACAAAAACCAAAATAAAATATAGAGTGAGGTCTGGGCAGTGAATATTTTTCAATTCAACTATGAAAATTGCTATGAATATTGCCCAGAGCACTTATTGAGAAAACAGGATAAATGGAAAGACAATTTCCAAACACCATAAAGCAACATCCTTGCCCAAAGAGAACAAATCAAAACTGTCCAATTGAATATGGAAACGAATAACAAAGATATCCAGACAATCACAAATCTGGAAATGCAGTCAGTAGATAGAACTGACACCATTAAAGTTTTCATTAATAGGCAAGTCTGAGGTAATCAGAATTAGAAGATTAAAAAGTAAAAAGTAAAGGAAAAAGCTGAATGCAGCTTGGGCCATGCACTACTCTGGAAGAAAGACAAACTAAGAAGGTAGAAGCCATAATATTTCATTGCAGAGCAGAATCTCATCAAATACAACCATAGGGAAGCAGCTTCTTTAAAGCTGAATCATTAGAAAAGACCAGGTAAAGTGGAGGTAAACGACCTCTCCCCTTAAAAGAAACCATGATGTCCCCATTGCTAACCCTGAATCTATCCACAATTGACAGCCAGTTGCAAATAAAAAATTAGTTTTCTCTAAGGTACACTCACTGGAAAAAAATCTACTCTTAATGGTAAGCTACATGTCTAGCAGTAAATGGCCAATGAAAACAAACTCAACAGCATCTTTGGAGATTTCTTGTATCATAGCATCATGTCGGGGATTTTTTTAATTTTCACATTTATTTATTAATTTACTAACCTACTGGTCCATGCATATCTATTTTGGTTTCCAGTTCATGTGTGGGATGCTCAAGTGTGTGAATGAGTGGGTCTCTATGTTTGTATCTGCTTGTTGTGCTTTATCTTGTTTTATTTTCTGTTTGTTTTATACTTTTCTCATTGGTTTGGTCCTGTTTTATCATATTATATTATAATACCTTATATATTTGTTGATTTCTAACAAGAGACAGAAAACGGGTGTATCTGAATGGTCCACAAAGTGGAGAGGAATTGGAAGGTACAGAGGGATGAGAAACCATAAGCAGAATACATTGTATAACAAAAAATATTTTCAATGAAAGAAATAAAGAAAGAAACAGGAAAAGAAAAGAAAAGGAAAGAAGAGAAGAGAAGAGAAGAGAAGAGAAGAGAAGAGAAGAGAAGAGAAGAGAAGAGAAAAGAAAGCCAAATGGTAGCTACATTAAAGATCAGAAAGTTATCTCATAGAACAAAGGTGGTCACCAACATGTTAACCCAAGGAGCATGCAAAGTCATTCAAACAAACCATGTGAAGAATACAACAGGAATTGAGCTGATTATAGGTCCATCTGACACTGTCACATCCTTACTTATAATACACTCCATAATTTTCCTCCTTGTCTCTGGTAAAATTCTCATCCCATTTTAAGTTTTATAATGATCTGACTGTAATATGGAAATTTCCTCAGTTTCATATCTTTCTACACCTTGCTGCTCTAAATCCTGTATTCTTGGTCCTTCAATGCAATCTCTGACACTGAAACTATCTTATATGCAGTTTTTTCTATCTTAAATATCTCCTTTCTACTGTGCTCATGAAGCTCATTCATATTTCAGTTTGAATGCTACTAGGCCCCAAATATAGATAAATCCATTTTCTTACATCATCTATATGACCTATAGTGACACTTTCCACATGTTTTCATCTGTTACTCTCTAGTCTCATCCATAATTAGCAAGCTTACCTAGGTAAGGTACTTCATCTCTCATGCTCATTGACTCCACAGAGCTAGGTATAGAATATTAATATAATTAACAAATAGCTATGATCAAACTGCTCAACTCTTATTCACCAATAGTCAATTCATGAAGTATAGAAACTTTGTCACAAAATTAGTAAACAAAACAACCATGTTTCTTGTTCCTTTTTTGTCCTAATGAGTACTCTAGTGTGGTCATTGTTAGGAAAATAAAGAATATTGCAATACATATCTACTGTAGAGATGAAGAGTATACTTTTTAATGGTTGATTCAGCCTCCAGAGGCAGAAGAGGGAAGACTTGCTGTATGAAAATTGTCAGAGATATGTAATGATGCTAAAAGGCGAGGATGGTAGAAAGGAGACAGTAGATAGAACACAGAGGTTATTTTGTCAAAATAAGAAAATAATAAACTTTATGCCTAGTCAGTGGGAATACTTGAATATGGATGATATAAAAGAACATCTACTTGAAGGACCAACTGCCATGGAACAAATAGCCTGTATATAACTCTTTAGTCTATAAGCATGATAATCTTTAAAAAGGTATATAAGAAAAATCTTCAATCCACACTCCATAATATAAAAATATACAAATTATCAAATTATTAAGGATTGTAAAAAGGTCATGAGCTAAATACTGGTATACTTGGTTGATAGGGGTGAGTTTAGAGGCAAAGATATGATGGCTTTTTACCTTGCACAGACAAGCTGGGCAAAATTTCTGTATTCTCATATGGATGAGAAATCGTTTAGGAGAATGTGGAAAGGACATGAAGACAGGCTAGGAGTCCAACCCCATCTCTGCATCTGACTTGCTGTCAAATCTTCAGTAAGAACTTTCTCTTCTCTGAGTCTGTTTCTCCTCCTAAGCCCTCATCTTAATGTGCTGTAGTCTATTAGAAATCATTGGATATACAATTGCAATGGGAGGAAGTCTTCACCAAAGTTTATAGCTTTGGTGAAAATAAGAGAAGATGTGGCTTTCCTCTAAATACCACACTTAGAGTAGTTTGAAAACTATTTTAAGAAATATGCAGATCTTTTCTATCTACTAAGGGAAGGGCATTTCCTGGGACAAGACAGGTGTGTTGCTTAGTCTTTATCAACTTGATATAAACTAATCACTTGGGAATAAGTAACCTCAGTTGAGAAATTGTCTCCATCCAATTGGTCTATGGGAATTTTATTTATTAATGAGACATGGGAGGGCACAGCCCACTATGGACACTGTCACACCCAAGTGAGAAACAGTTCCATGTTGTATAAAGAAGCAAGCCAGTAAGCAGTGTTCTTCACTGTCTCTACTTGAAGTGTCTGGCCGCAGTGGGGGAGTGTTCCCCTTTCCTCAACATGCTGACCAGAATGTGATGTCAACTGTGATTTCATCTTAGCCATTCTGGGCATTGTAAGATGGAATTTTAAAGTAGTTTTGATTTGCATTTCCTTGATGGCTAAGGATGCTGAACATTTTTTATTAGATATTTTCTTTATATACATTTCAAATGCTATCCTGAAAGTTCCCTATACCCTCCCCCCACCCCGCCCTGCTCCCCTGCTTCTTGGCCCTGACATTCCCCTGTACTGGGGCATATAAAGTTTGCAATACCAAGGGGCCTCTCTTCCCAATGATGGCCGACTAGGCCATCTTCTGCTACATATACAGCTAGAGACATGAGCTCTGGGGGTACTGGTTAGTTCATATTGTTGTTCCACCAATAGGGTTGCAGACCCCTTCAGCTCTTTAAGTGTTTCTTAGACATTTGAGATTCCTCTGATGAACATTCAGTTTAGAGCTGTACCACAATTTTTATTTGGATTATTTGGTTTGTTGATGTCTAATTTCTTGAGTTATTTATATATTTTGGAATCTAGCCCTCTATCAGATGTGGGGTTGGTGAAAATTCATTTCCCATTCTATAAGCTGCCATTTTGTCCTACTGTATAGAGAAATTTTAATGCAGCATTGTGGCTGCTCTGGCAAGGGATAGTATCCAAAGAACTTACAGGTCTGTGTGATCTGGCTGGAATGATAAACCTTTAATTCTTCCTGCTGAAATATAAACATTCCCTTTCTACACACCTTTAATCCTAAACAATGATGTTTAATTGAGAGATGAAGTGACAATCAGAGAAATATTTGAGACAATGAGTCAGAGATAGGATAAGTACAAGAACAGACATGAAAGAAAGGCTACTTACAAGCAGCAAAAGGAGAAAGAGGCAGTTGATAGGTAGTGCAGTGGAGTTGAGTTTGTGGCAGTTCAGTTTGTAGAGTTCAGAGGCAGTTTTTACCAGGAAAGTTTACAGGGACAGGTTGCAGAGAGAACAAACTATACAAAGGTGAAGGGAGGATGAGCCAGAGAATGAGAAAGAGCCAGAAGATTAAGAACAAGTTGTCAGTGTTAGTTTGAAGGCAAGCAGAACAAGTCTCTCAGAAGCTGAAAGAAGCCAGTTTGAATCAGTCAGCTTGGAGAGAAGTTTGTCCCAGAACAGCTGAGTTGAACTAGCCAGCAACAGTTCAGAAAGAAATAGAAAAGGTGAGCCTGTTCATCAGTAAGCCTCTGAGATGACTTTTACATCTGGCAAATAAAAGCTACTTTTACACTATTGACTGTGTCCATTGCCTTATAGAAGCTTTTCAGGTTCATGATGTCCCATTTATTGATTGTTGATCGTAGTGACTTCATTATTAGTATTCTGTTGAGGAAATTTTCTCCTATGCCAATGCATTTGAGGGTATTCCTCATACTCTCTTCTATCATGTTTAGTATATCTGGTTTCATTTTTGTCTTTGATGAACTTGAACATGAGTTTTATGTAAGGTGATTATGGCAGGATTTTCCCTGTCCAGAAATATTAAAATATTATTGCAGCAGGAGGCCTGTAATTGGATGAGAAAAATGAAAGGGGAGCTAAGTGTTGGAGAGAGGGAGAGGGAGACAGAGAGAGGGGGAGAGAGAGAGAAAGAAGAAGAAGAAGAAGAAGAAGAAGAAGAAGAAGAAGAAGAAGAAGAAGAAGAAGAAGAAGAAGAAGAAAGAGGAGAAGGAGGAAGAGGAGGAGGAGGAGGAGGGAGAGGGAAAGGAAGAGAGAGAGGGCAGCTTGTATTATTATCAGTTGTATTATTATCAATTGGCACAGAAATTATTGTATGGGCATTTTGTGAATTGAGAATTTATTGATTATATATATATATATATATATATATATATATATATATATATGTATACATACATACATACATATATATATATATGTATATATATATATGACTGGTTAAGTATAATCTTCAAGAGTGTTGTTTTATTGGATTACTGGAATGTGGGACTGCTGACCACAGGGGTTTATGGCTGAGAAGTAACTAGCTGCTCCACAGACAAGCAAACTGGATCTGGGAATAACTTGACCAGTCGCTGCAGAGGCAAGATAGAGACAGAAGTAGCAGGACTGTGCTGGGGCAGAGAGTTGCCAGCCATAGCACAGAAACTTGCCAGTCCACTATTATTTCCTGCAGCAGGTAGTAGATATGTATCTATTTGCATTCTTCTACATGCTGACATCCAGCTAGACTAGCATTTTTTGAAGCTGCTGTCTTTTTCCCATTGCATAATTTTGGCCATTTTATCAAAATTTGGGTTTCCAGGTGTGTGGATTTTTGTTTGGGCCTTTAATTTGATTCCATTGATTAGCTTGTCTCATTTTTTATGTCAATATCATGCATTTTTATTACTATTACTCTGCAGTACAACTTGAAATCTGGAATGGTGATACCTCTAGAATCTTTCATTTAACAGTATTGTTTTAGCTATCCTATTTTTTGTTTGTTTGTTTTTCATATGAAGTTGAGTATTGTTCTTTCAAGGTTTGTAAAAATTGTATTGGGATTTTAATGGGGATTACATTGAATCTGTTGATTGTTTTTGGTAAGATGACCATTTTTTTCAATGATAATCATACCAGTCCATGAGCACAGGAGATCTTTCCATCTTCTGATATCTCCTGTTTCTTTCTTCAAATACTTGAAGTTCTTGTCATACAGGTCTTGTGGGACGGGGGCGGGGGGGGGGGAGGCTCAAATGAGAACATGTGAATCTCCCTGAGAAGAGCAAATAGAATAGCTATCTCGAAAGGACTAAATGGCAGGTGCAGAAAGGAACAGGAGGGATCAAGTGTGGGGAGGATGGAGGGAGAGAGTACTGGGAGAAACAACTCGAATTGAGGGTTGGGGGCATCTAAGGATGAGATAGAAATCTAGTGCAATGGAAACTCCCAGGAATCTAGGAGAGTGACCCTAGCTAAGATTCCCAATAATGGGAGATTCATGACCTGAACCAGCCATCTCCTGCAACAGGAAAGACATCCAGTGGACAGATTGGGACACCAATCCAACCACAAAACCTTAAACCTACAATTTGTCCTGCCTGTAAGGTATGCTGGGGTAAAGATGGCACAAAATTGTGAGGGTAGCTAACCATTGACAAGTCCAGCTTGAGAGCCATGTCACAAGAGGGAGCTCACCCCTGACACTGCTGGAAGAGTCAGGAACCAGAGGCTGGATAACCCCAGAAACCCAGGATAGAACCAAACAGAGCCAGCAATATATATGAAATGATCCCTAATGATATCCTGCTATAGTCATAGATAGAAGCATAAAATAATTGTCATCAGAGAGCCTTCATTCAATAACTGATTAAATAAATGCAAAGACTCACAGCCAAACATTAGATGGAGTTCAGGAGTAAGGAAGTCAGGGGGGGGGGGGTCACAGAATCAACTAACTTCAGCTCATAGGGTCTCACAGAAACTAAGCCAACAATTAGAAAGCCTACATGGGTCTGACCTAGGCTGTCTGTATGTATGTTATGGTTGTGTACATTGGTTTACTTGTGTGAACAGTGAGTGCAGGGGCTGTCTCTGGCACTTTTGACTGCTTTGGGGACTCTTTTCCTCCTACTGGGATGCCTTGTCCAGCCTTAACAGGAGGGGTGATGGCCAGTATTCCTGCAACTTGATGTCCCATATTTGTTTGGTATCTTTGGAAGGACTGGCCATGTTTCAAGAGAAACAAAGGGAGGTGAATGGATGGCAGTGCTGCAGCTTGGAAGAAAGTAAGGTGTGGAAACTGTATCAAGTATTTAATATATGCAAAAGGACTAACGTTTTTAAGAGGTAAAAGAATAAATAAATAAATTTCTGGCAACCACAGTTTCCCACAATATTCATGTCAGAAAACAGGGTTTAGGAGGGAATCAGCCTTCACAGTAGTTATGTTACTGTTTTGGTATCAGCAAGCAGTAACAAGGTAAGCAAATATTCTGCAAAACCTGTGACCAGTAAGAATTACAATGACTGTCATAAAATGTGGTGACCATATCATTCTTTCAGCAATCAGTTCCCAATAGGCAAAGATGACTCCAGTCAGGAACTATAGTTCAATTTAAGATGAGGAACATTGGTTGATTAATTAGCCCAATTACTAGGCATATTAGAATAGGCATGTCATTTGGAATGGTTCCTTTTAGATGATTACTACTTGAGCATAACTCTCCTGAGCAATACTTTTCCAAAGTCACTTTTCTAAGGGGGTCTGCCTTGTGGAAATTAGTTCATATAATTCTGACATCCAGCCATAGACAGCAACAGAAGATTTGTTTTGAACTCAACCAAATATTTTAAATGATTGATGCTTATTCCTCCATAAATGAAACCTTCATAGAATATGATAAGTACATTTTGTCTAGGATTGACTTATTTATCAGTAACTAAAACATGAAATTAGCCAGTTGCTAAAGTCAGTTTTGTCCCCTAGCTGGTGCTTTAATAAATCATCTCAATCAAGGTCAACAGGCATTAGGGGAAAGTACCACATTTGCTTTTCATATTCTCACATTCTGCATGAACAATTGGTTTTCATTTTGGGCCTGTGATGATCCCCGTGGGACTGTCTGTGAGATCCTATGATTTCTAGTTTCTAGGGGATGGGCCATGTGTTTGCCTTGGCAGACTTTAACAGGAAACTTTCCTTCCCCCTTTTACTTGCTTTCAAAATTTAAAGTTCTGGGAATGTTTTAAGAAATAGACCCCTGACCAAGACAATGTTTCCACTGTAACAGAACATAACAAGTATGGTTCTCGTGAGCATAATCCTTCTCCTTCCCAGTCATATTTTTTAAGAGAAGCAGATTTGATCTGATTGGCCATATTTCCATCAATCCCCCTGCTGCTGTGAGAAATCTGAGTATGCATGAAACTTGTTTCTCTGCTGCTTCAAACCCAAGGGACTCTGAAGATGCCATTTTCTGAAAAGCAATAAGCCCACATGGTGTTAGGAGAAACATGTTTTAGGTAGCTGGCCCTGTGGGTGAGTGGGAGCCATAGTTTAAGGTCTAGAAAGGTTTCGGTGACAATGACTATCATGCTAAGGTCAGATCAGTCTTTCTCCTGGGACAAGAAAGAACATGACCTATGGGCCATAGCAATCTACCTGGGAAGTCAGACAATGTGTAATCTAGTCTGAATCTCCCAAATCCAGTAGTTCAAGACTAGACACATGTATCATTTGACAAGCCTTCTCTGATATAGAAGAGAATGCACCTGAAACTTTTTGTTTTGTGATAGAAGACACAGGCTGATCTCAAACTTGCAAAACCCCTTACCAGCCCAAGTAAGCAACTAAGACTTTTAAAAACCAAAAGACATGAAAAAAAAAACTCATCTCTCTTAAGTACACAGTTTTCCTTGATATCTATATGCTAACAAAATCCAATGATATAGTATTTCTTATGTTTTTATGCTTTATAAAAACAAACAAATGTGTGTCATTGACATCCAGATATAAAAGTAAATATCATAATTTTGGAAGATATTCTTCTTTATTTCAAAAAAAGCAATTTTGTGACATCTATTAAAAAATCCATCAGTCACATCACCACTTGCCTCAATTTCCATGTTTTGTCCCAAAAAAATGAAGACTGAAATTTTATTGCTTGTTTTGCAGGTTTACGGTAAATTAACACAGGAGTATGCTATACTTTGTGGGGTTTTTTTTTACTCAAAAATACCCACTAATTTTGCGTGGTGTATCTGATGGAACGAATTAAGAGAATAAGATTATCTGGTATTTTATCATGATGCTAAGATATTGAAGGGAAATATCTCAATGTCACTCCTGGGTAAAACAAGTGGGAATAGTACTTGTAACAGAATATAGTAACAGAAATATTTGCAAATCAAATTAGAGTTACTGAACATATGTCAAAATGTCACATATAACTACTACTCTCAAATGAAAGCTCTTGTTTATAAATTATTCGTAAAGATATAAATGTTAATATAACACCAGTTTGTGTAAAACTTTCTATAAATATTTTTCAAGCAGATTAATTTCCATTTTAGTGACATATATTTCATATTATCCATTTAAAGGTTTTATAATGTGGCCTGCAGATTTCAGCAGCTATTTCAGACACTAGGTCACTGTCCAGAGTAAGATCACTTTTCCACAATTAAGCAGCAATCTTATTCTACACAGATTACTTTCCAGAATTGAAGAGTTTCACAGAAACTTATCAACATAAAAGTACAGTCCAGGGATTTTCTAAATGTTTTGTTTATTTGAGTGGGTCTCAAAGATCAAACCCAGGATATCAGGCGTATTATCAGACACCTTAACCTGCTGAGCCATTTCTTTGGCCCTGCCACCTTTCTAAATCATATGCCAATTATGGGTTTATCTCAAGGAAAGAGTACCATCCCCTAATCAACACGAAACCCCTCTGAACAGCCTAGCAGCACCTCAGTCATATATGCCTAATATCCTCAGTCATGTATGTCTCTGTATGGGCTGAGTTCTAGTCTTCAATGTACAAGGAAAAGGAAAGGAACAAAGCCCCTGGTGTGTGGAAGGAACACGACACCAAAATAACTCATTAAAGGGTTTCCAGCATTGTTGCTCATTTTGGGGTACATGGGAAGAATGGACTGAAGTCTGTATGTTTACAGAACTAATCTTACCAATATCGTCATCCTGCCACTTACTGTCATTTCCTTCTTTTCTGAGTCTAGACATTACATCCAGTCACACTAAGAACAAGTACATTGCCATGGGACTAATTTAAAGCTCAGAAAATATTTCTTCCTATCTGATAGCTAGAAATCTTCAATTTATTTTTAATTTAATAAATGATGTCATTTTATGACTTATCTCAATACATAGATATATATGTATGCAATCATATGAATAAGTACCTTTCTTTACATCATTTCCTCATCTGGACAGAAACATTATCATTTTCATATAGAAGACATATTTACAACGTCAATATGAAATCACAGTCCCTGTAAAAGTGAAAGGGATGGCTGTGTATAAAGAATGGTACCATAGTTCAGTGTACACAAAACATTGCAAAAGTCATCTCAATCTCTATAGCTCAGTCTGGAAGACAGTTTTACCTCCATTTCTGATAACAAGTTAAAAAAAAAAAAGGCCTTATCCAAGGTAACAAAGCAGTCAGAAACAGGGGTAGAATTTCAATCTAGATCTCCCTCTCTCTCTCCTCTCTCCCCTTCTCCTCTTTCCCCTCTCCCCTCTCTCCCTTCTCCCCTCTCTCCTCTCCCCTCTCCTCTCCTCTTTTTCCCCTCTCCTCTCCCCTGCCTCCCCTCCCCTCTCCTATTCTCTCTCCTCTCCCCTCTCTCCCTTCTCTCCCCTCTCTCCTCTCCCCGCCCCTCTCTCTTATTGCCTAACAGTTTCAGACAAACAATACTGTCTCCTAAATCAAATGCTTGATGACTACCAAACCCAAATATGGACCTCAAAATCAGTGCATCCCACAGTTGGACTCCAACTTTATCCTGCTTCCCAAGTAAACACAGATGGGGGATCCTAATGAGTCCATAACGGCTAACATACAAGAGGAGATCTTGTCCCAGCCACAATCCTTTTGAAATTCAGAGAACTGGCTTTTACTACTTGGATCACTACTCCGTGAACCAACATCAGAATGCAGGCTCCCATTCCAGGACTTCTGGGACACACAATTTCTGGGACCACAGAGTGACAAAATGTGCTTGGAAAGGATTCTAAACGTTTCCCATTTGAAAGTACAGAAAATAGGCAACACGGTAACTGAAGAGTATTTCATTAACTTACCCCTGCCAAATGTTCAATCTGGGTTTTACTGTGGTTCCCAAGGCAGTCCAGTGCTGGTGATAGCCAGAATACACCTGTAAATACTCAAGTTTTGGTACAATTATAGGACTTACTGACCATCTGTTATTTAAGCAAAAACTGCCTAATTACATCTTTAACTGAGTATTTACAGATGTGTTCAATACATACAAAAGAAAAACTACTAAAAGCCATGACCATGAGCCTCATTGTAACATTGTTGAATCCTTCCACATCAACTAAGAAGAGACCTGCCAGTCAGAACATTCACCTCCACGTCAGTCATTTTTCTAAGGCTTGGAGGAATGAAATTAGAGGGAAACAATAAAGTCATACTCTCCTCTTCCAAAGACCAGAACTAGTTTCCTAAGACATTTATCCTCAGTGACGATAGAGATTACTGCCAAGAAGTAGCTCCACAGCAACAACTGGGGAGAGTGAAGTGGTAGGTGGCTTGCAAGTTGCCTTAAGGCAGTCAGTAGCTGGGAATAGAGACAGAGAAGTTAGGTGGCTGGCCCCACTTGTCTTCAAACTTGTCATGAAACAACAGTGGTCCAATAAATGTAACATTAGGTAAGATATTACACAATATACCAACTGGAATTAACAATCCTGAATTGTACTGATTGAAATGTGACCACTGTTCTCAATTAACACTTCTACCCACAGAACTGCCTGGTAATATGTGGTTGTTTTTGTTTTGCATGTTTTTTTTCAATGATAGGAAATAGCAAATTTATGTTTCAACAGTCTCTTCTCCTCTTGTATCATCACCAAGGGAATTGGGGAAGATCATTACTTCTCTTTGTCACTCAATACCATGAGAAAACTCTCTTGTTTTCAGCAGCCAGAACTGGGATAATAGAGGGAAGGAAAGAAGTGGCTTTTCTTGAGGCCACACAGAAAGTTAGGAGCTTCTGAGGCAATGGCCAGGGAACTACCTGCTCGACAATTAGATGTGTATTATGAAATTCACATAGATGATCTTTTTAAGTAAATGGTATTTAATATGACACTTCCTTGACAGAGCTGGGACATGCCACTGACAGCCCTCAACCCCTTCCTAAATATGTCCTGAGGATACTGGACTTTATTTCTGATTCACATGTGGAATATGGAATTTCCTTAACCTCTTATCTCAAAAATATCTTAATGTTAATGGCACTGGAATTATCAAAAAGTTAATGATGCCTGGAGATAGCAAAATACAGCAGACAACACTGTAACAATCAAAAATAACCTTCCCTAGGGGTAAATATAAAACTCCTCTGGGAACATATCAGAAGGAAGAAGGTTACCATAACACTGAGTTAAAATCTGAATTACATTATTTAGAGTTATACAAGCATGGACAAATAAATAACATAAAATAAAATAGCACGTTATGAGGAAGATTCCTCCTATATTTCAAGCTTTTTTCCCACTCTGAAATCCATTACTTAATATGGACACTTTTAGCCACAAAGTTTCTAGAGTTTATTCAATATCTTTTATGTGCTTTACAAGGTCATTAGAGAATTTCTTTGCTCTTTCCCTTACAGATCGGAAGGTGGGCAGTGATATATGAGCTTTCACGTTTTATTTATTCACCAAACTGTTCCAGATGTGATCCCATCATTTACCCACTGACACATCAAACCTGCTGGCTGCCCTGCACACTGACCTCCTCCTCACGTTTGCTTTCATGCTCTTAAAGTTATAGCAGGGCTTACTTGGATGGGAAGACAAGAGAATTCCTATTTGGGGAGAAGTGGTAGTGGGAGGGAGATGATCAAACTTCAGTAATAAAAAAAATTTAATTACTTAACTGCAATTTGGAAATGATATCCAGGTGGAAAACTGACCCAGTACTGTTCCCTCCAAACCACTACTTCCCACTTGCCCTCCAAACAGGGCAGCTTGTCCCAGATTTGGAATGTGCAGGATCTGAATAAATGGGATTGAGCAGGTACTAAATCATTCCCCCCTTTCCTAGTGATTTGTCACCATAATAAGCATTCTAAGGGTGATAGACCTTTTATTACTACACACTGCTAAGCAGGAAGGAGGCCGCAATGTATTTCTGGCACTCTTTGAGGAAAATAATTACCCCGTGCAGACTTTTTTTTTAATATATCGATTTAACAGAAAGAGATATATTTAAACCTAAGTGCTTATTTAGTACAAAATATCAAACATTGTTGTATTTGTATTGGACAGAATAATGACAACTCATTGTATGACACTGCAGCCTTCAATGTGTAATCTACTGATTTCTAAATACTTCCCAAAGAATGGAAAGGGCAAAGAAAAGGAGAGGCACATTCCTCTGTGATACTAGATGTACACGTACCACGCTATGCATTCACTTATACTGTATGTAAAGACTGATACTACAATCTAATATTCAGAAGTGTTGTTATCATTGTCCCATTGCATCCCTATAACAACCTTTTGATACAGTTTGTCCCATTTTCAGAACAGAAGTCAGAGTCTCAGGGAAACCAACTTGGGAATACAATTGTATTTGAAAAGCTGGCACTATTACTATAGTTGCCAAATTTAGCAAAAAAAAATAGTTTAGGATAATACATACTTTGAACATACACATATCATTTGTTATGCATTTGAGATTTAAATATAACTGAGCCTCTTGTATTTCTTCTGGCTACTGTAAGTATAGGAACATTCCAAAGTGAGAACATTCATTGATGTCTTGCCATTCTACAAAATAATGAGTTGATTATAAAAATATTAACAACTTTCCATAGTTTCACAGTGACTTTAGATAACTTCTATGGGTTCTTCATTAAATCTTATTTAATATACCTCTTGCATTCCCAGCTGCCACTTGGGATCAGAGAGGGAAGAACTGGCCAATATGTGGTGCTGTGACAGAAGAGCAGCATGCACAGGCTGCCTTAGTTGAGTGATATCCTTCTCAGGCTAAACAAGCCAGCTCAGTCAGTCAACAGGGTCTCAAGCAAGGGAGTGAGGATTGAAAAAGAAAAAGAGTTATCCAAAAGTATAAGATGATTCCAGCCCGTACTGAGTCTGAAGCAGCTTTATGTCCCTCCAGCCTGCTTTTATATCATTCTAGGTACATCCAAAACACATGGTCAGTTGTTAGATCAAAGACAAAGTCATCAAGCGAAGTAGTAAACAAGGAGATCACACAAGAAAGTAATTAAACTGAGTAATAAGCAAAAGGATCACATGAGGAAATAATTCAGCAAAATAGTAAACAAAGCCCCCTGGTCACTGTTAGCCTTGTCTAAGCCTACTTTCTTGTCCCAGCCCAGTGACGAATGGCAAAGTCCTGGAAGCAGCACAGAGAATGAAGTGACCCAAATACCACTTTTACATGATATCCTCCACCTTTCTCATAAAATTTATTATTTTAACCCAACAACTGCAGTACATAAAAAGATAGTCATCCTAAAGTGAGCATAAAAATATGTTCAGTTTTATTCATAGATATAGAAACATACAGAAAATAAATGTAACTTATCAGATAAGCTAAACATGAAGCTGTATTATAACTGATTTTGGTATAGGGACAGGAGAAATGACTCTTTTATGTTAGTGATAATATAAACAATCATCCTCTTTATAAAAGTTAATTTGACACTGTGGTAATTTAAATTTTACATGTTTGGCTCAAAATATCTTCTATACAATGCCATAAGCAAAAACAACTAGGGGCCTTAATTGGATGGGACAATTTGATTGGGCTAAAGGATACCCAAATACTGTTACAAAATTATCTCAAGATCTCTACTGTACCTATGAGGGTCTTTTTGAATAGATTAGAATTTAAAGCAATAGACCTAGTCACAAGATTATCTTTACTGGTGTGGGTGGGCATTATGGAAACCAGGAGAGCTGAGATAAAACAAAAAGGCAAAAGGGCTGGGGTTTACTATTTCTGCTTTAGTAGTGATATCCATATTGCTCTATCCTCTGTTTCTTTGGCCTTTATACTGGAATAACCTTACTATTTTCTAATTCTCAATAGGATGTGATGAGTTAGGCATAGTGGTGCACATCTGTAATCTTCCCCAGTCTCCAGGAGGTAGGAGAAAGAGGTAATTACAAGGTAATTTTGTACAAAGTTTGAAATCGCTGCTATAATAATAGTAGTAATAGTAATAATAATAATAATAATAATAATAATAATAATAACAGGACTAGAGAGATGGATGAGCAGATAAAGCACTTACACAAAAGCATGATGAATTGAGTAGAGATCCCCAGAACCCATAAAAAGCAAGGCGTAGTAAACAAATTTGTCACACCAGTTCCTCTGGCATGCAAGAGATAGAGGCTCCAGAATTCTGACATGGATGCAGACAGCTAATTGGGAATCCACAGAAGGTGAAAATAAAGGAATTCTGCCTCAAACAAGGTAGAAAGTGATGACTAAACCCAAATGCCATCCTATGTTCTCCATATAATAGCCATGGCATACATGTATCCACATTCATAATAGGAAGCTTATGGTTCTAAGACATTGTGGAATGAATCCAGCTATTATATGCATTGACCAGAGCCAGACTTCTTCAGCCATTGTAGAACAGAGACAGATGTCCCAAGCTGCACAATGAAACAAAAGAGTGAAAGGACCTTCAGACTCACATTCATACCATAGTCGAAATTGACCAGTCAAATTTTGGACAAATACCTTAACTCTTCCAGATTTTAGTTTCCTAGGCTATAGCTTGGGAAGGATAATCCTTTTATATATGTCATGTAATAATTACTATGCTAAAACTATAACTATATTGACATCAAGTATATTGACAACAGTAAAAGTGCAGTATGTGTGCTTGGTGATATACTAGTGAGGCTACAAATGTACTAGAGAGGACAAGAAAATCATGTTTTGGTTTTGTATAAGCTGGACTAATGATCTTAGAAAAATTATTCCATTTTATGCAGGACTTCCTATGTGGGGAGAGACCAGAAGCACAGTGCTCATTTAGCTGCTACTCCACTGAAAACTTAGACAAAATGTGGCACAAGAAAAAAATAGACATTTCAACAATGAACTACTATGACCTCAGACAGAAAAATCCAGCTAATATGTTGGATGCAAAAGACATTATTTTAAAGCAGTTGATAGTTCAGGTGTGAAGGGCTCTTGAGATAGCATGAAAGGATCCAAAGATCCAAACATGATCTGTGCTTCAAGGTCAAGATTGGACTTTGACTGCTTTATGTCAGCTATCTCCCCACTTCCATTCTCATCTTACTACAGAGAGGGCTTCTTTGGATGATCATCTTGATTGTCTTTTTTTCTTGTACTATAGCAGTCATATAATTTGTATATGGCAAACTCCCTGACTCCAAATAAACTCTTAGTCAGTGGTGACACAATGGCCAAAGAGCAACCTGAATCATATATTTTTATCCAATAATAAAACACATGTTTGACAACTGAAACTCTTGGGCATAGGCTAAATGATTCTCTAGAGGAACATTATAGAACTTGGGGAAATGGTATACATATCTAGTTCAACATAGGGAAAAAATCACAAAGCCCTCTGTAATGCCAACCAGTCTCAAACCTTTAAGAGAGGACCATTGTCACCCTGACTTCCATATAGAGACTATTACAACACTAAGGCACAAGGTAATGGTGGCCACAGCTTGGCAGCAACTTTAAGAACCAACAGGCAGAAAGACACATGAGACCCAGGATAATAAATGGCAACATAGGTATTAAGCCAACTATCTTTGCTGTTGAAACTGAAGTAGCTCTGAGCATGGAGTTTTGGGGTTTTTTTCCTGCCTCATTTTGCCACAAATTATTTCTCCTACATGTCGTCAATGGTCCTATGTATCACTACAGAAACATCATTTCTTTTATTAGAAGTTCTCTCTTTCTCTCTCTCTCTCTCTCTCTCTCTCTCTCTCTCTCTCTCTCTTTCTCTCTCTCTCTCTCTCTCTCTCTCTGCCACTCACACACACACACACGATATATCCATTTTTTGAAATTTGAAATGCTTAAAATTTGAACAACATATAATCCAAGGATTGCATGTAAGGAAGAGTAGATTTGCATAACACTCTAGTTATAAAAGTCACACTTTGAAGTCATGACTAATTATTCCAAGTATACTAGCTAACAGTTTGTGGCCTCTAGTACATTACTTTACGCCTCAGAGTCCTGACTAAAATAATGTTTCATAGCTTATGAAATCATAACTCCATGGCTTGTTAAATAATCTGCTTAATATTGTGAATGACCAGGAGACATCTGACCTCAACCTAGAGCCATCTAGAAGTCAGGACCTCTAGCCTAATCACAAACTGAACAATATGTGACCTCATGATTCAGATACTGGAAGAGAGTTTACTGAGCAAATAGAACACTCACTACTATCCCTTAGGTTCCAATAGTCCAAACAGGATGTGATCTTCAGGATCAAGACTTGACTCTATAATCAACTAATACTTTGACCTCGAGTGAGTGCCTTTTGTCTTCTCTGAAACTTTGGGATGTGAAGCAGTAAATTAGATGATTTCCAAAGGCCTCCCTGTTTGAAAACACTGATTTCAAGAAAAACATACTGCAGAAGAACTGTGCTGTACAGGGATTTGAAAACCTCTCACTTGCTAATTCCTGGGGGGTAGAGAGGCAAGGCAATATAATCCTTGTTTTCATAACCTAGAGCTGTGTCTAGGGCCAGGCCAGAGCAGCAGATGGACGGACCCAACTCCTAGATGTTTGTAATTGATCGGGACACACTATAATGAAGTAATTTTCTTGTCTTCATTCCCCATGTCAGCAGGGGCCTGTCTGCCACGCAGGAAGGGTGACAGAGTAATCTGAGCTGCAGCTGAAAACCTGCTTTTTCTCCACAGTTATTTAGCCTGCCACGAGCTGTGGCAGGGGTGGGAAAGAGTCCAGACAAGCAGGGAGATTTGGCTGCTCTCAAAATATCATATAGGAACTTTAAAAATTGAACTGATTTATGCTCTGTAATGTTTTCAATAATGTGTAAATTAAGTTAGAACTTGAATCTGAGTTTAAGGAGAAATTCTATGTTACCAGCCATGAAAGAACCACAGGGAAAAATACTGATTGTATGATAACATTCCTTCTGCTTTACCAAGAACTTCATTTTGCATAAATAATGGATTCTGAAGTAGGATATGTAACATGCATTACTATTTAGCATCCAAGAATCTCAGAATTACCTGAAGGTCTAAGAATTCCTCTGGGACTTACGAATCTCAATTCACTTGCCTCCAAGAATTGCAAATGCAAGGCATTGTCATGAGAACCTGGCACAAAATTTAACCTTCCAATTTGAGCCATGAGCATTATGGACCCACATTCTTCCTCTAACCAGATTCTGGATTGGGGGGAAACCCACTGGGAAACTATGGAGAAGTTGGTGCGTCACAACTCATGGACACTGCTAAAGGCCAAGTTGTAGGACTCAAAGTAGCTGGGGCTGTGGATTGCCTTCCACGTGTTCATTCTCTGAGCCAGAATCTCATTTTTCCCTTAAATTTTTATTGTTTTGCACTGTTTTTAACCTCAAAGATTTTTACACTGGCTAGATTTGCAGTGAACATAAGAAAATACCACTAAAGGAAAACCAGTTGCAGATGGTATTAAAAAAAAAAAGCAGAAAACATAACTTAGATCTATCTCCATGGTGCAGACCATTTATAGGCATGTACTAGCATTTGTAACTATCTAGACAACTCTCCTGAAGACAAGAGACCCTGAGTGTGTCAGTAAAATCAACCTATTTTGTATGAGTCTGATTAAAAATAAAAATAGCGAATAGATTTGGGGATGCTGTGCTTGTCTTCTTAGTCCTATTAGAACCATCAAGTGGTGTTTGCCCAGCTTATGGACAGGCAAGAGTAATTTCATATTGCATTGCTAAAAACCTTTATTAGAAATTAACATTATAGCTAGTCATAAAAAGTACAGAAATATAGTGAGTAGATTTGAGAGAACATGTTATTATATGCTATGAATATGTTACACAGAAGTTTTGAAATGATGCTCACAGCTATAATGAAACCAAATTATAGTGATGGAAAGTTATACTGGACAGAGCATTGGCCAATTGGCCAGTGTTTCACACTGGTGGAGTAGACAGAGAAATAAGGCAATTGAAATGGGAAAGAGACAACTGGAGCTTGACCTCTGTACATGTTAGGAGTAGTTCCACCTTGTCTGAAACAAATAGAAGGTTAATAACTTTTAGATCACTGGAAGAATGAGAGCTCAATTCATTACATCAAACATACCAGTAAGGCAAGTCTGGTAAAGAGACGGTTGAAGAGGAAGATCTAGCCAAGGGAGTCTGCCAAAGCCTAGACCCACAACAACATTCTAGAGCAGATATAGACCTTCTGAATCCAAAGCTAGACTTCATGGATACTGGTTTGTTTTTATGCCAAAAATTATAGTCAATCAATCTGATGCAGGAGTTTGTTGCAGTCAAAATGAGCCAGGATCAAAAAGACAAATGTCACATTTTCTCTTAAAATGTGGAAATAAAATGGGAACTGTGGAGGAGAAATGGATCTCAAGAGAGGCTAAAAAAGGAGGATATGCATGGAAAAGAAATGTATTGAATGCCCTCTCTAACATGCAGAGCCTATATATACAGTACATTTAATAATCTAGATGACATGAAAGGAAAAGTATTTCAGCAGGAATGGGGAAGGAGGAGAAAGCACAATGATATATGGCTTTTGTATATTTAGTAAAAATAATTGTTAATAACAATGGTGAAGAAAATTAGTGTCTGTGCAAACCTGGCATAAATATATAATTTGCATTGTCAAAAATTTATCAATTAATTTGGTTTTGATTCAAAAAAAAAAAAACCTGAGGGAGTTGAGATAGGTGTTATTTTCATGCTGATAGATAATGATACTTCTTGCCTTGGGTATACCTGACAGGCAAAGATAGGAGAGACTAGCTTAGTCTATATTACTTGGGCTTTCCCACCAACCTTTTACCCTGTTAGGGACTGAATAGTTTAAAAGCCAAATTTCTACTAGTGAATAGCACATCTCAGTAGGACCACCATCCTGGACTGCTTAGGACAACGGCTGCTTCATTTTCCACTAAGTCTGTAATTTGAAAACTGGATTATGACAAGAAGTATCTGGAGTCTGATAAAAGCTAATTACAGTTAAGGAATATGAAAATGGGGAGTTCAGGAGAAGATTGGCTTCAACTATTGCCTAGGCAGAATAATCAAGAAATTAGCAGAAAGTGATGGCAAGCATAAAAAGGCACTAGAGGATAATTGAAGTATTAAAATTAAAAATATGCTGGCAAGTGGTCTTTCTCTAGAGAATTCAGGACATTGTCTTTGCTATCAGGACATAATACAGCTGAAGAGCTTTTCAACAAGGCAATGAGGACTCAGTAGAATGGATGTCTCCCAAGTAGGGCTAAATAATCGTGGCTGGTGCACATGCATGGAGTATGGAGACCCCTGACTAGGCACTACACTTTCAGGATTGCTTTGATAAAATAAAGTAAATACAGAGATGTGTAATCAGAGAAAAGGATCTCAACTCACAGCATGGGCAAGCCTTGAGGTGGCCAGGCTTTTAGCTGGTGCAGTAATGGCTTTTGACAGACAGTTTTTCAGTTATTTTATAGAATATTGTGAAGAAAAGGAATGCAGTCTCTAGATTCCCAAAGGAATAGTAAAATATATATTTAAAGCATTACAACTCAGTATTGTTGAGCTTCTTTTGTGTGCTATAAAACAGAAGATAGTGTTCATATATACTCTCGCAAAATCCTTAAGACCGTCTATGAAGTAAGATCAGCTATGAAAAACATAAGCCAATAACTTTTTTCTCACAATTGGCATGCTGAAGGTTCAGAAAGACAACATGATTTCCCCAAGTTCATGTGAGGAGAAACTGAATCTTCACTTCAGATCTTTTCTATACTATGTCTAACCATCTTAGCACTACATAATCCAGGCTTTAATTGGATAGAAGAAACAATCAATATTTAGAGAGATGCAACAATGAAATCCATTCTTCTTGAGGCTGCAGTTTCTCTATAATTTAAGGCATCCAGCTAGAATGTGGGCAGAAAATTTCAGATATTTAGACCATATGTAATAAAAAAATTATCTACCAACACTGAACTGTTTGTACCTGCCACTTCAAAGACATTCATGAAGTAGGTGGGGTACATGTTATAAAGATATCCACCACTGATCCCTAGTAAGCAGAAAGAAAAGAGATCAATGGCTCGCCAATCATTCTAAAGCCTCTCTTTAGCCTCCTAATCCAAAGGCTCTTTACCATCCACTTCACAATATGCCCTAATTTGATAGCAATCTTCTCTTTTCTTGCCTTCTAAGGTGAGATACAGGAGGAGGGTATAGGGGACTTTTGGGATAGCATTTGAAATGTAAATGAAGAAAATATCTAATTAAAAATGTGGGAAACGAGATTTGATGATTGCAATAAAATTGAGAAAGAGGTCTTCGAGAAATACAGAGGGTGGCACAATAAAGAGATCTGACTTACCGGAACAAACGTTGAAATGCGGGCAAGTCTGCTCTTCAGTCTTTTGGTTTAAGCAGTTCTGGTCATTCTAAAAGAAATAAAATGGTATAAGTTCAAAATTAAAAATAAAATATGTATGTAAACACACACAAAGCAGTGACATACGAACTAGCTAACCTGGTTATACAGCTTAGAGTTGAGGATAGTTATAGAAAACAAGAGAGAAACACGAGGTGATTCACCATGAAGTGCTAGTCAACATGTTTAAATAACTGAACATTTTAGAGGGCATAGTATTTCCCTCAAGCTATTCTCCAATACTTCCATCTCCAGCTTCATTATAGAATCCTTAAGAAGAATATGTGTCATGCTTATCTACTGCCTGATTACCTTCTTGTCATCCTCTGACAGAAATGGGCTCCCATATCTCATATGCTCTCTGGATAATCTTGAACTACAAAGACACTTTCTGACTGAGTATTAATATAAATTCCAACACAATTTCACTCATGACAGAACTAGATACTCTAACACAACTATTCTTACAGTAGTATGTGGAGAGAACTATGAATGTTTTTATATCATCACATACCATCTACTTTTCCAGAAAAATTCCATGCAGTTTAAATGTAATATTTTAACACAAATAGAAGAAAATCAAAACTGTCTAAACAAAAGAGAAAATATAGGTGCCAGTATGACTAAGGAGTTAAGAGGAGGACAGAAGATTCTATGAGAAGACCTGAGTCAGACATTCTGAACTATGATACCTACAGAAGTCAGGCAGGTTACACAAATGGGTGAATCAGGCTAAGTTTAAGGCTAGTGGAAGATGGAAACCTCATGAAACTACGGAGCTTTTCTAGTCTCAAAAGCTACAAGAGAATTTTAAAACACAACACTAGTTGACCACAACTCATCTGTAGGTGATGTTTTGCCTTCAATTTATGACTATTGACTCAAATAAAAAGAAACCTAAAAGTAAACATGATTTCACTCTGTAGTTCCTGAAAGACTAAGCAAGGACAGACAAGTAACAGACTAGAGACACTTCATCATCTTACAGATGCAAGTAGACTATTCTATCAAGAGAAATGACCTGTTTCTTATTTCAGTATTCTAACAAAAATTTCTACTTAGATCTTTGCTTCAGGGGACTAACACAAAATAATGGATGGATAGTATACTTAGAGGGAATGTTACTTAAGAAATGTACTGATATCCTACATATGGTGTCTATTATGGAGACACTCAGGAAAATCCAAATGTATAATGTTAAACTATAGTTCTGGGAAAGCATTTCCACTGAGAGCAGAATGATACAGACCAGGTCTGTAGCTCCCTAGTGCTCTGGTATGAAGTAGAGAAAAAAGCTTTGAAAATGTAGAATGGCCTGAAATTGACACTCTTTAATATCAACGGCTTCCTCTGGGTTTTAACAGGAACTGTGATGGAGATAACTCAGACCACAGCTCCCAAAAGTAGACTAGAAATAATGGGGAGGTGCTTTCCAATGTTGACACAGAGGATCTATAACCAACTCAGCATGGAAGTAGCTACAGTATCACCTGCAGGCTGGCCTATGCTTTTCTCAAGAGGCAACTTCACTCATACATTTGGGATGTATTCTTTCTCCACTCAGGCTTTATCTATAGTACATCTGTTCATACCAACAATACACCAGAGGCTGTGATAATATCCATCCCCACTGCTTTAAATACCAACTCTATCCTCGTGGCTTCCAAATTGATATTCTAGTCTAGACATTACCACTAAACTACAGACTTGCATAAACTGTTCTCTTTCTATCCCCCTTTGGATGTCTCACAAGTATCTTAAATCTTTCATAGGCAAAAGTAGGCTCTAGAGTTTTAAGTGTTCCACTTCTGTTCCTCTCCCACTCTTATCCACCTCAGTAATTGGCCAGAAACCTAAGAGTCATCATCATTCTTGTTCCTTCTTGACATCACACCAGAGATCACAGAGATAAGAGCCTGGGCCCTGATGTTTACTATCTGGACTTAAATCACACAGCTCCTTTTAACAATTCATGTAACATCATTCAACTCATCGCAAATCTTTAAGACTCCCATTGGAAAAAAAAAGAAGAGTGATAACTATTTTATAGATAACCATGAATTAAATAAAATAGAGACAAATAAGATCTTAGAGTATTGAACTAAAATACCTATTTAACAAATCTTACATTATTGCCTCTCTTCCTACTTTGTATTATTCCTAATGATAAATGTATTATTCTATAAAATGTTGATAATAGAATTTACATTATAATGATGTTTGGTTAATTAAATTATATAATATACATATACTACATATAGTGTCGGATCTTTGATAAATAGTAATTTTAGCAGAATTAGTAGTTTGTCAAGGCATCAAAGATAATTATTAACTTGTTATTCCTCAAAAATATTTTGAGGAGTTGCTAAATTTTTGATAGATGATCAAATCTGTGATCCCCTTATCCCAGCTTGTATGGGAGTTTTTCTTTTCTAGTGTGGATATGGAAAGACAACAAGTTTAATAGGGGAATTGAATGGTGTGGTAGTTAGTGAAGAGTATAGTGGTAAAGAATAACGCTGAAAAGTAAAATTAGAGTAGAAAGAGGAAATATTACAGTTTAAATCAGAATGTCTAAGGAAGTCTCTGAGTAAAACCACAACAGTTAGAGGATGAAATCAAGTATGTGCCCTGGCATGGGTCTATAAGGAACAACAGAGTGCACTGTGATTGAAATAGAAGGAGTAAGGAAGAGAGTGATGACAGATGAAGTCATGTAGGTAACAAATGGCAAGAGCAGGGAGAGCTTTGTCAGCCCTTATAAGGATTGTGACTTTTACTTTGAGAGGACAAACCAGTGGAAAATTTTGGCGATAGCAAACAAACAAACAAAAAAGATGTTATTGTATTATTTACTCTGTTGTACTGAGACCAGACAACAAAGAGCTGAAGTGAGAGTAGATGCAGAGAGACTAATCAAAAAATCTATTTCAATAAAACCACAGATGATGGTAGATTAGATCAACAAAGAATCAAGAGAGGTTAACCAATATTTGAATTGTGGATATACTTTAAAGGTAGAACTTTGCTGGCTAGAAAGCATTGTTAACATCTAAGAGTTAAGTATAATTTCCAGTATTAGAACCAGGACATTATGATTCAAGTACCAGCTGTCGAATTTGAATCCAAGTAGAAAATTATATTCACAGCAGCTGAAGCTATAGCTTTTTAAAAATGAAAAAAATTTGAGGTGTAAATCTAGTAAAACATCCTGAATGTGGATGCTGGAAAATCACAAAACATTTATTAAAAAAATGGAAGGACCAACTGCATTTATGTATTGAGATGCTATGTGGTAACCATGCCAAATCTCTCAAAATTGTTCTACAAATTTCATGAAATGTCATTCAAAATTCTAGCACAATGTATTTTTTAAATATGGACAATGTGATGCTAAATATAAAAGAAAAATTTAGAGTAAGCAAAACAATTTTGACATAATAAAGTCAGAAGACTTAGGCTATCCAATTTTACAACAAATTATATACATTAATATAATATACAGTGTGCGGCATTCATGTAATGATGAATATAGATCATTGAGGGAGTGTTCAATTTACTCTAAAATTGCAAGGTTGGTTCATTATTCTATAACAAATGGATATAGTCTACAACATTAACAGCATTAAATATCACAATCAAATCAATAGGTATCAAAGAATTGAGAAAAGCCAAAATGTATTTCTGATTACTAATTTATTACTAGTCAATTAACACTTGGCAAACAAAAACAACTCTTTTCAACAAATGGTGCTGAAATCGTTGGGCTGTAACAGCAAAGCAAACGATCCTAAACACCCTAACTTATATTTCATAAAACATTAATTCAATCTAGTATATCAAAATAAAACCATATCACTTTGAGTCTTTTGAAAGAAACATTGAAAAAAATATTTCATAAGCTCAAGTTAGGCAAGGAGAGTTAGGCATGATCAATAGACTGGTGATAAAAGGTAATAGATGGGATTTCATCAAAAACAATTCTTTGATATTCAAAATGATCATAAAACATGAAAGAAAATCTTAAGACTGTGGAAAATGCATTTCTAATAATACATCTGATGAAGACATCTTATGTAGAACAAACAAAGGAATCCAATTAGAACCTGAGTGAAAGGGCACGTATTTGAATACCAGCACTGGGGAAGTTCACCTAATAGGATCCTCAGTTCAAGTTCAGCTTGGACTAAAATAGGGATAATGTCTCAAAATACACACACACACACACACACACACACACACACACACACATACCACCACCACCACCTCCACCACCACCACCACCACCACCACTAACACGAGGATTGGGGTCAGATAAAGAGTAACAAAGAAGAAAAAGTCCTAAAAACAGCCTTTACAATAGCTGGTAGATGTGCATATGGGAAGAAATTCATCATCATTAACTATTAGGAATATCGAATTTAACCCAATGAATTTTCATAAAATGTCAGTCAGAAGTTCTGAAATTATAAAAACAAAACAACCAAAAATAAGATAGATTCTTCTGTATTTCTAATGGAAATTTAAGATGCCACAGTTAGCCCGGCGTGGTGGCGCACGCCTTTAATCTCAGCACTCAGGAGGCAGAGGCAAGGTGCATGGTTTTATATCTGAGTTTTTTGATTCAATCTGTCTGTTTTTTTTTTTTTTTTTGGTGTTGTTGTTGTTGTTGTTTTCCAATATCATTCAGTTTTTACTACTCTTTCTCTGTAGTAGAGCTTGAATTCAGGGATGGTAATACATACAGAAGTCTTTTTATTGTACAGGATTGTTTTAGCTCTCCTGGGTGGTGGTGGTAGTGGTTTTGTTTGTTTGATTGGTTGGTTGGTTGGTTGGTTGGTTGGTTGGTTGGTTGGTTTTCTTTTTCCATTTTTTATTAGGTATTTAGTTCATTTACATTTCCAATGCTATACCAAAAGTCCCCCATACCCACCCACCCCCAATCCCCTACCCACCCACTCCCCCTTTTTGGCCCTGGCGTTCCCCTGTACTGGGGCATATAAAGTCTGCGTGTCCAATGGGCCTCTCTTTCCAGTGATGGCCGACTAGGCCATCTTTTGATACATATGCAGCTAGAGTCAAGAGCTCCGGGGTACTGGTTGTTCATAATGTTGTTCCGCCTATAGGGTTGCAGATCCCCTCAGCTCCTTGGTCACTTTCTCTAGCTCCTCCATTGGGAGCCCTGTGATCCATCCATTAGCTGACTGTGAGCATCCACTTCTGTGTTTGCTAGGCCCCGGCATAGTCTCACAAGAGACAGCTACATCTGGGTCCTTTCGATAAAATCTTGCTAGTGTATGCAATGGTGTCAGCATTTGGATGCTGATTATGGGGTGGATCCCTGGATATGGAAGTCTCTACATGGACCATCCTTTCATCTCAGCTCCAAACTTTGTCTCTGTAACTCCTTCCAAGGGTGTTTTGTTCCCACTTCTAAGGAGGGGCATAGTGTCCACACTTCAGTCTTCATTCTTCTTGAGTTTCATGTGTTTAGCAAATTGTATCTTATATCTTGGGTATCCTAGGTTTGGGGCTAATATCCACTTATCAGTGAGTACATATTGTGTGAGTTCCTTTGTGAATGTGTTACCTCACTCAGGATGATGCCCTCCAGGTCCATCCATTTGGCTAGGAATTTCATAAATTCATTCTTTTTAATAGCTGAGTAGTACTCCATTGTGTAGATATACCACATTTTCTGTATCCATTCCTCTGTTGAGGGACATCTGGGTTCTTTCCAGCTTCTGGCTATTATAAATAAGGCTGCTATGAACATAGTGGAGCATGTGTCCTTCTTACCAGTTGGGGCATCTTCTGGATATATGCCCAGGAGAGGTATTGCTGGATCCTCCGGTAGTACTATGTCCAATTTCCTGAGGAACCGCCAGACTGATTTCCAGAGTGGTTGCACAAGCCTGCAATCCCACCAACAATGGAGGAGTGTTCCTCTTTCTCCACATCCACGCCAGCATCTGCTGTCACCTGAATTTTTGATCTTAGCCATTCTGACTGGTGTGAGGTGGAATCTCAGGGTTGTTTTGATTTGCATTTCCCTAATGATTAAGGATGTTGAACATTTTTTCAGGTGCTTCTCTGCCATTCGGTATTCCTCAGGTGAGAATTCTTTGTTCAGTTCTGAGCCCCATTTTTTAATGGGGTTATTTGATTTTCTGAAGTCCTTTTAATTTTTTTTTCATATGAAGTCGCAAATTGCTCTGTCAAGGTCTGTAAAGGACTCTGCTGAAATTTTGATGGGAATGGCATTGGACCTGCAGATTGCGTTTGGTAAGATGGCCATTTTTACTATGTTAACACTTCCAATCCATGAGCATGGGAGATCTTTCTATCTTCTGAGATCATCTTCAATTTCTTTCTTTAGGGACCAATTGCTGGCACTATTAGTGATACTCTGTTATGCTTGTTATACAGGTATTTCACGTGCCTGGTTAGAGTTTCACCAAGATGTTATATATTTTTTGTGGCTATTTTGAAGGGTCTTGTATCCCTAATTTCTTTCTTGGCCCATTTATCTTTTGTATAAAGGAGAGCCACTGATTTTTTTCTTTTTTAGTTAATGTTGTATTCAGCCACTTTTCTGAAGGTGTTTATCAGCATATACCCACAAGATGTTCCACCATTCCACAAGGACACTTGCCTAACTATGTTCATAGCAGCTTTATTGGTAATAGTCAGAAGCTGGGAACAATCTGCATGTCCCTCGACAGAAGAATGGATAAAGAAAATGTGGTTCATTTACACAATGGAATACTACTCAGCTATTAAAAACAATGACATCATGAAATTTGTAGACAAATGAATAGAACTATAAAATATCATCCTGAGTGATGTAACCCAGACCCAGAAAGATATGCATGGTATGTAATTATAAGTGAACATTAGCCACAAAGTATAGATAACCATAGTACATTCCATAGACCCAAAGAAGCTAAATAACAAGGAGGGCCCAAGGGAGAACACTTGAATCTCACTCAGGAAGTGGAAATAAAATAAACATCTGAAGTAGTTGGAGTGAGGGAACTGGGTGGGAAAGGGGGTGGGGAGGAAAACATAGAAGAGATCAGGTGTGGCGAAGGGGAAGGGCTGGGAGAGTGAAAATTGGTGGAGGACAGTTCTGAGACAGGATATACTCCTAGGAGTATTTGGGGGTGACCCTGGTTGAGAGTACTATCAGCAGACAATGTGGATCCTGAGGAGTCCACCTCATGTAGGCAGGTGGAACATCCATTGGAAGGAGGGGGCACTAACCCACCCACAAAACCTTCAACCCCAAATTTGCCCTGCCTATACCATGCACATGGATAAAGACTGAGGAGAGACTGAAGGAATGTCCAACCAATGACGGGCCCAACTTGAGACCCATTCCATGGGCAAGACCAATTGCTGACAATATTAATGATACTCTGCTATGCTTGCAGACAGGACTAGCATAACAGTCATCTGAGTAGCTTCATCCAGCAGCTGATGGAAACAGATGCAGTGACCCACAGCCAAACATCAGGTGGAGTTGGGGAGTCTTGTAGAAGAGTGGGAGGAAGGATTGAGGGAGCAGGAAGGATCAAGGACACCACAAGGAGACCTACAGAGCTAATTAACCTGGGGCCATGGGGACTCACAGAGACAGAATCACCAACCAAAGAGCATGCACTGACTTGTATGGTCTCAGTGGGAGAGGATTGCTTAGTCTTGCTGTGACTTGATGTCACATGATGTATGAGCACCCATGGGGGAATTCCCCTGCTCCAAGGAGCAGGGGGGGGGGGTAATTGGGGGAGGAGCACAAGGAAGGGACTGATAAAAGAGGAAAAGGTGCTGCAAGCAGACTATAAAGTGAATAAATAAACAAATTAATGAAGAAAAAGAATAAAATAAAATGCCAGTCTGAAAACAGGTAAACATATACTAACCTCAGGATCTACCATTTTCACTCTTGGTCATTTTTTCCAAAGCAATTAAAACTTGAATTCATACAAAGCTTCTCTATAGGCCCTTGGTCCTGTGAATGTTATATGTCCCAGTATAGGGGAGTACCAGGACCAGAAAGTGGGAGTGGGTGGGTTAGTGAGCAGGGGGAGGAGGAGGGGGTAGGGGGTTTTTGGAGGGGAAACCAGGAAAGGAGATAACATTTGAAATGTAAATAAAGAAAGTATCTAATAAAAAATATTTCACACTGCAAAGATTCTGCAAGGCAAAAGACACCGTCAATAAGACAAAAAGACCACCAACAGATTGGGAAAGGATCTTTACCTATCTTAAATCAGATAGGGGACTAATATCCAATGTACATAAAGAACTCAATAGGGTGGACTCCAGAAAATCAAATAGCCCCCTTAAAAGATGGGGCTCAGAGCTGAACAAAGAATTCTCACCCGAGGAATACCGAAAGGCTGAGAAACACCTGAAAAAATGTTCAACATCCTTAATCATCAGAGAAATGCAAATCAAAACAACCCTGAGATTCCATCTCACACCAGTCAGAATGGCTAAGATCAAAAATTAAGGTGACAGCAGATGCTGGCAAGGATGTGGAGAAAGAGGAACACTCCTCCATTGTTGGTGGGATTGCAAGCTTGTACAACCACTCTGGAAATCAGTCTGGCGGTTCCTCAGAAAATTGGACATAGTACTACCGGAGGATCCCGCAATACCTCTCCTGGGCATATATCCAGAAGACGTCCCAACCGGTAAGAAGGACACATGCTCCACTATGTTCATAGCAGCCTTATTTATAATAGCCAGAAGCTGGAAAGAACCCAGATGTCCCTCAACAGAGGAATGGATACAAAAAATGTGGTACATCTACACAATGGAGTAGTACTCAGCTATTAAAAAGAATGAATTTATGAAATTCCTAGGCAAATGGTTGGACCTGGAGGGCATCATCCCAAGTGAGGTAACCCAATCACAAAAGAACTCAAATGAAATATATTCACTGATAAGTGGATATTAACCCAGAAACTTAGTATAGCAAGATATAAGGTACAATATGTAAAACATATGAAACTGAAGAAGAACGAAGACCAAAGTGTGGACACTTTGCTCATTCTTAGAATTGGAAACAATCACCCATGGAAGGAGTTACAGAGACAAAGATTGGAGCTGAGACAAAAGGATGGACCATCTAGAGACTGCCATATCCAGGGATCCATCCCATAATTAGCCTCCAATAGATGACACCATTGCATACACTAGCAAGCCTTTGTTGCAAGGACCGTGATATAGCTGTCCCTTGTGAGACTAGGCCGGGGCCTAGCAAACACAGAAGTGGATGCTCACAGTCAGCTATTGGATGGATCACAGGGCCCCCAATGGAGGAGCTAGAGAAAGTATCCAAGGAGCTAAAGAGATCTGCAACCCTATCGGAGGAACAACATTATGAACTAACCAGTACCCCAGAGCTCTTGACTCTAGCTGCATATGCATCAAAAGATGACCTAGTCGGCCATCACTGCAAAGAGAGGCCCATTGGTCAGGCAAACGTTATATGCCCCAGTACAGGGGAATGCCAGGGCCAAAAAGGGGGAATGGGTAGGTAGGGGAGTGGGGGGGGGACTTTTGGGATAGCATTGGAAATGTAATTGAAGAAAATACGTAATAAAAAAAAAGATATACACATATATGTATGTATATGTGTGTATACATACATATATTACACTAAGTTATACTTATGATAAAGTTTAATCCATACATTAGGAATAGCAAGATGTTGGCAACAACTAATAAAGTGATTACAAAATAAAAAAAAAAATATTTCACAAAAGCTTCTCCATGCTAATATTAGCTTTGTTCAAAATAGCCCCCAATTTGAAAGTAACCCAAATGTCTTTCTATACCTTAATGGATGTTCTAGTTTCACTTTTATTGCTATGATAAGATATCCCCACCAAAAGCAACTCACAGAAGGAAAGGTTTTATTCTGCTTCCAATTTCAGATCACAGTCCATCTCTTAGGCACGTCACAGAAGGGACTCAGTACAGGAACTTGAAAGCAGGTCTCGATGCTATCCCATAAAGCATCATCTCTGACCAAGTAACTTACTTCATAGCCAAGGAAGGTACCATGGAAAATGCTGATTAGTAACTTGCTCATATCCTCATGCTTAGTTAGCCAGCTTTCTTTTTTTTTAAAGATTTATTTATTATTATATGTAAGTACACTGTAGCTGTCTTCAGACACACCAGAAGAGGGAGTCAGATCTTGTTACAGATGGTTGTGAGCCACCATGTGGTTGCTGGGATTTGAACTCTGGACCTTCGGAAGAGCAGTCAGGCGCTCTTACCCACTGAGCCATCTCACCACCCCTAGCCAGCTTTCTTTTTTTTTTTTCCATTTTTTATTAGGTATTTAACTCATTTACATTTCCAATGCTATACCAAAAGTCTCCCATATCCACCCACCCCCACTCCCCTGCCCACCCACTCCCCCTTTTTGGCCCTGGTATTCCCCTGTACTGGGGCATATAAAGTTTGCAAGTCCAATGGGCCTCTCTTTCCAGTGATGGCCGACTAGGCCATCTTTTGATATATATGCAGCTAGAGTCAAGAGCTCCGGGGTACTGGTTAGCTCATAATGTTGTTCCACCTATAGGGTTGCAGATCCCTTTAGCTCCTTCCTAGCCAGCTTTCTTATGCAGCCCAATATCACTGTCTTTGGGATGGTGATACCCACAGTTAGCAATCCCCACAGAAATGCCTATAGGCCAATCTAATTTTAAAAATTCCTCAGTGAGTCTTTTCTCTCATGATTCTAGGCTGTATCAAGTTGACAGTTAACACTAACCAGAACAATATATAAACAAAATGTAATACCATCAAGCAGTGGACTAACATTCAGCAACAAAAATCCATGAGTGGCTGTATAGAATCACTTTGGACAAATGTTAAAGCCATTGTTCTGAATCAAAGGACTCATTCACAAGTTATAAGTAATATCACCCATTCATATGCATTAATTAACAAATGAAGAACTTAATGGTGACAAATACCATAGTATCGTATCAAATTCTAGACTCTAGTTCTATTACCATATATGCATATGTGTGTGTTTACACTTAATGTTAAATTATGAACTTCTAAAACAAATCATATCATATTTGTCTTTGAACTTCTGATCCATTATGCACAGGAGGCAAAGCATAGGTAACTTGCTATAGACTTCTAAATTCATATATAAAGATATTAATGAATAGAACCAGAAACAGAATGCAGATCATGTCCATTCACATTTCTATTCTTCTTCAGTTCACAAAAAGGGCAATTTTCCAGCTTATCTTCTCTGAGAACATTAAACATTATTTCAGCTCACACACATTCCAACTGCTGTATGCAGCAGGCAAAATAAAGGACAATGCCATCTCAGAGTTGTCTGGCTCTAAGCAATTCCAAATCTTGACAAATTAAGCTCTTGCTGAGATGGTCAGGGGAGTTTTCATTGGTTCATAGGGGGTTTTCATTAGCAGTAAATTTGTGGTCAATTGGCAAGGTGCTCTAAACCAGTTTATAGAACTTTAAAGGGACTGTCAGGAACATTTTTTTAGATGGATCTTCTAATATTTCAAATTCTGATGGTTTCAGGCCAAATACTTAGAATAATCTTTTAAAAGTCATGCTGTCAAATCTGTGTATCTTGGCAAGCCATGCATTGTTTTTTTCTCAGCTTAGCAAGTTGTTATGCTTTGTGCTTTGTTGTTTTGTGGCCAGAATGTAGCAGTTGTCCATTTGCTAATTTTTATGAGACTAGAAGCGGATTTCTGGACACATAATTGTTTTTCAGCATTTGTGAAGATAGCAGCATTCAAATGGAACCATGTTATCCCATTTCGACCAATCAAACTCACTTGACCACACAAATCAATTATATATCTCATAAACTAAAGCAGGTGTTGATTCTATCCTTGTCTGTCATAAACATGTTCAAACATTGTGAAAGCAAATCATACAAAATAAATGAAGTCAGACAAATAAATCCTTTCACAAATTAACATTGAGTATCCTTTATTTACTCTTTCAGATGGCTAATCCTATGAACTATTGTCTCTGTGGAAGCAGCTCCCAGGCAGAAGCTCTCTGCTGTGAGTACCACCTATTTAATTCCCACACTTTCATATTCCATGTTCAGCCAGAAGCTCACATGTAGGGATATCTGTCTATCTAAGCCTCCAAAGTGGCTTCATCACCCCTCTAGGTCACTGTCTTGTGTGTTACATAAGAATAAAGAAAATAAAAGATGTGGATAGTACACACTACTTGTCATTTTATTATAGGTCATTTGCTCTTGCAAAAGGAGCCCCCTTGCTCTTCACAGTCATCAAGAAAACAGATTATGATCCTCCCTTCCCTCAGTTTCTAGCAATAGCACATACCATGAATATGGCCCCTGCTGCAGTAGGACTGTGGACCCAGACAAGCCCCTCAGAGGCTGCCCCAACCAAGGACCCACCATGGCCTCAGGTAGCAGTGGTATACCACCCACATCAATATGCCCCCCAGTGGCAGCATGACCTATGGACTGCAACACGTTTTGAGGCTGTAGTGCAAACCACAGACATGGTCTTTGGTGGAAACATGGACAAAGGACATCAACACAGACCTTAGCTGCACCAGGACCAATAGAGTGAGGCATGAGCTCCAGTAGCAACCTGAGCCCAGACATTACCATGTCCTCAGGTGGCAGTGCAGGCCACTCAGATCATTATGGCCCCTGACAGCAATATGACCTACGGACATCAACATTGGTGCACAAACTACAGACTTCTCCGTGGTCTCTGGGGACAAATTGGACCATGGTCATCAACAGAGACCCTAACTGCAAAAGAGCCTTAGATCCATATGTGTCCCTTGGCAACAGCAAGGATCCAGACATCACCATGGTCTCAGGTGGCAGCTTAGACCACCCTTATCAATATGGCCCCTGGTGGTGACCCAACCCAAAGGCTTTGACATGGCCCCTAGAAGCAGCACAGACCCATATACATGTGCCACAGACATGATCCTGGTTCCCAGGGGGGCAGGGCAAGGGCATGGTGCCCAGCTGCTGGTTCTTCTACTGTGTCCTCACCTGAAGATAATTTTTAAGTACCATAAGTTTTACTAAACTAAAACTAATATTTAATGTATAGCTATACTAATGGCTAACATATACTGCTAAGTAACAGGTATCTTTTGAATATTCACTTATTTAGTACTTAAGTGGGTTTCAGTAATATTAGAGAAACTGAAGCTTAGGAACATTAATTTTCTTGAGATCATAAGCTGATAAAGCAACAGATTAAGAAACAAAGTTCAAGCAGTCTGTCTTCAGATCATGCAGAATTACTTCTTTCTACTCATAGAGCTTCCTTCCTCTTCTCACTGAATTTCATCTCTAGCTTTGGCTCCTGTTCCCTCCCTTTGCCCATAAATATGCAGCCACATTTCAGTCTTGTTTTTTCCTTGACCTTGGAACTCTACTTTCAGAAGTGCCCTATAGTTCCTTACCACTTAGTTCCACTTACCAGAAGCACACATGGTACCCACCACTAATATTATCTTTCAACAACTGTCCCAGTTTTTTTTATATTGCTGTGATAAAATAATCTGGCAAAACAGCTAGGGGATCATGAAATGTTTCAGTGGATAAGACCTTTTGCTACCAGCCTGATGATCTAATTTGATCTCCAGACTCCACATGGCAAAAGGAGAAAACTCACTTCCACAAATTATCCTTAGAGCTTGACATATATGTACACACACACACACACACACACACACACACACACACACACTGCAAATAAATATAATAAATGATATAATACATATAACTTAAAAATTAAAATAACAGGAGAAATGCTTTAGTTTCCATTTTAGTTTACAATTTCAACTTTTAGCCCATCACTGTGGGCAAGTCACAGTGACAAGAGCTTGATGTACCTAGTGGCATGCAGAGTCAAGAGAAAAGAATGCATATGTGCTTAGCTGCTGGCAAGCTTGTTTTCAGATTCATTCATTATTTACCCATTAATCTGCTGATGGATATTTAGGTTGATCCCATATTCTGGCTATTGCAAATAACCCAAGAGTGCAAGTGTTTTTTCAACTCATTGATTTTATTATTATTTGGGTGCATACTCAGCAAGGAGTTCCAGTTTTCAATTTTTGATGAATACCTCATACTCTCTTAATGGTAATTAACATAGATACCACCAGTACATAAAAACCTTCTTTGTATACATCAGTACCTTTCCTGTTTATATTATCTTTGCCATTCTAGCTGTGATAACTCATTATGTTTTTATTTGCATGTCTTTAATGATTAATGGAGTTGAGCATTGTCTATATATGTGTTGGTCATTTCCAACTTATTCCAAGAAATGTCTCTTGAGATCTTTAGCATATTTTTTTAATTAGGTATTTTCCTCATTTACATTTCCAATGCTATCCCAAAAGTCCCCCATACCCTCTGCCCCACCCCCCTACCCACCCACTCCCACTTTTTGGCCCTGGCGTTCCCCTGTACTGGGGCATATAAAGTTTGCAAGTCCAATGGGCCTCTCTTTCCACTGATGGCCGACTAGGCCATCTTTTGATACATATGCAGCTAGAGTCAAGAGCTCATATTTCTTCTTACTATTAAGATTTTTTTCAATTCAAAAACTGTGTGTCTGTTTTGATTTGTTACTATGGTTCCATAATATACTTTAAAATAATCAAATGTTATTCCTTCAATGGAATGAATATGTACAAGATATATTTTTATGACAATGAAACTACTGGGGTTTTTTTTTTTACTATATATTGGAGGCACATCATTTTTATTAGATATTTTCTCTATTTACATTTCAAATGTTATCCCCTTTCCTAGTTCCCCCTCCAAAAATCACCTATCTTCTCCCTCCTCCCCCTGCTCCCCAACTCCCCACTCCTGATTCCTAGCCCAGGCATTCCCCTATACTGGGACATAGCACATTCACAGGACAAAGGGTCTCTCCTTCCATTGATGACGGACTAGGTTATCCTCTGCTACATATGCAGCTACAGCCATGAGTCCCTCCATGTGTTTTCTTTGATTGGTGGTTTAGTCTCAAGGAGCTCTGCAGTTACTGGTTAGTTCATATTGTTGTTCCCCCTAGGAGGCTGAATACCTCTTCAGATCCTTGGGTACTTTCTCTAGATCCTTCATTGGGGACCCTGTGCTCCATCTAATGGAAGACTGTGAGCATCCACCTCTGTATTTGTCAGGCACTGGCAGGGCCTCTCAGGAGACAGCTATATCATGATCTTGTCAGCAAGCTCTTGTTGGCATCTGCAATAGTGTCTGGGTTTAGTGGTTGTTTATGGGATGAATCCCCAGGTGGGGCAATTTCTAGATGGTCTTTCCTTCAGTCTTTGCTCCACACTTTGTCTCTGTAACTCCTGCCATGGGTATTATGTTCCCCTTTCTAAAAAGGATTGGAGTATCCACACTTTGGTCTTCCTTCTTCATGAGTTTCATGTGTTTTGCAAATTGTATCTTGGGTATTCCAAGCTTCTGGGCAAATATTCACTTATCAATGAGTACATGTCATGTGTGTTCTTTTGTGATTGGGTTACATCACTCAGGATGATTTCCTCCAGATCCATCCATTTGTCTAAGAATTTCATGAATTCATTGTTTTTAATAGCTGAGTAGTACTTCATTGTGTAAATGTACCACATTTTCAAATGCACATCATTATAACTCAACCAAGACCAGAGAATACATGCTAACAAGAATAAACCCTAATGTAACTTATGGAGTTTGAATGCTAGTGATATATCATTGTAGTAAATAACCATGTGTACATACACACATTCTGATGTAGAATGTTGATAATGAGAGGAACAATTACTTTTTATTATATCTCTTAATATCAATAGACTCAATTCCCTAATAAAAAGATATAGACTAACAGACTGGCCACACAAACAGGACCCAGCATTTTGCTGCTTACAGGAAACCCACCACAGAGAAAAAGACAGACACTACCTCAGAGTGAAAGGCCGAAAAACAATTTTCCAAGCAAATGGTCTGAAGAAACAAGCTGGAGTAGCCATTCTAATATTGAATAAAATCGACTTCCGACCCAAAGTTATCAAAAAAGACAAGGAGGGGCACTTCATACACATCAAAGGTGAAATCTTTCAAGAGGAACTCTCAATTCTGAATATCTATGCTCTAAATACAAGGGCAGCCACATTTATTAAAGAAACTTTAGTAAAGCTCAAAGCACACATTGCACCTCACACAATAATAGTGGGAGACTTCACCACACCACTTTCTTCAATTGACAGATCATGGAAACAGAAACTAAACAGGGACACAGTGAAACTAACAGAAGTGATGAAACAAATGGACTTAACAGATGTCTACAGAACATTTTATCCTAAAACAAAAGGATATACCTTCTTCTCAGAACCTCATGGTACCTTCTCCAAAATTGACCATATAATTGGTCACAAAACAGGCCTCAACAGATACAAAAATATTGAAATTGTCCCATGCATCCTATGAGACCACCAAGGACTAAGGCTGATCTTCAATAAAAACATAAATAATGGAAAGCCAACATTCACGTGGAAAATGAGCAACACTCTTCTCAATTATACCTTGGTCAAGTAGGAATAAATAAAGAAATTAAAGACTTTTTAGAGTTTAATGAAAATGAAGCCACAACATACCCAAACTTATGGGACACAATGAAAGCATTTCTAAGAGGGAAACTCATAGCTCTGAGTGCCTCCAAAAAGAAACTAGATAGAGCACACACTAGCAGCTTGACAACACAGCTAAAAGCTCTAGGGAAAAAAGGAAGCAAATTCACCCAAGAGGAATAGACAGCAGGAAATAATCAAATTCAGGGGTGAAATCAACCAAGTGGAAACAAGAAGAACTATTCAAAGAATCAACCAAATGAGGAGCTGGTTCTTTGAGAAAATCAACAAGATAGATAAACCCTTAGCTAGACTCACTAGAGGGCACAAGGACAGCATACTAATTAACAAAATCAGAAATGCAAAGGGAGACATAACAACAGATCCTGAAGAAATCCAAAACACAATCAGATCATTCTACAAAAAGGCTATACTCAACAAAAGTGGAAAACCTGGATGAAATGAACAAATTTCTAGACAGATATCAGGTACCAAAGTTAAATCAGGACCAAGTTAACGATCTAAACAGTCCCATATCCCCTAAAGAAATAGAAGCAGTCATTAATAGTCTCCCAGCCAAAAAAAAAGCCCAGGACCACATGAGTTTAGTGCAGAGTTCTATCAGACCTTCAAAGAAGATCTAATTCCAGTTCTGCACAAACTATTCCACAAAATAGAAACAGAAGGTACTCTACACAACTCATTCTATGAAGCCACAATTACTCTGATACCTAAACCACAGAAAGATCCAACAAAGAGAGAACTTCAGACCAATTTCCCTTATGAATATCGATGCAAAAATACTCAATAAAATTCTCGCTAACGGAATCCAAGAACACATCAAAACAATCATCCACCCAGACCAAGTAGGTTTTATTCCAGGGATGCAGGGATTGTTTAATATACAGAAATCCATCAACATAAACCATTATATAAAGAAACCCAAAGACAAAAACCACATGATTATCTCATTAGATGTGGAGAAAGCATTTGACAAAATCCAACACCCATTCATGATAAAAGTCTTGGAAAGATCAGGAATTCAAGGCCCATACCTAAACATGATAAAAGCAATCTACAGCAAACCAGTAGCCAACATCAAAGTAGATGGTGAGAAGCTGGAAGCAATCCCACTAAAATCAGGGACTAGACAAGGCTGCCCACTTTTCCCTACCTATTCAACATTGTACTTGAAGTCCTAGCCAGAGCAATTCGACAACAAAAGGACATCAAGGGGATACAAATTTGAAAGAAAGAAGTCAAAATATCACTGTTTGCAGATGATATGATAGTATATATAACTGCCCCTAAAAGTTCCACCAGGGAACTCATAAAACCTGATAAACAGCTTCAGTGAATTAGCTGGATATAAAATTAACTCAAACAAATCAGTAGCCTTCATTTACACAAAGAATAAACAGCGTGAGAAAGAAATTAGGGGAACAACACCCTTCACAATAATCACAAATAATATAAAATACCTTGCTTTGAATCTAACTAAGGAAGTGAAAAATCTTTGTGATAAGAACTTCAAGTCTCTGAAGAAAGAAATCAAAGATAGCAGAAGATGGAATGATCTCCCATGCTCATGGATTGGCAACATTAATATAGTCAAAATGGCTATCTTGTTGAAAGCAATCTACATATTCTATGCAATCCCCATCAAAATTCCAATTCAATTCTTCACCAAGGTAGAAAGGACAGTTTGCAAAATCATCTGGAATAACAAAAAACCTAGGATAGCAAAACCTATTCTCAACAATAAAATAACCTCTGGTGGAATCACCATGCCTGACCTAAATCTGTACTACAGAGCAATTATGATAAAAACTGTATGGTACTGGTACAGTGACAGACAGGTAGACCAATGGAATAGAACTGAAGACCCAGCAATGAACCCACACACCTATGGTCACTTAATCTTTGACAAGGACGCCAAAACCATCCAGTGAATAAAAGACAACATTTTCAACAAATGGTGATAGCACAACTGATGGTTGTCATGTAGAAGAATGTGAACTGATCCATTCCTATCTCCTTGTACAAAGCTCAAGTCTAAGTGGATCAAGTAACTCTACATAAAACCAGAGACACTGAAACTTATAGAGGAGAAAGTGGAGAGAAGTCTCAAAGATATGGGCACAGTGGCAAAATTCCTGAACAGAAACACAATGTCTTGTGCTATAAGATCGAGGATCAACAAATGGGACTTCATAAAACTGAAAAGCTTCTTTAAGGCAAAAGACACTGTCAATAAGACAAAAAGGCCACCAACAGATTAGGAGAGGATCTTTACTAATCCTAAACTAGATAGGGGACTAACATCCAATATATATAAAGAACTTAAGGAGCTGGACTCTAGAAAATCAAATAACCATATTAAAAAATGAGGTACAGAGCTAAATAAAGAATTCACAACTGAGAAATACCGAATGGCTGAGAAGCACCTTAAAAAATGTTAAACATCCTTAATCATCAGGGAAATGCAAATCAAAACAACCTTGAGATTCCACCTCACACCAGTCAGAATGGCTAACATCAAAAATTCAGGTGACAGCAGATGCTGGCGAGGATGTGGAAAAAGAGGAAAACTCCTCCATTGTTGGTGGGATTGCAAGCTTGTAAAACCACTCTGGAAGTCAGTCTGGCAGTTTCTCAGAAAATTGGACATAGTACTACTGAAATACCCAGTAATACCTCTCCTGGGCATATACCCAGAAAATGTTCCAAGTTGTAATAAGGACACATGCTCTACTATGTTCATAGTAGCCTTATTCATAATAGCCAGAAGCTGCAATGAATTTAGATGTCCCTCAATAGAGGAATGGATACAGAAAATGTGATATATTTACAAAATGAAGTACTACGCAGTTATTAAAAACAATGAATTTATGAAATTCATAGGTAAATGGATGGATCTGGAGGATATCATCCTAAGTGAGGTAACCCAATCACAAAAGAACACACATGATATACACTCACTGATAAGTGGATATTAACCCAGAAACTTAGACTAACCAAAATAAAATTTGCAAACCACATGAAACTCAAGAAGAAAGACCATAGGGTGGATATTTCATTTTTTCCTAGAATGGGGAACAAAATACCCATGGAAGGAGTTACAAAGACAAAGTTCGGAGCTGAGATGGAAGAAAGGACCATCCAGAGATTGTCCCACTCGGGGATCCATCTCCTATATAACCACCAAACACAGACACTATTGCATATGCCAGCAAGATTTTGCTGACAGTACCCTGATATAGCTGTCTCTTGCGAGGCTATGTCAGTGCCTGGCAAATACAGAAGTGGATGGTCACAGTCATCTATTGGATGGAACATAGGGCCCCCAATGAAGGAGCTAGAGAAAGTACCCCAGGAGCTAAAGGAGTTTGCAACCCTATAGGAGGAACAACAATATGAACTAACCAGTAGTCCCCAGAACTGTGTCTCTAATTGCATATGTAGGACGGGATGGTCTAGTCAGCCATCAATGGGAGGAGAGGCCCTTGGTCTTGTGAAGATTATATACCCCAGTACAGGGGAATGTTAGGACCAGGAAGCAGGAGTGGGTGCATTGGGGAGCAGGGCTGGGGGAGGGTATAGGGGACTTTTGGAGAGGAAACTAGGAAAGGGGATAGCATTTGAAATGTAAATGAAGAAATATATAATAATAATAATAATAATAATAATAATAATAATAATAAAGTCTATTAGAATTCTATGCTAAAACCATCTGTCCCTGGGCTTTCTTTTGGTTCAGAGACTTTTAATGACTTCTTCTATTTCACTAGGAGTTATAGATCTGTTTAAAATGTTCATCTGATCTTGATTTAACTCTGGTTAGTGGACCTATTGAGAAAATTAGCCATTTGTCTTAGAATTTCCAACTTGTGTAGAAAAGGTTTTAAAAGTATGTCCTTAAGATTCTCTACATTTCAGTATATGTTGTTATATTCCTTCATTTTCTTTTCTGATTTGTTTTAATTTGGGTCTTCTCTCTCTCTCTCTGTTATAGTTACTTTGGATAAGAGTTTCTATATCTTGTTGATTTTCTCAATGAACCAACTCTTTGTTTTCTTGATTCTTTGTATTGTTCTCTTTGTTTCTATTTGATTTTAGCCCTCAGTTTAATTATGACATTTACTCCTTGGTGGGCTTACTTTTATGATTTTGTTGAAGACATTGCCTGGACCTTTGAAGTGAGTTTCTCCTCCTTCTTTATACCTATTATTCTTAGGTTTGCTCTTTTCATTGTGTTGCAGATTTCCTGGATTCTTTTGTGTCAGAAGATTTGGGGACTTAACATTTTCCATGTGTCCTATCGAATCTTCATCACTGAGATCCTCTCTTCCATCTCCTGTATGCTGTTGATGAGGTTGCCCTCTGTCATTTCTGTTTGAGTTCCTAAATTTGTCATTTTCAGAATTTCTCCAGTTTGAGTATTTGGTTTTTGTGTGTGTGTGTGTGTGATTCTATTTTCATTTTCCAGTCTTAATCATTTTTTTATTTGTTTCCTTCAACTGTTTATTTCTGTTTTCTTGTATTTCTTTAATTTTTTATTTATTTCCACTAATTTTTTTGCTTATGATTTCTTTAAGAGAATTATTCACTTCATTCTGTAGGGACCTCTACTGTCTTGTTCTTTTGTTTCAGTTATGTTGGAATATTTGGGTTTGCTGTGGGCTCTGAAGGTGTCTCCTTCAGACCTCACTGTCACTGTGCTTTTTGTTTTTGTTGTTGTTGTTGTTTTGTTTTTGTTTTTTGTTGTTGTTGTTTATTAGGTATTTTCCTCATTTACATTTCCAATGCTATCCCAAAAATCCCCCATACCCACCCCCCCTACCCACCCACTCCCACTTTTTGGCCCTGGCGTTCCCCTGTACTGGGGCATATAAAGTTTGCAAGTCCAATGGGCCTCTCTTTCCAGTGATGGCCGACTAGGCCATCTTTTGATACATATGCAGCTAGAGTCAAGAGCTCCGGGGTACTGGTTAGTTCATAATGTTGTTGCACCTATAGGGTTGAAGATCCCTTTAGCTCCTTGGGTACTGTAATATTAAACTACAAAGTCTAACTCTCATTATGAGTACACATTGGCAGAGTGCCATTTTCCCCTCATGTTTGCTAGGTTCATTTGTTAGGACCAATGCCACATTTTAAAAGGTCATCTTCCTAATAATCCTTTGTGTAACTTGCCAGAATATTTAGTGCTTTTATTTCTCTGGGCTTTAGCCCAGTTTTGGGGAGACGTGTGGGAATTAACCGAGAGAAGATTTTGTCTCACTGTGTTTGGTAGTCAATTCAGGCCTGAGTTAGACCCTGCAGAACATCCTGAAACACCACTTCTCCTTCATCAGGATCAGAACTAGGCATTTCTTTGATTTTATTTTATAGTCCACTTAACCTAGGGAACCTGGTACCATTCTTTTTTTTTTTCTTCCTTTTTCCAATTTTTTATTTGGTATTTTCGTCATTTACATTTCAAATGCTATACCGAAAGTCCCCTATAGCCTCCCCACACCCTGCTCCCCTACCACCCACTCCAGCTTCCTGGCCCTGGTGTTCCCCTACACTGGGGCATATAAAGTTTGCAAGACCAAAGGGCCTCTCTTCCCAATGATGGTCAACTAGGCCATCTTCTGCTACATATGCAGCTAGGGACACGAGCTCTGGGGGTACTGGTTAGTTCATATTGTTGTTCCTCCTATAGGGTTGCAGACCCTTTCAGCTCCTTGGGTACTTTCTCTAGCTCCTCCATTGGGGGCCCTATGTTCCATCCAATAGATGACTGTGAGCATCTACTTCTGTGTTTGCCAGTCACTGGCATAACCTCACGAGAGACAGCTATATCAGGGTCTTTCCAGCAAAATCTTGTTGGCGTATGCAATAGTGTCTGCGTTTGGTGGATGATTATGGGATGGATCCCTGGGTGCTGCAGTCTCTGGATGGTCCATCCTTTTGTCTCAGCTTCAAACTTTGTCTCTGTAACTCCTTCCAAGGGTGTTTTGTTCCCAATTCTAAGAAGAGGCAAAGTGTCCACACTTTGGTCTTCGTTCTTGAGTTTCATGCGTTTTGCAACTTGTATCTTGAGTATTCTAAGTTTCTGGGCTAATATCCACTTATCAGTGAGTACATATCATCTGAGTTCTTTTGTGTTTGGGTTACCTCACTCAGGATGATACCCTCCAGATCCATCCATTTGCCTAGGAATTTCATAAATTCATTGTTTTTACACTTTATCTTATGTTAGCACAGAACCTGTGCTTACTGCCATCACTACACTGGTTTTACGAAATTTTAAATAGGTGTGGCTGCATGTGTCCCTGCTACCTTGAGATCACATTTTGGGCCATCACTAAATCCTGACTGCTTTATTATGGTCCTATGCATTAAATAATGAATACATGTCTTCTTCTCAGTGGATTACAAGCTTGTCCACTACTGTGAGTACAGAGAATAGTTATTGCATCAGTGGAGAAAAAATAATGAGGGTGCAACTTCAAGGTTTTTCAACAAATTGTCCACCCCCTATGTCTGACCAGTACCCCTGACACTTCTTTCTTCTTTATGAAAATAAGAAAATATGCAGAAATGATGAGCTTTGGTTGCCTATTTTAGTGAAAAGTAGATCTGTTTAGGAAATATGAATTTTTAGTCTTTTTTTTCTCCCACCAAATTGTCTTCACAAGCAGACTGGTCTCTGGGGTAATTGACACGGAACAAGATTGCTGTGACAATTTTACCTTCTAGAGCAGGTGAAAAACAGGTACAATCTATTCTTGTTTTATACAAATGTGCTGACCTCCACCTCTGCCTTTGACCTACCCAATCACAGGAGTGATTCACTTGTCATTCATTTGTCTCTCTACTCTTGGGATTGGCAGAGAGAGGCATGCACATTTGATTGCTAGCCCAATTGCTAAAAAGGCCCCGTTCTCAAGCTGTACTTGGAGGCCTATGTACTTGATGGCTCAGTTTAATCAGTGAGCTGTAACTTTGGTGTAAGACGGAGGGAAGCTAGATACATGGTAAGCCCATCCCAGGTAAATCTGCAGCATGCTTCTGGGATATAGGGCTGGGAAAGAATGGTCAGAACGGCAGCGTTATCTCTTTTGTTAGCTGCATTGGTCTTTATGCTACAAACATTAACCCTAGTATATATGGTATATTTTCTGTGCCAGTGTGGCCAGATGTGCTATGTTTGTTTTACTCTCTGTTCTCAGTAAATCTTCTTATCTCTACACCACACCTTCACAATCTGTAACCCTTCATTTTTCTAAAAGGAAGGTCCATTCTCCTGTTTCCTTGCTACTCGGGATCTGGAAACAGCAAATTCTCCTAAGCACCTACAATATTGGCCAATATCTGAGGTGTCTGGAGCTCCAGTGACACTGAAAGCTGCTGGTAGTCTTGAATTGGGGACAGCATGCCCTTCCATGGTTTTTGTAGATCATCTTCCCTGTCCACCAGTGAAGCCTACAGAGGACATACTTTTACGTCAAGTTCACCTTTACTTCTGAGATGAAGAGACTTGATAGCTTGGCCTTCTATATCAAACTGAGATGGAATCTTTCAACATATTCTATGTATTCTATATTCTGTATTCAACAGTCAGGCTCATTATCTGAAAGAATTTTTACAGTATTGTGGGGGAAGACTTGTGCCATCATAATGTCGAGAGTGCCAAATGAAAGGCCTATAGCTTTCTAGTATTGAACAGAGTTGTCTTAGTTTGTGGGCCCAGAATCTGCACTAATCATGATCTTCCTTTGTGGAGCTGGAAGTGTTTGACCTGGATCTATAGATAATTACACAGTTGCCAGAAAACCAGAGAGGCTGCCCACAGATATTCTCCTCTCTCTGTTCCCTCAGACCCAAGCCTCCAGGCTCATCCCCAGCACTGCAACACAACACTACTTGCTGCCTTCCCTTCCCCTGCACACATGTCCAGTGGATCTCACAGAGCACCCCTTTCTAACCTCCTTCTCCATAGTCAATGCTGTATTCTATCCCCAATTCCAGCTGCAGGCAGTCCCAGCTAAACCACAGGCCACACATGCCAGCCCACAGACCTGATTTCTGCCAGTTCACCAAGAACTAATCCCTTAGTCTCCTTCCTAGCATTGCAACAGAACACCCATGGCAACCTTCTTTTTCCTTCTACTCCCATGTTCTGTGGATCCCTTATAGCCTCCTTAACCCCACTTGTTGCTTTGTTTTAGATTTCCAACTCTGTTAGGCAGCCCCTGCTCACGCAAGATCTGCTCCTTTCAGGGCAATAAGTAGACTGAAAGCAGACCTGTACCTCTCTAACTGCTCCTGAGATCCAATCCCTGCAGTCTCCTTCACAGTTCTAGAGCTGGAAAACTGCTGTGGTCTTCACTTTCTCACTGACCACACCCACAGCAGACCACAATGACCTTGTCCTCCAACCTTCCTTCCCCCAACTCATCCCAGTGTCCCAGCCTCCAACAGCAGCAGGCATTCATTGTGAACACAGCAGATGAGCAGGTTAGGAAAAATGGGCAATATGGAACAATCATCCTCTGTGAAAATCCAGAGAAGAAACAAACACCAAGAAACAAAACACCCACCCAACAAAGACAAATCCAGAAACCATCACCTAGATCTATAATTATCGCAAACCAAGATACGTAGCATTAAAAACACAGTGACTATGAACTAACCAGTACCCCGGAGCTCTTGACTCTAGCTGCATGTGTATCAAAAGATGGCCTAGTTGGCCATCACTGGAAAGAGAGGCCCATTGGACTTGCAAACTATATGCCCCAGTACAGGGGAACGCCAGGGCCAAAAAGTGGGAGTGGGTGGGTAGGGGAGTGGGGGGGTAGGGGAGTTGGGGGGAGGGTATGGGGGACTTTTGAGATAGCATTGGAAATGTAAATGAGGAAAATACCTAATTAAAAAAAAGAAATGTATTTTAGAGTTGAGGCTAGTTTCTATGTGTGCATACACCTATTTGAACTTTAAGTATTTTAAACAAAAACCTAAATAAATGTATCTGAGTCTGGACTGAAGTGAATTCAGCTTACACTCAGGACTTCAAGCAATAACACAGAGTATTCCATTATTCAGTGCAAAACAGTCACGATACTATTTCTCAACAAAGGCAAGAAAGAAGAGGTGGAGAGTTTACACAGGCACAACACAGGGTCAAGATCTTGGAGGTATGTAAGAACAGTAAATGTTTAATCTTTTTTGAAAACCAACATTATTCTGATGGATGGTGAATAAGAAAGAAATGAGACTACAGAAATAGGCAGCAAATTGGCAGCAAAACCATGCACATTTGAGTTATCATCTCAGCAAGGAAAAGTTATTGAAAGGTTTCATTCAGTCAGCGCAGTGCATAGCTAGATTTCCATTCTAGAAACAACCCTCCAACTGTTTCTAGAGGGTGAATTTAGAAATCAGAGATGGTGAACATACAACAATGGGAGAAATAATTCAGGCAAGATGTGGTGCTGTGCTGAACTTAGGATTATTAGAAAATATATACATTCTAGAGGTATTTTAAGAGCTATATGTCACAGCAAATGCCTTCTGTATAACAATAACTTTCTGTATCTGCATTCACCCAGATGTTTCCAGAGGGGGAAGTAATCTCAGATGTGAGTAAGGAAATTGCTGCTAACAAGAGTCCCAAGAAGGCAAAAGCTAGCAGCAGGACCTGAAAGAGCAAGCCATCCTTGGTGACAGGGAAGCTGTAACTGACTACCCACTGAGGCTCAGGATATTATTAGAAGAAAGCTTGAAGCAGTCAAGAACTACTTAAAGAATAAATACTTCCTGCGGGCTAAGGGATAGGACCTAACCTAGAAATGCCATGAGGTGTTTCTAGTTGTCTAGTCCTGTCAATATAATCTTGGGAAATAGGAGAAGACACAAGTCGGAAATTCATGGGTAGCAGTAGATTCCATTGCAGGCGACAACAGGAGTACAATTATGTCATTATATATGAATCGAAAATCCTGGCAGGGATAAGTTGAGAGACTGTTGCACAGTGAGGAAAAAGAGAAGCAAAATTAAGCCATGTCATGAATGCTATGTTCTTTTGAATCAGGTTCCCTACAGCCCACGATCTACATATTATTATGCCATACCTATAAACAAACTGAGATTGGTAAACCTCCTGTAGCCAAAGGGTCAAATGCAGCAAATGGTAAATGTACTCTTTAAAAAATCTTATTCTCCAAATGCCTCCTTGAAAATACCAACTCAATTGAAAAAGAAAACGCTGTCAACTCTGATATATTGGGAAGACAATTCAAGCAGCTGCTATTTGTATTTTATTTTTAGACATATTTATTTTTCTTTCAGACTGATAACAATTCTATAATATTATTCCTTCTTCTAGGTCAAACAACATCTGTTGTATAAAAAAGAAAATGAACTAATTCCCATTGTCAAGTTTACAACTTCCATTTTTACTGTGCTGCAGCAGCACTGCAGTTATTTTACTTCCTGTCAGAAGACATCATTATTGTCAATGCTGTCAATAGCCCATGGATTTAGGGTTATTAAAGCATACTATAGTACACCATTGAGGCTTTTAGTGTCAATAATCATTGGCTCTGATATAACAAACTGCAATAGCTCCAAATGAAGAGTTTCTGTTTATTATTAATATGGTACCCTGACAATGCAAAGGGATAACTTCAGAAAGTTTTGTCTCACCACATTTGTGTTTGTTTCTGACTTAGAATCTGTAATACAAAGTGTGGCTAAAGACCCTTCTGCAGCTTGTTTATAGTGATGAACAAGAGATCCTACTTCAAAAAGAGATTGAGAAAGTTTTCGACTAATTAAGTGCTTACTATAGCTTAGAAGTTTCCACATCTACCCTAGATATTTATTTATTTATTTATTTATTTATTTATTTATTTATTTGTATGTATGTATGTATGCATGTATTATATACACTGTTGCTCTCTTCAGACACACCAGAACACATCTGTTTCCATTACAGATTGTTGTGAGCCACCATGTGGTTGCTGGGAATTGAATTCAAGACCCCTGGAAGAGCAGTCAGTGCTCTTAACCACTGAGCCATCTCTCCAGCCCCTACCCTAGCTCTTTTAGTTTGATATACATGCTGTTTATTCTTCTCTGAAAGGCTCTTCTCCCTACGCTTCCATACTTGCTTCCCAATACCAACACATACTTGATGTATGAACTCTATTGTCATTGTCATCCTTTTAAGCATGTTATCACTTTAGTCAAGCACCTGAAGCAAGTACTTTATAAAGAGAAAGTAGTTTGTTTAGCTTATACCTTGGGGGACCCCAGTTCAAATTGTGTTGTACAGGCTCTGTAGTGAAGGCCACTCCTTGATTATATCACCTCGAGTACATATGTATGGTGTGAGCACATGTATATGTACAAACAAGTGAGTTGTAGCATAATAAAAAGAAACATAGGATGAATCCAGGCTTGCTGTTTATATAGAACTCTTCTCCAAAAAAAAAAAAAAAAAAAAAAAAAAACAACAACAACAAAACAGACTGAGAAGGTTATATACTTAGGAATAGGAATATATTTGCATGCAATAACAATTAGTGAAAAAGAGGTAATTAATTCGAAGGAGAGTGGGGAGGGGTATATCGGGGATGTAGAGAGAGGAGAGAGAAGAGAGGAATGTTGCCATTATAATCTCAAAAATAAAAAAAAAATAAAAAATAAAATAAAATAAATGTGAAAAATATTCAGTGAGTGTCTTAGTCAAGGTTTCTATTCTTGCACAAAACAGCATGGCCAAGAAGCAAATTTGGGAGGAAAGGGTTTATTCAGCTTACACTTCCACATTGCTGTTCATCACCAAAGAAAGTCAGGACTGGAACTCAAGCAGGTCATGAAGCAGGAGTTGATGCAGAGGCCATGGAGGGATGTTACTCATTGGCTTGCTTTCCCTGGATTGCTCAGCTTGCTTTCTTATAGAAACCAAGACTACCAGCCCAGGAATGGCACCACCCATAATGGGCCCTCCTCCCTTGATCACTAATTGAGAAAATGCCTCAGAACTGGATCTTATGGAGGCATTTCCTCAACTGAAGCTCCTTTCTCTGTGATAACTTCAGCTTGTGTCAAGTTGACACACAAAACCATCCAGTACAGTGAGTTGTCCCAGATCAAACAAAAGGACTTATAAAAGTTAGCTCAATTCACACCTCCCATTAACTTATACTTCTTAAAGGTTGTACTATTTTCCAAAATCACCCTGGTTATCAAGCCTCCAACACATGTGCTTTTGGGGAGGCAGAAACCATAGCACCATCCATAAAATCCCTTCATCTACAGAACAGGCCACATCATTTTCATATCATGTGCTTTTGTGTCTTACTGATTTCCAGAGCTGAAATTTTCTTTACATTTGTACAATCATTTACTTACTGGTTATCTCTCACCATACCAGCATTCTTATACATGAGCAAGCAACCATGCCTGATTTACCATTGCCACATCTCTGGCACTAAACAACAATCTTGGAATACTATAAACATTCAGCAATTACTACCACATGCTACAGTCTTCCATAGCTTGCACAGTCTCTAAAGAAGATTAAACAGCTTAGAGAGTAATCCAAGACTTCCTATTCAGGCTTAGAAGTGGCACAATGTCACTTTTGCTCACATTTAACCAGCTGGAAACAAGCCATATGACAACAATGGGGGAGGGTCAGAAGTGTAGTCTTACTGTGAGCATAGGTAGAGAAAATAGGATAAATGAATAGCTAGTCTACCTTGTCTACACTCTGTTCTACAGGTTACCATCTTCAGGATATTGGAGAAATGTGGCAAAAACAAATTAGCTCTTCTACTATGGTATAACAGTGAAGGCTCCATTTACCTGAAAAATTCATAATTTCATTTTTCTTTACATCTGAATAATATTCAATTGTGTGTGTGCATACCACATTTTCATTACCCACTTAGCAGTTGAAGGATTTTTTAGGCTATTTCCATTTCCTAGCTATTATGAAGTAAACATGGCTGAGTATTATGTACTTGTAAGTAGGAGGTACATGCCAAAGAATGCTCTCCCTGGGTCATATTGTAGATTCGTTTAAGCTTTTTGAGAATTCTCCATATTGATTTTTGAGAGTGGTTGCAATTCCACAGTGAATGGAGATTCCCTTTTCCCTGCATCCTTGCCACCATTCACTGTCAGTTGTTTGTCATTTCAAATTATTATTATCATTATTATCATCATCATCATTAGCTATTCTGACTCGTGTAAGAAAATCTCAAAGTAGTTTTTATTTGTATTTGCCTAATTTCTAAGGGTATTGAACAATGTTTTAAGATAGTTCTTAGCATTCTTTTCTTATTTTGAGAACTCTGTTAAGATTAAATCTATTTCCAATTGAGTCATTTGTTATCTTGAATATTTTACCAAGTAAGGTAACCCAGACCCAGAAAGACTAATTATTCCATGTTCTCTCTTATTTGTAGACTTTAGGACTAAAGTTTTTGCTGTGATTATATAACCTGAAGTAACTGCAGAAACCATGGAAATAAAAAAAGAACCATGGTGAGGAGGAGAAGGGAAAGGGATCCACATCACAGGACACCAGGACACAAGTACCATGAAGAAGAAAATGGGAAAAGGGAAGGGTAACTTGGAGGAGGGAAAAAGGATAGATAGATAAGACTAAGGATGTTTGGAAAAGCCAGAAAAACATATTCTAGTTTGCTCAAAATATTATACACATACACTATATATGTATGCATATATATATATAGGTAATTTGTTTATATATGCATATATGTAATTTGTGTATATGTGTGTGTATATGTGTATATATATATTTCAGTGCCCAGCATGGAAAATAGGCATGAGAAAACTTTCTTCAAGTTGTTGGTCAGAAGAGTTCAATGAGCTCCCATAGTTACCTCCCAGAATTTGAAGGTAAGATCCTATTATTGAAGATACCATATACTTTGGACATAGGGCTTGAAGAAATCAAACCAGATCTGACCTAGAAGCATTTTTTTTTTTTGATGAATAGCTTCCCTAGTGTTAGAAAGTGCTATGCAAGCTGTCAATAAACAAAATCAATCAATAGTCCTAACCAGCTATTGAGCCTGAGCCACAACAATGACTGCCATAGCAAGATATCCCTGAGGGTAAAATAGTGGCACTTCTATCTTTCAGATAACTAACAGCTAAGTAATTGGACTTAAGGCCTGTGGGGAGCCGCCCTCACATTCGCCGTTGCAAGATGGCGCTGACATCCTGTGTTCTAAGTGGTAAACAAATAATCTGCGCATGTGCCAAGGGTAGTTCTTCACTCCATGTGCTCTGCCTTCCCCGTGATGACAACTCGGCCGATGGGCTGCAGCCAATCAGGGAGTAATACGTCCTAGGCGGAGAATAATTCTCCTTAAAAAGGGACGGGGTTTCGCCATTCTCTCCTTTTGCTCTCTTGCTCTCTTGCGCTCTTGCGCTCTGGCTCCTAAAGATGTAAGCAATAAAGCTCTTGCGCTCTTGCGCTCTTGCGCTCTTGCACTCTTGCTCCTGAAGATGTAAGCAATAAAGTTTTGCCGCAGAAGATTCCGGTTTGCTGCGTTCTTCCTGGCCGGTCGCGAGAACGCGTGTAAGAAAGGCCAATTCAATGGAAGGGAATTTATGCCCCAGTATACCCTTGGTGGGTGAGTCACAGACCCTAGAGAAGAACCTATGACTGACACTCTCCTAAAGAACTATAATTCTAACTGCATTATAAATATTTATCCTTATAATCATAGATAAATATAGCTCTCATCCATCATAACAGAAGCTCCCTTTTGCAGCAAACAAAGACTATCACAAAAATCTACAACTACTCAAAATACAGAGAATAACTGACCACAGGGGTTTCAGCCCCATTTGATACATCTATAACACAATAAAAGCTCAGAGATCTTTGGGGAAGAAAAAAAAAAAGTAAGAACCATAAGACTAGGGTGTCTGCAGTGAGTTAGATGATGGGGCAGGGCTGTGCTCATGAAATCTCACAAATATAATTGCCTAAATAAAACCTACACAATAACAACAACATTTGGCATTCCAATGTGGGTGGGGAATTAATGGCTTCTGAGAGGGGGACAACTGGTCTTTTCTAGGGCTGAAGCTCCTGGATAGGTTATCCAATCTCAAGTGGTCAGACCTAAGTACATAGAACAACAGTAAATGGACTCAGTGGGTTGCACTTAAATGTATATGAGTAACTACAATAATTAAAGAAGAGGTCATAAATTTGAGAGGAAATTGGACTTTCATGGGAGCACCTGGAGGGGAGAGAGACAGATATGAAAATACAATGGAGTACTCACATAAATTCCATACTAAGGATTTTTTTAAAGTCATAGGGAAATTACATTACCTAAAATTATATATATATTCAGTTTAATAATGTTTTTCCACTTGGAAAACAATGCTCTCCTTATAAACCATAGGCTATCTAACAAAACCCTAGTACCAGACATGAGAAACCACCTTTTGAGTTGTTGATCAGGAGAGTCCAAGAGATCTGCAAAACAAAATAATGTTTTGGTGTTGCCTTTGGCTGTTCCCCTGAAGGTGAAAGTGGTGCCTGTTGCTGTAGACACCAGGCATTTTGGATGCAAAACTAAGATGATCCAAGCCGGAAACAACCTGAAAGTCTGGTGAGGATTAGTTTTCATGGTCCTAGAAGGTTCTATGGAAGCAGCCAAAGTAGGGAAGCAATCAATAGTCTATCCTATGTATCTCAATGACCAGCATGGTAAGATATCTTCACATTCGTAGTAATCAATAGCTGCTTAATTGGACTTAAGGCCAAGAAGAGGGAAATGATGCCTGGTCCTGGAAACCTACCCAGCTATCTAGGGGTTGTGAGGTCATGGCTCTTAGAGGAGAGCCCACTATCACCACTTTACTAAACTAAAGCACAACTCATAACTGTTTTCAAAATACTTACACTTATGCCCACAGATAAGTATAGCTCTCACTCCTCACCAAAATCTTCTCTTTGCAACAGTCTGACAATTCCAGAACATTAGAATTTATCAAAAAAAATCAATGAACTATGGATTATAGGATGCCTGGCTCCCATGAACACATCTATATCACAAACCCTATATCTAAGACTCAGGAACATTGTGCAAGAGATTGAGGACTGTAAGACAGAGGACCAGAGAAACTGCTGTGAGATTTCCTAGAAATGATAGGTAAGTCTCATCCTTAATTTAATAATAATATGACTGCCTTAAAAAAGAACTGAACAATGACAATACCAATGTGGAAGGGGGAAATCTCATGGTGTCCCACCTATAGACAAAGAAGCAACTAAGGAATGCTGAGAGCTGGAAAAATTAGTCCTCCCCAGGGTTGAGCCTCTCAATTGGTTATCCAATATCAAATGTTCAGCTCTGAAATCCAATAATTACAAGCAACACTATAAGGATTTATAAATTTCTGTGTGAAGGGTGTGTGTGTGTAAAACAATAACAATTAAAGGAAAAGAGGCCATGAATTTCGGGGAAATACACGAGAAGGGATAGAGCAAAGAAAGAAAGAGAAACGAAATAATTATATTTTTTTTATTGAGGATTTTTTTCATACAATGTATTTTGGTCTTGAACCCTTCCCTGGCTTGCTCCAAGTCCATGATATTTTTGAGGACTTTTTGTTTTATTTTGCTTTGTTTAAGCAGGGTTTTTTTCTTTTGTTTTATTGCTGTTTTGCTTGTTCATTTTGTTTTGTTTTTTTTTTTTTGCTTTTGTATGTTTTTATGCATGTTTCTTATAATTATATTTTAATTAAAAATAAAAATGAATTTTAAACTAAGAGCAGGTAGGCAGGGGGTCAGAACTAAACTAATAAATACATCCCAAAATACCTTACTCTCCATCTCTATTCCCTTACCTTCCATCACCTGTCCTTACTCCGATTGAAGGCAAAGATCTTTAACTATTTTGTCTTGACTGGATTTTTCCTTTGGTATGTATCTAGAGAGAGGAAGAACATACTTCAGTTCAGGTTCCCTTATATAATAAATCCTTTGATAGAGTGCCATTACTTATCATAGATTTCAAAGTTTATCATGACTTAGTTCTTAATACTTTCTGAAAGCAAGCAACTGATCTGCTCTGAAAGGTGACTTTTTAAAAATATTCTACATTGAGTTTCAAAATACATCTATAAATGTTTTAAAGTTAAACTCCTTCCCCAGAAAGTTCTAAATACAATTATTAGTCCATGATCATACCTGTCTTTAGTCAACAGTTTAGATGCTTCTTGACATAAGCCTGCCACCACTAAGAATTAGTGTTTTAAAAGGACTCTACTTACTTTATATGGCTCACAATTTTCTACTTGTAGGTGTATTGTAATAAGAAACCAGAAATCTCCACACAGGTGAGTGTAAAATATCCATGGGCTTTTTCCCTCTAAATTCTCAATGTATAGATGATCAAGAAAACCAAATCTATAGTTTTGAAAAATATGATAGATGTTACACAAAGCAATCTTATCTTTATGATTATATAGACAATATTTTCTAATATTTGTGTAGATTGGAGTTCTAAACAATATACACATATACATTTTACTTGATGACTCTTATCTCTCCTTATTCCTATTTCCTCTTTAGATAACTGTAAAATAGACATGCCTTTGATGTATATATATATATATATATATATATATATATATATATATACATATATATGTATATATACACACATATATATAACTACCTATGCATATATATGTACGTGTGTGTGTTATGCTGAAAGGGGGATAGATACATTTAAAAAGATACATGAATATCTCCAATAATCATATAATAAAAATTGTATTACAAATGAAGAAATCTACTAGAAAGAGGCCAGCATAGATGGCTCTTATCACCTAGGGCCATGCCTTAGAGGTAAGACTGCCATGTCAAAGTGCCATTGACTGAGAGGTTCAGACAACAGATACTCATTTTTCCTCCCACATTTCAAAACTAAAAATCTTAAAATTAGTTTTTCTGAGATATCTCTCCTTGAACTAGACTTGGCATATTCTCCCTGCATCCACACATTTTTTTTTCCTGTGTGCACTTTTTTGGGGCAAATCTTTTCTTAGAAGGGTACCAGAAGATTGGATTAAAGCCTGCTTTTAGGAGTTCATTTTACCTTTTCAAAGGCACCATATCCAAATAGTCACAATATGAAATACAGATGGTCAAAAATTTAGCATGTGAAATGAGCAGTATCCATGATTCAGCCCAGAACAGATCTCCAAGGATAATCTAAAGAGCAGAGAAGTCACAGTACTGCAAAGAAGAAAAATTCCCTACATTCCTGTGTGAATGTACCACAGGAAACAAATGGCCCTTTCCTCAATACACACACACACACACACACACACACACACACACACACACACAAAGAGAGAGAGAAAGAGAGAGAGAGAGAGAGAGAGAGAGAGAGAGAGAGAGAGAGAGAGAGAGAGTAAGTTTGGCAGGTACGAATTCAGAGAATTTTAATTTAAAGGATTTTGTATCTGCCTAGTAACTCTGAGTTTTGTGGCACTGTTTTGGAGTTGGCTTTCCACTGGCTGCTCCATTTCTCAAGCAATAAATGGGATTTGAATTGTAATAATTTGGCTTCTTGCTGTCATTCAGGTTGCCTTGACGTGCTTGTCACGCTTTGGAGGGAAATCACAATTACATACACTTTTGGTGATGAACCTGCCACCCTTCTATTTGTTTCGTGATAAATATGGCCTTTCCCTCAAATTCCATTCAAATGCCAGTCTGTGATCGATTCTGGTGCCTGTCTTGTCCCTGTGTTCTATGACAGCCCTGCCTGCATAGAGGGCCTTGCCCCTTCAGAGAGATGTGTTCAGAACTTAGTCTCCTCACTCCTCCCCCAGCCAGCACTCGGCAGCTGCAGAGCAGAAATGGATTTGGGGAATGCCAATGTGACAATTACACAGGTACCCAGGAGGACCTGAGGCTCTGGTTTCAGCAGCTTGGCAGCTACAGGGAAATTAAGTGCAAGCTGTTTAGAGAATATTTCTCCTTAGGACATGATGAAATCTCCGAGGTGGGTGCATGGACAATGCCTGCCCGCCCCACTCCTGCCAGCTTCCAAAAGAAAGAAAGAGAAAAGCTGCAGCTTACTATTTGATATTTAGAATTAATTAGAGCCCCCAAATCCCACACCAACCTGCAGGCTTCTTAATGAGGCCAACGTTATTCATCTACTTTAGGGATCATTACAGTGCCTCATGATGCCCTGTGGGTTTCAAAGCACTGCTGCATGCTGCTGTTTCACCCGGGTAGGTGGTCAAGAAAGAAGTCAATCTTCCCAATTTCTAGATGAGTTTTCTGGGACATTGAACTACTTTATCAAGGTCATACAACCAATAAGCAGTGGAAACTGGATTTGAATTCAGATAGTCTAACACCAGGCAAAGCCCATGTAGTTAAACTGCTATTTTAAACTGTCCCTCCCTAAAGAGACATGGCTGATTTCATATCAGGGAGGATTCAGGAAAAAAAATTAAAGAAAAATTGAATTGTAGATGAATGACAAGTAATAGCTAGGTGTAAGTATATCCCACAATTATGCTGCTTCTAATTCTTAGAGAATTGATTTTACATTTACTCAGAACTTAAAGTGGATATTTCATTTATTTACAAACTAAATCAGTCAAGGCTATATGCATCACTGTCCTAATAAGGCTGGTTAACTCCCTGAACCTCTGGCTATTTCTACTCAAGCCCTCTGCTCATCTGTTTGTCACAACTTTCTTACATGTGCACATACTTAAAGAGAGCCTTTACTTCTTGACTTTTGCCTGTTTGATCTGCCACCGACTCTTAAAGCAGCAGAGTGAGATTATGCTGCCCCGTCGTGTCTTTGCTCCCCACTCCTCAACCAACTACTTTGATCCAGATACCTATTATCTCTCACTCAGATCATAACTATAACTCTGGCACAGTCGACAATTAACATATTTTCCCAACAAAATATAGGTGATTCTATTTTTAAAACGAACAAAACAAAGCAAACAAACAAAAAAACTTTCAAAGACCCTCTAAGCGTGTCACTGTTCTCTTCATGTTTTTTTGGATGGCAGTAGTACCTACTTGTACAACCAATTACCATTGTGTTAACACATGTAAGTGTGGAAAGGTAAGTGTGGACTCTATGCCTTAACCGTACTAGGGATCCCAGGTTCCTGGGATATACTCGCACTTGTTTATAGCACGCTATTGTCCTGGAAGCTTGCTTCACTAACTATCCCTAAGAAAATTATGTGTGCTCTCCTTGCTTACGGTCATTTAAGCATTTTGCCTTTGCCTCAAAATCTAACCATTGCCTTATCTAACCCTGTGTTTTGGTGCATGCCACAGTATTCTTCTTCTTCTATTCTGTATTCTGTTCTTGCTATTTGGGCTCATATCTGAGAATCTTTTCCCATTTCTTACATTCCTAGGAAGAAGAGGTGTTTCTGTGCCCTCTGTTTCCTCTGTAAATGGCTTATCAAAACATTTGGCACATAATAGGTGTTCCATGGAAATGTTTGGATACAAGTGAATCATGAAACATCTTCAAAAACATCTCATCTATGACCATACTAGGTCAAGCCACGAGAATGAATGGACCAGTAGTTAACTTTTGAATCTCAAAACAAACTGTGAAACAGAGTACTCCAAAAGTAGAATAAAGTAACATCACCCTGAAGCCCATTTCAGCATGCCATGTTTCTGTGAAAGGATAACACATCCAACTTCAGAATGTTTTAAAGAGTCAATAAAGATTTGAGAATGTTGACTAGAATCCAAAGTAAACAGGGGTGGGGGAATACACTCTATCACATTTAGTAAAATAACCTTCAAGGACATCATTTTACATCTACATCTCTAACTTTCAGGTAATGAGTTCTCCAACCTCTTCCTTCTAAATCCAGAAAGAAGCCCCCAGTCACCTTTCATGATGCCCAATCTTCAATTTTGTCCTGTCCTGGTGTGGCATTTAATTTTTGAAGACTGTTATCTCTCTCTCTCTCTCTCTCTCTCTCTCTCTCTCTCTCTCTCTCTCTCTCTGTGTGTGTGTGTGTGGGGGGGGGGGGGATCCTATTTGCAGAAATAGATGGAGGTTCTCAACTACAGGTACAATACCATGTCTGCCTGCCTACCTGCCTGTTGCTATGCACCTTGCTACGATCATCATGAATTCAGCCTCTGAATGTGAACCCCTTCCCTCATTAAACTCTTTCTTCTGTAAGTTACCTTTGTCATAGTGTCTCTTCAGAACAATAGAAACATAACTAAGACAATCTCCCTTTACTACATAAGATTTTTAAGGAGATTAAAAATAATTAAGGTTGTGTTCTCGTAAACAAATCATTTTGGAATATGGAGAGAGGTTCTGGCAGGAGAAAAGGGAGAAAAATCTGAACAGGGAGCTAGAAAACCATATTTATCATCTACCTTTGAAGATGCCTTTTTTCCTCAGACCTTCTCATGCCTTATAGCAAAGAATATACAAATTGGCCTCCAAGGCGGTTCCCAATGCAATCTTTGAATAGGAATGCCTTTTTATATCCCGCCCTCATATACTTGGGCAGGTCTCTAATAACCATTTGACATGGTCCTTGTCAGTAAGGTCTTGAGATGGCTGCAACTCCAGCTACTGTCATGACTACAAGTTTTTGAAAGCATTGAACTAGAAGGCCCCAGATAGTCTGTATCCATCTGACTGCTCTATACAAACTGTAAGATAAGCCACTAAGTTTGGAGGTGAATTTTTTATGCAGTAGTGGATAACTAATACACAGCTAAAGCTTCCTCATTTCTTTTTAACAGACATATGATGCAGCTAGTTTGCAGATTCAGTTAGTCTATGTCAAAGATGAGGGCTGAAAGCACACTCATTATACTTAATATCCAAATGTCATTTTCTAATGTTGCAGTCAAAATGATAGAGCCAGTCATCCCCAGAGACAGTTGTGGGGTTTTATAGCTTTTGAAAATCCTGCTTCATGAATCCCAGAGCCATATGCAAATGTGAAACTGAACCTTTGATAAGCCACTTGATTTCCGTTTTAGTTAATGAACTGAAAATACACCATTTTACACTAAGATTAAATTGCTAAAATGTTTCACTTTGGTCCCTAGTTAGTTGTAATTAAAAATAGAAATGTAAGAACATGGCAAGTTACTCACTCTCTTTTAGCATCCTGAAGTAAAGAAGAGGAAACTTGTTGCCCTAAGCAATCTCTACACGAAAATCGAAGGGTGAGAAGGCTAGTCTTCAAGATCTAACCTGAATAGTCAATGATGTGTCATATGCCTCTGTCTCCACCAGCAGGATGCATACAAAAATATCACCTGTGCTTGCTAAGGAGGAACGAGGAAGGATGAGAACCCCTAGTTCACTATCTGCACAACTCTGTCCTTCTCAGCTTGGAGCCTACAAACACCCAGAAGGAAATGAGTGCCTTTTGAGAGGTATGGGAAATTCCTTACAAATACTAAAGTCACAAACGTGTACAAAATGTATGTGTATTTGTGTATGAGTTTATGTAAAAGATGCTATGTAAAAGTATTGATACATGTGAGAAAAAGAATCTGTGAATGTATGTTGTGTTTTCTTGTTCATGTATGTGTAAATGAGAGTATGCATATGAGTGAGAAAGAATTGTGGGAAAAGTATATATATATGAAGGTATATATATGTGTGTGTGTGTATTTGTATGTACATGTGAATATGAGGGCATGGATGATGTCATACTTTTTATGTATGAATGAGAAGTATGTATGCATACATTTATATAGGTATTTGTGCTAGAGTGGAATGGGTGTGTGCAAGTATATTACTTGAGTATATAGATAAGGGAAGTATTTATATGCATTTATGTTGATCCTGATTAATGGAAATAAATTTCTGTTGTGAATATTGTGGGATGTTCAACTTAATTGTGTGAGTATATGGCTAAAATAGTCTAAAACTGCGTGTATGTTGTTAGAAAGTAAGGCTATGATATAAAATATACATATATGTGTTTGAGAGTTGCTGTAAAGGGCTACATATGTTTGTGTGTGTGTTGAATACAATATATGAGTTATATACATATACATATATGATTGTAGTAGTAAATGCATGTTTGAGAGTGTATGAGTAATAGTCAATGTATGGTGTATGCTTGTGTGTATATGGGTAAATGATCATAAATATACATATATGTGTAAGTCAGCATATTAATGAGATGTTTCTGTGTGGAAAACTGTAAACAATTGAGTGCATAGGATGGTGATATTGTACATGTTTATATGCATGCTATTATGGCAGAAAGAAATAGGTGTATGTATATATTTTATATGTATATGCTTTCTTGTAACTTTTTGGGTGAGCTGATATACATGAGCATGGCATGAAGGAAGAGATTTTACATTTCCACGAGTACATTCATTTTTGTGTGTATGTGTGTGTGTGTGTGTGTGTGTGTGTGTGTGTATTTGCTATATATAAAGTGATCATATATATGTTACTGTATAAGCTCATATATAATAATGAATGAAATTTGATCCCTGAGTTAAACTAATCAGTGACTTTTTTAATTAGAAAAAATTCCATTTAATGGAATATGTGCATATTTTTCTGAATTTCCTAAACAATGTACTACAGTTACTATTAACTAAGCACATAGATTGTATTAAGTGTGATAAGTGATCTGGAGAAGATATAAAATATAGAGGGGTGGTATCTGCATATGTTTTTCACAAATATTGTGCCATTTTATTTAAAAGATTTGGACATCTGCAGATATTAATATCTGAGAAGTTTTGAAAACAATCCCCAATGGTTACCTGTGAACAACTGTACTTATGTCATAGTGGTGTGATATAAGACTTTTAGAGAGCATATCTCACACTGTATTTGTGAACATGCCCAGAACAGAGCTTTGTACCTAATAAACCTGCCCAATAAATGTCAGTTGTCACACATATATTGTCTTGATAATGATTATCATCAGCACATTCTCAAAGGAGCCCATTGAGCTGATGGCAATTGTATTTATGAACCCCTTCTAGGCAAAAAAGGAACTGCTGGAGATGAAACTGTGAAACATGTTGCCTGGTTGTTTCTGCTTCTTAGAATATTGTTATATAACAACCAGAAGCCTGAGAGATGCAAAGAGCATTTTTTTCACACTCAGATGGATTCTTTAACAACATATTCCTTACCAGTTTAATAATCAGAATTGCCTGTGAACAATTCCAGCTGATCCAATCTACAACTGAGGAGAAACTCTCAGAGTCAAGAAACCACATTGCCAGGATGAGTGAAGGCATATGGAAGCTGTCAGCCTGTACCATTCGAAACTGGTGTTTAACACTATTTTAGACTAATGCAAGCGATCTGTAGAGCTACTCGAATACCAAAAACATTTTGTTTACCTGCTCTAAGCTAGACACTGTTCAAAGAACAAGAACAAAGAAATGAATCTGAAGAGTTGTTAGACCTTTATGTTTCTCCTCCTGCCTATGTGGTTCATTGAAAGGTCTGCCTAACTGCTCCTGTTGACTGAATCTCATTGCTCCCAAGGCTGGAAACCTCCACAAGTGAGAACAATAAGAATAAGAATCACCTGTGCATCTAGTTAGACAAACAGATTTCTAATCCCTACCCACTGAGATTCTGGCTCCACCTTCTAGGGAGGGGCCCAGAAATCTATATGCTTTTACCTTCAGGTGATTTAAGCAGATAGGCTCAGAGAGAAACTTGAGGATGGGAGCATGGAGTGAAAAGGAGCTGCAGACACCATCAATCAGCAGATGAGAAGGTCAGCTAGGGGAGAGATTTGTTGCAGGACACACAGCTAGCAACTGATAATGCCACAACTCCAGCCCTGCTCTTCTACATTCATCCAGGTAAAAAAACATTTCTCAGTAACTAGGAGAATAAAGTCACATGAGGGATCTCTCTGTGCAACAGCCCATTCTACTATGGCTTTTAAGAAGTCGTGCCCCAGTGAGCATCTGTTGGGTTATGCCAATTACATGCTTGGAAGGTACTGGGGGAAGAAAACATTTATTGGACACCAGAGCTTAATATCATGTAACATGCCTATTATGGCTATTGTACTAAATAACAACTGTAAAAATCAACAATGAAATATCATACCCAGGGAGCAGTCTTAATGAGGAGATTCATGGGGGATCATGGCTCAAGAGAAACTGGGTGAGGCATGAGCCATTTCATGAGAAAGAGCTCTCAAAGATACTTACGAAAGGGCCAGCCAAATGCTATTTTTAATTCAACTTTCACACCCTCTGACAGCCTCTCCTATTACCCTCTACCTCCATCATTCATCTCTGATGCTGAACACTGTCAGATGCTTTTTAAAATCTAAGCATACTATAGCCCCCGAGTTTCCTTTATTTGTCATGGCAGTGATATCTTCAAAGAACTTCCTTAGGTTATTTTAGAATGACCTCCTCTAGCCTTGAGCTTAGTTTCCCAGAGAGCTTTCATTAGTGTTAGCTGAAAAGGGGAGGTCCAGGAAGGCTGCTCCAGCAGCCCCACTAAGGTGACACAGTCAGCCTCTGACAGAACTGTGTGGGTGGCCTACGGTGTTAATGCAGGCTGGCTTTATCATGAATGGGATAAGTCCCAGTGGCTGCATGTCTAAATAGGCTAGCCTGGACAAGGACAGCTCCACCTCTGCCCTTACCCCTAACACTTCTCTCACCTCTGCCCTTACCCCTAACACTTCTCTCATCATGACATACAGATATACAGGAGCTGAGAATGGCAGTAACCATTCCTGAAAAGTGTTCCCCAAAGGATAGCCCCTGAAACCAGGATATATTGTTCAGCTTGTGTTTATTTATTGTTTGGCCTGACTGTAAAGAAGGAGGGTAACAAATAGGCAATTGTTAACTAAGTAGGAAGTATTGCCATCCTTCATCCTTCATATACATGAAGGCTTGTTTTCATAACCACTGAAGAGACTTTGCATAGAGAGCCTTATGTTCTTTATATTAAATAGTGTAATATTTGGAAATATTCTCTACATTCCCTTCCATATATTATACTTCACATCATTTCTCAGGTACCTATGCAATATAAGCACTTATGCACATAGTCGTTATGCTGTATTGTTTAGGTAATAATGATAGAAAAAAGGTCTGTATGTGTCCAATACTGATACAAATGTATCCCTAATATTTTATCCCAGATTGGTAGAATGCAGATACAGAACTCATAAATGTGGAGAGGTCCAGGAATCTGCATGCTTCTGCTTTCAGGTAATTAAATCAGGTAGGCTCAGAGACAAATATCAAATGAAATCATAGACATCTAGAGTGAAAAGAAATTGCAGACATCATCACTGTGTAGCCTAAGTTATATGATTTGAACACCTTAAGTTCCCCCATTAACTCAATAAAGGTTGAGTCAACATTTCCAGTGCCATCCAAGGGCTTACCATCAGCTTTATAGGGCTGCTGAATGGGCCTTACATTTCCTACTATTTTTTTTCCATGTGGGATTAACTAGCCCCTGATTTCCAGAAGTTTCTTCTCTTGTATTTTTATTCTATCTAGTCTTCCCGGGTGCCTGCTCAGTTGTAATCTCGCCCTGAAAGGGAGAGTCTTCGGTCCTCTATATACTTTGTCCAACATCTCACACATTGTGAGTATCCAGAAATCTATTTATATATTTTTCCGGTCAAATCTAGAGAGATATATATTTCAAAGTCCCCACCATTGTAGACTAGGGTGTATTCCCTCTGTTGGTGACCAGTCACTATTTTCTAATGGAGAAATGGTGGAGAAAGAAGAACAAGAAATCACTTCTGTAGGCCAGCCACACATCACAGGGACATGTATAAAACAGAAATCCTCACAAGGACTTTGTGAATCACTCTCCAGATAGTTTAGGAAGGCTTTGGTATATTTTCTAATATGTGTACAGGGCTCATAAATAAGGAGAGCCACACTAGAAGCAATGCTATAATAAGCTCATGCAGGTAACACAGCAGATCATGAGCAAAGATTTATAGGCAGTAGCTGTCATCACCCTCTTCTTATATGGCAGTTCACCCGTGGCACCAAGATAGATAATTGCCTTTCTCAGTTCCTGTGTTTCTACATCCAAAGAAGGACATCCTGAGTATATTGGCTCTTTAAAGTGTCTGTCTCTGAAATACAAGTTGCTAGAAGGTAAAAAGTGAATAAAAGAGCACAGTAAGGGACAGCTGCAAGCCTCTTAAGGCAGGAGACTCTTCTTTCCCCATCTAGGAACATTATCTAAGGCAGAGTGCAAAATGAGGCTTCAAAACATCAGCAGATGTCAAGAAACACTCCACAAAACTTTATACATTCAGGTCTGTGCAGATTTTTCTGCGCAGAAAAAAGCCACAGCTTCATTTCAGGTCCAAGGACCAAAAGAAGGTAGAAAAGACAGTAAATCCTTCAAGAGTTTCCCTTCAGCATTCACTAAGCATTTTTCCAGTATTCATTTCTTTGTCATTGTGAATATGAAATGTGACTGAAAGGAAGGAAGGTATTTGAGGTACCATTTTTATGTGAATTAAGTCAATCAAAAGAAGCCTTAGCATGAAGCCAGAATTCCATCTTATCTCTGCCTCTTGTTAGCTATCTGACATCACTCAGTTCCCCCCACACACATACACACATCACTAAGCCTTGCTGAATATACTTGTACAATAGACATAACAATACAGCTGTCATCAAAGGCTGTGAGGAACAGTACTTACAATGAACTGAGTAAATGCTGTTCTCATTTTCTTTCTTCTAGGTCTAATTACAAAGCAGTGGCAGAACCTCAAGTCTAAATTGTTCATTTTTTCTATTTTTAGCCAAAATTTATGGAGTACTTACTATATACAAAGCTCTGTCCTAATCAATGTTCATGTATTAATTCATTTACTCACCACAGTGATGACAAGAGTGATTTTATAAAAATAAGGAGCAGAAAGGGGAAAAAACACAGAATTATGAAACAATGACTCATAAAGGAGTCTATAACTATTTCCATTTTACATGTGACAAAACAGAGGCAGGCACAGGAAGGCCCCAGCTAATCAGCAGTTAACTAATCTAGAACCCTGAACTCAAATTGTCCTAATACAAGTAATCATAAGCCCCTGTTGGTTAGCAGTAAGTGTTTAAAAGCCTGTTTTCTGCAAGCTTCTGAGAGGAAGGAGCCCAAACATATCCCTAACTCCAGTACACTCAACTCTGGCAAGCACCACCACACTTATGGGAAACTCTTTCCAACACAAGGCTTTCAATAGCTGATCTTAACCATATCATTTGGGGACAGGAAGTCAGGTTCATAACAATCCCTGCTGCTGTTACTGTGCCCCTCTCCACAAAACTTGACTCTGGGTCTAAATGTTCACCCACACTGAAGTAAAATGACATACTGTATACAGATATAGACACATGGAATCACAATTTAGGCTATCCTGGGAAGACAGAGATTCTTAGTCAATCTCTGCATTGCTCACAATGGTGTCACAACTTACAGAGATGGAATAGGAGGTGGCCAATGTGAACACAGAGATATTCCTTGTTCCAGCCTCAAGGCACCCATAGAATACTGTCTTCACTCTCTGAACAGAATTTTCAGAAAGAATTTTAATTTCGGAGGCTTTGTTACATCATTGCAATCCATTACAAGCAACTCTCTTGCATATGTTCACTCACTCACAATCCCTAGTACTAGCCAACTGACACATACTTCCTCCATAATGCCCTCTTCCTGCTGCTATTCTGTTGCTTTTCTTGAAAATAAATCTTTTCCTACAATATATGCTGATCATGGATTCCTCTCCCTCTTCATCAATATCTTCTCCACATCCCTTTTCATCTAACTCCATAACAATTTCTCTTTCTTTTTAGAAAATATAAATAAAATAACTTTTAAAAGAAAAGCACAGAGACACACACGTGCACACATGAATGCACGCACACACACATGTACACATGAATGCACGCACGCACACACATACATACACACAAACACACACACACACCCCTAACAAAACAAAGCAAAATACCAGTAACTTTTTTAAAATGCCCAAATAATATTAGAATATCTATAAATATACCATTGAGTTTGTTTTGTGTTGGTCTTCTACTGCTGGGCATGAGGCCTACCCTTAAGTGTGGTTTATATGCCCAGTGAGACTTCCCTGGAGAAAACTAATTTTTCATTTGCAAGACGTTGTCAATGGTAGATAACTTCTTTGATAGGGATGACTACTTACCCATCTCAATGCTGGGACCCAATCTTTCTTGGAACTATGCAGGCCTTATCTATGATCTACCTTGATCTATGAGTTCATACATGTGTCAGTCCTGTTATGTTTTGAAGACACTATTTTCATGATGTCATCCATCGCCTCTGGTTACAATCTTTCTGCCTCAATTAGTTAGGTTTTGCTTTGTTTCATTTAGACAGGATCATGCTTTGTAGTCTAAGCTGGACTTAAACACATTGTATAGCATAGGGTAGCACCAAACTCAAATCCCTTTCTCTCAGCCCCAAAGAACTGACATAATACTTTGTTAGTATGGTTCCTCCTCCTTCTGCCTCCTCATTTATCAAAGAACATACCAACAATCATATTGTATTGCTCCAACATTTTCTACGTACTCGGATAGTCTTGTTCACCTTTATTTATTGGCACAAGTATGCAACTGCTTGAAAACACACACATTTAAGGTAGCTAACCACTGTGTTACAAAACTGAGTTCATACTGTGTACATTTTATACACTCTGTTTTCATTGCTAAATCATCTCTTCCAGAAATTCATCCAGCTCAAATGGTAACAGTGTAGCTCAGTCTATTTAGATGACAAAAGTCAAAGCTACCATGTGCTTTATCTTTCAGTCATTTGGAAACAGTGGCTGTTCTCTGAATTACCCCAGTACCACATTGCCTTTCCTGCCTCCTGAGCACTTGAAGGGTACCTTCTCATCTGTCAAGACTGCTGATTGTGGCTAGCACTGACCCTGAAAGGGGAGACAACTCTGACATTTCCCCATTTTGAGTCCTTAAGGTATACTCTGAACAGACTTTTATTTGAGGATGTCTAAAATGTTTATTAAATGAGGTTGACATCTGTCTTCCTAATTAGATTCTAAGTTCCAGAAAAGCAAGTACACAATAAATCTTTGCTGACACGATGAATGAATGAGTGGGGATAAGTAGTGTTATAGACTTCAGTTATTCATGAGGTGGCACTGTGAAGACTAGATAATTTGACATAAGTACCATGAAAAGTCATGTTTATTTTTTCACAGTTTCATCCCATCTTATATTTACTAACTAGTATTTAATTGTTGCTTAATAAATATTTATATGATACATGAATTCCTCTGAACCCTAATTTCTGTCTTCAATTTGTCTTTGAAGAGACTCTTCCACAGGCTAAGCCTCTGACCATGATGGTATTCAATATTTTTGTCATTTGCTTGCTTAGCTGCACCAGGGAAATCTGGGAGTTAGAGAATCTCTCTTGGAATTTTTCTGTAGTCTACACCTCAGCTGCTAGGAACCAACGGTTTGCGAGACAGGGGGGCCAGGGGGGAGGGATAATCACATGGACAGCTGTTTTGTATGCAAATGTCACAGATTAATATGAAGCAGGAGACTCAGAGTGATATCGTGAGATTGAGAAGACATAACATAGGACTTGTTCCTGGGAATAATGAGAAAATTACTTTTCCTATGCTAGATGTGAACAGGAAGATCTACCTCACTTTTCTGTAAGTACCAGTCAAAAATGTGAGCTATGGAGCAAAAGTCTTAAATTCAGTAGGTAGAAATAATGGTAGAATCATTCCTCTCTGTTACATTTAAGAACATTGGAGTATGGGAAAGTGTAGAATGGAAGAAAATTTCAATCTTCAATACAAGCTCCTAGAATTGCTTCACTGGGAAAGGAATCTTCTCTCACCTCACCTATCTACTACTAGCCTCATCTACTGATGGGGCACCAGTAGGTGAACATTGTCTGAACTGGATAAGAAGTAGATAGGTAATAGTGATTCCTTCTCAGGATCCAGGGCCATAAACACCCACAGCCTCTGTTGTAAGGCAAGGTTATAAACACATTGAACCCATCATCCCATGACAAAGCAGTAGTCTGAACAAAAGCATTGACACTGAAATACTTGGGGGTTGCCCTGGAATGGAGTAGAGAGCCCATCTGTGTATGCAGAGGTAAATAGAAGCCAGGAATCAGGGACACAGGAATGAGAGACTTGGGGACCAGATTGGGGGATTACTTAGATTAATTGTTTTAAATATTTGGGCTATATCCTAATATCAATTTGAACTACATCTTTACTTCATAAAAGCTGTTAGTCTATGGGTGATGAGATCAACACTGGATCTGCAATCACCCTGGCAGCAGTGTGTAACAGACTAAATGGACAAAAGATTCAAGGACAAGGGAACAAAGAAGAGATTTAGAGCACACAGTTAATTGTCATGGAAAAAATATATAATTTAGAAAAAAATTGAAGGGAATGAAATTAGCAGAAGTAGAAAAGAATTGTGGGATGTACAGCAGATCAAGGTGTCAAGGAAAGGGTAGAGAGCTAGAGAGTATGAGTAGGAATGGAAGGAAATCCAAAATCGAAAGTGACTCAGGATGTGCAGAAAAATGAACAGAAGATCCACAGAATAGTGTTCTGCAGAAGTGGCTGCAGCAGATTGGCAAAACAGGAGATCAAAGTTTTAACTTGATGAGGTAAACTGGAGGTCTCAGGAGCCAGACTAGTGGAAATACTTAGTCGACAGTTGAGAACAGAACTCAGTAATGGTGAGAGCAATATGATATTTATCGTATGACAACATCAACTCTTGAGCCATGGCAGAACTGTCAGGGATCAAAAGCCCATAGTATCAGACAAATTGGGGAATCCTGATCTGCAACTTGACACAAAGCACATGCTGGACAGTTCAGGCTCCTGTCAATGAGTTCTCACAACCTTAGATCTAACTCCCCTACAAATAAATTAAAGGCAGTGTATTTAGCTTTTAGGAATAGAAACAGTTTATACAACCATTTATTTCATTAGTATGTTCATTTCCCACTTCAGGACTGTCTTTACTAATTAAATATGTTTATTTTAACTGCAGAAACATTTATTTCACAAATAATGACATGTTAATTATCTGCAGAGTGAAATTAACCCCAGGATGCTAATGTATACATTCATCTACCTACATATATATTACCTATGGCTACCTGGTTATGCTACCAATCATCCACAGCACTGCTCCATGCATTCTGGACCTACATCCTTCTTGTAATCTTCTCACTTAAAACTGTGTGGCTGCTGTAAAAAGTGGCATTTAACTATCATCAGATTCATCTCAGACTGAATAAAACTAGAGATTCATGATTCACTAGCATACACCAATATAATTCAAGGACATTTTCTTTTCTGAGTGAGGAGGTAACTGTCTCCAGTTACCCTGAGGAGATTTTTGTTCATGTTTTATGAAAACTGACACCTAATTCTCTTGTCACTGACACTTTCTAGATATGGATATATATCTGCAATTCTCATAATAAGTCATTAGTATTAATTAAGCCAACATCAATAGCATAATTTAGCTAGTCAGTCAACATCTTCTGAGAGCTCACGGAGACGGTATCCACAAATCTGAAAAGTTGTCACTGAAAAGTTGTGACTAACAAAGAGAATAAGACAAGGACAATGGAGTGTTCAGAAAGATAGGCATCCTTGCCAACACCACAACATGGGCATCAATTGCAGAAAGCTCATTTAGTGGAATCTTATTTTATGGTATGGCATCTGATTTTCTCACCTGTAAAATGGAGCAGTGATACTGTGCAACTGTCTGGCATCGAGGAAGAGGAGTTTCACAGAAAATGGTCTTCAGTGCCCTTTTGGGAAAGACAAGTGCTTGATTACAGTAGGAATCTGACAACTCTGTGGTCCAAATTCTGATGCTATCCATTAACAAGATTCCCAACTCCCATTTTCCCTCTCTCTAAACATCTCTCCCATCTATCCTGTCTCTCCCTCCTTTTCCCCATCATTGCACCCACTCCATTCCTCCCTTAGCATATTACCTTTGAATATTTATGTAGCATTTACTATATACCAAAGATATTGGTAAATATGTGGGAAAAATAAAGGACAACAGCCAGAAGTGACGAGAAGTAACAATATTCTAACAATAATTGCTTGTTTATAACACAGATATATACTAGTTCAATGATATGGTTCCTTATACAGACAGATGTCCAAGGAAGAGATTCTATTTACCAGACAGATATCCTAGACCCATGGACTGATAAAATTTCCCCTATATTTATTAACAGTCTTTGCTAGTATAATCAAAACTGTCAGATGTGATGGCTCACGCTTATAATCTCAGGACTTAGGAAGCTTAGGTCAGAGGATTATAAATTCAAGGCTAGCCTAGGCTACATACTACATACTACCTGGTATGTAGTATAATTCCCAGCATTGAAAAGAATTACCATCACAGAGATTAGTTGGAGCGGGCCCCTTGCTGTAACTGAGGTGAAGAGGTTTCTCATACAATTGTTCTGTGTTCTTTAGATTGGATATTCTCCAGAAGTCAGTAAGACAGAAGGTATTCCTGCTCTTGGATAGCAGCCTCAGGAGCCATGCACCCACTGTTTTCTTTCTTTCTTTATTATTTTCTTTATTTACATTTCAAATGTTATCCTCTTTCCTGGTTTCCCCTCCGAAAACCCCCTATCCCTTCCCCCTCCCCCTGCGCACCAACCCCCACACTCCCACTTCCCTGTCCTGGCATTCCCCTACACTGGGGCATAGAGCCTTCTCAGGACCAAGGGCCTCTCCTCCCAATGATGTCCAACAAGACAATCCTCTGCTACATATGCAGCTGGAGCCATGGGTCCCTCTATGTGTACTCTTTGGTTGGTGGTTAGCACCCAGTGTTTTCAATACTTTGGAATAAGTTCTAACATTTTTAAAGTGCTATCTGAGTGTCACCAACACCATAGATTTATTTTAATGAGCAATGCAAGTTTTATTCAACACATTAGCAATACTCTTAAAGATTAAGTAGAAGAGAAACATCATAAATTTCTAGTAAATTTTTAAATAAAGATTAAATTCATACAACATGGTTCATGTATTTTTCCAATTAATTCATTGCTGTTTGATATAATCACAGAATCCTGCAATCTCAAATCTATGTGACTTTAGAATATTTTAATCAATGCCAAAACCCACGGGCAGATTTTTAACACCAATGCTTTCTTAGTCACGTACCGTATGCAGTGCCTACCCCCAAAGACCGATGATATCTTCACTACCTCTTCCTTTTACCTCAGTAGTATCTACTTGAAATTCCAAGAGAATGTTAATTAGCTTTAATATATTTCCTGACTACTAAGTGATAAAGAAAAAGGAAAAATTAAAAACATGCACAAATGAAAAAAAGTCTCTGATTTGAATATAATTGCTCTTCTCTAAAACCCATGGTGAACTTTGGTCTCCAGTATGACAGTGTTGAGAGGTGGTGGAACTTTAAGGGAGTGATAAGGTTGTAATAGAGATTAGTACAGTTCTCACCAGGCTGACTTACTGTAAAAATGGCTTATAACCAGAAGTAGTCCCTTGTGCTCTGTTTGCACATATCAATTTACTCTTCTGTCTTTTGACATGTTATGAAGCCACAAAAGACACTCACTAGAAAACAAGCAGATACTGGTTCTCAAATAAAATTATTTAGTTGTATATTGCCCACTCTTGGGAATTCTGTTAGAACTACAAAGAAAGATCTATGGCAGAAATGATGTTTCTACTTGCATAAATGAGATAAGGGTTGGGTTCAAAGTGAATATAAGAGGGTAGAATTAAATGGATCTTGCTATTTAATGTTGTACACAGAATAGAATCCAGGGACCTACATATGCTAGGCAATCACTGTACCACCAAATCGCACCTCTACTTTGGATCTTTAGCATTTTGTGAGTAGTCTAGATGATAGCATTGCCTAATGTGGAGGATCTATCTAACAGTGAGGGTAAACTAAAAAGTATCAAATTAAGGATTGAAATACCAGATCCTGTGTCACTTCATGAATCTTTGATTATTGTTTATGGAAGTATATGGATATGCTTTATCATTTTATAGTTTTTAAACACAGTGAAGTAGACTATGGCTTAAGTTTACTGTTCCCAAACTATGATTCCTTTGGCAGCCAGGACAACACTCAAAAGATGAGTACCATAAACCACCTCTGATAAATGAAGACAGAGACACATTGTCTTTATATTCCTGTGGATATTTCATGTTACTAGGTCCCTGTGCCTTCTCATTGCTTATAGAAAATGCTAAAGAAATAATTGCCTAGAAGACTTTGCCTATGGCTATGACTATTACATATCAAATCATGTATTTGTTTAAGCCTATCTTCTTGAATAAAAACAGATAGTTCATAATTGTTTTTACCTAGTGTTGAATCACCTTCACTTGAATACATTTTGACCCAGGATGGATATTTAGTATGTACATGTTGAAAGGTGGATAAGTGTTTGCAACAGCTCTCTAGGAACTCTAAGCTCGGAGCCCATTGAGAAATAAAGGTAGGAGGGCAGAAAGACAGCTTAGTGATTAAGAGTGTGCTCTGATATTCCTTGAGGACCCATGTTTATATTCTAGCACCCACATCAGAATCCTCACATTGCTTGTAATGCCAGCTCCACTGGACCCAATGCCAAGAAGTCTCTCTAGATACTGCCTGTGAGTGCACAACCCACACTCAGACACATATCCATATACACGTCATTAAAAATAAGAAACTTGCCTACCTAGAGACAACTCACTGTTTTTTATTACATATATTTCAGAGCTCTTTATATTTTCTAGTTATGAGACATTTATTATGAATATGTTTTACAAATAACCCCTCTGCCTTTTAATTCTTTAAAGAATGCCCTTTGGTGTCCATTCATTTGTTTGTTTGTTTTCAAAAACCCTCTTTTCCAGCTTTATTTTTGGACAGAGTATACCATCTAATTACTGTAAACAACAGCATGCCACAACATGTATCAAAACTTCATATGAAACCTCAAAATCATATGTCATATTATTTGGATTTCAATAAAAATGTAAAATGATTTCTGTAGACACAATACAATTCTTTCTTAAAAAACCAAATGCATTCAAGTAAATTTCAATCACAATACCATTTCCTTTTTGTTGAATTAACATTTCTTATATGCCCCAGTAGAGTAGAATGCCAGGGCTAGGAAGCCGTCATGGGTGGGTTGGGGAACAGGGGGAGGGGGGAGGGTATAGGGGACTTTTGGAGAGGAAACTAGGAAAGGGGATAGCATTTGAAATGTAAATGAAGAAAATATCTAATTAAAAAAAAAAGAAAATCAAATTATACCTGTCAGGTCATATAGAAGCCACATAAAAAGGAAATATAGAAATGAAAGAAAAGAATGCCCTTTGAATGAACTATAAGTTTTCAATTTTGATGAAGTCTTGTTTCTCTTTATTCATTTTTGGCTCGTGCTTTTAGGGTCACACCTAAAAAATTTGAGTAGCCCAAAGTCAATTTTTTTTCTTTTAAGTTTTTATTCTAGATATTTTAGAGTTTATAAAATAGTTTTACATCTAAGGTAATGATCCATTTTAAGTTAACTTCTTATTGCAGTGAGGCAATAGGAACTATTCATCTTTTCCACATTGGAATACTCAGTTTTCCTAGGTTAATTTATTGAAATCATCAACATTTCTCCAGTGGTACATTAGTATTTGTAATAGCATACAGTGGAAAACAATGTAAATATTCATTAATAGAAGACCCATTAAATTTATTGCAGTACCTCTCTATCCAGTGAAAATACATGGCACCAATAAAATCAATATAAAAGCTGTGCCACGTACTTATTAAATGTATTCTATACACTATTAAGTAACCAGATAATCTCTTTAAAAGAGCATTCATTTGCATTTTCTCTTCTGAAAATTCTCTGCTATCACTTTTTTTAACCTCTTGTGTGTCAGGCACTGTTTTAGGCATTAATGATGCAACTATGATGTCTAGATAGTTTTAAGCTTCAATTTGACTGGGTTAAGGGCTAAGGTGGTTGGTTAAAAATAATTTCTGGGTGTGTTTATAAAGATGTTGTTGGGAAACTTCAACATTTAAACTAGTAGACTGGGTAAGTAAGATTATGCTCTACTTAAAGATAACTGCTTATCCTAATTGTCCTGGAATTCACTTTGTAGACCAGGCTGGCCCCGAACTCAAAAATCCACCTGCCTCTGCCTCCCGAGTGCTTGGATTAAAGGTGTGCACCACCACGCCTGGCTCTTTTTTATTTATTTATTTAATAGATTTTTACTGGATTTTTGTAAGTATTTCAAGTATACCTAAATACTTTAACTTAGGCTCAGAAAGACAAAGGCTGAATGTTCTCTCTCAAGGTGGATCATAGCTTCAAATCTTTTACTTTGTGTAGTTAATCTGAAGAACAATGGAAGCCAGGAAAGTAGAAAGAGGTCTTCAGGCTGTGTTAATGGAGGGGGCATGAGAGACTAGAGGTAAAACAATCATAGAGAGCTGCAGACCTGGATGTGTAACCCTAGAGGCAAAAAGACTTAAGCAGGAAGGAGTGGGATTACTGCGAAAGACAAGGGGGAAGAAGGAGAGCAAATTCTCACAATGGGGCCATGAGAAGCCATATAGAAGCTTACTATTTCATAACTGAACTTAAAAAAAGAATTTGAGAAAGAGTAGCACACTAATATGCTTTACAATATTACTAAGTGGGTGTTAGATAATATATTATGTAAATGTTTACATTATACTGAGCACATTGTTTCCTCATACATTTATCATTTCTTTATGATAAAAGCATTTAAATATCTCCTTGGTTTTTTGAAATATAATAAACATAGTCATCAGTCATAAGACTGAGTGAGAGAACACAGTATTTATCGTTCTTCCTAGATATTTAATACCTGTTACTCAACTTTTCCCAATATCTATTTCTTTCTTACTGTGGTTTAACAACTTTTCTACCCTTAAGTTTTATGAGATCAACCTTTTCAGATTCCATATGTGTAAGCAATCATGTAGTATATTTTTTTTAATGTCTGGCTTGTATTATGTGACATAGTGTTCTCCAGTTTCATCCACTTTAGCACAAATGACAGAACTTAATCTTTTTATGGCCAAAAAGAGTTCGTGTGTGTGTGTGTGTGTGTGTGTGTGTGTGTGTGTGTATGTGTGTGTGCATGTGTGCATGTGTGTACATGTGCACACGTGTTCCTGTAGTCATTCATCATTTGATAGACACACACTACTTACATTTCTTGGCTATAGTGAATAGTTTTAAAATAAACATAGAAGTTTTAAAACAAACATAAAAGAATGAAAGACTCTTTGATACATTGTCCTTTGCAGCTAGTAGGATTGATGTATTACATTGGCAATTCTATTTTCAATATTTGAGAGCCTTAATACTATTTCTCACAATAGGAATGATAATGTAGATTTCTACCAATACTGGTAATTCTCTGAATTCTTATCATTCCTTGTTATCTTTGTCTTGCTAAGATATATATATATCTTTATCATGTGATGACAAGTTGGCTTCCTCCTTTCTAGTTTAGAAATCTTTTTATTATCTTGTCAGATTTCTTTGATAAGGACTTCCAATACTACATTGAATAAAAGTGATAAAGCTAGGCATCTTGGTCTTGTTCCTGCTAATCTTTTGATTAAATTTTGATTGTTAGAAGTTGAATTTAATTTTCCTTTGTATTCATAAATCTAGATTGATTATATAAAATGAAACTAGGTGCTTAAATATTAAATGAGTGTGGGAAAAATATATGCCGTGAGTTAGGCAACCAGCACCATAGATTCTGACATGTAGACATGGAATCCTCAACCCTAAGTACAGAAATTGATGGTTTCCACAACATCACTACAATGCTATCACAGTGCTCTCATTTGTCCATGTTTACTTATACTCCTTCGATAGACAAATGGTCCCTCCCTTTTCTGTCTCTTCAGTCTCAGGAGACTTCCTGTCTCGGGACTAAATGAACCAAAGCTCCTTGCTGATTCTAGGAAATATATTCTCTGTTTTCTCCAAAGAGTAAGAGTAACACTAAGTTTTGCTTTCAAGAGTGTTTCACAGAGGTACTAGGAATTGAACCCAGATCTGAAAGAGCAGCCAGGCTTCCAGATTCCATCTGCACCAGAAGCTGACCCTGTGCCACAGCTCTTCACGCCCAAATCTCGACAGATTGAGCTGGTCACCCAGGAGTGCAGACACACCTGAGAACACAGATGAGAATTCCTCCCAGAGAAAGCTGGTCTCCCAGGAGTGTAGGCACACAGGTTTACAGGAGGGACAAGCTGCAGTCAGAGACAGTAAGACCAACTAACAGTACAGATAACCAGATTTCCAGAGACAAGTATGAGAACATAAGCAACAGAAACCAAGGCTACTTGGCATCATCAGAACCCAGTTCTCCCACCACAGTAAGCCCTGGATAACCAAACACACTAGAAAAGCAAGACTATGATTTAAAACTACATCTCATGATGATGATAGAGGAGTTTTAAAAGGACATATATGACTCCCTTAAAGAAATACAGAACACTGGTAAAAAGCTAGATGCCCTTAAAGAGAAAACACACACACACAATATATATATAAGAAAACTTCCCTAACCTAAAGAAAGAGATGCCCATAAACATGCAAGAAGCCTAAAGAACTCCAGATAGATTGGACCAGAAAAGAAATTCCTCCTGTCACATAATAATCAAAACAAAAAAATACACAAAACAAAGAAAGAATATTAAAAGCAGTAAGGGAAAAAGGTCAAGTAACATATAAAGGGAGATCTATCAGAATTACACCAGACTTCTCACCAGAGACTATGAAAGCCAGAAGATCCTGAGCAGATGTCATACAGACCCTAAGAGAACACAAATGCCTACCCAGCAAAACTCATAGATAGAGAAACCAAGATATCCCATGACAAAAACAAATTTACACAATATCTTTCCACAAATCCAGCCCTACAAAGGATAATAGATGTAAAACACCAACACAAGGAGGGAAACTATACCCTAGAAAAAGCAAGAAAATAATCTTCTTTCAACAAACCTAAAAGAAGATAGTCTCATAAACATAAAAATAGCATCAAAAATAACAGGAAGCAACAACCACTATTCCTTAATATCTCTTAACTTCAATGGACTCAATTACCCAATAAAAAGACATAGACCAACAGAGTGAATAACCCTATCAAAAATGGGGGAAAGAGCTAAACAGAGAATTCTCAACTGAGTAAATTCAAATAGCCAAAAAGCACCTAGCAAAATGTTCAACATTCTTAGTCATCAGGGAAATGCAAATCAAAACAACCCTGAGATTCCACCTCACCCCAGTCAGAATGGCTAAGATCAAAAACTCAGGTGACAGCAGATGCTGGAAAGGTTGTGGAGAAAGAGGAACACTCCTCCATTGCTGGTGGGATTGCAAGCTTGTACAACCACTCTGGAAATCAGTGTGGAGGTTCCTCAGAAAATTGGACATAGTACTACCTGAGGACCTTGCTATACTACTCCTGGGCATATATCCAGAAGCTGCTCCAACATATAACAAGGACACATGCTACACTCATAGCATGTGTTCATAGCAGCCATATTTAATAACAGCCAGAAGCTGGAAAGAACCCAGATGTCCTTCAACAGAGGAATGGATACAGAAAATGTGGTACATTTACACAATGGATTATTACTCAGCAATTAAAAACAATGACTTCACGAAATGCACAGGCAAATGGATGGATCTAGAAAATATCCTCAGTCACAAAAGAACACACATAGTATATACTCACTGATGGGTGCATATTAGGCAAAAAGTACAGAATACTCATGATATAACTCATGAACCACATGAAGCTCAAGAGGAAGGAAGACCAAAGAGTGGATGCTTCAGTCCTACTTAGAAGAGGGGCTTGGGACGAAGAGAATTGTGAGGGAAGAGGGCCATAATCAGGAATGGGAGGAGATGGAGGAGATGTACAGAGGGTCAGGAAATTGAACAGAGGTGTGTAGGGATGGGGAATGGAGAACTGGGGGGTAGCAACCAGAAAGTTCCAGATGCCAGAAAAGCAAGAGACTCCCAGATCCCACGGGGATGACATCAGCTGAAATACCCCACAAAGGGGAGGGAGAACCTGTTGAGACCCTATCCAGAGGTTAGGCATGCCCCCTCCCTATGTTGAGGGAAGGGGCCACACACCCATCTCCAAAATTTTAACCCAGAATTACTCCTGTCTAAAGGAAATACAGGGATAAAGTGTGAAACAGAGACCACCCAGAGACTGCCTCACCTGGGGATGGATCCCACATGCGCACATCAAATTCAGACATAATGCTGATGCCAAGAAGTGCTTGCTGACAGGAACCTGATACAGTTGTCTCCTGAGAGGCTATACCAGATCCTGAACAATACAGATGAGGATGCTTGCAGCCAACCATTGGACTGAGCAAAGGGACCCCAATAGAGGAGATGGGGAAGGACTGTAGGAGTTGGAAGGGCCTTATCTGGCATCAATGGGAGGGGATACCTTTGGTCCTGTGAAGGCTTGATGCCCCAGTGTAGAGGAATCCTAAGGTGGTGAGGCAGGAGTATTTGTGTGGGGGAGCACCCTCATAGAAGCAAGGTAAGGGGAGGGGATGGGATAGGGTTTGCAGAGGAGAAAGGAGGAAAAGGGATAACATTTGAAATGTAAACAACTAAAGTATCCAATTAAAAGAAAGGAAAAAAGAGAATGTTTCACTTTTGAATTATATCCTCTAACCTTGTTATTATTCCATGAGTCCTTGAAATGTTTGCCTTATTGATTAGGTATAAATTAAGTGGATTTAAACAGTAAGGTTATTATACACCGTGTTAATTTGGTAAATCCTGGACAATTATTTTTTACTGTTGTGAATATCTACAGCTAAATTAGTTTATATTTTTATATTCCTTCATTATTTGAATGATAAATTTGATGCAAATTGTACAGTGTATCTTGTCATTGTAGCTAGCCTGTGTTTTTATTTTATGGTTCTATGTTGTTTGATAATTTTTTTCTTGATACTCACAAATTACTTTCTTTCTACAAAATTGAGGAAGCTGTACTAGATTATATTAAATGCTTACTAATCTTAATTTCCATAAGATATAGTTTACCCTTTAAAATTCATATTCAATTCTCCCTTAATATTTTTAACATATATTTTCTAGTATTTTTGTAACTTAATTTTTTTCTAAAAGGAAATACATATATGCTTACATTATCTCTACTTTGCCTGCTTTCTATAATTTTCTCTAATCATTTTTAGAATTTCTGTTTCATTTTCTTCAATTATCTAAAGATTGTCATCTATTTCTACCAGTCCTTACTGGTGCTTTAGTAAATCTGATGGTACATTCTCAGACACCATTATTTATAATTTAGTGACAAGCTCTGTAATAATTTTAATTTGTTATCCACTTTGTATATAAAACAGGAAACTCATTTTTATCTTTTCCTGATATTTTCTTCATTAGGCTCATAATTCATAAGAGACAGTTTTGTTGAGTTGTTTGATCAATATCAGATCATAATTTTTGTAAATGTAACTTTAAAATATTAATATTATATAAGCTTAGTTTATCTTCTGTATCCTTATTATTTGTCACAATTTCATGGTGTTTTTATATAGATATCTTTGCCCTCTTTCATTAGTAGTCATCCTTGAGTGAGCAAAAATCTTTTAGTCCAGATGTATCAACAATATATTGTAAAAGAGGGGCCAGGGCAATGACATGGGATAGCAGAAAATCCTTGATTCTTAGTAAAATCCTCCAAAATTCGTAGTTTTACAGGAGAAGATAGCAAGGTGTGTTTTCTTTTATTTCTTTGTATGTATTTTTTTTTATTTATTAGGTATTTTCTTCGTTTACATTTCCAATGCTATCCCAAAAGTCCCCCATACCCTCCCCCCAGTCCCCTACCCACCCACTCCCACTTCTTGGCCCTGGTGTTCCCCTGTACTGAGGCATATAAAGTTTGCAAGACCAATGGGCCTCTCTTTCCAGTGATGGCCTACTAGGCCATCTTCTGCTACATATGCAGCTAGAGTCAAGAGCTCCGGGGTACTGGTTAGTTCATATTGTTATTCCACCTATAGGGTTGCAGATCCTTTTAGCTCCTTGGTTACTTTCTCTAGCTCCTCTATTGGGGGCCCTGTGTTCCATCCTATAGATGACTGTGAGCATCCACTTCTGTGGTTGCTAGGCCCCGGCATAGTCTCACAAGAGACAGCTATATCTGGGTCCTTTCAACAAAATCTTCCTGGTGTATGCAATGGTGTCAGTGTTTGGAGGCTGATTATGAGATGGATCCCTGGATATGGCAGTCTCTAGATGATCCATCCTTTCGCCACAGCTCCAAATTTTGTCTCTGTAACTCTTTCCATGGGTGTTTTGTTCCCAATTCTAAGAAGGGGCAAAGTGTCCACACTTTGTTCTTCGTTCTTCTTGACTTTCATGCGTTTGGCAAATTGTATCTTATATCTTGGGTATCCTAAGTTTCTGGGCTAATATCCACTTATCAGTGAGTGCTTTGTGTGTGATACAGAGAATAAAATTTTTTCTTTTCCGTTTTGCTCACGAAGGATGGCTGCTACAGAGCTGCTTAACACCTACAGTTTTTCTCCCACGTGCTGCAAGTTTACATTGATACAGTATCTGTGAGTGTTCTCTTGTGTCATCTCAATTCTACCTGTCAATTTATTATATTCAGGAATATTTGGGGAATATTTATACAGCCATGCATTCACCCAGATCTTATATCTCCAACAAATGTTTGCCAATTTCCCCTTACAGTAAATTGCTAATTTCAGAGAAACTTGTGCACTACTAGTTGTCTCCCAGATCTGTAAAGATATTTATTCTCCAGTAAAATCACTATACCTTCATTATATTGTTGACCATACATATCACCAATATTAACTGTGTGATTCATGATTCATTATTTCCTCATTTTAATTTAAATATAAATGTTGTTTTTGTCATTTTTATAAAGTTGGTTTCAGAGAGAAAAAATAAAGATGCACTTGCTCTAAAATATTAAAAATTAATGTCTGATGAGACTTTGACGAATCTCTAATGCCTGCTGTACTGTATTTGATGCAACAGATTATATAATTCTTGTTGACTATTCTATTTATTTTTCTTTTATATCCAGTAAAACATTACCCAGACACCCCCTTGTGATTTTACACAGCTATGTAACTGAGACTGAGCTGATAAAATCTGAAGAGAAGCAGTGCTTGGGGTGCAGCTCAGCTGGTAGAGTCATTGCCTGGCATGCACAAGACACCAGGTTTGATCCCTGTGCCCTATAAAATAAAATAGGTGCAGGGGTGCATACCTATAATTCCAGCACTCAGAAATAGAGGCAAAAAGGATCAAGAATTCCATGCCATCCTACAACTGCATAGTGAAAAAAAAAAGAGCACAAGGTATGCCAGTTTGATGCCCAATTCAATACAAATACAAACATGCATTCTGCTTGCTTCTTTCTTCTGCTTGACATGTTGGAGATACCCATGTTAACACAAAATGTTTTTAAATGTTTTTGTTAAAGCAAAAAATTATTTAGCACAGACTTCTAAATGACTTATGAAGAAATTTCTCTCCCCATCTGGTATTAGTCTGGATAGTTATGTAAGTAAAAATCAAATTTATGGTTTCTGTGTCTCTGTCTCTGTCTCTCTCTCTCTCTGTCTCTCTGTCTCTCTCACTCTCTCTTTGTGTGTGTGTGTGTGTGTGTGTGTGCCTTCCTTAGATTAAATACATAGGGAATCAGAACAATGAAACAATGAAGAATTTATTCAGTATAGATTATCACTAGAAATGTTATAAAAATCGTAAAAGCCAAATATCAATGTTGGCTGACCAACACAGAATAGAACAAATGTGTGGCATATTGTTTCATGGAGATGCCATGGCTGTGAGAAGGGAGGAGACTAGTCCTATGGATAAAAAGATAAGAATAAAATAGCCAAGGTTTAGAATTAATGAGCATTAGGAGACACTAGATAAACCTGTGTATATAACATAGGAATGAAGTGAAACAGGACAATTAATGTGAATTAAGGATATGACTGATTCTCAAACAAGTCACATCAAGTTACAAGATCTGAGGAAGAAGAGAAAGTGAGCTGGAAGGAGTGGAGAGAAAAGAAACTTCAGCCTAGATATAATAATATATGAGAGAAGATTAGATAAAATTGAAAAATATCTGACCATTTGTCTGTATCAATCTCAATTTCAATTCAAATTTAAGCTTAATTTGAAGAAAAATACCTCCTACATATTTCATGTTTTATGTGGTTTTCAAGCTGTCCAACCCTTTGTATAAATAAGACTCCACAATGCAGAACTCATGGGAGCTGGAGATTAATTGAATCAGGCAGCTATGAGGTTAAAAGTATAACAGACTATTGCTTGGGGTCATTGCCACCCAGATAGCCAGAGGAGGTCTAGGAAGAATCAGGTAAAGAGGCATCATTATCAAACTCCCCCTTCTAGACAAGGTAGGTTCATGTCCTACCCTGGCTGCTACTATGTATCTGTTTCCTCTCATTTGACATTCACTGAGTCTGTATCTGACATTAGTCATTATGTTGAAAAGATCAAGAAAGACAACTGTTTACCAATGCCTGATAGGAATGAACATGCCCAATTCCACAGAGAACTTTCCATGGCAATGCCTATCATTGTTAGGCCAGACTGTATAAAACCAGCAATTGATTGATTATTTGGAAGGTAATGAAGACTCGGGTAAATGGGCCATCTTCACAGAAATCCTTTTCAAAGATCAGTATCTAATTTTGCATTTGTAACTTTGAAATGTTTTTCTCAAAGAGGCTCCCTACAGGTCCTATAAAACTTGGATCTGCTCCCTTGGAGCCATGTAGCCTGATCAAAAATAACTTTCAGGGTTCGTTGGGTACTGGAAAAAATCATAACTGGATATTTGAATTAAAACGCAGAAAATCTGCAAGACCTTCTGACAGATACTAAAGCTTTCCTTCTGTAACTTGCCTTCTGGAAAACAGAAAGTGGGGCATCTCCATCTGCTGGCAGAACACCAAAACTGCACTATATTCTGTGGACTGCAGACATTGGGCTTTGTTTCCCTTTAAATGAATAGGTAGAATCACTCGGGCAACATCCTATTCAATTGGGAAAATAGGTGGGAGTATTCAGAATCATTCCCTAAAACTGAGTCATCATTTCCATCGTGAAGAATCTGTGCTCAGGCTCTTTTCCAAGGTACTCACTTTCTTTTTTTTTTTTTTTTTAATGAGTATGCCAGTGCACCAGACAGTCCTGCTTTGTATAAACTACTATTAAACTGACCATAAGCATTTTCTATATTTGTACATATCTTCACAGCCAACTGTTGTAATTGCTATATAATCTGTTAATAATGCCCCTGACTGATTTCAGCAGTCGTGTTCACATGCTATCTACAGACTACTGCTATAAATAACACGACAATGGCCCCTTTAAGGTACAGAATTTTGTCTTTAGGAGTAACTGGAACAGTACCGTCTCACAGCCAGGCTTAAAGAGCGGAGGATTTCACATGGCAGTAGCTGTCCTCATTCATAGCTCGGCGTGTACCTAATGGTTGCTTCAACAAATGAAAGAGTGAATGAAAGCAAGTGCCTGTCATTAGTAGATGTCGTGCAAAGCAACTCCAAGGGGTTGCTCTAGTCTGTAGAGGCTATAAAAGCATCCAAGTGTTCCAGTCTTGTTGCAGACATATCTACAATGACAGCAGTCAGAATTTTGGCCATGAAGCTTCTTTCATTGTGCTCTGGCATCTTAGAATTCTAACTCTCTTACCAATATGTACACTTAATCAAATATGCAATCCAGTGAATTATTTGTAACAATTTGTTTCACATATTAAGATTGTATTCTATATCAGTCAGTTATAAAATGTGATAAACTACCTATATGTGTATGTATGATTTCACCTATTGTATTGGTTATAAATAAATATTAGAAAGGAATTTATTAATTTCATGAACCCAAGATATCCAAGTCCCTTTGATAGACATCTCCCCAACAGTCCACATTAATTCTTGATTGTGGCTGGCCAGCAGAGTGATCAGCAAGCAGAGGCAGGATAAAGGACTAAAGTTAAAGACCCTGTGTTTCTAGTTACCATACCATAGGTTTGCTGTATGACCCTCCAGACAGTATACATTCCCTGTACTGTTAAATATTGTACTGCAAGGGTTAGGCTACTTGTTTACTGTGATCATTCTAATAATAGAGTGCTGTGAGTTTATGCAGTCAAATTGTTTTGGACCTTGCAAAGATCACCAGAATTAAAAAATAAAAGGTCTTGAGGCACTACCTTTCATTAAGCCATGAATCCATGTTGTCAATCATTTATATAACAGACGTGGCACAGAACATATGAAAGCCTGTTGCCACCCTAAAAAGGGTGTTAGTCTGGCAATTATTTCTTCAAAGAAGCAGTAGCAAAGGACTGGCTTAGCTAAGTACAGCTTGGCCATGCTGTATTTCCATCAGAATGTACAGGTTACATGACAGGTAACAGGATGAAAATAAAGTACTACAAATGACACCGTACCAGCCCCCTCCCATCAGCCCGAGTTTGAATCACTGAGTTCAAAATAGAGTTCATCATATTATATACCATACTCTAAGTAGAGCCAGGTCAGTGCATAGAGAATTCTAGAAACAAGGCAAGCATGGTACTCACATACAAAAAGTGGAGAGTGTAATAAAGGAGATAGGGCCCTGACACAGTGGGAAATTTCCAAATAGAACTGCCGAGGTCTTAAAGAGTTACAGAATATAGGATAATATTAATTTACATAGAAAGGAAAGGAAAATGGTAGATGAATGGTCTCCAGAAGAAATGTCATATAAGAAGGTCTTTTGGCAGAGTAAGGCTTTGATAAAAAGCAATAGAAAAGGCAGCAGGACATCTGTCAGAAATCATCATGAGAGCAAAAGTCTAAAGGCAGAAAAAGCATGAACACTATGGTTAACCTGAGGCCTGGATTCCTGGCAGGCCCCTCATCTATTAGTAGGGCTTGGAAACACCATGTAATGTTTGCATAGGGTTATATCACAAAGAATCTGAACACAGGGCCACTTGATGATCTGCACTTCTTGAACCTTTAGTTTTGCTTCTCCTAGTGCCATAAGAGCCTCCCAAGGCTGTTCTAAATTTGTCCTATGAATGCACAAGTTATGTGAATATTGGGATGTACTCATTTAAGGTCAATGAGGATGTCTTATTTTGCTTGAGCGTGTAAAATAATGAGCTCTCCAAATGAAGGTTTCCCTGGAACACTGAGGTTCTTCAAGATGGCTGTTCTCCTGCCATAGAATCCAGGGCTCTTCAGCAGGTCTTTTCCCAGTGTTCCTGCTGACAGACCTGATGTTCCCCATATGATCAATGTATATGTGCAACACATCTATATTTTTATTATTGGAGCAATATAATCATTATTACTCCATTACCCCAAACCATTTGTCTATTTTATTTGATGAACTAATCTTTTGGTTGGCTCTTGTACTGGAAGGGATAAGCCATGGAGAACAGGCTATCTTATTGCACCCTACCCTAGACTTGCTCCTCAACCACATATTCCGCAAACCCCATCTGTACAGGATAGAAAAAGGTTTCACAGAAGGTTGACGTATATGATCAAGATCCAGAGACTATGGTGTCTGGTGTCTGTGAACGTCAACAACCAAAAATCACATAGTTCTTTAAGATGCTTACAACTAGACCAACAATGCCAAGAGTGGCCAGTAGATACCATCTTAACTTGTAGTAGTTGAGTGTTAAGAAGGACTAAACAGTAGCATGTGTCCCCATGTTACTATATCTTCCCCAGTGCAGAAGAAACCTTCAGTACCTTGGATATTAGGTAGTTTTGTCTTGAGTAGTAGATTGGAGGGGGACTAGTGACTGGCAAATAGGCATTTCAGATTAAGACCTATTGTATGTCAGTGCTGAGAGTACAAACACTTCTATATCTTGCCATATCCATTGTGCATAGTACCTACTCTCAGAGGCCTACCCAATGCAGGGCCTCAAGAAAAAGAAATGGACATATTGGCTGTTTGACTCCAAAATCTAGACAGTTTTCATTCAGAACTTGGTACAACATCACTGAGGTGTATAGGTGCATGGAAGATAAGACTTGCAGACAGGTACATTTTCAACCATCCCTTTAGCACTCTATGGAGGATTTGCTCAAAGTTCCTAAAGCCCTGAGGAATTCACCAGTTTTTTTCTTCAAGTCTAGAAAACATTTTAGGTTCAGTCTCCTTGAGGGCCAAATCCACAGGTAATGGGTGATAGGAATCCAGCAAACTCCCTTATTTGGGAGCCATGGGTCATCAATAAACATCAAGTCACAAGTACTCCTGTGCCTTCTTAGGTTATAAAGAAGACATCTCTGACTCCTTTACTATCTCTTGCCTACATCTTCTTTATTTCCTGTCCAAAAAAATGTCAGGGATATAAAAGACTTGCTTTGACATCTGGGGTGGGGTGGGGGTAAACTGAGGCTGGCAGTGAGGTGTGAAGTCTGAGTGGGATCAGCACTAAGAGCGACTGACCGGGATCAGTCCAGAGAGCAGCCAACAGAGGCTACAGCCTATGGCAGCCAGTGGTTAGAGAAGTTACTCAGCAGACCTTTCTCTGAGGGAACAAAGCTTGATTCGCTGGGGCTGGCACTCCCTATGGCTAGTGAAAAACTCCGAACACTTTTAACTCTTAGGGGCTAAAGGGTAAGAAAAGGAAACAGAGAAAATTCCTAAACATACACATACACAGAGTGGTGGAAACAAAAGGCAGACTCTAATAACTTCAGACCTATAGATGCATACACATATGCATACAGACAGACATACATGCATTCACACATAGAATGAATGGAACAAAGCTCCCATAAGCAGTCTCCTAGCACTTCACACACATACATATATCCACATATCCACATATGCACATATACACACAAACTTTGTGTATATACATACATACATATTTGATGAATGGAATAAAGTTCTAACAACTTTATTTTTTCTTACATAGCTTATATATCTCAAAATCTTTCAAGCAGTATAAGATTACAATGTGTTTGGATTCTACTTTTCTTAGTGAATAACTATGAAAAAACAATATGTTTCCCAACACCTTTACAAGAAATAATATTAGATAGTACAGGTAAAGAAAACAAATTATTCCCAAGAACCCACACGCATTCCTAACTAAGCAACTTCTTAGAGATTAACAAAGTATGAGCAAGCAACTTAGTTTTCTCAGTCACTTTCTCTTACTTGCAGGCAGCAATTTGTGGTCATAAAGAAAGGATTAATTATTTTATTTATCGTTAAAAGTAATCTTATTATATATACTTTAAATCCTAGGAGTGCATATGTATTCATCAGCAATTCTTGTTAAATCATACAGGAAGCTGAAGCAAAAATGGGTATAAGAAATCAGTTATCACCAGCCCAGCCTTAGTGAGAGTCATGTCAGCCAGTGCTGCCACTGTTCTTGTTCCCTAACCATAAAACCTCCCTAGTTTAATTAATAAGAGTGTGCCTTTCTGAACTTCATACTGGTCCTTAAGAAGTTTTACATCAGAGCCATTAGTAAAAGCATCTCGACCTAGCTTCACTAACAATTCTATTTTTCCAAATGCCTTCTAAGGGTGACAGTCATTGCTGACTATCTATATGTCTAAGTTCTTTCCTAGGGTGGTGACTGAATCATAAATCTGCTCCAGCAGCAATGCCTGAAAGAGATCAAGCACTATTGTGAGTGCCAGAGATACTGTCCAGTGAGGGGCTGGAAGTCACTTAGAGCTTTCATACAATTCTTAGATTAAGAGGGATGTGAGGGCAGCAAGCAGAACAGAACTCCATAACAGCATGAAGTCCTCAGGACATGTGGTCCTCGAATCATGCTACATGGAGGCCCACCCATGTGGCTGTGCTAACCAGTGGGCTGCATTTTATGAGCTGTAAAGCCACTTGTCATGCCTCCTGCATGACCATCGGCAATTTCCCTGTTCCTCTTTCTTTGGGTTATCAGTAAAGAGGTTAAATGAAATGACTCCTGATACTAAAGCATGGGTAACTACAGTTACTGCAGTAGCCATGGTGAAACAGTAACTCTTGCCCTCTTCTTCCCATCCTCATGCACTCACAGGCAGGTAGAACAACATGGCCATAATATTCAGCCAAATCCTCTTTCAAAATGCTGCATTTTCAACACTAAACCAGTCATTTTCCTTCTGATACATTAGTAGAACTTGTGGCCCTCAGCTCCTAAACTATGGTTCTCAGTAGAATAATGCAACTGAATTTTAAAACATCATTGCAAGTCTTAACAACCTTATATAGAGAGTGTATTGTCCAAAGAGTAGGACGTTACTCAACCCAGGGCATGCACTGAACTAGAAACAACCTGATGTTCAGTTCCCGGCATCTTATGAAACTTAGAGATCATTAGAATATTCAACCTCAATATTCTTCCTTCTGTTGAACCTTCCTTCCAGCATGCCAGCCTGCTGACCATGCTACAAAGATAGTAGAGTAGTTGCCTAGCCTACATGGTCCCTTAGTATTGTCAACAGTGTCCTCCTAAAGGCACTGCCTTGCTTCAAAGAAGGAACACCCAGGATGAGCTTTGTAAAAATTGTATCCTCCCATCTATAATAATTTGATACTGCTTTAAAACCTGTTGTGGGAAACAAATTCCCCAGTATCTCAGTGCCATTTTTGTTCCACATAGTGCAGAAAACATACATGGACATGAAGTAAAAGCCTACTATGTGTAGTAATGCAGACACATTCTTACATTTATTGCTGATGTGGTGGGCAAGGACAAAGGTGAAGGACATGTTTGATATTCTCTCTCTCTCTCTCTCTCTCTCTCTCTCTCTCTCTCTCTCTCTCTCTCTCTCTCTCTCTCTCTCTCTTTCTCTCTCTGTCTCTCTGAGACAGGGTTTCTCTGCATAGCCCTGGCTGTCCTGGAACTCACTTTGTAGATCAGGCTGGCCTCAAACTCAGAAATCTGCCTGCCTCTGCCTCTGCCTCCCAAGTGCTGGGATTAAAGGCGTGCGCCACCATGCCTGGCTGACATGTTTGATTCTTGTACCCTTGATTAATATTAACAGATGACAAGACATCCAAATTTGAGTTCTTAGAAGGTAAATGATGGAAGTCTTTAGAGACCAGTGTCTAAGCTTAGTTGATTTATTTTGGAGACACTCCGGTATAGCAGAGTTCTAGAAGTTGTTTGTTACTCAGGAGAAGTGCTCATATATTTAGCTCCTGCTAATGATTCCAGGAGATCATGTGTTCTCCAAAATCATATCCTCTATCCTTCAGAGCCAACTGACCCCTGTGCCAAGATGCTTGTCAGTTTTAGCCATTTGCAAATGTTTCCTATGAAAGACCTGTGACACACTACTTATTTGGGGACACTTTCATTTGTCACCTTTCTAACTGTTGACTATTATTAAAAGCATTAGAATGGACCTAAAGTAACTATTTCACCATTAACATAGAGACAGCTTTTAACATGTCCTGGAATAAAAGAAATCATGAGGCTGTTCAAATGTAAGAGGCCAGGAACCTAAGTGAGTAGCTGTTCCATTTTTTAAAAAAACAATAGCACCTAACTGTGTGTAAGACATTCCAGGCAATGAAAAAAATTTTAAAGTGAAGATGGGATCAATGTTTGTCTTCTCTTCCTAAATGCCATACCAACACAATGCCTTTTTCTAAGCTACCAATTTTACGCTGACATTAAAATAATCTGCCTAAACCCATCAACTGACATTCCTCAACTATACCCTCATTTTAGGGTCTAAAAAGAAAATAAAATTGACAATTAATGTATCAGTATTCTTCTTAACACGCATGTAGCTCTATGGCAAGTCCCACACTAGGTACACTGTATTTTCTCTTCTGTGTTTTTGGCAAAAACGTGATGGGGAGACATCATTAACACCATGTTAAAGATGGGATAACTGAACCCAGATGAAGTACAGGCAAGATTTAACCCTTCAGTTTCTACTATCTGATCACCAGTCAAACATAGTAGGGGTGTGGGGGAGTATTATGCTAAAGAATCTCTAGGTTTGCATTCTCTCAGTATGTGTAGAAAATGAAGAGCATGAACTCATCATTATATTTCATCATTATATAAACCATTAAAGACTTCTCATACATTATCTCTTACTTGGTCCCACTAATAAGCCAGTCTAACACTTCTATCCAATTAAACATGATGGGTAGAAATATTCATTTTTGAGAATGAGTCTTTTTAAGCATTCTTTAGCCTTCAAATGGGAGAGCAACATGCTCTGTTAACTCTGTAATTTACATTCCTGTGTGGATTAAGACCTCAGGATACTTTCTAGGTGTGACTACACTGTATATATGTAATGGATGAAGAAATGCAGGAATAATAAGCTTGGTGGATATTCCATTGCTTCCTATTTTTAAGTTTCCAGGGCTCTTTCATCTATAATAATAGCACAGATTTGTATTTTGTTTGCACAAAAAGCTAGGGACAACGAAATCCTTGAAATAAATACATGCAAAGAACAGATAAATTACTTTAAAACAAGCCCAGTTTAGCCTTTCAGGCTAGGCCACAAGCAAGGCATTTTACTATTACTCTCAAAGTTAGTGTTCTTCTTTTCCAAATGCCTAATTACGCAGTATTTCTTCGATGTGTACAAAAATCAGCTTAAATATTTTTTCAACATTCACACAGCTAAACATTATTATGGAAGGTGAAGGGGGTGCTTCAGTAGATGGGTCTCTGACAGTGAATTGGGTGAGACCCAAATGGGATAAAAGAGTTTCAGAAATGAATCAGTGTTTGGGGAACATCCAGGGCCCCAAGAATTTTTATAGAAACAGACTTCATGAGACACATTTGCTTTGTTGATGAGTACAGTCATTATGACTTGGGTGACACAGGAAAGACAACATGTTCTCCTGGCACAAATGCAGATCTTGGATTTTCATCTCACCCTGTGGGTAGGAAACATTTCTGAAAGAAATGGGAAACATCTGGAGAAAAACACAACCCAGCAGAGAACATCAGATGTCCCTCGCCAGATGAGCACCTCAAATGCATTTCCTGACATTTCCTAAGGAAGAACAATATACTCTTAAAGCAATTAGATGACAGTATGGTAAGCCAAGCAAAGCTCCCTAAGTTCTAAGTGCCTTTGTATGCACCAGTTTAGCTTTCAACCAAGATTTTAGGAGTGTGACATTGGAGCCTATGAATTTAGATAGCTCATTGGTTGTGGGACACTAACCATGCACCAGCATAAAGTATGTTTTTAGATCCCTCAAACATGAGGAGAATTCAGGTAGAGAATCACATGTTACCACCCACTGCAGCCTCAAACACAGCTATGAATTTCTATTACGGTGTTATCCATAATTGCAGTGTTCATTAATTCAGGTAGGATTATGGTTCAGCTTCAGATTTTTATTAAGGTAGTGTATAACAAAACATTGTGATTTCAAGTTGTAAAACCAAATACCTATATGGGACCTGCCATGGCCAGCCTGAGCTGCAGACAGTCACATTGATGGGGGTTAATTGCCATTTAAAAATAATTCACTGCCTCCAGATTGATTCTTCTGTTTCTTTTCTTTCTTTCTTTCTTTTTTTGTCTTTACACAACATTACTGCGTCTCACTCTAATTATTCAATGCTAAGTTCATACTTCTGAAGCAGGAGACTGGAGTCAGAGGAAATGGTGTTTGATTTGTTGCCATGGAAACATCTCGCTGTAGATGGACTCTAATCCCATGACAACTCTCTCTCTTAAGAACCATTTTTTTCTGACATAATAAAAATCTGATCAAGGTCAGATTTAATAACCATCTCAATTCCCTGACTTTCTCTTGTATTTGGTGTCAGAGGGTCATATTTAACAAAGCAGAGCTTAAAAGAACTTTTGCTGGCTTTCTGTGTAAAATTATTATTTATGCCTCTGAACACACAAACCGGGCTCTGTATCATATTAATTCACAACCATCCTTTTGTTATTGTATAATTTTTACATTAAAAGAAAGTTACTTATAATTGTTTGTACTGTGTCGACAGATGTTAACATTGTGTGGTGCATTGTTCTGCTAATACATACATTAGGGCATCAGCCAAGCTTATCGTTTGCCAACAAATGATGTTTACAGTATTAACAAATGCCATGACCATTTATCTTTCAGTTTGCATTGTAATAATTTATGAACTGATTATTATGCATGCATGCAGTTCAGTGAGACTAGAACTATGCAGTTCTACACTGAAAGAAATACTTCGTGTTGGAGTTAGGTAAATGAGCAGTCTCCTTGTCTGTGAGCTTTAGAAAGGTCCTTCCCCTTTCTCTAGGTCCTGGTTACCTCCTCTTCAGTCATGGCTGAGAGCATATGGTCTCTAAGGGCCATTGCTTCGATCTCACAGATTCTGACCTGCACCATCCTTGCTATAAAGAGAACACAGGCTTCTGGAATCCTGCCTGACCTCTCCTCATATGATTTTATGGACTCGTGGGCCTGGAACCACCTCTCCTACTTGTCATTCACAGATCACTTAACCAGCCCCAAAAGATTGTTGCTTGCTTGCTTGCTTACTTTCTTCCTTTCACTCTTTCTTTCTTTTTCTTTTTCTTTCATTTTTTTTGTAGTCTGCATTCATCCTATGAAGAAGTGCAAATATGTTTTCAGTAAAACAACTAGAGACTCAGAGAGGTTAAACCACTTGCCAACATCACACAGCTTCTACTTTGTAGAACTAAGCCTCAAATTTGCATTCATTTACATAGTAAAGGATGTCATACTAGTGAGTGAGGTGTTGCAAAAATATACTCATTCAACTCCTTTCATATTGAGGGTTTTGAACCCTGGCTCCACATCTTATGTATATATGTATCCTAAGAAACAGTTTAACTCTCTCAGCCTAAGCTTCTTATCCATAAGTTGAATCAGATGACATTACTGCAGAGGTTCACAGAGTAAATTAATGGGAATTACACATGTAAAATAATCACTATGGAACCTAGTATACAGTAGGCACTCATAACAGTACATCATCATTATCTCTGCTAGCAATTCCAGATGGAGCCTGGCACGCTGCCAAGGTATGGGCTCCTTTAAACTATATAGCCTCTGATGGCCACCTTTGCCTGCTCCCTAGAGGGCCTGAAGCTTTCTCTTCCTTCCACGAGCGTTTGTGCACTCTTTATTCCCAGTACTACAAATCTTCAGAAAAACACTAAACATAAAATAAACCAGATGCCGATGTGCTTAAATCATCCCATTCATTCCCTGAGAGTCATTCAGCAAGCCTGGTTCTGATCTCTCTTTAAACAGAGAGGGTCTGTGATTTGTGTGACAAATGTAGCAGATGCAAATATTTTTCTGTCCTACTTTTCTGTTTGCTTTCCACCAGTCATCAAAGCTTGTTGTACAGAAATCTGCCAAGGTGACCTTCTCTAGGGTGAAAGCCCTCATGGGGCCAGCTCAGATTTGTTTTGGAATTCTACCAGTGTCTGAAAATTTTCGCCTGGTACAAGACTTAGAGTTGTGCTAAAGGAAGAAGGATGTTTTTTATTTATTTATTTATTTTTAACTGATGCAGGTCATTGAGTCAATTCCCATGAAAGAAAACCCTCATATTCAGGACTGTCAGCTATGTCCATCACATCCTTATCTTTGTTTAGGGGTTACCAAGTACCAAGGCACACAGGACACCACAATTCTGGCCACTGAGTCCCTAATGAATTACTCATGCAACTTTTCTCCTTACTCCTGGTTTCCCATCCAACCATACCCCCAACACATGGGCATATACCTGTGTACAAAGCAATGCACACACTCACAACACACTTGCTTGAAATTATTGGACAAAAGGACTTTTAGTGACCTCTCCAGTGCTACCAATATAGAAGTACACCATCTGCCCTATATCCCTTGCTGGCAAAAAAAAAATATATATATATATATGTCTAAGAGTGCTGTGGTTTACTGTTGTCAGGGCTACAGACGCAAGGAGGAGCAAACACTGAATCACACTTGGCAACTGCCTTTGTAAAATTCACCTTTTTTCCATTTAAAAAGACTCTCTTTGTCCCTCCCTTCTTTTCCCCTCTCTCTTTCTATCCCCATCCCCGCTCTGGGTAGGGGGGTAGATGTGCACATGCACATGTCTGTTCCAATGAGTTAAATTATAGTTGCTTACAGAAATATGGCTGAGGAGAGGGTACCAAGAGAAGGTAATGGATAAGGTAAATATGAAAATGTCTATAATGAGAGCCATTATTAGACACAGTTAATTAACATGAATGAAAACTTTTTTAAAGAACCAGTAATGAAATATGCTGAACAAGAAGTAAAACACTGTACAAACTTATGGCGGGGCCAGTGTCTGAATGTGGGCCACAAGTACAATGGATGCAAGCAAGATAGCAGGTAGTTTTCAATGTCTTAATTGACCATAACAATACCATACTTGTGGTTTAGAATTTGACATGACTAAACGAATGGTGTAACATGAGGCTTGGGCAAAACAGAGTCAAATTAAGAGGCCAGATTTTTATTGCTCCCAATCCTCCCGGTAGATATGTGATCTGCTTTGGGACCAAGAGTCTAGCTATATGGCAAATATATGTTTCCAAAATCACTTAAAGTTGCACCAATTCTACCTGGCAGATTGTCCACAAAAGTGCTTGCCAGCAAACTTTTCCCTTTCTGGATAAATTTATGTTTCTCCCATTGACTAATTTTTTTGGATAAATCTACTGCCAGGCACAAAGCCAGGAGTTGGCATCGAGGACACATCAATGAACACTCACAGATCCTCTTCTGTAACAGACATGGCATAGGCTGTGATCAAAATAGGAAATGGGCTACAAAAATAGGTCACAGAAGTTGTACCATGTACACTGTCTAGGTCACATTGAACATAATATGCAACACCTTGTACCTCAGGCTCCTTGACTACACAATGAACATAAAAGGCATAGCTCTGCCAGTTTCATGTGACCATTAGCTGTAAGAAGTCACAAGGTGCATAGGGACCCATCCTTCATGACATACTGCAGGTAGGTGATCTATAGCCCTGCTGGCTCAGAAGAGGACTGAGTAATCGATAAGTCTTTGGGAGAAAGTAAAACAAAGCTGAAGCTGAGGAGGAAATCACAAAGGAAGGGGAAGTAATTATGGAGCCTCTCTGCCCATAAGGTTCCATCATGACAAAGGGAGGCAAACCTAACCCTTGATTGCCAATCCATTTATGATATCTCTAAAATCAAGATAATGATGGCACATTCTTCTTTATTTACCCCTAAATACCAGTGTAGAGTTGCAGATATCTAGTGATAAATTACAAAATGAAAACCAATCATCAAGTAGGCGCATGAACCAATGGACTACTATTAATGGTTGGATGAACAGAGCTATTGTTTTTCTCTCTCACTAGGTACATTCCCTGTATCCCAGCCTTGCCATTTTCTAAGAAAACATGTCAAATAATTTATGGCAGGAGCCAAGAACTGAAAGGGAAGTTGCCACAGGCAAATTAGAGCCACTACTGTCAGAAAACACACAAATTGGTTTTGAAAAATATTGGGAAATGTCTTCCAAGGTCCCAGTGAGCACTGAGAAATGTCCCAAAGAGACCTCACTTACAGCAAATGGAAAGAACAGGATAAGGGACTTGCTTTCATTCCACACAAAGTTTCCAAACTAAACTTTCCATTACTCTTAATGATTAATATTTCCTTTTGCCTGGTAAGTTATCATGTTCTCTTTTAAGAAAGCATGTTGGATCTCAGGTTCCTGACACCCCATCTGGACTCTCTGGTTTGCCTCCTATGATCTCAATAATACCAGTGCTGGACCTTTGACTTGCCTGATTATGTTTCCTTGTCTCTGCTGTTGGGTAGATCTCTGTCTACCCCATAATCTTAATAAGTGAAAGGAAGGCAAGGCTGCAAAATGCTAGAAAAATGCAAGTGTCTTTTATTATTAAATCAAGCTTTGGAATTTACACATTCACTGTGTGCTCTCAAGGTTGGAAATAGAGCTCAAAGGTCAAGTGCAATTCATTAGAAGCTAATTAGAAGACAAATTGTCTTTCATTTGAACATGTGATACAGAATAAAGCAGCTTAAGGAATGAGGGTGGCTTATTTTAAAGTCTTTGTTTTATTTCAAGGCTTCTTGGATTTGTCAAGCAGCTGCTCTATGCAGGCTTTCAGGGGGGGGACATGAAGAAGTATAGGACACTGTGTCCACCTTCTCAGAGCTCACTGTCCAATGTAGATAAAAAAGATGAGGCCACAAATAAACAAGAGATAGCACATGCATGAAAGCTTACATAAAGAGACCCAGTGCTCTGGCTTACGTTCTCTTGGGAACAGTAGTCTTAGACACTTGAGGTCAAGGTAATTCCCATAAAAGGCTTTATAGGTCAAAAGGGAGCACATGTGCTGGAGAAGACATTCAGTAGGCAGAACCCAAGTGGCAGAGGTACAAGAATATGGGCATACACTAGATGCCCCTAAGGTCCTACTCAGATGTGACAGATGTTCCCCAATAGACCAGCAGATGAAATGGGATTTGACCCTGGAAACTGGAGAGATTAGATTAAGAATTTGGCCATTTGGCTTTGTGTCAGTTCTTATTGCAGAGCTGGGGGTGAGAGGAGTTTATGAGAAATGACTCTATATACTATGGTTTTCTTCGCACTCCGGTGACTCCATGATTCTGTGGTTTCATTGATCTGCCTCAATGCAGAAATATTCATACTCATTGCAGCAATAACTGAGCTTTCCCCCAACCATTATTTATTGAGCACCAGGATGCTTTTTGATGCAGCAGACATGTAAGGTGCTCCTATTGTACCCATTTATTCAAACAAACATTAATCTAGGTGGCATGGTGAATGGTATTTTTCAGGTGTGATTAAATTCCCTAATCAGTTACTTAAATTAATCCAAGAGAGATTATCCTTGATGGGAATTACCTAGTGAAATGAGCCCCTAATGGATTCTGATATTTCCCTTAGGAAGAAATCTCAAATAGCTCATTCCACAGAATTTCAGCTTTCCTCATATAGTTGCCAGTGGATATGAGTTTCAGTCAGTGTCTGCAGCTCTAGACTGTTTTCTGATCTTCTCTTCAAGACTCTGGTCTACAGATGTTGGACAAATTTAGCTTATCCTGATACTTATTTGCTGTAGGTATATGAATAGATAGAATTTCTTGTAGATAAGAGGGTGGATAGAAGGATAGATGGGTGGGTGGATGGATGGAGATAATATTTTGAGATCTTAAGCTAACTCTGATACTTACAGAAGCCAAATCCATGTAGATGATTATGTAACTAGGCAGATGATTGATAGATGTTAGATAGTTATAGGATAAATGTCACATATTTTCTATAGTGTATACAAACAATACTGATGTTTTCTGAGACATAAATGTCATCTGTACATCAATATTTATACCTGTATCTGTGGCTCTTGCTGTTACTTTTTGGGTAAAATCATCTGTACATGAAGAAAATACCTAATTAAAAAAATAAATTAAAAGAAAAGAACCGAGCCTATAAAAGCCTATATTCAGAACACAAAGGACATAGTTAAAAGCAAGATAGAGACAATAGAGTCATTTATTAAAGGCAACACAGATAAGTCAAGTGGTATTATACAGACAGCAGAACAATGCTTGGAAAAGGTGGCATGAGAACCAAAGGATATTTAGCTTATAATGAGGATGAGGTGAGGATAACATAATGACAAAGTAGTGACCTACAGAATAGGAAATATGACAAGTGGATGGGGAGAAGATTTCCCAATGTTAACATGATCTTATTGCTCAACCCAGAAACATCTTAATTTAATTAATCTGAGTTCATATCCTGTCACCTAGCACAGACCCTACCACACAGTATATTACATAGCCAATAAATATTTAAACAATGAGTTTCCTAAGAGAAAAAGAATATATTGTCTTGGAAAGGAATAAAAGTCAGACCTAAGCACAACTTGTTAGACTAAGGAGATAAAGAGTTAACAAGAAGCCAGGTAGTCTGCAGGAATCCTTTTATTAAATAGTTCTACTGAAACACAGTTGGTCCAAATATCCATGGGACATCCTCCCAGAGACAAAATTATTTCTTTTGTTCTACAGTTCAGGTTGTAAGAGCTATGTCTCATGCAGTCCTGCACAAAAATATTGATGCAGCTATGAAATTTTAAAAATCATGCAATAAAGAAGTTTCAACATGCCACAGTATGTCCAAGGTGACATGGTAAGAAAAAAACCTGTCTGGGAAACGAGACAAAATCAAAATATCATAGGTATGTTTTGTATATATAGTTATTAAAATATTGTCTGTTTCTCATAATTTTAAAATCATCATCTGGTATTAATTAATGAACAAAAACAAATATAATATTGAAAAGACATGGGTGCCTTAATTTTAAGGCATTATCAGACACATAAGAATATTTAGATATAGGTGTGTGTGTGTGTGCACGTGTGTGTGTGTGTGTGTGTGTGTGTGTGTGTGTGTGTATAAGTGACTTGAAAACACAGATGTGATAACAATGTTGGAAGCTGGGAGCTGTTTTAAAGTACCTGACACTGCTGGACACAACAAAGTGATGAGCTATTGATCCCCTGAGGAAATTACCAAGTCCACCAAGCAGCAATCCCCAGGGGGTTTCTCTGAAAATAAGGGAAACCAACTAGTCTTTTTCTGGCAGGTCAATCCTGCTGATTCAAATGACATTTAGCAGTGGACACTTTAGAGTCGAAGACTACACTTAGCAAAAGAAAATTGCACTGACAAAATCTACTGACATAATCATGACAATACACCATGTGATGTGTCTTGTTTTCCTCTTAAAATCTCCTCGGTTATACTTGTCCACTTGATCAAGCCATTTGCCAGGTCCCAGAGCTCTGTAGACAAATCAAGTATGATGGCTGCCCTTAAAAATATTCCCACAAGGGACCTCACATGGCAAATATAGAGGAGAAATCCAAAGAAAAATTTACATGGGGTACAAGGTGATTGGTTCTAAAGAATAGGAGGCAATTCCCATTAACATGACTCTCTGGCGATTGGACAGCCTTCCTAAAGAGGTTAGGATGTTTATATGGAAACATTCCGCAGGCTTCTACTGGCTGGGTTGTTAGGTGAGATTGGAATATTAACATAAAGATAATAGGGCTATAGAGATGGTTCAGAGGTAAAGAATATACCGGTCTTACAGAGGACATAGGTTCAGTTCCCAGCACTGACATGTTGCCTCACGTGCCCTTTTCTGGCCTCTCTGGACACTGCACATACTATGTGCAATACACCCATGCAAGCAAACACTCATACGAATAAAATGATTTTAAAAATCTAAAATAAAATAAAAGAAGTAGAAAAGAGACTAGAAAGGCACACCTTTGCTGTGACTGAAACTTATCCTGTAACTAGTTCTCATCCATCATACTTGTTCTATCTCTAGCACTCTGGGACCTGGCATAGGGCTTGATCAACAGGACAGTCAAGTAGGAACTTGTATGAAATGAACCTTGACCACAGAACTAGCATCTGTGCCTTTGATACAGACCAATGATAACAAAACAAGGCTGAAGATATTGAAAAAGACTTTTGATATTGAGTATTAAGTTTCTTGGACACTGAATGACATTAATGACATTCTGAATCTTAAAAGACATTTTCCATGAGTATTTTCTTTAAAACCTTTAAATTTGCTACATATTATTAAATTTAAATGTCTAACTTACATTATATCATGTGTAATGTTGGCATAAAATGACTACTCCACCACAATTCAATTCATTTCAACCATGGACTGAATGGGCATGCAATTACATTCATTGCAAATGTATAAACCGCATATTTTCTAATTCCCCTATTTCTGTTTGATATGACACAGTTTTTACACCCAACTGCCATTTAGCACCAGCCTACTTGTTCAATATTTATTTATTTGTGTGTGTGTGTGTGTGTGTGTGTGTGTGTGTGTGTGTGTAAAACAACAACTAAAGTAAAAGAGGCCATGAATTCGAAAGAGGGCAAGGAGACAGATAAATATGAGAGGATGAAAGAAAGGGGGAAATTATGCAATTATATAATAATCCCAATTTTTAAAATTAAATAAAAGACATTGGCCTTGCTCACTCCTGAGAGTTATGGGAAAAAGAAAAAAAATAAATGAGAGAACATTAAGATCTACTTCAGAGAGAAGGCTGCAATTCATGAGCCCTACACAAACTGACAAATGTCTAAGGAATGTAGCTTATTTCAGGAGTTGAGAGTATTCATAGTTTTTAATAGCTGAGTAGTACTCCATTGTGTAAATGTACCACACTTTCTGTATCCATTCCTCTGTTGAGGGGCATCTGGGTTCTTTCCAGCTTCTGGCTGCTATGAACATAGTGGGGCATGTGTCCTTATTACAAGTTGGAGCATCTTCTGGGTATATGCCCAAGAAAGGCATTGCTGGATCTTCTGGTAGTACTATTGCCAATTTTCTGAGGAACCGCTAAGCTGATTTCCAAAGTGATTGTACTAGTGTGAGGTGGAATCTCAGGTGCTTCTCAGCCATTCTATATCTATTCCTCTGTTGATGGACATCCGGGTTTTTTCCAGCTTCTGGCTATTATAAATAAGGCTGCTATGAACATAGTGGAGCATGTGGCCTTATTACATGTTGGAACATCTTCTGGGTATATGCCCAGGAGTGGTATAGCTGGGTCCTCGGGTACAAAGCTCAAATCCAAGTGGATCAAGCACCTTCACTTGAAACCAGATACACTGAAACTAATAAAAAAGAAAGTGGGGAAGAGTCTTGAGTACTTGGGCACAGGGGAAATTTTCATTAAGAGAATACCAATAGCTTGAATGGGTGGGTAGAGAAGTGGGGGGAGGGTATGGGGGACTTTTGGGATAGCATTCTAAATGTAATTGTGGAAAATACGTAATAATAAAAAATATTTTTTAAAAATTATAGATTGACCAAGACTTAAAAAAAAAAAAGAATTGACAAATGGGACCTCATAAAATTGCAAAGCTTCTGTGAGGCTAAGGATACTGTCAATAAGACAAAATGGCAACCAACAGATTTGGAAAAGATCTTTACCAACACTATATCAGATACAGGGCTAATATCCAATATATGCAAAGAACTCAAGAAGTTAGACTCCAGAGAACCAAATAATGCTATTAAAAATGGGGAACAGAGCTAAACAAAGAATTCTCAGCTGAGGAATACCGATTGTCTGAGAAGCACCTAAAGAAATGTTCAACATCCTTAGTCATCAGGGAAATGCAAATCAAAACAACTCTGATTCCACCTCACACCAGTCAGAATGTCTAAGATCAAAAATTCAGGTGACAGCAGATGCTGGCGAGGACGTGGAGAAAGAGGAACACTCCTCCATTGCGGGTGGGATTGCAAGCTGGTACAATCACTTTGGAAATCAGTTTGGCGGTTCCTCAGAAAATTGGACATAGTACTACCTGAGGACCCAGCTATACCTCTCCTGGTCATATATATCACTTTATCAGATAAGCTTTATGCTTATCCATATACACTTCAGAAAAGAAAATGAAGCAAATGAAGTAAATATGTATTCCAAACAAAAAATAATAATAAAAGCTAAGGAAAAAAATCACAGGTAGAAAATTACAGAATATCATATATGTTCAGGAAATACTACAATGTCAATACAACTGGTAATAAAAGAAATAGAAAGAAAACAGACAACATTACTTAGCCATCAAGTTGGCAGAATTTAAATATTCAAATACATAAAATTGGATTGGTGAGTTATACATGGCCCCTTAATCTCTACTGGTTGGCTCTGGGCTTGCCCAGGGGAACACCAAGAACATCCTGCTTCCATATGGATAACTGTAGGGTTCCAAGTACAACCAGATAGAAACACTGCTCTACCAATCCCTTGTCAGTTGGGTCCACCTGAGGCACAGCCAGTAAAGTCTGGTTCCCTAACCTCCATTGTCTGGCCCAAGTTTACCTGTGCCTTTCTGAGGAGTCCTCCTGGCATCAGGATCATCCAGCCAACACCTAGGAAAACAAATGCATAAAGAACAGCATAAGAATACAATCAATAAGACCCAGGGCAATACTGCACCACCAGAGCCCAGGTATCCAGCTACAGCAAGCACTGGATATCCTAATAAAACTTAATAACAAGAAGATGATATTATTTCCAAATATAAAGATGACAGAGGACTTTAAAGGAAATTAATATATCCCTTAAAGAAATACAGGAAAATACATTCAAACAGGATATAGGCTTTTAAAGAGGAAATGAATAAAAATAAAGAAAAACGAAAAATACAATCAAACAGGTGAAAAATATGAAAAAAACTGTCCAAGAACTGAAAGCAGAAATAGAAGCAATAAAGAAAACACAAACTGAGGTAATCCTGGAGATGGAAAACCTAGGAAAGAGAACAGGAACTACAGACACAAACATCACCAAAAGAATACAAGAGATGGAAGAGAGAATCTCAGGTGTGAAAAATACCATAGAAGAAATTGATACATCAGTCAAAGAAAATGAAAAAAAAATCTGGTGTTAATGACACAAAACATCTGGGAAATTCGGAACACTATGAAATGGTAGAAACTAAGAATAATAGGAACAGAAGGAGAATATTCTCAGATCAAAGACCCAGAAAACATCAACAAACCATAGAAGAAAATTTCTCTAATCTAAAGAAAGAGATGCCTATAAATGTACAAGAAGCTTACAGAACACCAAAAACAAAAAAACAAACAAACAAAACAAAAAAACAAAACAAAAACAAACAAACAAAAAAATGGACCAGAGAAGAAAATCCTCCTGCCACATAATAATCAAAGCATGAATGTACAGAACAAAGAAAGAATATTAAAAACTGTAAGGGGAAAAAGGCCAAGTAACATAAGAAAGCACACCTATCAGAATTATACCTGACTTCTCAACAGAGACCCTAAAAACCAGAGGCTCTGGGCAGATATCTTGCACACCCCAAGAGACCACAGAGGTAAACAGACTACTATACCCAACAGAATTTTCAATCACTATAGATTTATAAATCAAGATATTCCATGACAAAACCATCATTAAATAAAATATTTACACTATCCCAGCCCTAAATAGAATACTAGAAAGAAAAATCCAACCAAATAAGGCTAACTACATTCAAGAAAGCACAAGAAATAAGAAAAAAAATCACAGTATTAAAACAAAAAGGGAAGAAAAACACAAACACACACACACACACACACACACATACAACACACACACTAATGCATATGCACATGTGCAGCCCCAACATCAAAATAACAGAAATTAAAAATCATTAGTCATTAATATTTCTCAACATCAATGGAATTATCCCCCAATAAAAAGACAAAGGCTAACAGAATGGATGCAGAAATAGGATCCATTATTCTACCGAATACAAAAAAAAAAAAAAAAAATCCTAGCAAGAAAGACATTACCTTACAATAAAGGGCTAGAAAAAAGATTTTCAAAGTAAAGGGAAGGGACCCACGAAGCAAGGTAAAGGACATTATTTCTCTTTTTCTGAAAACATTTTTTTTTTATTTTACAAATGTGAGTACAGAGTTGCTGCCTTCAGACACATCAAAAGAAGGGGTCAGATCCTGTCACAAATGGTTGTGAGCCACCATGTGGGTGCTGGGATTTGAACTCAGGAACTCTAGGAGAGCACTCAATGTTCTTACCACCTCTCTAGACCATAGAGGACCCATTCTAACATGTAATAAATTAGACTTTCAATCTAAGTATTCAAAAGAAACGGGGAAATATACTTCATGCTCATCATAGGAAAAATCCACCAAGAGGACACTAAAACTTAAATCATACATTATAGTGGGAAACTTCAACACCCAGCTCTCATTAATGGACAGATCATCAAGACAGAAAATAAACGGAGAAATAATGAAACTAACTGAAGTTATGAATCAAAAGGACTTAGCAGATATATACAGCAAGCTAATAGCCAACATTAAATTCAATGGAGAAAAACTTAAAGCAATTCCACTAAAATCAGGAACAAGACAACGCTGCCCACTCTCTCTTTATCTCTTCAATATAATATTTGAAGTTCTTGCTAGACAATAAGACAGCTAAAGGAGATCAAGGGTATTCAAATAGGAAAAGAAGAAATTAAAGTATCATTATTCACAGATGATATGATAATATACATACATGACCCCAAAAAGTCTACCAGAGAATTCCTACAGCTGATAAACTGCTTCAGCAAAGTAGCTGGATAAAAACTTAACAACAACAACAACAAAAAAAAAACCAGAACAAAACAAAATCAGTAGCCTTCCTTTATACAAATGATAAATAGGCCAAGAAAGATATTAGGAAAATAACAACCTTTACAATAGCCAGGAATAATATAAAATATCTTGGAGTAATGCTAACCAAGCACATGAAAGATCAGTATGACAAGACCTTCAAGTGCCGGAAGAAAGAAATTATATGAGTACACTACAGCTGCCTTCAGACATATCAGAACAGAGTATTGAATCACTGTTACAGATGGTTGTGAGCCACCATGTGGTTGCTGGGAATTGAACTCAGGACCTCTGGAAGGACAGTTAGTGCTCTTAGCCCCTGAGCCATCTCTCCAGCTGAAGAAAAAAATTGAAGAAGATATCAGAAGATAGAAAGATCTCCCATGCTCATGGATATGTAGGATTAACATTGTGAAAATGGCCATCTTACCAAAAGCAAGTTACAGATTCAATGCAATCCCCATCAAAATTCCAACCAATTCTTTATAGACCTTGAAAGAACTATTCTCAACTTCATATGAAAAAACAACAACAACAACAACAACAACAACAAACCCCAGGATAGCCAAAGCAATCTTAAACAATAAAAGAACTTCTGGGGGGGGGGGGGGTGAATCACCATCCCTGACTTCAAGCTGTACTACAGAGCAATAGTGATAAAAACTACATGTTATTGGTACAGAGACAGACACCTTTGTCAATGGAATTGAATTGAAGACCCAGAAATAAACCCTCACAACTATAAGCACTTGATTTTTTACAAATAAGGAAAAGCCATGCAATGGAAAAAAAGAAAGCAAATGATGCTGGTCTAACTGGATGTCTGCAATATTTTTTAAAGAGAAAAGAAAAAAATAAATAAATAATAAATACATATAATTATTCTAATGTAGGTTTGGTAGTTTGGCTTAGTCATAAAAGACGTACCTAGTCATAACAAGGTCCTTATTTCAATTCCTAGCATGAAAAGAAAGAAGAGAGGACGAGGGGAAAACAGCAGAGGGGGAAATATTGCTCGTGTAGCCTGTAATCCCAGTTCTGGGAAGGTAGAGGCAGCAAGTTGAAATTTCAAGGTCATCCTCAGCTAGATTTAAAGCTAACATGGGATAAGAAAGAACCTGTCTCAAAATACCCATGTATGTTATTAGGTCAGTCATCTGTGTAAATGTTCTGCTAGTTTCTCAGGATTCAGAGGAACTATAGTCCTCTCTTCTTACATCCAAGCATTCTTAGAGACAAAGTTTGGAGCTGAGACAAAAGGATGGACCATCTAGAGACTGCCATATCCAGGGATCCATCCCATAATTAGCCTCCAAACGATGACACCATTGCATACACTAGCAAGCCTTTGTTGCAAGGACCGTGATATAGCTGTCCCTTGTGAGACTAGGCCGGGGCCTAGCAAACACAGAAGTGGATGCTCACAGTCAACTATTGGATGGATCACAGGGCCCCCAATGGAGGAGCTAGAGAAAGTACCCAAGGAGCTAAAGAGATCTGCAACCCTATCGGTGAAACAACATTATGAACTAACCAGTACCCCGGAGCTCGTGTCTCTAGCTGCATATGTATCAAAAGATGGCCTAGTCGGCCATCACTGGAAAGAGAGGCCCATTGGTCAGGCAAACTTTATATGCCCCAGTACAGGGGAACGCCAGGGCCAAAAAATGGGAATGGGTGGGTAGGGGAGTGGGGGCAGGAGGGTGTGGGGGACTTTTGGGATAGCATTGGAAATGTAATTGAAGAAAATACGTAATAAAAAAAATTAAATAAATAAATAAATAAAAAGGCAGTTGGTTTTATACCCACTCCCACCAAGAATTCTTCAGCACCATTCATACAAAAGAGTCCCCTCCTAGCCCTCTGCCCTAGCACTCATAGCACACTCCTCCCCACATATACCTATTTCTAGTGTATGCCTGCCTGGAATGCCTTCTTGCCCTGCCCTTCCCTTGTTACCACAAACTGCTGCTCACTTTCCCTAACAACCTAACAAACCCCACAGAGGTCCAGCTTCTATCACTGTTTACACAGCCAACCACAAATACCAGGCAGTGTATGCCTTGCCAGTGAGGCTATAAATCCTTCAGCTTTTTCTCCTGCACCTTAGCACAGATATCTGGCAGGGAGGGCACAGATGTGGCAGAACAGACATGGATGGAGATCTGGGAAGGTCATTATGTAGACTATCCCAAAAGGGTATGTATTCTACTCTGTTCCCTATTACCTTGGCCACCTGTACCTTTCAAGTCCTTGACAATTTATGGCACAGCAACAATTCCATTAGAACAGGGAAGAAGGTATTCAAATTATGTCATTGTGTTGGAATGTGGATGTTTTGGAGGCTGTTCCAAGTTAAAAAGCCACTGGCCAGGACTGGCAGTTTCCTTTAGAATGGAATTTGCTTTGTAATTTCATTAACAGGAACAAGATTTGCCCAGTCTTCAGGTTGCTCGTGGAATGAAGCAATAAATACCTGGACCAAAATTGTATCTAGAATTTGTAAAGGCTAAATATACTTCTTCTGCTGTATAATTAGAGTGTGTTTTATATAGCTATAGGTAATCAATGAATGGGAATTCAATCCCACACAAGAAGGGTTATGACTATTACATGGCATAGCCTGTGATAGTAAGCAATGGATGCATATTTGCATGTTGCGTATAAACATGATGGCCTCTCTCCAGTTACTCTGAGGAATCTTGGATAACTCACATGTGAAATTAAAGGCATCTTATTCATTCAGTTATTTATTATTCTCTGTAAAATGAGTTAGGAATTTGTCCCCATGAATAATGTTAGCCATAATCGTTAATTTACTCCTATTCATTGGCAGTAATAAAAATGTACAAGGGGAGGCAGAAACATTATTATTTCTTGCTTGAAGTGCAATTTCATGTGGTGAGAAAAACATGTTAATATGCTGCAAAGTGCTACAGGAATTTTGTTCTCAAAGGAATGGCAGTATTAAATGTATTCTGACAAGAAGGAGCCTCGGAAGGGAAACATTTATCTTCATAAAGTCATTCAATTTACTGAGCAGCATCATATTCTTCCTGCAATCTGCTCACTCCATTAAAGGCAAAGCAGTGACAGAGACTCTGTCACATAAGAAGTCTCTGCATTTTTGAAATGATGAAAGATGGGGCTCATTCCCTTTGCCCCTCAGTGCCCACAGTCTCAAACCCAGCTGTACATATTCATGAACATATTTATGTTAACTAATTCCAAAATAAATTAAGTAGGCACTGAAAACTTCCTTCCTTTCCCCACCACTCATAAGATCTTGACTAGGAGAAAACAGATCTTCAAGTCTTTCCATCTTACTGTCTCAGGAAGCTTTTGGATCTGAGGGTAGTTGTCTAAGACGGAGCCCAGGTAGGCCACAGAGCTACTGGAGCTCAGAGCTATTAAGATCTCATTAGTTGCTCTACAGAGCATTTTGGTCTGTGTGCATTTCTTAATAGAGGTATTTATATTTATAGCACCATGATTCAATCTTGGAAACTACAGACAGAAAATAGGCACTGGCTCTATTAGGTTGGTATTTATCTTATGTGTTTAAAAAGGTGGGTATTGTTAATGTGCTGAAATCATGCAGAAATACAAACATATTCCAGAACCAAAGTTTGGAGCCAGCTTGGACACATGGTACTGAATAAAAACAAATCAAATGGTTTCAAATAACATGATAGCATTCCCTACTACCTTATTCCTTTCCTTTTAATGCTTTGTAAATAGCTACTATTCTGGGCATGGGGACAAATATCCTATCTGCATTCCTGTTATGAGAAAGAATGTGATTTCAAGTACATTGCAAGAGACGTTGGGATGTGGAACAAAAAATAAATATTACATTTAAAAGCATGCTGTGGGTAGTGATTTAAAAATCACAGTGTATATTTATCTAGAAAGAAAAGTATCTTTAACTGAACAAATAAAGCTAGGACTTCTTTCAAAGATACCAGAAGCCATCCTTGCTACAAAAAAAAAAAAAATGAGGATATAAGAGTAAGGCATTTATTTGGTGAAAGGAAAACTAGATTATTAAAGACAGGGGACTTTAAGCTCCAAAAGAACAGAATCAATGCCTTCACCTGTCAGTATTATATTACATAATATTATATTATAATATTTGCTTAGTTTATTCTGGTAGTTTACATGACCAATTGGGGCCATTTCTAATCTTGTCTGTCAAGTTATACTGACTTGTCAAAACTGGACTGCATTCTATTAGCATGGTGAATTTTGAAACATTTGGCCTGGTATAAAGAGTCCTCAGTGATCAGGTACCAGAATTCTAAGTCTCTTCACTGAATGAAGACTAATTTTTAAGGTCTTTCCTTTTTTTTTTTTTTAATAGTTTGTAATGAGGTGTATCTCAAACTCTGTACTGTGTATGTGTAAATATATGTGTTTTTTCCTTTCTTTTCCTTTTCATGTGTGTGTGTGTGTGTGTGTGTGTGTGTGTGTTAATGACAAAAGGGATTTTTTTTATTTATTTAAATATTTTTTTCCATTTTTTATTAGGTATATAGCTCATTTACATTTCCAATGCTATACCAAAAGTACCCCATACCCACCCACCCCCAAGCCCCTACCCACCCACTCCCCCTTTTTGGCCCTGGCGTTCCCCTGTACTGGGGCATATAAAGTTTGCGTGTCCAATGGGCCTCTATTTCCAGTGATGGCCGACTAGGCAATCTTTTGATACATACGCAGCTAGAGTCAAGAGCTCCGGGGTACTGGTTAGTTCATAATTTTATTCCACCTATAGGGTTGCAGATCCCTTTAGCTCCTTGGGTACTTTCTCTAGCTCCTCCATTGGGAGCCCTGTGATCCATCCAGTAGCTGACTGTGAGCATCCACTTCTGTGTTTGCTAGGCCCCAGCATAGTCTCACAAGAGACAGCTACATCTGGGTCCTTTCAATAAAATCTTGCTAGTGTTTGCAATGGTGTCAGCGTTTGGATGCTGATTATGGGGTGGATCCCTGGATATGGCAGTCTCTACATGGTCCATCCTTTCATCTCAGCTCCAAACTTTGTCTCTGTAACTCCTTACAAGGGTGTTTTGTTCCCACTTCTAAGGAGGGGCATAGTGTCCACACTTCAGTCTTCATTTTTCTTGAGTTTCATGTGTTTAGGAAATTGTATCTTATATCTTGGGTATCCTAGGTTTTGGGCTAATATCCACTTATAAGTGAGTACATATTGTGTGAGTTTCTTTGTGAATGTGTTACCTCACTCAGGATGATGCCCTCCAGGTCCATCCATTTGGCTAGGAATTTCATAAATTCATTCTTTTTAATAGCTGAGTAGTACTCCATTGTGTAGATGTACCACATTTTCTGTATCCATTCCTCTGTTGAGGGGCATCTGGGTTCTTTCCAGCTTCTGGCTATTATAAATAAGGCTGCTATGAACATAGTGGAGCATGTGTCCTTCTTAACAGTTGTGGCATCTTCTGGATATATGCCCAGGAAAGGTATTGCTGGATCCTACGGTAGTACTATGTCCAATTTTCTGAGGAACGGCCAGACTGATTTCCAGAGTGGTTGTACAAGCCTGCAATTCCACAAACAATGGAGGAGTGTTCCTCTTTCTCCACATCCGCCAGCATCTGCTGTCACCTGAATTTTTGATCTTAGCCATTCTGACTGGTGTGAGGTGGAATCTCAGGGTTGTTTTGATTTGCATTTCCATGATGATTAAGGATGTTGAACATTTTTTCAGGTGTTTCTCAGCCATTCGGTATTCCTAAGGTGAGAATTCTTTATTCAGCTCTGAGCCCCATTTTTTAATGGGGTTGTTTGATTTTCTGGAGTCCACCTTCTTGAGTTCTTTATATATATTGGATATTAGTCCCCTATCCGATTTGGGATAGGTAAAGATCCTTTCCCAACCTGTTGGTGGTCTTTTTGTCTTATTGACGGTGTCTTTTGCTTTGCAGAAGCTTTGCAATTATATGAGGTCCCATTTATCGATTCTTGATTTTACAGCACAAGCCATTGCTGTTCTATTCAGGAATTTTTCCCCTGTACCCATATCTTCGAGGCTTTTCCCTACTTTCTCCTCTATAAGTATCAGTGTCTCTGGTTTTATGTGAAGTTCCTTGATCCACTTAGATTTGACCTTAGTACAAGGAGATAAGTATGGATCAATTCGCATTCTTCTACATGATAACAACCAGTTGTGCCAGCACCAATTGTTGAAAATGCTGTCTTTCTTCCACTGGATGGTTTTAGCTCCCTTGTCGAAGATCAAGTGACCATAGGTGTGTGGGTTCATTTCTGGGTCTTCAATTCTATTCCATTGGTCTACTTGTCTGTCTCTATACCAGTACCATGCAGTTTTTACCACAATTGCTCTGTAGTAAAGCTTTAGGACAGGCATGGTGATTCCACCAGAGGTTCTTTTATCCTTGAGAAGAGTTTTTGCTATCCTCGGTCTTTGTTATTCCAGATGAATTTGCAAATTGCTCCTTCTAATTCGTTGAAGAATTGAGTTGGAATTTTGATGGGGATTGCATTGAATCTGTAGATTGCTTTTGGCAAGATAGCCATTTTTACAATGTTGATCCTGCCAATCCATGAGCATGGGAGATCTTTCCATCTTCTGAGATCTTCTTTAATTTCTTTCTTCAGAGACTTGAAGTTTTTATCATACAGATCTTTCACTTCCTTAGTTAGAGTCACGCCAAGATATTTTATATTATTTGTGACTATTGAGAAGGGTGTTGTTTCCCTAATTTCTTTCTCAGCCTGTTTATTCTTTGTGTAGAGAAAGGCCATAGACTTGTTTGAGTTTATTTTATATCCAGTTACTTCACCGAAGCTGTTTATCATGTTTAGGAGTTCTCTGGTGGAATTTTTAGGGTCACTTATATATACTATCATATCATCTGCAAAAAGTGCAGATGACTTCCTCTTTTCCAAATTGCATCCCCTTGATCTCCTTTTGTTGTCGAATTGCTCTGGCTAATACTTCAAGTACTATGTTGAAAAGGTAGGGAGAAAGTGGGCAGCCTTGTGTAGTCCCTGATTTTAGTGGGATTGCTTCCAGCTTCTCTCCATTTACTTTGATGTTGGCTACTGGTTTGCTGTAGATTGCTTTTATCATGTTTAGGTATGGGCCTTGAATTCCTGATCTTTCCAAAACTTTTATCATGAATGGGTTTTGGATCTTGTCAAATGCTTTTTCTGCATCTAACGAGATGATCATGTGGTTTTTGTCTTTGAGTTTGTTTATATAATGGATTACATTGATGGATTTTCGTATATTAAGCCATCCCTGCATCCCGGGAATAAAACCTACTTGGTCAGGATGGATGATTGCTTAAATGTGTTCTTGGATTCGGTTAGCGAGAATTTTATTGAGGATTTTTGCATCGATATTCATAAGAGAAATTAGTCTGAAGTTCTCTATCTTTGTTGGATCTTTCTGTGGTTTAGGTATCAGAGTAATAGTGGCTTCATAAAATGAGTTGGGTAGAGTACCTTCTATTTCTATTTTGTGAAATAGTTTGTGCAGAACTGGAATTAGATCTTCTTTGAAGGTCTGATAGAACTCTGCACTAAACCCGTCTGGTCCTGGACTCTTTTTGGCTGGGAGACTATTAATAACTGCTTCTATTTCTTTAGGTGATATGGGACTGTTTAGATGGTCAACTTGATCCTGATTCAACTTTGGTACCTGGTATCTGTCCAGAAATTTGTCCATTTCGTCCAGGTTTTCCAGTTTTGTTGAGTATAGCCTTTTGTAGAAGGATCTGATGGTGTTTTGGATTTCTTCAGGATCTGTTGTTATGTCTCCCTTTTCATTTCTGATTTTGTTAATTAGGATTTTGTCCCTGTGCCCTCTAGTGAGTCTAGCTAAGGGTTTATCTATCTTGTTGATTTTCTCAAAGAACCAACTCCTCCTTTGGTTAATTCTTTGAATAGTTCTTCTTGTTTCCACTTGGTTGATTTCACCCCTGAGTTTGATTATTTCCTGCCGTCTACTCCTCTTGGGTGAATTTGCTTCCTTTTTTTCTAGAGCTTTTAGATGTGTTGTCAAGCTGCTAGTATGTGCTGTCTCCCGTTTCTTCTTGGAGGCACTCAGAGCTATGAGTTTCCCTCTTAGAAATGCTTTCATTGTGTCCCATAGGTTTGGGTACATTGTGGCTTCATTTTCATTAAACTCTAAAAAGTCTTTAATTTCTTTCTTTATTCCTTCCTTGACCAAGGTATCATTAAGAAGAGTGTTGTTCAGTTTCCACGTGAATGTTGGCTTTCTATTATTTATGTTGTTATTGAAGATCAGTCTTAGGCCATGGTGGTCTGATAGGATACATGGGACAATTTCAATATTTTTGTATCTGTTGAGGCCTGTTTTGTGACCAATTATATGGTCAATTTTGGAGAAGGTCCCATGAGGTGCTGAGAAGAAGGTATATCCTTTTGATTTAGGATAAAATGTTCTGTAGATATCTGTCAGGTCCATTTGTTTCATAACTTCTGTAAGTTTCACTGTGTCCCTGTTTAGTTTCTGTTTCCACGATCTGTCCATTGATGAAAGTGGTGTGTTGAAGTCTCCCACTATTATTGTGTGAGGTGCAATGTGTGCTTTGAGCTTTACTAAAGTGTCTTTAATGAATGTGGCTGCCCTTGCATTTGGAGCATAGATATTCAGAATTGAGAGTTCCTCTTGGAGGATTTTACCTTTGATGAGTATGAAGTGATGTCCTCTATCATCATCATGAGAAATGTTTTTAAATCTGGGTCTAGATTTTCGGTTGTGTTGGGGTGCCCAGGACTAGGTAGGGTGGGAGTGCTGCGTTCTGATGATGGTGAGTGGTCTTGATTTCTGTTAGTAGGATTCTTACGTTTGCCTTTCGCCATCTGGTAATCTCTGAAGCTAGCTGTTATAGTTGTCTCTGTTAAGAGCTTGTTCTTCAGGTGACTCTGTTAGCCTCTATAAACAGACCTGGGAGGGTAGCTCTCTCCTTAGTTTCAGTGGGCAGAGTATTCTCTGCAGGCAAGCTCTCTTCTTGCAGGGAAGGTACCCAGGTGTTCGAACAGGACTCCTGGCAGAAGTTGTGTTCCACTCACTAGAGGTCTTAGGATCCCATGTGGAATCCTGTGTGGGCCCTTGCGGGTGTCGGGCGACTCCGCTGGCAAGGTACCCCGGGGCTTGAGTGGAGCGGAAGGGGCTTGTGCCCCAGGTCAGGCCCTGGTAGTCTGCTTCCCAAGGTCTTTCATATATTACTCTTTTGACCAATTCTCTCATTGAATCCTTAGAATGGTCTACTTTTATCGATGAGAGTTCTCAGAATGTTAAATACTAGAATAATGTGGTAACATTTAGGACATAGGACTCAGATGACTTAAGCTGATTCTAGCCTGAAAGTCTCTTCCTGTGGTTTAATGTCCATGGTTTCAGAAAACATAATACAAGCTGACAAAGGCAGGGTTTAAACAGTACTACACAAAAGCAACACCTATGAGTCATGATAATTATCAGTATGATATGATACCTATAAAAGTACAATAAGGCTGCTATGAACATAGTGGAGCATGTACCTATTGGAACATCTTCTGGATATATGCCCAGGAGAGGTATTGCTGGATCCTCTGGTAGTGCTACCTCCAATTGTCTGAGGAGCGGCCAGACTGATTTCCAGAGTGGTTATACAAGCTTTCAATCCCACCAACAATGGATGAGTGTTCCTCTTTCTCCACATCTTGGCCAGCATCTGCTGTCACCTGAATTTTTTATCTTAGCCATTCTGACTAGTGTAAGGTGGAATCTCAGGGTTGTTTTGATTTGCATTTCCCTGATGATTAAGGATATTGAACATTTTTTCAGGTGCTTCTCAGCCATTCGATATTCCTCAGTTGAGAATTCTACATGCTCCACTACGTTCATAGCAGCCTTATTTATAATATCCAGAAGTTGGAAAGAACCCAGATGTCCCTCAACAGAGGAATGGATACAGAAAATGTGGTACATTTACACAATGGAGTACAACACAGCTATTAAAAACAATGAATTTATGAAATTCCTAGGCAAGTGGATGGATCTGGAGGTTATCATCCTGAGTGAGGTAACCCAATCACAAAAGAACTCACATGATATGCACTCACTGATAAGTGGATATTAGCTCAGAAACTTAGAATACCCAAGATACAATTTGCAAAACACATGAAACTCAAAAAGAACAAAGACCAAAGTGTGAACACTTCACCCCTTCTTAGAATTGGGAATAAAATACCCATGGAAGGAGTTACAGAGACAAAGTTTTGAGCTGAGACAAAAGGGTGGACCATCCAGAAAATGCTCCACCCAGGGATCCATCCCATAATCAGCCACCAAACACAGACACTTTTGAATACACCAGCAAGATTTTGCTGAAAGGATCCTGATAAAGCTGTCTCCTGTGAGGCTATGCCAGTGCCTGTCAAATACAGAAGTGGATGCTCACAGTCATCTATAAGATGGAATACAGGAATTTCATAAATTCATTCCTTTTAATAGCTGAGTAGTACTCCAAATTCCTAGGCAAATTGATGGACCTGGAGGGCATCATCCTGAGTGAGGTAACACATTCACAAAGGAACTCACACAATATGTACTCACTGATAAGTGGATATTAGCCCAAAACCTTAAGATACCCAAGATATAAGATACAATTTTTTAAACGCATGAAACTCAAGAAGAACGAAGACCAAAGTGTGGACACTGTGCCCCTTCTTAGAATTGGGAACAAAACACCCATGGAAAGAGTTACAGAGATAAAGTTTGGAGCTGTGACGAAAGGATGGACCATCTAAAGACTGCCATATCCAGGGATCCATCCCATAATCAGCTTCCAAACGCTGACACCATTGCATACACTAGCAAGATTTTGCTGAAAGGACCCAGATATAGCTGTCTCTTGTGAGACTATGCCGGGGCCTAGCAAACACAGAAGTGGATGCTCACAGTCAGGTATTGGATGGATGACAGGGCCCCCAATGGAGGAGCTAGAGAAAGTACCCAAGGAGCTAAAGGGAACTGCAACCCTGTAGTAAGTGGAACAACAATATGAACTAACCAGTACCCGGGAGCTCTTGACTCTAGCTGCATATGTATCAGAAGATGGCCTAGTCGGCCATCACTGGAAAGAGAGGCCCACTGGACTTGCAAACTTTATATGCCCCAGTACAGGGGAAATACCAGGCCAAGAAGTGGGAGTGGGTGGGTAGTGGAGCAGGGGGAGGGTATATAGGGGATTTTCAGTATAGCATTTGAAATGTAAATGAAGTAAATACCTAATAAAAAATTGAAAAAAAAAAGTACAATAAGAGTCACTCACATGTAGGTGTCAGCTAATAACACTCAAAAGAAGGGAAATCATGCCCGGTACAGAAAATTCAGCTTCTCATGGCTAGTAAGGTTTTGGAACATTGAAAATGATCTACTACTACCACTTTGGTAGACCAGCAAAATTCTTAACTACATTCTAAATCTTATTTTTATACTCACAGATAAATGTAGTAACCACACCTCATCCAAGAAGCTTCTCTGTACAGTGAATACAGACCACCACAGAAAACCACAACTGTGAACAATACAGAGAACAGCAGATCCTGAAAGCACAGTTACAATGAATACTACATTAGAGTCACTGCTCACACAGCATGAAAAATCATCTTAGAGACTGTATTAGTCAGGGTTCTCTAGAGTCACAGAACTTATGGATAGTCTCTAGATAGTAAAGGAATTTATTGATAACTTACAGTCGGCAGCCCAATTCCCAACAATTGTTCAGTCGCAGCTGTGAATGGAAGTCCAAGGATCTAGCAGTTACTCAGTCTCACGCAGCAAGCAGGCGAAGGAGCAAGAGCAAGAGCTAGACTCCCTTCTTCCAGTGTCCTTATATTGTCTCCAGCAGAAGGTGTAGCCCAGATTAAAGGTGTGTTCCTTGAACTCGGAGATTCAATCTTCTGGAATCCATAGCCACTATGGCTCAAGATCTCCATACCAAGATCCAGATAAGGATCTCCAAGCCTCCAGATAAGGGTCACTGGTGAGCCTTCCAATTCTGGATTGTAGTTCATTCCAAATATAGTCAAGTTGACAACCAGGAATAACCACTACAGAGAGAGATCAAAGATTGTAAGTGACAGTATACCTGGAAATGTTAGTCTTTTCTAGAGATGGCTCCATAAACCTTCAGGCCTAAAAAATGGCAATATCAATGGACATGTGAACATGAAAGTGGGAAATTTTGTGACATCCCAACTCTAGAAAAAAAAACAGACAACTAACAACTTTTGTGAAAAAGTGAGTTAGCCTATCCCAGGAAGAGCCCCCTTATTTGTTGTCCTATGCATAGTGGTCACTCTTCATAACCATATACACACCACCATTAAAAATGTAAAAATAAAGTATATATATATATATATATATATATATATATATATATATATATACATATATATAGTTATATAGTTATATATTTATATAGTTATATATAGTTATATATAGTTATATATCTCCAATGAATGATAGATTATCAAAAGTTGGGGCATGGGAGAGATTCAAGGGGGATAACTGGGAAGGGCTGGGTAGTGGAAAGGGAGAAAGGAAGGTGGTGATATAATTCTACTTCAATTAAAATATATTTAAAAATAAAATGAAATATTCTGTGTTATATAGACACATGTTTAGTAAGTAGATCTTGAGCAGAGCCCAGGTAAACAAATGCTTCAGGTAATTGTTAGGCAAGTCCTCCAAGGACCATACTTTCAATATGGATCTACAGGATCACTGCTCAACTTTTTCCACTTAAGTAGTGAAATGTAGCTTATGTTTTAAGAGGCTTGTGTTAATTATTATACATGGAAGAGACTTATGGGGGAGGCAGAATCAGGGCACCATCAAGAACTACCGCTATGACAGGAAAGATGACAGTGGCTTGACAGAATGGCAGATACAATAGAGAGAAAAGTGATAGCTATGTTATGGAGGGGAAGCCAAAAGAGCTTGCTATTGATTTTAATGTGAGTAACACAGCAGTGTATTGAGGATGCTATAAGTCATTATTATGATTATGATTATAAAATCACATGCCCATTACAACTGTAAAAACCTCACAGCATGATAATCATTAAAAGGAAAGAACAGGTATATCTAAGTCAATTTTCTCATAAAAATAAATTAAGCAGATAATTTTAATTCATTGATTTCTTTAAATCAATAAGTGTCCATTATCTTTATGAATCGATTGTTTAAATATCATTATTCAGATAAAAATGTAAAACTAGCTGCTTGTTTATGAGATATATAACTTCTCCCAGAGATATCTACTTTATTCAGATTGTTTCAAAATGGTCATAAAATCTTTCAGAGAGGGATCATAAAATTCTCAAGTCTGAAAATTTAGATAAGAATTTCTCTGCTATATGCAAATCAGAAAAATCCCAAAGAGATAAGACTATAACTGATTGTCAGATAATGATTTCCAGAGTGGAACAGACAGGTTTTGAAAACAATAAACAAAACTTCTGTAATCTCTCTCTCTCTCTCTCTCTCTCTCCCTCTCTCTCTTCCTCTTTCCCTCGCTTCTCCCTCCCTCCCTCCCTCTCTCCCTCTCTGAATTTAAACTATCTTCATTTTCCATGGTCTTTACAATGATGACGTATAGACAATTTTCATCCTCCCTCTCAATTCAATGTTTTAATTTATAATGGTTGCAGAATGTTAATTATTAAAATTAAAGCAGAAACATACTGAATTAAAATACAAACAACCAATAAATAATGCCCAATAATCTATCATATCAGTAATTTCAAATCTTGAACTTTTAAAAATAATTTTGCAGCTATTAATTTGAAAATAACAATATTTTATTACAATTGGCACTATAGCAGTAGCTGAAAGCTCATATCTTAATTTGTAAGTAGGAGGCATGCAGAGCTTAGTGGAAATGGCTTGGATTTTTAAAACCTCAGAGCCTATACTTACTAGAACATCTCCTCCAATAAGGCCACAGCATCTAATCCTTTCCAAAGATCTTGACCAGTTAGGGTCCATATAGTCACATATATGAGCCTATGGGGCCATCTCAAACCAACAACAAATATCCTCTGTAGAGATGGCTTAGTGGTCATAAGTTCCTTTAATCTTTTTTTTTTAATCATGGGAAGCTTTTATTTTTCTTTTAAGTAGCTATCTGTACTGTGTATGACATTCTGGGTTGGCAGTTCTTGTCTTTCAGAACTTGAAATATGTGTTTCCAGGCCCCTCTAGCTTTAAAAGTGTCTGCCAAACAATCAAATGTTATTCTGATTAGACTTGCCTTTTTAAAGTGAGTTGACATTTCTTTCTTCTATCTTTCAAATCCCTTTGTATATTATACTTTTAATGTTTTAACTACAATATGTCATAAGGAGTTTCTTTTCTTGTCCTGTATATTTACTTAGGTTCTGTGGGCCTCTTGTTACTCTTTCTCTAGGTTTAGGAAATCATCTTCTATTGAGAATATGCATGCATTTGCTATAGTATTCTTCTTTTCTTCCCATAATTGAAAGGTTAGGTATTTTTGTTGTTCCCAATGATCTCTCATATTCATTTCATTTTTAAAAATTATCCATTGACATTTTAGTGAATGATCCAATTCCTCTATTTTGTCTTTCCAGCCCTGAGACAGTTTTGCACACGATCCATTCTGTTGGAAGGCTCCATGCTGAGGTTTGTATTTGGTTGATTTTTTTTTTTCATTTCCAGCATCATTTCCCTTTGGCTGTTCTTGGGCAATTCTATTTCTTCATTGAATTCTATTTTTGTATCCTGGATTGACTTCCTTATTTCATTCAGCTCACTTTTTGTCTTCTTTGCGCATAGTTACAATGATTCTTTTTGAATTCTTTGTCTGCAAGATTTTCCAGGCCATTCTCAGTTAGGTCCATTACTGTAGGAGTATTCATTGTGGAGAATGCCTGTGTGCCTGTGTGCTTAGAGTTGTGAATCTGAAGTAATTCATTAACTCTCTCTCTCTCTCTCGTTCTCTCTCTCTCTTAGCTCAAATCACCTTCTTATTTCAGTGTGGTCCTGTGTAATTTTCAGGAGAGGACTGAATTAGAAGATTGAGACAATGTTTTCTTTCAGGAAAGTACTTTTGAACAATACAGAATCTCTATTCTTCCTTTGAAAATCCTCTGCTATCTGAATGAATAAACACTCTCCAAGAGTTGGTACATCCTTGCTGGCCTTATCCTCAGATACCTTCTGGAATGGATATTCAAGTCTGGTTGCTACATCTTGAGTAAGCTCTGGTCAACTGGCAGATGGAAACAGGAGATCTTGGTAAAAATATAGGTGCATGATGAGGAGGCCAATGGGGTCAGAAAACACAGGGCCTAACTATACATATTAGGAATTGAGACTCAAGAGAAACAAGCCAGTTATAGTGTGGGAAGGAGTGTATATGGTCTGCACTATGGGGAAGAGTCTAGAGAATCGTGGTAGACTGTTAGCACTTGGACATGAGATGTGGTAACTTTGGAGAGTCCTATGGGGTTATACAGAGAAATGCATACCCAGAAACTCAGAGAAGAAAGATCACAGAGGAGATAGAATTCCTCTAGGGTGGAGAGAATATAAGCATACTTTATTAGTAAGAGAGAGAGGTCCTAGAGATTCTGGTGGGAAGGAACAGACCTAGGTGGAGTTACAGGAAAGGCAAGTCTAAGTAGAGTTGAGCAGGCCTTTGGGGTGGGAAGGAGTACACCTAATTTTCAATTTGTAATTTTATGTCTTTGCTAAAAGGATCACATGTATTTGGTAAGTTAAAGGTCCTATAAGTTTTAATCTTATGTTACAGAAAGATTATAAAGATTTGTAGGTACATTCATGATTTTAAGTACATTAAAATAATTTATAATAAAAATGAATTATGTATTAATTTGACTTTCCCATAGCCAATATCTAGAAGAGCTCTAATTGGTGGGATAACCATGTGAAGACAACAGACCTAGAGATCAAGAACCAAGAAAGTAAAACTCCTCTACTAGGAAGGAGAAAATGTTCTGGAGTTCATGTCATTGTTTTTTTCAGTTTACACATAGAAAATGTCAACCACCTACTCATTTCTTTCTCTGTAGCCAAACAAAGCCAGAATAGAAGATACAAGAAAAAGAGCACAAGTGATATGCAGGGATACGGGGCAGGGAGCAGATCAGGCCTAGAATAACTGTGTGTTGCCAAAACAAGACATTGGAAGGTAATTGGAATCTGGGCTATGGAAATGTTATCAATTCTGTGTGGATACAAGATACAACCCCTCTAATGAAAATCTGACAATATCAGCAACAAAAAGTCTTTACTTTTTTCCCTTATACAATATCAAATCTAGGTACGTACAGCATAGACACAATGATGAAAAATATAGAAATACATGTATATATACATACATACATACATACATACATACATACATACCATTCTTATATATGTAAGCCAAGAAATCTAAATTAAGATATATAGGTATATTCATAACTTTATAGGCAATTCATAATATACAGAAATACTTGCATATCTCTATTACTGTCCTATTCATAATAGCCAGGAAATCGAATTAACCTAGATGATAATCAACAGATAAATAATGAAAATGTGGTAATTATAACATAATTAAACTTAGATTTTATTCATCCATTGAAAATGAAATGATGTCATTTTTAGAAAAAAATGATAGAGCTATAGATAGTCATACTAACTGAAATAAACCAGACTCAAAAGACAGAAATTGTATATTTTCCCTCATATATAGATTATACATATGTATATATGATAAAATTATTTGGGAGGAAATAGATAGAAAGACAGGAGAAATTGAGACCAAGAATGGATGATAGGAGAGAAAACAGTCACAACGTAGAATCTCTGACAAGTAATTGAGCTTAATATACATATATAAACAATGAAGTGATGATGGGATGTCCAGTGGGACGAGGGAGGAGGGAGGAGGAAAATTAGGGTGATAGAGGCAAATAGAACCAAATCACAATTATATACATTCATAAAAATGTCATAAATCCATTATTTTGTATGTTTATTATATAATTATAAACAAATAAAAGACTTGTTAGGACATTAAAAATAAATAAAAGAAAAAGAAATACCAAAACACAGTTACATAATATTACCTATAAAAGAATAATTTGTATAAGTAGTAGGTACCGGGTAGAAACTTTTCTGTATGAAATCTGAGCACAGTAATTTTATACTATATCTCTAGAGAGATTTGTTTTAAGAACAAAAAAAAGCTATCAAAATTTCAAATTGGTCATTGGTGGTAATAGCATTTGCATTCTTATTCTAAAGCAGTTTTATAAGAAATAGATAAGTAGAAAATTGTGTGATTTCTTTATTTTACCATCCTCTGTGGCTTTGAAAACTGATTTATAGTATGGAAGTAAGGAGATACAAATGCAAGACAGAAGTTACATAAGCACCCTATATCCCTGAATTTGAATTGGTACAAAAATAAATTTCGTAACTCTTATACTGAAATTTTCCAGAAACAATGATTAATCTAGTAAATAAACTTCTTTAAAATGTAGCTTATGGTTATGAAATACCATTTCTTATAAAGAAACAAGGGATTCCTAGAGGAATGGCTGGTTCCAGGTCTAGGGAAGGTAATATACAAGATAACTCTAGAGCAAGTTGTTCATTCATGTAGTAAAGACACTATCAAGGAACTCTGAACAGAGCAACGTGAATCAATGATCAACATGCTGGCCATACATGAAACAACTGGAGTATAAGAAATGTAGTAACCATGATAGAGGATACATATCCACGTGTTTAAATCTATTGTTTTATATTTTAAAAACTGGTCAATTTCACGATGATACAGAACCAATTTATTTCTCTTTTATTTTGCGATTAAAGTGAGTCAGGGAGCCGGGCAGTGGTGGCACATGCCTTTAATCCCAGCACTTCGGAGGCAGAGGCAGGTGGATTTCTGAGTTCAAGGCCAGCATGGTCTACAGAGTGAATTCCAGGACAATCAGAGCTACACAGAGAAACCCTGTCTCGAATAAAAACAAAAAACAAAAACAAAGTGAGTCGGGCAATTTTCTGTATTTATATATGAATTATAACAGAGCAATAGAATAACAGAAAACAATTTCTCTTTATTGAAGTTGTAATTAGAATTAGAGTATTGCCATATTATGACCCCCAAGCAAAGTAATATATTTAGGTTTTGAGCAATAATTATTGCTACTGTAAAAAAAATTCTAGATATGATGTGACTAATCAAAATCACCTGCTTCATATTATTCTCATCTTCAACCAAATCTAATTTGAACCAGATCTTGGCTATAGATTTAAGCATCAACTAATAAATACAAAGGGCAAGTCAACATCTTATCTATACAAATAGGGATTTGAACAGAAAAACCCACATTTTGAGAATTTCTAGTGGAAGTACACTTGGTTTCTCCAGCAAATAAATTATGAAGGTAAAAATATGGTCAGTGTTCTTACAGTTTAAAAAAAAAATTCTGGATGGTCCATCCTTTTGTCTCAGCTCCAAACTTTGTCTCTGTAACTCCTTCCATGGGTGATTGTTTCCAATTCTAAGAAGGGCAAAGTGTCCACACTTTGGTCTTCGTTCTTCTTCAGTTTCATGTGTTTTACAAATTGTCTCTTATCCCATAATTTGCCTCCAAACGATGACACCATTGCATACACTAGCAAGCGTTGGCTGAAAGGACCCTGATATAGCTGTCTCTTGTGAGACTAGGCCGGGGCCTAGCAAACACAGAAGTGGATGCTCACAGTCAGCTATTGGATGGATCACAGGGCCCCTAATGGAGGAGCTAGAGAAAGTATCCAAGGAGCTAAAGAGATCTGCAACCCTGTAGTTGCAACAACATTATGAACTAACCAGTACCCTGGAGCTCTTGACTCTAGCTGCATATGTATCAAAAGATGGCCTAGTCGGCCATCACTGGAAAGAGATGCCCATTGGACAGGCAAACTTTATATGCCCCAGTACAGGGGAACGCCAGGACCAACAAGTGGGAATGGGTGGGTAGGGGAGTGGGGGGAGGGTATGGGGGACTTTTGGGATAGCATTGGAAATGTAATTGAGGAAAATACGTAATAAAAAATATATATATAAAAAAATTCTGAAGGAAAAATAATGAATTTAATTCAATTGAAGAAAACTGCAGTGTGTATGTGTGTATGTGTGTGTACACAAATGTTCATGACAAAAATCTGAACATCAACCAGATATTTTATTATAATAGAATAAGAAATTACTAGTATCTTTACACTTACTTGATTTAATTTGGTTTACAGCAGTGTTGTTATGCTGGGGAATGTCATGATACAGAGAACATGATTCAATATCCTAAACTTGGTTTTAAAACAATATAGGAGAGATATAACAAAACTAACTGACTGGTCATTACCAAAGCAGATTAGAGAATATGTAGAGTTTTGTCATACGGTTCTCTAGATTTGTGGATCATAAATTCCTAATAATTTTAAAAATAGAGGTCTACCTAGTAAAAGAGAGAGGTAACTTAAAGAACAGGGAAAAGGAAAGGAATCGACGTTATTCTCTTCCTACACAATGGGAAGTCCATTTTTTTCTTTATTAGATATTTTCTTTATTTACATTTCAAATGTTATCCCCTTTCCTGGTTTGCCCTCCAAAAACCCCCTATCCCATCCCGCTCCCTCTGCTCATCAACCCACCCACTCCTGCTTCCTGGCCCGGCCTTCCCCTACACTAGGGCACAGAACATTCACAGGACCAAAGGCCTCTCCTCCCATTGATGACCGACTAGGCCATTCTCTGCTACATATGCAGCTGGAACCAAGAGTCCCATCATGTGTTTTCTATGGTTGATGGTTTAGTCACTTGGAGCTCTGGGGGTACTGGTTAGTTCTGTTTTTTTGTTTGTTTGTTTGTTTAAGATATTTTCTTTATTTATATCTCAAATGGTTATCCCCTTTCCTGGTTTACCCTCCAAAACCCCCTATCTCCTCCCCCTCCCCTTGCTCACCAACCTACCCACTCCCACTTCCTGGCCCTGGCATTCCCCTAAACTAGGGCATAGAACATTCACAAGGGCCTCTCCTCCCATTGATGCCCGACAAGGCCATCCTCTGCTACATATGCAGCTGGAGCCAAGAATCCCATTATGCGTTTTCTTTTGTTGGTGGTTTAGTCCCTGGGAGCTCTGGGGTGTACTGGTTATTTCATATTGTTGTTCCTCCTATGGGGATGCAAACCCCTTCAAGAACCTCTCTGTAAGACAGAGGAAAGACCCTTTCCCAGGGGTTGTCTAAAATCATTAAAAATACAGATTTTTATATTATAATTCATAAGAGTAGCAAAATTACAGTTATGAACTAGCCATGAAAATAGTTTTATGTTGGAGGTCACCACAACATGAGGAACCAAATTAAAGGTACTATATTTAAGAAAGTTGAAAAATACAGCACTAGAACCCTGACTAACATACTGTCTAGCAAGTATTTCAGCATTCCCTTATAAATCACATAGGTCCACGCAAGATACAATGTAGCCATGTTATTAATTTGAATGTATTTAGCATATGGAGACAGATTCAATCTTTTAGCAACTATACCACGTTCCCTACTTACTTAAAACAGTATTTAGTGTCTCTCTCCCTTGACAAAATATTTAGATTCCCTTCTTATTTTTTCTAGACTAAAGGATACATAGATGGATTTTGAAGTGGTAGATGTGGTAATTAGTTTATTACTTTATTCAATTAGTATTTTTAAATCATAGCTCCACTTCTTATTACATAAATATATGCAGCTATAATTTGCCAATTTGTAATCCAAATTAAAATGAAAAATAGTTGATAAAATTAAACATGATTTCTTCCTTTGTATTGCTTAGCGTATAGACGTAGAGACAACAAGAACAAGGGATAGGTGTGGTTCTGAATTGTGATAAATACCATAGAGCAAACAAATGGGTACAGTTATCAAAAATACTACAAGAAATACTGGGGCGCCTCTTGGAATCTCAATTTAAAGAAGGACATTCCTAGGCAAGGAAATGGACTAAATCAAAGGTTATCAACTTGTGTGTCAGAACTCCTTTGGGGGGTGTCAAATGAACCTTTCACAGGGGTCATATATCAGATGTCCTGCATATCAGATATTTATATTATGATTAATAATAGTAGCAAAATTAATGTTTATGAAGTCATGAAATAGCAACAAAAATAATTTTATGGTTGGGGGATCACCACAACATGAACTGTACTAAAGTGTTATAGCATTAGGAAAGTTAAGACTCACTGCTGTGAGGTGTTGGTCTTAGAAATAACTTCCAGACACTCCAACAATAGTGTTTTGTCATCATTCTTGATCATCCATGAGAACTTGATGGAAAAACTCTATTGCTAAATGCATCACATGTTTTGTTCTTGAGACTTGGTACGAACCTGGAAGATTTCACCCTTCCTGTTGTCCATACTACCAGATGGTGCTATTCAGGCTGCTAAGGAAGAGAAGCCATCAATATTCTTACCCAGCTGTGAACTGAGAGTTATAGTAATGACTGGTCTGGCAAGACATGTGCATGGGTACAATAGTATCATGAGTGCTATTAGACTAATCAACAGATTTCTGATTGGATTTAAGGCCTGCTCCACAGAAGGAAGTTCATTCCTAAAATAATGTAAACCTGGCCACAAACCTGTGGCAGTGGAGGTCAAACACCATAAGGGAGTCTGGTAGCTTGGCGCCTTCCTCTACTTGGCCCCATACTAACTATTGGAGCCCTACTCCTCTTGGCAACCTGCCTTGTCCAATTTCTAAAGTGGCAGATAAGGAGCATCACGAAAATCACTGCTAATCATTTTCTGGTTCAATACCAAACCGTTCCCAACATAGAAGTTGATGACTACGATGACACCTCCCTTCTACAAAACAAAAGGGGGGGATTTGGGGGCCGGAAAGCCATGTTCCTGAGGCAGCCAGGCCAGAGCAAGGGTAAGGTCCAGACCTCTTCAAACCCAGAAAAATCTCATCTTGAGACTGGCAAGAGTAAGTAGAGATCACTCTGTCCCTGTTCTGGGCCTGCATGATCCAGTACACATATCCTTGCAAGCCCCACCATGCACCATTGAGGTAGTCACATAGCCTGGTGGCCAAATTACAGCTTTAACTTCTTCTCTCCCTATAAGGATATGTCCAGCAACCATCTAGAATTCCTCTTCATGCAAATGAAGCCTTCCCAGCATCTCAGTACCAACCAACAATATGCACTCACCCTGAAGATCCCTACCGACTCTGCAAGGTTTATATAGTCCTTATTTTTATTACCCCCAAATAAAGAGAGCTATAAAACTGAAAACCGTCTTAGAGAAGGCTATTTCTCTCTGGCTCTCAAACCAACAGAGTTTCTGCTAACCCACCCTGCCCACACAAGCTTACTTCCTTTCATCCCTGCCCCAGTGCACAATGGTGCCTGAAAACTCCCAAAGGCAGAAGCAGAACCAAGCCCATAAGGGAGAACTAACTAATCTTATTCTGATATAATAGCATAGCATCAAGTCACCTTCTATCTCCTTTTTCTTTAGATCCATAGATTAGTAGAGCTTTCACCTCTCATCAAAGAAGTGTCTTACAGTTGATGGTCAGTACTAGTCAAAGGGCAGAGAATACCTGGTTGTAGAGTGTACAGTTCCAAATGAGACATCTATATCACTCAACTCAAGGCACAGGGAGCGTCTTGGAAGAGGAGACAGAAAGATTACCAGATGTCAGGAAGGATTCTTGTAAAATAGGTCTTTGGACATTGACAGGGCTGCTGCAATCGTGAATTTCCAGTAGCTATGGTTGTCTGAACAGGATCAAGTCAGTCAACAGTCCAGTGTGATGAGGGAAGGCCTCATAAAGCTCCACCCCTAATTGAGAGACAGTGGCAGTTGACAGCTACTGAGGAAGAGTCAGTTTTCTTCAAGGAAGTGTCATCTCCTCGATTGCCCATATTCTAGGGAGCAGTGCTAAATTCATGTTCTTTGGGCAGCAATAATTGGACTTATTGATTATAAACTAAAAAAAAATATATAAAAATGAAAAGTGAGAGTGATACTGTTTTAGTTAGGGTTTTACTGCTGTGAACAGACACCATGACCAAGGCAACTCTTATAAAGAACAACATTTCATTATGGCTGGCTTACAGGTTCAGAGGTTCAGTCCATTATCATCAAGGTAGGAGCATGGCAGCATCCAGGCAGACATGGTGCAGGAGGAGCTAGAGATCTACATCTTCTTCTGAAGGGTGCTAGCAGAATACTAACTTTCAGGCAGCTAGGATGAGGGTCTTAAAGCCCACACCCACAGTGAAACACCTACTCCAACAGGGCCACACCTACTAATAGTGCTACTCCCTAGGCTGAGCAAACCATCACATTCCACTCACTGACCCTCCATAGGCTTGTTCAAACATATGAGTCAAGGGGGCCACACCTAAACATAGCTTAATGCAAAAATATATTTAGTCCAACTTCAAAAGTCTCCGTAGTTTATAGCAGTCTCAACAATGTTAAAAGTCCAAAGTTCGCTGGGCAGTGGTAGCACATGCCTTTAATCCTAGCACTTGGGAGGCAGAGGCAGAGGCAGGAGGATTTCTGAGTTCGAGGCCAGCCTGGTCTACAAAGTGAGTTCCAGGACAGCCAGAGCTATACAGAGAAACCCTGTCTCAAAAAACCAAAATAAATAAATAAATAAAAGTCCAAAGTTCAAAGTCACTTCTGAGATTCATCCAGTCACTTAACTATAATTCCCAAAGCAAGACAGGAAACCAGCTGGGCAAACTCCAAACTCTACATTTCCATGTCTGATATCAAGGTGGTCTTCAGATCTCCAAATCAATTTTCATCTTTATGGACTGCAACAAACTTCTTCCTCCTGGGCTGGTGCCACTCCCTGTTATCAGCTTTCCTCATCAGATAGACCATGACTCTGGCACCTTGAACATCCTGGGGTATCTAAGGCAACTTCAATGTTAGAGCTTATTATTTCAATGCCTGGGATCAACACAAGAGCTTCTGGGTTTTTCCAAAGGGCTGGCATCACCTCTCCAGCTCTGTCTTCTGTAGGACTATAAGCTCAGGTTGATCCAGTTCCCTGCTGCTGTTGTTCTTAGTGATCATCCCATGGTACGGGCATCTCCAATACACTGTGGTCTTCCACTACAACTAGGCTTCACCAATAGCCTCTCATAGGCTCTCTTCATGGTTCCAGGCCTCAAATCTTTTGCATGACTCCTTCAGTTCTGGGCCATCAACTGCATTTGAGGTTGTACCTTCACCAATGGCCTTCCTTGGCCTCTCACAGTGCCAAGCCTCAGCTGTTCTTCATGACCCCTTCATGTCTTTAAAACCAGTACAATCTGGGTGACTCTTACACATTACCAAGTACAGCCACACATGAGGTACAATCTTGGCTATGTCTGGAACACAGCTTCTTTAAAATACTTCCCAGAAGATTTTACCTCAGTGATGCTGGTCTCTTTTTAATCACTACTAATTTCTTAGCTCCAGCTAGCCAGAATCAATTGTCCCTGTAATCTCCTTCTCCTCTTGACTATAAGCCAGAGACACATGGTTGAAGATGCTGAGTTCTGCTGCTTCCTGGAGCTGGAACATGGTCCCTTTTTTCTTTTCTTTTTTTCTTTTCTTTTTTTAAGATATTTTCTTTATTTACATTTCAAATGTTATCCCCTTTCCTAGTTTCCCCTCCAAAAATCCCTTATCCCCTCTCCCCTCCCCCTGCTCCCCAACCCACCCATTCCTGCTTCCTGGCCCTGGCATTCCCCTATACTGCAGCATAGAACATTCACAGGACCAAGGGCCTCTCCTCCCATTGATGCCCGACTAGGCCATCCTCTGCTACATATGCAGCTAGAGCAACGAGTTCTTCCATGTGTTTTCTTTGATTGGTGATTTAGTCCCAGGGAGCTCTGGAGTTACTGGTTAGTTCATATTGTTGTTCCTCCTATGGGGCTGCAAACTCCTTCAGCTCCCTGGGTACCAAGGGTTTGTGCTGTAAGATCAAGAATCAACAAATGGAACCTCATAAAATTGCGAAGATTCTGTAAGGCAAAGAACATTGTCAATAGACAAAAGGGCAACCAACAGATAGGGAAAAGGTCTTTACCAAACCTAAATATGATAGGTGGCTAATATCCAATATATATAAAGGACTCAAGAAGTTGGACTCTAGAAAACCAAATAACCCGATTTTTAAAAATGGGGTACAGAGCTAATCAAAGAATTCTCAGCTAAGGCTCAGAAGCACCTAAAAAATGTTCAATATCCTTAATCATCAGGGAAATGCAAATCAAAACAACCCTGAGATTCTACCTCACACCAGTCAGAATGGCTAAGATCAAAAACTCAGGTGACAGCAGATGCTGCCGAGGATGTAGAGAAAGAGGAACACTCCTCCATTGCTGGTGGGATTGCAAGCTGGAACAACCACTCTGGAAATCAGTCTGGCAGTTCCTCAGAAAATTGGACATATTACTACATGAGGACTCAGCAATACCACTCCTGGGCATAGAAGGTGCTCCAACTTATAATAAGGATACATGCTCCACTATGTTCATAGAAGCCTTATTTATAATAGCCAGAAGCTGGAAAGAACCCAAATGTCCCTCAACAGAGGAATGGATACAGAAAATGTAATACATTTACACTATGGAGTACTACACAGCTATTAAAAACAATGAATTTATGAAAATTTTAGACAAGTGGATGGATCTGAGAGAGATAACCCAGTCACAAAAGAACACACATGATAATGCACTCACTGATAAGTGGATATTAGCCCAGAAGCTCAGAATACCAAAGATACAATTTGCAAAACACATAAAACTTAAGAAGAAAGACCAAAGTGTGGATACTTTGATCCTTCTTAGAAAGGGGAGTAAAATACCTATAGAAGGAGTTACAGAGACAAAGTTCAGAGCTGAGACTGAAGGAAGGACAATCCAGAGACTGCCCCACTTGGGGGGTCCATCCATAAACAACCACCAAACCCAGACACTATTGCATATGCCAGCAAGATTTTGCTGACAAGACCCTGATATAGGTATCTCTTGTGAGGCTATGACAGTACCTGGCAAATATAGAAGTGGATGCTCATAGTCATCTATTGGATGGAACACAGGACCCCCAATGAAGGAGCTAGAAAAAGTACTCAAGGAGCTAAAGGTGTCTGCAACTAATTGGAAGAACAACAATATGAACTAACCAGTATCCCCCAGAGCTTGTATCTCTAGTTGCATATGTAGCAGAGGATGGCCTAGTTGGCCATCAATGGGAGGAGAGGCCCTTGGTCTTTCAAAGATTATATGTCCCAGTACAGGGGAATGCCAGAGCCAGGAAGTGGGAGTGGGTGGGTTGGGGAGCAGGGTGGGGGGAGGGTATAGGGGACTTTCAGAGAGGAAACTAGGAAAGGGGATAGCATTTGAAATGTAAATGAAGAAAATATCTAATAAAAATTTTAAAAAGAAGAGAATGTCTGTCTGAGGGAAAAAAAAAACAAATGGGAGACTGGAAGATATTTATAATATATTAAGGCAGTGGTTTTAAACCATCCTAATGCTGTAACAGCTTGTCTAATAGTGTAGTTAATTCTCATGTCTATTTGTTGAAATCTTAGTTCCTTTCAGACTGCGAACTAAAAGTCTTCTTATAGTTTAGCCAGACTGCCAGCTAAAAGTTTCTTCTTATATTTTAGCTCTTCACAGGACTGTTTTGGAGTCAAGACCTGACAACCGTTTCCTCAGAAGCTAAAATGAGATATCACTGTGGAATCTAAGTATGTTTAATAAAAACTAACTTCAGAAGTGGCATAGTGTCACTTCAACCATATGCTGCTAGTCATATGGTCCAATCTTGGCACACTAGTACAATGTGGGCGTGAATTACACAGAAATATGAATTTCAGAAAGTAAGGTTCATTGGGGGTCACCTAGGAAGCTGACTATTCCCAGGATCTGAGATGTAATATCCATAATTCTTTTGCTATTCTATTGCAATGAGCCAATAGACAATGCTTAAAATACTTAAGAGATCATAAAACCCATATATATAATCATTCCTGGTATCTACACCTTAGGGGAGCAGGATAGGACTTGGAAAGGATATGACAGAAATACTGTATTTTATTTTAAAACCCTTTGTGATACTTGATTTTTATCATATTTCTTACTAAAATGCAGTGATAAAATGAAAGTAATTTCAAAAGTGCTTCTTACAAGTATGTCAGATAGCAGGAGATACATATGCTTCCTTGATCTGAATAAAGAAATCATATAAATCTGTATGCAATATAATATAATGTAATATAATATAATATAATATAATACATATTAGTATCACTCAGCTTTTCATAATTGTGCTAATATCTGAATTAAATAATTTAAAGAAAGACATTTATTTTGGCTCATGGTTTCAGTGTTTTGATTCCACAGGCCCACAATTTCAGTACCTTGGGCATAAAGTGAGGTATAACCTTATGGCAGAAGGAGTGTGCTAAAAACTGTTTACTTTGTGTTAGCAAAGTAGTAAAAACAATGTCAGAAAGGAGTAAGAAACAAGGTATATTCCCAGTAACCAACTTACTACATCTAGGGCCTACTTTTTATAGTTTTATCTCAATAAGGCTATTCATATTTTTAATTTAATGAGTTGATCCACTGAGGAAGACAGGAATCTCATTATATAACCACATTCTCAAAGTCCCACCTCTGAATACTGTCTGTATCAGGGACCAAATCTTCAATAAATGATCCTTTTTAGAGAATATTTCATGTTCAAACAATAACAAGGTGATACTAAAAACTAAATGCAAGATTCAGGAGGCAAGAATCTAGAGTAGAGCATGAGGTCACAGTGTTTATGAGTCAACCTCTTCTAGCCATGAGGCACTCCCAACTATATGCTCCAATTAACAATCTCTCAGAGGCCAGTATAACTTGTCATAGGATCAACTCAAAAGGTTTCAAGTTCCAACTCATATCCATCTCTCAGTAGCCTCTCTAGAGTAGAAAGGTTGGTGTTCTCTTTAGCACCAGTGTGGGACAATCTATGACTTGCGCAGTAAAGAAATGTTTACAGACTTCCTCCAGCCTTTTGGTACCTGCTTGGAGCCCTGCAACATCTAAATATCAAAAGGATTACTGCAAGATCGAAAAGATCATCATTAGAAAGTTTTGTCTCTTGGGACCTCCTACTCTTGGGTTCTCAGGAGAATCCTACCATGAGAGTCCTTGAACTGTCCCAACTGCTCTGGCTCCTCCCATCAATAACCTACAGAGGCTCTTTTTCTAAAAGAATGAAGATACTTTTTTCCTAAAATAACCTTGGGGTTCATTGTAATCTAAAATGCAGTTTGACACTATTAGTACTATTTAATTATTGCTACTATCAGTTGATCTAAATATTTTAATGAACTGTTTTATTATTCTTCTGTCCCAAAGGTTTAAGTGTGAAGCACAATTGTTAAAACCCAATATTTGTACAGCCATAATTCTTAGCATTTTAAAGGTTCATAGAGAACACCCCAAACATAGTTATTTGTTATGGCTCACAATGAGAGATGGCAGCATTGGTGATTTTACAGAAAGACACTGAATATCACAGGGCCAATGTTTAAACTACAAAATGAAATTTTACAATGTGCAGCCCCAGTATATATATAATTTGTTAATTACATGTCAAGAAAGCTGAGGGAATAAGTAAATAAATGACTCAATAGAAAACTAACTAATGGGAGAGAAATTGTGTTAGTAACTAAAATAATGGCTAAAAGTTAAAAGTGTAGCTGTGCTACTTCAGACTAGGTTACTATAAGCAAATATGTTAACCAACATTTCCTCATCTATAAAATGAAGAGCATGATCCTGGACAAAGCAGCAGTGTTGACAACCCAACTGAATGACATGTGAATTCACATTGTGCGTTGTCAGGTGCATGGCACATAGAAAAACTTAGGTGCTGTGTGAAAAGCTAAACTATTAGGCATCTAATTACAGACAAGAGAAAATTCTAAGCATTCATCATCTATCTAGGAATAACTTTTCTTCCATTCTTTCTTACAAGATGATTGTGTCAGCTATATCTGTAAGCAATTCATGTAAGGTCACATAGAAAGCTAGGAAAGGTACATTTCATTATACTGGAATGAACCTGCATGTCTTCCATAGCCCTTTCTCCCATCTAAGTTGTGTTAACTCTCCAGTTCTAGGGATCCAGGGATGCTGATACATCCCATATTCTGAACAGATCACCTGATTTAGGACATGGTCTCTTGTTGCTACCCTGTTTCTATATGTATGGGAATTGGCAATGGTTTCTGAAACCAAATACCCTCAGCTTGGCAGGTGGTAAGATTACTCACAATTTTGATCCACATCCCCTTTATAGACTTGAAATTCCTTCTCCTAAACTCAAACTTAACCTTAGCTTACATCATAGCCAGCTTCTTCTTTAATAGAAAGAAAAGCTATTATAGTCAAATTCTGGAAATTTCTATGGCCCTTAGCTGTCACTTTTATCCAGAACTTGAAAATTATCAGGACAATAAGACCTTGTGTATAAGTGATGCTGCCCCACCGCTCCTTTGTTCCCATAGCCTGTCAATACCACATATCTTTTCTTCTTCTTCTTCTTCTTCTTCTTCTTCTTCTTCTTCTTCTTCTTCTTCTTCTTCTTCTTCTTCTTCTTCTTCTTCTCTTCCTCCTCCTCCTCCCCTTCCTCCCCCTTCTTCTTCCCTTTTCCTTCTTCCTTCTTCTTCTTCCTTCCCTCCACCAATTCCTTACTTTTTCCCAGCCCCCAAATCTAGCAGTCATTCTCAGATAACCCACAGGCCACACCTGCAGGAAAATAGGTAGACTGTCCACAGACCTTCTCTTCCCTCTCTATCTCTCCAGTCCCACTCCCCCAGTCTCATCCTGACCTTTGCAGCAAAACACCCGTAGCAGTCTTCCCTCCCCTACACCCCTTCTCACCAATCTCCTATGGATCCCACAGAATTTCCCACCTCTAATCTTCTTCTTCCTACTTGTTGCTTTCTCCCAGATCCCAACCCCAGCAGTCACACCCTAATATGCCAACCCCCTTCTCTCAGGACAGCAAGTAGTCTAAAGACAGACCTATGCCTTCCCTGCTGCCCCTGAGATTAACCCTCATTTCCAGTCTCATTTTAAGCTTTGTAACAGAAAACCAGCTGTTGTCTCCATTGTTCAATGACCTCATTCCCCAACAGATCCCAAAACCTCTTCCAACCTTCCTTCCTTCAATTCATTCCAGTATCATAGCCTCCAACACCAGCAGGCAATCCCTGTGAAGGCAGCAGATAAACAGGCCAGAGAAACACAATATACAGCAATCCACACTTTCCAAAATGCCAGAAAGGAAAGAGAAACGAAGGAATGAAACACCCACCCAACAAAAACAAACCAAATAATTAGCACCTAGACATAGACCCCTAACCCATATGCCTAGAGTCCACCATAAAAACACAATCCATAACAACACGGGCATGGCTCCATCAGAGCTCAGTTATCATACTAGAGCAGGCCCTAACTATTCCAAGATACTTGAAATACAGGAAAAAGTTCAGAAAACAGCATTTATAAAGATGATATAGGTCCTTGAAGAAGAAAAGAATAAATCCCTTAAAGAAATCCAGAAAAATCATTCCCAACAAGTTAGAGAAAATGAATAAATCTCTTAAAGAAATCCAAGAAAACACAAGCAAACAGTTGAAGAAAATTATTGAAACTATTTAAGACCTAAAAATGGAAATAGAAACAGCAAAGAAAACCAAAACTGAAATAATTCTGGAAATGAGAAATTTAGGATTTGAACAGAAACTACAGAGGAAAGCTTCATGAACAGAATACAGATGGAATAAAGAATTTTGGTGTGAAAGATACGATAGAAGAAATGGCTACAGCAGTAAAACTGTTAAATCTGAGAAAGAAAGAAAAGAAGGAAGGAAGGAAGGAAGGAAGGAAGGAAGGAAGGAAGGAAGGAAGGAAGGAAGGAAGAAAAGAAGGAGGGAGGGAGAGAGAAAGAAAAGAAAGAAAGAAAGAAAGAAAGAAAGAAAGAAAGAAAGAAAGAAAGAAAGAAAGAAAGAAAGCAAGCAAGCAAGCAGAGCATCAATAGTGGTAAGATCAACAATTAATAAATGGGAGGGACCTCTTACAACTGAAAATCTTCTATAAGGCAATGGACCATCAATTGGACAAAGCACCAGCCTATAGAATGGACAAGACTTTTACCAACTCCATACCCGACAGAGGGCTAATACCTAAAATATGTAAAGAACTCAATAAAATAGATATCAAAACCCTAAATGATACAACTTAAAAACTGGTTACAAACCTAAACAGAAAATTGTCAGTAGAGAAACAATGCTTAAAGAAATATTCAGCATTGTTAGCCATCGGGCAAATGCAAATCAAAAGTACTTTGAGACTCCATCTTATATCTGTCAGGATGGCTAAGTTCAATAACACACGTGATAGCTCATGCTGACAAGAATGTGAAGCACAAAGAACACTGGTTTAAGTATGAGTAAAAACTTTGTATAGTCAGTATAGAAATCAATATGGTGGTTCCTCAGAAAAATGTGACTCCATCTACCTCAAGACTCAGCTATACCACTCCTGAGCATATAATAAAAGGATTTTCCATCCTACCACAAGGACACTTATTCAACCATGTTCACTGCAGTTTTATTCATAACATCCAGAAACTGTAAACAACCTAGCTCTCCCCAAATGGAAGAATGGGTTTTTTAAAAATGTGATACATTATACAATAGAATATTCCTCAGCTGTTAAAAATTACATCATGAAATTTGCAGGCAAATTAATAAACTAGAAAAAAATCATCCTGAGTGATGTAATCCAGACCAGAAAGATAAATTTGGTATGATTCACTTATAAGTAGAGATTAGCATTTAAGTAAATGTTAACTGTGGTACAACCCGTAGACCCAAAGAGGTTAGGTAAAGTGGAGCAGTCTATGAATGGGGGGGACATGGCTCTCTCCCTGGGATGGTGAAATAGGTTTTATGGGTGGATTGGGAATAGAAGGGGGGAGTCAACCACGTAATGGGGGAGGTGAGGCCAAGGGTGAAAGTATAGGCAAAGATGGCTGTAGTTGAGGTGGCAGAGTTTTGGAAGGTTGGTACGAAAACCTGGTGTAGAGGAAACTCCCTGGAATCTATGAATATGATCCTAATGAAGACTCCTAATAATTTTAGATATAGAAACACAATAGGCCATCTCTTGTAGCAAGGAAAGGCTTCCAGTGGCAGGACTAGATTGCATTCAACTAAGTTGTTTTCCAAGTGTGTGTGGGGGGTGTCCCGGGGACACCCCTCCCCAAACAACTTTGGCTAATGCCAACAGAAAAGGTTGCTCTCAGCAAACTGACAGTAGGGTCCCATTGCAAAAGACAACATTCACTCACTGAACATGGCCTACATCTTATTTTCATGCTGATTAAAATTTAGTTAGGAAAGAAATATGATCTTGAACATTGTACGTGTGCTAGCTGTCCTTTCAATGTGCAACAGAACTGCAATCTTCCAGCCAACTCCACATGTTTTCTCTTTGAGTGACAACTGAATTAGGTGCTAGAATTTTGTGAAGAACTTGCTAGCACCAGGAGAGATTTCCCCTTTAGGGATTAAAAGATTTAGTGAACCACTAGTCTGTGTTTACAGTGCTTTCCAGTTTCTAAGGCATTTTCAGGACCATTATTGAATTCAGCTCTCAAAATAATTCTATAAAGTAGCTATGAATAAAGCCATTTATATTTGGAGGGAGGGGAAGAAGGGGGTCAGAATATGCTGCCTAGGCTGGCCCGTAGCTCCTAGATTCAAACAATCCTTCTACCACATCATCTGGGTTTAGCTGAGTCTACATATATTAACTGTAACTCCTAGTTTATAAAGTACAGTAGAATGTAGGTATAGAACAATGCTTTGAGTAATTTAAAGTCACACAGTCTCTCTCTCTCTTTCCCTCCCTCTCTCTCTCTCTCTCTCTCTCTCTCTCTCTCTCTCTCTCTCTCTCTCTCTCTCTCTCTCTCACACACACACACACACACACACACACACACACACACACACACACTCCTAAATTTGTAACTCAAATTCAAACATGAGTTCTGGGCAGACTGCAAATCTCACACTAACCTCCAGTCTAGTTCCTCACTACTTCTTTCCTTCTTTATTACCTAGCCTGAAAACGCCATCATCCCCAAGGTCTCTTTCATGATGTCTTCTATTCACCTAAGAGTTTTATAGCTATAGAGTCTAGCCCAGTCTTCAGGCTAGAAAGATAAAGGTGACTACAAATAGTGATCCAGCAGCTTCTCGTTTTAGCAGTTTAAGTTCAAAGAAAATGGACCTCACTTAACGAAATTTCCTTTTTTATTGTTTCTAGCTATTAAAGAACTTGCATATCTAATAAATATTTAATAGGAATTCAGGCCCCTCAGCATCTCATTACAATGTCTTAGAATAGTATCCTCATTGTCACTTGCTTAATTATGCTAAGAAAGAGTTGAATTGTGTGGCTGTTGGGATCAGAAAGTGATTAAATTCACTTGGCAAGACTTTGGATATCTCATTATGATCCTCATTTAGCACTTCTAATGGAATTATTTTTCCCCAATAGTGACTTGGGAAAGGCTTGTTCAGTTTAGCTATTTCCCCAGATTTTCACAATTTTGCACTGTGACAAAAATTCAGAACTTACTTCATACATCATTTGCAATACCAACTCATGCAAAAATTAAATGCATAATGTCTCAGAGAAAAGACTGGGACATTTGGACTTACATACTCCTAAGAGATGGCAGTCTAGCCTTCTGTAATGAGGGAACCCATTGCAGGAGCTAGTACAATACCTACTTTCACCCCTCTAAGATCCATTAATTCATCCTTATATCATTACTTGGGGTGGTATGCAGACTATCTGGTAGTAGGTAAATTATGTTAAAGTGCTTTCATCATAAGAGCACCAGCATTGTGTCGTTATTTGAATAGACATTAAGGACATGTATTTGCCTTCTCTGCATGTCATGCTTCTGACAAAAATGGCATCACATGGACTGATAAAGTGACTGACTTAACATTATGATGGCTCACACAGCACTGCTTATGATGAACAAAAGACTCAATAGCAACAGAAATACAAAAATTAGTCTATGCTTCTGGACTGAGTAGGTTTTAGCATATTATCAGCCATGCAGAAGCACAATCAGTGAAACAGTAGAGTGGTCTTTTGAAGCCTCAGTTACAATGTCAAAAAGATGGCGATACTTTATAGGTCTGGGATAGGTTCGCTAGAATTACACACACACACAAACACACACACACACACAGAGAGAGAGAGAGAGAGAGACGTGCACGTGCATGTGTGTTTGTTTGTATGTCAGTGTATTCTATTATATACATAATAAAATATAATATACATATTATGTTTTGTCTTAGAATCAGTGTGTAAGTGATTTTCTAGCAAACATTTTGCTTCCTGTTCTTGAAACTATACTCTGCTGGCCTAGAGTTCATAGCTCCAGAGGAAGAAGGCCTTCTCTAGGAAATACAGCTACAATTCAATTCAAGGAGTTAGATCACCCTAGGCCACTTTAGGGACCCCATGGGATTACGGATCCAAAATAAGGGTTCCGGGGATTACTACTTCACTTCACAGTGGAAATACAAGACAGTGGGTCCTGAGTGCAAAGGATCCTAAATGGCATCATTAATGCTATCATGCCCCCAGATTAATCACTGGATAATCACATGGCAAACCAGACAGGATGACAAATAGCATAGAACCTGAGTAAAGGTTTGGGTCATTCCACCAGGTGAAAAAACCCACAACATGCTAAAGTGATTTCTATAGGCACCAGGAACACAAAATGGGTAAAAGAGAAAAGGTAGTAGAAATACCAGCTACAAGGAGGCTTACAGAAATGGGTACTGTGATAGTCATGAACATTTTCTCTTCCTTTGTCCATGAATGCTTCTGAGCATGTATGTATACTAAGAAAACAGCTTTGTTTCCTCTACTCTCTTATTCTCTATCAGTTAACATATGATAGACTAACTTTATATAACAGCTTAAGAGATATTAAGTTGTAAGTCACAATATTTAAGTTAAAAGATGTTAGAGAATGTAAAACACTAAAGATGTTATCCCCTCTTTTGGAGAAGAGATTAGTGTTTTTCAGCTACATATAAGACAGTTGTTTTGTTTTTTTGGTTTTTTTGCATCTGGATGCATCTGGAGGATATCATCCTGAGTGAGGTAACCCGATCACAAAAGAGCACACATGATATGCACTCACAGATAAGTGGATATTAGCCCAGAATCTCGGAATACCCAAGATATAATTCACAAACCATATGAAACTAAAGAAGAAGAAAGACCAAAGTGTGGATACTTCGATCCTTCTTAGAAGGGGGAACAAAATGCCCATGGAAGGAGTTACAGAGACAAAGTGTGGAGCAGAGACTGAAAGAATGACCACCCAGAGACTGCCCCTCCTGGGGATCCATCCCATATACAATCACCAAACCCAGACACTATTGTGGATGCCAACAAGTGCTTGCTGACAGGAGCCTAATATAGCTGTCTCCTGAGAGGCTCTGCCAGTTCCTGACAAATGCAGAAATGGATGCTCACAGCCATCCATTGGACTGTGCACAGGGTCCCCAATGAAGGAGCTAGAGAAAGTACCCAAGGAGCTGAAGGGGTTTGCAGCCCCATATGAAGAACAACTATATGAACTTACCAGTACCCCAAGAGCTTCCAGGGACTAAACCACCAACCAAAGAATACACATGGTGGGACTCAAGGCTTCAGCTGCATATGTAGCAGAGGATGGCCTTGTCGGTCATCAATGGGATGAGAGGCCCTTGGTCCTGTGAAGGTTCTATGCCCCAATGTAGGGGAATACCTGGGCCAGGAAGCAGGAGTGAGTAGGTTGGTGATCAGGGGGATGGGGGGTGGTGATGGGGGTTTTCAGAGGGGAAACCAGGAAAGGGGATAACATTTGAAATGTAAATAAAGAAAATATCTAAGAAAACAAGAAATCTATGTCTTGGGGATGAATGACAAAGTTAAACAAAAATGTTCTAAGGTTTTATTCTTGCTTTATCCTTCATCACTGTCACAGAGAAATACCAGGCAGATCTGCTTTTTTTTTTTTTTTTTTTAAACAGGGTAGCCTTCCTCAAGAGCAAATGAAATAATAACATACTAAAGCTTACATCTTGTTCCTGTATTTTAGGACATGTGCTTTTAATCCACAATGTCTTCAATGGTAAGATCACTTTTCTAAGGTCACTCTGGTGAAGAGAGGTAAGCGCACAATATAAAGAATGACTAGTATGGCATGCTTTACTCCTGTCTGAAATGAATTCACACACAAGCAGAAGTTCTTCATCATAAGGGCAAGGAAAGAATACCAGAGAAGGCCAAAATGACAACAAACAGGACAGCTGAGAAAAGATGGCCAAGAGTTGACTCGGTTTTGAAATGAGCCTCTATGGCTAAATCGCTCCACCAAATGTCCTTAAGGAAGCATAGGTATGAGCTTCTTTATGGCATTCAACAAAAGAAAAAGCATGCAGAAGATGTCACAGAGCAAGGCTGTGAGATTCTCAGTGCTTCCATGTATACTAATTTATTTTAGCTGTGAAGTGCTCCTGGAGTCGTGCTTTTGCTCCCAATCACATGACAGAGGAGGAAACCAAGGATTGAAATGACATTTTACCTGATCTCACATGATGACAATGTAGCATAGCTGGGATTGACACATGATGGCATTACATTTTTCTGAGGAAATTATAAGAAAGCACTAAAAGAAGTGTAACTCAGTAATTTGATTTGGAAGAAATCGGAGATTATTATTTTCAGTAGATATTGGTAATGTACATGATGCCTTCACTTAAGTAAAGACAAATTGATACCCAGCATTTACCATACTCTGGATCAGTCACTATTCTTTGTCTATATCTTTGGCTCCGCAGCTTTTTAGATACTTTCAGGATTCATTCTTCAGGTATTTCTCATAAGGCGCAAAACCAGATGACTGGGTATCACACTTACTCAGGAATCATAATTACAAATGACAGAAACAAAACTTAGCATAGTCTTAAGTTTTTCAAAAATGAATAAGCAAATAAGAGCAGAGCCAGGCATCATGGGACACACATCTGTAATACTGTTAAAGTGAAGGCAGGAGAAGCAGGAGTTCAAGGCCAGACTTAGCTCCATAACACCTTGTTCTTGATACAAACAGTTTCCTAAAATACTTTATGTAAAGAATGCCAAGTTTCCTAAAGTAATACTTTATATAAAGAATTTAAGAAAGATTTAAAGTCCAAATATTAAGAGAAACTAAAACTTTCAGGCAATCAAAGATTCAAACACCATCGTCGGGTTCATTCATGATTATGTAAACATTCTCCTGCCAATTCTTTATGTAACCCTGCATTGTTATACACGTGCTGAAACTTTATGGTGTGGAGATTGGGGGAAAATTCAAAACCTACAGAACAGCATTTGTCTATCTAAACAGCAGTGTTCAAAGGACTAGAGGAGAACATGATAACCCTGAAGACAATCGTGTGAGAAGAGAGCCCGGGGAAAAGAGCACGAGACAGGCAACCCTGTGGATGCTTGCATGAGAGCGGAGGGATTGCCTGGCTAATCATAAAGGAAGCACCTAGCCTAATCATCAACAATAAAAAAGCCATATAGTAACCATGTCTCACGACAGACTGCTAAATGGCTAGAGTTGAAATTAGGAGGAGCACACTACTAGACATAACCAAAGCACATTCAGACTGCAGAAACCCTCACATGCACCATTTACTTCCTCTGTAGCCAAAAGAAAATCTATGCAATAGAAAATTATTGGCATTCTTTTCATCTTGAGCCTGTTCTATCTACAAGTTTACACAGAACCTGGCTGGCAGACAATCCTGTCACTAAAATGCCAGTGGTTGTTAAAGAAATAAATACAGTTTTAGCAATAATTTTACACAAAGAAACATTCTAAGCACTTGTCTTCCAGGTATGGCTATCCATGGAAACTACCTATTTCTACCTTCATTTGGCCTCCATTTCTTCACCTGCCATGATTATTGTTTCTATTTGCATATTAAATGCCCATCACAGGCTCACATGTGGAAGTCCTGCACTTCAGGATTTACAGTGTTTTGGGAAGTGCTGGGTACACTGCATCCCCAGTGCTGGAAGACAGGAAAGAACCTTTGCGCTCAGGTTTTTTCATGGATTCTGCAAACTCAGTATCAGATCCCTTAATTCATTTCACCAGTCTCTCACTATCTGTACACGCATCTTTGTGCCCACTGTAGGCTTCTGAGTTTCAAACCCCGGGCTCCAATGGTCTTTGGCTCTTTTTTTTTTTTCCATTGGTGTGAAATTCTTTTTTTTTTAATTTATTAGGGATTTTCTTCATTTACGTTTCCAATGCTATCCCAAAAGTACCCCATAACCTCCCCCCAATCCCCTCCCCCTACTCCTACTTCTTGGCCCTGGCATTCCCCTGTACTGAGGCATATGAAGTTTGCCAGACCAATGGGCCACTCTTTCCAATGAGGCCAACTAGGCCATCTTCTGATTCATATGCAGCTAGAGACACGAGTTTTGGGGGATACTGGGTAGTTCATATTGTTGTTCCACCTATAGGGTTGCAGTTCCCTTTAGCTCCTTGGGTACTTTCTCTAGCTCCTCCATTGGTGGTCCTGTAATCCATCCAAGAGCTGACTATGAGCATCCACTCCTGTGTTTGTTAGGCCCCAGGATAGCCTCACAAGAGACAGCTATATCTGGGCCCTTTCAGCAAAATCTTGCTATTGTATAAAATGGTGTCAGCGTTTGGAGGCTGATTATGGGATGGATCCCCGGGTATGGCAATCTCTAGATGGTCCATCCTTTATTCTCAGTTCCAAACTATGTTTCTGTAACTCGTTCCATGGGTGTTTTGTTCCCAATTCTAAGAAGGGAGAAAGTGTCCACACTTTGGTCATCGTTCTTGAGTTTCATGTGTTTCACGAATTGTATCTTATGTCTTGGGTATTCTAAGTTTCTGGGCTAATATCCACTTATCAGTGAGTACATATCATTTGAGTTCTTTTGTGATTGTGTTACCTCACTCAGGATGATGCCCTCCAGGTCCATCCATTTGCCTAGGAATTTCATAAATTCATTCATTTTAATAGCTGAGTAGTACTCCATTGTGTAAATGTACCACATTTTCTGTATCCATTCCTCTGTTGAGGGGCATCTGGGTTCTTTCCAGCTTCTGGCTATTATAAATAAGGCTGCTATGAACATAGTGGAGCATGTGTCTTTGTTACCAGTTGGAACATCTTCTGGATATATGCCCAAGAGAGGTATTACAGGATCCTCCAGTAGTACTATATCCAATTTTCTGAGGAACTGCCAGACTGATTTCCAGCGTGGTTGTACAAGCTTGCAATTCATCCAACAATGGAGGAGTGTTCCTCTTTCTACACATCCTCGCCAGCATCTGCTGTCACCTGAATTTTTGATCTTAGCCATTCTGACTGGTGTGAGGTGGAATCTCAGGGTTGTTTTGATTTGCATTTCCATGATGATTAAGGATGTTGAACATTTTTTCAGGTGCTTCTCAGCCATTCGGTATTCCTAAGGTGAGAATTCTTTTTTTAGCTCTGAGCCCCATTTTTAATAGGGTAATTTGATTTTCTGGTGTCCAACTTCTTGAGTTCTTCATATATATTGGATATTAGTACCCTATCTGATTTAGGATAGGTAAAGATGGTTTTCCAATCTGTTGGTGGCATTTTTCTCTTATTGACAGTGTCTTTTGCCTTGCAGAAGCTTTGCAATTTTATGAGGTCCCATTTGTTGATTCTCAATCTTACAGCACAAGCCATTGCTGTTCTATTCAGGAAATTTTCCCCTGTGCCCATATCTTCAAGGTTTTTCCCCACTTTCTCCTCTTTAAGTTTCACTGTCTCTGGTTTTCTGTGGAATTCCTTGATCCACTTAGAGTTGACCTTAGTACAAGGAGATAGGAATGGATCAATTCTCATTCTTCTACATTATAACTGCCAGTTGTGCCAGCACCATTTGTTGAAAATGCTGTCTTTTTTCCACTGGATGGTTTTACCTCCCTGTTAGCTTCAGTAGTCCACACTCTCACATGCTCAGACTAGTCTCAGAGGGATCTGGGAACATATATATATATATATATATATATATATATATATATATATATATATACATATATATATATATAAAACAATCTTGTTATTTTGATTTTCTATCTTAAATCATTCTTCATATAACCAATTTATGTCTCTTAAAAATTAATTTTATGGTGACAAAGATTTGATAACTGCCCAAATAATAACACAGCATATATGTATAACTATGTAAGGCATACACAGTACAAGTATGAAAAATTTACATGTAAATCATCTAAAATTTGGAGATGAAAATGAACATATTCATTAGGAAATTTCTGTGATCAATGAGAACACATACATATCTAAGAGAACTTGAAAGTTTGAAAATTTTCTCATAAGAGCACTATATAAATTATTGACTATACTTCCATCCGAGAATACAAAAAACCTTAGCATAATTTGCAGCCATCCCTACAGATGGATCATTAGTTCCTAGTGGGCATGAGCTACATTTGATTTCAGTATTCTCATGGCCCATATAATTCAATCCATAAGGAGCACTGATTTAGTTTGCCAACTAGTGGATCATAGACACCCAACAACAAGGTGGAATACACAGGACATAGTAAGATCACAAAGTCCAAAGACTCATCTAGTAGAAGTAGAAGTCTTAGCTAATTACAACTAAAGGGCAGAAGGGTTCATAAAACCTGATAGAATCAATTGTTTTTAACTTGTCACAGTAATTATTAGACTCAGATGTCTATAATACCATTTAAACAAAAGAAATACTGAAATAAAATGTATTTTGTTGTTATAGCCTCAAAAGGATTTTTCATCATATTTTCTGACTCCAATTACTACAAAATAGTTGCAGAGTCACAGTAATCTTACTTAAATGAAATAATTATTTAACAAAATGATAATTTATCAGCTGCAATTTAAGAAAACATTTGTCTTGAAATAGTACAGAAAGAAAGAAATTGGTAAGGAAATCTAAGGAAAATTGGCCAAAGAAACTGCTTTTAGGATTGCACACAAGCACATTTTGTGGATGTCACATCTCAAAATAGACTTAAGGGCCATGCCAAGATAAGGAGGAGAATAAGTACAACAAGAGGTAAGTATGTACTAAGTTCAACACAAAATTAGTCAGCTTTGTTCAGTAGAGACCCATGAAAACACACGGTGTAGACTTATTGTTCACAACAGAAGACATGAGTTAATAGCACCTTAGTCTCTCTGCAGCACTGCTAAGACATAGGAGGACTTATAAAAATCACAGTAATATTTTGCACTTCCAAGAAAAACAGATATCTTATAGCAACTGTATGTAAAGCTAGAGTCTCTTCTTCCAGCTGCACTGCACTAGAAGCTCTACATCTCATTGTGTCTAGACCTTAGGAAATAATGAGCCTGTTGTTTTCTCTTTATAAAATATCTCCTCAAATGTAAATGAGCTAAATACCTAATAAAAAATGGAAAAAAAATATCTCCTCTGGGACCTAGAAAAAATGGCTCAGCAGTTAAGAATGTACACTGCTCCTGAAGAAGATACAAGTTTGATTCCCAGTACTGACATAAAATAGCCCACAAGTACTTGGAACTCCAGCTCGAGGGGATCTGAAACACAACACTGGCCTCCTGAGATATCTGCACTCATGTGTAAATATACAAAAACATAGTTGAAAGTAATAAAGTAGCCCTTCTGACTGGTCCTGGCTACTGGGGCAGACTCCTGGTTGCTCTGCTCCCATAAATACTCCATATTCTAGAGGAACCTCTGCACTCAGAGCAGTTGGTAGGACATCCACACCCACCCCCAAGTCCTGGAGCTGCTGCTGGGAGCTCTGGACCCATCATCTACCAAAACTCTTGCCCTCCCGAATACCACTGCCCTTTCTTCCTTCCCCTGCACCCCTTCTGCCTAGTTCTTGCTGGTGGGCAGACCCCTAGTTGGTCTGCTCCCATGAAGCCTCCATATCCCAATCCATCCTATAGGACCTGCTGCACTCAGAGCAGTTGAACCCACTGCACTCAGAGCAGTTGAGCAGTTGAGAACCTGCTGCACTCAGAGCAGTTGAGGCACTCAGAGTAGTTGAGGATCCCCTGCTCTCAGAACAGTTGGACAACAGCTTGACTGCTCCACTGAAGACCCAACAGTCTGAAGGCCTCCCAGGAGATTTACTGCAGCCACGGCAACAGATCAGCAGCTTCTCTGTCCCCATGAAGAGCCCCCAGTTGGAAGTGCCTGATACAACCATGGTCACAAACCTACCAGGAGTCCTGAAGCAACCCAGCGACAAAAGAGGCAGACTCCATACAGTCACCCAGATCAACAAACACCAGGGATATCCAGATGGTGAAAGGCAAGAACAAGACCATAAGCAACAGAAGCCAAAATATGTGGGCATCATCAGAACCCAGTTTTCCCACCACATCAAGCCCTGAATACACCAACACACCTGAAAATCAGGAATCTGTCCTAAAATCCTATCTCATGAAGATAATAGAGTCCTTTAAGGATGTCAATATCTGGGCGGTGGTGGCACACACCTTTAATCCCAGCACTTGGGAGGCAGCGGCAGGCAGATTTCTGAGTTTGAGTCCAGCCTAGTCTACAAAGTGAGTTCCAGGACATCCAGGGCTATACAGAAAAACCTGTCTCAAAAACACAAAAACAAAAAAACAAACAAACAAAAAAGGATATCAATAACTCACTGAAAGAAATACAGGAAAACACAGGTAAACAGGTGAAGGAATTGAATAAATCGATCCAAGACCTAGAAGTGGAAGTAGAAATAACAAAGAAAACATAAATGGAAGCAAACCTGGAAATGGAAAACCTAGAAAAGAGGTCAGGAATTACAGATGTAAGTATGACCAACAGAATATAAGAGATAGAAGAGAATCTCAGGTGTAGAAGATATCATAGAAGAGATTGACACAACTCTCAAAGAAAATTCAAAACATAAAAATCTCCTAACCCAAAGCATCCAGGAAATTCTGGACACAATGAAAAGACCAAATCTAAGAATAATCGGAATAGAGGAGAACAAAGATTGCCAGATCAAAGGGCCTGAAAATGTCTTCAACAAAATCATAGATGAAAACTTCCACAACTTAAAAAAAGATATGGGCATAAAGGTACAAGAAGCCTATAGAACGCCAAAAAGAAAAAGAAAGAAAAAAAGAAAGAAAGAAAGAAAGAAAGAAAGAAAGAACCAGAAAAGAAAATCCTCTTGTCACATAATTATCAAAACACTAAATGTACAGAGCAAAGAAAGTGTACAGAGCAAAGAAAGAATATTAAAAGCTGCACGGGAAAAAAGTCAAGTAACATACAAAGGTAGACCTATCTGAGTTACACCAAACTTTTCAGCAGAGACTATTAAAGCTAGAAGAGCCTGGTCAGAGGTCATGCAGACTCTTAGAGAACACAAACGCCAGCCCAGCAAAATTCTCAATCAACATAGATGGAGAAACCAAAATATTCCAGGACAAAACCAAATTCAAACACTATCTATCTGCCAACCTACTCCTACAGAGGATCCTGGAAGGAAAACTCCAACATAAGGAAGATGCCTGAACGAAAGAAAGGACAAGATATAAAGCATCTCACAACAAAGTCAAAAGCAGAGAGCCACAAGCACATAAAGCCACCTACAAAAACAAACATATCAGGAACCAAAAGACATCTCTCTTTAATATCTCTCAATATTAATGGACTCAACTCCCCTATAAAAAGACATAAACTAACAGACTGGATACAAAAACAAGATCCAACATTTTGCTGCTTACAAGAAACACACCTCAACAACAAAGACAGGCACTATCTCAGAGTAAAAGATGGAAAAAGGTCTTCCAAGCAAATGGTCCCAGGAAACGAGCTGGAGTTGCCATCTTAATATCCAATAAAAAAGCTATCAAGTGTGATGAAGAAGGACACTTCATATTCATCAAGGGGGAAATCCACCAAGAAAAATCTCAATTCTGAACATCTCTGCCCCAAATGCAAGAGCACCCAAATTCATAAAAGAAACTTTACTAAAACCCAAAACACACATTGAAACCCACATAATAATAGTGGAAGATTTCATCACCCCACTCTCACCAATTGACAGGTCATTGAAACAGAAACTAAACAGAGACACAGTGAAACTAAGAGAGGTTATGAACTAAATGGGTTTAACAGATGTCTACAGAACATTTCACCCTAAAACAAAACAAACAAACAAACAAACAAATCTTCTTCTCAGCACCTCATGGTTCCTTCTCCAAAATCTACCATATAATTGGTCACAAACCAATCCTCAACAGATAGAAGAAGATTCAAATAATACCATGCATCCTATAAATTCACCATGGCCTAAGGTTGGTCTTAAATAACAGCAAAAACTACAGAAATCCCACATACACATGGAAACTGAACAACTCTTTACTCAATAATAACTTGGTCAGGGAAGAAACAAAGAAAGAAATAAAAGACTTCCTGGAATTTAATGAAAACATTGACACATCATATCCAAAGTTATGGGACACAATGAAAGCAGGGCTAAGAGGAAAATTCATAGCACTAAGTACCCAGGTAAAGAAAATGGAGAGATCTTACACTAACAACTTAACAGCACACCTGAGAGCCCTAGATCAAAAAGAAGCAAACTCACCCAAGAAGCATAGAAGGCAGGAAATAGTCAAACTCAGGACCAAAATTAACCAAATAGAAACAAAGAAAACAATACCAAAAGCTGGTTCTTTGAAAGATAGATAAAAACCTAGCCAAATTAACTAAAGGGCCAAGAGGCAGTATCCAAATTCATAAAATCAGAAATGAAAAAGGATAACAACAGAAACGGAGGAAATTCAAAAAAAAATCATCAGATCATACTATAAAAGTCTATACTCAACAAAACTGGAAAATCTAGATGAAATGGATGGTTTTCTAGACAGATACCACATAACAAAGTTAAATCAAGAGCAGGTGAAGTATCTAAATAGGCCCATATCACACAAGGAAATAAAAAAACTCATTAAAAATCTCCCAACCCCAAATAGCCCAGGGCCAGATGGATTTAGTGCAGAATTCTACCAAACCTTCAAAGAAGACCTGATACCAATTTTCCTCAAACCATTCCATAAAATAGAAACAGAAGGAACACTACCTAACTCATTCTATGAAGCCACAGTTACTCTGATACTGAAACCACACAAGGATTCAACCAAAAAAGAGAATTTCAGACCAATCTCACTTATGAATATCGATAAAATTCTTACAAACCAAATTCAAGAACACATCAGAGCCATCATTCACCACGATCAAGTAGGCTTCATCCCAGGGATTCAAGGTTGGTTTAAAAATAAGAAAATTCATTAAAGTAATCCACTATATAAACAAACTCAAAAATCACATGATCATCTCCTTAGATGCAGAAAAAGCATTTGACAAAATACAACTTCATGTTAAAAGTATTGGAAAGATCAGGACTTCAAGGCCCATACCTAAACATTATAAAATCAATTTACTGCAACAGCCAATACCAAATTAAATGGAAACATACTTCAAGCAATCCCACTGAAATCAGGGACAAGACAAGGATCCCACTCTCACCATATCTATTCAATATAGTACTCAAAGTGTTAGCTAGAACAATAAGACAAAAAAAAATAGATCAAGGGAATACAAATTGGTAAAGAAGAAATAAAGGTATCACTATTTGCAGATTATATGATAGTATACATAAGAAACCCTAAAAATTCTACCAGAGAATTTCTCCAGCTGATAAACAACCTCAGCAAAGTGGCCATATATAAAATTAACTCAAATAAATCCTTTATACAAAGGATAAAGAGGCTGAGAAGGAAATTAGAGAAACAATTCCCTTCACAATAGCTCCAAATTGTATAAAATATCTTGGGGTAACTCTAAGAAAACAACTGAAAGACCTGTGTGACAATAACTTCAAGTCTCAAGACTTGAACTTCAAGAAAGAAATTGAAGAAGATCTCAGAAAATGGAGAGACTTCCCATGCTCATGGATTGGAAGAATTAACATAGTAAAAATGACCGTCCTACCAACGGCAATCTATAAATTCAATGTAATCTCCATCAAAATCCCAGCACAATTCTTCAAAGACATGGAAAGAGAAATTCTCAAATTCATCTGGAAAGCAAAAACAATTCTTAACAATAAAAGAACAGCTGGGGAAATCACCATCCCTGATGTCAAGCTTTTCTACAGAGCAGTAGTGATTAAAAAACAAAAAACAAAAAAAAACAAAAAACAAAAAAACAACAACAACAAAAACTGCATGGTATTGGTACAAAGACAGACATGCTAATCAATGGAATAGAATTTAAGTCCCATAATAAAACCACACACTTATGGTCACTTGATCTTTGACAAAGATGCCAAAAATATACAATGGAAAGAGAAAGCATCTTCTTTTTTATTTATTTTTATTAGATATTTTCTTTATGTACAGTTCAAATGCTATCCCGAATGTTCCCTATACCCTCCCTCTGCCCTGCTCCCCTCCCCACCCACTCCTGCTTCTTGGCCCTGGCATTCCCCTGTATTGGGGCATATAAAGTTTGTAATACCAAGGGGCCTTTCTTCCCAGGGATGGCCGACTAGGCCATCTTCTGCTCCATATGCAGCTAGAGATATGAGCTCTGAGTGTACTGGTTAGTTCATATTGTTGTTCCACCTATAGGGTTGCAGACCCCTTCAGATCCTTGGGTGCTGAGAAAGCATCTTCAATAAATGGTGCTGGTCTAACTGGCTGTCTGTATGTAAAAGAATGAAAATAGATCCATATTTGTCACCTTGTACAAAGCTCAAGTTCACATGGATCTAGGACCTCAACATAAAAACCAGACACACTGAATCTAATAGAAGAGAAAGTGAGAAAGAGCCTTGAACTCATTGGCACAGGGGGAAATTTCCTAAACAGAACTCCAATGACTCATGCTCTAAGATCAACAATTGATAAATGGGATCTCATGAAACTGGAAAGATTCTGTAAGGCAAAGGGCATAGTCAGTAAGACAAATTGGCAACCTACAGATTGGGAAAAAATCTTCACTAACCACACATCCGATAGAGGGTTAATATCTAAAATATATAAAGAACTCAATAAGTTAATCATCAAAAAACCAAACAACCCAATCAAAATTGGGGTACAGATTTAAGCCAAGAATTCACAACTGAGGAATCTTGAATGGTTGAAAACCACCTAAAGAAATGTTCAGTGTCCTTAGTGATCAGAGAAATGCAAATCAAAAGGACCCTGAGATTCCACCTTACACCAATCAGTATGGCTAAGATCAAAAACTCAGATGACAACACATGTTAGAGAGGATGTGGAGAAAGAACACTCCTCCATTGCTGGTGGGATTGCAATCAAGTACAACCACTCTGGAAATCAATCTGGAGGTTCCTCAGAAAATTGGAAATAGTATTACCTAAAGACCCAGCAATTCCACTCTTGGGAATATACCCAAAAGATGCCCCACCATTCCACAGGGGCACATGTTCCACTATGTTCATAGCCAGAAGCTCAAAACAACCTAGATGTCCCACGACAGAAAAATGGATACAGAAAATGTGGAATACTATTCAGGTATTAAGAATGAGAACATCCTGACATGGATGGAACTAGGAAATATCATCCTGAGTGAAGTAACTCAGACCCAAAAGGACATGCATGGTATGAACTCACTAATAAGTGAATATTAGCCAAAAAAAAAGGAAAAAAAAAGGTACAGAGAATCTAAGATACATTCCACGGAATTCAAAAAGCTCAACAAGCTGAAGTGTCCAACTGAAAAATCCTCAGTTCCACTTGGGAGGAGAAAGAAGAAAGCAATCACAAGTGGGAAGGGAGGGAGGGACTTGGGAGGGAAATTGGACAGGGTGGAGGGAGAGTGGAGGGGAGAGGGGAACCTAACCTGGTATAGGATGAGGGAAAAGGACTGAGGCCAGAGGGCCAGCAGAAAGAATGTAAACAGGTAAGCTCAGGAACTAGGGGGTTGGGGGAACCCCCCAGAATGCACCAGAGACCTGCTAGGTGAGAGACTCCCAGGACTCAAAGGAAGGGACCTTAGATGAAACACCCAACAGTAGAAAGAAGGCAGTTATAGAGGAGTTTCCTGAGACTTGTGAATTGTTTACTTCCTGGGTCTCATACGCCCCCCTCCCTCCTTCCTAGATGAAACATTGCTCTTCAAAGAAAATTGCTACAACACCACTAAAAATATCTATGTATGGTTTTATATTAGTGAATGAACAGATAATAGTTAAACATAACTTCTTATGGCTATCTAGAAAAGTCAGAAAACAAAAGCAAATATATTAAGTATAAAAGTATGTCAATGCTACAAAAATATACCAATACTTTCAAAGATTCCTTATCTAGTTTAAATAAAGCTAAGCATTAAATCTTTCTTTTTTATAAAAGGTGTGTATGTGTGTGCATGTGTGTGTACATGTGCATGTGTGTATGAATGTTACATGTGGCCAGATGCTTACAGAGGCCAGAGGAGGATGTTCAATCCCTTGGCACTAGAAGGTCATGAGTGGTCAAATGTGGGTTTTGGAAAGTAAACTCACTTACTCTAGAAGAGAAGCAAGCCATCTCTCTAGCCCCCTAAACATTCCTATAATATAATATATAATACATATTCTAATGGTCACATTTTCAAACTTGAAATTTAACATTGACTCGTTCATCTCTTCATGGATTTTTATTTTTCTTTAGAAAGCATAAGAGAAGAGAACCTTTGAAATATCCCAGAAAATTATAGCAAATGAGGGCATTCCATTTCTTATCTATCCTGTCATACAAATAGCATGTGGTAGATAAGGGCACCCAACTGTAAAATCTTATGAATCATGTAACTACTAGCAGAAAAGTTTGTGTACACTGATAATTAAAGGTATTAAATGTCCTCCAGAAATATTGCTGTGGTCAAGTTTTAAGGAGGAAATGAACATCCTACCTGAATCTTTTTAGTTACATAAAGCCTCAACTTGGCAACAAGCAATTAATTAAAAATGAACAGTATCTTCCCGCCAATCACAGTGACTGTCACTCTCTTCACTGAGAATAATAAGATATATTAATGTGGCAGAGATTCCTAATCTTCACAGTTATCAGCTCTGTTTGGTATCCCAAAATGTTGGCCAGATCTCTTTTCAGGGAAATTTGATGGAGGAATAAGTGAAAGTTCCATAGAAGTCACCCGAAAGCAGCGTAGAAGTTGACTCAATAGCTCAAAATCATGCACTTTTTATTCAATAAAGTATCAGCTTTTTTAAAAAACAATAATGTTCATCTTGATCATTTGTTTTACATCTGCCCACAGTTCATGAGCATTAGCTATATACAAAGCTACAGGAACTTTGAGCATTAACTAAATCAAATAAAGCCTTTTATGGAGCTGTAGTTCATGAGAATAAACAAAATTAGTCCTAGGGACCACTGGCTAGGTATATTTCTCTAGGCTTGGCCAGTTTCTACTAACCATCTATTTCAAAATCTACCAAGTTGTATATATATATATACACACACACAAGGGCAGACTAAACACACACCCTTCAGGTGACGAATCCCACAAGTACCTACCTATTTGGCTAGCATTAATTTGTTTTATTCAGAATGGAAAGGGGGGACTGGAGCTATTTCTGGAAGACATGCGGAAGGTTCTATCTGCTCAGAGCTGTAGCATAATCAAAGCTAGCAGCAGATTTTAGATAGTAAAGGCAGCTGTCTAGGTGTCAGGACCCCAGGGTTCTAGTCTATCCCTAGACTAGTGATCTTAAGCAATCCCAATATTGTCTTTGGAGAAATTAAAATGTCTATCTTCTTAGAAAGGGGATTGTACCAGATGATGCTTGCTCAGTACCATACTGTAGGCCCAAGCATATAGGTCCTTCACCATAGATGTTCCAGAACTCTGAAACCATCTCCTTTTGCATTCTGAATCTGTCTTCACACCTGGCCTATGCAATGACAGAATCTTAGCTTGATAAACATTTTTGTTTCTCTTTTAATTTTTAAAATCATTCTACAGGAGCACATTCGCCCCGGCGAGCCCTGACAGTTTCTTCCTCCCAACACTTTAGGAGACAGAGATATGTACCAATTATGGTCCCTCACTGATGGTAAATTTGTGCTAGTGTACAACATAAAGGAGTTTCAGATAGAGACAATAGAGACAAAACCAACCCAAGGCTCAGATCTCCACATGCAAGATAAATGAACTTTCTATGTGATACTCCATAGCAATGTTCCTTCAACACGAGTGCATCCACTTTCTGTTACAACCAATAAATGTTAGTAACTCCCCTTCACTGTATAAAGACAATTTTATAATGACTTCTCTCCATACAAAAACAGTAGACAGAAGCAATCATTTCTCAGCATAAATCAATCCCAAATTCTACCTATTGACTTCATTATTCATGTTTTCCAGAAATTCAGAGGGCATTTAATTTGCTGGACAAATTAAAATGACAGTGAGATTCCATAGCACCCAAGGCAGAACAGTAAACATTAGGAAAACAAATAACAGTGCTCATGGGGATATGGACAAAAGGGAATATTTTTACATTGTTTCTGGGACTGTAAAATAGTACAGCCACTAGGAAAATCAGTGTGGAAGTTCCACAGGAAAACTAATAGAGAATTACTATGTGACCCAGCTATACTACTCCTGGGCATTTACCCAAAGGACTCCAAGTAAGCATTTCACAAGAGATTCTTGTACACCAATGATTATCACAGTACTATTCTCAACAGCTTGAGTCAATCGAGAGTCTACAACAGAGGAATGGATAAAGAAAATATATGCATATATAATGGAAACATATTATCCATAAAGAAAGTTTATGTCATTTGTTGAAATTTTTATTTATTTCATTATTTTTTATTAGATATTTTCATATACATTTCAAATGCTATCCCGAAAGTCCCCTATACCCTCCCTCTGCCCTGCTCCCCTACCCACCCACTCCCACTTCTTGGCCCTGACATTCCCCTGTACTGGGGCATATAAAGTTTGCAATACCAAGGGGCCTCTCTTCCCAGTGATGGCTGACTAGGCCATCCTCTGCTCCATATGCAGCTAGAGATATGAGCTCTGGGGGTACTGGTTAGTTCATATTGTTGTTCCACTTATAGGGTTGCTGACCCCTTCAGCTACTTGGGTGCTTTCTCTAGCTTCTTCATTGGGGGCCCTGAGTTCCATCTTATAGATGACTGTGAACATCCACTTCTGTACTTGCCAGGCACGGCATAGCCTCATATGAGACAGCTATAACAGGGTCCCTTCCGCAAAATCTTTCTGGCATATGCAAATTATAAGCAACTAGAGATAATCATATTAAATAAATTAATCCATGCTCAGAAAGATAAACATCATATTTTCTTTAATATATGGTTTATATATAGAGATAAATAGTATATGTTTTTAAGATGAAAATAGAAGCAAAACTGTCTAAGGAAGCTAAGAAGACTAATAAGAGTGGGAAGAAATACAGGAGTGAGAAGAATAAACATGTATTATATATGTTTATAAAAATGCCCTTATGTAACACAATACCAATTACAATGAATACATAATGTAAAATCTTCAAGTAATAACAAAAAGTGCTTTGTTTACACATAAGGTATCTGGCTTAAAATCAGTATCTTGATAATTTCTTGGACAGCTGTTTGCTAATATAGTCAATAAAACACATTAAGAAGGTATATATGATGTTGAGTGGAGATTAATGCTTCCAGAATTACTAATCTAAACTATTCCTAGCATATTCCATTAATAGTAGTATCTAAAAGAACACAGCTTTTGGAAAACTCACTCAGAAGTTATTATTTGCTTTTAATAATAAATACAGTGGAATATTAATTACAGTATTAATTAATATAATTAATGTATTAATACAGTGGAGTTTGAGCTTTGCTCAGTTACAAAGCTGATCACAATCATTCAATACAAGGAATTTCAAGAATGGTCTCTCAAGTACATGTAACCAGGAAATATGCTATGCCCTCCTACACTTTCTAAGGAAACTGCTAAAGGCCAAGCAAGCTCAGTTGCTCATTGAATTGTCACTCTCTTGTTCTTTATATCAGAATGTAAGAATGATTTTAGAAGCATAATAAGATTAAGTCATCTGTTTAACCAAGAAAGACAGTTCTTGCATAACTATATATATATATATATACTTTATACACACAAATTCATTGACATGCTAACCATCCATGTAGCAATAATCTTAAGGAAAGAGAGCAGCTAAGTGGCTTTGAATTAAGCTGCTAAGCAACAATTAAGATGTACATATAGTTCTATCGAGGGTTACTTCGACAAAGAAGGGATTTTTGGTAAATGTTTCGTTGGCCCATCCTGTAAAGAGGCATATTGAACCAGCTGACCCAACTAATTTTATATCATCTCAAATGGGACCAAATTTGTACTTGGTCCCATTGAGTATTTTAGAGAGAGAACTTAAAATAAGTTGTTTTTCAAACTCTTCTGGATCTAAGAATGAGGCACTTCATTATTCCATCAGGAATCATGTTTCAAGAAATACATGAGATTGTCATTCTCCAAATGACTAGTTCTTTAATGGATTGCTTTGCTGTAAGCATTATCCATTGTTGATTCTGTGTTGCCAAATTCACTTGATGAATAGGTTTGACTCTATATTAGTTTCATTTCTGTCTCTGTGATAAAATACCCTGTCAAAATCAACCTAATGGAGAAAAGGTTGATTTTGCCTCACAGTTCCAGAAATATAGAATCCATCATGGTGGGAAAGAGATGGCAACAAGCAGTGAAAACATGGTGGCAGAAGAAGAGAAATATATGGTCACATTGTTTCTTCACTCAGCAAGTATGGCCAGGACATAAAACCTCAAAGTGTCCCCCACACCCAAGAATATATTTCCTCCATCAAGGCTCTACCTCCTAAATGTTTCATAATCTTCTAGAAATAACAGCACAAGATGAGAACCAAGTGTTCAAACACATCACTCTATAGGGTACATTTCATATTCATACAGTAACAGACAACATTCTAATGAATGATTTGCAAACACAAATTCATGGAGCAGATTTGGGACACTAAATATTGTGATTTATGCACTATCCACATTAAATGCAAGTCATGGATCATTGCTCTGGAAGACAGTGTCCTTGCAAATAAATGATATAGATACAGCAAACATCTGACCTAAGATTAAGTATACTACTGAATCTTAAATAAATAAAAATCTCAAGCATCTTAGAAATGACAGCATCATAGTAAACATTACATCTTCAACAAGTCACAGAGATTCCATCTCAAATCATATGTCATGAGTCCTCCATTTATATAGACAACATAATATTAAAGAGTTGAGCGATTGATATAGATTAACATTTCAGCTAGATGTATAAATTATAAGAGCATCTACTCTGTTGCCATTCTGCACTACATCTGCTTCCCTCTTGGGGCATCTAGGCCTGTTGAGCACAGAGCTGGACTGGAGGGAGTATAGACTTAGATTTTTCAAAACCTACTTTAATAAAAGTTCTTGAATGCTTCAATTTCCCTTCTAGCCCATCACCCACCACAGGTAAAAAAACAGAGAGAGAGTAATAAGGCAAATGGGGATGTGGACCTGTTTAGAAATAGCTCTTTGGGGTGATTATAATCTTTGTTGTCTGCAGTCCAGTCCTCTAGCAAAACACCAATGTGAGTCAGCAGCTGCAGTCCAGTCCACTCAGCAATCTCCACTCATGAATCAGCAATGGCAGTTCGATCCAGAAGAAACCACAAGGTTCCACCAATCAGCCCCAGTCTGCTGAAGTGGCAACAACCCACCAGAATATCATGAGAAGATCCTTGGAGACTTACTGTCTATGAAGTCATGCCAAACAAAGATCAGCAGCATGATACAAGGCAGACCAATACATGAGCATTGTCAGCGAAGACTAGTGGGGCAGAGCAAGGTAGCATTGGCTAACCAATGCCAGAGCCTCCTTCCTCAGACTGTGGGGTCATATTTATGTTCGTTCTAAACATCATATGTCCTCGCACATGGCTGCTTCAGCAAAACATCCTCTCAGCTGTTTCTGCTTCAGCAAAACATCCTTTCACCTGATTGCCCCCAGCAAAACATCATATGACATAACTGAGTTTCCAGAGAAATCAGAAATTTCCACTTCAAGGGAGGGAAAGCCTGGTGGGGGTGAATGAAGTGCATGATCTCAGTGTGTGGTGAGTACACAGGCAATGAGCATATCTGGGAACAGCTTGGGATGAATGGTTCATTTATTATGAGGAAGGGGTATTTATGCCCCTTGGGATGTGGCCAAGATCTCTGAGGAAAAGAATGGATGGCCATGTACCATTGGCCAGGATAGGGTGTTGGAAGATGCTTCATCACAGGCTGAGTACCTATCTACATACTTTGGTGCCCAAAACACCCTTTTAAGGTCAAACAAACAAGGAGTGAAGCCTGGTAATTGGTAGGGTAACAAACCCTTACTGCGGTTGATGGTGGGGTCTGGGTCTCCCTTCACCTCAGAGGTCATTGGCCACAGTCGGAGAGACCGAAGGGAGCAGAAGCCACTGGCAGGGTTTAGACTGCTGTCAGTATGACAGAAGGACATCCAGAGACCAGACCACTACAGTGAGACAACTCTAAGTTATTGTTCCAGAAATAAGGGTATATAAGGGCTTTTAGGGGTCCTGGTGGGAAGGGCTAATTGGTCACAACATAGTACCTAATTATCATGCAGACAGGAAGCCAGAGTGGGACTTGTGTGCTGAGTTATGCAGTGTTTGCAGAGAGTTCTGCAAAATGTCATTATTCAGATAGGGTGAGGCACCTGTGCGCAGGGACACTCTCCTGACAAGGTCGGGCAGAGAAAGAGAAGCCCTGCTGAGAAAAGGAAATCCTCCATTTTGTGACAAGCTCAGAAAACCATCTGAATATGGGGGACTTTGACCTTAATAGCATGGTTCTGCAACAGTTGGAGAACTGGCTTTATGGCCATGTTGGGGGGGTAGAGATAACCACCTCCTGCTGTCCTCATGTTTGAGTTACTCAAGGTTGAAACTCCCTCAACACTTTCTCCATAACCCTGCACCATTATGGTCCAATGCTCTGTAACTGGTAGAGTGTGGAAAATTTTATACATTCATATATTTATTATTTAGTTTTTTTTAAAGTACTAAATTGTATTAAACTGGGAACTTAAGGGCTCTTTGTAAAGTCAGTTGGATGGTCTTTGCTGGGGCAAACACATGAAGGAATATTTAGCTGAAGCAGACCCAGGAGAAAGGATGTTCTGCTAAAGCAAGCACGTGAAAGAACACGTGATGAAAGATTCTTTGCTAACAACATGCATGTATTGGTCTGCCTTAAACTGAGTAATTGAGCTGCATTTGTCAGAACTCCATAGAAAGAAATGCATGCATGAGTACGCGCATGTGCGCGTGCACACACACACACACACACACAAACATCTGGTGATGTGCTGTAGTTTCTTGCTGATTCTGCAGGCTCCAGTTGATTGGCAGAGTGATGTCAGCTGAGACAGATGCACTTACTGAGGCAAGACCCTGGAAGAATCAAGGCACATGAAGGACACATGATGTTTTGAAGGTATAAATAGGACTCAACAGACAGTGATGGAGGCTGAGCTGGGTTTGCTTATAGAGCTAGCTGTGCAATGCTTGTGAGTCTTCCCTGATCTTTGCTTCCCTGAGAAAGGCACAGCCTCGACCTTCTCTTGGCATCATTTCTTGTCCCTCCTGGTGACTTGAACCAAGACTGAGGCCCGACTGCCTCTGCTTAGTTCTGTGTCTGCTGTTGCTAACCTGACTCTACCGAACTGAACTGCTTGTCTATCAGTGAAGTGCTTGCAAGTGGATTGAGCTGTCGCTGCTAAACTTTGGACTGAATTGCTGATTTCCAGACAACACAGATGGGAGTTGCTCCAAAGAACCTTTCTAAATAGGTCCACTTCCCCCATACTCTTTCTTTCCCACTACCTCTGGTGGTTGGTGGGCTAAAAGGGAGGTATGGCATACTGGTAGAGTGCTGGGGGTATGGCATACTGGTAGAGTGCTTGCAAATCACATACAAGGCCATGGGGTTCTAGTCTCAATGCTGAGTTTTATTTTGTTTTGTTTTTAAGTCCAAACTCTAGGAAACAGCAAATAGTTTGTCATGGTAAAGTCTTGTACTACCTCAAGTTTACCAGGTCTGTGAGAGCAAAGCTGTGGAACAAAGAATTGCTATCTATTCTACCCCATCTTCAGATTTATTGCCCAGTCAAGACTGAACAGAGTGGACTATGCAACTAAAGAGAAATCAACGATGTGTGAGGAAAGGAAAAGAACTTTATGAATTAAAAAAATAAGTTAAAAAATAGAGTTTATAAATTATAGGACAATGGAGACTCCTACTGGGCTTTATCAATTTTACCCTTGGTAGAAGTATCCCAGCCACAATATTATATCTGAACCACAAAGTAAAATAATGACTTAGAGCCACCTCCTACCTGGCTTTGGAACTCACTAGACTAGGGAGACAGTGAATGAAGAAACAATAGACATAGTTATAGAAAATCTGGGATCAGGTGGGGCATGTGCTCTGATGGAGAGGTACCAGCAGTCCAGAAACTCAATGTGATTATTACATACAGCTGAACAAGGATTTAGTCGCAATAGGCAGTCTCTGTAGGGGAGCTGTCTCAGGCTACCGTTATCCTGGAGGAGAAAACTGTAGTTGATACTTTTCTGCACATACTGTCAGCATGTATTATCTGACAAAGAGAAGGCTTTGTAATTCCCCTGAACCTGACCCAAGGAAGGCCTAACCATTACCATGGGCCTGAGATACTGGGGTCCTTGATGTGGCTATCCTCATGTGAACAATAAACATTCACTCAGGACTTCATACATGCCCACACACACACACACACGGTTTAGACTGCTGAGCTTGAATTCAGCTCCATGATTTACAAAGGTAATCATAGAACAATGAGAGGATTATTTAACCTATGTCCCAATTTCCTTTTCTGACCAAAGGGGGACATTTTAAACATAGATATAGATGTGAGTTAACATTTTAAAGTACCTAGAATTATTCCTGAAATATAATAAACATTTTATGTATGTTTTAAGCAAATAAAATGTAACATTTAAAAATGGAAACATTTTCAGTGTATCATAAGAGATAGAGGCTGCTCAATAAGGAAGCAGTCCTATAAGCTACCCTAATGAAACTCATTAATTTTTCAAAAATAAGAAGGCATGAAAATTGAAAAGGGACTAGTTGTAAAGAGGAAGGGAATCAGCAGGAGTGAGAAAAGAACAAAAGAAGGAAATGAGTGTTGAATATGATCAAAATCCATTATAAACATGCATGAAAATATCAAAATGGTACCAAGTATTATGTATGATTAATATATACTAATAAGAAAAATTTAAGTGAGCAACTATGATAAAAGGTATCTGTAAGTAAGATATATTGAACAGTTTATGGCATTTGCCTCTAACTGGGGTTAGGAAATGAAGATAATTTACATTTTTTTCTTTTCATTGTTCTGTTATTTTCTAAGTTTCCCAATGTGTGTGTGTGTGTATAATAAATTTAATCTTCACATTATTAAGCAAACATTTATAGTCAAATATATAGACATATAAATAGCACAAAAAACAGTATGTGGGCAGATGGGGAAGTGACTAACAGCAAATATGTCTTAAATTGCTAAACAACTCAGTGTTACTTATTAAAGCACATACAACAGAGGGAAAATTAATGAAAAAATTATAATAAACACCCTATGGTAATGGCTAAGAGGATAATAGTACATTAGAAGGGAAACAAGAAAGAAAACATTTGAGTACATGGGTCTAATTGTCCTCAGAAAGAAGGTCACTGAATACATTCTTGACAAAATGATAAAGCCCAGAATTCTATAAACAATGACAATATTCCACACAATCTAACTTGACAAAGTCAAGTCATTTAATACAGATGTTTTAGAGTTACACAAATAAAAGCATACAAATTATACAGTTGATAATTTGAAAAATGATATAAATAAATATCCTATATTTTGAGGGACTCAGGTATCTTCCTGACATCAGGAAAAAACTCCACACTTATCAAAGAGATTTTTATTTAATAACAGGTGAACATTATTCCTAAAATTTTCCAGACTAACCACACAAAATGCACCACTATATATCATAATCGGGTTTATAAAACACAGAAATAAGGAAAAACTAGCTCAAAAGACATTATTTCTAGAAGAAAAGACGTGAATGCTGTGCTGGCTAGTTTGTATGTCAATTTGACACAAATTATAATCATTTTGGAAGAGAGAATCTCAACTGAGAAAAATGGCCCCACCAGATTCGACTGTGGGCAACCCTATGGGCATTTTCTTGATTGGTGATGGATGTGGTCCAAACTAAGGAACTATGAAAAAGCAACATGGAAGTCTACTTCTTTATAAGCTGATTTAAAATTATATGGAAAATAAAAATAACTTGAACACACAGAAGTATATTTTATGGATATATAAGGATGCTTCCAGATGCTGTTTTATTAAAAGTCTCTTTGACAAGTGTGGAGTCCTTTCCTGACAAGATATGGTCAAGAAGACACAAGAGGCCCTCAAAATATTATGGAATACTGTTATTACTCTTAGGTACTGACCAGAACTAAATATTAAAACCAGGAACCTTCCTCCATGGTGCATAGCTTTCAGTGTGCTAGAAGATGCTATGTAGGCTGGTAAGGAAGAAAATATACCAATAGTCTTAACCAGCTGTTAGCCCTGTGTAATACACAATACCAAATGGAAGACAATCTGTACCCAGAAGTACAACAGCAGCATGAAGATCATGGGGGCAACCAACTCCTTCTGATTGGATTTTAGGCCTGGTCCACAGAAGAGAATTATGTATTGTAAATCTAATCAAAAGCTCAAAGCTGGGGAGGTCAAAGTCCCTAAATAGGACTTATTACTGCTGTTTTGCTAAATGGACATGTGGCTAAACTGCTTTTTAGATGTCAATGAGATGATACCAACAGATTAGTGCTGCTCTCAGCACTGGTCACAGAAGCATATTTTTTTGCAGTGAATAGTAGTTAATGCAGTGACTCCAAACTGGTCAAAATGCCAAAACCCTCTATCTGTTGAGTGGTAAGCCATACATGGGATCTCTATATAACCCTCTCCAAATCCCAGAAAACATCATAGAGGAGAAACAACAAAGAATGGAAAGAATGAATGATAAGGAAAAATTCTGTGAAGTATTGTCTTCTGGACATGACATGGCAATGATACTGATGAATTCAAAGCAGCTATGGCTAAAGTCACAAAACCTTCACAAGTTGGAGCCTGTCAAGAGTCTATCATGAATGGCGGACTGTCTCATACTGCCTCACCCCTCCCTGAGGTACAATTGGAAATTATTTGTTGCTAGGGGAGATTAAATCATTTTCTTCTGCAGCCACTGATAAATTGCCCATGTTTCATTTACTAACTCTTCATTCATGTTCATGGTTCTTCATTTTTTTTTTTTGAGACAGGGTTTCTCTGTATCTCCCTGGCTGTCCTGGAACTCACTTTGTAGACCAGGCTGGCCTCGAATTCAGAAATCCACCTGCCTCTGCCTCCCAAGTGCTGAGATTAAAGGTGTGTGCCACCACTGCCCAGCATTATTAAACCTATAGTAACCCCAAATTAAGTTGGGAGTCAAAATTACCTTGTTAGCTTCTTTTATATGTATTTATTTTGTTCTTCCTGCATGTGTATTACCTGTATGTATATATGTATCACATGCATGTCTAGTATCCTCAGAGGGCAGAAAAGAACATTTGATACCCTAGAACTTGAGTTATGAGTGGTTATGAGCCCACTGGAAAGTCTCGGGGGCGGGAGTCAAATCATAAACTACAACCACAGGCACCTGGTACACAGAAGCTACTAAACTGAAGATGCTCTGAGGGATCTGGGGCGCTTACTCAATACATAATGAAAGGCAACATTAGCCATAGAAAAAGTAAGAGTCCAGAAACACAACATAGCATTCCTCCAAGTTTCAAGGATACAAAGTAAATGTTTCAGAACTTCCTATTTTGCTGCTTTTCTTTGTATCCCTCTAGTTCTTCCCCTTCAATCTTCCTATTACACCTTTTCAGTGTAAACATCATGGTATGAAAGCCATGACAACAGGGGCTTGAGGCAACTGTCACATTGTATCTGTAGACAAGAAGCAAAGTACAATGAATGACAGTATTCAGTGCCCTTTCTCCTTTTTCCCCAATCCATGATACCCAAAGTTAAACTGGGTCTTCTTATTTCAATTAACCTAAGTTAGATACATCTCATAGACATGCTTAGAAGTTTCTGTCCTAAATGATTCTAAACCATGTTAAGGATGAAAATTAATAATAACCATCGTGCTTTTTATGCTCATAGATTGGCAGAATTAAAATTACAAAAAATAGTTCTATGCCCCAATGTGATTTAAATACATTTCCCATCAAAATTCTAACGTGTTTTACTTTAGAACTTGATACAATCCCGAATGTCATATGCACAAAAAAGTCCTGAATAGCCGCAGAAATCAGAAAGGTTTAGTAGTTATCCGACACATTATCTCAAACTTCACTACAGAACCATTGTAACAAAAACTGTATGTCATTGAGAGAAAAGCAGATAGATATACTAATGAAATAGAAGACCCAGACGTGAACCCATAAAGCTAGGGTCATCTAATTTTCAATGAAAGAAAAAAAAACACTTGAAAAGGAAAACTGGATATCTATATGCATACAAGTGAAAGTAGATTCATTTCTTTCACCCTACATACACAAAGTTGAATTCAATATGGATTAATAACTTTGATGTCAAACTTGAAATTTTTGAGCAACTAAAACATATTCCAAGATATAGGCATAAACAAGTATATCCTGTAAAGTATTCCAATAGCAAACAAAATAATGCCAGGAATATACAAATGGGATCCCATGAGATGATAAAGATAAAAGAAGTTCTGCACAACAGAAAACAATTACAAGAATGCAGAGATATCTTATGGATTGGAAAAACACTTTTATCTACTAAAATATCCAACAGGATATTAATTTTTAGCACATGTAATGGACAGAAAAAATTAAAAGATCATCTAATCAATACGTGGCATATTGATCTGAAGAGACCATCTTAAAAAGAAGTAAAAATGGCCAATAAAAATTTTAACAGTGTTCAGTAGCTCTTTTATTTATTCTTCTCTCATACAATAATCCTAACTGCAGTTTCCCTTCCCTTCACTCCTTCCATTAGACAAATTCAAATTAAACCTGCTTGGAAACCATCTCATTTAAATTACTGTGGCTATAACCAAGGGAAAAAAATAATAGGTACTGGTGAAGTAAGTAAAGAGGAACTCTTCTATGCTACTTGTGGGGGTGCAAACTGTAGAGCCACTATTGAAGCCACTGTGGGGATACCTAAAAATTATCTGAACTAGAACCTTCATATGATCCAACTACACCACTTGTTATTCCAGTATATACCCAAAGGCTCTAAGTCAATGTACTGTAGATATACCAGCATATTTATTGCTACAGCTACATTATTCACAAAAGCCAGCAAATGGAACCATCCTATATAGTTCATCAGGAAAAGGCTAAAAAAAGAAAATGTAGTTAATACACAATGCATTGTTGAGACATAAATAAAAAATACCATTCTGAAATTTGCACAAAAATTGATATAAATGCAAATTACTATATTAAGTATAATAAGATAGAAAGACACATTCCTTTATGTGCTGAGTCTACACTTATAGAAACACACGTGAGTGAGTGTGTGTGTGTGTGTGTGTGTGTGTGTGTGTGTGTGCATGTGTTGGTACTGAAGGTTAGAGAGGGAATAGAAAGATATTATGGGAGAGATAAGAGTAAAGGAGGATGACAGGAAGAACTAACTCAGGACCAAGAAGGAACCACCAGGAAGGGTCAGAGCCTATAGGACAAACAAGGATGTGGATGACTAAGACAAATTGCAATATCATATATGTCTGAAAATGACATTAAAATTCATTCCTTTATATTTTGATTTAAAATATTAATTTAAAGGGACAAATTATACTACTGAAATACAGATAACAATTAAGTAATATTTTGAAAATATGCCCTATATATTAAAGCAAGAAGATTTTTAAGCTAAACATATCAATAACAAGCAACATGTTTAGAAATGATAAAAACAAATTTCCCATGAGTTCAGAACTGTATTATCTCAACATTCTGAATTCTAGCCAATCTTTAAAGATATATTCATTCTGAGGCTCCTCAAAACTATCCCACGAAATGGAAAAGTCAGAAACATTTCTATACTCATTCAGTGAGGCTATATTTACCATGATACAAAAGTAAAATGAGTAACAACAAGAAAAGAAAACTAAAGGCCAGTTTTCTGTTAAATCTAAAAGTGAATCTACCATATAACCAGCTACACAAATCCTTCATACATGCCTAAAAGACTCACCAAGCTACTCCTGACTATAAACCACCTTAAAAGCCATGGGAGTGGAGGTGGGCATCCTCACAGAAGCAAGGGGGGATGGGATGGGGGTTCCAGAAGGGAAATCAGGGAAGGGGATAACATTTGAAATGTAAATGCATAAAATATCCAATAAAAAAGGGGAAAAGCCATACTAAGAAATATGCAATATAAAAAGTTATGTTGAGTAATACAATTGAGTTAAAGAGGCAGAAATCACCTCAAACAGTCACAAACATCTTATTTTTGACAAAAAAAATGTCAAAATACACTGAAAAAGATAACCTCTCCAACCAGTGATGTTGGGAAAACTAGGTATCTGTACATGGAAGACTAAAACTAGGTCTCTATCTCTCTCCCTATACAAAATTCAACTCACAATACACTAAAGACCTTACTTAATATAAGACCTGCAACTTTAAACTATTAGAGGGATGCATAAGAAAAACACTTCAAGATCAAAGCAAAGGCAAAGATATATCACCAGACCTCCAATATTTTAGGAAAGTAAATAATTGACCAATAGAATAGCAAGTAACTCAAAATAAAAGCTTGTGCAGAGAAGAAAAAAAAAACACCAATAATCAACATACTAAATACATAGCCTTAAAATGAGGAGAAAAAAACTTGCCCAGATATTAATCCAGCTGGGATTTAATATCGAAAAAGCATATTAAAATATAAAAAATAGATAAAAGAAGAACAAGAATCCACAATTAAAAGGACAATGTAAATGAATAGACACTTTCAAATGAAAAAGTACAAGTTGCTAATAAATACATGAAAATGTTTTATATCCTTAGCCACCATAAAATAAACATGAATTAAAGTATATTAAGATTCCATCTTATCACCGACAGAATGGTTACCATCAAGAAAACAAATGTCAATGTTGGTGAATTCAGGGAAAGAGGACCCATATTATTATTTCCCCAAGTAGGGATACAAATCATTTCAACTATTACAGAAGTCAGTTTGGAAATTCCTCAGAAATTAAGAATAGAACTTCCATATGATTCTACCATACTACATCTAAAAAATTACAAAAAATATCAATACCAGTTTACTATTCAAAATAACTAATACAATCACCCAAGTGTCCATTAATGAATGAAAAGATGAAAAAAATTGATTGTAACTGAAGGGATAACTGAGGAGTTAAGAGAATTTGCTGTTCTTGTAGAGGAATCTACATGGCTGCTCACAAGCAGATGTAACTCTAGTTCTTTTTTTTTTTTTTAAGGTCTTTTTTTTTAATTAGGTATTTTCCTCATTTACATTTTCAATGCTATACCAAAGGTTCCCCCATACCCACCCCCTCAATCCCCTACCCACCCACTCCCCCTTTTTGGCCCTGGTATTCCCCTGTACTGGGGCATATAAAGTTTGCAAGTCCAATGGGCCTCTCTTTGCAGTGATGGCAGACTAGGCCATCTTTTGATACATATGCAGCTAAAGACAAGAGCTCCGGGGTACTGGTTAGTTCATATTGTTGTTCCACCTATAGGGTTGCAGTTCCCTTTAGCTCCTTGGGTACTTTCTCTAGCTCCTCCATTGGGAGCCCTGTGACCCATCCATTAGCTGACTGTGGGCATCCACTTCTGTGTTTGCTAGGCCCCGGCATAGTCTCACAAGAGACAGCTACATCTGGGTCCTTTCGATAAAATCTTGCTAGTGTATGCAATGGTGTCAGCGTTTGGATGCTGATTATGGGGTGGATCCCTGGATAAGGCAGTCTCTACATGGTCCATCCTTTCATCTCAGCTCCAAACTTTGTCTCTGTAACTCCTTCCAAGGGTGTTTTGTTCCCACTTCTAAAGAGGGGCATAGTGTCCACACTTCAGTCTTCATTTTTCTTGAGTTTCATGTGTTTAGGAAATTGTCTTATATCTTGGGTATCCTAGGTTTTGGGCTAATATCCACTTATCAGTGAGTACATATTGTGTGAGTTCCTTTGTGAATGTGTTACCTCACTCAGGATGATGCCCTCCAGGTCCATCCATTTGGCTAGGAATTTCATAAATTCATTCTTTTTAATAGCTGAGTAGTACTCCATTGTGTATATGTACCACATTTTCTGTATCCATTCCTCTGTTGAGGGGCATCTGGGTTCTTTCCAGCTTCTGGCTATTATAAATAAGGCTGCTATGAACATAGTGGAGCACGTGTCCTTCTTACCAGTTGGGGCATCTTCTGGATATATGCCCAGGAGAGGTATTGCTGGATCCTCCGGTAGTACTATGTCCAATTTTCTGAGGAACCGCCAGACTGATTTCCAGAGTGGTTGTACAAGCCTGCAATCCCACCAACAATGAAGGAGTGTTCCTCTTTCTCCACATCCTCGCCAGCATCTGCTGTCACCTGAATTTTTGATCTTAGACATTCTGACTGGTGTGAGGTGGAATCTCAGGGTTGTTTTGATTTGCATTTCCCTGATGATTAAGGATGTTGAACATTTTTTCAGGTGCTTCTCTGCCATTCGGTATTCCTCAGGTGAGAATTCTTTGTTCAGTTCTGAGCCCCATTTTTTAATGGGGTTATTTGATTTTCTGAAGTCCACCTTCTTGAGTTCTTTATATATGTTGGATATTAGTCCCCTATCTGATTTAGGATAGGTAAAGATCCTTTCCCAATCTGTTGGTGGTCTCTTTGTCTTATTGTGGGTGTCTTTTGCTTTGCAGAAACTTTGGAGTTTCATTAGGTCCCATTTGTCAATTCTCGATCTTACAGCACAAGCCATTGCTGTTCTGTTCAGGAATTTTTCCCCTGTGCCCATATCTTCAAGGCTTTTCCCCACTTTCTCCTCTATAAGTTTCAGTGTCTCTGGTTTTATGTGAAATTCTTTGATCCATTTAGATTTGACCTTAGTACAAGGAGATAAGTATGGATCGATTCGCATTCTTCTACATGATAACAACCAGTTGTGCCAGCACCAATTGTTGAAAATGCTATCTTTCTTCCACTGGATGGTTTTAGCTCCCTTGTCGAAGATCAAGTGACCATAGGTGTGTGGGTTCATTTCTGGGTCTTCAATTCTATTCCATTGGTCTACTTGTCTGTCTCTATACCAGTACCATGCAGTTTTTACCACAATTGCTCTGTAGTAAAGCTTTAGGTCAGGCATGGTGATTCCACCAGAGGTTCTTTTATCCTTGAGAAGAGTTTTTGCTATCCTAGGTTTTTTGTTATTCCAGATGAATTTGCAAATTGCTCCTTCTAATTCGTTGAAGAATTGAGTTGGAATTTTGATGGGGATTGCATTGAATCTGTAGATTGCTTTTGGCAAGATAGCCATTTTTACAATGTTGATCCTGCCAATCCATGAGCATGGGAGATCTTTCCATCTTCTGAGATCTTCTTTAATTTCTTTCTTCAGAGACTTGAAGTTTTTATCATACAGATCTTTCACTTCCTTAGTTAGAGTCACGCCGAGATATTTTATATTATTTGTGACTATTGAGAAGGGTGTTGTTTCCCTAATTTCTTTCTCAGCCTGTTTATTCTTTGTGTAGAGAAAGGCCATTGACTTGTTTGAGTTAATTTTATATCCAGCAACTTCACCGAAGCTGTTTATCAGGTTTAGGAGTTCTCTGGTGGAATTTTTAGGGTCACTTATATATACTATCATATCATCTGCAAAAAGTGATATTTTGACTTCCTCCTTTCCAATTTGTATCCCCTTGATCTCCTTTTGTTGTCGAATTGCTCTGGCTAATACTTCAAGTACTATGTTGAAAAGGTAAGGAGAAAGTGGGCAGCCTTGTGTAGTCCCTGATTTTAGTGGGATTGCTTCCAGCTTCTCTCCATTTACTTTGATGTTGGCTACTGGTTTGCTGTAGATTGCTTTTATCATGTTTAGGTATGGGCCTTGAATTCCTGATCTTCCCAGAACTTTTATCATGAATGGGTGTTGGATCTTGTCAAATGCTTTTTCTGCATCTAACAAGATGATCATGTGGCTTTTGTCTTTGAGTTTGTTTATATAGTGGATTACATTGATGGATTTTCATATATTAAACCATCCCTGCATCCCTGGAATAAAACCTACTTGGTCAGGATGGATGATTGCTTTAATGTGTTCTTGGATTCGGTTAGCGAGAATTTTATTGAGGATTTTTGCATCGATATTCATAAGAGAAATTAGTCTGAAGTTCTCTATCTTTGTTGGATCTTTCTGTGGTTTAGGTATCAGAGTAATAGTGGCTTCATAAAAGGAGTTGGGTAGAGTACTTTCTACTTCTATCTTGTGAAAAAGTTTCTGCAGAACTGGAATTAGATCTTCTTTGAAGGTCTGATAGAACTCTGCGCTAAACCCGTCTGGTCCTGGGCTTTTTTTTTGGCTGGGAGACTATTTATAACTGCTTCTATTTCTTTAGGGGATATGGGACTGTTTAGAAGGTCAACTTGATCCTGATTCAACTTTGCTACCTGGTATCTGTCCAGAAATTTGTCCATTTCCTCCAGGTTTTCCAGTTTTGTTGAGTATAGCCTTTTCTAGAAGGATCTGATGGTGTTTTGGATTTCTTCAGGATCTGTTGTTATGTCTCCCTTTTCAGTTCTGATTTTGTTAATTAGGATTTTGTCTCTGTGCCCTCTAGTGAGTCTAGCTAAGGGTTTATCTATCTTGTTGATTTTATCAAAGAACCAACTCCTCGTTTGGTTAATTCTTTGAATAGTTCTTCTTGTTTCCACTTGGTTGATTTCACCCCTGAGTTTGATTATTTCCTGCCGTCTACTCCTCTTGGGTGAATTTGCTTCCTTTTTTTCTAGAGCTTTTAGATGTGTTGTCAAGCTGCTAGTATGTGCTTCCTCCCGTGTCTTCATGGAGGCACTCAGAGCTATGAGTTTCCCTTTTAGAAATGCTTTCATTGTGTCCCATAGGTTTGGGTACGTTGTGGCTTCATTTTCATTAAACTCTAAAAAGTCTTTAATTTCTTTCTTTATTCCTTCCTTGACCAAGGTATCATTGAGAAGAGTGTTGTTCAGTTTCCACGTGAGTGTTGGCTTTCTGTTATTTTTTTTGTTATTGAAGATCAGCCTTAGTGCATGGTGATATGATAGGATACATGGGACAATTTCAATATTTTTGAATCTGTTGAGGCCTGTTTTGTGACCTATTATGTGGTCAATTTTGGAGAAGGTACCATGAGGTGCTGAGAAGAAGGTATATCCTTTTGTTTTAGGATAAAATGTTCTGTAGATATCTGTCAGATCCATTTGTTTCATCACTTCTGTTAGTTTCAGTGTGTCCCTGTTTAGTTTCTGTTTCCATGATCTGTCCATTGGTGAAAGTGGTGTGTTGAAGTCTCCCACTATTATTGTGTGAGGTGCAATGTGTGCTTTGAGCTTTACTAAAGTTTCTTTAATGAATGTGGCTGCCCTTGTATTTGGAGCATAGATATTCAGAATTGAGAGTTCCTCTTGGAGGATTTTATCTTTGGTGAGAATGAAGTGCCCCTCCTTGTCTTTTTTGATGACTTTGGGTTGAAAGTCAATCTTATCAGATATTAGGATGGCTACTCCAGCTTGTTTCTTCATACCATTTGCTTGGAAACTTGTTTTCCAGCCTTTCATTCTGAGGTAGTGTCTATCTTTTTCTCTGAGATGTGTCTCCTGTAAACAGCAAAATGTTGGGTCTTGTTTGTGTAGCCAGTTTGTTAGTCTATGTCTTTTTATTGGGGAGTTGAGACCATTGATGTTAAGAGATATTAAGGAAAAGTAATTGTTGCTTCCTGTTATTTTTGTTGTTAAAGTTGGCATTCTGTTCTTGTGGCTGTCTTCTTTTAGTTTTGTTGAGTGATTACCTTCTTGTTTTTTCTAGGGCATTGTTCCCGTTCTTGTATTGGTATTTTTCTGTTATTAACCTTTGAAGGGCTGGATTCGTGGAGAGATAATGTGTGAATTTGGTTTTGTCGTGGAATACTTTGGTTTCTCCATCTATGGTAATTGAGAGTTTGGCTGGGTATAGTAGCCTGGGCTGGAATTTGTGTTCTCTTAGTGTCTGTATAACATCTGTCCAGGCTCTTCTGGCTTTCATAGTCTCTGGTGAAAAATCTGGTGTAATTCTGATAGGCTTGCCTTTGTATGTTACTTGACCTTTTTCCCTTACCGCTTTTAGTATTCTATCTTTATTTAGTGAATTTGTTGTTCTGATTATTATGTGTCGGGAGGAATTTCTTTTCTGGTCCAGTCCATTTGGAGTTCTGTAGGCTTCTTGTATATTCATAGGTATCTCTTTCTTTATATTTGAGAAGTTTTCTTCAATAATTTTGTTGAAGATGTTTGCTGGTCCTTTGAGTTGAAAATCTTCATTCTCATCCACTCCTATTATCCGTAGGTTTGGTCTTCTCATTGTGTCCTGGATTTCCTGGATATTTTGAGTTAGGATCTTTTTGCATTTTCCATTTTCTTTGATTGTTGTGCCGATGTTCTCTATGGAATCTTCTGCACCTGAGATTCTCTCTTCCATCTCTTGTATTCTGTTGCTGATGCTCAAACCTATGGTTCCAGATTTCTTTCCTAGGGTTTCTATCTCCAGTGTTGCCTCACTTTGAGTTTTCTTTATTGTTTCTACTTCCCTTTTTAGGTCTAGTATGGTTTTGTTCATTTCCATCACTTGTTTGTATGTTTTTTCCTCTTTTTCTGTAAGGACTTCTACCTGTTTGATTGTGTTTTCCTGTTTTTCTTTAAGGACTTGTAACTCTTTAGCAGTGTTCTCCTGTATTTCTTTAAGTGATTTATTAAAGTCCTTCTTGATGTCCTCTACCATCATCATGAGATATGCTTTTAAATCTAGGTCTAGGTTTTCGGGTGTGTTGTGGTGCCCTGGACTGGGCGAAGTGGGAGTGCTGGGTTCTGATGGTGGTGAGTGGTCTTGGTTCCTGTTAGTAGGATTCCTACGTTTACCTTTCGCCATCTGGTAATCTCTGGAGTTAGTAGTTATAGTTGACTCTGTTTAGAGATTGTTCTTCTGGTGATTCTGTTACCGTCTCTCAGCAGACCTGGGAGACAGATTCTCTCCTCTGAGTTTCAGTGCACAGAGCACTCTCTGCTGGCAAGCTCTCTTACAGGGAAGGTGCGGCAGATATCTTGTTTTTGGACCTCCTCCTGGTCGAAGAAGAAGGCCCAAAACAGGGCCTCTCTCAGAAGCTGTGTTGCTTTGGCAGTTCCCAGAAGCTGTCAGCTTCTGTGGTGCAGACTCTCACCTGTGCAGACTAAATTCCTAAGTTCCAGGGAGTCCTGGAACCAAGATGGGGACCGCTGCTCCTGAGGCTGAGGCCGCCTCCCGAGCCAGGTGGACACCTGTCCTCTGGTCTGGACGGTGGCCGACTGTCTGCAGCCTGCAAAGGGTACTGCCTCAGCGGCTCTGTGCCTCTGCCTGTCCCAGAAGCTGTCCGGTCCTCTGGCGCACCCTCTAACCTGTTCAGACTAATTTCCTAGGTCCCGCGAAGTCCCGGAACCCTGATGGCAACCTCTGCTGCTGACGCTGAGGCCGCCTCCCAAGCCAGGCAGACACCTGTCCTCTGGTCCGGACAGTGGCCGGCTGTCTGCGGCCCGCCAAGGGTGCTGCCTCAGCGGCTCTGTGCTTCTGCCCGTCCCAGAAGCTGTCCGGTTCTCTGGCGCACCCTCTAACCTGTTCAGACTAATTTCCTAAGTTCTGCTGAGTCCCGGAACCAAGATGGCGACCGCTGCTGCTGAGGCTGAGGCTGCCTCCCAAGCCAGGCGGACACCTGTCCTCTGGTCCAGATGGTGGCCGGCTGTCTGCGGCCCGTCAAGGGTGCTGCCTCAGCGGCTCTGTGCTTCTGCCCGTCCCAGAAGCTGTCCGGTTCTCTGGCACACCCTCTAACCTGTTCAGACTAATTTCCTAAGTTCTGCTGAGTCCCCTCCTGGATATTTTGAGTTAGGATCTTTTTGCATTTTCCATTTTCTTTGATTGTTGTGCCGATGTTCTCTATGGAATCTTCTGCACCTGAGATTCTCTCTTCCATCTCTTGTATTCTGTTGCTGATGCTCAAATCTATGGTTCCAGATTTCTTTCCTAGGATTTCTATCTCCAGTGTTGCCTCACTTTGAGTTTTCTTGATTGTGTCTACTTCCCTTTTTAGGTCTAGTATGGTTTTGTTCATTTCCATCACCTGTTTGTATGTTTTTTCCTCTTTTTCTGTAAGGACTTCTACCTGTTTGATTGTGTTTTCCTGTTTTTCTTTAAGGACTTGTAACTCTTTAGCAGTGTTCTCCTGTATTTCTTTAAGTGATTTATTAAAGTCCTTCTTGATGTCCTCTACCATCATCATGAGATATGCTTTTAAATCTAGGTCTAGGTTTTCGGGTGTGTTGTGGTGCCCTGGACTGGGCGAAGTGGGAGTGCTGGGTTCTGATGGTGGTGAGTGGTCTTGGTTCCTGTTAGTAGGATTCCTACGTTTACCTTTCGCCATCTGGTAATCTCTGGAGTTAGTAGTTATAGTTGACTCTGTTTAGAGATTGTTCTTCTGGTGATTCTGTTACCGTCTCTCAGCAGACCTGGGAGACAGATTCTCTCCTCTGAGTTTCAGTGCTCAGAGCACTCTCTGCTGGCAAGCTCTCTTACAGGGAAGGTGCGCAGATATCTTGTTTTTGGACCTCCTCCTGGTCGAAGAAGAAGGCCCAAAACAGGGCCTCTCTCAGAAGCTGTGTTGCTTTGGCAGTTCCCAGAAGCTGTCAGCTTCTGTGGTGCAGACTCTCACCTGTGCAGACTAAATTCCTAAGTTCCAGGGAGTCCTGGAACCAAGAAGGCGACCGCTGCTCCTGAGGCTGAGGCCGCCTCCTGAGCCAGGTGGACACCTGTCCTCTGGTCTGGACGGTGGCCGGCTGTCTGCAGCCTGCAAAGGGTACTGCCTCAGCGGCTCTGTGCCTCTGCCTGTCCCAGAAGCTGTCCGGTCCTCTGGCGCACCCTCTAACCTGTTCAGACTAATTTCCTAGGTCCCACGAAGTCCCGGAACCCAGATGGCAACCTCTGCTGCTGACGCTGAGGCCGCCTCCCAAGCCAGGCGGACACCTGTCCTCTGGTCCGGATGGTGGCCGGCTGTCTGCGGCCCGCCAAGTGTGCTGCCTCAGCGGCTCTGTGCTTCTGCCCGTCCCAGAAGCTGTCCAGTTCTCTGGCGCACCCTCTAACCTGTTCAGACTAATTTCCTTGCCTAGGAATTTCATAAATTCATTTTTTTAAATAACTGAGTAGTATTCCATTGTGTAAATGTACCACATTTTCTGTATCCATTTTTCTGTTGCGGGGCATCTGGGTTCTTTCCAGCTTTTGGCTATTATAAACAAGGCTGCTATGATCATAGTGGAGCATGTGTTCTTCTTACCGGTTGGGACATCTTCCGGATATATGACCAGAAGAGGTATTGCAGGATCCTCCGGTAGTACTATGTCCAATTTTCTGAGGAACCGCCAGACTGATTTCCAGAGTGGTTGTACAAACTTGCAATCCCACCAACAATGGAGGACTGTTCCCCTTTCTCCACATCCTCGCCAGCATCTACTGTCACCTGAGTTTTTGATCGTAGCCATTCCGACTGGAGTGAAGTTGAATCTCAGTGTTGTTTTGATTTGCATTTTCCTGATGATTAAGGATGTTGAACATTTTTTCAGGTGTTTCTCTGCCATTCGGTATTCCTCAGGTGAGAATTCTTTGTTCAGCTCTGAGCCCCATATTTTAATTGGGTTATTTGATGTTCTGGACTCCACCTTCTTGAGTTCTTTATATATATTGGATATTAGTCCCCTATCCGATTTGAGATAGGTAAAGATCCTTTCTCAATCTGTTGGTGGCCTTTTTGTCTTATTGACGGTGTCTTTTGCTTTGCAGAAGCTTTGCAATTTTATGAGGTCCCATTTGTCGATTCTTGATCTTACAGCACAAGCCATTGCTGTTCTATTCAGGAATTTTTCCCCTGTACCCATATCTTCGAGGCTTTTCCCTACTTTCTCCTCTATAAGTTTCAGTGTCTCTGGTTTTATGTGGAGTTCCTTAATGCACTTAGATTTGACCTTAGTACAAGGAGATAGAAATGGATCAATTCGCATTCTACATAATAACCGCCAGTTGTGCCAGCACCATTTGTTGAAAATGCTGTCTTTTTCCCACTGGATGGTTTTAGCTCCCTTGTCAAAGATCAAGTGACCATAGGTGTGTGGGTTCATCTCTGGGTCTCCAATTCTGTTCCATTGGTCTACTTGTCTGTCACTATACCAGTACCATGCAGTTTTGATCACAATTGCTCTGTAGTACAGTTTTAGGTCCGGCATGGTGATTCCACCAGAGGTTCTTTTATCCTTGAGAAGAGTTTTTGCTATCCTCGGTTTTTTGTTATTCCAGATGAATCTGCCGATTGCCCTTTCTAATTCGTTGAAGAATTGAGTTGGAATTTTGATGGGGATTGCATTGAATCTGTAGATTGCTTTTGGCAAGATAGCCATTTTTACAATGTTGATCCTGCCAATCCATGAGCATGGGAGATCTTTCCATCTTCTGAGATCTTCTTTAATTTCTTTCTTTAGAGACTTGAAGTTCTTATCATACAGATCTTTCACTTCCTTAGTTAGAGTCACGCCAAGGTATTTTATATTATTTGTGACTATTGAGAAGGGTGTTGTTTCCCTAATTTCTTTCTCAGCCTTTTTATCCTTTGTATACAGAAAGGCCATTGATTTGTGTGAGTTAATTTTATATCCAGCTACTTCATTGAAGCTGTTTATCAGGCTTAGGAGTTCTCTGGTGGAATTTTTAGGGTCACTTATATATACTATCATATCATCTGCAAAAAGCGATATTTTGACTTCTTCCTTTCCAATTTGTATCCCCTTGATCTCCTTTTGTTGTCTAATTGCTCTGGCTAGGACTTCAAGTACAATGTTGAATAGGTAGGGCGAGAGTGGACAGCCTTGTCTAGTCACTGATTTTAGTGGGATTGCTTCCACCTTCTCACCATTTACTTTAATGTTGGCTATTGGTTTGCTGTAGATTGCTTTTATCATATTTAGGTATGGGCCTTGAATTCCTGATCTTTCCAAGACTTTTATCATGAATGGGTGTTGGATTTTGTCAAATGCTTTCTCAGCATCTAACGAGATGATCATGTGGTTTTTGTCTTTGAATTTGTTTATATACTGGATTACATTGATGGATTTCCGGATATTAAACCATCCCTGCATCCCTGGGATGAAACCTACTTGGTCAGGATGGATGATTGTTTTGATGTGTTCTTGGATTCGGTTAGCAAGAACTTTATTGAGGATTTGTGCATCGATATTTATAAGGGAAATTGGTCCGAAGTTCTCTATCTTTGTTGGGTCTTTTTGTGGTTTAGGTATCAGAGTAATTGTGGCTTCATAGAATGAGTTGGGTAGAGGACCTTCCCTTTCTATTTTGTGGAATAGTTTGTGAAGAACTGGAATTAGGTCTTCTTTGAAGGTCTGATAGAACTCTGAACTAAACACATCTGGTCCTGGGCTTTTTTTGGCTGGGAGACTATTAATAATTGATTCTATTTCTTTAGGGGATATGGGACTGTTTAGATGGTCAACTTGATCCTGATTCAACTTTGGTACCTGGTATCTGTCCAGAAATTTGTCCATTTCCTCCAGGTTTTCCAGTTTTGTTGAGTATAGCCTTTTCTAGAAGGATCTGATGGTGTTTTGGATTTCTTCAGGATCTGTTGTTATGTCTCCCTTTTCAGTTCTGATTTTGTTAATTAGTATTTTGTCCCTGTGCCCTCTAGTGAGTCTAGCCAAGGGTTTATCTATCTTGTTGATTTTCTCAAAGAACCAACTCCTCGTTTGGTTAATTCTTTGAATAGTTCTTCTTGTTTCCACTTGGTTGATTTCACCCCTGAGTTTGATTATTTCCTGCCTTCTACTCCTCTTGGGTGAATTTGCTTCCTTTTCTTCTAGACCTTTTAGGTGTGTTGTCAAGCTGCTAATGTGTGCTCTCTCTAGTTTCTTTTTGGAGGCACTCAGAGCTATGAGTTTTCCTCTTAGGAATGCTTTCATTGTGTCCCATAAGTTTGGGTATGTTGTGGCTTCATTTTCATTAAATTCCAAAAAGTCCTTAATTTCTTTCTTTATTCCTTCCTTGACCAAAGTATCATTGAGAAGAGTGTTGTTCAGTTTTCACGTGAATGTTGGCTTTCTATTATTTATTTTGTTATTGAAGATCAGCCTTAGTCCATGGTGATCTGATAGGATTCATGGGACAATTTCAATATTTTTGTATATGTTGAGGCTTGTTTTGTGACCAATTATGTGGTCAATTTTAGAGAAGGTACCATGAGGTGCTGAGAAGAAGGTATATCCTTTTATTTTAGGATAAAATGTTCTGTAGATATCTGTTAAGTCCATTTGTTTCATCACTTCGGTTAGTTTCACTGTGTCCCTGTTTAGTTTCTGTTTCCATGATCTGTCCATTGGTGAAAGTGGTGTGTTGAAGTCTCCCACTATTATTGTGTGAAGTGCAATGTGTGCTTTGAGCTTTACTAAAGTTTCTTTAATGAATGTGGCTGCCCTTGTATTTGGAGCATAGATATTCAGAATTGAGAGTTCCTCTTGGAGGATTTTACCTTTGATGAGTATGAAGTGCCCCTCCTTGTCTTTTTTGATGACTTTGGGTTGGAAGTCAATCTTATCAGATATTAGGATGGCTACTCCAGCTTGTTTCTTCATACCATTTGCTTGGAAACTTGTTTTCCAGCCTTTCATTCTGAGGTAGTGTCTATCTTTTTCTCTGAGATGAGTTTCCTGTAAGCAGCAAAATGTTGGGTCTTGTTTGTGTAGCCAGTTTGTTAGTCTATGTCTTTTTATTGGGGAGTTGAGACCATTGATATTAAGAGATATTACGGAAAAGTAATTGTTGCTTCCTGTTATTTTTATTGTTAAAGTTGGCATTCTGTTCTTGTGGCTGTCTTTTAGTTCGTTGAGGGAATATCTTCTTGTTTTTTCTAGGGCGTGGTTCCCGTCCTTGTATTGGTTTTTTTCTGTTATTATCCTTTGAAGGGCTGGATTCGTGGAGAGATAATGGGTGAATTTAGTTTTGTCGTGGAATACTTTGGTTTTTCCATCTATGGTAATTGAGAGTTTGGCTGGGTATAGTAGCCTGGGCTGGAATTTGTGTTCTCTTAGTGTCTGTATAACATCTGTCCAGGCTCTTCTGGCTTTCATAGTCTCTGGTGAAAAATCTGGTGTAATTCTGATAGGCTTGCCTTTATATGTTACTTGACCTTTTTCCCTTACTGCTTTTAGTATTCTATCTTTATTTAGTGCATTTGTTGTTCTGATTATTATGTGTCGGGAGGAATTTCTTTTCTGGTCCAGTCTATTTGGAGTTCTGTAGGCTTCTTGTATGTTCATAGGTATCTCTTTCTTTAGATTTGGGAAGTTTTCTTCAATAATTTTGTTGAAGATGTTTGCTGGTTCTTTGAGTTGAAAATCTTCATTCTCATCCACTCCTATTATCCGTAGGTTTGGTCTTCTCATTGTGTCCTGGATTTCCTGGATGTTTTGAGTTAGGATCTTTTTGCATTTTCCATTTTCTTTGATTGTTGTGCCGGTGTTCTCTATGGAATCTTCTGCACCTGAGAGTCTCTCTTCCATCTCTTGTAGTCTGTTGCTGATGCTGGCATCTATGGTTCCAGATTTCTTTCCTAGGGTTTCTATCTCCAGCATTGCCTCACTTTGGGTTTTCTTCATTGTGTCTACTTCCCTTTTTAGGTCTAATATGGTTTTGTTCATTTCCATCACCTGTTTGGATGTGTTTTCCTGTTTTTCTATAAGGACTTCTACCTGTTTGGTTGTGTTTTCCTGTTTTTCTTTAAGGACTTGTCACTCTTTAGCAGTGTTCTCCTGTATTTCTTTAAGTGAGTTATTAAATTCCTTCTTTATGTCCTCTACCATCATCATGAGATATGCTTTTAAATCCAGGTCTACCTTTTCAGGTGTGTTAGGGTGCCCTGGACTGGGTGAAGTGGGCGTTCTGGGTTCTGATGATGGTGAGTGGTCCTGGTTTCTGTTAGTAGGATTCTTACGTTTGCCTTTCGCCATCTGGCAATCTCTGGAGTTAGTTGTTATAGTTGTCTTTGTTTAGAGATTGTTCCTCTGTTGATTTTGTTACCCTCTATCAGCAGACGTGGGAGACTAGCTCTCTCCTCTGAGTTTCAGTGGTCAGAGCAGTCTCTGCAGGCAAGCTCTCCTCTTTCAGGGAAGGTGCACAGTTATCTGGTGTTTGGACCTCTTCCTGGGTGAAGATGAAGGCCCAAAACAGGATCTTTCCCAGAAGCTGTGTTGCTTTGGCCAGGAAGGTGGCCGGTTGTCTGGAGCCAAAGATGGCACCGCCTCAGAAGCTCTGTGGCTCTCGCCTGTCCCAGAAAAGGCTGGCCTCTGTATTCCACACGGTCACCCGTGCAGCCTGCCCTCCGTGGAGTCCCGGAGCCAAGGCGTAACTCTAGTTCTTTGGGAAAGTGGCATCGTCTTATGGCCTCTGTGGACATCAGGCATGCATGTAGTGCACAGATAAATATGCAGGGAAACTTTAATACACATAAAATAAAAATATTTACTCACAGTCAGCTAATGGATGGATCACAGGGCTCCCAATGGAGGAGCTAGAGAAAGTACCCAAGGAGCTAAGGGGATCTTCAACCCTATAGGTGGAACAACATTATGAGCTAACCAGTACCCCTGAGCTCTTGACTCTAGCTGCATATGTATCAAAAGATGGCCTAGTCGGCCATCACTGGAAAGAGAGACCCATTGGACACGCAGACTTTGTGTGCCCCGGTACAGGGGAACGCCAGGGCCAAAGCGGGGGAGTGGGTGGGTAGGGGAGTGGGGGTGGCTGGGTAAGGGGGACTTTTGGTATAGCATTGGAAATGTAAATGAGCTAAATACCTAATAAAAAATGGAAAAAAAAAAGAAAAAAAAAGAAAAAAAATATTTAAAACACATTTTTAAACTACATACAATAATATTTTCAGCCATAAAGAAGGATGAAACTATTTCATTTGAAGGAAAATGGATGAAATTAAATATAACCTTATTCACCTAAACAAAATCACTTCATGTTTTCGGTCATATTTATAATACATGGGACAAAGACAGACAGGAAAATAAAAGGGGACTCCTAGGAATGTGGAAGAAAAAGGAAGAAAGGAGAGGCAGCAGGAAGATATGAGTCCAAAGCCAGTTCATTACATGCATGGATGAAAATGTCATAATGAAACCCTTTACTTTATACAATTAGTATATGCTAATAAAATGTTACTGAAAAGACAAATGTTTCAAATAAGTGATTACTGATCCATACAACAAAATGAACGAATTGCCAAAAAAGGTTTTCTACATGTTAAAACACAAAAAGAAAACATGCCACATTTCCATTTTTATTAAGCTTTAAATTCAACATATGGTGGTGCAGGACAGAGGAATGAAATGCTTATGTTATCACTATGCTTACATTTGCACAGGTACATACATAAATATATCAGCATTTACCAAATTATACCATAAAATGTAAAAATAAACATTATGTAAATTATATATCCAAAGAATGAAGATTTCAAAAACTACAAGCATCAGAATGAGATCTAAACACCAACAATTTATCACCAATAAGAACTGACATTCAAGCTATGAATGTTGGAAAACAGCTGTAATCCAAACATACAAGAGGCTGGAAAAGGAAAAAAATCACGATGGGTTCAAGGCTAGGCTGAGCGATACTGGGAGGTTCTCTCTCAGAGGGGAAAAAATTGATTCATTAGTGGTAGAAATTAAAAAATGTTGCCGCAATCCCCTGCTGTCCAGGTCCCCCAGGGCAAACCCAGAAGTGGTGAGCTGTGCTTTGTCCCCTGTATGCCCTATTTTCTGGCCCACTGCTCTGCCTACATTCCCAGAGGTCTGCTAGTCCCTGGTAGGACCCCACCCCAGGACCCTTGCCTTCCAAGTACCCTTAAGACACACCCAGCAGCAGCAAACGCTGCCCTGTCCCCTGCACAATAAACTCTAGCTCTCAGCATTGCCTGCATTCCTGTAAGCCTACCAGTACCAGGAGCAACCAAGTAAGACACCCTCCCTCCCTATCCAGTCCAAGCCAAGTCCCTCTAAAATAAACTGCACCCCTACTCCCCTGCACTCCATTTCCTGGCACACAACTCTAACTACATTCCTAGAGGCCAGCCAGGACCAGGGACAACAAGATAGCTAAAGTCCAGCTTTATATAATCAACATGAGCAAGGGCAACATGGCACCACCACAGTCCAACTACCTTACTAGAGTTAGCCCTGGATATCCAAACACAGCTGATCCACAAGAAAATGATGTTAAAGCCAATCTTTTTTTTTAATTAGATATTTTCTTTATTTACACTTCAAATGTTATCCCCTTTCCTAATTTCCCCTCTGAAAATCTCCTATCCCTTCCCCCCTCCTCCTGCTCACAAACCCACCCACTCCTGCTTCCTTGCCCGGGGCCTCTCCGCCCATTGATGACTGACTAGGCCATCCTCTAATACATACATAGCTAGAGCCATGAGCCCCACCATGTGTTTTCTTCGATTGGTGTTTTAGTCCCAGGGAGCTCTGGGGGTACTGGTTAGTTCATATTGTTGTTCCTCCTATGAAGCTGCAAACCCCTTCAGCTCCTTGGGTACTTTCTCTAGGTATTACATTAGGGACCTCCATCCATGGCTGTGAGCATCCACTTCTGTACTTGTGAGGCACTGGCAGAGCCTCTCAGGAGATAGCTATATCAGGCTCCTGTCAGCAACCACTTGTTTTGAATCCACAATAGTGCCTGGTTTTGATGGTCATTTATGGGATGAATCCCCAGGTGGGACAGTCTCTAGATGGTCATTCGTCAGTCTCTGCTCCAAACTTTGTCTCCATATCTCCTTCCATGAGTATTTTGTTCTGCCTTCTAAGAAGGAACAAAGTATCCACACTTTGGTCTTCCTTCTTCTTGAGTTTCATGTGTTTTGTAAATTGTATCTTGGATATTCTGAGCTTCTGGACTAATATTCACTTATTAGTGAGTGCATATCATGTGTGTTCTTTTGTGATTGGGCTACCTCACTTAGGTTGATATCCTCCAAATCTATCCATTTGCCTAAGAATTTCATAAATTCATTGTTTTCAATAGCTGAGTAGTACTCCATTGATAGAGGGCTAATATCCAATATATACAAAGAACTTAGACTCCAAAAAACCAAATAACCCTATTAAAAATGGGGTACAGAGTTAAACAAAGAATTCTCAACTGAGGAATAACAAATGGCTGAGAAGCACCAAAAAAAAAAAAAAAAAAAGTTCAACATCCTTAATCATCAGGGAAATGCAAATCAAAACAACCCTGAGATTCCACCTCACACCAGTCAGAATGGCTAAGATAAAAAAACTCAGGTGATAGCAGATGCTGGCCAGGTTATGGAGAAAGAGGAACACTCCTCCATTGCTGGTGGAATTGCAAGCTGGTTGAACTACTCTGGAAATCAGTCTGGCGGTTCTTTAGAAAATTGGACATAGTACTCCAGGAAGATCCAGCAATACTACTCCTGGGCATATACCCAGAAGATGCTCCAAATTATAATATGGACACATGCTCCACTATGTTCATAGCACCTTATTTATAATAACCAGAAGCTTGAAAGAACCCAGATGTCCCTCAACAGAAGAATGGATACAGAAAATGTGGTACATTTAAAGCCAATCTTATGATGATGATAGAGATTTTTAAAGAGAAATGAATAAATTCCTTAACAAAATACAGGAAAAGAAATCCTGGAGCTGGAACACCAAGGTAAGAAAACAGGAATGATAGACAAAAGTATCACCAAGACATTACAAACAAACAAACAAAAAAAAAAAAAAAGGAAAAGAGTATCTCAGGCATAGAAGATACAACAGAAAAAAACATGATATATCAGTCAAAGAAAATGTTAAATCTCAAAAGTTCATGACACAAAACATCCAGGAAATCTAGTACACTAAGAAAAAAACAAAACTAAGAATACTAGAAATAAGAGAAGGTGAAGATTTCTATCTCAAAGGCCTAGAAAATATCTTCAACAAAATCATACAAGAAACTTTCCCCAACCTAAAGAAATAGATGCCTATAAACAAATAAGAAGCTTACAGAACATCAAATATACTAGACCAGAAAAGAAAATAATACTAACACATAAGAATCAAAACACTATCGCTATACCAGTACCATGAAGTTTTTATCACAATTGCTCATAGCGACAGACCAATGGAACAGAATTGAAGACCCAGATATGAACCCACACACCTATGGTCACTTGATCTTTGACAAGAGAGCTAAAACCATCCAGTGGAAAAAAGACAGCATTTTCAACAAATGGTGCTGGCACAACTGGCTGTTATCATGGAGAAGATTGCTAATTGATCCATTACTATCTCCTTGTAATACGGTCAAATCTAAGTGGATTAAGGAACTCCACATAAAACCAGAGACACTGAAACTTATAGAGGAGAAAGTAGGGAAAAGCCTCGAAGATATGGGTAAAGGGGAAAAATTCCTGAATAGAACAGCAATGGCCTGATACCTAAACCACAAAAAGACCCAACAAAGATAGAGAACTTCAGACTAATTTCCCTTATGAATATCGATGCAAAAAAACTCAATAGGAGCCCCGGGCTACCTTGCCAGCAGAGTCTTGCCCAACACCCACAAGGGTCCACACGGGACTCCCCACGGGACCCTAAGACCTCTGGTGAGTGGACCACAGTGCCTGCCCCAATCCAATCGCGCGGAACTTGAGACTGCGGTACATAGGGAAGCAGGCTACCCGGGCCTGATCTGGGGCACAAGTCCCTTCCGCTCGACTCGAGACTCGAGCCCCGGGCTACCTTGCCAGCAGAGTCTTGCCCAACACCCGCAAGGGTCCACACGGGACTCCCCACGGGACCCTAAGACCTCTGGTGAGTGGACCACAGTGCCTGCCCCAATCCAATCGCGCGGAACTTGAGACTGCGGTACATAGGGAAGCAGGCTACCCGGGCCTGATCTGGGGCACAAGTCCCTTCCGCTCGACTCGAGACTCGAGCCCCGGGCTACCTTGCCAGCAGAGTCTTGCCCAACACCCGCAAGGGTCCACACGGGACTCCCCACGGGACCCTAAGACCTCTGGTGAGTGGATCACAGTGCCTGCCCCAATCCAATCGCGCAGAACTTGAGACTGCGGTACATAGGGAAGCAGGCTACCCGGGACTGATCTGGGGCACAAGTCCCTTCCGCTCGACTCGAGACTCGAGCCCCGGGCTACCTTGACAGCAGAGTCTTGCCCAACACCCGCAAGGGCCCACACGGGACTCCCCACGGGACCCTAAGACCTCTGGTGAGTGGAACACAGCGCCTACCCCAATCCAATCGCGTGGAACTTGAGACTGCGGTACATAGGGAAGCAGGCTACCCAGGCTTGATCTGGGGCACAAACCCCTTCCACTCCACTCGAGCCCCGGCTACCTTGCCAGCTGAGTCGCCTGACACCCGCAAGGGCCCACACAGGATTCCACACGTGATCCTAAGACCTCTAGTGAGTGGAACACAACTTCTGCCAGGAGTCTGGTTCGAACACCAGATATCTGGGTACCTGCCTTGCAAGAAGAGAGCTTGCCTGCAGAGAATACTCTGCCCACTGAAACTAAGGAGAGTGCTACCCTCCAGGTCTGCTCATAGAGGCTAACAGAGTCACCTGAAGAACAAGCTCTTAACAGTGACAACTAAAACAGCTAGCTTCAGAGATTACCAGATGGCGAAAGGCAAACGTAAGAATCCTACTAACAGAAATCAAGACCACTCACCATCATCAAAACGCAGCACTCCCACCCCACCTAGTCCTGGGCACCCCAACACAACCGAAAATCTAGACCCAGATTTAAAAACATTTCTCATGATGATGATAGAGGACATCAAGAAGGACTTTCATAAGTCACTTAAAGATTTACAGGAGAGCACTGCTAAAGAGTTACAGGCTCTTAAAGAAAAGCAGGAAAACACAGCCAAACAGGTGATGGAAATGAACAAAACCATACTAGAACTAAAAGGGGAAGTAGACACAATAAAGAAAACCCAAAGCGAGGCAACGCTGGAGATAGAAACCCTAGGAAAGAGATCTGGAACCATAGATGCGAGCATCAGCAACAGAATACAAGAAATGGAAGAGAGAATCTCAGGTGCAGAAGATTCCATAGAGAACATCGACACAACAGTCAAAGAAAATACAAAATGCAAAAGGATCCTAACTCAAAACATCCAGGTAATCCAGGACACAATGAGAAGACCAAACCTACGGATAATAGGAATTGATGAGAATGAAGATTTTCAACTTAAAGGGCCAGCTAATATCTTCAACAAAATAATAGAAGAAAACTTCCCAAACATAAAAAAAGAGATGCCCATGATCATACAAGAAGCATACAGAACTCCAAATAGACTGGACCAGAAAAGAAATTCCTCCCGACACATAATAATCAGAACAACAAATGCACTAAATAAAGATAGAATATTAAAAGCAGTAAGGGAGAAAGGTCAAGTAACATATAAAGGAAGGCCTATCAGAATTACACCAGACTTTTCACCAGAGACTATGAAAGCCAGAAGAGCCTGGACAGATGTTATACAGACACTAAGAGAACACAAATGCCAGCCCAGGCTACTATACCCGGCCAAACTCTCAATTACCATAGATGGAGAAACCAAAGTATTCCACGACAAAACCAAGATCACACAATATCTTTCCACGAATCCAGCCCTTCAAAGGATAATAACAGAAAAGAAGCAATACAAGGACGGAAATCACGCCCTAGAACAACCAAGAAAGTAATCATTCAACAAACCAAAAAGAAGACAGCCACAAGAACAGAATGCCAACTCTAACAACAAAAATAAAAGGGAGCAACAATTACTTTTCCTTAATATCTCTTAATATCAATGGACTCAATTCCCCAATAAAAAGACATAGACTAACAGACTGGCTACACAAACAAGACCCAACATTCTGCTGCTTACAGGAAACCCATCTCAGGGAAAAAGACAGACACTACCTCAGAGTGAAAGGCTGGAAAACAATTTTCCAAGCAAATGGACTGAAGAAACAAGCTGGAGTAGCCATTTTAATATCGGATAAAATCGACTTCCAACCCAAAGTTATCAAAAAAGACAAGGAGGGACACTTCATACTCATCAAAGGTAAAATCCTCCAAGAGGAACTCTCAATTCTGAATATCTACGCACCAAATGCAAGGGCAGCCACATTCATTAGAGACACTTTAGTAAAGCTCAAAGCATACATTGCACCTCACACAATAATAGTGGGAGACTTCAACACACCACTTTCTTCAAAGGACAGATCGTGGAAACAGAAACTAAACAGGGACACAGTGAAACTAACCGAAGTGATGAAACAAATGGACCTGACAGATATCTACAGAACATTTTATCCTAAAACAAAAGGATATACCTTCTTCTCAGCACCTCACGGGACCTTCTCCAAAATTGACCATATAATTGGTCACAAAACAGGCCTCAACAGATACAAAAATATTGAAATTGTCCCATGTATCCTATCAGACCACCATGGCCTAAGACTGATCTTCAATAACAACATAAATAATGGAAAGCCAACATTCACGTGGAAACTGAATAACACTCTTCTCAATGATACCTTGGTCAAGGAAGGAATAAAGAAAGAAATTAAAGACTTTTTAGAGTTTAATGAAAATGAAGCCACAACGTACCCAAACCTATGGGACACAATGAAAGCATTTCTAAGAGGGAAACTCATAGCGCTGAGTGCCTCCAAGAAGAAACGGGAGACAGCACATACTAGCAGCTTGACAACACATCTAAAAGCCCTAGAAAAAAAGGAAGCAAATTCACCCAAGAGGAGTAGACGGCAGGAAATAATCAAACTCAGGGGTGAAATCAACCAAGTGGAAACAAGAAGAACTATTCAAAGAATTAACCAAACGAGGAGTTGGTTCTTTGAGAAAATCAACAAGATAGATAAACCCTTAGCTAGACTCACTAAAGGGCACAGGGACAAAATCCTAATTAACAAAATCAGAAATGAAAAGGGAGACATAACAACAGATCCTGAAGAAATCCAAAACACCATCAGATCCTTCTACAAAAGGCTATACTCAACAAAACTGGAAAACCTGGACGAAATGGACAAATTTCTGGACAGATACCAGGTACCAAAGTTGAATCAGGATCAAGTTGACCATCTAAACAGTCCCATATCACCTAAAGAAATAGAAGCAGTTATTAATAGTCTCCCAACCAAAAAAAGCCCAGGACCAGATGGGTTTAGTGCAGAGTTCTATCAGACCTTCAAAGAAGATCTAATTCCAATTCTGCACAAACTATTTCACAAAATAGAAGTAGAAGGTACTCTACCCAACTCATTTTATGAAGCCACTATTACTCTGATACCTAAACCACAGAAAGATCCAACAAAGATAGAGAACTTCAGACCAATTTCTCTTATGAATATCGATGCAAAAATCCTCAATAAAATTCTCGCTAACCGAATCCAAGAACACATTAAAGCAATCATCCATCCTGACCAAGTAGGTTTTATTCCAGGGATGCAGGGATGGTTTAATATACGAAAATCCATCAATGTAATCCATTATATAAACAAACTCAAAGACAAAAACCACATGATCATCTCGTTAGATGCAGAAAAAGCATTTGACAAGATCCAACACCCATTCATGATAAAAGTTTTGGAAAGATCAGGAATTCAAGGCCCATACCTAAACATGATAAAAGCAATCTACAGCAAACCAGTAGCCAACATCAAAGTAAATGGAGAGAAGCTGGAAGCAATCCCACTAAAATCAGGGACTAGACAAGGCTGCCCACTTTCTCCCTACCTTTTCAACACAGTACTTGAAGTATTAGCCAGAGCAATTCGACAACAAAAGGAGATCAAGGGGATACAAATTGGAAAAGAGGAAGTCAAAATATCACTTTTTGCAGATGATATGATAGTATATATAAGTGACCCTAAAAATTCTACCAGAGAACTCCTAAACCTGATAAACAGCTTCGGTAAAGTAGCTGGATATAAAATAAACTCAAACAAGTCAATGGCCTTTCTCTATACAAAGAATAAACAGGCTGAGAAAGAAATTAGGGAAACAACACCCTTCTCAATAGTCACAAATAATATAAAATATCTTGGCGTGACTCTAACTAAGGAGGTGAAAGATCTGTATGATAAAAACTTCAAATCTCTGAAGAAAGAAATTAAAGAAGATCTCAGAAGATGGAAAGATCTCCCATGCTCATGGATTGGCAGGATCAACATTGTAAAAATGGCTATCTTGCCAAAAGCAATCTACAGATTCAATGCAATCCCCATCAAAATTCCAACTCAATTCTTCAACGAATTGGAAGGAGCAATTTGCAAATTTGTCTGGAATAACAAAAAACCTAGGATAGCAAAAAGTCTTCTCAAGGATAAAAGAACTTCTGGCGGAATCACCATGCCAGACCTAAAGCTTTACTACAGAGCAATTGTGATAAAAACTGCATGGTACTGGTATAGAGACAGACAAGTAGACCAATGGAATAGAATTGAAGATCCAGAAATGAACCCACACACCTATGGTCACTTGATCTTCGACAAGGGAGCTAAAACCATCCAGTGGAAGAAAGACAGCATTTTCAACAATTGGTGCTGGCACAACTGGTTGTTATCGTGTAGAAGAATGCGAATCGATCCATACTTATCTCCTTGTACTAAGGTCAAATCTAAGTGGATCAAGGAACTTCACATAAAACCAGAGACACTGAAACTTATAGAGGAGAAAGTGGGGAAAAGCCTTGAAGATATGGGCACAGGGGAAAAATTCCTGAACAGAACAGCAATGGCTTGTGCTGTAAGATCGAGAATCGACAAATGGGACCTAATGAAACTCCAAAGTTTCTGCAAGGCAAAAGACACCGTCAATAAGACAAAAAGACCACCAACAGATTGGGAAAGGATCTTTACCTATCCTAAATCAGATAGGGGACTAATATCCAACATATATAAAGAACTCAAGAAGGTGGACTTCAGAAAATCAAATAACCCCATTAAAAAATGGGGCTCAGAACTGAACAAAGAATTCTCACCTGAGGAATACCGAATGGCAGAGAAGCACTTGAAAAAATGTTCAACATCCTTAATCATCAGGGAAATGCAAATCAAAACAACCCTGAGATTCCACCTCACTCCAGTCAGAATGGCTAAGATCAAAAATTCAGGTGACAGCAGATGCTGGCGAGGATGTGGAGAAAGAGGAACACTCCTCCATTGTTGGTGGGAGTGCAGGCTTGTACAACCACTCTGGAAATCAGTCTGGCGGTTCCTCAGAAAACTGGACATAGTACTACCGGAGGATCCAGCAATACCTCTCCTGGGCATATATCCAGAAGATGCCCCAACAGGTAAGAAGGACACATGCTCCACTATGTTCATAGCAGCCTTATTTATAATAGCCAGAAGCTGGAAAGAACCTAGATGCCCCTCAACAGAGGAATGGATACAGAAAATGTGGTACATCTACACAATGGAGTACTACTCAGCTATTAAAAAGAATGAATTTATGAAATTCCTAGCCAAATGGATGGACCTGGAGGGCATCATCCTGAGTGAGGTAACACATTCACAAAGAAACTCACACAATATGTATTCACTGATAAGTGGATATTAGCCCCAAACCTAGGATACCCAAGATATAAGATATAATTTGCTAAACACATGAAACTCAAGGAGAATGAAGACTGAAGTGTGGACACTATGCCCCTCCTTAGATTTGGGAACAAAACACCCATGGAAGGAGTTACAGAGACAGAGTTTGGAGCTGAGATGAAAGGATGGACCATGGAGAGACTGCCATAGCCAGGGATCCACCCCATAATCAGCATCCAAACGCTGACACCATTGCATACACTAGCAAGATTTTATTGAAAGGATGCAGATGTAGTTGTCTCTTGTGAGACTATGCCGGGGCCCAGCAAACACAGAAGTGGATGCTCACAGTCAGCTAATGGATGGATCATAGGGCTCCCAATGGAGGAGCTAGAGAAAGTAGCCAAGGAGCTAAAGGGATCTGCAACCCTATAGGTGGAACAACATTATGAGCTAACCAGTACCCCGGAGCTCTTGACTCTAGCTGCATATATATCAAAAGATGGCCTAGTCGGCCATCACTGGAAAGAGAGGCCCATTGGACTTGCAAACTTTATATGCCCCAGTACAGGGGAATACCAGGGCCAAAAAGGGGGAGTGGGTGGGCAGGGGAGTGGGGGTGGGTGGATATGGGGGACTTTTGGTATAGCATTGGAAATGTAAATGAGTTAAATACCTAATAAAAAATGGAAAAAAAAAAAAGAAAAAAAAAAAAAACTCAATAAAGTTCTTGCTAACCGAATCCAAGAACACATCAAAACAATCATCCATCCTGACCAAGTCGGTTTCATCCCAGGGATGCAGGGATGGTTCAATATACAGAAATCCATCAACGTAATCAAGTATATAAACAAACTCAAAGACAAAAACCACATGATCATCTCCTTAGATGCTGAGAAAGCATTTGACAAGATTCAACACCCATTCATGATAAAAGTCTTGGAAAGATCAGGAATTCAAGGCCCATACCTGAACATGATAAAAGCAATCTACAGCAAACCAATAGCCAACATCAAAGTAAATGGTGAGAAGCTGGAAGCAATCCCACTAAAATCAGAGACTAGACAAGGCTGTCCACTCTCGCCCTACCTATTCAACATTGTACTTGAAGTCCTAGCCAGAGCAATTAGACAACAAAAGAAGATCAAGGGGATACAAATTGGAAAGGAAGAAGTCAAAATATCACTTTTTGCAGATGATATGATAGTGTATATATAAGTGACCCTAAAAATTCCACCAGAGAACTCCTAAGCCTGATAAACAGCTTCAATGAAGTAGCTGGATATAAAATTAACTCAAACAAGTCAATGGCTTTTCTGTAAACAAAGAATAAACAGGCTGAGAAAGAAATTAGGGAAACAACACCCTTCTCAATAGTCACAAATAATATAAAATACCTTGGCGTGACTCTAAGGAAGTGAAAGATCTGTATGATAAGAACTTCAAGTCTCTAAAGAAAGAAATTAAAGATCTCAGAAGATGGAAAGATCTCCCATGCTCATGGATTGGCAGGATCAACATTGTAAAAATGGCTATCTTGCCAAAAGCAATCTACAGATTCAATGCAATCCCCATCAAAATTCTAACTCAATTCTTCAACGAATTAGAAAGGGCAATTGGCAGATTCATCTGGAATAACAAAAAACCTAGGATAGCAAAAACTCTTCTCAAGGATCAAAGAACCTCTGGTGGAATCACCATGCCGGACCTAAAGCTTTACTACAGAGCAATTGTGATCAAAACTGCATGGTACTGGTATAGTGACAGACAAGTAGACCAATGGAACAGAATTGGAGACCCAGAGATGAACCCACACACCTATGGTCACTTAATCTTTGACAAGGGAGCTAAAACCATCCAGTAGAAGAAAGACAGCATTTTCAACAAATGGTGCTGGCACAACTGGCGGTTATCATGTAGAAGAATGCGAATTGATCCATTTCTATCTTCTTGTACTAAGGTTAAATCTAAGTGGATTAAGGAACTCCACATAAAACCAGAGACACTGAAACTTATAGAGGAGAAAGTAGGGAAAAGCCTCGAAGACATGGGTACAGGGGAAAAATTCCTGAATAGAACAGCAATGGCTTGTGCTGTAAGATCGAGAATCAATAAATGGGACCTCATAAAATTGCAAAGCTTCTGCAAAGCAAAAGACACCGTCAATAAGACAAAAAGGCCACCAACAGATTGGGAAAGGATCTTTACCTATCCCAAATCGGATAGGGGACTAATATCCAATATATATAAAGAACTCAAGAAGGTGGACTCCAGAAAATCAAATAACCCCATTAAAAAATGGGGCTCAGAGCTGAACAAAGAATTCTCACCTGAGGAATACCGAATGGCTGAGAAGAACCTGAAAAAATGTTCAACATCCTTAATCATCAGGGAAATGCAAATCAAAACAACCCTGAGATTCTACTTCACTCCAGTCAGAATGGCTAAGATCAAAAATTCAGGTGACAGCAGATGCTGGAGAGGATGTGGAGAAAGGGGAACACTCCTCCATGGTTGGTGGGATTGCAAGTTTGTACAACCACTCTGGAAATCAGTCTGGCGGCTCCTCAGAAAATTGGACATAGTACTACCGGAGGATCCCGCAATACCTCTCCTGGGCATATATCCAGAAGATGTCCCAACTGGTAAGAAGGACACATGCTCCACTATGTTCATAGCAGCCTTATTTATAATAGCCAGAAGCTGGAAAGAACCCAGATGCCCCTCAACAGAGGAATGGATACAGAAAATGTGGTATATTTACACAATGGAATACTACTCAGCTATTAAAAAAATGAATTTATGAAATTCCTAGGCAAATGGATGGACCTGGAGGGCATCATCCTGAGTGAGGTAACCCAATCAGAAAGGAACTCACACAATATGTACTCACTGATAAGTGGATATTAGCCCAGAAACTTAGGATACCCAAGATATAAGATACAACTTGCTAAACGCATGAAATTCAAGAAGAAGGAAGACCAAAGTGTGGACACTTTACCCCTTCCTAGAAATGGGAACAAAACACCCATGGAAGGAGTTACAGAGACAAAATTTGGAGCTGTGACAAAAAGATGGACCAACTAGTGATTGCCATATGCAGGGATCCATCCCATAATCAGCTTCCAAACGCTGACACCAAGATTTTGCTGAAAGGACCCAGATATAGCTCTCTCTTGTGAGACTATGCCGGGACCTAGCAAACACAGAAGTGGATGATCACAGTCAGCTATTGGATGGATCACAGGGCCCCCAATGCAGGAGCTAGAGAAAGTACCCAAGGAGCTAAAGGGAACTGCAACCCCTATAGGTGGAACAACAATATGAACTAACCAGTACCCCCGGAGCTCTTGTCTCTAGCTGCATATGCGTCAAAAGATGGCCTAGTCAGCCATCACTACAAAGAGAGGCCCACTGGACTTGCCAACTTTAGATGCCCCAGTACAGGGGAACGCCAGAGCCAAAAAGGGGGAGTGGGTGGGTAGGGGATTGGGGTGGGGTGAATATGGGGGACCTTTGGGATAGCATTGAAAATGTAAACGAGGAAAATACCTAATTAAAAAAAATTAAAAAAAAAGAACAGCAATGGCTTGTGCTGTAAGATCGAGAATCGATAAATGGGACCTCATAAAATTACAAAGCTTCTGCAAGGCAAAAGACACCGTCAATAAGACAAAAAGACCACCAACAGATTGGGAAAGGATCTTTACCTATCCCAAATCGGACAGGGGACTAATATCCAATATATATAAAGAACTCAAGAAGGTAGACTCCATAAAATCAAATAACCCCATTAAAAAATGGGGCTCAGAACTGAACAAATATTTCTCACCCGAGGAATACCGAATGGCAGAGAAGCACCTGAAAAAATGTTCAACATCCTTAATCATCAGGGAAATGCAAATCAATACAACCCTGAGGTTCCACCTCACACCAGTCAGAATAGCTAAGATCAAAAATTCAGGTGACAGCAGATGCTGGCGAGGATGTGGAGAAAGAGGAACGCTCCTCCATTGTTGGTGGGATTGCAAGCTTGTACAACCACTCTGGAAATCAGTCTGGCAGTTCCTCAGAAAATTGGACATAGTACAACCGGAAGATCCAGCAATACCTCTTCTGGGCATATATCCAGAAGATGCCCCAACCAATAAGAAGGACACATACTCCACTATGTTCATAGCAGCCTTATTTATAATAGCAAGAAACTGGAAAGAACCCAGATGCCCCTCAACAGAGGAATGGATACAGAAAATGTGGTACATTTACACAATGGAGTACTACTCAGCTATTAAAAAGAATGAATTTATGAAATTCCTAGGCAAATGGATGGACCTGGAGGGCATCATCCTGAGTGAGGTAACCCAATCACAAAGGAACTCTCACAATATGTACTCACTGATAAGTGGATATTAGCCAGAAACTTAGGATACCCAAGATATAAGATATAATTTTCTAAAAACATTAAACTCAAGAGAACGAAGACCAAAGTGTGGACACTTTGCCCCTTCTTAGAATAGGAAACAAAACACCCATGGAAGGAGTTACACAGACAAAATTTGGAAGTGTGACGAAAGGATGGACCATCTAGTTATTGCCATATCCAGAGATCCATCCCATGATCAGCTTCCAAACGCTGACACCATTGCATACACTAGCAAGATTTTGCTGAAAGGACCCAGATATAGCTGTCTCTTGTGAGACTATGCCAGGGCCTAACAAACACAGAAGTGGATGCTCACAGTCAGCTATTGAATAGACCACAGGGCCCCCAATGGAGGAACTAGAGAAAGCACCCAAGGAACTAAAGGGAACTGCAACCCTATAGGTGGAACAACAATATGAACTAAGCAGTACCCCGGAGCTCTTGTCTCTAGCTGCATATGTATCAAAAGATGGCCTAGTCGGCCATCACTGCAAAGAGAGGCCCATTGGACTTGCAAACTTTATATGCCCTAGTACAGGGGAACGCCAGGGCCAAAAAGGGGGAGTGGGTGGGTAGGGTAGTGGGGGGGGTGGGTATGGGGGACTTTTGGTATAGCATTGGAAATGTAAATAAGCCAAATACCTAATAAAAAATAGAAAAAATTATAAAGCATCAAATATGAAAAAAAAATGAATCAAAACACTAAATTGCAAAAAAGAAATAAAATATATTAAAAGCTGCAAGGGAGAAAGACAAAGTAACATATAAAAGCAGACCTATCAGAATTACACCTGCCTTCTCAACAGAGACTCCTAAAGTCCCAATGTCCTGAACAGATGTCTTGTAGATCGTAAGAGACCACAGATGTCAGCCCAGACAATTATATCCAGCAAAAATTTCAATCACCATAGATAGAGAAAACAAGATATTCCATGACAAAATAAATTTAAAGAATATCTATCTGCAAACCCAGTCCTACAGAATATACTAGAAGAAAAACTCCAACCAAAGGAAGTTAACTATACCCAAGAAAACATAGGAAAAAAATAATTCCACACCAAAAAAACAAAAACCAAAAAACCAAAAAGAGGAAGCACACACACACAGAGAGAGAGACCCACACACTTCACCACCAGCAGGAAAATAACAGGAATTAATAACCACTGGTTATTATATCTCTCAACATCAATGAACTCAGTTCCCCAATAAAGACTCAGACTAACAGAATGGATGCAAAAACACAGGATCTATCATTCTATTGCATAAAAGAAACACACCTCAGCAATAAAGATAGACTTGACCTCAGATAAAGAATTGGAAAACTGTTTTCCAAGCAAACAGACTGAAGAAGCAAGCTGGGGTAGCCACTCCAATATTTAATAAAATAGAGTTTCAAACAAATGTAATCAAAAGAGATGGGGAAAGACACTTCATACTCATCAAATGAAAAAAATCTACCAAGGTGAACTCTCAACTCTGAATATCTATGCCCTACATGCAAGGGCATCTACATTCATAAAAGAAACATTACTGAAGCATAAATCACATATACAACCCCACACATTAATAGTGGGAGACCTCAGCATCCCACTCTTACTAATTGACAGGACATCCAGACAGACACTAAACAGAGAAATAATGAAACTAACAGATGTTATGAATCAAATGGACCTAACAGATATCTACAGAACATTTCATTCAAACACAAAAGAACATGCTTTCTTCTCAGCATCTCATGGAACCTTCTCCAAAATTGAGCATTATACTGAGTCACAAAATAATTCTCAACAGATACAAGAAAATTTAAATAACTCCCTGGATCTTATCAGACCATCTTGGATTAAAGCTGGGCTTCAACAACAATAGAAACAACAGAAAACCTACACACTGATGGAAACTAAACAGCTCTCTACTTAATAACCACTGGATCGGGGAAGAAATAATGAAAGAAATATAAGACATTCTAGAATTCAATGAAGAGGAATGTACAATATACCCAAACTTATGGGACACAATGAAAGCAGTACTAAGAGAAAAATTCACAGCAGCAAGTGCATTCATAAAGGACTGTCCTAGCAACTTAACAGCTCTCCTGAAAACTATAGAACAAAAAGAAACAAACACACCCAAGAGCAGTAGATGGCAAGAAATAATCAAACTCAGAACTAAAAATCAATAAATTAGAAACAAAGAGAACAATACAAAGAAACAATGAAGCAGAGTTGGTCCTTTGAGAAAAGCAACAAGATAAACAACCTCTTAGCCAAACTAAGTAAAAAGCAGAAACAGAATATATAAATTAACAAAATCAGAAAAGGGGGGTCATAATAACAAGACATCTAGGAACTTGAAAGAATCATGTGGTATTACTTCAAAAAATCTGTATGCCTGGGGTACAGAGCTAATCAGAGAATTCTCAACAGAGAAATTACTGAATGGCTGAGAAGAGCTTAAAGAAAAATTAAAAACTCTGGGAAATGCAAATCAAAACAATCCTGAGATTCCATCTTACACCCATCAGAATAGGTAAAATTAAAAAAAAAAAAACAGGAGCTGGAGAGATGGCTCAGTGGTTAAGAACACTGACTGCTCTTCCCTCTTCCAGAGGTCCTGATCAATTACCACATGGTGTCTCCCAACCATCTGTAATGGGATCTGATGACCTCTTCTGGTGTATATTAAGTCTGTGACAGTGTACTTACATAAAAAACACAAATCACAACTCTGGCCCATAATTCTTCCTGTCTGAAAGAATTACAGGGAAGGAAATGGAGAAGAACCTGAGAAAAAGAAGGTCCAGCAACAGGCCCACAGTGGGATCCAACTCAGTGGGAGATCCCAAAGCCTGACACTATTAGTGAGGCTATGGTGAGCTCACAAAAAGGGACCTACCATGACCGCACTCCAGAAGACCCAACAAGCAGCTGAAAGAGTCAGATGCAAATATTTGCACCCAACCAATGGACAGAAGCAGTTGACCCCTGTTGTTGAATTAGGGAAAAGCTGGAAGAAGCTGAGGAGGATGGAGACCTTGTAGGAAGACCAGCAGACTCAATTAATCTGGGACCCAGAAATCTCCCAAACACTGGACCACAAACAAGGCAGCATACACCACCTGATATGAGGCCCCCAACACAAATACAGTAGAGGACTTCTGGTTCTGTGTTCATTCAGAGATGATGCACTTAACCCTCAAGAGCCTGGATGCCCCAGGGAGTTTAGAGGTCAGGTGGCATGGGGAGTGGGGACATCCATGTGGATAGAGGGGGTGGGGAGGAAGTATGGGATGTGGAATAGTAGGAGGGTTGACAGGGAGTGGGGAAATAAAATATGGAGTGTAAAAATAAATAAATAGATTTTTTAATTATTAAAACCAAAAACCCTCTAGTGACAGAACTTGCTGCTGAGAATATGGAGCAAGGGAAACACTGCTCCATTACTGGTGGGAGTGCACACTTGTACAACCACTATGGAAATCAATTTTGCAGTTTCTTCGAAAACTGGGAATAGTTCTACCTCAAGACCCAGCTATACCACTCCAGGGCATATACCCAAAATATGTCCCCCTATACCAAAAGGACACTTGTTCATCTATGTTCATAGCAGCTTTATTTATAATAGCTAGAAACTGGAAACAACCCAGATGTCCCTCAATAGAAGAATGGATAAAGAAAATATGGTTCATATATACAATAGAATACTATTCAGCTATTAAAAACAATAACATTATGAAATTTGCAGGCAAATTGATGGAACTATAAAGTATCATCCTGCTGGGTGGTGGTGGTGCATGCCTTTAATCCCAGCACTTAGGAGGCAGAGGCAGGTGGATTTCTGAGAAAGAAAGAAAGAAAGAAAGAAAGAAAGAAAGAAAGAAAGAAAGAAAGGAAGGAAGGAAGGAAGGAAGGAAGGAAGGAAGGAAGGAAGGAAGGAAGGAAGAAAGAAAGAAAGAAAGAAAGAAAGAAAGAAAGAAAGAAAGAAAGAAAGAAAGAAAGAAAGAAAGAAAAAGAAATATCATCCTTAGTGAGGTAACCCAGTCCCAGAAATACAAACATTCTATGTACTCACTTATAGGTGGATATTAGCCATGAAATACTGTGTAACCATGCCACAATCCACAGACCCAAAGAAGCTATATATTAAGGAAAGCTGAAGGGAGGATGCTTGAATATCACTAACAAAAGGAAATAAAATAGACATGGTGGGTGAATAAAGGGAGGTAATAAGGTGGGACAGGGGGTTGGGAGGGGAACAGGAGGGATCAAGTTTGGGGTAGATGGAAGGAGAGATGGATGGAACTGGAAGCAGGAATCTCTAGGACAATCTAGAAAACTAGTACAGTGGAAACTCCCAGCATTTTATAAGGGTGACCCAAGACTCCTAGCAGTAGGTGATATGGAACCTTAAATGCCCACTTCCTACAACCAGGCAAGACTTCCAATGGAGGAATAGGTACAACAACCCAGCTGCAATTTTTCCTGACTACAAGATATGTAGGGATAAAGATGGAGCAGAAATTGAGAGAATGGTCAACCAATGACTGGCCCAACTTGAGACCCATGGCATGAG